>NC_138923.1:0-1200000 GCF_965231255.1 Vanellus vanellus
CACTGCCTCCTGGAACCCCTTCAAATGCCCTACACAATTTGGCCCTCTCTGCTTTCCTGCGTACTCCATCCTCAAAAGCACCTTTTTTCGCTTTCGGCGCTGTTTGGAGCAAAAAAGACAAACGTCCAGCTTTTGCTGCCACAGCAAAGGTGCCAGCGGGGAAAAGTGATGCTGGTCCTCACTACCTCCTGGAACCCCTTCAAATGCCCCACACAATTTGGCCCTCTCTGCTTTCCTGCGAACTCCATCCTCAAAAGCACCTTTTTTCACTCTCGGCAGCTTCCGGAGCAAAAAAGACAAACGTCCAGCTTTTGCTGCCACAGCAAAGGTGCCAGCGGGGAAAAGTGATGCTGGTCCTCACTGCCTCCTGGAACCCCTTCAAATGCCCCAGACAATTTGGCCCTCTCTGCTTTCCTGCGGACTCTATCCTCAAAAGCACCTTTTTTCACTTTCGGTGCCCTCTGGAGCAAAAAAGACAAACGTCCAGCTTTTGCTGCCACAGCAACGGTGCCAGCGGGGAAAAGTGATGCTGGTCCTCACTGCCTCCTGGAACCCCTTCAAATGCCCCAGAAAATTTGGCCCTCTCTGCTTTCCTGCCGACTCTATCCTGAAAAGCACCGTTTATCACTTTCGGCGCCCTCCGGAGCAAAAAAGACAAACGTCCAGCTTTTGCTGCCACAGCAAAGGTGCCAGCGGGGAAAAGTGATGCTGGTCCTCACTGCCTCCTGGAACCCCTTCAAATGCTCCAGACAATTTGGCCCTCTCTGCTTTCCTGCGGACTCCATCCTCAAAAGCACCTTTTTTCACTTTCGGCGCTGTTTGGAGCAAAAAAGACAAACGTCCAGCTTTTGCTGCCACAGCAAAGGTGCCAGCGGGGAAAAGTGATGCTGGTCCTCACTGCCTCCTGGAACCCCTTCAAATGCCCCACACAATTTGGCCCTCTCTGCTTTCCTGCGGACTCCATCCTCAAAAGCACCTTTTTTCACTTTCGGCGCTGTTTGGAGCAAAAAAGACAAACGTCCAGCTTTTGCTGCCACAGCAAAGGTGCCAGCGGGGAAAAGTGATGCTGGTCCTCACTGCCTCCTGGAACCCCTTCAAATGCCCCACACAATTTGGCCCTCTCTGCTTTCCTGCGGACTCCATCCTCAAAAGAACATTTTTTCACTTTCGGCGCCCTCAGGAGCAAAAAAGACAAACATCCAGCTTTTGCTGCCACAGCAAAGGTGCCAGCAGGGAAAAGTGATGCTGGTCCTCACTGCCTCCTGGAACCCCTTCAAATGCCCCAGACAATTTGGCCCTCTCTGCTTTCCTGCGGACTCCATCCTCAAAAGCACCCTTTTTCGCTTTCGGCGGTGTTTGGAGCAAAAAAGACAAACGTCCAGCTTTTGCTGCCACAGCAAAGGTGCCAGCGGGGAAAAGTGATGCTGGTCCTCACTGCCTCCTGGAACCCCTTCAAATGCCCCAGACAATTTGGCCCTCTCTGCTTTCCTGCGGACTCTATCTTCAAAACCACCTTTTTTCACTTTCGGTGCCCTCTGGAGCAAAAAAACATACGTCCAGCTTTTGCTGCCACAGCAAAGGTGCCAGCGGGGAAAAGTGATGCTGGTCCTCACTGCCTCCTGGAACCCCTTCAAATGCTCCAGACAATTTGGCCCTCTCTGCTTTCCTGCGGACTCCATCCTCAAAAGCACTTTTTTTCGCTTTCGGCGGCGTTTGGAGCAAAAAAGACAAACGTCCAGCTTTTGCTGCCACAGCAAAGGTGCCAGCGGGGAAAAGTGATGCTGGTCCTCACTGCCTCCTGGAACCCTTTCAAATGCCCCAGACAATTTGGCCCTCTCTGCTTTCCTGCGCACTCTAGCCTCAAAAGCACCGTTTATCACTTTCGGTGCCCTCCGGAGCAAAAAAGACAAACGTCCAGCTTTTGCTGCCACAGCAAAGGTGCCAGCGGGGAAAAGTGATGCTGGTCCTCACTGCCTCCTGGAACCCCTTCAAATGCTCCAGACAATTTGGCCCTCTCTGCTTTCCTGCGGACTCCATCCTCAAAAGCACCTTTTTTCACTTTCGGCGCTGTTTGGAGCAAAAAAGACAAACGTCCAGCTTTTGCTGCCACAGCAAAGGTGCCAGCGGGGAAAAGTGATGCTGGTCCTCACTGCCTCCTGGAACCCCTTCAAATGCCCCAGACAATTTGGCCCTCTCTGCTTTCCTGCGGACTCCATCCTCAAAAGCACCTGTTTTCGCTTTCGGCGGCGTTTGGAGCAAAAAAGACAAACGTCCAGCTTTTGCTGCCACAGCAAAGGTGCCAGCGGGGAAAAGTGATGCTGGTCCTCACTGCCTCCTGGAACCCCTTCAAATGCCCCAGAAAATTTGGCCCTCTCTGCTTTCCTGCCGACTCTATCCTGAAAAGCACCGTTTATCACTTTCGGCGCCCTCTGGAGCAAAAAAGACAAACGTCCAGCTTTTGCTGCCACAGCAAAGGTGCCAGCGGGGAAAAGTGATGCTGGTCCTCATTGCCTCCTGGAACCCCTTCAAATGCTCCAGACAATTTGGCCCTCTCTGCTTTCCTGCGGACTCCATCCTCAAAAGCACCTTTTATCACTTTCGGCGCTGTTTGGAGCAAAAAAGACAAACGTCCAGCTTTTGCTGCCACAGCAAAGGTGCCAGCGGGGAAAAGTGATGCTGGTCCTCACTGCCTCCTGGAACCCCTTCAAATGCCCCACACAATTTGGCCCTCTCTGCTTTCCTGCGCACTCTAGCCTCAAAAGCACGTTTTTTCACTTTCGGCGGTTTTTGGAGCAAAAAAGGCAAACGTCCAGCTTTTGCTGCCACAGCAAAGGTGCCAGCGGGGAAAAGTGATGCTGGTCCTCACTGCCTCCTGGAACCCCTTCAAATGCCCCAGACAATTTGGCCCTCTCTGCTTTCCTGCGGACTCTATCCTCAAACGCACCTTTTTTCACTTTCGGCGCTGTTTGGAGCAAAAAAGACAAACGTCCAGCTTTTGCTGCCACAGCAAAGGTGCCAGCGGGGAAAAGTGATGCTGGTCCTCACTGCCTCCTGGAACCCCTTCAAATGCCCCACACAATTTGGCCCTCTTTGCTTTCCTGCGGACTCTATCCTCAAAAGCACATTTTTTTCACTCTCGGCAGCCTCCGGAGCAAAAAAGACAAACGTCCAGCTTTTGCTGCCACAGCAAAGGTGCCAGCGGGGAAAAGTGATGCTGGTCCTCACTGCCTCCCGGAACCCCTTCAAATGCCCCAGACAATTTGGCCCTCTCTGCTTTCCTGCGGACTCTACCTTCAAACGTACATTTTTTCGCTTTCGGCGGTGTTTGGAGCAAAAAAGACAAACGTCCAGCTTTTGCTGCCATAGCAAAGGTGCCAGCGGGGAAAAGTGATGCTGGTCCTCACTGCCTCCTGGAACCCCTTTAAATGCCCCAGACAATTTGGCCCTCTCTGCTTTCCTGCGGACTCCATCCTCAAAAGAACCGTTTCTCACTTTCGGCGCCCTCCGGAGCAAAAAAGACAAACATCCAGCTTTTGCTGCCACAGCAAAGGTGCCAGCGGGGAAAAGTGATGCTGGTCCTCACTGCCTCCTGGAACCCCTTCAAATGCCCCAGACAATTTGGCCCTCTCTGCTTTCCTGCGCACTCCATCCTCAAAAGCACCTTTTTTCACTTTCGGCGCCCTCCGGAGCAAAAAAGACAAACGTCCAGCTTTTGCTGCCACAGCAAAGGTGCCAGCGGGGAAAAGTGATGCTGGTCCTCACTGCCTCCTGGAACCCCTTCAAATGCCCCAGACAATTTGGCCCTCTCTGCTTTCCTGCGGACTCTATCCTCAAAAGCACCTGTTTTCACTTTCGGCGCTGTTTGGAGCAAAAAAGACAAACGTCCAGCTTTTGCTGCCACAGCAAAGGTGCCAGCGGGGAAAAGTGATGCTGGTCCTCACTGCCTCCTGGAACCCCTTCAAATGCCCTACACAATTTGGCCCTCTCTGCTTTCCTGCGTACTCCATCCTCAAAAGCACCTTTTTTCGCTTTCGGCGCTGTTTGGAGCAAAAAAGACAAACGTCCAGCTTTTGCTGCCACAGCAAAGGTGCCAGCGGGGAAAAGTGATGCTGGTCCTCACTACCTCCTGGAACCCCTTCAAATGCCCCACACAATTTGGCCCTCTCTGCTTTCCTGCGAACTCCATCCTCAAAAGCACCTTTTTTCACTCTCGGCAGCTTCCGGAGCAAAAAAGACAAACGTCCAGCTTTTGCTGCCACAGCAAAGGTGCCAGCGGGGAAAAGTGATGCTGGTCCTCACTGCCTCCTGGAACCCCTTCAAATGCCCCAGACAATTTGGCCCTCTCTGCTTTCCTGCGGACTCTATCCTCAAAAGCACCTTTTTTCACTTTCGGTGCCCTCTGGAGCAAAAAAGACAAACGTCCAGCTTTTGCTGCCACAGCAACGGTGCCAGCGGGGAAAAGTGATGCTGGTCCTCACTGCCTCCTGGAACCCCTTCAAATGCCCCAGAAAATTTGGCCCTCTCTGCTTTCCTGCCGACTCTATCCTGAAAAGCACCGTTTATCACTTTCGGCGCCCTCCGGAGCAAAAAAGACAAACGTCCAGCTTTTGCTGCCACAGCAAAGGTGCCAGCGGGGAAAAGTGATGCTGGTCCTCACTGCCTCCTGGAACCCCTTCAAATGCTCCAGACAATTTGGCCCTCTCTGCTTTCCTGCGGACTCCATCCTCAAAAGCACCTTTTTTCACTTTCGGCGCTGTTTGGAGCAAAAAAGACAAACGTCCAGCTTTTGCTGCCACAGCAAAGGTGCCAGCGGGGAAAAGTGATGCTGGTCCTCACTGCCTCCTGGAACCCCTTCAAATGCCCCACACAATTTGGCCCTCTCTGCTTTCCTGCGGACTCCATCCTCAAAAGCACCTTTTTTCACTTTCGGCGCTGTTTGGAGCAAAAAAGACAAACGTCCAGCTTTTGCTGCCACAGCAAAGGTGCCAGCGGGGAAAAGTGATGCTGGTCCTCACTGCCTCCTGGAACCCCTTCAAATGCCCCACACAATTTGGCCCTCTCTGCTTTCCTGCGGACTCCATCCTCAAAAGAACATTTTTTCACTTTCGGCGCCCTCAGGAGCAAAAAAGACAAACATCCAGCTTTTGCTGCCACAGCAAAGGTGCCAGCAGGGAAAAGTGATGCTGGTCCTCACTGCCTCCTGGAACCCCTTCAAATGCCCCAGACAATTTGGCCCTCTCTGCTTTCCTGCGGACTCCATCCTCAAAAGCACCCTTTTTCGCTTTCGGCGGTGTTTGGAGCAAAAAAGACAAACGTCCAGCTTTTGCTGCCACAGCAAAGGTGCCAGCGGGGAAAAGTGATGCTGGTCCTCACTGCCTCCTGGAACCCCTTCAAATGCCCCAGACAATTTGGCCCTCTCTGCTTTCCTGCGGACTCTATCTTCAAAACCACCTTTTTTCACTTTCGGTGCCCTCTGGAGCAAAAAAACATACGTCCAGCTTTTGCTGCCACAGCAAAGGTGCCAGCGGGGAAAAGTGATGCTGGTCCTCACTGCCTCCTGGAACCCCTTCAAATGCTCCAGACAATTTGGCCCTCTCTGCTTTCCTGCGGACTCCATCCTCAAAAGCACTTTTTTTCGCTTTCGGCGGCGTTTGGAGCAAAAAAGACAAACGTCCAGCTTTTGCTGCCACAGCAAAGGTGCCAGCGGGGAAAAGTGATGCTGGTCCTCACTGCCTCCTGGAACCCTTTCAAATGCCCCAGACAATTTGGCCCTCTCTGCTTTCCTGCGCACTCTAGCCTCAAAAGCACCGTTTATCACTTTCGGTGCCCTCCGGAGCAAAAAAGACAAACGTCCAGCTTTTGCTGCCACAGCAAAGGTGCCAGCGGGGAAAAGTGATGCTGGTCCTCACTGCCTCCTGGAACCCCTTCAAATGCCCCACACAATTTGGCCCTCTCTGCTTTCCTGCGGACTCTATCCTCAAAAACACGTTTTTTCACTTTCGGCGGTTTTTGGAGCAAAAAAGACAAACGTCCAGCTTTTGCTGCCACAGCAAAGTTGCCAGCGGGGAAAAGTGATGCTGGTCCTCACTGCCTCCTGGAACCCCTTCAAATGCCCCACACAATTTGGCCCTCTCTGCTTTCCTGCAGACTCTATCCTCAAAAGCACATTTTTTTCATTCTCGGCAGCCTCCGGAGCAAAAAAGACAAACGTCCAGCTTTTGCTGCCACAGCAAAGGTGCCAGCGGGGAAAAGTGATGCTGGTCCTCACTGCCTCCTGGAACCCCTTCAAATGCCCCACACAATTTGGCCCTCTCTGCTTTCCTGCGGACTCTACCCTCAAAAGCACCTTTTTTCACTTTCGGCGGTGTTTGCAGCAAAAAAGACAAACGTCCAGCTTTTGCTGCCATAGCAAAGGTGCCAGCGGGGAAAAGTGATGCTGGTCCTCACTGCCTCCTGGAACCCCTTCAAATGCCCCAGACAATTTGGCCCTCTCTGCTTTCCTGCGGACTCCATCCTCAAAAGAACCTTTTTCACTTTTGGCGCCCTCCGGAGCAAAAAAGACAAACGTCCAGCTTTTGCTGCCACAGCAAAGGTGCCAGCGGGGAAAAGTGATGCTGGTCCTCACTGCCTCCTGGAACCCCTTCAAATGCCCCAGACAATTTGGCCCTCTCTGCTTTCCTGCGGACTCTCTCCTCAAAAGCACCGTTTTTCACTTTCGGCGCTGTTTGGAGCAAAAAAGACAAACGTCCAGCTTTTGCTGCCACAGCAAAGGTGCCAGCGGGGAAAAGTGATGCTGGTCCTCACTGCCTCCTGGAACCCCTTCAAATGCCCCAGACAATTTGGCCCTCTCTGCTTTCCTGCGGACTCCATCCTCAAAAGCACCTTTTTTCGCTTTCGGCGCTGTTTGGAGCAAAAAAGACAAACGTCCAGCTTTTGCTGCCACAGCAAAGGTGCCAGCGGGGAAAAGTGATGCTGGTCCTCACTGCCTCCTGGAACCCCTTCAAATTCCCCAGACAATTTGGCCCTCTCTGCTTTCCTGCGGACTCTAGCCTCAAAAGAACCTTTTTTCGCTTTCGGCGCCCTTCGGAGCAAAAAAGACAAACGTCCAGCTTTTGCTGCCACAGCAAAGGTGCCAGCGGGGAAAAGTGATGCTGGTCCTCACTGCCTCCTGGAACCCCTTCAAATGCCCCAGACAATTTGGCCCTCTCTGCTTTCCTGCGGACTCCATCCTCAAAAGCACCTTTTTTCGCTTTCGGCGGCGTTTGGAGCAAAAAAGACAAACGTCCAGCTTTTGCTGCCACAGCAAAGGTGCCAGCGGGGAAAAGTGATGCTGGTCCTCACTGCCTCCTGGAACCCCTTCAAATGCCCCACACAATTTGGCCCTCTCTGCTTTCCTGCCGACTCTATCCTGAAAAGCACCGTTTCTCACTTTCGGCGCCCTCTGGAGCAAAAAAGACAAACGTCCAGCTTTTGCTGCCACAGCAAAGGTGCCAGCGGGGAAAAGTGATGCTGGTCCTCACTGCCTCCTGGAACCCCTTCAAATGCCCCACACAATTTGGCCCTCTCTGCTTTCCTGCCGACTCTATCCTGAAAAGCACCGTTTATCACTTTCGGCGCCCTCTGGAGCAAAAAAGACAAACGTCCAGCTTTTGCTGCCACAGCAAAGGTGCCAGCGGGGAAAAGTGATGCTGGTCCTCATTGCCTCCTGGAACCCCTTCAAATGCTCCAGACAATTTGGCCCTCTCTGCTTTCCTGCGGACTCCATCCTCAAAAGCACCTTTTATCACTTTCGGCGCTGTTTGGAGCAAAAAAGACAAACGTCCAGCTTTTGCTGCCACAGCAAAGGTGCCAGCGGGGAAAAGTGATGCTGGTCCTCACTGCCTCCTGGAACCCCTTCAAATGCCCCACACAATTTGGCCCTCTCTGCTTTCCTGCGCACTCTATCCTCAAAAGCACGTTTTTTCACTTTCGGCGGTTTTTGGAGCAAAAAAGGCAAACGTCCAGCTTTTGCTGCCACAGCAAAGGTGCCAGCGGGGAAAAGTGATGCTGGTCCTCACTGCCTCCTGGAACCCCTTCAAATGCCCCACACAATTTGGCCCTCTCTGCTTTCCTGCGCACTCTATCCTCAAAAGCACGTTTTTTAACTTTCGGCGGTTTTTGGAGCAAAAAAGGCAAACGTCCAGCTTTTGCTGCCACAGCAAAGGTGCCAGCGGGGAAAAGTGATGCTGGTCCTCACTGCCTCCTGGAACCCCTTCAAATGCCCCAGACAATTTGGCCCTCTCTGCTTTCCTGCGGACTCTATCCTCAAACGCACCTTTTTTCACTTTCGGCGCTGTTTGGAGCAAAAAAGACAAACGTCCAGCTTTTGCTGCCACAGCAAAGGTGCCAGCGGGGAAAAG
Organism: Vanellus vanellus; assembly: GCF_965231255.1. NCBI lineage: Eukaryota > Metazoa > Chordata > Aves > Charadriiformes > Charadriidae > Vanellus > Vanellus vanellus. The sequence goes on from NC_138923.1 coordinate 8,400, forward strand.
TGATGCTGGTCCTCACTGCCTCCTGGAACCCCTTCAAATGCCCCACACAATTTGGCCCTCTTTGCTTTCCTGCGGACTCTATCCTCAAAAGCACATTTTTTTCACTCTCGGCAGCCTCCGGAGCAAAAAAGACAAACGTCCAGCTTTTGCTGCCACAGCAAAGGTGCCAGCGGGGAAAAGTGATGCTGGTCCTCACTGCCTCCCGGAACCCCTTCAAATGCCCCAGACAATTTGGCCCTCTCTGCTTTCCTGCGGACTCTACCTTCAAACGTACATTTTTTCGCTTTCGGCGGTGTTTGGAGCAAAAAAGACAAACGTCCAGCTTTTGCTGCCATAGCAAAGGTGCCAGCGGGGAAAAGTGATGCTGGTCCTCACTGCCTCCTGGAACCCCTTCAAATGCCCCACACAATTTGGCCCTCTCTGCTTTCCTGCGGACTCCATCCTCAAAAGAACCGTTTTTCACTTTCGGCGCCCTCCGGAGCAAAAAAGACAAACATCCAGCTTTTGCTGCCACAGCAAAGGTGCCAGCGGGGAAAAGTGATGCTGGTCCTCACTGCCTCCTGGAACCCCTTCAAATGCCCCAGACAATTTGGCCCTCTCTGCTTTCCTGCGGACTCTATCTTCAAAACCACCTTTTTTCACTTTCGGTGCCCTCTGGAGCAAAAAAGACAAACGTCCAGCTTTTGCTGCCACAGCAAAGGTGCCAGCGGGGAAAAGTGATGCTGGTCCTCACTGCCTCCTGGAACCCCTTCAAATGCCCCAGACAATTTGGCCCTCTCTGCTTTCCTGCCGACTCTATCCTGAAAAGCACCGTTTATCACTTTCGGCGCCCTCCGGAGCAAAAAAGACAAACGTCCAGCTTTTGCTGCCACAGCAAAGGTGCCAGCGGGGAAAAGTGATGCTGGTCCTCACTGCCTCCTGGAACCCCTTCAAATGCCCCACACAATTTGGCCCTCTCTGCTTTCCTGCGGACTCTATCCTCAAAAACACGTTTTTTCACTTTCGGCGGTTTTTGGAGCAAAAAAGACAAACGTCCATCTTTTGCTGCCACAGCAAAGGTGCCAGCGGGGAAAAGTGATGCTGGTCCTCACTGCCTCCTGGAACCCCTTCAAATGCCCCAGACAATTTGGCCCTCTCTGCTTTCCTGCGGACTCCATCCTCAAAAGAACCTTTTTCACTTTTGGCGCCCTCCGGAGCAAAAAAGACAAACGTCCAGCTTTTGCTGCCACAGCAAAGGTGCCAGCGGGGAAAAGTGATGCTGGTCCTCACTGCCTCCTGGAACCCCTTCAAATGCCCCAGACAATTTGGCCCTCTCTGCTTTCCTGCGCACTCTATCCTCAAAAGCACGTTTTTTCACTTTCGGCGGTTTTTGGAGCAAAAAAGGCAAACGTCCAGCTTTTGCTGCCACAGCAAAGGTGCCAGCGGGGAAAAGTGATGCTGGTCCTCACTGCCTCCTGGAACCCCTTCAAATGCCCCACACAATTTGGCCCTCTCTGCTTTCCTGCGCACTCTATCCTCAAAAGCACGTTTTTTCACTTTCGGCGGTTTTTGGAGCAAAAAAGGCAAACGTCCAGCTTTTGCTGCCACAGCAAAGGTGCCAGCGGGGAAAAGTGATGCTGGTCCTCACTGCCTCCTGGAACCCCTTCAAATGCCCCAGACAATTTGGCCCTCTCTGCTTTCCTGCGGACTCTATCCTCAAACGCACCTTTTTTCACTTTCGGCGCTGTTTGGAGCAAAAAAGACAAACGTCCAGCTTTTGCTGCCACAGCAAAGGTGCCAGCGGGGAAAAGTGATGCTGGTCCTCACTGCCTCCTGGAACCCCTTCAAATGCCCCACACAATTTGGCCCTCTTTGCTTTCCTGCGGACTCTATCCTCAAAAGCACATTTTTTTCACTCTCGGCAGCCTCCGGAGCAAAAAAGACAAACGTCCAGCTTTTGCTGCCACAGCAAAGGTGCCAGCGGGGAAAAGTGATGCTGGTCCTCACTGCCTCCCGGAACCCCTTCAAATGCCCCAGACAATTTGGCCCTCTCTGCTTTCCTGCGGACTCTACCTTCAAACGTACATTTTTTCGCTTTCGGCGGTGTTTGGAGCAAAAAAGACAAACGTCCAGCTTTTGCTGCCATAGCAAAGGTGCCAGCGGGGAAAAGTGATGCTGGTCCTCACTGCCTCCTGGAACCCCTTCAAATGCCCCACACAATTTGGCCCTCTCTGCTTTCCTGCGGACTCCATCCTCAAAAGAACCGTTTTTCACTTTCGGCGCCCTCCGGAGCAAAAAAGACAAACATCCAGCTTTTGCTGCCACAGCAAAGGTGCCAGCGGGGAAAAGTGATGCTGGTCCTCACTGCCTCCTGGAACCCCTTCAAATGCCCCAGACAATTTGGCCCTCTCTGCTTTCCTGCGGACTCTATCCTTCAAAACCACCTTTTTTCACTTTCGTCAGCCTCCGAGCAAAAAAGACAAACGTCCAGCTTTTGCTGCCACAGCAAAGGTGCCAGCGGGGAAAAGTGATGCTGGTCCTCACTGCCTCCTGGAACCCCTTCAAATGCCCCAGACAATTTGGCCCTCTCTGCTTTCCTGCCGACTCTATCCTGAAAAGCACCGTTTATCACTTTCGGCGCCCTCCGGAGCAAAAAAGACAAACGTCCAGCTTTTGCTGCCACAGCAAAGGTGCCAGCGGGGAAAAGTGATGCTGGTCCTCACTGCCTCCTGGAACCCCTTCAAATGCCCCACACAATTTGGCCCTCTCTGCTTTCCTGCGGACTCTATCCTCAAAAACACGTTTTTTCACTTTCGGCGGTTTTTGGAGCAAAAAAGACAAACGTCCATCTTTTGCTGCCACAGCAAAGGTGCCAGCGGGGAAAAGTGATGCTGGTCCTCACTGCCTCCTGGAACCCCTTCAAATGCCCCAGACAATTTGGCCCTCTCTGCTTTCCTGCGGACTCCATCCTCAAAAGAACCTTTTTCACTTTTGGCGCCCTCCGGAGCAAAAAAGACAAACGTCCAGCTTTTGCTGCCACAGCAAAGGTGCCAGCGGGGAAAAGTGATGCTGGTCCTCACTGCCTCCTGGAACCCCTTCAAATGCCCCAGACAATTTGGCCCTCTCTGCTTTCCTGCGGACTCTATCCTCAAAAGCACCGTTTTTCACTTTCGGCGGTGTTTGGAGCAAAAAAGACAAACGTCCAGCTTTTGCTGCCACAGCAAAGGTGCCAGCGGGGAAAAGTGATGCTGGTCCTCACTGCCTCCTGGAACCCCTTCAAATGCCCCACACAATTTGGCCCTCTCTGCTTTCCTGCGGACTCCATCCTCAAAAGCACCTTTTTTCGTTTTCGGCGCTGTTTGGAGCAAAAAAGACAAACGTCCAGCTTTTGCTGCCACAGCAAAGGTGCCAGCGGGGAAAAGTGATGCTGGTCCTCACTGCCTCCTGGAACCCCTTCAAATGCCCCAGACCATTTGGCCCTCTTTGCTTTCCTGCGGACTCTATCCTCAAAAGCACATTTTTTTCACTCTCGGCGGTGTTTGGAGCAAAAAAGACAAACGTCCAGCTTTTGCTGCCACAGCAAAGGTGCCAGCGGGGAAAAGTGATGCTGGTCCTCACTGCCTCCTGGAACCCCTTCAAATGCCCCACACAATTTGGCACTCTCTGCTTTCCTGCGGACTCCATCCTCAAAAGCACCTGTTTTCGCTTTCAGCGGTGTTTAGAGCAAAAAAGACAAACGTCCAGCTTTTGCTGCCACAGCAAATGTGCCAGCGGGGAAAAGTGATGCTGGTCCTCACTGCCTCCTGGAACCCCTTCAAATGCCCCAGACAATTTGGCCCTCTCTGCTTTCCTGCGGACTCTAGCCTCAAAAGAACCTTTTTTCACTCTCGCTAGCCTCCGGAGCAAAAAAGACAAACGTCCAGCTTTTGCTGCCACAGCAAAGGTGCCAGCGGGGAAAAGTGATGCTGGTCCTCACTGCCTCCTGGAACCCCTTCAAATGCCCCACACAATTTGGCCCTCTCTGCTTTCCTGCGGACTCCATCCTCAAAAAGCACCTTTTCTCGCTTTCGGCGCGGTTTGGTGCAAAAAAGACAAACGTCCAGCTTTTGCTGCCACAGCAAAGGTGCCAGCGGGGAAAAGTGATGCTGGTCCTCACTGCCTCCTGGAACCCCTTCAAATGCCCCAGACAATTTGGCCCTCTCTGCTTTCCTGCGGACTCTATCCTCAAAAGCACCTGTTATCACTCTCGGCAGCTTACAGAGCCAAAAAGACAAACGTCCAGCTTTTGCTGCCACAGCAAAGGTGCCAGCGGGGAAAAGTGATGCTGATCCTCACTGCCTCCTGGAACCCCTTCAAATGCCCCACACAATTTGGCCCTCTCTGCTTTCCTGCGGACTCTACCCTCAAAAGCACCTTTTTTCACTTTCGGCGGTGTTTGCAGCAAAAAAGACAAACGTCCAGCTTTTGCTGCCATAGCAAAGGTGCCAGCGGGGAAAAGTGATGCTGGTCCTCACTGCCTCCTGGAACCCCTTCAAATGCCCCAGACAATTTGGCCCTCTCTGCTTTCCTGCGGACTCCATCCTCAAAAGAACCTTTTTCACTTTTGGCGCCCTCCGGAGCAAAAAAGACAAACGTCCAGCTTTTGCTGCCACAGCAAAGGTGCCAGCGGGGAAAAGTGATGCTGGTCCTCACTGCCTCCTGGAACCCCTTCAAATGCCCCAGACAATTTGGCCCTCTCTGCTTTCCTGCGGACTCTCTCCTCAAAAGCACCGTTTTTCACTTTCGGCGCTGTTTGGAGCAAAAAAGACAAACGTCCAGCTTTTGCTGCCACAGCAAAGGTGCCAGCGGGGAAAAGTGATGCTGGTCCTCACTGCCTCCTGGAACCCCTTCAAATGCCCCAGACAATTTGGCCCTCTCTGCTTTCCTGCGGACTCCATCCTCAAAAGCACCTTTTTTCGCTTTCGGCGCTGTTTGGAGCAAAAAAGACAAACGTCCAGCTTTTGCTGCCACAGCAAAGGTGCCAGCGGGGAAAAGTGATGCTGGTCCTCACTGCCTCCTGGAACCCCTTCAAATTCCCCAGACAATTTGGCCCTCTCTGCTTTCCTGCGGACTCTAGCCTCAAAAGAACCTTTTTCACTTTCGGCGCCCTCCGGAGCAAAAAAGACAAACGTCCAGCTTTTGCTGCCACAGCAAAGGTGCCAGCGGGGAAAAGTGATGCTGGTCCTCACTGCCTCCTGGAACCCCTTCAAATGCCCCAGACAATTTGGCCCTCTCTGCTTTCCTGCGGACTCCATCCTCAAAAGCACCTTTTTTCGCTTTCGGCGGCGTTTGGAGCAAAAAAGACAAACGTCCAGCTTTTGCTGCCACAGCAAAGGTGCCAGCGGGGAAAAGTGATGCTGGTCCTCACTGCCTCCTGGAACCCCTTCAAATGCCCCACACAATTTGGCCCTCTCTGCTTTCCTGCCGACTCTATCCTGAAAAGCACCGTTTCTCACTTTCGGCGCCCTCTGGAGCAAAAAAGACAAACGTCCAGCTTTTGCTGCCACAGCAAAGGTGCCAGCGGGGAAAAGTGATGCTGGTCCTCACTGCCTCCTGGAACCCCTTCAAATGCCCCACACAATTTGGCCCTCTCTGCTTTCCTGCCGACTCTATCCTGAAAAGCACCGTTTATCACTTTCGGCGCCCTCTGGAGCAAAAAAGACAAACGTCCAGCTTTTGCTGCCACAGCAAAGGTGCCAGCGGGGAAAAGTGATGCTGGTCCTCATTGCCTCCTGGAACCCCTTCAAATGCTCCAGACAATTTGGCCCTCTCTGCTTTCCTGCGGACTCCATCCTCAAAAGCACCTTTTATCACTTTCGGCGCTGTTTGGAGCAAAAAAGACAAACGTCCAGCTTTTGCTGCCACAGCAAAGGTGCCAGCGGGGAAAAGTGATGCTGGTCCTCACTGCCTCCTGGAACCCCTTCAAATGCCCCACACAATTTGGCCCTCTCTGCTTTCCTGCGCACTCTATCCTCAAAAGCACGTTTTTTCACTTTCGGCGGTTTTTGGAGCAAAAAAGGCAAACGTCCAGCTTTTGCTGCCACAGCAAAGGTGCCAGCGGGGAAAAGTGATGCTGGTCCTCACTGCCTCCTGGAACCCCTTCAAATGCCCCACACAATTTGGCCCTCTCTGCTTTCCTGCGCACTCTATCCTCAAAAGCACGTTTTTTAACTTTCGGCGGTTTTTGGAGCAAAAAAGGCAAACGTCCAGCTTTTGCTGCCACAGCAAAGGTGCCAGCGGGGAAAAGTGATGCTGGTCCTCACTGCCTCCTGGAACCCCTTCAAATGCCCCAGACAATTTGGCCCTCTCTGCTTTCCTGCGGACTCTATCCTCAAACGCACCTTTTTTCACTTTCGGCGCTGTTTGGAGCAAAAAAGACAAACGTCCAGCTTTTGCTGCCACAGCAAAGGTGCCAGCGGGGAAAAGTGATGCTGGTCCTCACTGCCTCCTGGAACCCCTTCAAATGCCCCACACAATTTGGCCCTCTTTGCTTTCCTGCGGACTCTATCCTCAAAAGCACATTTTTTTCACTCTCGGCAGCCTCCGGAGCAAAAAAGACAAACGTCCAGCTTTTGCTGCCACAGCAAAGGTGCCAGCGGGGAAAAGTGATGCTGGTCCTCACTGCCTCCCGGAACCCCTTCAAATGCCCCAGACAATTTGGCCCTCTCTGCTTTCCTGCGGACTCTACCTTCAAACGTACATTTTTTCGCTTTCGGCGGTGTTTGGAGCAAAAAAGACAAACGTCCAGCTTTTGCTGCCATAGCAAAGGTGCCAGCGGGGAAAAGTGATGCTGGTCCTCACTGCCTCCTGGAACCCCTTCAAATGCCCCACACAATTTGGCCCTCTCTGCTTTCCTGCGGACTCCATCCTCAAAAGAACCGTTTTTCACTTTCGGCGCCCTCCGGAGCAAAAAAGACAAACATCCAGCTTTTGCTGCCACAGCAAAGGTGCCAGCGGGGAAAAGTGATGCTGGTCCTCACTGCCTCCTGGAACCCCTTCAAATGCCCCAGACAATTTGGCCCTCTCTGCTTTCCTGCGGACTCTATCTTCAAAACCACCTTTTTTCACTTTCGGTGCCCTCTGGAGCAAAAAAGACAAACGTCCAGCTTTTGCTGCCACAGCAAAGGTGCCAGCGGGGAAAAGTGATGCTGGTCCTCACTGCCTCCTGGAACCCCTTCAAATGCCCCAGACAATTTGGCCCTCTCTGCTTTCCTGCCGACTCTATCCTGAAAAGCACCGTTTATCACTTTCGGCGCCCTCCGGAGCAAAAAAGACAAACGTCCAGCTTTTGCTGCCACAGCAAAGGTGCCAGCGGGGAAAAGTGATGCTGGTCCTCACTGCCTCCTGGAACCCCTTCAAATGCCCCACACAATTTGGCCCTCTCTGCTTTCCTGCGGACTCTATCCTCAAAAACACGTTTTTTCACTTTCGGCGGTTTTTGGAGCAAAAAAGACAAACGTCCATCTTTTGCTGCCACAGCAAAGGTGCCAGCGGGGAAAAGTGATGCTGGTCCTCACTGCCTCCTGGAACCCCTTCAAATGCCCCAGACAATTTGGCCCTCTCTGCTTTCCTGCGGACTCCATCCTCAAAAGAACCTTTTTCACTTTTGGCGCCCTCCGGAGCAAAAAAGACAAACGTCCAGCTTTTGCTGCCACAGCAAAGGTGCCAGCGGGGAAAAGTGATGCTGGTCCTCACTGCCTCCTGGAACCCCTTCAAATGCCCCAGACAATTTGGCCCTCTCTGCTTTCCTGCGGACTCTATCCTCAAAAGCACCGTTTTTCACTTTCGGCGGTGTTTGGAGCAAAAAAGACAAACGTCCAGCTTTTGCTGCCACAGCAAAGGTGCCAGCGGGGAAAAGTGATGCTGGTCCTCACTGCCTCCTGGAACCCCTTCAAATGCCCCACACAATTTGGCCCTCTCTGCTTTCCTGCGGACTCCATCCTCAAAAGCACCTTTTTTCGCTTTCGGCGCTGTTTGGAGCAAAAAAGACAAACGTCCAGCTTTTGCTGCCACAGCAAAGGTGCCAGCGGGGAAAAGTGATGCTGGTCCTCACTGCCTCCTGGAACCCCTTCAAATGCCCCAGACCATTTGGCCCTCTTTGCTTTCCTGCGGACTCTATCCTCAAAAGCACATTTTTTTCACTCTCGGCGGTGTTTGGAGCAAAAAAGACAAACGTCCAGCTTTTGCTGCCACAGCAAAGGTGCCAGCGGGGAAAAGTGATGCTGGTCCTCACTGCCTCCTGGAACCCCTTCAAATGCCCCACACAATTTGGCACTCTCTGCTTTCCTGCGGACTCTATCTTTAAAACCATCTTTTTTCACTTTCGGTGCCCTCTGGAGCAAAAATACATATGTCCAGCTTTTGCTGCCACAGCAAAGGTGCCAGCGGGGAAAAGTGATGCTGGTCCTCACTGCCTCCTGGAACCCCTTCAAATGCCCCACACAATTTGGCCCTCTCTGCTTTCCTGCGGACTCCATCCTCAAAAGCACCTGTTTTCGCTTTCAGCGGTGTTTAGAGCAAAAAAGACAAACGTCCAGCTTTTGCTGCCACAGCAAATGTGCCAGCGGGGAAAAGTGATGCTGGTCCTCACTGCCTCCTGGAACCCCTTCAAATGCCCCAGACAATTTGGCCCTCTCTGCTTTCCTGCGGACTCTAGCCTCAAAAGAACCTTTTTTCACTCTCGCTAGCCTCCGGAGCAAAAAAGACAAACGTCCAGCTTTTGCTGCCACAGCAAAGGTGCCAGCGGGGAAAAGTGATGCTGGTCCTCACTGCCTCCTGGAACCCCTTCAAATGCCCCACACAATTTGGCCCTCTCTGCTTTCCTGCGGACTCCATCCTCAAAAGCACCTTTTCTCGCTTTCGGCGCGGTTTGGTGCAAAAAAGACAAACGTCCAGCTTTTGCTGCCACAGCAAAGGTGCCAGCGGGGAAAAGTGATGCTGGTCCTCACTGCCTCCTGGAACCCCTTCAAATGCCCCAGACAATTTGGCCCTCTCTGCTTTCCTGCGGACTCTATCCTCAAAAGCACCTGTTATCACTCTCGGCAGCTTACAGAGCCAAAAAGACAAAACGTCCAGCTTTTGCTGCCACAGCAAAGGTGCCAGCGGGGAAAAGTGATGCTGATCCTCACTGCCTCCTGGAACCCCTTCAAATGCCCCAGACAATTTGGCCCTCTCTGCTATCCTGCGGACTCTATCCTCAAAAGCACCTGTTATCACTCTCGGCAGCTTACAGAGCCAAAAAGACAAACGTCCAGCTTTTGCTGCCACAGCAAACGTGCCAGCGGGGAAAAGTGATGCTGGTCCTCACTGCCTCCTGGAACCCCTTCAAATGCCCCAGACAATTTGGCCCTCTCTGCTTTCCTGCGGACTCCATCCTCAAAAGCACCTGTTTTCACTTTCCGCGGTGTTTGGAGCAAAAAAGACAAACGTCCAGCTTTTGCTGCTACAGCAAATGTGCCAGCGGGGAAAAGTGATGCTGGTCCTCACTGCCTCCTGGAACCCCTTCAAATGGCCCACACAATTTGGCCCTCTCTGCTTTCCTGCGGACTCTAGCCTCAAAAGAACCTTTTTTCACTTTCGGCGCCCTCCGGAGCAAAAAAGACAAACGTCCAGCTTTTGCTGCCACAGCAAAGGTGCCAGCGGGGAAAAGTGATGCTGGTCCTCACTGCCTCCTGGAACCCCTTCAAATGCCCCAGACAATTTGGCCCTCTCTGCTTTCCTGCGGACTCCATCCTCAAAAGCACCTTTTTTCGCTTTCGGCGCTGTTTGGAGCAAAAAAGACAAACGTCCAGCTTTTGCTGCCACAGCAAAGGTGCCAGCGGGGAAAAGTGATGCTGGTCCTCACTGCCTCCTGGAACCCCTTCAAATGCCCCAGACAATTTGGCCCTCTCTGCTTTCCTGCGGACTCTATCTTCAAAACCACCTTTTTTCACTTTCAGTGCCCTCTGGAGCAAAAATACATACGTCCAGCTTTTGCTGCCACAGCAAAGGTGCCAGCGGGGAAAAGTGATGCTGGTCCTCACTGCCTCCTGGAACCCCTTCAAATGCCCCACACAATTTGGCCCTCTCTGCTTTCCTGCGGACTCCATCCTCAAAAACACCTGTTTTCACTTTCGGCGGTGTTTGGAGCAAAAAATACAAAATCCAGCTTTTGATGCCACAGCAAAGGTGCCAGCGGGGAAAAGTGATGCTGGTCCTCATTGCCTCCTGGAACCCCTTCAAATGCTCCAGACAATTTGGCCCTCTCTGCTTTCCTGCGGACTCCATCCTCAAAAGCACCTTTTATCACTTTCGGCGCTGTTTGGAGCAAAAAAGACAAACGTCCAGCTTTTGCTGCCACAGCAAAGGTGCCAGCGGGGAAAAGTGATGCTGGTCCTCACTGCCTCCTGGAACCCCTTCAAATGCCCCACACAATTTGGCCCTCTCTGCTTTCCTGCGAACTCTATCCTCAAAAGCACGTTTTTTCACTTTCGGCGGTTTTTGGAGCAAAAAAGGCAAACGTCCAGCTTTTGCTGCCACAGCAAAGGTGCCAGCGGGGAAAAGTGATGCTGGTCCTCACTGCCTCCTGGAACCCCTTCAAATGCCCCACACAATTTGGCCCTCTCTGCTTTCCTGCGCACTCTATCCTCAAAAGCACGTTTTTTAACTTTCGGCGGTTTTTGGAGCAAAAAAGGCAAACGTCCAGCTTTTGCTGCCACAGCAAAGGTGCCAGCGGGGAAAAAGTGATGCTGGTCCTCACTGCCTCCTGGAACCCCTTCAAATGCCCCAGACAATTTGGCCCTCTCTGCTTTCCTGCGGACTCTATCCTCAAACGCACCTTTTTTAACTTTCGGCGCTGTTTGGAGCAAAAAAGACAAACGTCCAGCTTTTGCTGCCACAGCAAAGGTGCCAGCGGGGAAAAGTGATGCTGGTCCTCACTGCCTCCTGGAACCCCTTCAAATGCCCCACACAATTTGGCCCTCTTTGCTTTCCTGCGGACTCTATCCTCAAAAGCACATTTTTTTCACTCTCGGCAGCCTCCGGAGCAAAAAAGACAAACGTCCAGCTTTTGCTGCCACAGCAAAGGTGCCAGCGGGGAAAAGTGATGCTGGTCCTCACTGCCTCCCGGAACCCCTTCAAATGCCCCACACAATTTGGCCCTCTCTGCTTTCCTGCGGACTCTACCTTCAAACGTACATTTTTTCGCTTTCGGCGGTGTTTGGAGCAAAAAAAGACAAACGTCCAGCTTTTGCTGCCATAGCAAAGGTGCCAGCGGGGAAAAGTGATGCTGGTCCTCACTGCCTCCTGGAACCCCTTCAAATGCCCCACACAATTTGGCCCTCTCTGCTTTCCTGCGGACTCCATCCTCAAAAGAACCGTTTTTCACTTTCGGCGCCCTCCGGAGCAAAAAAGACAAACATCCAGCTTTTGCTGCCACAGCAAAGGTGCCAGCGGGGAAAAGTGATGCTGGTCCTCACTGCCTCCTGGAACCCCTTCAAATGCCCCAGACAATTTGGCCCTCTCTGCTTTCCTGCGGACTCTATCTTCAAAACCACCTTTTTTCACTTTCGGTGCCCTCTGGAGCAAAAAAGACAAACGTCCAGCTTTTGCTGCCACAGCAAAGGTGCCAGCGGGGAAAAGTGATGCTGGTCCTCACTGCCTCCTGGAACCCCTTCAAATGCCCCAGACAATTTGGCCCTCTCTGCTTTCCTGCCGACTCTATCCTGAAAAGCACCGTTTATCACTTTCGGCGCCCTCCGGAGCAAAAAAGACAAACGTCCAGCTTTTGCTGCCACAGCAAAGGTGCCAGCGGGGAAAAGTGATGCTGGTCCTCACTGCCTCCTGGAACCCCTTCAAATGCCCCACACAATTTGGCCCTCTCTGCTTTCCTGCGGACTCTATCCTCAAAAACACGTTTTTTCACTTTCGGCGGTTTTTGGAGCAAAAAAGACAAACGTCCATCTTTTGCTGCCACAGCAAAGGTGCCAGCGGGGAAAAGTGATGCTGGTCCTCACTGCCTCCTGGAACCCCTTCAAATGCCCCAGACAATTTGGCCCTCTCTGCTTTCCTGCGGACTCCATCCTCAAAAGAACCTTTTTCACTTTTGGCGCCCTCCGGAGCAAAAAAGACAAACGTCCAGCTTTTGCTGCCACAGCAAAGGTGCCAGCGGGGAAAAGTGATGCTGGTCCTCACTGCCTCCTGGAACCCCTTCAAATGCCCCAGACAATTTGGCCCTCTCTGCTTTCCTGCGGACTCTATCCTCAAAAGCACCGTTTTTCACTTTCGGCGGTGTTTGGAGCAAAAAAGACAAACGTCCAGCTTTTGCTGCCACAGCAAAGGTGCCAGCGGGGAAAAGTGATGCTGGTCCTCACTGCCTCCTGGAACCCCTTCAAATGCCCCACACAATTTGGCCCTCTCTGCTTTCCTGCGGACTCCATCCTCAAAAGCACCTTTTTTCGCTTTCGGCGCTGTTTGGAGCAAAAAAGACAAACGTCCAGCTTTTGCTGCCACAGCAAAGGTGCCAGCGGGGAAAAGTGATGCTGGTCCTCACTGCCTCCTGGAACCCCTTCAAATGCCCCAGACCATTTGGCCCTCTTTGCTTTCCTGCGGACTCTATCCTCAAAAGCACATTTTTTTCACTCTCGGCGGTGTTTGGAGCAAAAAAGACAAACGTCCAGCTTTTGCTGCCACAGCAAAGGTGCCAGCGGGGAAAAGTGATGCTGGTCCTCACTGCCTCCTGGAACCCCTTCAAATGCCCCACACAATTTGGCACTCTCTGCTTTCCTGCGGACTCCATCCTCAAAAGCACCTGTTTTCGCTTTCAGCGGTGTTTAGAGCAAAAAAGACAAACGTCCAGCTTTTGCTGCCACAGCAAATGTGCCAGCGGGGAAAGTGATGCTGGTCCTCACTGCCTCCTGGAACCCCTTCAAATGCCCCAGACAATTTGGCCCTCTCTGCTTTCCTGCGGACTCCATCCTCAAAAGCACCTGTTTTCGCTTTCAGCGGTGTTTAGAGCAAAAAAGACAAACGTCCAGCTTTTGCTGCCACAGCAAATGTGCCAGCGGGGAAAAGTGATGCTGGTCCTCACTGCCTCCTGGAACCCCTTCAAATGCCCCAGACAATTTGGCCCTCTCTGCTTTCCTGCGGACTCTAGCCTCAAAAGAACCTTTTTTCACTCTCGCTAGCCTCCGGAGCAAAAAAGACAAACGTCCAGCTTTTGCTGCCACAGCAAAGGTGCCAGCGGGGAAAAGTGATGCTGGTCCTCACTGCCTCCTGGAACCCCTTCAAATGCCCCACACAATTTGGCCCTCTCTGCTTTCCTGCGGACTCCATCCTCAAAAGCACCTTTTCTCGCTTTCGGCGCGGTTTGGTGCAAAAAAGACAAACGTCCAGCTTTTGCTGCCACAGCAAAGGTGCCAGCGGGGAAAAGTGATGCTGGTCCTCACTGCCTCCTGGAACCCCTTCAAATGCCCCAGACAATTTGGCCCTCTCTGCTTTCCTGCGGACTCTATCCTCAAAAGCACCTGTTATCACTCTCGGCAGCTTACAGAGCCAAAAAGACAAACGTCCAGCTTTTGCTGCCACAGCAAAGGTGCCAGCGGGGAAAAGTGATGCTGATCCTCACTGCCTCCTGGAACCCCTTCAAATGCCCCAGACAATTTGGCCCTCTCTGCTATCCTGCGGACTCTATCCTCAAAAGCACCTGTTATCACTCTCGGCAGCTTACAGAGCCAAAAAGACAAACGTCCAGCTTTTGCTGCCACAGCAAACGTGCCAGCGGGGAAAAGTGATGCTGGTCCTCACTGCCTCCTGGAACCCCTTCAAATGCCCCAGACAATTTGGCCCTCTCTGCTTTCCTGCGGACTCCATCCTCAAAAGCACCTGTTTTCACTTTCCGCGGTGTTTGGAGCAAAAAAGACAAACGTCCAGCTTTTGCTGCTACAGCAAATGTGCCAGCGGGGAAAAGTGATGCTGGTCCTCACTGCCTCCTGGAACCCCTTCAAATGCCCCACACAATTTGGCCCTCTCTGCTTTCCTGCGGACTCTAGCCTCAAAAGAACCTTTTTTCACTTTCGGCGCCCTCCGGAGCAAAAAAGACAAACGTCCAGCTTTTGCTGCCACAGCAAAGGTGCCAGCGGGGAAAAGTGATGCTGGTCCTCACTGCCTCCTGGAACCCCTTCAAATGCCCCAGACAATTTGGCCCTCTCTGCTTTCCTGCGGACTCCATCCTCAAAAGCACCTTTTTTCGCTTTCGGCGCTGTTTGGAGCAAAAAAGACAAACGTCCAGCTTTTGCTGCCACAGCAAAGGTGCCAGCGGGGAAAAGTGATGCTGGTCCTCACTGCCTCCTGGAACCCCTTCAAATGCCCCAGACAATTTGGCCCTCTCTGCTTTCCTGCGGACTCTATCTTCAAAACCACCTTTTTTCACTTTCAGTGCCCTCTGGAGCAAAAATACATACGTCCAGCTTTTGCTGCCACAGCAAAGGTGCCAGCGGGGAAAAGTGATGCTGGTCCTCACTGCCTCCTGGAACCCCTTCAAATGCCCCACACAATTTGGCCCTCTCTGCTTTCCTGCGGACTCCATCCTCAAAAACACCTGTTTTCACTTTCGGCGCTGTTTGGAGCAAAAAAGACAAACGTCCAGCTTTTGATGCCACAGCAAAGGTGCCAGCAGGGAAAAGTGATGCTGGTCCTCACTGCCTCCTGGAACCCCTTCAAATGCCCCAGACAATTTGGCCCTCTCTGCTTTCCTGCGCACTCTATCCTCAAAAGCACCTTTTTTCAATTTCGGCGCCCTTCGGAGCAAAAAAGACAAACGTCCAGCTTTTGCTGCCACAGCAAAGGTGCCAGCGGGGAAAAGTGATGCTGGTCCTCACTGCCTCCTGGAACCCCTTCAAATGCCCCAGACAATTTGGCCCTCTCTGCTTTCCTGCGGACTCTATCCTCAAAAGCACCTTTTTTCACTTTCGGCGCTGTTTGGAGCAAAAAAGACAAACGTCCAGCTTTTGCTGCCACAGCAAAGGTGCCAGCGGGGAAAAGTGATGCTGGTCCTCACTGCCTCCTGGAACCCCTTCAAATGCCCCAGACAATTTGGCCCTCTCTGCTTTCCTGCGGACTCCATCCTCAAAAGCACCTTTTTTCACTTTCGGCGGTTTTTGGAGCAAAAAAGACAAACGTCCAGCTTTTGCTGCCACAGCAAAGGTGCCAGCGGGGAAAAGTGATGCTGGTCCTCACTGCCTCCTGGAACCCCTTCAAATGCACCACAGAATTTGGCCCTCTCTGCTTTCCTGCGGACTCCATCCTCAAAAGCACCTTTTTTCGCTTTCGGCGCTGTTTGGAGCAAAAAAGACAAACGTCCAGCTTTTGCTGCCACAGCAAAGGTGCCAGCGGGGAAAAGTGATGCTGGTCCTCACTGCCTCCTGGAACCCCTTCAAATGCCCCACACAATTTGGCCCTCTCTGCTTTCCTGCGAACTCTATCCTCAAAAGCACCTTTTTTCACTCTCGGCAGCTTTTGGAGCAAAAAAGACAAACGTCCAGCTTTTGCTGCCACAGCAAAGGTGCCAGCGGGGAAAAGTGATGCTGGTCCTCACTGCCTCCTGGAACCCCTTCAAATGCCCCAGACAATTTGGCCCTCTCTGCTTTCCTGCGGACTCTATCCTCAAAAGCACCGTTTTTCACTTTCGGCGGTGTTTGGAGCAAAAAAGACAAACGTCCAGCTTTTGCTGCCACAGCAAAGGTGCCAGCGGGGAAAGGTGATGCTGGTCCTCACTGCCTCCTGGAACCCCTTCAACTGCCCCAGACAATTTGGCCCTCTCTGCTTTCCTGCGGACTCTATCCTCAAAAGCACCGTTTTTCACTTTCGGCGCTGTTTGGAGCAAAAAAGACAAACGTCCAGCTTTTGCTGCCACAGCAAAGGTGCCAGCGGGGAAAAGTGATGCTGGTCCTCACTGCCTCCTGGAACCCCTTCAACTGCCCCACACAATTTGGCCCTCTCTGCTTTCCTGCGGACTCCATCCTCAAAAGCACCGTTTTTCACTTTCCGCGCTGTTTGGAGCAAAAAAGACAAACGTCCAGCTTTTGCTGCCACAGCAAAGGTGCCAGCGGGGAAAAGTGATGCTGGTCCTCACTGCCTCCTGGAACCCCTTCAAATGCCCCAGACAATTTGGCCCTCTCTGCTTTCCTGCGGACTCTATCCTCAAAAGCACCTTTTTTCACTTTCGGCGCCCTCCGGAGTAAAAAAGACAAACGTCCAGCTTTTGCTGCCACAGCAAAGGTGCCAGCGGGGAAAAGTGATGCTGGTCCTCACTGCCTCCTGGAACCCCTTCAAATGCCCCACACAATTTGGCCCTCTCTGCTTTCCTGCGGACTCTATCCTCAAAAGCACCTGTTTTCACTTTCGGCGCCCTCCGGAGCAAAAAAGACAAACGTCCAGCTTTTGCTGGCACAGCAAAGGTGCCAGCGGGGAAAAGTGATGCTGGTCCTCACTGCCTCCTGGAACCCCTTCAAATGCCCCAGAAAATTTGGCCCTCTCTGCTTTCCTGCGTACTCCATCCTCAAAAGCACCTTTTTTCGCTTTCGGCGCTGTTTGGAGCAAAAAAGACAAACGTCCAGCTTTTGCTGCCACAGCAAAGGTGCCAGCGGGGAAAAGTGATGCTGGTCCTCACTACCTCCTGGAACCCCTTCAAATGCCCCACACAATTTGGCCCTCTCTGCTTTCCTGCGAACTCCATCCTCAAAAGCACCTTTTTTCACTCTCGGCAGCTTCCGGAGCAAAAAAGACAAACGTCCAGCTTTTGCTGCCACAGCAAAGGTGCCAGCGGGGAAAAGTGATGCTGGTCCTCACTGCCTCCTGGAACCCCTTCAAATGCCCCAGACAATTTGGCCCTCTCTGCTTTCCTGCGGAATCTAGCCTCAAAAGCACCTTTTTTCCCTTTCGGTGCCCTCTGGAGCAAAAAAGACAAACGTCCAGCTTTTGCTGCCACAGCAAAGGTGCCAGCGGGGAAAAGTGATGCTGGTCCTCACTGCCTCCTGGAACCCCTTCAAATGCCCCAGACAATTTGGCCCTCTCTGCTTTCCTGCGGACTCTAGCCTCAAAAGTACCTTTTTTCGCTTTCGGCGCTGTTTGGAGCAAAAAAGACAAACGTTCAGCTTTTGCTGCCACAGCAAAGGTGCCAGCGGGGAAAAGTGATGCTGGTCCTCACTGCCTCCTGGAACCCCTTCAAATGCCCCACACAATTTGGCCCTCTCTGCTTTCCTGCGGACTCTATCCTCAAAAGCACCTTTTTTCACTTTCGGCGCTGTTTGGAGCAAAAAAGACAAACGTCCAGCTTTTGCTGCCACAGCAAAGGTGCCAGCGGGGAAAAGTGATGCTGGTCCTCACTGCCTCCTGGAACCCCTTCAAATGCCCCAGACAATTTGGCCCTCTCTGCTTTCCTGCGGACTCTATCCTCAAAAGCACCTTTTTTCACTTTCCGCGGTGTTTGGAGCAAAAAAGACAAACGTCCAGCTTTTGCTGCCACAGCAAAGGTGCCAGCGGGGAAAAGTGATGCTGGTCCTCACTGCCTCCTGGAACCCCTTCAAATGACCCAGACAATTTGGCCCTCTCTGCTTTCCTGCGGACTCCATCCTCAAAAGCACCTTTTTTCGCTTTCGGCGGCGTTTGGAGCAAAAAAGACAAACGTCCAGCTTTTGCTGCCACAGCAAAGGTGCCAGCGGGGAAAAGTGATGCTGGTCCTCACTGCCTCCTGGAACCCCTTCAAATGACCCAGAAAATTTGGCCCTCTCTGCTTTCCTGCCGACTCTATCCTGAAAAGCACCGTTTATCACTTTCGGCGCCCTCTGGAGCAAAAAAGACAAACGTCCAGCTTTTGCAGCCACAGCAAAGGTGCCAGCGGGGAAAAGTGATGCTGGTCCTCACTGCCTCCTGGAACCCCTTCAAATGCCCCACACAATTTGGCCCTCTCTGCTTTCCTGCGAACTCTATCCTCAAAAGCAACTTTTTTCACTCTCGGCAGCTTTTGGAGCAAAAAAGACAAACGTCCAGCTTTTGCTGCCACAGCAAAGGTGCCAGCGGGGAAAAGTGATGCTGGTCCTCACTGCCTCCTGGAACCCCTTCAAATGCCCCACACAATTTGGCCCTCTCTGCTTTCCTGCGGACTCTATCCTCAAAAGTACCGTTTTTCACTTTCGGCGGTGTTTGGAGCAAAAAAGACAAACGTCCAGCTTTTGCTGCCACAGCAAAGGTGCCAGCGGGGAAAGGTGATGCTGGTCCTCACTGCCTCCTGGAACCCCTTCAACTGCCCCAGACAATTTGGCCCTCTCTGCTTTCCTGCGGACTCTATCCTCAAAAGCACCGTTTTTCACTTTCGGCGCTGTTTGGAGCAAAAAAGACAAACGTCCAGCTTTTGCTGCCACAGCAAAGGTGCCAGCGGGGAAAAGTGATGCTGGTCCTCACTGCCTCCTGGAACCCCTTCAACTGCCCCACACAATTTGGCCCTCTCTGCTTTCCTGCGGACTCCATCCTCAAAAGCACCGTTTTTCACTTTCCGCGCTGTTTGGAGCAAAAAAGACAAACGTCCAGCTTTTGCTGCCACAGCAAAGGTGCCAGCGGGGAAAAGTGATGCTGGTCCTCACTGCCTCCTGGAACCCCTTCAAATGCCCCACACAATTTGGCCCTCTCTGCTTTCCTGCGGACTCTATCCTCAAAAGCACCTGTTTTCACTTTCGGCGCCCTCCGGAGCAAAAAAGACAAACGTCCAGCTTTTGCTGCCACAGCAAAGGTGCCAGCGGGGAAAAGTGATGCTGGTCCTCACTGCCTCCTGGAACCCCTTCAAATGACCCAGACAATTTGGCCCTCTCTGCTTTCCTGTGGACTCCATCCTCAAAAGCACCTTTTTTCGCTTTCGGCGGCGTTTGGAGCAAAAAAGACAAACGTCCAGCTTTTGCTGCCACAGCAAAGGTGCCAGCGGGGAAAAGTGATGCTGGTCCTCACTGCCTCCTGGAACCCCTTCAAATGACCCAGAAAATTTGGCCCTCTCTGCTTTCCTGCCGACTCTATCCTGAAAAGCACCGTTTATCACTTTCGGCGCCCTCTGGAGCAAAAAAGACAAACGTCCAGCTTTTGCTGCCACAGCAAAGGTGCCAGCGGGGAAAAGTGATGCTGGTCCTCACTGCCTCCTGGAACCCCTTCAAATGCCCCACACAATTTGGCCCTCTCTGCTTTCCTGCGAACTCTATCCTCAAAAGCACCGTTTTTCACTTTCGGCGCTGTTTGGAGCAAAAAAGACAAACGTCCAGCTTTTGCTGCCACAGCAAAGGTGCCAGCGGGGAAAAGTGATGCTGGTCCTCACTGCCTCCTGGAACCCCTTCAACTGCCCCACACAATTTGGCCCTCTCTGCTTTCCTGCGGACTCCATCCTCAAAAGCACCGTTTTTCACTTTCCGCGCTGTTTGGAGCAAAAAAGACAAACGTCCAGCTTTTGCTGCCACAGCAAAGGTGCCAGCGGGGAAAAGTGATGCTGGTCCTCACTGCCTCCTGGAACCCCTTCAAATGCCCCACACAATTTGGCCCTCTCTGCTTTCCTGCGGACTCTATCCTCAAAAGCACCTGTTTTCACTTTCGGCGCCCTCCGGAGCAAAAAAGACAAACGTCCAGCTTTTGCTGCCACAGCAAAGGCGCCAGCGGGGAAAAGTGATGCTGGTCCTCACTGCCTCCTGGAACCCCTTCAAATGCCCCAGAAAATTTGGCCCTCTCTGCTTTCCTGCGTACTCCATCCTCAAAAGCACCTTTTTTCGCTTTCGGCGCTGTTTGGAGCAAAAAAGACAAACGTCCAGCTTTTGCTGCCACAGCAAAGGTGCCAGCGGGGAAAAGTGATGCTGGTCCTCACTACCTCCTGGAACCCCTTCAAATGCCCCACACAATTTGGCCCTCTCTGCTTTCCTGCGAACTCCATCCTCAAAAGCACCTTTTTTCACTCTCGGCAGCTTCCGGAGCAAAAAAGACAAACGTCCAGCTTTTGCTGCCACAGCAAAGGTGCCAGCGGGGAAAAGTGATGCTGGTCCTCACTGCCTCCTGGAACCCCTTCAAATGCCCCAGACAATTTGGCCCTCTCTGCTTTCCTGCGGAATTTAGCCTCAAAAGCACCTTTTTTCACTTTCGGTGCCCTCTGGAGCAAAAAAGACAAACGTCCAGCTTTTGCTGCCACAGCAAAGGTGCCAGCGGGGAAAAGTGATGCTGGTCCTCACTGCCTCCTGGAACCCCTTCAAATGCCCCAGACAATTTGGCCCTCTCTGCTTTCCTGCGGACTCCATCCTCAAAAGCACCTTTTTTCACTTTCGGCGCTGTTTGGAGCAAAAAAGACAAACGTCCAGCTTTTGCTGCCACAGCAAAGGTGCCAGCGGGGAAAAGTGATGCTGGTCCTCACTGCCTCCTGGAACCCCTTCAAATGCCCCACACAATTTGGCCCTCTCTGCTTTCCTGCGGACTCTATCCTCAAAAGCACCTTTTTTCACTTTCGGCGCTGTTTGGAGCAAAAAAGACAAACGTCCAGCTTTTGCTGCCACAGCAAAGGTGCCAGCGGGGAAAAGTGATGCTGGTCCTCACTGCCTCCTGGAACCCCTTCAAATGCCCCAGACAATTTGGCCCTCTCTGCTTTCCTGCGGACTCTATCCTCAAAAGCACCTTTTTTCACTTTCCGCGGTGTTTGGAGCAAAAAAGACAAACGTCCAGCTTTTGCTGCCACAGCAAAGGTGCCAGCGGGGAAAAGTGATGCTGGTCCTCACTGCCTCCTGGAACCCCTTCAAATGCCCCACACAATTTGGCCCTCTCTGCTTTCCTGCGGACTCTATCCTCAAAAGTACCGTTTTTCACTTTCGGCGGTGTTTGGAGCAAAAAAGACAAACGTCCAGCTTTTGCTGCCACAGCAAAGGTGCCAGCGGGGAAAGGTGATGCTGGTCCTCACTGCCTCCTGGAACCCCTTCAACTGCCCCAGACAATTTGGCCCTCTCTGCTTTCCTGCGGACTCTATCCTCAAAAGCACCGTTTTTCACTTTCGGCGCTGTTTGGAGCAAAAAAGACAAACGTCCAGCTTTTGCTGCCACAGCAAAGGTGCCAGCGGGGAAAAGTGATGCTGGTCCTCACTGCCTCCTGGAACCCCTTCAACTGCCCCACACAATTTGGCCCTCTCTGCTTTCCTGCGGACTCCATCCTCAAAAGCACCGTTTTTCACTTTCCGCGCTGTTTGGAGCAAAAAAGACAAACGTCCAGCTTTTGCTGCCACAGCAAAGGTGCCAGCGGGGAAAAGTGATGCTGGTCCTCACTGCCTCCTGGAACCCCTTCAAATGCCCCACACAATTTGGCCCTCTCTGCTTTCCTGCGGACTCTATCCTCAAAAGCACCTGTTTTCACTTTCGGCGCCCTCCGGAGCAAAAAAGACAAACGTCCAGCTTTTGCTGCCACAGCAAAGGTGCCAGCGGGGAAAAGTGATGCTGGTCCTCACTGCCTCCTGGAACCCCTTCAAATGCCCCAGAAAATTTGGCCCTCTCTGCTTTCCTGCGTACTCCATCCTCAAAAGCACCTTTTTTCGCTTTCGGCGCTGTTTGGAGCAAAAAAGACAAACGTCCAGCTTTTGCTGCCACAGCAAAGGTGCCAGCGGGGAAAAGTGATGCTGGTCCTCACTACCTCCTGGAACCCCTTCAAATGCCCCACACAATTTGGCCCTCTCTGCTTTCCTGCGAACTCCATCCTCAAAAGCACCTTTTTTCACTCTCGGCAGCTTCCGGAGCAAAAAAGACAAACGTCCAGCTTTTGCTGCCACAGCAAAGGTGCCAGCGGGGAAAAGTGATGCTGGTCCTCACTGCCTCCTGGAACCCCTTCAAATGCCCCAGACAATTTGGCCCTCTCTGCTTTCCTGCGGAATCTAGCCTCAAAAGCACCTTTTTTCACTTTCGGTGCCCTCTGGAGCAAAAAAGACAAACGTCCAGCTTTTGCTGCCACAGCAAAGGTGCCAGCGGGGAAAAGTGATGCTGGTCCTCACTGCCTCCTGGAACCCCTTCAAATGCCCCAGACAATTTGGCCCTCTCTGCTTTCCTGCGGACTCCATCCTCAAAAGCACCTTTTTTCACTTTCGGCGCTGTTTGGAGCAAAAAAGACAAACGTCCAGCTTTTGCTGCCACAGCAAAGGTGCCAGCGGGGAAAAGTGATGCTGGTCCTCACTGCCTCCTGGAACCCCTTCAAATGCCCCACACAATTTGGCCCTCTCTGCTTTCCTGCGGACTCTATCCTCAAAAGCACCTTTTTTCACTTTCGGCGCTGTTTGGAGCAAAAAAGACAAACGTCCAGCTTTTGCTGCCACAGCAAAGGTGCCAGCGGGGAAAAGTGATGCTGGTCCTCACTGCCTCCTGGAACCCCTTCAAATGCCCCAGACAATTTGGCCCTCTCTGCTTTCCTGCGGACTCTATCCTCAAAAGCACCTTTTTTCACTTTCCGCGGTGTTTGGAGCAAAAAAGACAAACGTCCAGCTTTTGCTGCCACAGCAAAGGTGCCAGCGGGGAAAAGTGATGCTGGTCCTCACTGCCTCCTGGAACCCCTTCAAATGACCCAGACAATTTGGCCCTCTCTGCTTTCCTGCGGACTCCATCCTCAAAAGCACCTTTTTTCGCTTTCGGCGGCGTTTGGAGCAAAAAAGACAAACGTCCAGCTTTTGCTGCCACAGCAAAGGTGCCAGCGGGGAAAAGTGATGCTGGTCCTCACTGCCTCCTGGAACCCCTTCAAATGACCCAGAAAATTTGGCCCTCTCTGCTTTCCTGCCGACTCTATCCTGAAAAGCACCGTTTATCACTTTCGGCGCCCTCTGGAGCAAAAAAGACAAACGTCCAGCTTTTGCTGCCACAGCAAAGGTGCCAGCGGGGAAAAGTGATGCTGGTCCTCACTGCCTCCTGGAACCCCTTCAAATGCCCCAGAAAATTTGGCCCTCTCTGCTTTCCTGCCGACTCTATCCTGAAAAGCACCGTTTATCACTTTCGGCGCCCTCCGGAGCAAAAAAGACAAACGTCCAGCTTTTGCTGCCACAGCAAAGGTGCCAGCGGGGAAAAGTGATGCTGGTCCTCACTGCCTCCTGGAACCCCTTCAAATGCTCCAGACAATTTGGCCCTCTCTGCTTTCCTGCGGACTCCATCCTCAAAAGCACCTTTTTTCACTTTCCGCGGTGTTTGGAGCAAAAAAGACAAACGTCCAGCTTTTGCTGCCACAGCAAAGGTGCCAGCGGGGAAAAGTGATGCTGGTCCTCACTGCCTCCTGGAACCCCTTCAAATGCCCCAGACAATTTGGCCCTCTCTGCTTTCCTGCGGAATCTAGCCTCAAAAGCACCTTTTTTCACTTTCGGTGCCCTCTGGAGCAAAAAAGACAAACGTCCAGCTTTTGCTGCCACAGCAAAGGTGCCAGCGGGGAAAAGTGATGCTGGTCCTCACTGCCTCCTGGAACCCCTTCAAATGCCCCAGACAATTTGGCCCTCTCTGCTTTCCTGCGGACTCCATCCTCAAAAGCACCTTTTTTCACTTTCGGCGCTGTTTGGAGCAAAAAAGACAAACGTCCAGCTTTTGCTGCCACAGCAAAGGTGCCAGCGGGGAAAAGTGATGCTGGTCCTCACTGCCTCCTGGAACCCCTTCAAATGCCCCACACAATTTGGCCCTCTCTGCTTTCCTGCGGACTCTATCCTCAAAAGCACCTTTTTTCACTTTCGGCGCTGTTTGGAGCAAAAAAGACAAACGTCCAGCTTTTGCTGCCACAGCAAAGGTGCCAGCGGGGAAAAGTGATGCTGGTCCTCACTGCCTCCTGGAACCCCTTCAAATGCCCCAGACAATTTGGCCCTCTCTGCTTTCCTGCGGACTCTATCCTCAAAAGCACCTTTTTTCACTTTCCGCGGTGTTTGGAGCAAAAAAGACAAACGTCCAGCTTTTGCTGCCACAGCAAAGGTGCCAGCGGGGAAAAGTGATGCTGGTCCTCACTGCCTCCTGGAACCCCTTCAAATGACCCAGACAATTTGGCCCTCTCTGCTTTCCTGCGGACTCCATCCTCAAAAGCACCTTTTTTCGCTTTCGGCGGCGTTTGGAGCAAAAAAGACAAACGTCCAGCTTTTGCTGCCACAGCAAAGGTGCCAGCGGGGAAAAGTGATGCTGGTCCTCACTGCCTCCTGGAACCCCTTCAAATGACCCAGAAAATTTGGCCCTCTCTGCTTTCCTGCCGACTCTATCCTGAAAAGCACCGTTTATCACTTTCGGCGCCCTCTGGAGCAAAAAAGACAAACGTCCAGCTTTTGCTGCCACAGCAAAGGTGCCAGCGGGGAAAAGTGATGCTGGTCCTCACTGCCTCCTGGAACCCCTTCAAATGCCCCACACAATTTGGCCCTCTCTGCTTTCCTGCGAACTCTATCCTCAAAAGCACCTTTTTTCACTCTCGGCAGCTTTTGGAGCAAAAAAGACAAACGTCCAGCTTTTGCTGCCACAGCAAAGGTGCCAGCGGGGAAAAGTGATGCTGGTCCTCACTGCCTCCTGGAACCCCTTCAAATGCCCCAGACAATTTGGCCCTCTCTGCTTTCCTGCGGACTCTATCCTCAAAAGTACCGTTTTTCACTTTCGGCGGTGTTTGGAGCAAAAAAGACAAACGTCCAGCTTTTGCTGCCACAGCAAAGGTGCCAGCGGGGAAAGGTGATGCTGGTCCTCACTGCCTCCTGGAACCCCTTCAACTGCCCCAGACAATTTGGCCCTCTCTGCTTTCCTGCGGACTCTATCCTCAAAAGCACCGTTTTTCACTTTCAGCGCTGTTTGGAGCAAAAAAGACAAACGTCCAGCTTTTGCTGCCACAGCAAAGGTGCCAGCGGGGAAAAGTGATGCTGGTCCTCACTGCCTCCTGGAACCCCTTCAACTGCCCCACACAATTTGGCCCTCTCTGCTTTCCTGCGGACTCCATCCTCAAAAGCACCGTTTTTCACTTTCCGCGCTGTTTGGAGCAAAAAAGACAAACGTCCAGCTTTTGCTGCCACAGCAAAGGTGCCAGCGGGGAAAAGTGATGCTGGTCCTCACTGCCTCCTGGAACCCCTTCAAATGCCCCACACAATTTGGCCCTCTCTGCTTTCCTGCGGACTCTATCCTCAAAAGCACCTGTTTTCACTTTCGACGCCCTCCGGAGCAAAAAAGACAAACGTCCAGCTTTTGCTGCCACAGCAAAGGTGCCAGCGGGGAAAAGTGATGCTGGTCCTCACTGCCTCCTGGAACCCCTTCAAATGCCCCAGAAAATTTGGCCCTCTCTGCTTTCCTGCGTACTCCATCCTCAAAAGCACCTTTTTTCGCTTTCGGCGCTGTTTGGAGCAAAAAAGACAAACGTCCAGCTTTTGCTGCCACAGCAAAGGTGCCAGCGGGGAAAAGTGATGCTGGTCCTCACTGCCTCCTGGAACCCCTTCAAATGCCCCACACAATTTGGCCCTCTCTGCTTTCCTGCGAACTCCATCCTCAAAAGCACCTTTTTTCACTCTCGGCAGCTTCCGGAGCAAAAAAGACAAACGTCCAGCTTTTGCTGCCACAGCAAAGGTGCCAGCGGGGAAAAGTGATGCTGGTCCTCACTGCCTCCTGGAACCCCTTCAAATGCCCCAGACAATTTGGCCCTCTCTGCTTTCCTGCGGAATCTAGCCTCAAAAGCACCTTTTTTCACTTTCGGTGCCCTCTGGAGCAAAAAAGACAAACGTCCAGCTTTTGCTGCCACAGCAAAGGTGCCAGCGGGGAAAAGTGATGCTGGTCCTCACTGCCTCCTGGAACCCCTTCAAATGCCCCACACAATTTGGCCCTCTCTGCTTTCCTGCGGACTCCATCCTCAAAAGCACCTTTTTTCACTTTCGGCGCTGTTTGGAGCAAAAAAGACAAACGTCCAGCTTTTGCTGCCACAGCAAAGGTGCCAGCGGGGAAAAGTGATGCTGGTCCTCACTGCCTCCTGGAACCCCTTCAAATGCCCCACACAATTTGGCCCTCTCTGCTTTCCTGCGGACTCTATCCTCAAAAGCACCTTTTTTCACTTTCGGCGCTGTTTGGAGCAAAAAAGACAAACGTCCAGCTTTTGCTGCCACAGCAAAGGTGCCAGCGGGGAAAAGTGATGCTGGTCCTCACTGCCTCCTGGAACCCCTTCAAATGCCCCAGACAATTTGGCCCTCTCTGCTTTCCTGCGGACTCTATCCTCAAAAGCACCTTTTTTCACTTTCCGCGGTGTTTGGAGCAAAAAAGACAAACGTCCAGCTTTTGCTGCCACAGCAAAGGTGCCAGCGGGGAAAAGTGATGCTGGTCCTCACTGCCTCCTGGAACCCCTTCAAATGACCCAGAAAATTTGGCCCTCTCTGCTTTCCTGCCGACTCTATCCTGAAAAGCACCGTTTATCACTTTCGGCGCCCTCTGGAGCAAAAAAGACAAACGTCCAGCTTTTGCTGCCACAGCAAAGGTGCCAGCGGGGAAAAGTGATGCTGGTCCTCACTGCCTCCTGGAACCCCTTCAAATGCCCCAGAAAATTTGGCCCTCTCTGCTTTCCTGCCGACTCTATCCTCAAAAGCACCGTTTTTCACTTTCGGCGCCCTCCGGAGCAAAAAAGACAAACGTCCAGCTTTTGCTGCCACAGCAAAGGTGCCAGCGGGGAAAAGTGATGCTGGTCCTCACTGCCTCCTGGAACCCCTTCAAATGCTCCAGACAATTTGGCCCTCTCTGCTTTCCTGCGGACTCCATCCTCAAAAGCACCTTTTTTCACTTTCCGCGGTGTTTGGAGCAAAAAAGACAAACGTCCAGCTTTTGCTGCCACAGCAAAGGTGCCAGCGGGGAAAAGTGATGCTGGTCCTCACTGCCTCCTGGAACCCCTTCAAATGCCCCAGACAATTTGGCCCTCTCTGCTTTCCTGCGAAATCTAGCCTCAAAAGCACCTTTTTTCACTTTCGGTGCCCTCTGGAGCAAAAAAGACAAACGTCCAGCTTTTGCTGCCACAGCAAAGGTGCCAGCGGGGAAAAGTGATGCTGGTCCTCACTGCCTCCTGGAACCCCTTCAAATGCCCCAGACAATTTGGCCCTCTCTGCTTTCCTGCGGACTCCATCCTCAAAAGCACCTTTTTTCACTTTCGGCGCTGTTTGGAGCAAAAAAGACAAACGTCCAGCTTTTGCTGCCACAGCAAAGGTGCCAGCGGGGAAAAGTGATGCTGGTCCTCACTGCCTCCTGGAACCCCTTCAAATGCCCCACACAATTTGGCCCTCTCTGCTTTCCTGCGGACTCTATCCTCAAAAGCACCTTTTTTCACTTTCGGCGCTGTTTGGAGCAAAAAAGACAAACGTCCAGCTTTTGCTGCCACAGCAAAGGTGCCAGCGGGGAAAAGTGATGCTGGTCCTCACTGCCTCCTGGAACCCCTTCAAATGCCCCACACAATTTGGCCCTCTCTGCTTTCCTGCGGACTCTATCCTCAAAAGCACCTTTTTTCACTTTCCGCGGTGTTTGGAGCAAAAAAGACAAACGTCCAGCTTTTGCTGCCACAGCAAAGGTGCCAGCGGGGAAAAGTGATGCTGGTCCTCACTGCCTCCTGGAACCCCTTCAAATGACCCAGACAATTTGGCCCTCTCTGCTTTCCTGCGGACTCCATCCTCAAAAGCACCTTTTTTCGCTTTCGGCGGCGTTTGGAGCAAAAAAGACAAACGTCCAGCTTTTGCTGCCACAGCAAAGGTGCCAGCGGGGAAAAGTGATGCTGGTCCTCACTGCCTCCTGGAACCCCTTCAAATGACCCAGAAAATTTGGCCCTCTCTGCTTTCCTGCCGACTCTATCCTGAAAAGAACCGTTTATCACTTTCGGCGCCCTCTGGAGCAAAAAAGACAAACGTCCAGCTTTTGCTGCCACAGCAAAGGTGCCAGCGGGGAAAAGTGATGCTGGTCCTCACTGCCTCCTGGAACCCCTTCAAATGCCCCAGAAAATTTGGCCCTCTCTGCTTTCCTGCCGACTCTATCCTGAAAAGCACCGTTTATCACTTTCGGCGCCCTCCGGAGCAAAAAAGACAAACGTCCAGCTTTTGCTGCCACAGCAAAGGTGCCAGCGGGGAAAAGTGATGCTGGTCCTCACTGCCTCCTGGAACCCCTTCAAATGCTCCAGACAATTTGGCCCTCTCTGCTTTCCTGCGGACTCCATCCTCAAAAGCACCTTTTTTCACTTTCCGCGGTGTTTGGAGCAAAAAAGACAAACGTCCAGCTTTTGCTGCCACAGCAAAGGTGCCAGCGGGGAAAAGTGATGCTGGTCCTCACTGCCTCCCGGAACCCCTTCAAATGCCCCAGACAATTTGGCCCTCTCTGCTTTCCTGCGGACTCTACCTTCAAAAGTACCTTTTTTCGCTTTCGGCGGTGTTTGGAGCAAAAAAGACAAACGTCCAGCTTTTGCTGCCATAGCAAAGGTGCCAGCGGGGAAAAGTGATGCTGGTCCTCACTGCCTCCTGGAACCCCTTTAAATGCCCCACACAATTTGGCCCTCTCTGCTTTCCTGCGGACTCCATCCTCAAAAGAACATTTTTTCACTTTCGGCGCCCTCAGGAGCAAAAAAGACAAACATCCAGCTTTTGCTGCCACAGCAAAGGTGCCAGCAGGGAAAAGTGATGCTGGTCCTCACTGCCTCCTGGAACCCCTTCAAATGCCCCAGACAATTTGGCCCTCTCTGCTTTCCTGCGGACTCTATCTTCAAAACCACCTTTTTTCACTTTCGGTGCCCTCTGGAGCAAAAAAACATACGTCCAGCTTTTGCTGCCACAGCAAAGGTGCCAGCGGGGAAAAGTGATGCTGGTCCTCACTGCCTCCTGGAACCCCTTCAAATGCTCCAGACAATTTGGCCCTCTCTGCTTTCCTGCGGACTCCATCCTCAAAAGCACCTTTTTTCGCTTTCGGCGGCGTTTGGAGCAAAAAAGACAAACGTCCAGCTTTTGCTGCCACAGCAAAGGTGCCAGCGGGGAAAAGTGATGCTGGTCCTCACTGCCTCCTGGAACCCCTTCAAATGCCCCACACAATTTGGCCCTCTCTGCTTTCCTGCGGACTCTATCCTCAAAAACACGTTTTTTCACTTTCGGCGGTTTTTGGAGCAAAAAAGACAAATGTCCAGCTTTTGCTGCCACAGCAAAGTTGCCAGCGGGGAAAAGTGATGCTGGTCCTTACTGCCTCCTGGAACCCCTTCAAATGCCCCACACAATTTGGCCCTCTTTGCTTTCCTGCAGACTCTATCCTCAAAAGCACATTTTTTTCACTCTCGGCAGCCTCCGGAGCAAAAAAGACAAACGTCCAGCTTTTGCTGCCACAGCAAAGGTGCCAGCGGGGAAAAGTGATGCTGGTCCTCACTGCCTCCTGGAACCCCTTCAAATGCCCCACACAATTTGGCCCTCTCTGCTTTCCTGCGGACTCTACCCTCAAAAGTACCTTTTTTCACTTTCGGCGGTGTTTGCAGCAAAAAAGACAAACGTCCAGCTTTTGCTGCCATAGCAAAGGTGCCAGCGGGGAAAAGTGATGCTGGTCCTCACTGCCTCCTGGAACCCCTTCAAATGCCCCAGACAATTTGGCCCTCTCTGCTTTCCTGCGGACTCCATCCTCAAAAGAACCTTTTTCACTTTTGGCGCCCTCCCGAGCAAAAAAGACAAACGTCCAGCTTTTGCTGCCACAGCAAAGGTGCCAGCGGGGAAAAGTGATGCTGGTCCTCACTGCCTCCTGGAACCCCTTCAAATTCCCCAGACAATTTGGCCCTCTCTGCTTTCCTGCGGACTCTAGCCTCAAAAGAACCTTTTTTCACTTTCGGCGCCCTCCGGAGCAAAAAAGACAAACGTCCAGCTTTTGCTGCCACAGCAAAGGTGCCAGCGGGGAAAAGTGATGCTGGTCCTCACTGCCTCCTGGAACCCCTTCAAATGCCCCACACAATTTGGCCCTCTCTGCTTTCCTGCGGACTCCATCCTCAAAAGCACCTTTTTTCGCTTTCGGCGGCGTTTGGAGCAAAAAAGACAAACGTCCAGCTTTTGCTGCCACAGCAAAGGTGCCAGCGGGGAAAAGTGATGCTGGTCCTCACTGCCTCCTGGAACCCCTTCAAATGCCCCAGAAAATTTGGCCCTCTCTGCTTTCCTGCCGACTCTATCCTGAAAAGCACCGTTTATCACTTTCGGCGCCCTCTGGAGCAAAAAAGACAAACGTCCAGCTTTTGCTGCCACAGCAAAGGTGCCAGCGGGGAAAAGTGATGCTGGTCCTCATTGCCTCCTGGAACCCCTTCAAATGCTCCAGACAATTTGGCCCTCTCTGCTTTCCTGCGGACTCCATCCTCAAAAGCACCTTTTATCACTTTCGGCGCTGTTTGGAGCAAAAAAGACAAACGTCCAGCTTTTGCTACCACAGCAAAGGTGCCAGCGGGGAAAAGTGATGCTGGTCCTCACTGCCTCCTGGAACCCCTTCAAATGCCCCACACAATTTGGCCCTCTCTGCTTTCCTGCGCACTCTAGCCTCAAAAGCACGTTTTTTCACTTTCGGCGGTTTTTGGAGCAAAAAAGGCAAACGTCCAGCTTTTGCTGCCACAGCAAAGGTGCCAGCGGGGAAAAGTGATGCTGGTCCTCACTGCCTCCTGGAACCCCTTCAAATGCCCCAGACAATTTGGCCCTCTCTGCTTTCCTGCGGACTCTATCCTCAAACGCACCTTTTTTCACTTTCGGCGCTGTTTGGAGCAAAAAAGACAAACGTCCAGCTTTTGCTGCCACAGCAAAGGTGCCAGCGGGGAAAAGTGATGCTGGTCCTCACTGCCTCCTGGAACCCCTTCAAATGCCCCACACAATTTGGCCCTCTTTGCTTTCCTGCGGACTCTATCCTCAAAAGCACATTTTTTTCACTCTCGGCAGCCTCCGGAGCAAAAAAGACAAACGTCCAGCTTTTGCTGCCACAGCAAAGGTGCCAGCGGGGAAAAGTGATGCTGGTCCTCACTGCCTCCCGGAACCCCTTCAAACGCCCCACACAATTTGGCCCTCTCTGCTTTCCTGCGGACTCTACCTTCAAACGTACCTTTTTTCGCTTTCGGCGGTGTTTGGAGCAAAAAAGACAAACGTCCAGCTTTTGCTGCCACAGCAAAGGTGCCAGCGGGGAAAAGTGATGCTGGTCCTCACTGCCTCCTGGAACCCCTTCAAATGCCCCAGACAATTTGGCCCTCTCTGCTTTCCTGCGGACTCCATCCTCAAAAGCACCTGTTATCACTCTCGGCAGCTTACAGAGCCAAAAAGACAAACGTCCAGCTTTTGCTGCCACAGCAAAGGTGCCAGCGGGGAAAAGTGATGCTGGTCCTCACTGCCTCCTGGAACCCCTTCAAATGCCCCAGACAATTTGGCCCTCTCTGCTTTCCTGCCGACTCTATCCTGAAAAGCACCGTTTATCACTTTCGGCGCCCTCCGGAGCAAAAAAGACAAACGTCCAGCTTTTGCTGCCACAGCAAAGGTGCCAGCGGGGAAAAGTGATGCTGGTCCTCACTGCCTCCTGGAACCCCTTCAAATGCCCCACACAATTTGGCCCTCTCTGCTTTCCTGCGGACTCTATCCTCAAAAACACGTTTTTTCACTTTCGGCGGTTTTTGGAGCAAAAAAGACAAACGTCCAGCTTTTGCTGCCACAGCAAAGGTGCCAGCGGGGAAAAGTGATGCTGGTCCTCACTGCCTCCTGGAACCCCTTCAAATGCCCCAGACAATTTGGCCCTCTCTGCTTTCCTGCGGACTCCATCCTCAAAAGAACCTTTTTCACTTTTGGCGCCCTCCGGAGCAAAAAAGACAAACGTCGAGCTTTTGCTGCCACAGCAAAGGTGCCAGCGGGGAAAAGTGATGCTGGTCCTCACTGCCTCCTGGAACCCCTTCAAATGCCCCAGACAATTTGGCCCTCTCTGCTTTCCTGCGGACTCTATCCTCAAAAGCACCGTTTTTCACTTTCGGCGCTGTTTGGAGCAAAAAAGACAAACGTCCAGCTTTTGCTGCCACAGCAAAGGTGCCAGCAGGGAAAAGTGATGCTGGTCCTCACTGCCTCCTGGAACCCCTTCAAATGCCCCAGACAATTTGGCCCTCTCTGCTTTCCTGCGGACTCTATCTTCAAAACCACCTTTTTTCACTTTCGGTGCCCTCTGGAGCAAAAAAACATACGTCCAGCTTTTGCTGCCACAGCAAAGGTGCCAGCGGGGAAAAGTGATGCTGGTCCTCACTGCCTCCTGGAACCCCTTCAAATGCTCCAGACAATTTGGCCCTCTCTGCTTTCCTGCGGACTCCATCCTCAAAAGCACCTTTTTTCGCTTTCGGCGGCGTTTGGAGCAAAAAAGACAAACGTCCAGCTTTTGCTGCCACAGCAAAGGTGCCAGCGGGGAAAAGTGATGCTGGTCCTCACTGCCTCCTGGAACCCCTTCAAATGCCCCACACAATTTGGCCCTCTCTGCTTTCCTGCGGACTCTATCCTCAAAAACACGTTTTTTCACTTTCGGCGGTTTTTGGAGCAAAAAAGACAAACGTCCAGCTTTTGCTGCCACAGCAAAGTTGCCAGCGGGGAAAAGTGATGCTGGTCCTTACTGCCTCCTGGAACCCCTTCAAATGCCCCACACAATTTGGCCCTCTTTGCTTTCCTGCAGACTCTATCCTCAAAAGCACATTTTTTTCACTCTCGGCAGCCTCCGGAGCAAAAAAGACAAACGTCCAGCTTTTGCTGCCACAGCAAAGGTGCCAGCGGGGAAAAGTGATGCTGGTCCTCACTGCCTCCTGGAACCCCTTCAAATGCCCCACACAATTTGGCCCTCTCTGCTTTCCTGCGGACTCTACCCTCAAAAGTACCTTTTTTCACTTTCGGCGGTGTTTGCAGCAAAAAAGACAAACGTCCAGCTTTTGCTGCCATAGCAAAGGTGCCAGCGGGGAAAAGTGATGCTGGTCCTCACTGCCTCCTGGAACCCCTTCAAATGCCCCACACAATTTGGCCCTCTCTGCTTTCCTGCGGACTCCATCCTCAAAAGAACCTTTTTCACTTTTGGCGCCCTCCCGAGCAAAAAAGACAAACGTCCAGCTTTTGCTGCCACAGCAAAGGTGCCAGCGGGGAAAAGTGATGCTGGTCCTCACTGCCTCCTGGAACCCCTTCAAATTCCCCAGACAATTTGGCCCTCTCTGCTTTCCTGCGGACTCTAGCCTCAAAAGAACCTTTTTTCACTTTCGGCGCCCTCCGGAGCAAAAAAGACAAACGTCCAGCTTTTGCTGCCACAGCAAAGGTGCCAGCGGGGAAAAGTGATGCTGGTCCTCACTGCCTCCTGGAACCCCTTCAAATGCCCCACACAATTTGGCCCTCTCTGCTTTCCTGCGGACTCCATCCTCAAAAGCACCTTTTTTCGCTTTCGGCGGCGTTTGGAGCAAAAAAGACAAACGTCCAGCTTTTGCTGCCACAGCAAAGGTGCCAGCGGGGAAAAGTGATGCTGGTCCTCACTGCCTCCTGGAACCCCTTCAAATGCCCCAGAAAATTTGGCCCTCTCTGCTTTCCTGCCGACTCTATCCTGAAAAGCACCGTTTATCACTTTCGGCGCCCTCTGGAGCAAAAAAGACAAACGTCCAGCTTTTGCTGCCACAGCAAAGGTGCCAGCGGGGAAAAGTGATGCTGGTCCTCATTGCCTCCTGGAACCCCTTCAAATGCTCCAGACAATTTGGCCCTCTCTGCTTTCCTGCGGACTCCATCCTCAAAAGCACCTTTTATCACTTTCGGCGCTGTTTGGAGCAAAAAAGACAAACGTCCAGCTTTTGCTACCACAGCAAAGGTGCCAGCGGGGAAAAGTGATGCTGGTCCTCACTGCCTCCTGGAACCCCTTCAAATGCCCCACACAATTTGGCCCTCTCTGCTTTCCTGCGCACTCTAGCCTCAAAAGCACGTTTTTTCACTTTCGGCGGTTTTTGGAGCAAAAAAGGCAAACGTCCAGCTTTTGCTGCCACAGCAAAGGTGCCAGCGGGGAAAAGTGATGCTGGTCCTCACTGCCTCCTGGAACCCCTTCAAATGCCCCAGACAATTTGGCCCTCTCTGCTTTCCTGCGGACTCTATCCTCAAACGCACCTTTTTTCACTTTCGGCGCTGTTTGGAGCAAAAAAGACAAACGTCCAGCTTTTGCTGCCACAGCAAAGGTGCCAGCGGGGAAAAGTGATGCTGGTCCTCACTGCCTCCTGGAACCCCTTCAAATGCCCCACACAATTTGGCCCTCTTTGCTTTCCTGCGGACTCTATCCTCAAAAGCACATTTTTTTCACTCTCGGCAGCCTCCGGAGCAAAAAAGACAAACGTCCAGCTTTTGCTGCCACAGCAAAGGTGCCAGCGGGGAAAAGTGATGCTGGTCCTCACTGCCTCCCGGAACCCCTTCAAACGCCCCACACAATTTGGCCCTCTCTGCTTTCCTGCGGACTCTACCTTCAAACGTACCTTTTTTCGCTTTCGGCGGTGTTTGGAGCAAAAAAGACAAACGTCCAGCTTTTGCTGCCACAGCAAAGGTGCCAGCGGGGAAAAGTGATGCTGGTCCTCACTGCCTCCTGGAACCCCTTCAAATGCCCCAGACAATTTGGCCCTCTCTGCTTTCCTGCGGACTCCATCCTCAAAAGCACCTGTTATCACTCTCGGCAGCTTACAGAGCCAAAAAGACAAACGTCCAGCTTTTGCTGCCACAGCAAAGGTGCCAGCGGGGAAAAGTGATGCTGGTCCTCACTGCCTCCTGGAACCCCTTCAAATGCCCCAGACAATTTGGCCCTCTCTGCTTTCCTGCCGACTCTATCCTGAAAAGCACCGTTTATCACTTTCGGCGCCCTCCGGAGCAAAAAAGACAAACGTCCAGCTTTTGCTGCCACAGCAAAGGTGCCAGCGGGGAAAAGTGATGCTGGTCCTCACTGCCTCCTGGAACCCCTTCAAATGCCCCACACAATTTGGCCCTCTCTGCTTTCCTGCGGACTCTATCCTCAAAAACACGTTTTTTCACTTTCGGCGGTTTTTGGAGCAAAAAAGACAAACGTCCAGCTTTTGCTGCCACAGCAAAGGTGCCAGCGGGGAAAAGTGATGCTGGTCCTCACTGCCTCCTGGAACCCCTTCAAATGCCCCAGACAATTTGGCCCTCTCTGCTTTCCTGCGGACTCCATCCTCAAAAGAACCTTTTTCACTTTTGGCGCCCTCCGGAGCAAAAAAGACAAACGTCGAGCTTTTGCTGCCACAGCAAAGGTGCCAGCGGGGAAAAGTGATGCTGGTCCTCACTGCCTCCTGGAACCCCTTCAGATGCCCCAGACAATTTGGCCCTCTCTGCTTTCCTGCGGACTCTATCCTCAAAAGCACCGTTTTTCACTTTCGGCGCTGTTTGGAGCAAAAAAGACAAACGTCCAGCTTTTGCTGCCACAGCAAAGGTGCCAGCAGGGAAAAGTGATGCTGGTCCTCACTGCCTCCTGGAACCCCTTCAAATGCCCCAGACAATTTGGCCCTCTCTGCTTTCCTGCGGACTCCATCCTCAAAAGCACCTTTTTTCGCTTTCGGCGCCCTCCGGAGCAAAAAAGACAAACGTCCAGCTTTTGCTGCCACAGCAAAGGTGCCAGCGGGGAAAAGTGATGCTGGTCCTCACTGCCTCCTGGAACCCCTTCAAATTCCCCAGACAATTTGGCCCTCTCTGCTTTCCTGCGGACTCCATCCTCAAAAGCACCTTTTTTCGCTTTCGGCGCTGTTTGGAGCAAAAAAGACAAACGTCCAGCTTTTGCTGCCACAGCAAAGGTGCCAGCGGGGAAAAGTGATGCTGGTCCTCACTGCCTCCTGGAACCCCTTCAAATGCCCCAGACCATTTGGCCCTCTTTGCTTTCCTGCGGACTCTATCCTCAAAAGCACATTTTTTTCACTCTCGGCGGTGTTTGGAGAAAAAAAGACAAACGTCCAGCTTTTGCTGCCACAGCAAAGGTGCCAGCGGGGAAAAGTGATGCTGGTCCTCACTGCCTCCTGGAACCCCTTCAAATGCCCCAGACAATTTGGCCCTCTCTGCTTTCCTGCGGACTCTAGCCTCAAAAGAACCTTTTTTCACTCTCGCTAGCCTCCGGAGCAAAAAAGACAAACGTCCAGCTTTTGCTGCCACAGCAAAGGTGCCAGCGGGGAAAAGTGATGCTGGTCCTCACTGCCTCCTGGAACCCCTTCAAATGCCCCAGAAAATTTGGCCCTCTCTGCTTTCCTGCCGACTCTATCCTGAAAAGCACCGTTTATCACTTTCGGCGCCCTCCGGAGCAAAAAAGACAAACGTCCAGCTTTTGCTGCCACAGCAAAGGTGCCAGCGGGGAAAAGTGATGCTGGTCCTCACTGCCTCCTGGAACCCCTTCAAATGCCCCAGACAATTTGGCCCTCTCTGCTTTCCTGCGGACTCCATCCTCAAAAGCACCTTTTTTCACTTTCGGCGCTGTTTGGAGCAAAAAAGACAAACGTCCAGCTTTTGCTGCCACAGCAAAGGTGCCAGCGGGGAAAAGTGATGCTGGTCCTCACTGCCTCCTGGAACCCCTTCAAATGCCCCACACAATTTGGCCCTCTCTGCTTTCCTGCGGACTCTACCTTCAAAAGTACCTTTTTTCGCTTTCGGCGGTGTTTGGAGCAAAAAAGACAAACGTCCAGCTTTTGCTGCCATAGCAAAGGTGCCAGCGGGGAAAAGTGATGCTGGTCCTCACTGCCTCCTGGAACCCCTTTAAATGCCCCACACAATTTGGCCCTCTCTGCTTTCCTGCGGACTCCATCCTCAAAAGAACATTTTTTCACTTTCGGCGCCCTCAGGAGCAAAAAAGACAAACATCCAGCTTTTGCTGCCACAGCAAAGGTGCCAGCAGGGAAAAGTGATGCTGGTCCTCACTGCCTCCTGGAACCCCTTCAAATGCCCCAGACAATTTGGCCCTCTCTGCTTTCCTGCGGACTCTATCTTCAAAACCACCTTTTTTCACTTTCGGTGCCCTCTGGATCAAAAAAACATACGTCCAGCTTTTGCTGCCACAGCAAAGGTGCCAGCGGGGAAAAGTGATGCTGGTCCTCACTGCCTCCTGGAACCCCTTCAAATGCTCCAGACAATTTGGCCCTCTCTGCTTTCCTGCGGACTCCATCCTCAAAAGCACCTTTTTTCGCTTTCGGCGGCGTTTGGAGCAAAAAAGACAAACGTCCAGCTTTTGCTGCCACAGCAAAGGTGCCAGCGGGGAAAAGTGATGCTGGTCCTCACTGCCTCCTGGAACCCCTTCAAATGCCCCACACAATTTGGCCCTCTCTGCTTTCCTGCGGACTCTATCCTCAAAAACACGTTTTTTCACTTTCGGCGGTTTTTGGAGCAAAAAAGACAAACGTCCAGCTTTTGCTGCCACAGCAAAGTTGCCAGCGGGGAAAAGTGATGCTGGTCCTTACTGCCTCCTGGAACCCCTTCAAATGCCCCACACAATTTGGCCCTCTTTGCTTTCCTGCAGACTCTATCCTCAAAAGCACATTTTTTTCACTCTCGGCAGCCTCCGGAGCAAAAAAGACAAACGTCCAGCTTTTGCTGCCACAGCAAAGGTGCCAGCGGGGAAAAGTGATGCTGGTCCTCACTGCCTCCTGGAACCCCTTCAAATGCCCCACACAATTTGGCCCTCTCTGCTTTCCTGCGGACTCTACCCTCAAAAGTACCTTTTTTCACTTTCGGCGGTGTTTGCAGCAAAAAAGACAAACGTCCAGCTTTTGCTGCCATAGCAAAGGTGCCAGCGGGGAAAAGTGATGCTGGTCCTCACTGCCTCCTGGAACCCCTTCAAATGCCCCAGACAATTTGGCCCTCTCTGCTTTCCTGCGGACTCCATCCTCAAAAGAACCTTTTTCACTTTTGGCGCCCTCCCGAGCAAAAAAGACAAACGTCCAGCTTTTGCTGCCACAGCAAAGGTGCCAGCGGGGAAAAGTGATGCTGGTCCTCACTGCCTCCTGGAACCCCTTCAAATTCCCCAGACAATTTGGCCCTCTCTGCTTTCCTGCGGACTCTAGCCTCAAAAGAACCTTTTTTCACTTTCGGCGCCCTCCGGAGCAAAAAAGACAAACGTCCAGCTTTTGCTGCCACAGCAAAGGTGCCAGCGGGGAAAAGTGATGCTGGTCCTCACTGCCTCCTGGAACCCCTTCAAATGCCCCACACAATTTGGCCCTCTCTGCTTTCCTGCGGACTCCATCCTCAAAAGCACCTTTTTTCGCTTTCGGCGGCGTTTGGAGCAAAAAAGACAAACGTCCAGCTTTTGCTGCCACAGCAAAGGTGCCAGCGGGGAAAAGTGATGCTGGTCCTCACTGCCTCCTGGAACCCCTTCAAATGCCCCAGAAAATTTGGCCCTCTCTGCTTTCCTGCCGACTCTATCCTGAAAAGCACCGTTTATCACTTTCGGCGCCCTCTGGAGCAAAAAAGACAAACGTCCAGCTTTTGCTGCCACAGCAAAGGTGCCAGCGGGGAAAAGTGATGCTGGTCCTCATTGCCTCCTGGAACCCCTTCAAATGCTCCAGACAATTTGGCCCTCTCTGCTTTCCTGCGGACTCCATCCTCAAAAGCACCTTTTATCACTTTCGGCGCTGTTTGGAGCAAAAAAGACAAACGTCCAGCTTTTGCTACCACAGCAAAGGTGCCAGCGGGGAAAAGTGATGCTGGTCCTCACTGCCTCCTGGAACCCCTTCAAATGCCCCACACAATTTGGCCCTCTCTGCTTTCCTGCGCACTCTAGCCTCAAAAGCACGTTTTTTCACTTTCGGCGGTTTTTGGAGCAAAAAAGGCAAACGTCCAGCTTTTGCTGCCACAGCAAAGGTGCCAGCGGGGAAAAGTGATGCTGGTCCTCACTGCCTCCTGGAACCCCTTCAAATGCCCCAGACAATTTGGCCCTCTCTGCTTTCCTGCGGACTCTATCCTCAAACGCACCTTTTTTCACTTTCGGCGCTGTTTGGAGCAAAAAAGACAAACGTCCAGCTTTTGCTGCCACAGCAAAGGTGCCAGCGGGGAAAAGTGATGCTGGTCCTCACTGCCTCCTGGAACCCCTTCAAATGCCCCACACAATTTGGCCCTCTTTGCTTTCCTGCGGACTCTATCCTCAAAAGCACATTTTTTTCACTCTCGGCAGCCTCCGGAGCAAAAAAGACAAACGTCCAGCTTTTGCTGCCACAGCAAAGGTGCCAGCGGGGAAAAGTGATGCTGGTCCTCACTGCCTCCCGGAACCCCTTCAAACGCCCCACACAATTTGGCCCTCTCTGCTTTCCTGCGGACTCTACCTTCAAACGTACCTTTTTTCGCTTTCGGCGGTGTTTGGAGCAAAAAAGACAAACGTCCAGCTTTTGCTGCCACAGCAAAGGTGCCAGCGGGGAAAAGTGATGCTGGTCCTCACTGCCTCCTGGAACCCCTTCAAATGCCCCAGACAATTTGGCCCTCTCTGCTTTCCTGCGGACTCTATCCTCAAAAGCACCTGTTATCACTCTCGGCAGCTTACAGAGCCAAAAAGACAAACGTCCAGCTTTTGCTGCCACAGCAAAGGTGCCAGCGGGGAAAAGTGATGCTGGTCCTCACTGCCTCCTGGAACCCCTTCAAATGCCCCAGACAATTTGGCCCTCTCTGCTTTCCTGCGGACTCCATCCTCAAAAGCACCTTTTTTCGCTTTCGGCGCTGTTTGGAGCAAAAAAGACAAACGTCCAGCTTTTGCTGCCACAGCAAAGGTGCCAGCGGGGAAAAGTGATGCTGGTCCTCACTGCCTCCTGGAACCCCTTCAAATTCCCCAGACAATTTGGCCCTCTCTGCTTTCCTGCGGACTCCATCCTCAAAAGCACCTTTTTTCGCTTTCGGCGGCGTTTGGAGCAAAAAAGACAAACGTCCAGCTTTTGCTGCCACAGCAAAGGTGCCAGCGGGGAAAAGTGATGCTGGTCCTCACTGCCTCCTGGAACCCCTTCAAATGCCCCAGACAATTTGGCCCTCTTTGCTTTCCTGCGGACTCTATCCTCAAAAGCACATTTTTTTCACTCTCGGCGGTGTTTGGAGCAAAAAAGACAAACGTCCAGCTTTTGCTGCCACAGCAAAGGTGCCAGCGGGGAAAAGTGATGCTGGTCCTCACTGCCTCCTGGAACCCCTTCAAATGCCCCAGACAATTTGGCCCTCTCTGCTTTCCTGCGGACTCTAGCCTCAAAAGAACCTTTTTTCACTCTCGCTAGCCTCCGGAGCAAAAAAGACAAACGTCCAGCTTTTGCTGCCACAGCAAAGGTGCCAGCGGGGAAAAGTGATGCTGGTCCTCACTGCCTCCTGGAACCCCTTCAAATGCCCCACACAATTTGGCCCTCTCTGCTTTCCTGCGGACTCCATCCTCAAAAGCACCTTTTTTCGCTTTCGGCGCGGTTTGGAGCAAAAAAGACAAACGTCCAGCTTTTGCTGCCACAGCAAAGGTGCCAGCGGGGAAAAGTGATGCTGGTCCTCACTGCCTCCTGGAACCCCTTCAAATGCCCCAGACAATTTGGCCCTCTCTGCTTTCCTGCGGACTCTATCCTCAAAAGCACCTGTTATCACTCTCGGCAGCTTACAGAGCCAAAAAGACAAACGTCCAGCTTTTGCTGCCACAGCAAAGGTGCCAGCGGGGAAAAGTGATGCTGGTCCTCACTGCCTCCTGGAACCCCTTCAAAGGCCCCAGACAATTTGGCCCTCTTTGCTTTCCTGCGGACTCTATCCTCAAAAGCACATTTTTTTCACTCTCGGCGGTGTTTGGAGCAAAAAAGACAAACGTCCAGCTTTTGCTGCCACAGCAAAGGTGCCAGCGGGGAAAAGTGATGCTGGTCCTCACTGCCTCCTGGAACCCCTTCAAATGCCCCAGACAATTTGGCCCTCTCTGCTATCCTGCGGACTCTATCTTCAAAACCATCTTTTTTCACTTTCGGTGCCCTCTGGAGTAAAAATACATACGTCCAGCTTTTGCTGCCACAGCAAAGGTGCCAGCGGGGAAAAGTGATGCTGGTCCTCACTGCCTCCTGGAACCCCTTCAAATGCCCCAGACAATTTGGCCCTCTCTGCTTTCCTGCGGACTCCATCCTCAAAAGCACCTGTTTTCGCTTTCCGCGGTGTTTGGAGCAAAAAAGACAAACGTCCAGCTTTTGCTGCCACAGCAAAGGTGCCAGCGGGGAAAAGTGATGCTGGTCCTCACTGCCTCCTGGAACCCCTTCAAATGCCCCACACAATTTGGCCCTCTCTGCTTTCCTGCGGACTCTATCCTCAAAAGAACCTTTTTTCACTTTCGGCGCCCTCCGGAGCAAAAAAGACAAACGTCCAGCTTTTGCTGCCACAGCAAAGGTGCCAGCGGGGAAAAGTGATGCTGGTCCTCACTGCCTCCTGGAACCCCTTCAAATGCCCCAGACAATTTGGCCCTCTCTGCTTTCCTGCGGACTCCATCCTCAAAAGCACCTTTTTTCGCTTTCGGCGGTGTTTGGAGCAAAAAAGACAAACGTCCAGCTTTTGCTGCCACAGCAAAGGTGCCAGCGGGGAAAAGTGATGCTGGTCCTCACTGCCTCCTGGAACCCCTTCAAATGCCCCAGACAATTTGGCCCTCTCTGCTTTCCTGCGGACTCTATCTTCAAAACCACCTTTTTTCACTTTCAGTGCCCTCTGGAGCAAAAATACATACATCCAGCTTTTGCTGCCACAGCAAAGGTGCCAGCGGGGAAAAGTGATGCTGGTCCTCACTGCCTCCTGGAACCCCTTCAAATGCCCCAGACAATTTGGCCCTCTCTGCTTTCCTGCGGACTCCATCCTCAAAAACACCTGTTTTCACTTTCGGCGGTGTTTGGAGCAAAAAAGACAAAATCCAGCTTTTGATGCCACAGCAAAGGTGCCAGCAGGGAAAAGTGATGCTGGTCCTCACTGCCTCCTGGAACCCCTTCAAATGCCCCAGACAATTTGGCCC
Organism: Vanellus vanellus; assembly: GCF_965231255.1. Classification (NCBI taxonomy): domain Eukaryota; kingdom Metazoa; phylum Chordata; class Aves; order Charadriiformes; family Charadriidae; genus Vanellus; species Vanellus vanellus. Next base: position 50,342 of record NC_138923.1, read on the forward strand.
TCTCTGCTTTCCTGCGGACTCTATCCTCAAAAGCACCTTTTTTCACTTTCGGCGCTGTTTGGAGCAAAAAAGACAAACGTCCAGCTTTTGCTGCCACAGCAAAGGTGCCAGCGGGGAAAAGTGATGCTGGTCCTCACTGCCTCCTGGAACCCCTTCAAATGCCCCAGACAATTTGGCCCTCTCTGCTTTCCTGCGGACTCTATCCTCAAAAGCACCGTTTTTCACTTTCGGCGGTGTTTGGAGCAAAAAAGACAAACGTCCAGCTTTTGCTGCCACAGCAAAGGTGCCAGCGGGGAAAAGTGATGCTGGTCCTCACTGCCTCCTGGAACCCCTTCAAATGCCCCAGACAATTTAGCCCTCTCTGCTTTCCTGCGGACTCTATCCTCAAAAGCACCTCTTTTCACTTTCGGTGCCCTCTGGAGCAAAAAAGACAAACGTCCAGCTTTTGCTGCCACAGCAAAGGTGCCAGCGGGGAAAAGTGATGCTGGTCCTCACTGCCTCCTGGAACCCCTTCAAATGCCCCAGACAATTTGGCCCTCTCTGCTTTCCTGCGGACTCCATCCTCAAAAGCACCTTTTTTCACTTTCGGCGCTGTTTGGAGCAAAAAAGACAAACGTCCAGCTTTTGCTGCCACAGCAAAGGTGCCAGCGGGGAAAAGTGATGCTGGTCCTCACTGCATCCTGGAACCCCTTCAAATGCCCCACACAATTTGGCCCTCTCTGCTTTCCTGCGGACTCTATCCTCAAAAGCACCTTTTTTCACTTTCGGCGCTGTTTGGAGCAAAAAAGACAAACGTCCAGCTTTTGCTGCCACAGCAAAGGTGCCAGCGGGGAAAAGTGATGCTGGTCCTCACTGCCTCCTGGAACCCCTTCAAATGCCGCAGACAATTTGGCCCTCTCTGCTTTCCTGCGGACTCTATCCTCAAAAGCACCTGTTTTCACTCTCGGCAGCCTCCGGAGCAAAAAAGAAAAACGTCCAGCTTTTGCTGCCACAGCAAAGGTGCCAGCGGGGAAAAGTGATGCTGGTCCTCACTGCCTCCTGGAACCCCTTCAAATGCCCCACACAATTTGGCCCTCTCTGCTTTCCTGCGGACTCTATCCTCAAAAGCACCTTTTTTCACTTTCGGCGCTGTTTGGAGCAAAAAAGACAAACGTCCAGCTTTTGCTGCCACAGCAAAGGTGCCAGCGGGGAAAAGTGATGCTGGTCCTCACTGCCTCCTGGAACCCCTTCAAATGCCCCAGACAATTTGGCCCTCTCTGCTTTCCTGCGGACTCTATCCTCAAAAGCACCTTTTTTCACTTTCGGCGCTGTTTGAAGCAAAAAAGACAAACGTCCAGCTTTTGCTGCCACAGCAAAGGTGCCAGCGGGGAAAAGTGATGCTGGTCCTCACTGCCTCCTGGAACCCCTTCAAATGCCCCAGACAATTTGGCCCTCTCTGCTTTCCTGCGGACTCTATCCTCAAAAGCACCTTTTTTCACTTTCGGCGCTGTTTGGAGCAAAAAAGACAAACGTCCAGCTTTTGCTGCCACAGCAAAGGTGCCAGCGGGGAAAAGTGATGCTGGTCCTCACTGCCTCCTGGAACCCCTTCAAATGCCCCACACAATTTGGCCCTCTCTGCTTTCCTGCGGACTCTATCCTCAAAAGCACCTTTTTTCACTTTCGGCGCTGTTTGGAGCAAAAAAGACAAACGTCCAGCTTTTGCTGCCACAGCAAAGGTGCCAGCGGGGAAAAGTGATGCTGGTCCTCACTGCCTCCTGGAACCCCTTCAAATGCCCCACACAATTTGGCCCTCTCTGCTTTCCTGCGGACTCTATCCTCAAAAGCACCTTTTTTCACTTTCGGCGCTGTTTGGAGCAAAAAAGACAAACGTCCAGCTTTTGCTGCCACAGCAAAGGTGCCAGCGGGGAAAAGTGATGCTGGTCCTCACTGCCTCCTGGAACCCCTTCAAATGCCCCACACAATTTGGCCCTCTCTGCTTTCCTGCGGACTCTATCCTCAAAAGCACCTTTTTTCACTTTCGGCGCCCTCCGGAGCAAAAAAGACAAACGTCCAGCTTTTGCTGCCACAGCAAAGGTGCCAGCGGGGAAAAGTGATGCTGGTCCTCACTGCCTCCTGGAACCCCTTCAAATGCCCCACACAATTTGGCCCTCTTTGCTTTCCTGCGGACTCTATCCTCAAAAGCACCTTTTTTCACTCTCGGCAGCCTCCGGAGCAAAAAAGACAAACGTCCAGCTTTTGCTGCCACAGCAAAGGTGCCAGCGGGGAAAAGTGGTGCTGGTCCTCACTGCCTCCTGGAACCCCTTCAAATGCCCCAGACAATTTGGCCCTCTCTGCTTTCCTGCGGACTCTATCCTCAAAAGCACCTTTTTACACTTTCGGCGCCCTCCGGAGCAAAAAAGACAAACGTCCAGCTTTTGCTGCCACAGCAAAGGTGCCAGCGGGGAAAAGTGATGCTGGTCCTCACTGCCTCCTGGAACCCCATCAAATGCCCCACACAATTTGGCCCTCTCTGCTTTCCTGCGTACTCTATCTTCAAAAGCACCTTTTTTCACTTTCGGTGCCCTCTGGAGCAAAAATACATACGTCCAGCTTTTGCTGCCACAGCAAAGGTGCCAGCGGGGAAAAGTGATGCTGGTCCTCACTGCCTCCTGGAACCCCTTCAAATGCCCCAGACAATTTGGCCCTCTCTGCTTTCCTGCGGACTCCATCCTCAAAAGCACCTTTTTTCGCTTTCGGCGCTGTTTGGAGCAAAAAAGACAAACGTCCAGCTTTTGCTGCCACAGCAAAGGTGCCAGCGGGGAAAAGTGATGCTGGTCCTCACTGCCTCCTGGAACCCCTTCAAATGCCCCAGACAATTTGGCCCTCTCTGCTTTCCTGCGGACTCTATCTTCAAAACCACCTTTTTTCACTTTCAGTGCCCTCTGGAGCAAAAATACATACGTCCAGCTTTTGCTGCCACAGCAAAGGTGCCAGCGGGGAAAAGTGATGCTGGTCCTCACTGCCTCCTGGAACCCCTTCAAATGCCCCAGACAATTTGGCCCTCTCTGCTTTCCTGCGGACTCCATCCTCAAAAGCACCTGTTTTCACTTTCGGCGGTGTTTGGAGCAAAAAAGACAAAATCCAGCTTTTGATGCCACAGCAAAGGTGCCAGCAGGGAAAAGTGATGCTGGTCCTCACTGCCTCCTGGAACCCCTTCAAATGCCCCAGACAATTTGGCCCTCTCTGCTTTCCTGCGCACTCTATCCTCAAAAGCACCTTTTTTCAATTTCGGCGCCCTTCGGAGCAAAAAAACAAACGTCCAGCTTTTGCTGCCACAGCAAAGGTGCCAGCGGGGAAAAGTGATGCTGGTCCTCACTGCGTCCTGGAACCCCTTCAAATGCCCCAGACAATTTGGCCCTCTCTGCTTTCCTGCGGACTCTATCCTCAAAAGCACCTTTTTTCACTTTCGGCGCTGTTTGGAGCAAAAAAGACAAACGTCCAGCTTTTGCTACCACAGCAAAGGTGCCAGCGGGGAAAAGTGATGCTGGTCCTCACTGCCTCCTGGAACCCCTTCAAATGCCCCACACAATTTGGCCCTCTCTGCTTTCCTGCGCACTCTAGCCTCAAAAGCACGTTTTTTCACTTTCGGCGGTTTTTGGAGCAAAAAAGGCAAACGTCCAGCTTTTGCTGCCACAGCAAAGGTGCCAGCGGGGAAAAGTGATGCTGGTCCTCACTGCCTCCTGGAACCCCTTCAAATGCCCCAGACAATTTGGCCCTCTCTGCTTTCCTGCGGACTCTATCCTCAAACGCACCTTTTTTCACTTTCGGCGCTGTTTGGAGCAAAAAAGACAAACGTCCAGCTTTTGCTGCCACAGCAAAGGTGCCAGCGGGGAAAAGTGATGCTGGTCCTCACTGCCTCCTGGAACCCCTTCAAATGCCCCAGACAATTTGGCCCTCTCTGCTTTCCTGCGGACTCTATCCTCAAAAGCACCTGTTATCACTCTCGGCAGCTTACAGAGCCAAAAAGACAAACGTCCAGCTTTTGCTGCCACAGCAAAGGTGCCAGCGGGGAAAAGTGATGCTGGTCCTCACTGCCTCCTGGAACCCCTTCAAATGCCCCAGACAATTTGGCCCTCTCTGCTTTCCTGCCGACTCTATCCTGAAAAGCACCGTTTATCACTTTCGGCGCCCTCCGGAGCAAAAAAGACAAACGTCCAGCTTTTGCTGCCACAGCAAAGGTGCCAGCGGGGAAAAGTGATGCTGGTCCTCACTGCCTCCTGGAACCCCTTCAAATGCCCCAGACCATTTGGCCCTCTTTGCTTTCCTGCGGACTCTATCCTCAAAAGCACATTTTTTTCACTCTCGGCGGTGTTTGGAGCAAAAAAGACAAACGTCCAGCTTTTGCTGCCACAGCAAAGGTGCCAGCGGGGAAAAGTGATGCTGGTCCTCACTGCCTCCTGGAACCCCTTCAAATGCCCCAGACAATTTGGCCCTCTCTGCTTTCCTGCGGACTCTATCCTCAAAAGAACCTTTTTTCACTCTCGCTAGCCTCCGGAGCAAAAAAGACAAACGTCCAGCTTTTGCTGCCACAGCAAAGGTGCCAGCGGGGAAAAGTGATGCTGGTCCTCACTGCCTCCTGGAACCCCTTCAAATGCCCCAGACAATTTGGCCCTCTCTGCTTTCCTGCGGACTCTATCCTCAAAAGCACCTGTTATCACTCTCGGCAGCTTACAGAGCCAAAAAGACAAACGTCCAGCTTTTGCTGCCACAGCAAAGGTGCCAGCGGGGAAAAGTGATGCTGGTCCTCACTGCCTCCTGGAACCCCTTCAAATGCCCCAGACAATTTGGCCCTCTCTGCTTTCCTGCGGACTCCATCCTCAAAAGCACCGTTTTTCACTTTCGGCGCTGTTTGGAGCAAAAAAGACAAACGTCCAGCTTTTGCTGCCACAGCAAAGGTGCCAGCGGGGAAAAGTGATGCTGGTCCTCACTGCCTCCTGGAACCCCTTCAAAGGCCCCAGACAATTTGGCCCTCTTTGCTTTCCTGCGGACTCTATCCTCAAAAGCACATTTTTTTCACTCTCGGCGGTGTTTGGAGCAAAAAAGACAAACGTCCAGCTTTTGCTGCCACAGCAAAGGTGCCAGCGGGGAAAAGTGATGCTGGTCCTCACTGCCTCCTGGAACCCCTTCAAATGCCCCAGACAATTTGGCCCTCTCTGCTATCCTGCGGACTCTATCTTCAAAACCATCTTTTTTCACTTTCGGTGCCCTCTGGAGTAAAAATACATACGTCCAGCTTTTGCTGCCACAGCAAAGGTGCCAGCGGGGAAAAGTGATGCTGGTCCTCACTGCCTCCTGGAACCCCTTCAAATGCCCCACACAATTTGGCCCTCTCTGCTTTCCTGCGGACTCCATCCTCAAAAGCACCTGTTTTCGCTTTCCGCGGTGTTTGGAGCAAAAAAGACAAACGTCCAGCTTTTGCTGCCACAGCAAATGTGCCAGCGGGGAAAAGTGATGCTGGTCCTCACTGCCTCCTGGAACCCCTTCAAATGCCCCAGACAATTTGGCCCTCTCTGCTTTCCTGCGGACTCTAGCCTCAAAAGAACCTTTTTTCACTTTCGGCGCCCTCCGGAGCAAAAAAGACAAACGTCCAGCTTTTGCTGCCACAGCAAAGGTGCCAGCGGGGAAAAGTGATGCTGGTCCTCACTGCCTCCTGGAACCCCTTCAAATGCCCCAGACAATTTGGCCCTCTCTGCTTTCCTGCGGACTCCATCCTCAAAAGCACCTTTTTTCGCTTTCGGCGGTGTTTGGAGCAAAAAAGACAAACGTCCAGCTTTTGCTGCCACAGCAAAGGTGCCAGCGGGGAAAAGTGATGCTGGTCCTCACTGCCTCCTGGAACCCCTTCAAATGCCCCAGACAATTTGGCCCTCTCTGCTTTCCTGCGGACTCTATCTTCAAAACCACCTTTTTTCACTTTCAGTGCCCTCTGGAGCAAAAATACATACATCCAGCTTTTGCTGCCACAGCAAAGGTGCCAGCGGGGAAAAGTGATGCTGGTCCTCACTGCCTCCTGGAACCCCTTCAAATGCCCCAGACAATTTGGCCCTCTCTGCTTTCCTGCGGACTCCATCCTCAAAAACACCTGTTTTCACTTTCGGCGGTGTTTGGAGCAAAAAAGACAAAATCCAGCTTTTGATGCCACAGCAAAGGTGCCAGCAGGGAAAAGTGATGCTGGTCCTCACTGCCTCCTGGAACCCCTTCAAATGCCCCAGACAATTTGGCCCTCTCTGCTTTCCTGCGGACTCCATCCTCAAAAGCACCTTTTTTGACTTTCGGCGCTGTTTGGAGCAAAAAAGACAAACGTCCAGCTTTTGCTGCCACAGCAAAGGTGCCAGCGGGGAAAAGTGATGCTGGTCCTCACTGCCTCCTGGAACCCCTTCAAATGCTCCAGACAATTTGGCCCTCACTGCTTTCCTGCGGACTCTATCCTCAAAAGCACCGTTTTTCACTTTCGGCGGTGTTTGGAGCAAAAAAGACAAACGTCCAGCTTTTGCTGCCACAGCAAAGGTGCCAGCGGGGAAAAGTGATGCTGGTCCTCACTGCCTCCTGGAACCCCTTCAAATGCCCCAGACAATTTAGCCCTCTCTGCTTTCCTGCGGACTCTATCCTCAAAAGCACCTCTTTTCACTTTCGGTGCCCTCTGGAGCAAAAAAGACAAACGTCCAGCTTTTGCTGCCACAGCAAAGGTGCCAGCGGGGAAAAGTGATGCTGGTCCTCACTGCCTCCTGGAACCCCTTCAAATGCCCCAGACAATTTGGCCCTCTCTGCTTTCCTGCGGACTCCATCCTCAAAAGCACCTTTTTTCACTTTCGGCGCTGTTTGGAGCAAAAAAGACAAACGTCCAGCTTTTGCTGCCACAGCAAAGGTGCCAGCGGGGAAAAGTGATGCTGGTCCTCACTGCCTCCTGGAACCCCTTCAAATGCCCCACACAATTTGGCCCTCTCTGCTTTCCTGCGGACTCTATCCTCAAAAGCACCTTTTTTCACTTTCGGCGCTGTTTGGAGCAAAAAAGACAAACGTCCAGCTTTTGCTGCCACAGCAAAGGTGCCAGCGGGGAAAAGTGATGCTGGTCCTCACTGCCTCCTGGAACCCCTTCAAATGCCGCAGACAATTTGGCCCTCTCTGCTTTCCTGCGGACTCTATCCTCAAAAGCACCTGTTTTCACTCTCGGCAGCCTCCGGAGCAAAAAAGAAAAACGTCCAGCTTTTGCTGCCACAGCAAAGGTGCCAGCGGGGAAAAGTGATGCTGGTCCTCACTGCCTCCTGGAACCCCTTCAAATGACCCACACAATTTGGCCCTCTCTGCTTTCCTGCGGACTCTATCCTCAAAAGCACCTTTTTTCACTTTCGGCGCTGTTTGGAGCAAAAAAGACAAACGTCCAGCTTTTGCTGCCACAGCAAAGGTGCCAGCGGGGAAAAGTGATGCTGGTCCTCACTGCCTCCTGGAACCCCTTCAAATGCCCCAGACAATTTGGCCCTCTCTGCTTTCCTGCGGACTCCATCCTCAAAAGCACCTTTTTTGACTTTCGGCGCTGTTTGGAGCAAAAAAGACAAACGTCCAGCTTTTGCTGCCACAGCAAAGGTGCCAGCGGGGAAAAGTGATGCTGGTCCTCACTGCCTCCTGGAACCCCTTCAAATGCTCCAGACAATTTGGCCCTCACTGCTTTCCTGCGGACTCTATCCTCAAAAGCACCGTTTTTCACTTTCGGCGGTGTTTGGAGCAAAAAAGACAAACGTCCAGCTTTTGCTGCCACAGCAAAGGTGCCAGCGGGGAAAAGTGATGCTGGTCCTCACTGCCTCCTGGAACCCCTTCAAATGCCCCAGACAATTTAGCCCTCTCTGCTTTCCTGCGGACTCTATCCTCAAAAGCACCTCTTTTCACTTTCGGTGCCCTCTGGAGCAAAAAAGACAAACGTCCAGCTTTTGCTGCCACAGCAAAGGTGCCAGCGGGGAAAAGTGATGCTGGTCCTCACTGCCTCCTGGAACCCCTTCAAATGCCCCACACAATTTGGCCCTCTCTGCTTTCCTGCGGACTCCATCCTCAAAAGCACCTTTTTTCACTTTCGGCGCTGTTTGGAGCAAAAAAGACAAACGTCCAGCTTTTGCTGCCACAGCAAAGGTGCCAGCGGGGAAAAGTGATGCTGGTCCTCACTGCCTCCTGGAACCCCTTCAAATGCCCCAGACAATTTGGCCCTCTCTGCTTTCCTGCGGACTCTATCCTCAAAAGCACCTTTTTTCACTTTCGGCGCTGTTTGGAGCAAAAAAGACAAACGTCCAGCTTTTGCTGCCACAGCAAAGGTGCCAGCGGGGAAAAGTGATGCTGGTCCTCACTGCCTCCTGGAACCCCTTCAAATGCCGCAGACAATTTGGCCCTCTCTGCTTTCCTGCGGACTCTATCCTCAAAAGCACCTGTTTTCACTCTCGGCAGCCTCCGGAGCAAAAAAGAAAAACGTCCAGCTTTTGCTGCCACAGCAAAGGTGCCAGCGGGGAAAAGTGATGCTGGTCCTCACTGCCTCCTGGAACCCCTTCAAATGCCCCACACAATTTGGCCCTCTCTGCTTTCCTGCGGACTCTATCCTCAAAAGCACCTTTTTTCACTTTCGGCGCTGTTTGGAGCAAAAAAGACAAACGTCCAGCTTTTGCTGCCACAGCAAAGGTGCCAGCGGGGAAAAGTGATGCTGGTCCTCACTGCCTCCTGGAACCCCTTCAAATGCCCCAGACAATTTGGCCCTCTCTGCTTTCCTGCGGACTCTATCCTCAAAAGCACCTTTTTTCACTTTCGGCGCTGTTTGAAGCAAAAAAGACAAACGTCCAGCTTTTGCTGCCACAGCAAAGGTGCCAGCGGGGAAAAGTGATGCTGGTCCTCACTGCCTCCTGGAACCCCTTCAAATGCCCCAGACAATTTGGCCCTCTCTGCTTTCCTGCGGACTCTATCCTCAAAAGCACCTTTTTTCACTTTCGGCGCTGTTTGGAGCAAAAAAGACAAACGTCCAGCTTTTGCTGCCACAGCAAAGGTGCCAGCGGGGAAAAGTGATGCTGGTCCTCACTGCCTCCTGGAACCCCTTCAAATGCCCCACACAATTTGGCCCTCTCTGCTTTCCTGCGGACTCTATCCTCAAAAGCACCTTTTTTCACTTTCGGCGCTGTTTGGAGCAAAAAAGACAAACGTCCAGCTTTTGCTGCCACAGCAAAGGTGCCAGCGGGGAAAAGTGATGCTGGTCCTCACTGCCTCCTGGAACCCCTTCAAATGCCCCAGACAATTTGGCCCTCTCTGCTTTCCTGCGGACTCTATCCTCAAAAGCACCTTTTTTCACTTTCGGCGCTGTTTGGAGCAAAAAAGACAAACGTCCAGCTTTTGCTGCCACAGCAAAGGTGCCAGCGGGGAAAAGTGATGCTGGTCCTCACTGCCTCCTGGAACCCCTTCAAATGCCCCACACAATTTGGCCCTCTCTGCTTTCCTGCGGACTCTATCCTCAAAAGCACCTTTTTTCACTTTCGGCGGTGTTTGGAGCAAAAAAGACAAACGTCCAGCTTTTGCTGCCACAGCAAAGGTGCCAGCGGGGAAAAGTGATGCTGGTCCTCACTGCCTCCTGGAACCCCTTCAAATGCCCCACACAATTTGGCCCTCTTTGCTTTCCTGCGGACTCTATCCTCAAAAGCACATTTTTTTCACTCTCGGCAGCCTCCGGAGCAAAAAAGACAAACGTCCAGCTTTTGCTGCCACAGCAAAGGTGCCAGCGGGGAAAAGTGGTGCTGGTCCTCACTGCCTCCTGGAACCCCTTCAAATGCCCCAGACAATTTGGCCCTCTCTGCTTTCCTGCGGACTCTATCCTCAAAAGCACCTTTTTACACTTTCGGCGCCCTCCGGAGCAAAAAAGACAAACGTCCAGCTTTTGCTGCCACAGCAAAGGTGCCAGCGGGGAAAAGTGATGCTGGTCCTCACTGCCTCCTGGAACCCCATCAAATGCCCCACACAATTTGGCCCTCTCTGCTTTCCTGCGTACTCTATCTTCAAAAGCACCTTTTTTCACTTTCGGTGCCCTCTGGAGCAAAAATACATACGTCCAGCTTTTGCTGCCACAGCAAAGGTGCCAGCGGGGAAAAGTGATGCTGGTCCTCACTGCCTCCTGGAACCCCTTCAAATGCCCCACACAATTTGGCCCTCTCTGCTTTCCTGCGGACTCCATCCTCAAAAGCACCTTTTTTCGCTTTCGGCGCTGTTTGGAGCAAAAAAGACAAACGTCCAGCTTTTGCTGCCACAGCAAAGGTGCCAGCGGGGAAAAGTGATGCTGGTCCTCACTGCCTCCTGGAACCCCTTCAAATGCCCCAGACAATTTGGCCCTCTCTGCTTTCCTGCGGACTCTATCTTCAAAACCACCTTTTTTCACTTTCAGTGCCCTCTGGAGCAAAAATACATACGTCCAGCTTTTGCTGCCACAGCAAAGGTGCCAGCGGGGAAAAGTGATGCTGGTCCTCACTGCCTCCTGGAACCCCTTCAAATGCCCCAGACAATTTGGCCCTCTCTGCTTTCCTGCGGACTCCATCCTCAAAAGCACCTGTTTTCACTTTCGGCGGTGTTTGGAGCAAAAAAGACAAAATCCAGCTTTTGATGCCACAGCAAAGGTGCCAGCAGGGAAAAGTGATGCTGGTCCTCACTGCCTCCTGGAACCCCTTCAAATGCCCCAGACAATTTGGCCCTCTCTGCTTTCCTGCGCACTCTATCCTCAAAAGCACCTTTTTTCAATTTCGGCGCCCTTCGGAGCAAAAAAACAAACGTCCAGCTTTTGCTGCCACAGCAAAGGTGCCAGCGGGGAAAAGTGATGCTGGTCCTCACTGCGTCCTGGAACCCCTTCAAATGCCCCAGACAATTTGGCCCTCTCTGCTTTCCTGCGGACTCTATCCTCAAAAGCACCTTTTTTCACTTTCGGCGCTGTTTCGAGCAAAAAAGACAAACGTCCAGCTTTTGCTGCCACAGCAAAGGTGCCAGCGGGGAAAAGTGATGCTGGTCCTCACTGCCTCCTGGAACCCCTTCAAATGCCCCAGACAATTTGGCCCTCTCTGCTTTCCTGCGGACTCTATCCTCAAAAGCACCTTTTTTCACTTTCGGCGCCCTCCGGAGCAAAAAAGACAAACGTCCAGCTTTTGCTGCCACAGCAAAGGTGCCAGCGGGGAAAAGTGATGCTGGTCCTCACTGCCTCCTGGAACCCCTTCAAATGCTCCAGACAATTTGGCCCTCACTGCTTTCCTGCAGACTCTATCCTCAAAAGCACCGTTTTTCACTTTCGGCGGTGTTTGGAGCAAAAAAGACAAACGTCCAGCTTTTGCTGCCACAGCAAAGGTGCCAGCGGGGAAAAGTGATGCTGGTCCTCACTGCCTCCTGGAACCCCTTCAAATGCCCCAGACAATTTGGCCCTCTCTGCTTTCCTGCGGACTCTATCCTCAAAAGTACCTTTTTTCGATTTCGGCGCTGTTTGGAGCAAAAAAGACAAACGTCCAGCTTTTGCTGCCACAGCAAAGGTGCCAGCGGGGAAAAGTGATGCTGGTCCTCACTGCCTCCTGGAACCCCTTCAAATGCCCCAGACAATTTGGCCCTCTCTGCTTTCCTGCGGACTCTATCCTCAAAAGCACCTTTTTTCACTTTCGGCGCCCTCCGGAGCAAAAAAGACAAACGTCCAGCTTTTGCTGCCACAGCAAAGGTGCCAGCGGGGAAAAGTGATGCTGGTCCTCACTGCGTCCTGGAACCCCTTCAAATGCTCCAGACAATTTGGCCCTCTCTGCTTTCCTGCGGACTCTATCCTCAAAAGCACCGTTTTTCACTTTCGGCGGTGTTTGGAGCAAAGAAGACAAACGTCCAGCTTTTGCTGCCACAGCAAAGGTGCCAGCGGGGAAAAGTGATGCTGGTCCTCACTGCCTCCTGGAACCCCTTCAAATGCCCCAGACAATTTGGCCCTCTCTGCTTTCCTGCGGACTCTATCCTCAAAAGCACCTCTTTTCACTTTCGGTGCCCTCTGGAGCAAAAAAGACAAACGTCCAGCTTTTGCTGCCACAGCAAAGGTGCCAGCGGGGAAAAGTGATGCTGGTCCTCACTGCCTCCTGGAACCCCTTCAAATGCCCCAGACAATTTGGCCCTCTCTGCTTTCCTGCGGACTCCATCCTCAAAAGCACCTTTCTTCACTTTCGGCGGTGTTTGGAGCAAAAAAGACAAACGTCCAGCTTTTGCTGCCACAGCAAAGGTGCCAGCGGGGAAAAGTGATGCTGGTCCTCACTGCCTCCTGGAACCCCTTCAAATGCCCCAGACAATTTGGCCCTCTCTGCTTTCCTGCGGACTCTATCCTCAAAAGCACCTTTTTACACTTTCGGCAACCTCCGGAGCAAAAAAGACAAACGTCCAGCTTTTGCTGCCACAGCAAAGGTGCCAGCGGGGAAAAGTGATGCTGGTCCTCACTGCCTCCTGGAACCCCATCAAATGCCCCACACAATTTGGCCCTCTCTGCTTTCCTGCGTACTCTGTCTTCAAAAGCACCTTTTTTCACTTTCGGTGCCCTCTGGAGCAAAAATACATACGTCCAGCTTTTGCTGCCACAGCAAAGGTGCCAGCGGGGAAAAGTGATGCTGGTCCTCACTGCCTCCTGGAACCCCTTCAAATGCCCCACACAATTTGGCCCTCTCTGCTTTCCTGCGGACTCCATCCTCAAAAGCACCTTTTTTCACTTTCGGCGGTGTTTGGAGCAAAAAAGACAAACGTCCAGCTTTTGCTGCCACAGCAAAGGTGCCAGCGGGGAAAAGTGATGCTGGTCCTCACTGCCTCCTGGAACCCCTTCAAATGCCCCAGACAATTTGGCCCTCTCTGCTTTCCTGCGGACTCCATCCTCAAAAGCACCTTTTTTCGCTTTCGGCGCTGTTTGGAGCAAAAAAGACAAACGTCCAGCTTTCGCTGCCACAGCAAAGGTGGCAGCGGGGAAAAGTGATGCTGGTCCTCACTGCCTCCTGGAACCCCTTCAAATGCCCCAGACAATTTGGCCCTCTCTGCTTTCCTGCGGACTCTATCTTCAAAACCACCTTTTTTCACTTTCAGTGCCCTCTGGAGCAAAAATACATACGTCCAGCTTTTGCTGCCACAGCAAAGGTGCCAGCGGGGAAAAGTGATGCTGGTCCTCACTGCCTCCTGGAACCCCTTCAAATGACCCAGACAATTTGGCCCTCTCTGCTTTCCTGCGGACTCCATCCTCAAAAGCACCTTTTTTCACTTTTCGCGGTGTTTGGAGCAAAAAAGACAAAATCCAGCTTTTGCTGCCACAGCAAAGGTGCCAGCAGGGAAAAGTGATGCTGGTCCTCACTGCCTCCTGGAACCCCTTCAAATGCCCCAGACAATTTGGCCCTCTCTGCTTTCCTGCGCACTCTATCCTCAAAAGCACCTTTTTTCAATTTCGGCGCCCTTCGGAGCAAAAAAGACAAACGTCCAGCTTTTGCTGCCACAGCAAAGGTGCCAGCGGGGAAAAGTGATGCTGGTCCTCACTGCCTCCTGGAACCCCTTCAAATGCCCCAGACAATTTGGCCCTCTCTGCTTTCCTGCGGACTCTATCCTCAAAAGCACCTTTTTTCACTTTCGGCGCTGTTTGGAGCAAAAAAGACAAACGTCCAGCTTTTGCTGCCACAGCAAAGGTGCCAGCGGGGAAAAGTGATGCTGGTCCTCACTGCCTCCTGGAACCCCTTCAAATGCTCCAGACAATTTGGCCCTCTCTGCTTTCCTGCGGACTCTATCCTCAAAAGCACCTTTTTTCACTTTCGGCGCCCTCCGGAGCAAAAAAGACAAACGTCCAGCTTTTGCTGCCACAGCAAAGGTGCCAGCGGGGAAAAGTGATGCTGGTCCTCACTGCCTCCTGGAACCCCTTCAAATGCCCCACACAATTTGGCCCTCTCTGCTTTCCTGCGGACTCCATCCTCAAAAGCACCTTTTTTCACTTTCGGCGCTGTTTGGAGCAAAAAAGACAAACGTCCAGCTTTTGCTGCCACAGCAAAGGTGCCAGCGGGGAAAAGTGATGCTGGTCCTCACTGCCTCCTGGAACCCCTTCAAATGCCCCACACAATTTGGCACTCTCTGCTTTCCTGCGGACTCTATCCTCAAAAGCACCTTTTTTCACTTTCGGCGCTGTTTGGAGCAAAAAAGACAAACGTCCAGCTTTTGCTGCCACAGCAAAGGTGCCAGCGGGGAAAAGTGATGCTGGTCCTCACTGCCTCCTGGAACCCCTTCAAATGCCGCAGACAATTTGGCCCTCTCTGCTTTCCTGCGGACTCTATCCTCAAAAGCACCTGTTTTCACTCTCGGCAGCCTCCGGAGCAAAAAAGACAAACGTCCAGCTTTTCCTGCCACAGCAAAGGTGCCAGCGGGTAAAAGTGATGCTGGTCCTCACTGCCTCCTGGAACCCCTTCAAATGCCCCAGACAATTTGGCCCTCTCTGCTTTCCTGCGGACTCTATCGTCAAAAGCAACTTTTTTCACTCTCGGCGCTGTTTGGAGCAAAAAAGACAAACGTCCAGCTTTTGCTGCCACAGCAAAGGTGCCAGCGGGGAAAAGTGATGCTGGTCCTCACTGCCTCCTGGAACCCCTTCAAATACTCCAGACAATTTGGCCCTCTCTGCTTTCCTGCGGACTCTATCCTCAAAAGCACCGTTTTTCACTTTCGGCGGTGTTTGGAGCAAAAAAGACAAACGTCCAGCTTTTGCTGCCACAGCAAAGGTGCCAGCGGGGAAAAGTGATGCTGGTCCTCACTGCCTCCTGGAACCCCTTCCAATGCCCCAGACAATTTGGCCCTCTCTGCTTTCCTGCGGACTCTATCCTCAAAAGCACCTCTTTTCACTTTCGGTGCCCTCTGGAGCAAAAAAGACAAACGTCCAGCTTTTGCTGCCACAGCAACGGTGCCAGCGGGGAAAAGTGATGCTGGTCCTCACTGCCTCCTGGAACCCCTTCAAATGCCCCAGACAATTTGGCCCTCTCTGCTTTCCTGCGGACTCCATCCTCAAAAGCACCTTTCTTCACTTTCGGCGCTGTTTGGAGCAAAAAAGACAAACGTCCAGCTTTTGCTGCCACAGCAAAGGTGCCAGCGGGGAAAAGTGATGCTGGTCCTCACTGCCTCCTGGAACCCCTTCAAATGCCCCACACAATTTGGCACTCTCTGCTTTCCTGCGGACTCTATCCTCAAAAGCACCTTTTTTCACTTTCGGCGCTGTTTGGAGCAAAAAAGACAAACGTCCAGCTTTTGCTGCCACAGCAAAGGTGCCAGCGGGGAAAAGTGATGCTGGTCCTCACTGCCTCCTGGAACCCCTTCAAATGCCGCAGACAATTTGGCCCTCTCTGCTTTCCTGCGGACTCTATCCTCAAAAGCACCTGTTTTCACTCTCGGCAGCCTCCGGAGCAAAAAAGACAAACGTCCAGCTTTTGCTGCCACAGCAAAGGTGCCAGCGGGGAAAAGTGATGCTGGTCCTCACTGCCTCCTGGAACCCCTTCAAATGCCCCAGACAATTTGGCCCTCTCTGCTTTCCTGCGGACTCTATCCTCAAAAGCACCTTTTTTCACTTTCGGCGCTGTTTGGAGCAAAAAAGACAAACGTCCAGCTTTTGCTGCCACAGCAAAGGTGCCAGCGGGGAAAAGTGATGCTGGTCCTCACTGCCTCCTGGAACCCCTTCAAATGCCCCACACAATTTGGCCCTCTCTGCTTTCCTGCGGACTCTATCCTCAAAAGCACCTCTTTTCACTTTCGGCGCTGTTTGGAGCAAAAAAGACAAACGTCCAGCTTTTGCTGCCACAGCAAACGTGCCAGTGGGGAAAAGTGATGCTGGTCCTCACTGCCTCCTGGAACCCCTTCAAATGCCCCACACAATTTGGCACTCTCTGCTTTCCTGTGGACTCCATCCTCAAAAGCACCTTTTTTCACTTTCGGCGCTGTTTGGAGCAAAAAAGACAAACGTCCAGCTTTTGCTGCCACAGCAAAGGTGCCAGCGGGGAAAAGTGATGCTGGTCCTCACTGCCTCCTGGAACCCCTTCAAATGCCCCAGACAATTTGGCCCTCTCTGCTTTCCTGCGGACTCTATCCTCAAAAGCACCTTTTTTCACTTTCGGCGCTGTTTGGAGCAAAAAAGACAAACGTCCAGCTTTTGCTGCCACAGCAAAGGTGCCAGCGGGGAAAAGTGATGCTGGTCCTCACTGCCTCCTGGAACCCCTTCAAATGCCCCAGACAATTTGGCCCTCTCTGCTTTCCTGCGGACTCTATCCTCAAAAGCACCTGTTTTCACTCTCGGCAGCCTCCGGAGCAAAAAAGAAAAACGTCCAGCTTTTGCTGCCACAGCAAAGGTGCCAGCGGGGAAAAGTGATGCTGGTCCTCACTGCCTCCTGGAACCCCTTCAAATGCCCCACACAATTTGGCCCTCTCTGCTTTCCTGCGGACTCTATCCTCAAAAGCACCTTTTTTCACTTTCGGCGCTGTTTGGAGCAAAAAAGACAAACGTCCAGCTTTTGCTGCCACAGCAAAGGTGCCAGCGGGGAAAAGTGATGCTGGTCCTCACTGCCTCCTGGAACCCCTTCAAATGCCCCAGACAATTTGGCCCTCTCTGCTTTCCTGCGGACTCTATCCTCAAAAGCACCTTTTTTCACTTTCGGCGCTGTTTGGAGCAAAAAAGACAACCGTCCAGCTTTTGCTGCCACAGCAAAGGTGCCAGCGGGGAAAAGTGATGCTGGTCCTCACTGCCTCCTGGAACCCCTTCAAATGCCCCAGACAATTTGGCCCTCTCTGCTTTCCTGCCGACTCTATCCTCAAAAGCACCGTTTTTCACTTTCGGCGCTGTTTGGAGCAAAAAAGACAAACGTCCAGCTTTTGCTGCCACAGCAAAGGTGCCAGCGGGGAAAAGTGATGCTGGTCCTCACTGCCTCCTGGAACCCCTTCAAATGCCCCACACAATTTGGCCCTCTCTGCTTTCCTGCGGACTCTATCCTCAAAAGCACCTTTTTTCACTTTCGGCGCCCTCTGGAGCAAAAAAGACAAACGTCCAGCTTTTCCTGCCACAGCAAAGGTGCCAGTGGGGAAAAGTGATGCTGGTCCTCACTGCCTCCTGGAACCCCTTCAAATGACCCAGACAATTTGGCCCTCTCTGCTTTCCTGCGGACTCTATCCTCAAAAGCACCTTTTTTCACTTTCGGCGCTGTTTGGAGCAAAAAAGACAAACGTCCAGCTTTTGCTGCCACAGCAAAGGTGCCAGCGGGGAAAAGTGATGCTGGTCCTCACTGCCTCCTTGAACCCCTTCAAATGCCCCACACAATTTGGCCCTCTTTGCTTTCCTGCGGACTCTATCCTCAAAAGCACATTTTTTTCACTCTCGGCAGCCTCCGGAGCAAAAAAGACAAACGTCCAGCTTTTGCTGCCACAGCAAAGGTGCCAGCGGGGAAAAGTGATGCTGGTCCTCACTGCCTCCTGGAACCCCTTCAAATGACCCAGACAATTTGGCCCTCTCTGCTTTCCTTCGGACTCTAGCCTCAAAAGTACCTTTTTTTGCTTTCGGCGGTGTTTGGAGCAAAAAAGACAAACGTCCAGCTTTTGCTGCCATAGCAAAGGTGCCAGCGGGGAAAAGTGATGCTGGTCCTCACTGCCTCCTGGAACCCCTTCAAATGCCCCAGACAATTTGGCCCTCTCTGCTTTCCTGCGGACTCCATCCTCAAAAGAACCTTTTTTCACTTTCAGCGCCCTCCGGAGCAAAAAAGACAAACGTCCAGATTTTGCTGCCACAGCAAAGGTGCCAGCGGGGAAAAGTGATGCTGGTCCTCACTGCCACCTGTAACCCCTTCAAATGCCCCAGACAATTTGGCCCTCTCTGCTTTCCTGCGGACTCCATCCTCAAAAGCACCTTTTTTCGCTTTCGGCGCCCTTCGGAGCAAAAAAGACAAACGTCCAGCTTTTGCTGCCACAGCAAAGGTGCCAGCGGGGAAAAGTGATGCTGGTCCTCACTGCCTCCTGGAACCCCTTCAAATGCCCCAGACAATTTGGCCCTCTCTGCTTTCCTGCGTACTCTATCTTCAAAAGCACCTTTTTTCACTTTCGGTGCCCTCTGGAGCAAAAATACATACGTCCAGCTTTTGCTGCCACAGCAAAGGTGCCAGCGGGGAAAAGTGATGCTGGTCCTCACTGCCTCCTGGAACCCCTTCAAATGCCCCAGACAATTTGGCCCTCTCTGCTTTCCTGCGGACTCTATCCTCAAAAGCACCTTTTTTCACTTTCGGCGGTGTTTGGAGCAAAGAAGACATCGTCCAGCTTTTGCTGCCACAGCAAAGGTGCCAGCGGGGAAAAGTGATGCTGGTCCTCACTGCCTCCTGGAACCCCTTCAAATGCCCCACACAATTTGGCCCTCTCTGCTTTCCTGCGGACTCTATCCTCAAAAGCACCTTTTTTCACTTTCGGCGCCCTCCGGAGCAAAAAAGACAAACGTCCAGCTTTTGCTGCCACAGCAAAGGTGCCAGCGGGGAAAAGTGATGCTGTCCTCACTGCCTCCTGGAACCCCTTCAAATGCCCCAGACAATTTGGCCCTCTCTGCTTTCCTGCGGACTCCATCCTCAAAAGCACCTTTTGTCACTTTCGGCGCTGTTTGGAGCAAAAAAGACAAACGTCCAGCTTTTGCTGCCACAGCAAAGGTGCCAGCGGGGAAAAGTGATGCTGGTCCTCACTGCCTCCTGGAACCCCTTCAAATGCCCCACACAATTTGGCCCTCACTGCTTTCCTGCCGACTCTATCCTCAAAAGCACCGTTTTTCACTTTCGGCGGTGTTTGGAGCAAAAAAGACAAACGTCCAGCTTTTGCTGCCACAGCAAAGGTGCCAGCGGGGAAAAGTGATGCTGGTCCTCACTGCCTCCTGGAACCCCTTCAAATGCCCCAGACAATTTGGCCCTCTCTGCTTTCCTGCGGACTCTATCCTCAAAAGCACCTCTTTTCACTTTCGGTGCCCTCTGGAGCAAAAAAGACAAACGTCCAGCTTTTGCTGCCACAGCAAAGGTGCCAGCGGGGAAAAGTGATGCTGGTCCTCACTGCCTCCTGGAACCCCTTCAAATGCCCCACACAATTTGGCACTCTCTGCTTTCCTGCGGACTCCATCCTCAAAAGCACCTTTTTTCACTTTCGGCGCTGTTTGGAGCAAAAAAGACAAACGTCCAGCTTTTGCTGCCACAGCAAAGGTGCCAGCGGGGAAAAGTGATGCTGGTCCTCACTGCCTCCTGGAACCCCTTCAAATGCCCCAGACAATTTGGCCCTCTCTGCTTTCCTGCGGACTCTATCCTCAAAAGCACCTTTTTTCACTTTCGGCGCTGTTTGGAGCAAAAAAGACAAACGTCCAGCTTTTGCTGCCACAGCAAAGGTGCCAGCGGGGAAAAGTGATGCTGGTCCTCACTGCCTCCTGGAACCCCTTCAAATGCCCCACACAATTTGGCCCTCTCTGCTTTCCTGCGGACTCTATCCTCAAAAGCACCTTTTTTCACTTTCGGCGCTGTTTGGAGCAAAAAAGACAAACGTCCAGCTTTTGCTGCCACAGCAAAGGTGCCAGCGGGGAAAAGTGATGCTGGTCCTCACTGCCTCCTGGAACCCCTTCAAATGCCCCAGACAATTTGGCCCTCTCTGCTTTCCTGCGGACTCTATCCTCAAAAGCACCTTTTTTCACTTTCGGCGCTGTTTGGAGCAAAAAAGACAAACGTCCAGCTTTTGCTGCCACAGCAAAGGTGCCAGCGGGGAAAAGTGATGCTGGTCCTCACTGCCTCCTGGAACCCCTTCAAATGCCGCAGACAATTTGGCCCTCTCTGCTTTCCTGCGGACTCTATCCTCAAAAGCACCTGTTTTCACTCTCGGCAGCCTCCGGAGCAAAAAAGACAAACGTCCAGCTTTTGCTGCCACAGCAAAGGTGCCAGCGGGGAAAAGTGATGCTGGTCCTCACTGCCTCCTGGAACCCCTTCAAATGCCCCAGACAATTTGGCCCTCTCTGCTTTCCTGCGGACTCTATCCTCAAAAGCACCTTTTTTCACTTTCGGCGCTGTTTGGAGCAAAAAAGACAAACGTCCAGCTTTTGCTGCCACAGCAAAGGTGCCAGCGGGGAAAAGTGATGCTGGTCCTCACTGCCTCCTGGAACCCCTTCAAATGCCCCAGACAATTTGGCCCTCTCTGCTTTCCTGCGGACTCTATCCTCAAAAGCACCTTTTTTCACTTTCGGCGCTGTTTGAAGCAAAAAAGACAAACGTCCAGCTTTTGCTGCCACAGCAAAGGTGCCAGCGGGGAAAAGTGATGCTGGTCCTCACTGCCTCCTGGAACCCCTTCAAATGCGCCAGACAATTTGGCCCTCTCTGCTTTCCTGCGGACTCTATCCTCAAAAGCACCTTTTTTCACTTTCGGCGCTGTTTGGAGCAAAAAAGACAAACGTCCAGCTTTTGCTGCCACAGCAAAGGTGCCAGCGGGGAAAAGTGATGCTGGTCCTCACTGCCTCCTGGAACCCCTTCAAATGCCCCACACAATTTGGCCCTCTCTGCTTTCCTGCGGACTCTATCCTCAAAAGCACCTCTTTTCACTTTCGGCGCTGTTTGGAGCAAAAAAGACAAACGTCCAGCTTTTGCTGCCACAGCAAACGTGCCAGTGGGGAAAAGTGATGCTGGTCCTCACTGCCTCCTGGAACCCCTTCAAATGCCCCAGACAATTTGGCCCTCTCTGCTTTCCTGTGGACTCCATCCTCAAAAGCACCTTTTTTCACTTTCGGCGCTGTTTGGAGCAAAAAAGACAAACGTCCAGCTTTTGCTGCCACAGCAAAGGTGCCAGCGGGGAAAAGTGATGCTGGTCCTCACTGCCTCCTGGAACCCCTTCAAATGCCCCAGACAATTTGGCCCTCTCTGCTTTCCTGCGGACTCTATCCTCAAAAGCACCTTTTTTCACTTTCGGCGCTGTTTGGAGCAAAAAAGACAAACGTCCAGCTTTTGCTGCCACAGCAAAGGTGCCAGCGGGGAAAAGTGATGCTGGTCCTCACTGCCTCCTGGAACCCCTTCAAATGCCCCAGACAATTTGGCCCTCTCTGCTTTCCTGCGGACTCTATCCTCAAAAGCACCTGTTTTCACTCTCGGCAGCCTCCGGAGCAAAAAAGAAAAACGTCCAGCTTTTGCTGCCACAGCAAAGGTGCCAGCGGGGAAAAGTGATGCTGGTCCTCACTGCCTCCTGGAACCCCTTCAAATGCCCCACACAATTTGGCCCTCTCTGCTTTCCTGCGGACTCTATCCTCAAAAGCACCTTTTTTCACTTTCGGCGCTGTTTGGAGCAAAAAAGACAAACGTCCAGCTTTTGCTGCCACAGCAAAGGTGCCAGCGGGGAAAAGTGATGCTGGTCCTCACTGCCTCCTGGAACCCCTTCAAATGCCCCAGACAATTTGGCCCTCTCTGCTTTCCTGCGGACTCTATCCTCAAAAGCACCTTTTTTCACTTTCGGCGCTGTTTGGAGCAAAAAAGACAAACGTCCAGCTTTTGCTGCCACAGCAAAGGTGCCAGCGGGGAAAAGTGATGCTGGTCCTCACTGCCTCCTGGAACCCCTTCAAATGCCCCAGACAATTTGGCCCTCTCTGCTTTCCTGCCGACTCTATCCTCAAAAGCACCGTTTTTCACTTTCGGCGCTGTTTGGAGCAAAAAAGACAAACGTCCAGCTTTTGCTGCCACAGCAAAGGTGCCAGCGGGGAAAAGTGATGCTGGTCCTCACTGCCTCCTGGAACCCCTTCAAATGCCCCACACAATTTGGCCCTCTCTGCTTTCCTGCGGACTCTATCCTCAAAAGCACCTTTTTTCACTTTCGGCGCCCTCTGGAGCCAAAAAGACAAACGTCCAGCTTTTCCTGCCACAGCAAAGGTGCCAGTGGGGAAAAGTGATGCTGGTCCTCACTGCCTCCTGGAACCCCTTCAACTGCCCCAGACAATTTGGCCCTCTCTGCTTTCCTGCGGACTCTATCCTCAAAAGCACCTTTTTTCACTTTCGGCGCTGTTTGGAGCAAAAAAGACAAACGTCCAGCTTTTGCTGCCACAGCAAAGGTGCCAGCGGGGAAAAGTGATGCTGGTCCTCACTGCCTCCTGGAACCCCTTCAAATGCCCCACACAATTTGGCCCTCTTTGCTTTCCTGCGGACTCTATCCTCAAAAGCACATTTTTTTCACTCTCGGCAGCCTCCGGAGCAAAAAAGACAAACGTCCAGCTTTTGCTGCCACAGCAAAGGTGCCAGCGGGGAAAAGTGATGCTGGTCCTCACTGCCTCCTGGAACCCCTTCAAATGCCCCACACAATTTGGCCCTCTCTGCTTTCCTGCGGACTCTATCCTCAAAAGCACCTTTTTACACTTTCGGCGCCCTCCGGAGCAAAAAAGACAAACGTCCAGCTTTTGCTGCCACAGCAAAGGTGCCAGCGGGGAAAAGTGATGCTGGTCCTCACTGCCTCCTGGAACCCCATCAAATGCCCCACACAATTTGGCCCTCTCTGCTTTCCTGCGTACTCTATCTTCAAAAGCACCTTTTTTCACTTTCGGTGCCCTCTGGAGCAAAAATACATACGTCCAGCTTTTGCTGCCACAGCAAAGGTGCCAGCGGGGAAAAGTGATGCTGGTCCTCACTGCCTCCTGGAACCCCTTCAAATGCCCCAGACAATTTGGCCCTCTCTGCTTTCCTGCGGACTCCATCCTCAAAAGCACCTTTTTTCACTTTCGGCGGTGTTTGGAGCAAAGAAGACATCGTCCAGCTTTTGCTGCCACAGCAAAGGTGCCAGCGGGGAAAAGTGATGCTGGTCCTCACTGCCTCCTGGAACCCCTTCAAATGCCCCACACAATTTGGCCCTCTCTGCTTTCCTGCGGACTCTATCCTCAAAAGCACCTTTTTTCACTTTCGGCGCCCTCCGGAGCAAAAAAGACAAACGTCCAGCTTTTGCTGCCACAGCAAAGGTGCCAGCGGGGAAAAGTGATGCTGTCCTCACTGCCTCCTGGAACCCCTTCAAATGCCCCAGACAATTTGGCCCTCTCTGCTTTCCTGCGGACTCCATCCTCAAAAGCACCTTTTGTCACTTTCGGCGCTGTTTGGAGCAAAAAAGACAAACGTCCAGCTTTTGCTGCCACAGCAAAGGTGCCAGCGGGGAAAAGTGATGCTGGTCCTCACTGCCTCCTGGAACCCCTTCAAATGCCCCACACAATTTGGCCCTCACTGCTTTCCTGCCGACTCTATCCTCAAAAGCACCGTTTTTCACTTTCGGCGGTGTTTGGAGCAAAAAAGACAAACGTCCAGCTTTTGCTGCCACAGCAAAGGTGCCAGCGGGGAAAAGTGATGCTGGTCCTCACTGCCTCCTGGAACCCCTTCAAATGCCCCAGACAATTTGGCCCTCTCTGCTTTCCTGCGGACTCTATCCTCAAAAGCACCTCTTTTCACTTTCGGTGCCCTCTGGAGCAAAAAAGACAAACGTCCAGCTTTTGCTGCCACAGCAAAGGTGCCAGCGGGGAAAAGTGATGCTGGTCCTCACTGCCTCCTGGAACCCCTTCAAATGCCCCACACAATTTGGCACTCTCTGCTTTCCTGCGGACTCCATCCTCAAAAGCACCTTTTTTCACTTTCGGCGCTGTTTGGAGCAAAAAAGACAAACGTCCAGCTTTTGCTGCCACAGCAAAGGTGCCAGCGGGGAAAAGTGATGCTGGTCCTCACTGCCTCCTGGAACCCCTTCAAATGCCCCAGACAATTTGGCCCTCTCTGCTTTCCTGCGGACTCTATCCTCAAAAGCACCTTTTTTCACTTTCGGCGCTGTTTGGAGCAAAAAAGACAAACGTCCAGCTTTTGCTGCCACAGCAAAGGTGCCAGCGGGGAAAAGTGATGCTGGTCCTCACTGCCTCCTGGAACCCCTTCAAATGCCCCACACAATTTGGCCCTCTCTGCTTTCCTGCGGACTCTATCCTCAAAAGCACCTTTTTTCACTTTCGGCGCTGTTTGGAGCAAAAAAGACAAACGTCCAGCTTTTGCTGCCACAGCAAAGGTGCCAGCGGGGAAAAGTGATGCTGGTCCTCACTGCCTCCTGGAACCCCTTCAAATGCCCCAGACAATTTGGCCCTCTCTGCTTTCCTGCGGACTCTATCCTCAAAAGCACCTTTTTTCACTTTCGGCGCTGTTTGAAGCAAAAAAGACAAACGTCCAGCTTTTGCTGCCACAGCAAAGGTGCCAGCGGGGAAAAGTGATGCTGGTCCTCACTGCCTCCTGGAACCCCTTCAACTGCCCCAGACAATTTGGCCCTCTCTGCTTTCCTGCGGACTCTATCCTCAAAAGCACCTTTTTTCACTTTCGGCGCTGTTTGGAGCAAAAAAGACAAACGTCCAGCTTTTGCTGCCACAGCAAAGGTGCCAGCGGGGAAAAGTGATGCTGGTCCTCACTGCCTCCTGGAACCCCTTCAAATGCCCCACACAATTTGGCCCTCTCTGCTTTCCTGCGGACTCTATCCTCAAAAGCACCTGTTTTCACTTTCGGCGCCCTCCGGAGCAAAAAAGACAAACGTCCAGCTTTTGCTGCCACAGCAAAGGTGCCAGTGGGGAAAAGTGATGCTGGTCCTCACTGCCTCCTGGAACCCCTTCAAATGCCCCAGACAATTTGGCCCTCTCTGCTTTCCTGCGGACTCCATCCTCAAAAGCACCTTTTTTCACTTTCGGCGCTGTTTGGAGCAAAAAAGACAAACGTCCAGCTTTTCCTGCCACAGCAAAGGTGCCAGCGGGGAAAAGTGATGCTGGTCCTCACTGCCTCCCGGAACCCCTTCAAATGCCCCACACAATTTGGCCCTCTTTGCTTTCCTGCGGACTCTATCCTCAAAAGCACATTTTTTTCACTCTCGGCAGCCTCCGGAGCAAAAAAGACAAACGTCCAGCTTTTGCTGCCACAGCAAAGGTGCCAGCGGGGAAAAGTGATGCTGGTCCTCACTGCCTCCTGGAACCCCTTCAAATGACCCAGACAATTTGGCCCTCTCTGCTTT
The DNA here is from genome assembly GCF_965231255.1 of Vanellus vanellus. Classification (NCBI taxonomy): domain Eukaryota; kingdom Metazoa; phylum Chordata; class Aves; order Charadriiformes; family Charadriidae; genus Vanellus; species Vanellus vanellus. The sequence continues at coordinate 75,398 of NC_138923.1, forward strand.
CCTGCCGACTCTATCCTCAAAAGCACCTTTTTTCACTTTCGGCGCTGTTTGGAGCAAAAAAGACAAACGTCCAGCTTTTGCTGCCACAGCAAAGGTGCCAGCGGGGAAAAGTGATGCTGGTCCTCACTGCCTCCTGGAACCCCTTCAAATGCCCCACACAATTTGGCCCTCTCTGCTTTCCTGCGGACTCTATCCTCAAAAGCACCTTTTTTCACTTTCGGCGCCCTCCGGAGCAAAAAAGACAAACGTCCAGCTTTTGCTGCCACAGCAAAGGTGCCAGTGGGGAAAAGTGATGCTGGTCCTCACTGCCTCCTGGAACCCCTTCAAATGACCCAGACAATTTGGCCCTCTCTGCTTTCCTGCGGACTCTATCCTCAAAAGCACCTTTTTTCACTTTCGGCGCTGTTTGGAGCAAAAAAGACAAACGTCCAGCTTTTGCTGCCACAGCAAAGGTGCCAGCGGGGAAAAGTGATGCTGGTCCTCACTGCCTCCCGGAACCCCTTCAAATGCCCCACACAATTTGGCCCTCTTTGCTTTCCTGCGGACTCTATCCTCAAAAGCACATTTTTTTCACTCTCGGCAGCCTCCGGAGCAAAAAAGACAAACGTCCAGCTTTTGCTGCCACAGCAAAGGTGCCAGCGGGGAAAAGTGATGCTGGTCCTCACTGCCTCCTGGAACCCCTTCAAATGACCCAGACAATTTGGCCCTCTCTGCTTTCCTGCGGACTCCATCCTCAAAAGCACCTTTTTTCACTTTCGGCGCTGTTTGGAGCAAAAAAGACAAACGTCCAGCTTTTGCTGCCACAGCAAAGGTGCCAGCGTGGAAAAGTGATGCTGGTCCTCACTGCCTCCTGGAACCCCTTCAAATGCCCCAGACAATTTGGCCCTCTCTGCTTTCCTGCGGACTCTATCCTCAAAAGCACCTGTTTTCACTTTCGGCGCTGTTTGGAGCAAAAAAGACAAACGTCCATCTTTTGCTGCCACAGCAAAGGTGCCAGCGGGGAAAAGTGATGCTGGTCCTCACTGCCTCCTGGAACCCCTTCAAATGCCGCAGACAATTTGGCCCTCTCTGCTTTCCTGCGGACTCTATCCTCAAAAGCACCTGTTTTCACTCTCGGCAGCCTCCGGAGCAAAAAAGAAAAACGTCCAGCTTTTGCTGCCACAGCAAAGGTGCCAGCGGGGAAAAGTGATGCTGGTCCTCACTGCCTCCTGGAACCCCTTCAAATGCCCCACACAATTTGGCCCTCTCTGCTTTCCTGCGGACTCTAGCCTCAAAAGCACCTTTTTTCACTTTCGGCGCTGTTTGGAGCAAAAAAGACAAACGTCCAGCTTTTGCTGCCACAGCAAAGGTGCCAGCGGGGAAAAGTGATGCTGGTCCTCACTGCCTCCTGGAACCCCTTCAAATGCCCCAGACAATTTGGCCCTCTCTGCTTTCCTGCGGACTCTATCCTCAAAAGCACCTTTTTTCACTTTCGGCGCTGTTTGAAGCAAAAAAGACAAACGTCCAGCTTTTGCTGCCACAGCAAAGGTGCCAGCGGGGAAAAGTGATGCTGGTCCTCACTGCCTCCTGGAACCCCTTCAAATGCCCCAGACAATTTGGCCCTCTCTGCTTTCCTGCGCACTCTATCCTCAAAAGCACCTTTTTTCACTTTCGGCGCTGTTTGGAGCAAAAAAGACAAACGTCCAGCTTTTGCTGCCACAGCAAAGGTGCCAGCGGGGAAAAGTGATGCTGGTCCTCACTGCCTCCTGGAACCCCTTCAAATGCCCCACACAATTTGGCCCTCTCTGCTTTCCTGCCGACTCTATCCTCAAAAGCACCTTTTTTCACTTTCGGCGCTGTTTGGAGCAAAAAAGACAAACGTCCAGCTTTTGCTGCCACAGCAAAGGTGCCAGCGGGGAAAAGTGATGCTGGTCCTCACTGCCTCCTGGAACCCCTTCAAATGCCCCACACAATTTGGCCCTCTCTGCTTTCCTGCGGACTCTATCCTCAAAAGCACCTTTTTTCACTTTCGGCGCCCTCCGGAGCAAAAAAGACAAACGTCCAGCTTTTGCTGCCACAGCAAAGGTGCCAGTGGGGAAAAGTGATGCTGGTCCTCACTGCCTCCTGGAACCCCTTCAAATGACCCAGACAATTTGGCCCTCTCTGCTTTCCTGCGGACTCTATCCTCAAAAGCACCTTTTTTCACTTTCGGCGCTGTTTGGAGCAAAAAAGACAAACGTCCAGCTTTTGCTGCCACAGCAAAGGTGCCAGCGGGGAAAAGTGATGCTGGTCCTCACTGCCTCCCGGAACCCCTTCAAATGCCCCACACAATTTGGCCCTCTTTGCTTTCCTGCGGACTCTATCCTCAAAAGCACATTTTTTTCACTCTCGGCAGCCTCCGGAGCAAAAAAGACAAACGTCCAGCTTTTGCTGCCACAGCAAAGGTGCCAGCGGGGAAAAGTGATACTGGTCCTCACTGCCTCCTGGAACCCCTTCAAATGACCCAGACAATTTGGCCCTCTCTGCTTTCCTGCGGACTCCATCCTCAAAAGCACCTTTTTTCACTTTCGGCGCTGTTTGGAGCAAAAAAGACAAACGTCCAGCTTTTGCTGCCACAGCAAAGGTGCCAGCGGGGAAAAGTGATGCTGGTCCTCACTGCCTCCTGGAACCCCTTCAAATGCCCCAGACAATTTGGCCCTCTCTGCTTTCCTGCGGACTCTATCCTCAAAAGCACCTGTTTTCACTTTCGGCGCTGTTTGGAGCAAAAAAGACAAACGTCCAGCTTTTGCTGCCACAGCAAAGGTGCCAGCGGGGAAAAGTGATGCTGGTCCTCACTGCCTCCTGGAACCCCTTCAAATGACCCACACAATTTGGCCCTCTCTGCTTTCCTGCGGACTCTATCCTCAAAAGCACCTGTTTTCACTCTCGGCAGCCTCCGGAGCAAAAAAGAAAAACGTCCAGCTTTTGCTGCCACAGCAAAGGTGCCAGCGGGGAAAAGTGATGCTGGTCCTCACTGCCTCCTGGAACCCCTTCAAATGCCCCAGACAATTTGGCCCTCTCTGCTTTCCTGCGGACTCTATCCTCAAAAGCACCTTTTTTCACTTTCGGCGCTGTTTGGAGCAAAAAAGACAAACGTCCAGCTTTTGCTGCCACAGCAAAGGTGCCAGCGGGGAAAAGTGATGCTGGTCCTCACTGCCTCCTGGAACCCCTTCAAATGCCCCAGACAATTTGGCCCTCTCTGCTTTCCTGCGGACTCTATCCTCAAAAGCACCTTTTTTCACTTTCGGCGCTGTTTGAAGCAAAAAAGACAAACGTCCAGCTTTTGCTGCCACAGCAAAGGTGCCAGCGGGGAAAAGTGATGCTGGTCCTCACTGCCTCCTGGAACCCCTTCAAATGCCCCAGACAATTTGGCCCTCTCTGCTTTCCTGCGCACTCTATCCTCAAAAGCACCTTTTTTCACTTTCGGCGCTGTTTGGAGCAAAAAAGACAAACGTCCAGCTTTTGCTGCCACAGCAAAGGTGCCAGCGGGGAAAAGTGATGCTGGTCCTCACTGCCTCCTGGACCCCCTTCAAATGCCCCACACAATTTGGCCCTCTCTGCTTTCCTGCCGACTCTATCCTCAAAAGCAACTTTTTTCACTTTCGGCGCTGTTTGGAGCAAAAAAGACAAACGTCCAGCTTTTGCTGCCACAGCAAAGGTGCCAGCGGGGAAAAGTGATGCTGGTCCTCACTGCCTCCTGGAACCCCTTCAAATGCCCCACACAATTTGGCCCTCTCTGCTTTCCTGCGGACTCTATCCTCAAAAGCACCTTTTTTCACTCTCGGCAGCCTCCGGAGCAAAAAAGACAAACGTCCAGCTTTTGCTGCCACAGCAAAGGTGCCAGCGGGGAAAAGTGATGCTGGTCCTCACTGCCTCCTGGAACCCCTTCAAATGCCCCACACAATTTGGCCCTCTCTGCTTTCCTGCGGACTCTATCCTCAAAAGCACCTTTTTACACTTTCGGCGCCCTCCGGAGCAAAAAAGACAAACGTCCAGCTTTTGCTGCCACAGCAAAGGTGCCAGCGGGGAAAAGTGATGCTGGTCCTCACTGCCTCCTGGAACCCCATCAAATGCCCCACACAATTTGGCCCTCTCTGCTTTCCTGCGTACTCTATCTTCAAAAGCACCTTTTTTCACTTTCGGTGCCCTCTGGAGCAAAAATACATACGTCCAGCTTTTGCTGCCACAGCAAAGGTGCCAGCGGGGAAAAGTGATGCTGGTCCTCACTGCCTCCTGGAACCCCTTCAAATGCCCCACACAATTTGGCCCTCTCTGCTTTCCTGCGGACTCCATCCTCAAAAGCACCTTTTTTCACTTTCGGCGGTGTTTGGAGCAAAAAAGAAAAACGTCCAGCTTTTGCTGCCACAGCAAAGGTGCCAGCGGGGAAAAGTGATGCTGGTCCTCACTGCCTCCTGGAACCCCTTCAAATGCCCCAGACAATTTGGCCCTCTCTGCTTTCCTGCGGACTCTATCCTCAAAAGCACCTTTTTTCACTTTCGGCGGTGTTTGGAGCAAAGAAGACATCGTCCAGCTTTTGCTGCCACAGCAAAGGTGCCAGCGGGGAAAAGTGATGCTGGTCCTCACTGCCTCCTGGAACCCCTTCAAATGCCCCACACAATTTGGCCCTCTCTGCTTTCCTGCGGACTCTATCCTCAAAAGCACCTTTTTTCACTTTCGGCGCCCTCCGGAGCAAAAAAGACAAACGTCCAGCTTTTGCTGCCACAGCAAAGGTGCCAGCGGGGAAAAGTGATGCTGGTCCTCACTGCCTCCTGGAACCCCTTCAAATGCCCCAGACAATTTGGCCCTCTCTGCTTTCCTGCGGACTCCATCCTCAAAAGCACCTTTTGTCACTTTCGGCGCTGTTTGGAGCAAAAAAGACAAACGTCCAGCTTTTGCTGCCACAGCAAAGGTGCCAGCGGGGAAAAGTGATGCTGGTCCTCACTGCCTCCTGGAACCCCTTCAAATGCCCCACACAATTTGGCCCTCTCTGCTTTCCTGCGGACTCCATCCTCAAAAGCACCTGTTTTCGCTTTCGGCGGTGTTTGGAGCAAAAAAGACAAACGTCCAGCTTTTGCTGCCACAGCAAAGGTGCCAGCGGGGAAAGTGATGCTGGTCCTCACTGCCTCCTGGAACCCCTGCAAATGCCCCACACAATTTGGCCCTCTCTGCTTTCCTGCGGACTCTAGCCTCAAAAGTACCTTTTTTCGCTTTCGGCGGTTTTTGGAGCAAAAAAGACAAACGTCCAGCTTTTGCTGCCACAGCAAAGGTGCCAGCGGGGAAAAGTGATGCTGGTCCTCACTGCCTCCTGGAACCCCTTCAAATGCCCCACACAATTTGGCCCTCTCTGCTTTCCTGCGGACTCTATCCTCAAAAGCACCTCTTTTCACTTTCGGTGCCCTCTGGAGCAAAAAAGACAAACGTCCAGCTTTTGCTGCCACAGCAAAGGTGCCAGCGGGGAAAAGTGATGCTGGTCCTCACTGCCTCCTGGAACCCCTTCAAATGCCCCAGACAATTTGGCCCTCTCTGCTTTCCTGCGGACTCCATCCTCAAAAGCACCTTTTTTCACTTTCGGCGCTGTTTGGAGCAAAAAAGACAAACGTCCAGCTTTTGCTGCCACAGCAAAGGTGCCAGCGGGGAAAAGTGATGCTGGTCCTCACTGCCTCCTGGAACCCCTTCAAATGCCCCAGACAATTTGGCCCTCTCTGCTTTCCTGCGGACTCTATCCTCAAAAGCACCTTTTTTCACTTTCGGCGCTGTTTGGAGCAAAAAAGACAAACGTCCAGCTTTTGCTGCCACAGCAAAGGTGCCAGCGGGGAAAAGTGATGCTGGTCCTCACTGCCTCCTGGAACCCCTTCAAATGCCGCAGACAATTTGGCCCTCTCTGCTTTCCTGCGGACTCCATCCTCAAAAGCACCTGTTTTCACTCTCGGCAGCCTCAGGATCAAAAAAGACAAACGTCCAGCTTTTGCTGCCACAGCAAAGGTGCCAGCGGGGAAAAGTGATGCTGGTCCTCACTGCCTCCTGGAACCCCTTCAAATGCCCCAGACAATTTGGCCCTCTCTGCTTTCCTGCGGACTCTATCTTCAAAAGCACCTGTTTTCACTTTCGGCACCCTCTGGAGCAAAAAGACAAACGTCCAGCTTTTGCTGCCACAGCAAAGGTGCCAGCGGGGAAAAGTGATGCTGGTCCTCACTGCCTCCTGGAACCCCTTCAACTGCCCCAGACAATTTGGCCCTCTCTGCTTTCCTGCGGACTCTATCCTCAAAAGCACCTTTTTTCACTTTCGGCGCTGTTTGGAGCAAAAAAGACAAACGTCCAGCTTTTGCTGCCACAGCAAAGGTGCCAGCGGGGAAAAGTGATGCTGGTCCTCACTGCCTCCTGGAACCCCTTCAAATGACCCAGACAATTTGGCCCTCTCTGCTTTCCTGCGGACTCCATCCTCAAAAGCACCTTTTTTCACTTTCGGCGCTGTTTGGAGCAAAAAAGACAAACGTCCAGCTTTTGCTGCCACAGCAAAGGTGCCAGCGTGGAAAAGTGATGCTGGTCCTCACTGCCTCCTGGAACCCCTTCAAATGCCCCAGACAATTTGGCCCTCTCTGCTTTCCTGCGGACTCTATCCTCAAAAGCACCTGTTTTCACTTTCGGCGCTGTTTGGAGCAAAAAAGACAAACGTCCAGCTTTTGCTGCCACAGCAAAGGTGCCAGCGGGGAAAAGTGATGCTGGTCCTCACTGCCTCCTGGAACCCCTTCAAATGCCGCAGACAATTTGGCCCTCTCTGCTTTCCTGCGGACTCTATCCTCAAAAGCACCTGTTTTCACTCTCGGCAGCCTCCGGAGCAAAAAAGAAAAACGTCCAGCTTTTGCTGCCACAGCAAAGGTGCCAGCGGGGAAAAGTGATGCTGGTCCTCACTGCCTCCTGGAACCCCTTCAAATGCCCCACACAATTTGGCCCTCTCTGCTTTCCTGCGGACTCTATCCTCAAAAGCACCTTTTTTCACTTTCGGCGCTGTTTGGAGCAAAAAAGACAAACGTCCAGCTTTTGCTGCCACAGCAAAGGTGCCAGCGGGGAAAAGTGATGCTGGTCCTCACTGCCTCCTGGAACCCCTTCAAATGCCCCAGACAATTTGGCCCTCTCTGCTTTCCTGCGGACTCTATCCTCAAAAGCACCTTTTTTCACTTTCGGCGCTGTTTGAAGCAAAAAAGACAAACGTCCAGCTTTTGCTGCCACAGCAAAGGTGCCAGCGGGGAAAAGTGATGCTGGTCCTCACTGCCTCCTGGAACCCCTTCAAATGCCCCAGACAATTTGGCCCTCTCTGCTTTCCTGCGCACTCTATCCTCAAAAGCACCTTTTTTCACTTTCGGCGCTGTTTGGAGCAAAAAAGACAAACGTCCAGCTTTTGCTGCCACAGCAAAGGTGCCAGCGGGGAAAAGTGATGCTGGTCCTCACTGCCTCCTGGAACCCCTTCAAATGCCCCACACAATTTGGCCCTCTCTGCTTTCCTGCCGACTCTATCCTCAAAAGCACCTTTTTTCACTTTCGGCGCTGTTTGGAGCAAAAAAGACAAACGTCCAGCTTTTGCTGCCACAGCAAAGGTGCCAGCGGGGAAAAGTGATGCTGGTCCTCACTGCCTCCTGGAACCCCTTCAAATGCCCCACACAATTTGGCCCTCTCTGCTTTCCTGCGGACTCTATCCTCAAAAGCACCTTTTTTCACTCTCGGCAGCCTCCGGAGCAAAAAAGACAAACGTCCAGCTTTTGCTGCCACAGCAAAGGTGCCAGCGGGGAAAAGTGATGCTGGTCCTCACTGCCTCCTGGAACCCCTTCAAATGCCCCACACAATTTGGCCCTCTCTGCTTTCCTGCGGACTCTATCCTCAAAAGCACCTTTTTACACTTTCGGCGCCCTCCGGAGCAAAAAAGACAAACGTCCAGCTTTTGCTGCCACAGCAAAGGTGCCAGCGGGGAAAAGTGATGCTGGTCCTCACTGCCTCCTGGAACCCCATCAAATGCCCCACACAATTTGGCCCTCTCTGCTTTCCTGCGTACTCTATCTTCAAAAGCACCTTTTTTCACTTTCGGTGCCCTCTGGAGCAAAAATACATACGTCCAGCTTTTGCTGCCACAGCAAAGGTGCCAGCGGGGAAAAGTGATGCTGGTCCTCACTGCCTCCTGGAACCCCTTCAAATGCCCCAGACAATTTGGCCCTCTCTGCTTTCCTGCGGACTCCATCCTCAAAAGCACCTTTTTTCACTTTCGGCGGTGTTTGGAGCAAAAAAGACAAACGTCCAGCTTTTGCTGCCACAGCAAAGGTGCCAGCGGGGAAAAGTGATGCTGGTCCTCACTGCCTCCTGGAACCCCTTCAAATGCCCCAGACAATTTGGCCCTCTCTGCTTTCCTGCGGACTCTATCCTCAAAAGCACCTTTTTTCACTTTCGGCAGTGTTTGGAGCAAAGAAGACATCGTCCAGCTTTTGCTGCCACAGCAAAGGTGCCAGCGGGGAAAAGTGATGCTGGTCCTCACTGCCTCCTGGAACCCCTTCAAATGCCCCACACAATTTGGCCCTCTCTGCTTTCCTGCGGACTCTATCCTCAAAAGCACCTTTTTTCACTTTCGGCGCCCTCCGGAGCAAAAAAGACAAACGTCCAGCTTTTGCTGCCACAGCAAAGGTGCCAGCGGGGAAAAGTGATGCTGGTCCTCACTGCCTCCTGGAACCCCTTCAAATGCCCCAGACAATTTGGCCCTCTCTGCTTTCCTGCGGACTCCATCCTCAAAAGCACCTTTTGTCACTTTCGGCGCTGTTTGGAGCAAAAAAGACAAACGTCCAGCTTTTGCTGCCACAGCAAAGGTGCCAGCGGGGAAAAGTGATGCTGGTCCTCACTGCCTCCTGGAACCCCTTCAAATGCCCCACACAATTTGGCCCTCTCTGCTTTCCTGCGGACTCCATCCTCAAAAGCACCTGTTTTCGCTTTCGGCGGTGTTTGGAGCAAAAAAGACAAACGTCCAGCTTTTGCTGCCACAGCAAAGGTGCCAGCGGGAAAAGTGATGCTGGTCCTCACTGCCTCCTGGAACCCCTGCAAATGCCCCACACAATTTGGCCCTCTCTGCTTTCCTGCGGACTCTAGCCTCAAAAGTACCTTTTTTCGCTTTCGGCGGTTTTTGGAGCAAAAAAGACAAACGTCCAGCTTTTGCTGCCACAGCAAAGGTGCCAGCGGGGAAAAGTGATGCTGGTCCTCACTGCCTCCTGGAACCCCTTCAAATGCCCCACACAATTTGGCCCTCTCTGCTTTCCTGCGGACTCTATCCTCAAAAGCACCTCTTTTCACTTTCGGTGCCCTCTGGAGCAAAAAAGACAAACGTCCAGCTTTTGCTGCCACAGCAAAGGTGCCAGCGGGGAAAAGTGATGCTGGTCCTCACTGCCTCCTGGAACCCCTTCAAATGCCCCAGACAATTTGGCCCTCTCTGCTTTCCTGCGGACTCCATCCTCAAAAGCACCTTTTTTCACTTTCGGCGGTGTTTGGAGCAAAAAAGACAAACGTCCAGCTTTTGCTGCCACAGCAAAGGTGCCAGCGGGGAAAAGTGATGCTGGTCCTCACTGCCTCCTGGAACCCCTTCAAATGCCCCAGACAATTTGGCCCTCTCTGCTTTCCTGCGGACTCTATCCTCAAAAGCACCTTTTTTCACTTTCGGCGCTGTTTGGAGCAAAAAAGACAAACGTCCAGCTTTTGCTGCCACAGCAAAGGTGCCAGCGGGGAAAAGTGATGCTGGTCCTCACTGCCTCCTGGAACCCCTTCAAATGCCGCAGACAATTTGGCCCTCTCTGCTTTCCTGCGGACTCCATCCTCAAAAGCACCTGTTTTCACTCTCGGCAGCCTCAGGATCAAAAAAGACAAACGTCCAGCTTTTGCTGCCACAGCAAAGGTGCCAGCGGGGAAAAGTGATGCTGGTCCTCACTGCCTCCTGGAACCCCTTCAAATGCCCCAGACAATTTGGCCCTCTCTGCTTTCCTGCGGACTCTATCTTCAAAAGCACCTGTTTTCACTTTCGGCACCCTCTGGAGCAAAAAGACAAACGTCCAGCTTTTGCTGCCACAGCAAAGGTGCCAGCGGGGAAAAGTGATGCTGGTCCTCACTGCCTCCTGGAACCCCTTCAACTGCCCCAGACAATTTGGCCCTCTCTGCTTTCCTGCGGACTCTATCCTCAAAAGCACCTTTTTTCACTTTCGGCGCTGTTTGGAGCAAAAAAGACAAACGTCCAGCTTTGCTGCCACAGCAAAGGTGCCAGCGGGGAAAAGTGATGCTGGTCCTCACTGCCTCCTGGAACCCCTTCAAATGCCCCACACAATTTGGCCCTCTCTGCTTTCCTGCGGACTCCATCCTCAAAAGCACCTTTTTTCACTTTCGGCGGTGTTTGGAGCAAAAAAGACAAACGTCCAGCTTTTGCTGCCACAGCAAAGGTGCCAGCGGGGAAAAGTGATGCTGGTCCTCACTGCCTCCTGGAACCCCTTCAAATGCCCCACACAATTTGGCCCTCTCTGCTTTCCTGCGGACTCTATCTTCAAAAGCACCTGTTTTCACTTTCGGCACCCTCTGGAGCAAAAAGACAAACGTCCAGCTTTTCCTGCCACAGCAAAGGTGCCAGCGGGGAAAAGTGATGCTGGTCCTCACTGCCTCCTGGAACCCCTTCAAATGCCCCAGACAATTTGGCCCTCTCTGCTTTCCTGCGGACTCTATCCTCAAAAGCACCTGTTTTCACTTTCGGCGCTGTTTGGAGCAAAAAAGACAAACGTCCAGCTTTTGCTGCCACAGCAAAGGTGCCAGCGGGGAAAAGTGATGCTGGTCCTCACTGCCTCCTGGAACCCCTTCAAATGCCCCACACAATTTGGCCCTCTCTGCTTTCCTGCCGACTCTATCCTCAAAAGCACCTTTTTTCACTTTCGGCGCTGTTTGGAGCAAAAAAGACAAACGTCCAGCTTTTGCTGCCACAGCAAAGGTGCCAGCGGGGAAAAGTGATGCTGGTCCTCACTGCCTCCTGGAACCCCTTCAAATGCCCCACACAATTTGGCACTCTCTGCTTTCCTGCGGACTCTATCCTCAAAAGCACCTTTATTCACCTTCGGCGCCCTCCGGAGCAAAAAAGACAAACGTCCAGCTTTTGCTGCCACAGCAAAGGTGCCAGTGGGGAAAAGTGATGCTGGTCCTAACTGCCTCCTGGAACCCCTTCAAATGACCCAGACAATTTGGCCCTCTCTGCTTTCCTGCGGACTCTATCCTCAAAAGCACCTTTTTTCACTTTCGGCGCTGTTTGGAGCAAAAAAGACAAACGTCCAGCTTTTGCTGCCACAGCAAAGGTGCCAGCGGGGAAAAGTGATGCTGGTCCTCACTGCCTCCCGGAACCCCTTCAAATGCCCCACACAATTTGGCCCTCTTTGCTTTCCTGCGGACTCTATCCTCAAAAGCACATTTTTTTCACTCTCGGCAGCCTCCGGATCAAAAAAGACAAACGTCCAGCTTTTGCTGCCACAGCAAAGGTGCCAGCGGGGAAAAGTGATGCTGGTCCTCACTGCCTCCTGGAACCCCTTCAAATGCCCCACACAATTTGGCCCTCTCTGCTTTCCTGAGGACTCTAGCCTCAAAAGCACCTTTTTACACTTTCGGCGCCCTCCGGAGCAAAAAAGACAAACGTCCAGCTGTTGCTGCCACAGCAAAGGTGCCAGCGGGGAAAAGTGATGCTGGTCCTCACTGCCTCCTGGAACCCCTTCAAATGCCCCACACAATTTGGCCCTCTCTGCTTTCCTGCGTACTCTATCTTCAAAAGCACCTTTTTTCACTTTCGGTGCCCTCTGGAGCAAAAATACATACGTCCAGCTTTTGCTGCCACAGCAAAGGTGCCAGCGGGGAAAAGTGATGCTGGTCCTCACTGCCTCCTGGAACCCCTTCAAATGCCCCACACAATTTTGCCCTCTCTGCTTTCCTGCGGACTCCATCCTCAAAAGCACCTTTTTTCACTTTCGGCGGTGTTTGGAGCAAAAAAGACAAACGTCCAGCTTTTGCTGCCACAGCAAAGGTGCCAGCGGGGAAAAGTGATGCTGGTCCTCACTGCCTCCTGGAACCCCTTCAAATGCCCCACACAATTTGGCCCTCTCTGCTTTCCTGCGGACTCTAGCCTCAAAAGCACCGTTTTTTACTTTCGGCGGTGTTTGGAGCAAAAAAGACATCGTCCAGCTTTTGCTGCCACAGCAAAGGTGCCAGCGGGGAAAAGTGATGCTGGTCCTCACTGCCTCCTGGAACCCCTTCAAATGCCCCACACAATTTGGCCCTCTCTGCTTTCCTGCGGACTCCATCCTCAAAAGCACCTTTTTTCACTTTCGGCGGTGTTTGGAGCAAAAAAGACAAACGTCCAGCTTTTGCCTTCACAGCAAAGGTGCCAGCGGGGAAAAGTGATGCTGGTCCTCACTGCCTCCTGGAACCCCTTCAAATGCCCCAGACAATTTGGCCCTCTCTGCTTTCCTGCGGACTCTATCCTCAAAAGCACCTCTTTTCACTTTCGGCGCCCTCCGGAGCAAAAAAGACAAACGTCCAGCTTTTGCTGCCACAGCAAAGGTGCCAGCGGGGAAAAGTGATGCTGGTCCTCACTGCCTTTTGGAGCCCCTTTAAATGACCCAGACAATTTGGCCCTCTCTGCTTTCCTGCGGACTCTATCCTCAAAAGCACCTTTTTTCACTTTCGGCGCCCTCCGGAGCAAAAAAGACAAACGTCCAGCTTTTGCTGCCACAGCAAAGGTGCCAGCGGGGAAAAGTGATGCTGGTCCTCACTGCCTCCTGGAACCCCTTCAAATGCCCCAGACAATTTGGCCCTCTCTGCTTTCCTGCGGACTCCATCCTCAAAAGCACCTTTTTTCGCTTTCGGCGCTGTTTGGAGCAAAAAAGACAAACGTCCAGCTTTTGCTGCCACAGCAAAGGTGCCAGCGGGGAAAAGTGATGCTGGTCCTCACTGCCTCCTGGAACCCCTTCAAATGCCCCACACAATTTGGCCCTCTCTGCTTTCCTGCGGACTCTATCTTCGAAACCAGCTTTTTTCACTTTCGGTGCCCTCTGGAGCAAAAATACATACGTCCAGCTTTTGCTGCCACAGCAAAGGTGCGAGCGGGGAAAAGTGATGCTGGTCCTCACTGCCTCCTGGAACCCCTTCAAATGCCCCAGACAATTTGGCCCTCTCTGCTTTCCTGCGGACTCCATCCTCAAAAGCACCTGTTTTCGCTTTCGTCGCCCTCCGGAGCAAAAAAGACAAACGTCCAGCTTTTGCTGCCACAGCAAAGGTGCCAGCGGGGAAAAGTGATGCTGGTCCTCACTGCCTCCTGGAACCCCTTCAAATTCCCCAGACAATTTGGCCCTCTCTGCTTTCCTGCGGACTCCATCCTCAAAAGCACCTGTTTTCGCTTTCGGCGCTGTTTGGAGCAAAAAAGACAAACGTCCAGCTTTTGCTGCCACAGCAAAGGTGCCAGCGGGGAAAAGTGATGCTGGTCCTCACTGCCTCCTGGAACCCCTTCAAATGCCCCACACAATTTGGCCCTCTCTGCTTTCCTGCGGAATCTATCCTCAAAAGTACCTTTTTTCGCTTTCGGCGCCCTCCGGAGCAAAAAAGACAAACGTCCAGCTTTTGCTGCCACAGCAAAGGTGCCAGCGGGGAAAAGTGATGCTGGTCCTCACTGCCTCCTGGAACCCCTTCAAATGCCCCAGACAATTTGGCCCTCTCTGCTTTCCTGCGGACTCTAGCCTCAAAAGTACCTTTTTTCGCTTTCGGCGGTGTTTGGAGCAAAAAAGACAAACGTCCAGCTTTTGCTGCCACAGCAAAGGTGCCAGCGGGGAAAAGTGATGCTGGTCCTCACTGCCTCCTGGAACCCCTTCAAATGCTCCAGACAATTTGGCCCTCTCTGCTTTCCTGCGGACTCTAGCCTCAAAAGTACCTTTTTTCACTTTCGGCGGCTCCGGAGCAAAAAAGACAAACGTCCAGCTTTTGCTGCCACAGCAAAGGTGCCAGCGGGGAAAAGTGATGCTGGTCCTCACTGCCTCCTGGAGCCCCTTTAAATGCCCCAGACAATTTTGCCCTCTCTGCTTTCCTGCGGACTCCATCCTTAAAAGAAACTTTTTTCACTTTCGGCGCCCTCCGGAGCAAAAAAGACAAACGTCCAGCTATTACTGCCACAGCAAAGGTGCCAGCGGGGAAAAGTGATGCTGGTCCTCACTGCCTCCTGGAACCCCTTCAAATGCCCCAGACAATTTGGCCCTCTCTGCTTTCCTGCGGACTCCATCCTCAAAAGCACCTTTTTTCGCTTTCGGCGGTGTTTGGAGAAAAAAGACAAACGTCAAGCTTTTGCTGCCACAGCAAAGGTGCCAGCGGGGAAAAGTGATGCTGGTCCTCACTGCCTCCTGGAACCCCTTCAAATGCTCCAGACAATTTGGCCCTCTCTGCTTTCCTGCGGACACTAGCCTCAAAAGTACCTTTCTTCGCTTTCGGCGGTGTTTGGAGCAAAAAAGACAAACGTCCAGCTTTTGCTGCCATAGCAAAGGTGCCAGCGGGGAAAAGTGATGCTGGTCCTCACTGCCTCCTGGAACCCCTTCAAATGCCCCAGACAATTTGGCCCTCTCTGCTTTCCTGCGGACTCTAGCCTCAAAAGTACCTTTTTTCACTTTCGGCGCCCTCCGGAGCAAAAAAGACAAAAGTCCAGCTTTTGCTGCCACAGCAAAGGTGCCAGCGGGGAAAAGTGATGCTGGTCCTCACTGCCTCCTGGAACCCCTTCAAATGCCCCAGACAATTTGGCTCTCTCTGCTTTACTGCGGACTCTAGCCTCAAAAGTACCTTTTTTCGCTTTCGGCGGTGTTTGGAGCAAAAAAGAAAAACGTCCAGCTTTTGCTGCCATAGCAAAGGTGCCAGCGGGGAAAAGTGATGCTGGTCCTCACTGCCTCCTGGAACCCCTTCAAATGACCCAGACAATTTGGCCCTCTCTGCTTTCCTGCGGACTCCATCCTCAAAAGCACCTTTTTTCACTTTCGGCGCCCTCCGGAGCAAAAAAGACAAACGTCCAGCTTTTGCTGCCACAGCAAAGGTGCCAGCGGGGAAAAGTGATGCTGGTCCTCACTGCCTCCTGGAACCCCTTCAAATGCCCCAGACAATTTGGCCCTCTCTGCTTTCCTGCGGACTCCATCCTCAAAAGCACCTTTTTTCGCTTTCGGCGGTGTTTGGAGAAAAAAGACAAACGTCAAGCTTTTGCTGCCACAGCAAAGGTGCCAGCGGGGAAAAGTGATGCTGGTCCTCACTGCCTCCTGGAACCCCTTCAAATGCCCCAGACAATTTGGCCCTCTCTGCTTTCCTGCGGACACTAGCCTCAAAAGTACCTTTCTTCGCTTTCGGCGGTGTTTGGAGCAAAAAAGACAAACGTCCAGCTTTTGCTGCCACAGCAAAGGTGCCAGCGGGGAAAAGTGATGCTGGTCCTCACTGCCTCCTGGAACCCCTTCAAATGCCCCAGACAATTTGGCCCTCTCTGCTTTCCTGCGGACTCTAGCCTCAAAAGTACCTTTTTTCACTTTCGGCGCCCTCCGGAGCAAAAAAGACAAAAGTCCAGCTTTTGCTGCCACAGCAAAGGTGCCAGCGGGGAAAAGTGATGCTGGTCCTCACTGCCTCCTGGAACCCCTTCAAATGCCCCAGACAATTTGGCCCTCTCTGCTTTCCTGCGGACTCTAGCCTCAAAAGTACCTTTTTTCGCTTTCGGCGGTGTTTGGAGCAAAAAAGACAAACGTCCAGCTTTTGCTGCCATAGCAAAGGTGCCAGCGGGGAAAAGTGATGCTGGTCCTCACTGCCTCCTGGAACCCCTTTAAATGCCCCAGACAATTTGGCCCTCTCTGCTTTCCTGCGGACTCCATCCTCAAAAGAAACTTTTTTCACTTTCGGAGCCCTCTGGAGCAAAAAAGACAAACGTCCAGCTTTTGCTGCCACAGCAAAGGTGCCAGCGGGGAAAAGTGATGCTGGTCCTCACTGCCTCCTGGAACCCCTTCAAATGCCCCACACAATTTGGCCCTCTCTGCTTTCCTGCGGACTCCATCCTCAAAAGTACCTTTTTTCGCTTTCGGCGGTGTTTGGAGAAAAAAGACAAACGTCCAGCTTTTGCTGCCACAGCAAAGGTGCCAGCGGGGAAAAGTGATGCTGGTCCTCACTGCCTCCTGGAACCCCTTCAAATGCCCCAGACAATTTGGCCCTCTCTGCTTTCCTGCGGACTCCATCCTCAAAAGCACCTTTTTTCTCTTTCGGCGGTGTTTGGAGCAAAAAAGACAAACGTCCAGCTTTTGCTGCCACAGCAAAGGTGCCAGCGGGGAAAAGTGATGCTGGTCCTCACTGCCTCCTGGAACCCCTTCAAATGCCCCACACAATTTGGCCCTCTCTGCTTTCCTGCGGACTCCATCCTAAAAAGCACCTGTTTTTGATTTCGGCGGTGTTTGGAGCAAAAAAGACAAACGTCCAGCTTTTGCTGCCACAGCAAAGGTGCCAGAGGGGAAAAGTGATGGTGGTCCTCACTGCCTCCTGGAACCCGTTCAAATGCCCCACACAATTTGGCCCTCTCTGCTTTCCTGCGGACTCCATCCTCAAAAGCACTGTTTTTCACTTTCGGCGCTCTTTGGAGCAAAAAAGACAAACGTCCAGCTATTGCTGCCACAGCAAAGGTGCCAGAGGGGAAAAGTGATGCTGGTCCTCACTGCCTCCTGGAATCCCTTCAAATGCTCCAGACAATTTGGCCCTCTCTGCTTTCCTGCGGACTCTAGCCTCAAAAGTACCTTTTTTCACTTTCGGCGCCCTCCGGAGCAAAAAAGACAAACATCCAGCTTTTGCTGCCACAGCAAAGGTGCCAGCGGGGAAAAGTGATGCTGGTCCTCACTGCCTCCTGGAACCCCTTCAAATGCCTCACACAATTTGGCCCTCTCTGCTTTCCTTCGGACTCTAGCCTCAAAAGTACCTTTTTTTGCTTTCGGCGGTGTTTGGAGCAAAAAAGACAAACGTCCAGCTTTTGCTGCCATAGCAAAGGTGCCAGCGGGGAAAAGTGATGCTGGTCCTCACTGCCTCCTGGAACCCCTTTAAATGCCCCAGACAATTTGGCCCTCTCTGCTTTCCTGCGGACTCTATCTTCAAAACCAGCTTTTTTCACTTTTGGTGCCCTCTGGAGCAAAAATACATACGTCCAGCTTTTGCTGCCACAGCAAAGGTGCCAGCGGGGAAAAGTGATGCTGGTCCTCACTGCCTCCTGGAACCCCTTCAAATGCCCCAGAAAATTTGGCCCTCTCTGCTTTCCTGCGGACTCTGTCCTCAAAAGCACCTTTTTTCGCTTTCGGCGGTGTCTGGAGCAAAAAAGACAAACGTCCAGCTTTTGCTGCCACAGCAAAGGTGCCAGCGGGGAAAAGTGATGCTGGTCCTCGCTGCCTCCTGGAACCCCTTTAAATGCCCCAGACAATTTGGCCCTCTCTCCTTTCCTGCGGACTTCATCCTCAAAAGAACCTTTTTTCACTTTCGGCGCCCTCCGGAGCAAAAAAGACAAACGTCCAGCTTTTGCTGCCACAGCAAAGGTGCCAGCGGGGAAAAGTGATGCTGGTCCTCACTGCCTCCTGGAACCCCTTCAAATGCCCCAGACAATTTGGCCCTCTCTGCTTTCCTGCGGACTCCATCCTCAAAAGCACCTTTTTTCGCTTTCGGCGGTGTTTGGAGCAAAAAAGACAAACGTCCAGCTTTTGCTGCCACAGCAAAGGTGCCAGCGGGGAAAAGTGATGCTGGTCCTCACTGCCTCCTGGAACCCCTTCAAATGCCCCACACAATTTGGCCCTCTCTGCTTTCCTGCGGACTCTATCTTCGAAACCACCTTTTTTCACTTTCAGTGCCCTCTGGAGCAAAAATACATACGTCCAGCTTTTGCTGCCACAGCAAACGTGCCAGCGGGGAAAAGTGATGCTGGTCCTCACTGCCTCCTGGAACCCCTTCAAATGCCCCAGACAATTTGGCCCTCTCTGCTTTCCTGCGGACTCCATCCTCAAAAGCACCTGTTTTCGCTTTCAAAGGTGTTTGGAGCAAAAAAGACAAACGTCCAGCTTTTGCTGCCACAGCAAAGGTGCCAGCGGGGAAAAGTGATGCTGGTCCTCACTGCCTCCTGGAACCCCTTCAAATGACCCACACAATTTGGCCCTCTCTGCTTTCCTGCGGACTCCGTCCTCAAAAGAACCTTTTTTCACTTTCGGCGCCCTCCGGAGCAAAAAAGACAAACGTCCAGCTTTTGCTGCCACAGCAAAGGTGCCAGCGGGGAAAAGTGATGCTGGTCCTCACTGCCTCCTGGAACCCCTTCAAATGACCCACACAATTTGGCCCTCTCTGCTTTCCTGCGGACTCCATCCTCAAAAGCACCTTTTTTCGCTTTCGGCGCTGTTTGGAGCAAAAAAGACAAACGTCCAGCTTTTGCTGCCACAGCAAAGGTGCCAGCGGGGAAAAGTGATGCTGGTCCTCACTGCCTCCTGGGACCCCTTCAAATGCCCCAGACAATTTGGCCCTCTCTGCTTTCCTGCGGACTCTAGCCTCAAAAGTACCTTTTTTCACTTTCGGCGCCCTCCGGAGCAAAAAAGACAAACGTCCAGCTTTTGCTGCCACAGCAAAGGTGCCAGCGGGGAAAAGTGATGCTGGTCCTCACTGCCTCCTGGAACCCCTTCAAATGCCCCAGACAATTTGGCCCTCTCTGCTTTCCTGCGGACTCTAGCCTCAAAAGTACCTTTTTTCGCTTTCGGCGGTGTTTGGAGCAAAAAAGACAAACGTCCAGCTTTTGCTGCCATAGCAAAGGTGCCAGCGGGGAACAGTGATGCTGGTCCTCACTGCCTCCTGGAACCCCTTTAAATGCCCCAGACAATTTGGCCCTCTCTCCTTTCCTGCGGACTCCATCCTCAAAAGAACCTTTTTTCACTTTCGGCGCCCTCCGGAGCAAAAAAGACAAACGTCCAGCTTTTGCTGCCACAGCAAAGGTGCCAGCGGGGAAAAGTGATGCTGGTCCTCACTGCCTCCTGGAACCCCTTCAAATGCCCCACACAATTTGGCCCTCTCTGCTTTCCTGCGGACTCTATCTTCGAAACCACCTTTTTTCACTTTCGGTGCCCTCTGGAGCAAAAATACATACGTCCAGCTTTTGCTGCCACAGCAAACGTGCCAGCGGGGAAAAGTGATGCTGGTCCTCACTGCCTCCTGGAACCCCTTCAAATGCCCCACACAATTTGGCCCTCTCTGCTTTCCTGCGGACTCCATCCTCAAAAGCACCTGTTTTCGCTTTCGGCGGTGTTTGGAGCAAAAAAGACAAACGTCCAGCTTTTGCTGCCACAGCAAAGGTGCCAGCGGGGAAAAGTGATGCTGGTCCTCACTGCCTCCTGGAACCCCTTCAAATGCCCCAGACAATTTGGCCCTCTCTGCTTTCCTGCGGACTCCATCCTCAAAAGCACCTGTTTTCGCTTTCGGCGGTGTTTGGAGCAAAAAAGACAAACGTCCAGCTTTTCCTGCCACAGCAAAGGTGCCAGCGGGGAAAAGTGATGCTGGTCCTCACTGCCTCCTGGAACCCCTTCAAATGCCCCACACAATTTGGCCCTCTCTGCTTTCCTGCGGACTCCATCCTCAAAAGCACCGTTTTTCACTTTCGGCGGTGTTTGGAGCAAAAAAGACAAACGTCCAGCTTTTGCTGCCACAGCAAAGGTGCCAGCGGGGAAAAGTGATGCTGGTCCTCACTGCCTCCTGGAACCCCTTCAAATGCCCCACACAATTTGGCCCTCTCTGCTTTCCTTCGGACTCTAGCCTCAAAAGTACCTTTTTTTGCTTTCGGCGGTGTTTGGAGCAAAAAAGACAAACGTCCAGCTTTTGCTGCCATAGCAAAGGTGCCAGCGGGGAAAAGTGATGCTGGTCCTCACTGCCTCCTGGAACCCCTTTAAATGCCCCAGACAATTTGGCCCTCTCTGCTTTCCTGCGGACTCTATCTTCAAAACCACCTTTTTTCACTTTTGGTGCCCTCTGGAGCAAAAATACATACGTCCAGCTTTTGCTGCCACAGCAAAGGTGCCAGCGGGGAAAAGTGATGCTGGTCCTCACTGCCTCCTGGAACCCCTTCAAATGCCCCACAAAATTTGGCCCTCTCTGCTTTCCTGCGGACTCTATCCTCAAAAGTACCTTTTTTCGCTTTCGGCGCCCTCCGGAGCAAAAAAGACAAACGTCCAGCTTTTGCTGCCACGGCAAAGGTGCCAGCGGGGAAAAGTGATGCTGGTCCTCACTGCCTCCTGGAACCCCTTCAAATGCCCCAGAAAATTTGGCCCTCTCTGCTTTCCTGCGGACTCTGTCCTCAAAAGCACCTTTTTTCGCTTTCGGCGGTGTCTAGATCAAAAAAGACAAACGTCCAGCTTTTGCTGCCACAGCAAAGGTGCCAGCGGGGAAAAGTGATGCTGGTCCTCACTGCCTCCTGGAACCCCTTTAAATGCCCCAGACAATTTGGCCCTCTCTCCTTTCCTGCGGACTTCATCCTCAAAAGAACCTTTTTTCACTTTCGGCGCCCTCCGGAGCAAAAAAGACAAACGTCCAGCTTTTGCTGCCACAGCAAAGGTGCCAGCGGGGAAAAGTGATGCTGGTCCTCACTGCCTCCTGGAACCCCTTCAAATGCCCCAGACAATTTGGCCCTCTCTGCTTTCCTGCGGACTCCATCCTCAAAAGCACCTTTTTTCGCTTTCGGCGGTGTTTGGAGCAAAAAAGACAAACGTCCAGCTTTTGCTGCCACAGCAAAGGTGCCAGCGGGGAAAAGTGATGCTGGTCCTCACTGCCTCCTGGAACCCCTTCAAATGCCCCACACAATTTGGCCCTCTCTGCTTTCCTGCGGACTCTATCTTCGAAACCACCTTTTTTCACTTTCAGTGCCCTCTGGAGCAAAAATACATACGTCCAGCTTTTGCTGCCACAGCAAACGTGCCAGCGGGGAAAAGTGATGCTGGTCCTCACTGCCTCCTGGAACCCCTTCAAATGCCCCAGACAATTTGGCCCTCTCTGCTTTCCTGCGGACTCCATCCTCAAAAGCACCTGTTTTCGCTTTCAAAGGTGTTTGGAGCAAAAAAGACAAACGTCCAGCTTTTGCTGCCACAGCAAAGGTGCCAGCGGGGAAAAGTGATGCTGGTCCTCACTGCCTCCTGGAACCCCTTCAAATGACCCACACAATTTGGCCCTCTCTGCTTTCCTGCGGACTCCGTCCTCAAAAGCACCTTTTTTCGCTTTCGGCGCTGTTTGGAGCAAAAAAGACAAACGTCCAGCTTTTGCTGCCACAGCAAAGGTGCCAGCGGGGAAAAGTGATGCTGGTCCTCACTGCCTCCTGGGACCCCTTCAAATGCCCCAGACAATTTGGCCCTCTCTGCTTTCCTGCGGACTCTAGCCTCAAAAGTACCTTTTTTCACTTTCGGCGCTGTTTGGAGCAAAAAAGACAAACGTCCAGCTTTTGCTGCCACAGCAAAGGTGCCAGCGGGGAAAAGTGATGCTGGTCCTCACTGCCTCCTGGAACCCCTTCAAATGCCCCAGACAATTTGGCCCTCTCTGCTTTCCTGCGGACTCTAGCCTCAAAAGTACCTTTTTTCGCTTTCGGCGCTGTTTGGAGCAAAAAAGACAAACGTCCAGCTTTTGCTGCCATAGCAAAGGTGCCAGCGGGGAACAGTGATGCTGGTCCTCACTGCCTCCTGGAACCCCTTTAAATGCCCCAGACAATTTGGCCCTCTCTCCTTTCCTGCGGACTCCATCCTCAAAAGAACCTTTTTTCACTTTCGGCGCCCTCCGGAGCAAAAAAGACAAACGTCCAGCTTTTGCTGCCACAGCAAAGGTGCCAGCGGGGAAAAGTGATGCTGGTCCTCACTGCCTCCTGGAACCCCTTCAAATGCCCCACACAATTTGGCCCTCTCTTCTTTCCTGCAGACGCTATCTTCGAAACCACCTTTTTTCACTTTCGGTGCCCTCTGGAGCAAAAATACATACGTCCAGCTTTTGCTGCCACAGCAAACGTGCCAGCGGGGAAAAGTGATGCTGGTCCTCACTGCCTCCTGGAACCCCTTCAAATGCCCCACACAATTTGGCCCTCTCTGCTTTCCTGCGGACTCCATCCTCAAAAGCACGTGTTTTCGCTTTCAAAGGTGTTTGGAGCAAAAAAGACAAACGTCCAGCTTTTGCTGCCACAGCAAAGGTGCCAGCGGGGAAAAGTGATGCTGGTCCTCACTGCCTCCTGGAACCCCTTCAAATGCCCCAGACAATTTGGCCCTCTCTGCTTTCCTGCGGACTCCATCCTCAAAAGCACCTGTTTTCGCTTTCGGCGGTGTTTGGAGCAAAAAAGACAAACGTCCAGCTTTTCCTGCCACAGCAAAGGTGCCAGCGGGGAAAAGTGATGGTGGTCCTCACTGCCTCCTGGAACCCCTTCAAATGCCCCACACAATTTGGCCCTCTCTGCTTTCCTGCGGACTCCATCCTCAAAAGCACCGTTTTTCACTTTCGGCGGTGTTTGGAGCAAAAAAGACAAACGTCCAGCTTTTGCTGCCACAGCAAAGGTGCCAGCGGGGAAAAGTGATGCTGGTCCTCACTGCCTCCTGGAATCCCTTCAAATGCTCCAGACAATTTGGCCCTCTCTGCTTTCCTGCGGACTCCATCCTCAAAAGAACCTTTTTCACTTTCGGCGCCCTCCGGAGCAAAAAAGACAAACGTCCAGCTTTTGCTGCCACAGCAAAGGTGCCAGCGGGGAAAAGTGATGCTGGTCCTCACTGCCTCCTGGAACCCCTTCAAATGACCCAGACAATTTGGCCCTCTCTGCTTTCCTTCGGACTCTAGCCTCAAAAGTACCTTTTTATGCTTTCGGCGGTGTTTGGAGCAAAAAAGACAAACGTCCAGCTTTTGCTGCCATAGCAAAGGTGCCAGCGGGGAAAAGTGATGCTGGTCCTCACTGCCTCCTGGAACCCCTTCAAATGCCCCAGACAATTTGGCCCTCTCTGCTTTCCTGCGGACTCCATCCTCAAAAGAACCTTTTTTCACTTTCAGCGCCCTCCGGAGCAAAAAAGACAAACGTCCAGATTATGCTGCCACAGCAAAGGTGCCAGCGGGGAAAAGTGATGCTGGTCCTCACTGCCACCTGGAACCCCTTCAAATGCCCCACACAATTTGGCCCTCTCTGCTTTCCTGCGGACTCCATCCTCAAAAGCACCTTTTTTCGCTTTCGGCGCCCTTCGGAGCAAAAAAGACAAACGTCCAGCTTTTGCTGCCACAGCAAAGGTGCCAGCGGGGAAAAGTGATGCTGGTCCTCACTGCCTCCTGGAACCCCTTCAAATGACCCACACAATTTGGCCCTCTCTGCTTTCCTGCGGACTCCATCCTCAAAAGCACCTTTTTTCGCTTTCGGCGCTGTTTGGAGCAAAAAAGACAAACGTCCAGCTTTTGCTGCCACAGCAAAGGTGCCAGCGGGGAAAAGTGATGCTGGTCCTCACTGCCTCCTGGGACCCCTTCAAATGCCCCAGACAATTTGGCCCTCTCTGCTTTCCTGCGGACTCTAGCCTCAAAAGTACCTTTTTTAACTTTCGGCGCCCTCCGGAGCAAAAAAGACAAACGTCCAGCTTTTGCTGCCACAGCAAAGGTGCCAGCGGGGAAAAGTGATGCTGGTCCTCACTGCCTCCTGGAACCCCTTCAAATGCCCCAGACAATTTGGCCCTCTCTGCTTTCCTGCGGACTCTAGCCTCAAAAGTACCTTTTTTCGCTTTCGGCGCTGTTTGGAGCAAAAAAGACAAACGTCCAGCTTT
The DNA here is from genome assembly GCF_965231255.1 of Vanellus vanellus. NCBI lineage: Eukaryota > Metazoa > Chordata > Aves > Charadriiformes > Charadriidae > Vanellus > Vanellus vanellus. The sequence goes on from NC_138923.1 coordinate 99,262, forward strand.
TGCTGCCATAGCAAAGGTGCCAGCGGGGAACAGTGATGCTGGTCCTCACTGCCTCCTGGAACCCCTTTAAATGCCCCAGACAATTTGGCCCTCTCTCCTTTCCTGCGGACTCCATCCTCAAAAGAACCTTTTTTCACTTTCGGCGCCCTCCGGAGCAAAAAAGACAAACGTCCAGCTTTTGCTGCCACAGCAAAGGTGCCAGCGGGGAAAAGTGATGCTGGTCCTCACTGCCTCCTGGAACCCCTTCAAATGCCCCACACAATTTGGCCCTCTCTGCTTTCCTGCGGACTCTATCTTCGAAACCAACTTTTTTCACTTTCGGTGCCCTCTGGAGCAAAAATACATACGTCCAGCTTTTGCTGCCACAGCAAACGTGCCAGCGGGGAAAAGTGATGCTGGTCCTCACTGCCTCCTGGAACCCCTTCAAATGCCCCACACAATTTGGCCCTCTCTGCTTTCCTGCGGACTCCATCCTCAAAAGCACCGTTTTTCACTTTCGGCGGTGTTTGGAGCAAAAAAGACAAACGTCCAGCTTTTGCTGCCACAGCAAAGGTGCCAGCGGGGAAAAGTGATGCTGGTCCTCACTGCCTCCTGGAATCCCTTCAAATGCTCCAGACAATTTGGCCCTCTCTGCTTTCCTGCGGACTCCATCCTCAAAAGAACCTTTTTCACTTTCGGCGCCCTCCGGAGCAAAAAAGACAAACGTCCAGCTTTTGCTGCCACAGCAAAGGTGCCAGCGGGGAAAAGTGATGCTGGTCCTCACTGCCTCCTGGAACCCCTTCAAATGACCCAGACAATTTGGCCCTCTCTGCTTTCCTTCGGACTCTAGCCTCAAAAGTACCTTTTTTTGCTTTCGGCGGTGTTTGGAGCAAAAAAGACAAACGTCCAGCTTTTGCTGCCATAGCAAAGGTGCCAGCGGGGAAAAGTGATGCTGGTCCTCACTGCCTCCTGGAACCCCTTCAAATGCCCCAGACAATTTGGCCCTCTCTGCTTTCCTGCGGACTCCATCCTCAAAAGAACCTTTTTTCACTTTCAGCGCCCTCCGGAGCAAAAAAGACAAACGTCCAGATTATGCTGCCACAGCAAAGGTGCCAGCGGGGAAAAGTGATGCTGGTCCTCACTGCCACCTGGAACCCCTTCAAATGCCCCACACAATTTGGCCCTCTCTGCTTTCCTGCGGACTCCATCCTCAAAAGCACCTTTTTTCGCTTTCGGCGCCCTTCGGAGCAAAAAAGACAAACGTCCAGCTTTTGCTGCCACAGCAAAGGTGCCAGCGGGGAAAAGTGATGCTGGTCCTCACTGCCTCCTGGAACCCCTTCAAATGCCCCAGACAATTTGGCCCTCTCTGCTTTCCTGCGGACGCTATCTTCAAAACCACCTTTTTTCACTTTTGGTGCCCTCTGGAGCAAAAATACATACGTCCAGCTTTTGCTGCCACAGCAAAGGTGCCAGCGGGGAAAAGTGATGCTGGTCCTCACTGCCTCCTGGAACCCCTTCAAATGCCCCAGACAATTTGGCCCTCTCTGCTTTCCTGCGGACTCCATCCTCAAAAGCACTGTTTTTCACTTTCGGCGCCCTCTGGAGCAAAAAAGACAAACGTCCAGCTTTTGCTGCCACAGCAAAGGTGCCAGCGGGGAAAAGTGATGCTGGTCCTCACTGCCTCCTGGAACCCCTTCAAATGCCCCAGACAATTTGGCCCTCTCTGCTTTCCTGCGGACTCCATCCTCAAAAGCACCTTTTTTCGCTTTCGGCGGTGTTTGGAGCAAAAAAGACAAACGTCCAGCTTTTGCTGCCACAGCAAAGGTGCCAGCGGGGAAAAGTGATGCTGGTCCTCACTGCCTCCTGGAACCCCTTCAAATGCCCCACACAATTTGGCCCTCTCTGCTTTCCTGCGGACTCTATCTTCGAAACCACCTTTTTTCACTTTCGGTGCCCTCTGGAGCAAAAATACATACGTCCAGCTTTTGCTGCCACAGCAAACGTGCCAGCGGGGAAAAGTGATGCTGGTCCTCACTGCCTCCTGGAACCCCTTCAAATGCCCCACACAATTTGGCCCTCTCTGCTTTCCTGCGGACTCCATCCTCAAAAGCACCTGTTTTCGCTTTCAAAGGTGTTTGGAGCAAAAAAGACAAACGTCCAGCTTTTGCTGCCACAGCAAAGGTGCCAGCGGGGAAAAGTGATGCTGGTCCTCACTGCCTCCTGGAACCCCTTCAAATGCCCCAGACAATTTGGCCCTCTCTGCTTTCCTGCGGACTCCATCCTCAAAAGCACCTGTTTTCGCTTTCAAAGGTGTTTGGAGCAAAAAAGACAAACGTCCAGCTTTTGCTGCCACAGCAAAGGTGCCAGCGGGGAAAAGTGATGGTGGTCCTCACTGCCTCCTGGAACCCCTTCAAATGACCCAGACAATTTGGCCCTCTCTGCTTTCCTGCGGACTCCATCCTCAAAAGCACCGTTTTTCACTTTCGGCGGTGTTTGGAGCAAAAAAGACAAACGTCCAGCTTTTGCTGCCACAGCAAAGGTGCCAGCGGGGAAAAGTGATGCTGGTCCTCACTGCCTCCTGGAATCCCTTCAAATGCTCCAGACAATTTGGCCCTCTCTGCTTTCCTGCGGACTCCATCCTCAAAAGAACCTTTTTCACTTTCGGCGCCCTCCGGAGCAAAAAAGACAAACGTCCAGCTTTTGCTGCCACAGCAAAGGTGCCAGCGGGGAAAAGTGATGCTGGTCCTCACTGCCTCCTGGAACCCCTTCAAATGACCCAGACAATTTGGCCCTCTCTGCTTTCCTTCGGACTCTAGCCTCAAAAGTACCTTTTTTTGCTTTCGGCGGTGTTTGGAGCAAAAAAGACAAACGTCCAGCTTTTGCTGCCATAGCAAAGGTGCCAGCGGGGAAAAGTGATGCTGGTCCTCACTGCCTCCTGGAACCCCTTCAAATGCCCCAGACAATTTGGCCCTCTCTGCTTTCCTGCGGACTCCATCCTCAAAAGAACCTTTTTTCACTTTCAGCGCCCTCCGGAGCAAAAAAGACAAACGTCCAGATTTTGCTGCCACAGCAAAGGTGCCAGCGGGGAAAAGTGATGCTGGTCCTCACTGCCACCTGGAACCCCTTCAAATGCCCCACACAATTTGGCCCTCTCTGCTTTCCTGCGGACTCCATCCTCAAAAGCACCTTTTTTCGCTTTCGGCGCCCTTCGGAGCAAAAAAGACAAACGTCCAGCTTTTGCTGCCACAGCAAAGGTGCCAGCGGGGAAAAGTGATGCTGGTGCTCACTGCCTCCTGGAACCCCTTCAAATGCCCCAGACAATTTGGCCCTCTCTGCTTTCCTGCGGACGCTATCTTCAAAACCACCTTTTTTCACTTTTGGTGCCCTCTGGAGCAAAAATACATACGTCCAGCTTTTGCTGCCACAGCAAAGGTGCCAGCGGGGAAAAGTGATGCTGGTCCTCACTGCCTCCTGGAACCCCTTCAAATGCCCCAGACAATTTGGCCCTCTCTGCTTTCCTGTGGACTCCATCCTCAAAACACCTTTTTTCGCTTTCGGCGGTGTTTGGAGCAAAAAAGACAAACGTCCAGCTTTTGCTGCCACAGCAAAGGTGCCAGCGGGGAAAAGTGATGCTGGTCCTCACTGCTTCCTGGAACCCCTTCAAATGCCCCACACAATTTGGCCCTCTCTGCTTTCCTGCGGACTCTATCTTCGAAACCACCTTTTTTCACTTTCGGTGCCCTCTGGAGCAAAAATACATACGTCCAGCTTTTGCTGCCACAGCAAACGTGCCAGCGGGGAAAAGTGATGCTGGTCCTCACTGCCTCCTGGAACCCCTTCAAATGCCCCACACAATTTGGCCCTCTCTGCTTTCCTGCGGACTCCATCCTCAAAAGCACCTGTTTTCGCTTTCAAAGGTGTTTGGAGCAAAAAAGACAAACGTCCAGCTTTTGCTGCCACAGCAAAGGTGCCAGCGGGGAAAAGTGATGCTGGTCCTCACTGCCTCCTGGAACCCCTTCAAATGCCCCAGACAATTTGGCCCTCTCTGCTTTCCTGCGGACTCCATCCTCAAAAGCACCTGTTTTCGCTTTCGGCGGTGTTTGGAGCAAAAAAGACAAACGTCCAGCTTTTCCTGCCACAGCAAAGGTGCCAGCGGGGAAAAGTGATGGTGGTCCTCACTGCCTCCTGGAACCCCTTCAAATGCCCCACACAATTTGGCCCTCTCTGCTTTCCTGCGGACTCCATCCTCAAAAGCACCGTTTTTCACTTTCGGCGGTGTTTGGAGCAAAAAAGACAAACGTCCAGCTTTTGCTGCCACAGCAAAGGTGCCAGCGGGGAAAAGTGATGCTGGTCCTCACTGCCTCCTGGAATCCCTTCAAATGCTCCAGACAATTTGGCCCTCTCTGCTTTCCTGCGGACTCCATCCTCAAAAGAACCTTTTTCACTTTCGGCGCCCTCCGGAGCAAAAAAGACAAACGTCCAGCTTTTGCTGCCACAGCAAAGGTGCCAGCGGGGAAAAGTGATGCTGGTCCTCACTGCCTCCTGGAACCCCTTCAAATGCCCCAGACAATTTGGCCCTCTCTGCTTTCCTTCGGACTCTAGCCTCAAAAGTACCTTTTTATGCTTTCGGCGGTGTTTGGAGCAAAAAAGACAAACGTCCAGCTTTTGCTGCCATAGCAAAGGTGCCAGCGGGGAAAAGTGATGCTGGTCCTCACTGCCTCCTGGAACCCCTTCAAATGCCCCAGACAATTTGGCCCTCTCTGCTTTCCTGCGGACTCCATCCTCAAAAGAACCTTTTTTCACTTTCAGCGCCCTCCGGAGCAAAAAAGACAAACGTCCAGATTATGCTGCCACAGCAAAGGTGCCAGCGGGGAAAAGTGATGCTGGTCCTCACTGCCACCTGGAACCCCTTCAAATGCCCCACACAATTTGGCCCTCTCTGCTTTCCTGCGGACTCCATCCTCAAAAGCACCTTTTTTCGCTTTCGGCGCCCTTCGGAGCAAAAAAGACAAACGTCCAGCTTTTGCTGCCACAGCAAAGGTGCCAGCGGGGAAAAGTGATGCTGGTCCTCACTGCCTCCTGGAACCCCTTCAAATGACCCACACAATTTGGCCCTCTCTGCTTTCCTGCGGACTCCATCCTCAAAAGCACCTTTTTTCGCTTTCGGCGCTGTTTGGAGCAAAAAAGACAAACGTCCAGCTTTTGCTGCCACAGCAAAGGTGCCAGCGGGGAAAAGTGATGCTGGTCCTCACTGCCTCCTGGGACCCCTTCAAATGCCCCAGACAATTTGGCCCTCTCTGCTTTCCTGCGGACTCTAGCCTCAAAAGTACCTTTTTTAACTTTCGGCGCCCTCCGGAGCAAAAAAGACAAACGTCCAGCTTTTGCTGCCACAGCAAAGGTGCCAGCGGGGAAAAGTGATGCTGGTCCTCACTGCCTCCTGGAACCCCTTCAAATGCCCCAGACAATTTGGCCCTCTCTGCTTTCCTGCGGACTCTAGCCTCAAAAGTACCTTTTTTCACTTTCGGCGCTGTTTGGAGCAAAAAAGACAAACGTCCAGCTTTTGCTGCCATAGCAAAGGTGCCAGCGGGGAACAGTGATGCTGGTCCTCACTGCCTCCTGGAACCCCTTTAAATGCCCCAGACAATTTGGCCCTCTCTCCTTTCCTGCGGACTCCATCCTCAAAAGAACCTTTTTTCACTTTCGGCGCCCTCCGGAGCAAAAAAGACAAACGTCATGCTTTTGCTGCCACAGCAAAGGTGCCAGCGGGGAAAAGTGATGCTGGTCCTCACTGCCTCCTGGAACCCCTTCAAATGCCCCACACAATTTGGCCCTCTCTGCTTTCCTGCGGACTCTATCTTCGAAACCAACTTTTTTCACTTTCGGTGCCCTCTGGAGCAAAAATACATACGTCCAGCTTTTGCTGCCACAGCAAACGTGCCAGCGGGGAAAAGTGATGCTGGTCCTCACTGCCTCCTGGAACCCCTTCAAATGCCCCACACAATTTGGCCCTCTCTGCTTTCCTGCGGACTCCATCCTCAAAAGCACCGTTTTTCACTTTCGGCGGTGTTTGGAGCAAAAAAGACAAACGTCCAGCTTTTGCTGCCACAGCAAAGGTGCCAGCGGGGAAAAGTGATGCTGGTCCTCACTGCCTCCTGGAATCCCTTCAAATGCTCCAGACAATTTGGCCCTCTCTGCTTTCCTGCGGACTCCATCCTCAAAAGAACCTTTTTCACTTTCGGCGCCCTCCGGAGCAAAAAAGACAAACGTCCAGCTTTTGCTGCCACAGCAAAGGTGCCAGCGGGGAAAAGTGATGCTGGTCCTCACTGCCTCCTGGAACCCCTTCAAATGACCCAGACAATTTGGCCCTCTCTGCTTTCCTTCGGACTCTAGCCTCAAAAGTACCTTTTTTTGCTTTCGGCGGTGTTTGGAGCAAAAAAGACAAACGTCCAGCTTTTGCTGCCATAGCAAAGGTGCCAGCGGGGAAAAGTGATGCTGGTCCTCACTGCCTCCTGGAACCCCTTCAAATGCCCCAGACAATTTGGCCCTCTCTGCTTTCCTGCGGACTCCATCCTCAAAAGAACCTTTTTTCACTTTCAGCGCCCTCCGGAGCAAAAAAGACAAACGTCCAGATTATGCTGCCACAGCAAAGGTGCCAGCGGGGAAAAGTGATGCTGGTCCTCACTGCCTCCTGGAACCCCTTCAAATGCCCCAGACAATTTGGCCCTCTCTGCTTTCCTGCGGACTCTAGCCTCAAAAGTACCTTTTTTCACTTTCGGCGCCCTCCGGAGCAAAAAAGACAAACGTCCAGCTTTTGCTGCCACAGCAAAGGTGCCAGCGGGGAAAAGTGATGCTGGTCCTCACTGCCTCCTGGAACCCCTTCAAATGCCCCAGACAATTTGGCCCTCTCTGCTTTCCTGCGGACTCCATCCTCAAAAGCACCTTTTTTCGCTTTCGGCGGTGTTTGGAGCAAAAAAGACAAACGTCCAGCTTTTGCTGCCACAGCAAAGGTGCCAGCGGGGAAAAGTGATGCTGGTCCTCACTGCCTCCTGGAACCCCTTCAAATGCCCCAGACAATTTGGCCCTCTCTGCTTTCCTGCGGACTCCATCCTCAAAAGCACCGTTTTTCACTATCGGCGCTCTTTGGAGCAAAAAAGACAAACGTCCAGCTATTGCTGCCACAGCAAAGGTGCCAGCGGGGAAAAGTGATGCTGGTCCTCACTGCCTCCTGGAACCCCTTCAAATGCCCCACACAATTTGGCCCTCTCTGCTTTCCTGCGGACTCTAGCCTCAAAAGTACCTTTTTTCACTTTCGGCGCCCTCCGGAGCAAAAAAGACAAACGTCCAGCTTTTGCTGCCATAGCAAAGGTGCCAGCGGGGAAAAGTGATGCTGGTCCTCACTGCCTCCTGGAACCCCTTCAAATGCCCCACACAATTTGGCCCTCTCTGCTTTCCTGCGGACTCCATCCTCAAAAGCACCTTTTTTCGCTTTCGGCGCCCTTCGGAGCAAAAAAGACAAACGTCCAGCTTTTGCTGCCACAGCAAAGGTGCCAGCGGGGAAAAGTGATGCTGGTCCTCACTGCCTCCTGGAACCCCTTCAAATGCCCCAGACAATTTGGCCCTCTCTGCTTTCCTGCGGACGCTATCTTCAAAACCACCTTTTTTCACTTTTGGTGCCCTCTGGAGCAAAAATACATACGTCCAGCTTTTGCTGCCACAGCAAAGGTGCCAGCGGGGAAAAGTGATGCTGGTCCTCACTGCCTCCTGGAACCCCTTCAAATGCCCCACACAATTTGGCCCTCTCTGCTTTCCTGCGGACTCCATCCTCAAAAGCACCTTTTTTCGCTTTAGGCGGTGTTTGGAGCAAAAAAGACAAACGTCCAGCTTTTGCTGCCACAGCAAAGGTGCCAGCGGGGAAAAGTGATGCTGGTCCTCACTGCCTCCTGGAACCCCTTCAAATGCCCCAGACAATTTGGCCCTCTATGCTTTCCTGCGGACTCCATCCTCAAAAGCACCTTTTTTCGCGTTCGGCGGTGTTTGGAGCAAAAAAGACAAACGTCCAGCTTTTGCTGCCACAGCAAAGGTGCCAGCGGGGAAAAGTGATGCTGGTCCTCACTGCCTCCTGGAACCCCTTCAAATGCCCCACACAATTTGGCCCTCTCTGCTTTCCTGCGGACTCTATCTTCGAAACCACCTTTTTTCACTTTCGGTGCCCTCTGGAGCAAAAATACATACGTCCAGCTTTTGCTGCCACAGCAAACGTGCCAGCGGGGAAAAGTGATGCTGGTCCTCACTGCCTCCTGGAACCCCTTCAAATGCCCCACACAATTTGGCCCTCTCTGCTTTCCTGCGGACTCCATCCTCAAAAGCACCTGTTTTCGCTTTCAAAGGTGTTTGGAGCAAAAAAGACAAACGTCCAGCTTTTGCTGCCACAGCAAAGGTGCCAGCGGGGAAAAGTGATGCTGGTCCTCACTGCCTCCTGGAACCCCTTCAAATGCCCCAGACAATTTGGCCCTCTCTGCTTTCCTGCGGACTCTAGCCTCAAAAGCACCTGTTTTCGCTTTCGGCGGTGTTTGGAGCAAAAAAGACAAACGTCCAGCTTTTCCTGCCACAGCAAAGGTGCCAGCGGGGAAAAGTGATGGTGGTCCTCACTGCCTCCTGGAACCCCTTCAAATGACCCAGACAATTTGGCCCTCTCTGCTTTCCTGCGGACTCCATCCTCAAAAGCACCGTTTTTCACTTTCGGCGGTGTTTGGAGCAAAAAAGACAAACGTCCAGCTTTTGCTGCCACAGCAAAGGTGCCAGCGGGGAAAAGTGATGCTGGTCCTCACTGCCTCCTGGAATCCCTTCAAATGCTCCAGACAATTTGGCCCTCTCTGCTTTCCTGCGGACTCCATCCTCAAAAGAACCTTTTTCACTTTCGGCGCCCTCCGGAGCAAAAAAGACAAACGTCCAGCTTTTGCTGCCACAGCAAAGGTGCCAGCGGGGAAAAGTGATGCTGGTCCTCACTGCCTCCTGGAACCCCTTCAAATGACCCAGACAATTTGGCCCTCTCTGCTTTCCTTCGGACTCTAGCCTCAAAAGTACCTTTTTTTGCTTTCGGCGGTGTTTGGAGCAAAAAAGACAAACGTCCAGCTTTTGCTGCCATAGCAAAGGTGCCAGCGGGGAAAAGTGATGCTGGTCCTCACTGCCTCCTGGAACCCCTTCAAATGCCCCAGACAATTTGGCCCTCTCTGCTTTCCTGCGGACTCCATCCTCAAAAGAACCTTTTTTCACTTTCAGCGCCCTCCGGAGCAAAAAAGACAAACGTCCAGATTTTGCTGCCACAGCAAAGGTGCCAGCGGGGAAAAGTGATGCTGGTCCTCACTGCCACCTGTAACCCCTTCAAATGCCCCAGACAATTTGGCCCTCTCTGCTTTCCTGCGGACTCCATCCTCAAAAGCACCTTTTTTCGCTTTCGGCGCCCTTCGGAGCAAAAAAGACAAACGTCCAGCTTTTGCTGCCACAGCAAAGGTGCCAGCGGGGAAAAGTGATGCTGGTCCTCACTGCCTCCTGGAACCCCTTCAAATGCCCCAGACAATTTGGCCCTCTCTGCTTTCCTGCGGACGCTATCTTCAAAACCACCTTTTTTCACTTTTAGTGCCCTCTGGAGCAAAAATACATACGTCCAGCTTTTGCTGCCACAGCAAAGGTGCCAGCGGGGAAAAGTGATGCTGGTCCTCACTGCCTCCTGGAACCCCTTCAAATGCCCCAGACAATTTGGCCCTCTCTGCTTTCCTTCGGACTCCATCCTCAAAACACCTTTTTTCGCTTTCGGCGGTGTTTGGAGCAAAAAAGACAAACGTCCAGCTTTTGCTGCCACAGCAAAGGTGCCAGCGGGGAAAAGTGATGCTGGTCCTCACTGCCTCCTGGAACCCCTTCAAATGCCCCACACAATTTGGCCCTCTCTGCTTTCCTGCGGACTCCATCCTCAAAAGCACTGTTTTTCACTTTCGGCGCTCTTTGGAGCAAAAAAGACAAACGTCCAGCTATTGCTGCCACAGCAAAGGTGCCAGCGGGGAAAAGTGATGCTGGTCCTCACTGCCTCCTGGAACCCCTTCAAATGCTCCAGACAATTTGGCCCTCTCTGGTTTCCTGCGGACTCTAGCCTCAAAAGTACCTTTTTTCACTTTCGGCGCCCTCCGGAGCAAAAAAGACAAACGTCCAGCTTTTGCTGCCACAGCAAAGGTGCCAGCGGGGAAAAGTGATGCTGGTCCTCACTGCCTCCTGGAACCCCTTCAAATGCCCCAGACAATTTGTCCCTCTCTGCTTTCCTGCGGACTCCATCCTCAAAAGCACCTTTTTTCGCTTTCGGCGGTGTTTGGAGCAAAAAAGACAAACGTCCAGCTTTTGCTGCCACAGCAAAGGTGCCAGCAGGGAAAAGTGATGCTGGTCCTCACTGCCTCCTGGAACCCCTTCAAATGCCCCAGACAATTTGGCCCTCTCTGCTTTCCTGCGGACTCCATCCTCAAAAGCACCGTTTTTCACTATCGGCGCTCTTTGGAGCAAAAAAGACAAACGTCCAGCTATTGCTGCCACAGCAAAGGTGCCAGCGGGGAAAAGTGATGCTGGTCCTCACTGCCTCCTGGAACCCCTTCAAATGCCCCACACAATTTGGCCCTCTCTGCTTTCCTGCGGACTCTAGCCTCAAAAGTACCTTTTTTCACTTTCGGCGCCCTCCGGAGCAAAAAAGACAAACGTCCAGCTTTTGCTGCCATAGCAAAGGTGCCAGCGGGGAAAAGTGATGCTGGTCCTCACTGCCTCCTGGAACCCCTTCAAATGCCCCACAGAATTTGGCCCTCTCTGCTTTCCTGCGGACTCCATCCTCAAAAGCACCTTTTTTCGCTTTCGGCGGTGTTTGGAGCAAAAAAGACAAACGTCCAGCTTTTGCTGCCACAGCAAAGGTGCCAGCGGGGAAAAGTGATGCTGGTCCTCACTGCCTCCTGGAACCCCTTCAAATGCCCCACACAATTTGGCCCTCTCTGCTTTCCTGCGGACTCTATCCTCAAAAGCACCTTTTTTCACTTTCGGCGATGTTTGGAGCAAAAAAGACAAACGTCCAGCTTTTGCTGCCACAGCAAAGGTGCCAGCGGGGAAAAGTGATGCTGGTCCTCACTGCCTCCTGGAATCCCTTCAAATGCTCCAGAAAATTTGGCCCTCTCTGCTTTCCTGCGGACTCTAGCCTCAAAAGTACGTTTTTTCACTTTCGGCGCCCTCCGGAGCAAAAAAGACAAACGTCCAGCTTTTGCTGCCACAGCAAAGGTGCCAGCGGGGAAAAGTGATGCTGGTCCTCACTGCCTCCTGGAACCCCTTCAAATGCCCCAGACAATTTGGCCCTCTCTGCTTTCCTTCGGACTCTAGCCTCAAAAGTACCTTTTTTTGCTTTCGGCGGTGTTTGGAGCAAAAAAGACAAACGTCCAGCTTTTGCTGCCATAGCAAAGGTGCCAGCGGGGAAAAGTGATGCTGGTCCTCACTGCCTCCTGGAACCCCTTCAAATGCCCCACACAATTTGGCCCTCTCTGCTTTCCTGCGGACTCCATCCTCAAAAGAACCTTTTTTCACTTTCAGCGCCCTCCGGAGCAAAAAAGACAAACGTCCAGATTTTGCTGCCACAGCAAAGGTGCCAGCGGGGAAAAGTGATGCTGGTCCTCACTGCCACCTGGAACCCCTTCAAATGCCCCACACAATTTGGCCCTCTCTGCTTTCCTGCGGACTCCATCCTCAAAAGCACCTTTTTTCGCTTTCGGCGCCCTTCGGAGCAAAAAAGACAAACGTCCAGCTTTTGCTGCCACAGCAAAGGTGCCAGCGGGGAAAAGTGATGCTGGTCCTCACTGCCTCCTGGAACCCCTTCAAATGCCCCAGACAATTTGGCCCTCTCTGCTTTCCTGCGGACGCTATCTTCAAAACCACCTTTTTTCACTTTTGGTGCCCTCTGGAGCAAAAATACATACGTCCAGCTATTGCTGCCACAGCAAAGGTGCCAGCGGGGAAAAGTGATGCTGGTCCTCACTGCCTCCTGGAACCCCTTCAAATGCCCCACACAATTTGGCCCTCTCTGCTTTCCTGCGGACTCTAGCCTAAAAAGTACCTTTTTCACTTTCGGCGCCCTCCGGAGCAAAAAAGACAAACGTCCAGCTTTTGCTGCCATAGCAAAGGTGCCAGCGGGGAAAAGTGATGCTGGTCCTCACTGCCTCCTGGAACCCCTTCAAATGCCCCAGACAATTTGGCCCTCTCTGCTTTCCTGCGGACTCCATCCTCAAAAGCAACTTTTTTCGCTTTCGGCGGTGTTTGGAGCAAAAAAGACAAACGTCCAGCTTTTGCTGCCACAGCAAAGGTGCCAGCGGGGAAAAGTGATGCTGGTCCTCACTGCCTCCTGGAACCCCTTTAAATGCCCCACACAATTTGGCCCTCTCTGCTTTCCTGCGGACTCCATCCTCAAAAGCACCTTTTTTCACTTTCGGCGATGTTTGGAGCAAAAAAGACAAACGTCCAGATTTTGCTGCCACAGCAAAGGTGCCAGCGGGGAAAAGTGATGCTGGTCCTCACTGCCTCCTGGAACCACTTCAAATGCCCCACACAATTTGGCCCTCTCTGCTTTCCTGCGGACTCCATCCTCAAAAGCACCTTTTTTCACTTTCGGCGGTGTTTGGAGCAAAAAAGACAAACGTCCAGCTATTGCTGCCACAGCAAAGGTGCCAGCGGGGAAAAGTGATGCTGGTCCTCACTGCCTCCTGGAATCCCTTCAAATGCTCCAGAAAATTTGGCCCTCTCTGCTTTCCTGCGGACTCTAGCCTCAAAAGTACGTTTTTTCACTTTCGGCGCCCTCCGGAGCAAAAAAGACAAACGTCCAGCTTTTGCTGCCACAGCAAAGGTGCCAGCGGGGAAAAGTGATGCTGGTCCTCACTGCCTCCTGGAACCCCTTCAAATGCCCCAGACAATTTGGCCCTCTCTGCTTTCCTTCGGACTCTAGCCTCAAAAGTACCTTTTTTTGCTTTCGGCGGTGTTTGGAGCAAAAAAGACAAACGTCCAGCTTTTGCTGCCACAGCAAAGGTGCCAGCGGGGAAAAGTGATGCTGGTCCTCACTGCCTCCTGGAACCCCTTCAAATGCCCCAGACAATTTGGCCCTCTCTGCTTTCCTGCGGACGCTATCTTCAAAACCACCTTTTTTCACTTTTGGTGCCCTCTGGAGCAAAAATACATACGTCCAGTTTTTGCTGCCACAGCAAAGGTGCCAGCGGGGAAAAGTGATGCTGGTCCTCACTGCCTCCTGGAACCCCTTCAAATGCCCCAGACAATTTGGCCCTCTCTGCTTTCCTGCGGACTCTATCCTCAAAAGCACCTTTTTTCACTTTCGGCGATGTTTGGAGCAAAAAAGACAAACGTCCAGCTTTTGCTGCCACAGCAAAGGTGCCAGCGGGGAAAAGTGATGCTGGTCCTCACTGCCTCCTGGAACCCCTTCAAATGCCCCACACAATTTGGCCCTCTCTGCTTTCCTGCGGACTCTAGCCTCAAAAGCACGTTTTTTCACTTTCGGCGGTGTTTGGAGCAAAAAAGACAAACGTCCAGCTATTGCTGCCACAGCAAAGGTGCCAGCGGGGAAAAGTGATGCTGGTCCTCACTGCCTCCTGGAATCCCTTCAAATGCTCCAGACAATTTGGCCCTCTCTGCTTTCCTGCGGACTCTAGCCTCAAAAGTACGTTTTTTCACTTTCGGCGCCCTCCGGAGCAAAAAAGACAAACGTCCAGCTTTTGCTGCCATAGCAAAGGTGCCAGCGGGGAAAAGTGATGCTGGTCCTCACTGCCTCCTGGAACCCCTTCAAATGCCCCAGACAATTTGGCCCTCTCTGCTTTCCTTCGGACTCTAGCCTCAAAAGTACCTTTTTTTGCTTTCGGCGGTGTTTGGAGCAAAAAAGACAAACGTCCAGCTTTTGCTGCCATAGCAAAGGTGCCAGCGGGGAAAAGTGATGCTGGTCCTCACTGCCTCCTGGAACCCCTTCAAATGCCCCACAAAATTTGGCCCTCTCTGCTCTCCTGCGGACTCCATCCTCAAAAGAACCTTTTTTCACTTTCAGCGCCCTCCGGAGCAAAAAAGACAAACGTCCAGATTTTGCTGCCACAGCAAAGGTGCCAGCGGGGAAAAGTGATGCTGGTCCTCACTGCCACCTGGAACCCCTTCAAATGCCCCACACAATTTGGCCCTCTCTGCTTTCCTGCGGACTCCATCCTCAAAAGCACCTTTTTTCGCTTTCGGCGCCCTTCGGAGCAAAAAAGACAAACGTCCAGCTTTTGCTGCCACAGCAAAGGTGCCAGCGGGGAAAAGTGATGCTGGTCCTCACTGCCTTCTGGAACCCCTTCAAATGCCCCAGACAATTTGGCCCTCTCTGCTTTCCTGCGGACGCTATCTTCAAAACGACCTTTTTTCACTTTTGGTGCCCTCTGGAGCAAAAATACATACGTCCAGTTTTTGCTGCCACAGCAAAGGTGCCAGCGGGGAAAAGTGATGCTGGTCCTCACTGCCTCCTGGAACCCCTTCAAATGCCCCAGACAATTTGGCCCTCTCTGCTTTCCTGCGGACTCCATCCTCAAAACACCTTTTTTCGCTTTCGGCGGTGTTTGGAGCAAAAAAGACAAACGTCCAGCTTTTGCTGCCACAGCAAAGGTGCCAGCGGGGAAAAGTGATGCTGGTCCTCACTGCCTCCTGGAACCCCTTCAAATGCCCCACACAATTTGGCCCTCTCTGCTTTCCTGCGGACTCCATCCTCAAAAGGACCGTTTTTCACTTTCCGCGCTGTTTGGAGCAAAAAAGACAAACGTCCAGATTTTGCTGCCACAGCAAAGGTGCCAGCGGGGAAAAGTGATGCTGGTCCTCACTGCCTCCTGGAACCCCTTCAAATGCCCCACACAATTTGGCCCTCTCTGCTTTCCTGCGGACTCTAGCCTCAAAAGTACCTTTTTTCACTTTCGGCGCCCTCCGGAGCAAAAAAGACAAACGTCCAGCTTTTGCTGCCATAGCAAAGGTGCCAGCGGGGAAAAGTGATGCTGGTCCTCACTGCCTCCTGGAACCCCTTCAAATGCCCCACACAATTTGGCCCTCTCTGCTTTCCTGCGGACTCCATCCTCAAAAGCACCTTTTTTCGCTTTCGGCGGTGTTTGGAGCAAAAAAGACAAACGTCCAGCTTTTGCTGCCATAGCAAAGGTGCCAGCGGGGAAAAGTGATGCTGGTCCTCACTGCCTCCTGGAACCCCTTCAAATGCCCCAGACAATTTGGCTCTCTCTGCTTTCCTTCGGACTCTAGCCTCAAAAGTACCTTTTTTTGCTTTCGGCGGTGTTTGGAGCAAAAAAGACAAACGTCCAGCTTTTGCTGCCATAGCAAAGGTGCCAGCGGGGAAAAGTGATGCTGGTCCTCACTGCCTCCTGGAACCCCTTCAAATGCCCCACAAAATTTGGCCCTCTCTGCTCTCCTGCGGACTCCATCCTCAAAAGAACCTTTTTTCACTTTCAGCGCCCTCCGGAGCAAAAAAGACAAACGTCCAGATTTTGCTGCCACAGCAAAGGTGCCAGCGGGGAAAAGTGATGCTGGTCCTCACTGCCACCTGGAACCCCTTCAAATGCCCCACACAATTTGGCCCTCTCTGCTTTCCTGCGGACTCCATCCTCAAAAGCACCTTTTTTCGCTTTCGGCGCCCTTCGGAGCAAAAAAGACAAACGTCCAGCTTTTGCTGCCACAGCAAAGGTGCCAGCGGGGAAAAGTGATGCTGGTCCTCACTGCCTTCTGGAACCCCTTCAAATGCCCCAGACAATTTGGCCCTCTCTGCTTTCCTGCGGACGCTATCTTCAAAACGACCTTTTTTCACTTTTGGTGCCCTCTGGAGCAAAAATACATACGTCCAGTTTTTGCTGCCACAGCAAAGGTGCCAGCGGGGAAAAGTGATGCTGGTCCTCACTGCCTCCTGGAACCCCTTCAAATGCCCCAGACAATTTGGCCCTCTCTGCTTTCCTGCGGACTCCATCCTCAAAACACCTTTTTTCGCTTTCGGCGGTGTTTGGAGCAAAAAAGACAAACGTCCAGCTTTTGCTGCCACAGCAAAGGTGCCAGCGGGGAAAAGTGATGCTGGTCCTCACTGCCTCCTGGAACCCCTTCAAATGCCCCACACAATTTGGCCCTCTCTGCTTTCCTGCGGACTCCATCCTCAAAAGGACCGTTTTTCACTTTCCGCGCTGTTTGGAGCAAAAAAGACAAACGTCCAGCTTTTGCTGCCACAGCAAAGGTGCCAGCGGGGAAAAGTGATGCTGGTCCTCACTGCCTCCTGGAACCCCTTCAAATGCCCCACACAATTTGGCCCTCTCTGCTTTCCTGCGGACTCTACCCTCAAAAGTACCTTTTTTCACTTTCGGCGCCCTCCGGAGCAAAAAAGACAAACGTCCAGCTTTTGCTGCCATAGCAAAGGTGCCAGCGGGGAAAAGTGATGCTGGTCCTCACTGCCTCCTGGAACCCCTTCAAATGCCCCACACAATTTGGCCCTCTCTGCTTTCCTGCGGACTCCATCCTCAAAAGCACCTTTTTTCGCTTTCGGCGGTGTTTGGAGCAAAAAAGACAAACGTCCAGCTTTTGCTGCCATAGCAAAGGTGCCAGCGGGGAAAAGTGATGCTGGTCCTCACTGCCTCCTGGAACCCCTTCAAATGCCCCAGACAATTTGGCCCTCTCTGCTTTCCTTCGGACTCTAGCCTCAAAAGTACCTTTTTTTGCTTTCGGCGGTGTTTGGAGCAAAAAAGACAAACGTCCAGCTTTTGCTGCCATAGCAAAGGTGCCAGCGGGGAAAAGTGATGCTGGTCCTCACTGCCTCCTGGAACCCCTTCAAATGCCCCACAAAATTTGGCCCTCTCTGCTCTCCTGCGGACTCCATCCTCAAAAGAACCTTTTTTCACTTTCAGCGCCCTTCGGAGCAAAAAAGACAAACGTCCAGATTTTGCTGCCACAGCAAAGGTGCCAGCGGGGAAAACTGATGCTGGTCCTCACTGCCACCTGGAACCCCTTCAAATGCCCCACACAATTTGGCCCTCTCTGCTTTCCTGCGGACTCCATCCTCAAAAGCACCTTTTTTCGCTTTCGGCGCCCTTCGGAGCAAAAAAGACAAACGTCCAGCTTTTGCTGCCACAGCAAAGGTGCCAGCGGGGAAAAGTGATGCTGGTCCTCACTGCCTTCTGGAACCCCTTCAAATGCCCCAGACAATTTGGCCCTCTCTGCTTTCCTGCGGACGCTATCTTCAAAACGACCTTTTTTCACTTTTGGTGCCCTCTGGAGCAAAAATACATACGTCCAGTTTTTGCTGCCACAGCAAAGGTGCCAGCGGGGAAAAGTGATGCTGGTCCTCACTGCCTCCTGGAACCCCTTCAAATGCCCCAGACAATTTGGCCCTCTCTGCTTTCCTGCGGACTCCATCCTCAAAACACCTTTTTTCGCTTTCGGCGGTGTTTGGAGCAAAAAAGACAAACGTCCAGCTTTTGCTGCCACAGCAAAGGTGCCAGCGGGGAAAAGTGATGCTGGTCCTCACTGCCTCCTGGAACCCCTTCAAATGCCCCACACAATTTGGCCCTCTCTGCTTTCCTGCGGACTCCATCCTCAAAAGGACCGTTTTTCACTTTCGGCGCTCTTTGGAGCAAAAAAGACAAACGTCCAGCTTTTGCTGCCACAGCAAAGGTGCCAGCGGGGAAAAGTGATGCTGGTCCTCACTGCCTTCTGGAACCCCTTCAAATGCCCCAGACAATTTGGCCCTCTCTGCTTTCCTGCGGACGCTATCTTCAAAACGACCTTTTTTCACTTTTGGTGCCCTCTGGAGCAAAAATACATACGTCCAGTTTTTGCTGCCACAGCAAAGGTGCCAGCGGGGAAAAGTGATGCTGGTCCTCACTGCCTCCTGGAACCCCTTCAAATGCCCCAGACAATTTGGCCCTCTCTGCTTTCCTGCGGACTCCATCCTCAAAACACCTTTTTTCGCTTTCGGCGGTGTTTGGAGCAAAAAAGACAAACGTCCAGCTTTTGCTGCCACAGCAAAGGTGCCAGCGGGGAAAAGTGATGCTGGTCCTCACTGCCTCCTGGAACCCCTTCAAATGCCCCACACAATTTGGCCCTCTCTGCTTTCCTGCGGACTCCATCCTCAAAAGGACCGTTTTTCACTTTCGGCGCTCTTTGGAGCAAAAAAGACAAACGTCCAGCTTTTGCTGCCACAGCAAAGGTGCCAGCGGGGAAAAGTGATGCTGGTCCTCACTGCCTCCTGGAACCCCTTCAAATGCCCCACACAATTTGGCCCTCTCTGCTTTCCTGCGGACTCTAGCCTCAAAAGTACCTTTTTTCACTTTCGGCGCCCTCCGGAGCAAAAAAGACAAACGTCCAGCTTTTGCTGCCATAGCAAAGGTGCCAGCGGGGAAAAGTGATGCTGGTCCTCACTGCCTCCTGGAACCCCTTCAAATGCCCCACACAATTTGGCCCTCTCTGCTTTCCTGCGGACTCCATCCTCAAAAGCACCTTTTTTCGCTTTCGGCGGTGTTTGGAGCAAAAAAGACAAACGTCCAGCTTTTGCTGCCACAGCAAAGGTGCCAGCGGGGAAAAGTGATGCTGGTCCTCACTGCCTCCTGGAACCCCTTCAAATGACCCACACAATTTGGCCCTCGCTGCTTTCCTGCGGACTCTATCCTCAAAAGCACCTTTTTTCACTTTCGGCGATGTTTGGAGCGAAAAAGACAAACGTCCAGCTTTTGCTGCCACAGCAAAGGTGCCAGCGGGGAAAAGTGATGCTGGTCCTCACTGCCTCCTGGAACCCCTTCAAATGCCCCACACAATTTGGCCCTCTCTGCTTTCCTGCGGACTCTATCCTCAAAAGCACATTTTTTTCACTCTCGGCAGCCTCCGGAGCAAAAAAGACAAACGTCCAGCTTTTGCTGCCACAGCAAAGGTGCCAGCGGGGAAAAGTGATGCTGGTCCTCACTGCCTCCTGGAACCCCTTCAAATGCCCCACACAATTTGGCCCTCTCTGCTTTCCTGCGGACTCTATCCTCAAAAGCACCTTTTTTCACTTTCGGCGCTGTTTGGAGCAAAAAAGACAAACGTCCAGCTTTTGCTGCCACAGCAAAGGTGCCAGCGGGGAAAAGTGATGCTGGTCCTCACTGCCTCCTTGAACCCCTTCAAATGCTCCAGACAATTTGGCCCTCTCTGCTTTCCTGTGGACTCTATCCTCAAAAGCACCTTTTTTCGCTTTCGGCGGTGTTTGGAGCAAAAAAGACAAACGTCCAGCTTCTGCTGCCACAGCAAAGGTGCCAGCGGGGAAAAGTGATGCTGGTCCTCACTGCCTCCTGGAACCCCTTCAAATGCCCCACACAATTTGGCCCTCTCTGCTTTCCTGCGGACTCTATCTTCAAAACCACCTTTTTTCAGTTTTGGTGCCCTCTGGAGCAAAAATACATACGTCCAGCTTTTGCTCCCACAGCAAAGGTGCCAGCGGGGAAAAGTGATGCTGGTCTCACTGCCTCCTGGAACCCCTTCAAATGCCCCACACAATTTGGCCCTCTCTGCTTTCCTGCGGACTCTAGCCTCAAAAGTACCTTTTTTCACTTTCGGCGCCCTCCGGAGCAAAAAAGACAAACGTCCAGCTTTTGCTGCCATAGCAAAGGTGCCAGCGGGGAAAAGTGATGCTGGTCCTCACTGCCTCCTGGAACCCCTTCAAATGCCCCAGACAATTTGGCCCTCTCTGCTTTCCTGCGGACTCCATCCTCAAAAGCACCTTTTTTCGCTTTCGGCGGTGTTTGGAGCAAAAAAGACAAACGTCCAGCTTTTGCTGCCACAGCAAAGGTGCCAGCGGGGAAAAGTGATGCTGGTCCTCACTGCCTCCTGGAACCCCTTCAAATGCCCCAGACAATTTGGCCCTCTCTGCTTTCCTGCGGACTCTATCCTCAAAAGCACCTTTTTTCACTTTCGGCGCTGTTTGGAGCAAAAAAGTCAAACGTCCAGCTTTTACTGCCACAGCAAAGGTGCCAGCGGGGAAAAGTGATGCTGGTCCTCACTGCCTCCTGGAACCCCTTCAAATGACCTAGACAATTTGGCCCTCTTTGCTTTCCTGCGGACTCTATCCTCAAAAGCACATTTTTTTCACTCTCGGCAGCCTCCGGAGCAAAAAAGACAAACGTCCAGCTTTTGCTGCCATAGCAAAGGTGCCAGCGGGGAAAAGTGATGCTGGTCCTCACTACCTCCTGGAACCCCTTCAAATGCCCCAGACAATTTGGCCCTCTCTGCTTTCCTGCGGACTCCATCCTCAAAAGCACCTTTTTTCACTTTCGGCGCTGTTTGGAGCAAAAAAGACAAACGTCCAGCTTTTGCTGCCACAGCAAAGGTGCCAGCGGGGAAAAGTGATGCTGGTCCTCACTGCCTCCTGGAACCCCTTCAAATGCCCCACACAATTTGGCCCTCTCTGCTTTCCTGCGGACTCTATCCTCAAAAGCACCTTTTTTCACTTTCGGCGCTCTTTGGAGCAAAAAAGACAAACGTCCAGCTTTTGCTGCCACAGCAAAGGTGCCAGCGGGGAAAAGTGATGCTGGTCCTCACTGCCTCCTGGAACCCCTTCAAATGCCCCAGACAATTTGGCCCTCTCTGCTTTCCTGCGGACTCCATCCTCAAAAGCACCTTTTGTCACTTTCGGCGCTGTTTGGAGCAAAAAAGACAAACGTCCAGCTTTTGCTGCCACAGCAAAGGTGCCAGCGGGGAAAAGTGATGCTGGTCCTCACTGCCTCCTTGAACCCCTTCAAATGCTCCAGACAATTTGGCCCTCTCTGCTTTCCTGTGGACTCCATCCTCAAAAGCACCTTTTTTCGCTTTCGGCGGTGTTTGGAGCAAAAAAGACAAACGTCCAGCTTTTGCTGCCACAGCAAAGGTGCCAGCGGGGAAAAGTGATGCTGGTCCTCACTGCCTCCTGGAACCCCTTCAAATGCTCCAGACAATTTGGCCCTCTCTGGTTTCCTGCGGACTCTAGCCTCAAAAGTACCTTTTTTCACTTTCGGCGCCCTCCGGAGCAAAAAAGACAAACGTCCAGCTTTTGCTGCCACAGCAAAGGTGCCAGCGGGGAAAAGTGATGCTGGTCCTCACTGCCTCCTGGAACCCCTTCAAATGCCCCAGACAATTTGGCCCTCTCTGCTTTCCTGCGGACTCCATCCTCAAAAGCACCTGTTTTCGCTTTCGGCGGTGTTTGGAGCAAAAAAGACAAACGTCCAGCTTTTGCTGCCACAGCAAAGGTGCCAGCGGGGAAAAGTGATGCTGGTCCTCACTGCCTCCTGGAACCCCTGCAAATGCCCCAGACAATTTGGCCCTCTCTGCTTTCCTGCGGACTCTATCCTCAAAAGTACCTTTTTTCGCTTTCGGCGGTTTTTGGAGCAAAAAAGACAAACGTCCAGCTTTTGCTGCCACAGCAAAGGTGCCAGCGGGGAAAAGTGATGCTGGTCCTCACTGCCTCCTGGAACCCCTTCAAATGCCCCACACAATTTGGGCCTCTCTGCTTTCCTGCGCACTCTATCTTCAAAACCATCTTTTTTCACTTTCGGTGCCCTCTGGAGCAAAAATACATACGTCCAGCTTTTGCTGCCACAGCAAAGGTGCCAGCGGGGAAAAGTGATGCTGGTCCTCCCTGCCTCCTGGAACCCCTTCAAATGCCCCAGACAATTTGGCCCTCTCTGCTTTCCTGCGGACTCTATCCTCAAAAGCACCTGTTTTCGCTTTCGGCGGTGTTTGGAGCAAAAAAGACAAACGTCCAGATTTGCTGCCACAGCAAAGGTGCCAGCGGGGAAAAGTGATGCTGGTCCTCACTGCCTCCTGGAACCCCTTCAAACGCCCCAGACAATTTGGCCCTCTCTGCTTTCCTGCGGACTCCATCCTCAAAAGCACCTTTTTTCGCTTTCGGCGTTGTTTGGAGCAAAAAAGACAAACGTCCAGCTTTTGCTGCCACAGCAAAGGTGCCAGCGGGGAAAAGTGATGCTGGTCCTCACTGCCTCCTGGAACCCCTTCAAATGCCCCACACAATTTGGCCCTCTCTGCTTTCCTGCGGACTCCATCCTCAAAAGCACTGTTTTTCACTTTCGGCGCTCTTTGGAGCAAAAAAGACAAACGTCCAGCTATTGCTGCCACAGCAAAGGTGCCAGCGGGGAAAAGTGATGCTGGTCCTCACTGCCTCCTGGAACCCCTTCAAATGCCCCAGACAATTTGGCCCTCTCTGCTTTCCTGCGGACTCTATCCTTAAAAGCACCTTTTTTCACTTTCGGCGGTGTTTGGAGCAAAAAAGACAAACGTCCAGCTTTTGCTGCCACAGCAAAGGTGCCAGCGGGGAAAAGTGATGCTGGTCCTCACTGCCTCCTGGAACCCCTTCAAATGCCCCACACAATTTGGCCCTCTCTGCTTTCCTGCGGAATCTATCCTCAAAAGCACCGTTTTTCACTTTCGGCGCCCTCCGGAGCAAAAAAGACAAACGTCCAGCTTTAGCTGCCACAGCAAAGGTGCCAGCGGGGAAAAGTGATGCTGGTCCTCACTGCCTCCTGGAACCCCTTCAAATGCCCCAGGCAATTTGGCCCTCTCTGCTTTCCTGCGGACTCTATCTTCAAAACCACCTTTTTTCACGTTCGGTGCCCTCTGGAGCAAAAATACATACGTCCAGCTTTTGCTGCCACAGCAAAGGTGCCAGCGGGGAAAAGTGATGCTGGTCCTAACTGCCTCCTGGAACCCCTTCAAATGCCCCAGACAATTTGGCCCTCTCTGCTTTCCTGCGGACTCTATCTTCAAAACCACCTTTTTTCACGTTCGGTGCCCTCTGGAGCAAAAATACATACGTCCAGCTTTTGCTGCCACAGCAAAGGTGCCAGCGGGGAAAAGTGATGCTGGTCCTCACTGCCTCCTGGAACCCCTTCAAATGCCCCAGACAATTTGGCCCTCTCTGCTTTCCTGCAGACTCTATCTTCAAAAGCACCTTTTTTCGCTTTCGGCGCTGTTTGGAGCAAAAAAGACAAACGTTCAGCTTTTGCTGCCATAGCAAAGGTGGCAGCGGGGAAAAGTGATGCTGGTCCTCACTGCCTCCTGGAACCCCTTCAAATGCCCCACACAATTTGGCCCTCTCTGCTTTCCTGCGGACTCCATCCTCAAAAGCACCGTTCTTCACTTTCGGCGCTGTTTGG
Source organism: Vanellus vanellus (assembly GCF_965231255.1). NCBI lineage: Eukaryota > Metazoa > Chordata > Aves > Charadriiformes > Charadriidae > Vanellus > Vanellus vanellus. The sequence goes on from NC_138923.1 coordinate 122,475, forward strand.
AGCAAAAAAGACAAACGTCCAGCTTTTGCTGCCACAGCAAAGGTGCCAGCGGGGAAAAGTGATGCTGGTCCTCACTGCCTCCTGGAACCCCTTCAAATGCCCCAGACAATTTGGCCCTCTCTGCTTTCCTGCGGACTCTATCCTTAAAAGCACCTTTTTTCACTTTCGGCGGTGTTTGGAGCAAAAAAGACAAACGTCCAGCTTTTGCTGCCACAGCAAAGGTGCCAGCAGGGAAAAGTGATGCTGGTCCTCACTGCCTCCTGGAACCCCTTCAAATGCCCCACACAATTTGGCCCTCTCTGCTTTCCTGCAGAATCTATCCTCAAAAGCACCGTTTTTCACTTTCGGCGCCCTCCGGAGCAAAAAAGACAAACGTCCAGCTTTAGCTGCCACAGCAAAGGTGCCAGCGGGGAAAAGTGATGCTGGTCCTCACTGCCTCCTGGAACCCCTTCAAATGCCCCACACAATTTGGCCCTCTCTGCTTTCCTGCGGACTCTAGCCTCAAAAGTACCTTTTTACGCTTTCGGCGGTGTTTGGAGCAAAAAAAACAAACGTCCAGCTTTTGCTGCCACAGCAAAGGTGCCAGCGGGGAAAAGTGATGCTGGTCCTCACTGCCTCCTGGAACCCCTTCAAATGCCCTACACAATTTGGCCCTCTCTGCTTTCCTGCGGACTCCATCCTCAAAAGCACCTTTTTTCGCTTTCGGCGGTGTTTGGAGCAAAAAAGACAAACGTCCAGCTTTTGCTGCCACAGCAAAGGTGCCAGCGGGGAAAAGTGATGCTGGTCCTCACTGCCTCCTGGAACCCCTTCAAATGCCCCAGACAATTTGGCCCTCTCTGCTTTCCTGCGGACTCTATCTTCAAAACCACCTTTTTTCACGTTCGGTGCCCTCTGGAGCAAAAATACATACGTCCAGCATTTGCTGCCACAGCAAAGGTGCCAGCGTGGAAAAGTGATGCTGGTCCTCACTGCCTCCTGGAACCCCTTCAAATGCCCCAGACAATTTGGCCCTCTCTGCTTTCCTGCAGACTCTAGCCTCAAAAGTACCTTTTTTCGCTTTCGGCGCTGTTTGGAGCAAAAAAGACAAACGTTCAGCTTTTGCTGCCATAGCAAAGGTGGCAGCGGGGAAAAGTGATGCTGGTCCTCACTGCCTCCTGGAACCCCTTCAAATGCCCCACACAATTTGGCCCTCTCTGCTTTCCTGCGGACTCCATCCTCAAAAGCACCTTTTTTCGCTTTCGGCGCTGTTTGGAGCAAAAAAGACAAACGTCCAGCTTTTGCTGCCACAGCAAAGGTACCAGCGGGGAAAAGTGATGCTGGTCCTCACTGCCTCCTGGGACCCCTTCAAATGCCCCAGACAATTTGGCCCTCTCTGCTTTCCTGCGGACTCTAGCCTCAAAAGTACCTTTTTTCACTTTCGGCGCCCTCCGGAGCAAAAAAGACAAACGTCCAGCTTTTGCTGCCACAGCAAAGGTGCCAGCGGGGAAAAGTGATGCTGGTCCTCACTGCCTCCTGGAACCCCTTCAAATGCCCCACACAATTGGGCCCTCTCTGCTTTCCTGCGGACTCTAGCCTCAAAAGTGCCTTTTTTCAATTTCGGCGCCCTCCGGAGCAAAAAAGACAAACGTCCAGCTTTTGCTGCCACAGCAAAGGTGCCAGCGGGGAAAAGTGATGCTGGTCCTCACTGCCTCCTGGAACCCCTTCAAATGCCCCACACAATTTGGCCCTCTCTGCTTTCCTGCGGACTCCATCCTCAAAAGCACCTGTTTTCGCTTTCGGCGCTGTTTGGAGCAAAAAAGACAAACGTCCAGCTTTTGCTGCCACAGCAAAGGTGCCAGCGGGGAAAAGTGATGCTGGTCCTCACTGCCTCCTGGAACCCCTTCAAATGCCCCAGACAATTTGGCCCTCTCTGCTTTCCTGCGGACTCTAGCCTCAAAAGTACCTTTTTTCGCTTTCGGCGGTTTTTGGAGCAAAAAAGACAAACGTCCAGCTTTTGCTGCCATAGCAAAGGTGCCAGCGGGGAAAAGTGATGCTGGTCCTCACTGCCTCCTGGAACCCCTTCAAATGCCCCAGACAATTTGGCCCTCTCTGCTTTCCTGCGGACTCTATCCTCAAAAGCACCTGTTTTCACTTTCGGTGCCCTCTGTTGCAAAAATACATACGTCCAACTTTTGCTGCCACAGCAAAGGTGCCAGCGGGGAAAAGTGATGCTGGTCCTCACTGCCTCCTGGAACCCCTTCAAATGCCCCAGACAATTTGGCCCTCTCTGCTTTCCTGCGGACTCTATCCTCAAAAGCACCTGTTTTCGCTTTCGGCGGTGTTTGGAGCAAAAAAGACAAACATCCAGATTTGCTGCCACAGCAAAGGTGCCAGCGGGGAAAAGTGATGCTGGTCCTCACTGCCTCCTGGAACCCCTTCAAACGCCCCAGACAATTTGGCCCTCTCTGCTTTCCTGCGGACTCCATCCTCAAAAGCACCTTTTTTCGCTTTCGGCGTTGTTTAGAGCAAAAAAGACAAACGTCCAGCTTTTGCTGCCACAGCAAAGGTGCCAGCGGGGAAAAGTGATGCTGGTCCTCACTGCCTCCTGGAACCCCTTCAAATGCCCCACACAATTTGGCCCTCTCTGCTTTCCTGCGGACTCCATCCTCAAAAGCACTGTTTTTCACTTTCAGCGCTCTTTGGAGCAAAAAAGACAAACGTCCAGCTATTGCTGCCACAGCAAAGGTGCCAGCGGGGAAAAGTGATGCTGGTCCTCACTGCCTCCTGGAACCCCTTCAAATGCCCCAGACAATTTGGCCCTCTCTGCTTTCCTGCGGACTCTAGCCTCAAAAGTACCTTTTTTTGCTTTCGGCGCCCTCCGGAGCAAAAAAGACAAACGTCCAGCTTTTGCTGCCATAGCAAAGGTGCCAGCGGGGAAAAGTGATGCTGGTCCTCACTGCCTCCTGGAACCACTTCAAATGCCCCACACAATTTGGCCCTCTCTGCTTTCCTGCGGACTCCATCCTCAAAAGCACCTTTTTTCGCTTTCGGCGGTGTTTGGAGCAAAAAAGACAAACGTCCAGCTTTTGCTGCCACAGCAAAGGTGCCAGCGGGGAAAAGTGATGCTGGTCCTCACTGCCTCCTGGAACCCCTTCAAATGCCCCAGACAATTTGGCCCTCTCTGCTTTCCTGCGGACTCTATCTTCAAAACCACCTTTTTTCACTTTCGGTGCCCTCTGGAGCAAAAATACATACGTCCAGCTTTTGCTGCCACAGCAAAGGTGCCAGCGGGGAAAAGTGATGCTGGTCCTCACTGCCTCCTGGAACCCCTTCAAATGCCCCAGACAATTTGGCCCTCTCTGCTTTCCTGCGGACTCCATCCTCAAAAGCACCTTTTTTCACTTTCGGCGGTGTTTGGAGCAAAAAAGACAAACGTCCAGCTTTTGCTGCCACAGCAAAGGTGCCAGCGGGGAAAAGTGATGCTGGTCCTCACTGCCTCCTGGAACCCCTTCAAATGCCCCAGACAATTTGGCCCTCTCTGCTTTCCTGCGGACTCTATCCTTAAAAGCACCTTTTTTCACTTTCGGCGGTGTTTGGAGCAAAAAAGACAAACGTCCAGCTTTTGCTGCCACAGCAAAGGTGCCAGCGGGGAAAAGTGATGCTGGTCCTCACTGCCTCCTGGAACCCCTTCAAATGCCCCACACAATTTGGCCCTCTCTGCTTTCCTGCGGAATCTATCCTCAAAAGCACCGTTTTTCACTTTCGGCGCCCTCCGGAGCAAAAAAGACAAACGTCCAGCTTTAGCTGCCACAGCAAAGGTGCCAGCGGGGAAAAGTGATGCTGGTCCTCACTGCCTCCTGGAACCCCTTCAAATGCCCCACACAATTTGGCCCTCTCTGCTTTCCTGCGGACTCTAGCCTCAAAAGTACCTTTTTACGCTTTCGGCGGTGTTTGGAGCAAAAAAGACAAACGTCCAGCTTTTGCTGCCACAGCAAAGGTGCCAGCGGGGAAAAGTGATGCTGGTCCTCACTGCCTCCTGGAACCCCTTCAAATGCCCTACACAATTTGGCCCTCTCTGCTTTCCTGCGGACTCCATCCTCAAAAGCACCTTTTTTCGCTTTCGGCGGTGTTTGGAGCAAAAAAGACAAACGTCCAGCTTTTGCTGCCACAGCAAAGGTGCCAGCGGGGAAAAGTGATGCTGGTCCTCACTGCCTCCTGGAACCCCTTCAAATGCCCCAGACAATTTGGCCCTCTCTGCTTTCCTGCGGACTCTATCTTCAAAACCACCTATTTTCACGTTCGGTGCCCTCTGGAGCAAAAATACATACGTCCAGCTTTTGCTGCCACAGCAAAGGTGCCAGCGTGGAAAAGTGATGCTGGTCCTCACTGCCTCCTGGAACCCCTTCAAATGCCCCAGACAATTTGGCCCTCTCTGCTTTCCTGCAGACTCTAGCCTCAAAAGTACCTTTTTTCGCTTTCGGCGCTGTTTGGAGCAAAAAAGACAAACGTTCAGCTTTTGCTGCCATAGCAAAGGTGGCAGCGGGGAAAAGTGATGCTGGTCCTCACTGCCTCCTGGAACCCCTTCAAATGCCCCACACAATTTGGCCCTCTCTGCTTTCCTGCGGACTCCATCCTCAAAAGCACCGTTCTTCACTTTCGGCGCTGTTTGGAGCAAAAAAGACAAACGTCCAGCTTTTGCTGCCACAGCAAAGGTGCCAGCGGGGAAAAGTGATGCTGGTCCTCACTGCCTCCTGGAACCCCTTCAAATGCCCCAGACAATTTGGCCCTCTCTGCTTTCCTGCGGACTCTATCCTTAAAAGCACCTTTTTTCACTTTCGGCGGTGTTTGGAGCAAAAAAGACAAACGTCCAGCTTTTGCTGCCACAGCAAAGGTGCCAGCGGGGAAAAGTGATGCTGGTCCTCACTGCCTCCTGGAACCCCTTCAAATGCCCCACACAATTTGGCCCTCTCTGCTTTCCTGTGGAATCTATCCTCAAAAGCACCGTTTTTCACTTTCGGCGCCCTCCGGAGCAAAAAAGACAAACGTCCAGCTTTAGCTGCCACAGCAAAGGTGCCAGCGGGGAAAAGTGATGCTGGTCCTCACTGCCTCCTGGAACCCCTTCAAATGCCCCACACAATTTGGCCCTCTCTGCTTTCCTGCGGACTCTAGCCTCAAAAGTACCTTTTTACGCTTTCGGCGGTGTTTGGAGCAAAAAAGACAAACGTCCAGCTTTTGCTGCCACAGCAAAGGTGCCAGCGGGGAAAAGTGATGCTGGTCCTCACTGCCTCCTGGAACCCCTTCAAATGCCCTACACAATTTGGCCCTCTCTGCTTTCCTGCGGACTCCATCCTCAAAAGCACCTTTTTTCGCTTTCGGCGGTGTTTGGAGCAAAAAAGACAAACGTCCAGCTTTTGCTGCCACAGCAAAGGTGCCAGCGGGGAAAAGTGATGCTGGTCCTCACTGCCTCCTGGAACCCCTTCAAATGCCCTACACAATTTGGCCCTCTCTGCTTTCCTGCGGACTCCATCCTCAAAAGCACCTTTTTTCACTTTCGGCGGTGTTTGGAGCAAAAAAGACAAACGTCCAGCTTTTGCTGCCACAGCAAAGGTGCCAGCGGGGAAAAGTGATGCTGGTCCTCACTGCCTCCTGGAACCCCTTCAAATGCCCCAGACAATTTGGCCCTCTCTGCTTTCCTGCGGACTCTATCCTTAAAAGCACCTTTTTTCACTTTCGGCGGTGTTTGGAGCAAAAAAGACAAACGTCCAGCTTTTGCTGCCACAGCAAAGGTGCCAGCGGGGAAAAGTGATGCTGGTCCTCACTGCCTCCTGGAACCCCTTCAAATGCCCCACACAATTTGGCCCTCTCTGCTTTCCTGCGGAATCTATCCTCAAAAGCACCGTTTTTCACTTTCGGCGCCCTCCGGAGCAAAAAAGACAAACGTCCAGCTTTAGCTGCCACAGCAAAGGTGCCAGCGGGGAAAAGTGATGCTGGTCCTCACTGCCTCCTGGAACCCCTTCAAATGCCCCACACAATTTGGCCCTCTCTGCTTTCCTGCGGACTCTAGCCTCAAAAGTACCTTTTTACGCTTTCGGCGGTGTTTGGAGCAAAAAAGACAAACGTCCAGCTTTTGCTGCCACAGCAAAGGTGCCAGCGGGGAAAAGTGATGCTGGTCCTCACTGCCTCCTGGAACCCCTTCAAATGCCCTACACAATTTGGCCCTCTCTGCTTTCCTGCGGACTCCATCCTCAAAAGCACCTTTTTTCGCTTTCGGCGGTGTTTGGAGCAAAAAAGACAAACGTCCAGCTTTTGCTGCCACAGCAAAGGTGCCAGCGGGGAAAAGTGATGCTGGTCCTCACTGCCTCCTGGAACCCCTTCAAATGCCCCAGACAATTTGGCCCTCTCTGCTTTCCTGCGGACTCTATCTTCAAAACCACCTATTTTCACGTTCGGTGCCCTCTGGAGCAAAAATACATACGTCCAGCTTTTGCTGCCACAGCAAAGGTGCCAGCGTGGAAAAGTGATGCTGGTCCTCACTGCCTCCTGGAACCCCTTCAAATGCCCCAGACAATTTGGCCCTCTCTGCTTTCCTGCAGACTCTAGCCTCAAAAGTACCTTTTTTCGCTTTCGGCGCTGTTTGGAGCAAAAAAGACAAACGTTCAGCTTTTGCTGCCATAGCAAAGGTGGCAGCGGGGAAAAGTGATGCTGGTCCTCACTGCCTCCTGGAACCCCTTCAAATGCCCCACACAATTTGGCCCTCTCTGCTTTCCTGCGGACTCCATCCTCAAAAGCACCGTTCTTCACTTTCGGCGCTGTTTGGAGCAAAAAAGACAAACGTCCAGCTTTTGCTGCCACAGCAAAGGTGCCAGCGGGGAAAAGTGATGCTGGTCCTCACTGCCTCCTGGAACCCCTTCAAATGCCCCAGACAATTTGGCCCTCTCTGCTTTCCTGCGGACTCTATCCTTAAAAGCACCTTTTTTCACTTTCGGCGGTGTTTGGAGCAAAAAAGACAAACGTCCAGCTTTTGCTGCCACAGCAAAGGTGCCAGCGGGGAAAAGTGATGCTGGTCCTCACTGCCTCCTGGAACCCCTTCAAATGCCCCACACAATTTGGCCCTCTCTGCTTTCCTGTGGAATCTATCCTCAAAAGCACCGTTTTTCACTTTCGGCGCCCTCCGGAGCAAAAAAGACAAACGTCCAGCTTTAGCTGCCACAGCAAAGGTGCCAGCGGGGAAAAGTGATGCTGGTCCTCACTGCCTCCTGGAACCCCTTCAAATGCCCCACACAATTTGGCCCTCTCTGCTTTCCTGCGGACTCTAGCCTCAAAAGTACCTTTTTACGCTTTCGGCGGTGTTTGGAGCAAAAAAGACAAACGTCCAGCTTTTGCTGCCACAGCAAAGGTGCCAGCGGGGAAAAGTGATGCTGGTCCTCACTGCCTCCTGGAACCCCTTCAAATGCCCTACACAATTTGGCCCTCTCTGCTTTCCTGCGGACTCCATCCTCAAAAGCACCTTTTTTCGCTTTCGGCGGTGTTTGGAGCAAAAAAGACAAACGTCCAGCTTTTGCTGCCACAGCAAAGGTGCCAGCGGGGAAAAGTGATGCTGGTCCTCACTGCCTCCTGGAACCCCTTCAAATGCCCTACACAATTTGGCCCTCTCTGCTTTCCTGCGGACTCCATCCTCAAAAGCACCTTTTTTCGCTTTCGGCGGTGTTTGGAGCAAAAAAGACAAACGTCCAGCTATTGCTGCTACAGCAAAGGTGCCAGCGGGGAAAAGTGATGCTGGTCCTCACTGCCTCCTGGAACCCCTTCAAATGCCCCAGACAATTTGGCCCTCTCTGCTTTCCTGCGGACTCTATCTTCAAAACCACCTTTTTTCACGTTCGGTGCCCTCTGGAGCAAAAAAGACAAACGTCCAGCTTTTGCTGCCACAGCAAAGGTGCCAGCGGGGAAAAGTGATGCTGGTCCTCACTGCCTCCTGGAACCCCTTCAAATGCCCCAGACAATTTGGCCCTCTCTGCTTTCCTGCAGACTCTAGCCTCAAAAGTACCTTTTATCGATTTCGGCGCTGTTTGGAGCAAAAAAGACAAACGTCCAGCTTTTGCTGCCACAGCAAAGGTGCCAGCGGGGAAAAGTGATGCTGGTCCTCACTGCCTCCTGGAACCCCTTCAAATGCTCCAGACAATTTGGCCCTCTCTGCTTTCCTGTGGACTCCTTCCTCAAAAGCACCTTTTTTCGCTTTCGGCGGTGTTTGGAGCAAAAAAGACAAACGTCCAGCTATTGCTGCCACAGCAAAGGTGCCAGCGGGGAAAAGTGATGCTGGTCCTCACTGCCTCCTGGAACCCCTTCAAATGCCCCAGACAATTTGGCCCTCTCTGCTTTCCTGCGGACTCTATCTTCAAAACCACCTTTTTTCACTTTCGGTGCCCTCTGGAGCAAAAATACATACGTCCAGCATTTGCTGCCACAGCAAAGGTGCCAGCGGGGAAAAGTGATGCTGGTCCTCACTGCCTCCTGGAACCCCTTCAAATGCCCCACACAATTTGGCCCTCTCTGCTTTCCTGCGGACTCCATCCTCAAAAGCACCTTTTTTCGCTTTCGGCGTTGTTTAGAGCAAAAAAGACAAACGTCCAGCTTTTGCTGCCACAGCAAAGGTGCCAGCGGGGAAAAGTGATGCTGGTCCTCACTGCCTCCTGGAACCCCTTCAAATGCTCCAGACAATTTGGCCCTCTCTGCTTTCCTGCGGACTCTAGCCTCAAAAGTACCTTTTTTCAATTTCGGCGCCCTCCGGAGCAAAAAAGACAAACGTCCAGCTTTTGCTGCCACAGCAAAGGTGCCAGCGGGGAAAAGTGATGCTGGTCCTCACTGCCTCCTGGAACCCCTTCAAATGCCCCACACAATTTGGCCCTCTCTGCTTTCCTGCGGACTCCATCCTCAAAAGCACTGTTTTTCACTTTCGGCGCTCTTTGGAGCAAAAAAGACAAACGTCCAGCTATTGCTGCCACAGCAAAGGTGCCAGCGGGGAAAAGTGATGCTGGTCCTCACTGCCTCCTGGAACCCCTTCAAATGCCCCAGACAATTTGGCCCTCTCTGCTTTCCTGCGGACTCTAGCCTCAAAAGTACCTTTTTTTGCTTTCGGCGCCCTCCGGAGCAAAAAAGACAAACGTCCAGCTTTTGCTGCCATAGCAAAGGTGCCAGCGGGGAAAAGTGATGCTGGTCCTCACTGCCTCCTGGAACCACTTCAAATGCCCCACACAATTTGGCCCTCTCTGCTTTCCTGCGGACTCCATCCTCAAAAGCACCTTTTTTCGCTTTCGGCGGTGTTTGGAGCAAAAAAGACAAACGTCCAGCTATTGCTGCCACAGCAAAGGTGCCAGCGGGGAAAAGTGATGCTGGTCCTCACTGCCTCCTGGAACCCCTTCAAATGCCCCAGACAATTTGGCCCTCTCTGCTTTCCTGCGGACTCTAGCCTCAAAAGTACCTTTTTTTGCTTTCGGCGCCCTCCGGAGCAAAAAAGACAAACGTCCAGCTTTTGCTGCCATAGCAAAGGTGCCAGCGGGGAAAAGTGATGCTGGTCCTCACTGCCTCCTGGAACCACTTCAAATGCCCCACACAATTTGGCCCTCTCTGCTTTCCTGCGGACTCCATCCTCAAAAGCACCTTTTTTCGCTTTCGGCGGTGTTTGGAGCAAAAAAGACAAACGTCCAGCTTTTGCTGCCACAGCAAAGGTGCCAGCGGGGAAAAGTGATGCTGGTCCTCACTGCCTCCTGGAACCCCTTCAAATGCCCCAGACAATTTGGCCCTCTTTGCTTTCCTGCCTACTCTAGCCTCAAAAGTACCTTTTTTTGCTTTCGGCGCCCTCCGGAGCATAAAAGACAAACGTCCAGCTTTTGCTGCCATAGCAAAGATGCCAACAGGGAAAAGTGATACTGGTCCTCACTGCCTCCTGGAACCCCTTCAAATGCCCCAGACAATTTGGCCCTCTCTGCTTTCCTGCGGACTCCATCCTCAAAAGCACCTTTTTTCGCTTTCGGCGGTGTTTGGAGCAAAAAAGACAAACGTCCAGCTTTTGCTGCCACAGCAAAGGTGCCAGCGGGGAAAAGTGATGCTGGTCCTCACTGCCTCCTGGAACCCCTTCAAATGCCCCAGACAATTTGGCCCTCTCTGCTTTCCTGCGGACTCTATCCTCAAAAGCACCTGTTATCACTCTCGGCAGCTTACAGAGCCAAAAAGACAAACGTCCAGCTTTTGCTGCCACAGCAAAGGTGCCAGCGGGGAAAAGTGATGCTGGTCCTCACTGCCTCCTGGAACCCCTTCAAATGCCCCACACAATTTGGCCCTCTCTGCTTTCCTGCGGACTCTATCCTCAAAAGCACCGTTTTTCAATTTCGGCGCCCTCCGGAGCAAAAAAGACAAACGTCCAGCTTTTGCTGCCACAGCAAAGGTGCCAGCGGGGAAAAGTGATGCTGGTCCTCACTGCCTCCTGGAACCCCTTCAAATGCCCCACACAATTTGGCCCTCTCTGCTTTCCTGCGGACTCTATCCTCAAAAGCACCTTTTTTCACTTTCGGCGGTGTTTGGAGCAAAAAAGACAAACGTCCAGCTTTTGCTGCCACAGCAAAGGTGCCAGCGGGGAAAAGTGATGCTGGTCCTCACTGCCTCCTGGAACCCCTTCAAATGACCCAGACAATTTGGCCCTCTCTGCTTTCCTGCGGACTCTATCTTCAAAACCAGCTTTTTTCACTTTCGGTGCCCTCTGGAGCAAAAATATATACGTCCAGCTTTTGCTGCCACAGCAAAGGTGCCAGCGGGGAAAAGTGATGCTGGTCCTCACTGCCTCCTGGAACCCCTTCAAATGCCCCAGACAATTTGGCCCTCTCTGCTTTCCTGCGGACTCCATCCTCAAAAGCACCTTTTTTCGCTTTCGGTGCCCTCCGGAGCAAAAAAGACAAACATCCAGCTTTTGCTGCCACAGCAAAGGTGCCAGCGGGGAAAAGTGATGCTGGTCCTCACTGCCTCCTGGAACCCCTTCAAATGCCCCAGACAATTTGGCCCTCTCTGCTTTACTGCGGACTCCATCCTCAAAAGCACCTTTTTTCGCTTTCGGCGGTGTTTGGAGCAAAAAAGACAAACGTCCAGCTTTTGCTGCCACAGCAAAGGTGCCAGCGGGGAAAAGTGATGCTGGTCCTCACTGCCTCCTGGAACCCCTTCAAATGCCCCACACAATTTGGCCCTCTCTGTTTTCATGCGGACTCCATCCTCAAAAGCACTGTTATTCACTTTCGGCGCTCTTTGGAGCAAAAAAGACAAACGTCCAGCTATTGCTGCCACAGCAAAGGTGCCAGCGGGGAAAAGTGATGCTGGTCCTCACTGCCTCCTGGAACCCCTTCAAATGACCCAGACAATTTGGCCCTCTCTGCTTTCCTGCGGACTCCATCCTCAAAAGCACCTGTTATCACTCTCGGCAGCTTACGGAGCCAAAAAGACAAACGTCCAGCTTTTGCTGCCACAGCAAAGGTGCCAGCGGGGAAAAGTGATGCTGGTCCTACCGCCTCCTGGAACCCCTTCAAATGCCCCAGACAATTTGGCCCTCTCTGCTTTCCTGCGGACTCCATCCTCAAAAGCACCTGTTTTCGCTTTCGGCGTTGTTTGGAGCAAAAAAGACAAACGTCCAGCTTTTGCTGCCACAGCAAAGGTGCCAGCGGGGAAAAGTGATGCTGGTCCTACCGCCTCCTGGAACCCCTTCAAATGCCCCAGACAATTTGGCCCTCTCTGCTTTCCTGCGGACTCCATCCTCAAAAGCACTGTTTTTCACTTTCGGCGCTCTTTGGAGCAAAAAAGACAAACGTCCAGCTATTGCTGCCACAGCAAAGGTGCCAGCGGGGAAAAGTGATGCTGGTCCTCACTGCCTCCTGGAAACCCTTCAAATGCCCCAGACAATTTGGCCCTCTTTGCTTTCCTGCGGAATCTAGCCTCAAAAGTACCTTTTTTCACTTTCGGCGGCCTCCGGAGCATAAAAGACAAACGTACAGCTTTTGCTGCCATAGCAAAGGTGCCAGCGGGGAAAAGTCATACTGGTCCTCACTGCCTCCTGGAACCCCTTCAAATGCCCCAGACAATTTGGCCCTCTCTGCTTCCCTGCGGACTCCATCCTCAAAAGCACCTTTTTTCGCTTTCGGCGGTGTTTGGAGCAAAAAAGACAAACGTCCAGCTTTTGCTGCCACAGCAAAGGTGCCAGTGGGGAAAAATGATGCTGGTCCTCACTGCCTCCTGGAACCCCTTCAAATGCCCCAGACAATTTGGCCCTCTCTGCTTTCCTGCGGACTCTATCCTCAAAAGCACCTGTTATCACTCTCGGCAGCTTACAGAGCCAAAAAGACAAACGTCCAGCTTTTGCTGCCACAGCAAAGGTGCCAGCGGGGAAAAGTGATGCTGGTCCTCACTGCCTCCTGGAACCCCTTCAAATGCCCCACACAATTTGGCCCTCTCTGCTTTCCTGCGGACTCTATCCTCAAAAGCACCGTTTTTCAATTTTGGCGCCCTCCGGAGCAAAAAAGACAAACGTCCAGCTTTTGCTGCCACAGCAAAGGTGCCAGCGGGGAAAAGTGATGCTGGTCCTCACTGCCTCCTGGAACCCCTTCAAATGCCCCAGACAATTTGGCCCTCTCTGCTTTCCTGCGGACTCTATCCTCAAAAGCACCTGTTATCACTCTCGGCAGCTTACGGAGCCAAAATACAAACGTCCAGCTTTTGCTGCCACAGCAAAGGTGCCAGCAGGGAGAAGTGATGCTGGTCCTCACTGCCTCCTGGAACCCCTTCAAATGCCCCAGACAATTTGGCCCTCTCTGCTTTCCTGCGGACTCCATCCTCAAAAGCACCTTTTTTCGCTTTCGGCGGTGTTTGGAGCAAAAAAGACAAACGTCCAGCTTTTGCTGCCACAGCAAAGGTGCCAGCAGGGAAAAGTGATGCTGGTCCTCACTGCCTCCTGGAACCCCTTCAAATGCCCCAGACAATTTGGCCCTCTCTGCTTTCCTGCGGACTCTAGCCTCAAAAGTACCTTTTTTCGCTTTCGGTGGTTTTTGGAGCAAAAAAGACAAACGTCCAGCTTTTGCGGCCATAGCAAAGGTGCCAGCGGGGAAAAGTGTTGCTGGTCCTCACTGCCTCCTGGAACCCCTTCAAATGCCCCAGACAATTTGGCCCTCTCTGCTTTCCTGCGCACTCTTTCTTCAAAACCACCTTTTTTCACTTTCGGTGCCCTCTGTTGCAAAAATACATACGTCCAGCTTTTGCTGCCACAGCAAAGGTGCCAGCGGGGAAAAGTGATGCTGGTCCTCACTGCCTCCTGGAACCCCTTCAAATGCCCCAGACAATTTGGCCCTCTCTGCTTTCCTGCGGACTCTATCTTCAAAACCACCTTTTTTCACTTTCGGTGCCCTCTGGAGCAAAAATACATACGTCCAGCTTTTGCTGCCACAGCAAAGGTGCCAGCGGGGAAAAGTGATGCTGGTCCTCACTGCCTCCTGGAACCCCTTCAAATGCCCCAGACAATTTGGCCCTCTCTGCTTTCCTGCGGACTCCATCCTCAAAAGCACCTGTTTTCACTTTCGGCGTTGTTTGGAGCAAAAAAGACAAACGTCCAGCTTTTGATGCCACAGCAAAGGTGCCAGCGGGGAAAAGTGATGCTGGTCCTACCGCCTCCTGGAACCCCTTCAAATGCCCCACACAATTTGGCCCTCTCTGCTTTCCTGCGGACTCCGTCCTCAAAAGTACTGTTTTTCACTTTCGTCGCTCTTTGGAGCAAAAAAGACAAACGTCCAGCTATTGCTGCCACAGCAAAGGTGCCAGCGGGGAAAAGTGATGCTGGTCCTCACTGCCTCCTGGAACCCCTTCAAATGCCCCAGACAATTTGGTCCTCTTTTCTTTCCTGCCTACTCTAGCCTCAAAAGTACCTTTTTTCACTTTCGACGCCCTCCGGAGCATAAAAGACAAACGTCCATCTTTTGCTGCCATAGCAAAGGTGCCAGCGGGGAAAAGTGATGCTGGTCCTCACTGCCTCCTGGAACCCCTTCAAATGCCCCAGACAATTTGGCCCTCTCTGCTTTCCTGCGGACTCCATCCTCAAAAGCACCTTTTTTCGCTTTCGGCGGTGTTTGGAGCAAAAAAGACAAACGTCCAGCTTTTGCTGCCACAGCAAAGGTGCCAGCGGGGAAAAGTGATGCTGGTCCTCACTGCCTCCTGGAACCCCTTCAAATGCCCCACACAATTTGGCCCTCTCTGCTTTCCTGCGGACTCTATCCTCAAAAGCACCTGTTATCACTCTCGGCAGCTTACAGAGCCAAAAAGACAAACGTCCAGCTTTTGCTGCCACAGCAAAGGTGCCAGCGGGGAAAAGTGATGCTGGTCCTCACTGCCTCCTGGAACCCCTTCAAATGCCCCAGACAATTTGGCCCTCTCTGCTTTCCTGCGGACTCTATCCTCAAAAGCACCGTTTTTCAATTTCGGCGCCCTCCGGAGCAAAAAAGACAAACGTCCAGCTTTTGCTGCCACAGCAAAGGTGCCAGCGGGGAAAAGTGATGCTGGTCCTCACTGCCTCCTGGAACCCCTTCAAATGCCCCAGACAATTTGGCCCTCTCTGCTTTCCTGCGGACTCCATCCTCAAAAGCACCTGTTTTCGCTTTCGGCGGTGTTTGGAGCAAAAAAGACAAACGTCCAGCTTTTGCTGCCACAGCAAAGGTGCCAGCGGGGAAAAGTGATGCTGGTCCTCACTGCCTCCTGGAACCCCTTCAAATGCCCCAGACAATTTGGCCCTCTCTGCTTTCCTGCGGACTCCATCCTCAAAAGCACCTGTTTTCGCTTTCGGCGGTGTTTGGAGCAAAAAAGACAAACGTCCAGCTTTTGCTGCCACAGCAAAGGTGCCAGCGGGGAAAAGTGATGCTGGTCCTCACTGCCTCCTGGAACCCCTTCAAATGCCCCAGACAATTTGGCCCTCTCTGCTTTCCTGCGGACTCTATCCTCAAAAGCATTTGTTATCACTCTCGGCAGCTTACAGAGCCAAAAAGACAAACGTCCAGCTTTTGCTGCCACAGCAAAGGTGCCAGCGGGGAAAAGTGATGCTGGTCCTCACTGCCTCCTGGAACCCCTTCAAATGCCCCACACAATTTGGCCCTCTCTGCTTTCCTGCGGACTCTATCCTCAAAAGCACCGTTTTTCAATTTTGGCGCCCTCCGGAGCAAAAAAGACAAACGTCCAGCTTTTGCTGCCACAGCAAAGGTGCCAGCGGGGAAAAGTGATGCTGGTCCTCACTGCCTCCTGGAACCCCTTCAAATGCCCCAGACAATTTGGCCCTCTCTGCTTTCCTGCGGACTCTATCCTCAAAAGCACCTGTTATCACTCTCGGCAGCTTACGGAGCCAAAATACAAACGTCCAGCTTTTGCTGCCACAGCAAAGGTGCCAGCAGGGAGAAGTGATGCTGGTCCTCACTGCCTCCTGGAACCCCTTCAAATGCCCCAGACAATTTGGCCCTCTCTGCTTTCCTGCGGACTCCATCCTCAAAAGCACCTTTTTTCGCTTTCGGCGGTGTTTGGAGCAAAAAAGACAAACGTCCAGCTTTTGCTGCCACAGCAAAGGTGCCAGCAGGGAAAAGTGATGCTGGTCCTCACTGCCTCCTGGAACCCCTTCAAATGCCCCAGACAATTTGGCCCTCTCTGCTTTCCTGCGGACTCTAGCCTCAAAAGTACCTTTTTTCGCTTTCGGTGGTTTTTGGAGCAAAAAAGACAAACGTCCAGCTTTTGCGGCCATAGCAAAGGTGCCAGCGGGGAAAAGTGTTGCTGGTCCTCACTGCCTCCTGGAACCCCTTCAAATGCCCCAGACAATTTGGCCCTCTCTGCTTTCCTGCGGACTCTTTCTTCAAAACCACCTTTTTTCACTTTCGGTGCCCTCTGTTGCAAAAATACATACGTCCAGCTTTTGCTGCCACAGCAAAGGTGCCAGCGGGGAAAAGTGATGCTGGTCCTCACTGCCTCCTGGAACCCCTTCAAATGCCCCAGACAATTTGGCCCTCTCTGCTTTCCTGCGGACTCTTTCTTCAAAACCACCTTTTTTCACTTTCGGTGCCCTCTGTTGCAAAAATACATACGTCCAGCTTTTGCTGCCACAGCAAAGGTGCCAGCGGGGAAAAGTGATGCTGGTCCTCACTGCCTCCTGGAACCCCTTCAAATGCCCCAGACAATTTGGCCCTCTCTGCTTTCCTGCGGACTCCATCCTCAAAAGCACCTGTTTTCACTTTCGGCGTTGTTTGGAGCAAAAAAGACAAACGTCCAGCTTTTGATGCCACAGCAAAGGTGCCAGCGGGGAAAAGTGATGCTGGTCCTACCGCCTCCTGGAACCCCTTCAAATGCCCCACACAATTTGGCCCTCTCTGCTTTCCTGCGGACTCCGTCCTCAAAAGTACTGTTTTTCACTTTCGTCGCTCTTTGGAGCAAAAAAGACAAACGTCCAGCTATTGCTGCCACAGCAAAGGTGCCAGCGGGGAAAAGTGATGCTGGTCCTCACTGCCTCCTGGAACCCCTTCAAATGCCCCAGACAATTTGATCCTCTTTTCTTTCCTGCCTACTCTAGCCTCAAAAGTACCTTTTTTCACTTTCGACGCCCTCCGGAGCATAAAAGACAAACGTCCATCTTTTGCTGCCATAGCAAAGGTGCCAGCGGGGAAAAGTGATGCTGGTCCTCACTGCCTCCTGGAACCCCTTCAAATGCCCCAGACAATTTGGCCCTCTCTGCTTTCCTGCGGACTCCATCCTCAAAAGCACCTTTTTTCGCTTTCGGCGGTGTTTGGAGCAAAAAAGACAAACGTCCAGCTTTTGCTGCCACAGCAAAGGTGCCAGCGGGGAAAAGTGATGCTGGTCCTCACTGCCTCCTGGAACCCCTTCAAATGCCCCACACAATTTGGCCCTCTCTGCTTTCCTGCGGACTCTATCCTCAAAAGCACCTGTTATCACTCTCGGCAGCTTACAGAGCCAAAAAGACAAACGTCCAGCTTTTGCTGCCACAGCAAAGGTGCCAGCGGGGAAAAGTGATGCTGGTCCTCACTGCCTCCTGGAACCCCTTCAAATGCCCCAGACAATTTGGCCCTCTCTGCTTTCCTGCGGACTCTATCCTCAAAAGCACCGTTTTTCAATTTCGGCGCCCTCCGGAGCAAAAAAGACAAACGTCCAGCTTTTGCTGCCACAGCAAAGGTGCCAGCGGGGAAAAGTGATGCTGGTCCTCACTGCCTCCTGGAACCCCTTCAAATGCCCCAGACAATTTGGCCCTCTCTGCTTTCCTGCGGACTCCATCCTCAAAAGCACCTGTTTTCGCTTTCGGCGGTGTTTGGAGCAAAAAAGACAAACGTCCAGCTTTTGCTGCCACAGCAAAGGTGCCAGCGGGGAAAAGTGATGCTGGTCCTCACTGCCTCCTGGAACCCCTTCAAATGCCCCAGACAATTTGGCCCTCTCTGCTTTCTTGCGGACTCTATCTTCAAAACCACCTTTTTTCAATTTCGGTGCCCTCTGGAGCAAAAATACATACGTCCAGCTTTTCCTGCCACAGCAAAGGTGCCAGCGGGGAAAAGTGATGCTGGTCCTCACTGCCTCCTGGAACCCCTTCAAATGCCCCAGACAATTTGGCCCTCTCTGCTTTCCTGCGGACTTCATCCTCAAAAGCACCTTTTTTCACTTTCGGCGATGTTTGGAACAAAAAAGACAAACGTCCAGCTTTTGCTGCCACAGCAAAGGTGCCAGCGGGGAAAAGTGATGCTGGTCCTCACTGCCTCCTGGAACCCCTTCAAATGCCCCACACAATTTGGCCCTCTCTGCTTTCCTGCGGACTCCATCCTCAAAAGCACCTTTTTTCACTTTCGGCGCTGTTTGGAGCAAAAAGGACAAACGTCCAGCTTTTGCTGCCACAGCAAAGGTGCCAGCGGGGAAAAGTGATGCTGGTCCTCACTGCCTCCTGGAACCCCTTTAAATGCCCCAGACAATTTGGCCCTCTCTGCTTTCCTGCGGACTCTATCTTCAAAACCACCTTTTTTCACTTTTGGTGCCCTCTGGAGCAAAAATATATACGTCTAGCTTTTGCTTCCACAGCAAAGGTGCCAGCGGGGAAAAGTGATGCTGGTCCTCACTGCCTCCTGGAACCCCTTCAAATGCCCCACACAATTTGGCCCTCTCTGCTTTCCTGCGGACTCCATCCTCAAAAGCACCTGTTTTCGCTTTCGGCGCCCTCCGGAGCAAAAAATACAAACGTCCAGCTTTTGCTGCCACAGCAAAGGTGCCAGCGGGGAAAAGTGATGCTGGTCCTCACTGCCTCCTGGAACCCCTTCAAATGCCCCAGACAATTTGGCCCTCTCTGCTTTCCTGCGGACTCCATCCTCAAAAGCACCTGTTTTCGCTTTCGGCGGTGTTTGGAGCAAAAAAGACAAACGTCCAGCTTTTGCTGCCACAGCAAAGGTGCCACCGGGAAAAGTGATGCTGGTCCTCACTGCCTCCTGGAACCCCTTCAAATGCCCCACACAATTGGGCCCTCTCTGCTTTCCTGCGGACTCTAGCCTCAAAAGCACCTGTTATCACTCTCGGCAGCTTACAGAGCCAAAAAGACAAACGTCCAGCTTTTGCTGCCACAGCAAAGGTGCCAGCGGGGAAAAGTGATGCTGGTCCTCACTGCCTCCTGGAACCCCTTCAAATGCCCCAGACAATTTGGCCCTCTCTGCTTTCCTGCGGACTCCATCCTCAAAAGCACCTTTTTTCGCTTTCGGCGGTGTTTGGAGCAAAAAAGACAAACGTCCAGCTTTTGCTGCCACAGCAAAGGTGCCAGCGGGGAAAAGTGATGCTGGTCCTCACTGCCTCCTGGAACCCCTTCAAATGCCCCACACAATTTGGCCCTCTCTGCTTTCTTGTGGACTCTATCTTCAAAACCACCTTTTTTCAATTTCGGTGCCCTCTGGAGCAAAAAAGACAAACGTCCAGCTTTTGCTGCCACAGCAAAGGTGCCAGCGGGGAAAAGTGATGCTGGTCCTCACTGCCTCCTGGAACCCCTTCAAATGCCCCACACAATTTGGCCCTCTCTGCTTTCCTGCGGACTCTATCCTCAAAAGCACCTTTTTTCACTTTCGGCGCTGTTTGGAGCAAAAAGGACAAACGTCCAGCTTTTGCTGCCACAGCAAAGGTGCCAGCGGGGAAAAGTGATGCTGGTCCTCACTGCCTCCTGGAACCCCTTTAAATGCCCCAGACAATTTGGCCCTCTCTGCTTTCCTGCGGACTCTATCTTCAAAACCACCTTTTTTCACTTTTGGTGCCCTCTGGAGCAAAAATATATACGTCTAGCTTTTGCTTCCACAGCAAAGGTGCCAGCGGGGAAAAGTGATGCTGGTCCTCACTGCCTCCTGGAACCCCTTCAAATGCCCCACACAATTTGGCCCTCTCTGCTTTCCTGCGGACTCCATCCTCAAAAGCACCTGTTTTCGCTTTCGGCGCCCTCCGGAGCAAAAAATACAAACGTCCAGCTTTTGCTGCCACAGCAAAGGTGCCAGCGGGGAAAAGTGATGCTGGTCCTCACTGCCTCCTGGAACCCCTTCAAATGCCCCACACAATTTGGCCCTCTCTGCTTTCCTGCGGACTCCATCCTCAAAAGCACCTGTTTTCGCTTTCGGCGGTGTTTGGAGCAAAAAAGACAAACGTCCAGCTTTTGCTGCCACAGCAAAGGTGCCACCGGGAAAAGTGATGCTGGTCCTCACTGCCTCCTGGAACCCCTTCAAATGCCCCACACAATTGGGCCCTCTCTGCTTTCCTGCGGACTCTAGCCTCAAAAGCACCTGTTATCACTCTCGGCAGCTTACAGAGCCAAAAAGACAAACGTCCAGCTTTTGCTGCCACAGCAAAGGTGCCAGCGGGGAAAAGTGATGCTGGTCCTCACTGCCTCCTGGAACCCCTTCAAATGCCCCAGACAATTTGGCCCTCTCTGCTTTCCTGCGGACTCCATCCTCAAAAGCACCTTTTTTCGCTTTCGGCGGTGTTTGGAGCAAAAAAGACAAACGTCCAGCTTTTGCTGCCACAGCAAAGGTGCCAGCGGGGAAAAGTGATGCTGGTCCTCACTGCCTCCTGGAACCCCTTCAAATGCCCCACACAATTTGGCCCTCTCTGCTTTCTTGTGGACTCTATCTTCAAAACCACCTTTTTTCAATTTCGGTGCCATCTGGAGCAAAAAAGACAAACGTCCAGCTTTTGCTGCCACAGCAAAGGTGCCAGCGGGGAAAAGTGATGCTGGTCCTCACTGCCTCCTGGAACCCCTTCAAATGCCCCACACAATTTGGCCCTCTCTGCTTTCCTGCGGACTCTATCCTCAAAAGCACCTTTTTTCACTTTCGGCGCTGTTTGGAGCAAAAAAGACAAACGTCCAGCTTTTGCTGCCACAGCAAAGGTGCCAGCGGGGAAAAGTGATGCTGGTCCTCACTGCCTCCTGGAACCCCTTTAAATGCCCCAGACAATTTGGCCCTCTCTGCTTTCCTGCGGACTCTATCTTCAAAACCACCTTTTTTCACTTACGGTGCCCTCTGGAGCAAAAATATATACGTCCAGCTTTTGCTGCCACAGCAAAGGTGCCAGCGGGGAAAAGTGATGCTGGTCCTCACTGCCTCCTGGAACCCCTTCAAATGCCCCAGACAATTTGGCCCTCTCTGCTTTCCTGCGGACTCCATCCTCAAAAGCACCTTTTATAACTTTTGGCGCCCTCCGGAGCAAAAAAGACAAACGTCCAGCTTTTGCTGCCACAGCAAAGGTGCCAGCGGGGAAAAGTGATGCTGGTCCTCACTGCCTCCTGGAACCCCTTCAAATGCCCCAGACAATTTGGCCCTCTCTGCTTTCCTGCGGGCTCTTTCTTCAAAACCACGTCTTTTCACTTTCGGTGCCCTCTGTTGCAAAAATACATACGTCCAGCTTTTGCTGCCACAGCAAAGGTGCCAGCGGGGAAAAGTGATGCTGGTCCTCACTGCCTCCTGGAACCCCTTCAACTGCCCCAGACAATTTGGCCCTCTCTGCTTTCCTGCGGACTCCATCCTCAAAAGCACCTTTTTTCGCTTTCGGCGTTGTTTAGAGCAAAAAAGACAAACGTCCAGCTTTTGCTGCCACAGCAAAGGTGCCAGCGGGGAAAAGTGATGCTGGTCCTCACTGCCTCCTGGAACCCCTTCAAACGCCCCAGACAATTTGGCCCTCTCTGCTTTCCTGCGGACTCCATCCTCAAAAGCACCTGTTTTCGCTTTCGGCGTTGTTTGGAGCAAAAAAGACAAACGTCCAGCTTTTGCTGCCACAGCAAAGGTGCCAGCGGGGAAAAGTGATGCTGGTCCTCACTGCCTCCTGGAACCCCTTCAAATGCCCCACACAATTTGGCCCTCTCTGCTTTCCTGCGGACTCCATCCTCAAAAGCACTGTTTTTCACTTTCGGCGCTCTTTGGAGCAAAAAAGACAAACGTCCAGCTATTGCTGCCACAGCAAAGGTGCCAGCGGGGAAAAGTGATGCTGGTCCTCACTGCCTCCTGGAACCCCTTCAAATGCCCCAGACAATTTGGCCCTCTCTGCTTTCCTGCGCACTCTAACCTCAAAAGTACCTTTTTTTGCTTTCGGCGCCCTCCGGATCAAAAAAGACAAACGTCCAGCTTTTGCTGCCATAGCAAAGGTGCCAGCGGGGAAAAGTGATGCTGGTCCTCACTGCCTCCTGGAACCCCTTCAAATGCCCCAGACAATTTGGCCCTCTCTGCTTTCCTGCGGACTCCATCCTCAAAAGCACCTTTTTTCGCTTTCGGCGGTGTTTGGAGCAAAAAAGACAAACGTCCAGCTTTTGCTGCCACAGCAAAGGTGCCAGCGGGGAAAAGTGATGCTGGTCCTCACTGCCTCCTGGAAACCCTTCAAATGCCCCAGACAATTTGGCCCTCTCTGCTTTCCTGCGGACTCTAGCCTCAAAAGTACCTTTTTACGCTTTCGGCGGTGTTTGGAGCAAAAAAGACAAACGTCCAGCTTTTGCTGCCACAGCAAAGGTGCCAGCGGGGAAAAGTGATGCTGGTCCTCACTGCCTCCTGGAACCCCTTCAAATGCCCCAGACAATTTGGCCCTCTCTGCTTTCCTGCGGACTCCATCCTCAAAAGCACCTTTTTTCGCTTTCGGCGGTGTTTGGAGCAAAAAAGACAAACGTCCAGCTTTTGCTGCCACAGCAAAGGTGCCAGCGGGGAAAAGTGATGCTGGTCCTCACTGCCTCCTGGAACCCCTTCAAATGCCCCAGACAATTTGGCCCTCTCTGCTTTCCTGCGGACTCTATCTTCAAAACCACCTTTATTCACTTTCGGTGCCCTCTGGAGCAAAAATACATACGTCCAGCTTTTGCTGCCACAGCAAAGGTGCCAGCGGGGAAAAGTGATGCTGGTCCTCACTGCCTCCTGGAACCCCTTCAAATGCCCCACACAATTTGGCCCTCTCTGCTTTCCTGCGGACTCCATCCTCAAAAGCACCTGTTTTCGCTTTCGGCGTTGTTTGGCCAAAAAAGACAAACGTCCAGCTTTTGATGCCACAGCAAAGGTGCCAGCGGGGAAAAGTGATGCTGGTCCTACCGCCTCCTGGAACCCCTTCAAATGCCCCACACAATTTGGCCCTCTCTGCTTTCCTGCGGACTCCGTCCTCAAAAGTACTGTTTTTCACTTTCGTCGCTCTTTGGAGCAAAAAAGACAAACGTCCAGCTATTGCTGCCACAGCAAAGGTGCCAGCGGGGAAAAGTGATGCTGGTCCTCACTGCCTCCTGGAACCCCTTCAAATGCCCCAGAGAATTTGGCCCTCTTTGCTTTCCTGCCTACTCTATCCTCAAAAGCACCTCTTTTCACTTTCGGTGCCCTCTGGAGCAAAAAATACAAACGTCCATCTTTTGCTGCCATAGCAAAGGTGCCAGCGGGGAAAAGTGATACTGGTCCTCACTGCCTCCTGGAACCCCTTCAAATGCCCCAGACAATTTGGCCCTCTCTGCTTTCCTGCGGACTCCATCCTCAAAAGCACCTTTTTTCGCTTTCGGCGGTGTTTGGAGCAGAAAAGACAAACGTCCAGCTTTTGCTGCCACAGCAAAGGTGCCAGCGGGGAAAAGTGATGCTGGTCCTCACTGCCTCCTGGAACCCCTTCAAATGCCCCAGACAATTTGGCCCTCTCTGCTTTCCTGCGGACTCTATCCTCAAAAGCACCTGTTATCACTCTCGGCAGCTTACAGAGCCAAAAAGACAAACGTCCAGCTTTTGCTGCCACAGCAAAGGTGCCAGCGGGGAAAAGTGATGCTGGTCCTCACTGCCTCCTGGAACCCCTTCAAATGCCCCAGACAATTTGGCCCTCTCTGCTTTCCTGCGGACTCCATCCTCAAAAGCACCTTTTTTAGCTTTCGGCGGTGTTTGGAGCAAAAAAGACAAACGTCCATCTTTTGCTGCCACAGCAAAGGTGCCAGCGGGGAAAAGTGATGCTGGTCCTCACTGCCTCCTGGAACCCCTTCAAATGCCCCAGACAATTTGGCCCTCTCTGCTTTCTTGCGGACTCTATCTTCAAAACCACCTTTTTTCAATTTCGGTGCCCTCTGGAGCAAAAATACATACGTCCAGCTTTTCCTGCCACAGCAAAGGTGCCAGCGGGGAAAAGTGATGCTGGTCCTCACTGCCTCCTGGAACCCCTTCAAATGCCCCACACAATTTGGCCCTCTCTGCTTTCCTGCGGACTTCATCCTCAAAAGCACCTTTTTTCACTTTCGGCGATGTTTGGAACAAAAAAGACAAACGTCCAGCTTTTGCTGCCACAGCAAAGGTGCCAGCGGGGAAAAGTGATGCTGGTCCTCACTGCCTCCTGGAACCCCTTCAAATGCCCCACACAATTTGGCCCTCTCTGCTTTCCTGCGGACTCTATCCTCAAAAGCACCTTTTTTCACTTTCGGCGCTGTTTGGAGCAAAAAGGATAAACGTCCAGCTTTTGCTGCCACAGCAAAGGTGCCAGCGGGGAAAAGTGATGCTGGTCCTCACTGCCTCCTGGAACCCCTTTAAATGCCCCAGACAATTTGGCCCTCTCTGCTTTCCTGCGGACTCCATCCTCAAAAGCACCTGTTTTCACTTTCGGCGCTGTTTGGAGCAAAAAGGACAAACGTCCAGCTTTTGCTTCCACAGCAAAGGTGCCAGCGGGGAAAAGTGATGCTGGTCCTCACTGCCTCCTGGAACCCCTTCAAATGCCCCAGACAATTTGGCCCTCTCTGCTTTCCTGCGGACTCCATCCTCAAAAGCACCTTTTTTCGCTTTCGGCGCCCTCCGGAGCAAAAAAGACAAACGTCCAGCTTTTGCTGCCACAGCAAAGGTGCCAGCGGGGAAAAGTGATGCTGGTCCTCACTGCCTCCTGGAACCCCTTCAAATGCCCCACACAATTTGGCCCTCTCTGCTTTCCTGCGGACTCCATCCTCAAAAGCACCTGTTTTCGCTTTCGGCGGTGTTTGGAGCAAAAAAGACAAACGTCCAGCTTTTGCTGCCACAGCAAAGGTGCCACCGGGAAAAGTGATGCTGGTCCTCACTGCCTCCTGGAACCCCTTCAAATGCCCCACACAATTTGGCCCTCTCTGCTTTCCTGCGGACTCTAGCCTCAAAAGCACCTGTTATCACTCTCGGCAGCTTACAGAGCCAAAAAGACAAACGTCCAGCTTTTGCTGCCACAGCAAAGGTGCCAGCGGGGAAAAGTGATGCTGGTCCTCACTGCCTCCTGGAACCCCTTCAAATGCCCCAGACAATTTGGCCCTCTCTGCTTTCCTGCGGACTCTATCCTCAAAAGCACCGTTTTTCAATTTCGGCGCCCTCCGGAGCAAAAAAGACAAACGTCCAGCTTTTGCTGCCACAGCAAAGGTGCCAGCGGGGAAAAGTGATGCTGGTCCTCACTGCCTCCTGGAACCCCTTCAAATGCCCCACACAATTTGGCCCTCTCTGCTTTCCTGCGGACTCCATCCTCAAAAGCACCTTTTTTCGCTTTCGGCGGTGTTTGGAGCAAAAAAGACAAACGTCCAGCTTTTGCTGCCACAGCAAAGGTGCCAGCGGGGAAAAGTGATGCTGGTCCTCACTGCCTCCTGGAACCCCTTCAAATGCCCCACACAATTTGGCCCTCTCTGCTTTCTTGCGGACTCTATCTTCAAAACCACCTTTTTTCAATTTCGGTGCCCTCTGGAGCAAAAAAGACAAACGTCCAGCTTTTGCTGCCACAGCAAAGGTGCCAGCGGGGAAAAGTGATGCTGGTCCTCACTGCCTCCTGGAACCCCTTCAAATGCCCCACACAATTTGGCCCTCTCTGCTTTCCTGCGGACTCTAGCCTCAAAAGCACCTGTTATCACTCTCGGCAGCTTACAGAGCCAAAAAGACAAACGTCCAGCTTTTGCTGCCACAGCAAAGGTGCCAGCGGGGAAAAGTGATGCTGGTCCTCACTGCCTCCTGGAACCCCTTCAAATGCCCCAGACAATTTGGCCCTCTCTGCTTTCCTGCGGACTCTATCCTCAAAAGCACCGTTTTTCAATTTCGGCGCCCTCCGGAGCAAAAAAGACAAACGTCCAGCTTTTGCTGCCACAGCGAAGGTGCCAGCGGGGAAAAGTGATGCTGGTCCTCACTGCCTCCTGGAACCCCTTCAAATGCCCCACACAATTTGGCCCTCTCTGCTTTCTTGCGGACTCTATCTTCAAAACCACCTTTTTTAAATTTCGGTGCCCTCTGGAGCAAAAAAGACAAACGTCCAGCTTTTGCTGCCACAGCAAAGGTGCCAGCGGGGAAAAGTGATGCTGGTCCTCACTGCCTCCTGGAACCCCTTCAAATGCCCCACACAATTTGGCCCTCTCTGCTTTCCTGCGGACTCTATCCTCAAAAGCACCTTTTTTCACTTTCGGCGCTTTTTGGAGCAAAAAAGACAAACGTCCAGCTTTTGCTGCCACAGCAAAGGTGCCAGCGGGGAAAAGTGATGCTGGTCCTCACTGCCTCCTGGAACCCCTTTAAATGCCCCAGACAATTTGGCCCTCTCTGCTTTCCTGCGGACTCTATCTTCAAAACCACCTTTTTTCACTTTCGGTGCCCTCTGGAGCAAAAATATATACGTCCAGCTTTTGCTGCCACAGCAAAGGTGCCAGCGGGGAAAAGTGATGCTGGTCCTCACTGCCTCCTGGAACCCCTTCAAATGCCCCAGACAATTTGGCCCTCTCTGCTTTCCTGCGGACTCCATCCTCAAAAGCACCTTTTTTCGCTTTCGGGGCCCTCCGGAGCAAAAAAGACAAACGTCCAGCTTTTGCTGCCACAGCAAAGGTGCCAGCGGAGAAAAGTGGTGCTGGTCCTCACTGCCTCCTGGAACCCCTTCAAATGCCCCAGACAATTTGGCCCTCTTTGCTTTCCTGCGGACTCTAGCCTCAAAAGTACCTTTTTTCACTTTCGGCGCCCTCCGGAGCAAAAAAGACAAACGTCCAGCTTTTGCTGCCATAGCAAAGGTGCCAGCGGGGAAAAGTGATACTGGTCCTCACTGCCTCCTGGAACCCCTTCAAATGCCCCAGACAATTTGGCCCTCTCTGCTTTCCTGCGGACTCCATCCTCAAAAGCACCTTTTTTCGCTTTCGGCGGTGTTTGGAGCAAAAAAGACAAACGTCCAGCTTTTGCTGCCACAGCAAAGGTGCCAGCGGGGAAAAGTGATGCTGGTCCTCACTGCCTCCTGGAACCCCTTCAAATGCCCCACACAATTTGGCCCTCTCTGCTTTCCTGCGGACTCTATCCTCAAAAGCACCTGTTATCACTCTCGGCAGCTTACAGAGCCAAAAAGACAAACGTCCAGCTTTTGCTGCCACAGCAAAGGTGCCAGCGGGGAAAAGTGATGCTGGTCCTCACTGCCTCCTGGAACCCCTTCAAATGCCCCACACAATTTGGCCCTCTCTGCTTTCCTGCGGACTCTATCCTCAAAATCACCGTTTTTCAATTTCGGCGCCCTCCGGAGCAAAAAAGACAAACGTCCAGCTTTTGCTGCCACAGCAAAGGTGCCAGCGGGGAAAAGTGATGCTGGTCCTCACTGCCTCCTGGAACCCCTTCAAATGCCCCAGACAATTTGGCCCTCTCTGCTTTCCTGCGGACTCTATCCTCAAAAGCATTTGTTATCACTCTCGGCAGCTTACGGAGCCAAAATACAAACGTCCAGCTTTTGCTGCCACAGCAAAGATGCCAGCGGGGAAAAGTGATGCTGGTCCTCACTGCCTCCTGGAACCCCTTCAAATGCCCTACACAATTTGGCCCTCTCTGCTTTCCTGCGGACTCCATCCTCAAAAGCACCTTTTTTCGCTTTCGGCGGTGTTTGGAGCAAAAAAGACAAACGTCCAGCTTTTGCTGCCACAGCAAAGGTGCCAGCGGGGAAAAGTGATGCTGGTCCTCACTGCCTCCTGGAACCCCTTCAAATGCCCCACACAATTTGGCCCTCTCTGCTTTCTTGCGGACTCTATCTTCAAAACCACCTTTTTTCAATTTCGGTGCCCTCTGGAGCAAAAATATATACGTCCAGCTTTTGCTGCCACAGCAAAGGTGCCAGCGGGGAAAAGTGATGCTGGTCCTCACTGCCTCCTGGAACCCCTTCAAATGCCCCACACAATTTGGCCCTCTCTGCTTTCCTGCGGACTCCATCCTCAAAAGCACCTTTTTTCACTTTCGGCGATGTTTGGAGCAAAAAAGACAAACGTCCAGCTTTTGCTGCCACAGCAAAGGTGCCAGCGGGGAAAAGTGATGCTGGTCCTCACTGACTCCTGGAACCCCTTCAAATGCCCCAGACAATTTGGCCCTCTCTGCTTTCCTGCGGACTCCATCCTCAAAAGCACCTTTTTTCGCTTTCGGCGGTGTTTGGAGCAAAAAAGACAAACGTCCAGCTTTTGCTGCCACAGCAAAGGTGCCAGCGGAGAAAAGTGATGCTGGTCCTCACTGCCTCCTGGAACCCCTTCAAATGCCCCACACAATTTGGCCCTCTCTGCTTTCCTGCGGACTCCATCCTCAAAAGCACTGTTATTCACTTTCGGCGCTCTTTGGAGCAAAAAAGACAAACGTCCAGCTTTTGCTGCCACAGCAAAGGTGCCAGCGGAGAAAAGTGATGCTGGTCCTCACTGCCTCCTGGAACCCCTTCAAATGCCCCACACAATTTGGCCCTCTCTGCTTTCCTGCGGACTCTATCTTCAAAACCACCTTTTTTCACTTTCGGTGCCCTCTGGAGCAAAAAAGACAAACGTCCAGCTTTTGCTGCCACAGCAAAGGTGCCAGCGGGGAAAAGTGATGCTGGTCCTCACTGCCTCCTGGAACCCCTTCAAATGCCCTACACAATTTGGCCCTCTCTGCTTTCCTGCGGACTCTATCTTCAAAACCACCTTTTTTCACTTTCGGTGCCCTCTGGAGCAAAAATACATACGTCCAGCTTTTGCTGCCACAGCAAAGGTGCCAGCGGGGAAAAGTGATGCTGGTCCTCACTGCCTCCTGGAACCCCTTCAAATGCCCCAGACAATTTGGCCCTCTCTGCTTTCCTGCGGACTCCATCCTCAAAAGCACCTTTTTTCGCTTTCGGCGCCCTCCGGAGCAAAAAAGACAAACGTCCAGCTTTTGCTGCCACAGCAAAGGTGCCAGCGGGGAAAAGTGATGCTGGTCCTCACTGCCTCCTGGAACCCCTTCAAATGCCCCAGACAATTTGGCCCTCTCTGCTTTCCTGCGGACTCCATCCTCAAAAGCACCTTTTTTCGCTTTCGGCGGTGTTTGGAGCAAAAAAGACAAACGTCCAGCTTTTGCTGCCACAGCAAAGGTGCCAGCGGGGAAAAGTGATGCTGGTCCTCACTGCCTCCTGGAACCCCTTCAAATGCCCCACACAATTTGGCCCTCTCTGCTTTCCTGCGGACTCTATCTTCAAAAGCACCTTTTTTCACTTTCGGTGCACTCTGGAGCAAAAATACATACGTCCAACTTTTGCTGCCACAGCAAAGGTGCCAGCGGGGAAAAGTGATGCTGGTCCTCACTGCCTCCTGGAACCCCTTCAAATGCCCCACACAATTTGGCCCTCTCTGCTTTCCTGCGGACTCCATCCTCAAAAGCACCTGTTTTCGCTTTCGGCGGTGTTTGGAGCAAAAAAGACAAACGTCCAGCTTTTGCTGCCACAGCAAAGGTGCCAGCGGGGAAAAGTGATGCTGGTCCTCACTGCCTCCTGGAACCCCTTCAAATGCCCCACACAATTTGGCCCTCTCTGCTTTCCTGCGGACTCTATATTCAAAAGCACATTTTTTCACTTTCGGCGCCCTCCGGAGCAAAAAAGACAAACGTCCAGCTTTTCCTGCCACAGCAAAGGTGCCAGCGGGGAAAAGTGATGCTGGTCCTCACTGCCTCCTGGAACCCCTTCAAATGCCCCACACAATTTGGCCCTCTCTGCTTTCCTGCGGACTCCATCCTCAAAAGCACCTTTTTTCGCTTTCGGCGCCCTCCGGAGCAAAAAAGACAAACGTCCAGCTTTTGCTGCCACAGCAAAGGTGCCAGTGGGGAAAAGTGATGCTGGTCCTCACTGCCTCCTGGAACCCCTTCAAATGCCCCAGACAATTTGGCCCTCTCTGCTTTCCTGCGGACTCCATCCTCAAAAGCACCTTTTTTCGCTTTCGGCGGTGTTTGGAGCAAAAAAGACAAACGTCCAGCTTTTGCTGCCACAGCAAAGGTGCCAGCGGGGAAAAGTGATGCTGGTCCTCACTGCCTCCTGGAACCCCTTCAAATGCCCCACACAATTTGGCCCTCTCTGCTTTCCTGCGGACTCTATCTTCAAAACCACCTTTTTTCACTTTCGGTGCCCTCTGGAGCAAAAATACATACGTCCAGCTTTTGCTGCCACAGCAAAGGTGCCAGCGGGGAAAAGTGATGCTGGTCCTCACTGCCTCCTGGAACCCCTTCAAATGCCCCACACAATTTGGCCCTCTCTGCTTTCCTGCGGACTCCATCCTCAAAAGCACCTTTTTTCGCTTTCGGCGGTGTTTGGAGCAAAAAAGACAAACGTCCAGCTTTTGCTGCCACAGCAAAGGTGCCAGCGGGGAAAAGTGATGCTGGTCCTCACTGCCTCCTGGAACCCCTTCAAATGCCCCACACAATTTGGCCCTCTCTGCTTTCCTGCGGACTCTATCTTCAAAACCACCTTTTTTCACTTTCGGTGCCCTCTGGAGCAAAAATACATACGTCCAACTTTTGCTGCCACAGCAAAGGTGCCAGCGGGGGAAAGTGATGCTGGTCCTCACTGCCTCCTGGAACCCCTTCAAATGCCCCACACAATTTGGCACTCTCTGCTTTCCTGCGGACTCCATCCTCAAAAGCACCTGTTTTCGCTTTCGGCGGTGTTTGGAGCAAAAAAGACAAACGTCCAGCTTTTGCTGCCACAGCAAAGGTGCCAGCGGGGAAAAGTGATGCTGGTCCTCACTGCCTCCTGGAACCCCTTCAAATGCCCCAGACAATTTGGCCCTCTCTGCTTTCCTGCAGACTCTAGCCTCAAAAGTACCTTTTTTCACTTTCGGTGCCCTCTGGAGCAAAAATACATACGTCCAGCTTTTGCTGCCACAGCAAAGGTGCCAGCGGGGAAAAGTGATGCTGGTCCTCACTGCCTCCTGGAACCCCTTCAAATGCGCCAGACAATTTAGCCCTCTCTGCTTTCCTGCGGACTCTATCTTCAAAAGCACCATTTTTCACTCTCGGTGCTTTCTGGAGCAAAAATATATACGTCCAGCTTTTGCTGCCACAGCAAAGGTGCCAGCGGGGAAAAGTGATGCTGGTCCTCACTGCCTCCTGGAACCCCTTCAAATGCCCCAGACAATTTGGCCCTCTCTGCTTTCCTGCGGACTCTATCCTCAAAAGCACCTTTTTTCACTCTCGGCAGCCTCCGGAGCAAAAAAGACAAACGTCCAGCTTTTTTTGCCACAGCAAAGGTGCCAGCGGGGAAAAGTGATGCTGGTCCTCACTGCCTCCTGGAACCCCTTCAAATGCCCCACACAATTTGGCCCTCTCTGCTTTCCTGCAGACTCCATCCTCAAAAGCACCTGTTTTCGCTTTCGGCAGCTTACGGAGCCAAAAAGACAAACGTCCAGCTTTTGCTGCCACAGCAAAGGTGCCAGCGGGGAAAAGTGATGCTGGTCCTCACTGCCTCCTGGAACCCCTTCAAATGCCCCAGACAATTTGGCCCTCTCTGCTTTCCTGCGGACTCTATCTTCAAAAGCACATTTTTTCACTTTCGGCGCCCTCCGGAGCAAAAAATAAAAACGTCCAGCTTTTCCTGCCACAGCAAAGGTGCCAGTGGGGAAAAGTGATGCTGGTCCTCACTGCCTCCTGGAACCCCTTCAAATGCCCCAGACAATTTGGCCCTCTCTGCTTTCCTGTGGACTCCATCCTCAAAAGCACCTGTTTTCACTCTCGGTGCTTTCTGGAGCAAAAATATATACGTCCAGCTTTTGCTGCCACAGCAAAGGTGCCAGCGGGGAAAAGTGATGCTGGTCCTCACTGCCTCCTGGAACCCCTTCAAATGCCCCACACAATTTGGCCCTCTCTGCTTTCCTGCGGACTCCATCCTCAAAAGCACCTTTTTTCGCTTTCGGCGGTGTTTGGAGCAAAAAAGACAAACGTCCAGCTTTTGCTGCCACAGCAAAGGTGCCAGCGGGGAAAAGTGATGCTGGTCCTCACTGCCTCCTGGAACCCCTTCAAATGCCCCAGACAATTTGGCCCTCTCTGCTTTCCTGCGGACTCTATCTTCAAAACCACCTTTTTTCACTTTCGGTGCCCTCTGGAGCAAAAATACATACGTCCAGCTTTTGCTGCCACAGCAAAGGTGCCAGCGGGGAAAAGTGATGCTGGTCCTCACTGCCTCCTGGAACCCCTTCAAATGCCCCACACAATTTGGCCCTCTCTGCTTTCCTGCGGACTCCATCCTCAAAAGCACCTTTTTTCGCTTTCGGCGCCCTCCGGAGCAAAAAAGACAAACGTCCAGCTTTTGCTGCCACAGCAAAGGTGCCAGTGGGGAAAAGTGATGCTGGTCCTCACTGCCTCCTGGAACCCCTTCAAATGCCCCAGACAATTTGGCCCTCTCTGCTTTCCTGCGGACTCCATCCTCAAAAGCACCTTTTTTCGCTTTCGGCGGTGTTTGGAGCAAAAAAGACAAACGTCCAGCTTTTGCTGCCACAGCAAAGGTGCCAGCGGGGAAAAGTGATGCTGGTCCTCACTGCCTCCTGGAACCCCTTCAAATGCCCCACACAATTTGGCCCTCTCTGCTTTCCTGCGGACTCTATCTTCAAAACCACCTTTTTTCACTTTCGGTGCCCTCTGGAGCAAAAATACATACGTCCAGCTTTTGCTGCCACAGCAAAGGTGCCAGCGGGGAAAAGTGATGCTGGTCCTCACTGCCTCCTGGAACCCCTTCAAATGCCCCACACAATTTGGCCCTCTCTGCTTTCCTGCGGACTCCATCCTCAAAAGCACCTTTTTTCGCTTTCGGCGGTGTTTGGAGCAAAAAAGACAAACGTCCAGCTTTTGCTGCCACAGCAAAGGTGCCAGCGGGGAAAAGTGATGCTGGTCCTCACTGCCTCCTGGAACCCCTTCAAATGCCCCACACAATTTGGCCCTCTCTGCTTTCCTGCGGACTCTATCTTCAAAACCACCTTTTTTCACTTTCGGTGCCCTCTGGAGCAAAAATACATACGTCCAACTTTTGCTGCCACAGCAAAGGTGCCAGCGGGGGAAAGTGATGCTGGTCCTCACTGCCCCCTGGAACCCCTTCAAATGCCCCACACAATTTGGCACTCTCTGCTTTCCTGCGGACTCCATCCTCAAAAGCACCTGTTTTCGCTTTCGGCGGTGTTTGGAGCAAAAAAGACAAACGTCCAGCTTTTGCTGCCACAGCAAAGGTGCCAGCGGGGAAAAGTGATGCTGGTCCTCACTGCCTCCTGGAACCCCTTCAAATGCCCCAGACAATTTGGCCCTCTCTGCTTTCCTGCAGACTCTAGCCTCAAAAGTACCTTTTTTCACTTTCGGTGCCCTCTGGAGCAAAAATACATACGTCCAGCTTTTGCTGCCACAGCAAAGGTGCCAGCGGGGAAAAGTGATGCTGGTCCTCACTGCCTCCTGGAACCCCTTCAAATGCGCCAGACAATTTAGCCCTCTCTGCTTTCCTGCGGACTCTATCTTCAAAAGCACCATTTTTCACTCTCGGTGCTTTCTGGAGCAAAAATATATACGTCCAGCTTTTGCTGCCACAGCAAAGGTGCCAGCGGGGAAAAGTGATGCTGGTCCTCACTGCCTCCTGGAACCCCTTCAAATGCCCCAGACAATTTGGCCCTCTCTGCTTTCCTGCGGACTCTATCCTCAAAAGCACCTTTTTTCACTCTCGGCAGCCTCCGGAGCAAAAAAGACAAACGTCCAGCTTTTTTTGCCACAGCAAAGGTGCCAGCGGGGAAAAGTGATGCTGGTCCTCACTGCCTCCTGGAACCCCTTCAAATGCCCCACACAATTTGGCCCTCTCTGCTTTCCTGCAGACTCCATCCTCAAAAGCACCTGTTTTCGCTTTCGGCGGTGTTTGGAGCAAAAAAGACAAACGTCCAGCTTTTGCTGCCACAGCAAAGGTGCCAGCGGGGAAAAGTGATGCTGGTCCTCACTGCCTCCTGGAACCCCTTCAAATGCCCCAGACAATTTGGCCCTCTCTGCTTTCCTGCGGACTCTATCTTCAAAAGCACATTTTTTCACTTTCGGCGCCCTCCGGAGTAAAAAATAAAAACGTCCAGCTTTTCCTGCCACAGCAAAGGTGCCAGTGGGGAAAAGTGATGCTGGTCCTCACTGCCTCCTGGAACCCCTTCAAATGCCCCAGACAATTTGGCCCTCTCTGCTTTCCTGTGGACTCCATCCTCAAAAGCACCTGTTTTCGCTTTCGGCGGTGTTTGGAGCAAAAAAGACAAACATCCAGCTTTTGCTGCCACAGCAAAGGTGCCAGCGGGGGAAAGTGATGCTGGTCCTCACTGCCTCCTGGAACCCCTTCAAATGCCCCACACAATTTGGCACTCTCTGCTTTCCTGCGGACTCCATCCTCAAAAGCACCTGTTTTCGCTTTCGGCGGTGTTTGGAGCAAAAAAGACAAACGTCCAGCTTTTGCTGCCACAGCAAAGGTGCCAGCGGGGAAAAGTGATGCTGGTCCTCACTGCCTCCTGGAACCCCTTCAAATGCCCCAGACAATTTGGCCCTCTCTGCTTTCCTGCAGACTCTAGCCTCAAAAGTACCTTTTTTCACTTTCGGTGCCCTCTGGAGCAAAAATACATACGTTCAGCTTTTGCTGCCACAGCAAAGGTGCCAGCGGGGAAAAGTGATGCTGGTCCTCACTGCCTCCTGGAACCCCTTCAAATGCCCCACACAATTTGGCCCTCTCTGCTTTCCTGCGGACTCCATCCTCAAAAGCACCTTTTTTCGCTTTCGGCGGTGTTTGGAGCAAAAAAGACAAACGTCCAGCTTTTGCTGCCACAGCAAAGGTGCCAGCGGGGAAAAGTGATGCTGGTCCTCACTGCCTCCTGGAACCCCTTCAAATGCCCCAGACAATTTGGCCCTCTCTGCTTTCCTGCGGACTCTATCTTCAAAACCACCTTTTTTCACTTTCGGTGCCCTCTGGAGCAAAAATACATACGTCCAGCTTTTGCTGCCACAGCAAAGGTGCCAGCGGGGAAAAGTGATGCTGGTCCTCACTGCCTCCTGGAACCCCTTCAAATGCCCCACACAATTTGGCCCTCTCTGCTTTCCTGCGGACTCCATCCTCAAAAGCACCTTTTTTCGCTTTCGGCGCCCTCCGGAGCAAAAAAGACAAACGTCCAGCTTTTACTGCCACAGCAAAGGTGCCAGTGGGGAAAAGTGATGCTGGTCCTCACTGCCTCCTGGAACCCCTTCAAATGCCCCAGACAATTTGGCCCTCTCTGCTTTCCTGCGGACTCCATCCTCAAAAGCACCTTTTTTCGCTTTCGGCGGTGTTTGGAGCAAAAAAGACAAACGTCCAGCTTTTGCTGCCACAGCAAAGGTGCCAGCGGGGAAAAGTGATGCTGGTCCTCACTGCCTCCTGGAACCCCTTCAAATGCCCCACACAATTTGGCCCTCTCTGCTTTCCTGCGGACTCTATCTTCAAAACCACCTTTTTTCACTTTCGGTGCCCTCTGGAGCAAAAATACATACGTCCAGCTTTTGCTGCCACAGCAAAGGTGCCAGCGGGGAAAAGTGATGCTGGTCCTCACTGCCTCCTGGAACCCCTTCAAATGCCCCACACAATTTGGCCCTCTCTGCTTTCCTGCGGACTCCATCCTCAAAAGCACCTTTTTTCGCTTTCGGCGGTGTTTGGAGCAAAAAAGACAAACGTCCAGCTTTTGCTGCCACAGCAAAGGTGCCAGCGGGGAAAAGTGATGCTGGTCCTCACTGCCTCCTGGAACCCCTTCAAATGCCCCACACAATTTGGCCCTCTCTGCTTTCCTGCGGACTCTATCTTCAAAACCACCTTTTTTCACTTTCGGTGCCCTCTGGAGCAAAAATACATACGTCCAACTTTTGCTGCCACAGCAAAGGTGCCAGCGGGGGAAAGTGATGCTGGTCCTCACTGCCTCCTGGAACCCCTTCAAATGCCCCACACAATTTGGCACTCTCTGCTTTCCTGCGGACTCCATCCTCAAAAGCACCTGTTTTCGCTTTCGGCGGTGTTTGGAGCAAAAAAGACAAACGTCCAGCTTTTGCTGCCACAGCAAAGGTGCCAGCGGGGAAAAGTGATGCTGGTCCTCACTGCCTCCTGGAACCCCTTCAAATGCCCCAGACAATTTGGCCCTCTCTGCTTTCCTGCAGACTCTAGCCTCAAAAGTACCTTTTTTCACTTTCGGTGCCCTCTGGAGCAAAAATACATACGTCCAGCTTTTGCTGCCACAGCAAAGGTGCCAGCGGGGAAAAGTGATGCTGGTCCTCACTGCCTCCTGGAACCCCTTCAAATGCGCCAGACAATTTAGCCCTCTCTGCTTTCCTGCGGACTCTATCTTCAAAAGCACCATTTTTCACTCTCGGTGCTTTCTGGAGCAAAAATATATACGTCCAGCTTTTGCTGCCACAGCAAAGGTGCCAGCGGGGAAAAGTGATGCTGGTCCTCACTGCCTCCTGGAACCCCTTCAAATGCCCCAGACAATTTGGCCCTCTCTGCTTTCCTGCGGACTCTATCCTCAAAAGCACCTTTTTTCACTCTCGGCAGCCTCCGGAGCAAAAAAGACAAACGTCCAGCTTTTGCTGCCACAGCAAAGGTGCCAGCGGGGAAAAGTGATGCTGGTCCTCACTGCCTCCTGGAACCCCTTCAAATGACCCACACAATTTGGCCCTCTCTGCTTTCCTGCAGACTCCATCCTCAAAAGCACCTGTTTTCGCTTTCGGCGGTGTTTGGAGCAAAAAAGACAAACGTCCAGCTTTTGCTGCCACAGCAAAGGTGCCAGCGGGGAAAAGTGATGCTGGTCCTCACTGCCTCCTGGAACCCCTTCAAATGCCCCAGACAATTTGGCCCTCTCTGCTTTCCTGCGGACTCTATCTTCAAAAGCACATTTTTTCACTTTCGGCGCCCTCCGGAGCAAAAAATAAAAACGTCCAGCTTTTCCTGCCACAGCAAAGGTGCCAGTGGGGAAAAGTGATGCTGGTCCTCACTGCCTCCTGGAACCCCTTCAAATGCCCCAGACAATTTGGCCCTCTCTGCTTTCCTGTGGACTCCATCCTCAAAAGCACCTGTTTTCGCTTTCGGCGGTGTTTGGAGCAAAAAAGACAAACATCCAGCTTTTGCTGCCACAGCAAAGGTGCCAGCGGGGGAAAGTGATGCTGGTCCTCACTGCCTCCTGGAACCCCTTCAAATGCCCCACACAATTTGGCACTCTCTGCTTTCCTGCGGACTCCATCCTCAAAAGCACCTGTTTTCGCTTTCGGCGGTGTTTGGAGCAAAAAAGACAAATGTCCAGCTTTTGCTGCCACAGCAAAGGTGCCAGCGGGGAAAAGTGATGCTGGTCCTCACTGCCTCCTGGAACCCCTTCAAATGCCCCAGACAATTTGGCCCTCTCTGCTTTCCTGCGGACTCTATCTTCAAAACCACCTTTTTTCACTTTCGGTGCCCTCTGGAGCAAAAATACATACGTCCAGCTTTTGCTGCCACAGCAAAGGTGCCAGCGGGGAAAAGTGATGCTGGTCCTCACTGCCTCCTGGAACCCCTTCAAATGCCCCACACAATTTGGCCCTCTCTGCTTTCCTGCGGACTCCATCCTCAAAAGCACCTTTTTTCGCTTTCGGCGCCCTCCGGAGCAAAAAAGACAAACGTCCAGCTTTTGCTGCCACAGCAAAGGTGCCAGTGGGGAAAAGTGATGCTGGTCCTCACTGCCTCCTGGAACCCCTTCAAATGCCCCAGACAATTTGGCCCTCTCTGCTTTCCTGCGGACTCCATCCTCAAAAGCACCTTTTTTCGCTTTCGGCGGTGTTTGGAGCAAAAAAGACAAACGTCCAGCTTTTGCTGCCACAGCAAAGGTGCCAGCGGGGAAAAGTGATGCTGGTCCTCACTGCCTCCTGGAACCCCTTCAAATGCCCCAGACAATTTGGCCCTCTCTGCTTTCCTGCGGACTCTATCTTCAAAACCACCTTTTTTCACTTTCGGTGCCCTCTGGAGCAAAGATACATACGTCCAACTTTTGCTGCCACAGCAAAGGTGCCAGCGGGGAAAAGTGATGCTGGTCCTCACTGCCTCCTGGAACCCCTTCAAATGCCCCAGACAATTTGGCCCTCTCTGCTTTCCTGCGGACTCCATCCTCAAAACCACCTTTTTTCACTTTCGGTGCCCTCTGGAGCAAAAATACATACGTCCAGCTTTTGCTGCCACAGCAAAGGTGCCAGCGGGGAAAAGTGATGCTGGTCCTCACTGCCTCCTGGAACCCCTTCAAATGCCCCAGACAATTTGGCCCTCTCTGCTTTCCTGCGGACTCCATCCTCAAAAGCACCTGTTTTCGCTTTCGGCGGTGTTTGGAGCAAAAAAGACAAACGTCCAGCTTTTGCTGCCACAGCAAAGGTGCCAGCGGGGAAAAGTGATGCTGGTCCTCACTGCCTCCTGGAACCCCTTCAAATGCCCCAGACAATTTGGCCCTCTCTGCTTTCCTGCGGACTCCATCCTCAAAAGCACCTGTTTTCGCTTTCGGCGGTGTTTGGAGCAAAAAAGAGAAACGTCCAGCTTTTGCTGCCACAGCAAAGGTGCCAGCGGGGAAAAGTGATGCTGGTCCTCACTGCCTCCTGGAACCCCTTCAAATGCCCCACACAATTTGGCCCTCTCTGCTTTCCTGCAGACTCTAGCCTCAAAAGTACCTTTTTTCACTTTCGGTGCCCTCTGGAGCAAAAATACATACGTCCAGCTTTTGCTGCCACAGCAAAGGTGCCAGCGGGGAAAAGTGATGCTGGTCCTCACTGCCTCCTGGAACCCCTTCAAATGCGCCAGACAATTTAGCCCTCTCTGCTTTCCTGCGGACTCTATCTTCAAAAGCACCATTTTTCACTCTCGGTGCTTTCTGGAGCAAAAATATATACGTCCAGCTTTTGCTGCCACAGCAAAGGTGCCAGCGGGGAAAAGTGATGCTGGTCCTCACTGCCTCCTGGAACCCCTTCAAATGCCCCACACAATTTGGCCCTCTCTGCTTTCCTGCAGACTCCATCCTCAAAAGCACCTGTTTTCGCTTTCGGCGGTGTTTGGAGCAAAAAAGACAAACGTCCAGCTTTTGCTGCCACAGCAAAGGTGCCAGCGGGGAAAAGTGATGCTGGTCCTCACTGCCTCCTGGAACCCCTTCAAATGCCCCAGACAATTTGGCCCTCTCTGCTTTCCTGCGGACTCTATCCTCAAAAGCACCTTTTTTCACTCTCGGCAGCCTCCGGAGCAAAAAAGACAAACGTCCAGCTTTTTTTGCCACAGCAAAGGTGCCAGCGGGGAAAAGTGATGCTGGTCCTCACTGCCTCCTGGAACCCCTTCAAATGCCCCACACAATTTGGCCCTCTCTGCTTTCCTGCAGACTCCATCCTCAAAAGCACCTGTTTTCGCTTTCGGCGGTGTTTGGAGCAAAAAAGACAAACGTCCAGCTTTTGCTGCCACAGCAAAGGTGCCAGCGGGGAAAAGTGATGCTGGTCCTCACTGCCTCCTGGAACCCCTTCAAATGCCCCAGACAATTTGGCCCTCTCTGCTTTCCTGCGGACTCTATCTTCAAAAGCACATTTTTTCAGTTTCGGCGCCCTCCGGAGCAAAAAATAAAAACGTCCAGCTTTTCCTGCCACAGCAAAGGTGCCAGTGGGGAAAAGTGATGCTGGTCCTCACTGCCTCCTGGAACCCCTTCAAATGCCCCAGACAATTTGGCCCTCTCTGCTTTCCTGCGGACTCCATCCTCAAAAGCAATGTTTTTCACTTTCGGCGCTCTTTGGAGCAAAAAAGACAAACGTCCAGCTTTTGCTGCCACAACAAAGGTGCCAGTGGGGAAAAGTGATGCTGGTCCTCACTGCCTCCTGGAACCCCTTCAAATGCCCCACACAATTTGGCCCTCTCTGCTTTCCTGCGGACTCCATCCTCAAAAGCACCTGTTTTCGCTTTCGGCGGTGTTTGGAGTACAAAAGACAAACGTCCAGCTTTTGCTGCCACAGCAAAGGTGCCAGCGGGGAAAAGTGATGCTGGTCCTCACTGCCTCCTGGAACCCCTTCAAATGCCCCAGACAATTTGGCCCTCTCTGCTTTCCTGCGGACTCTATCCTCAAAAGCACCTGTTATCACTCTCGGCAGCTTACGGAGCCAAAAAGACAAACGTCCAGCTTTTGCTGCCACAGCAAAGGTGCCAGCGGGGAAAAGTGATGCTGGTCCTCACTGCCTCCTGGAACCCCTTCAAATGCCCCAGACAATTTGGCCCTCTCTGCTTTCCTGCGGACTCCATCCTCAAAAGCACCTTTTTTCGCTTTCGGCGGTGTTTGGAGCAAAAAAGACAAACGTCCAGCTTTTGCTGCCACAGCAAAGGTGCCAGTGGGGAAAAGTGATGCTGGTCCTCACTGCCTCCTGGAACCCCTTCAAATGCCCCAGACAATTTGGCCCTCTCTGCTTTCCTGCGGACTCCATCCTCAAAAGCACCTTTTTTCGCTTTCGGCGGTGTTTGGAGCAAAAAAGACAAACGTCCAGCTTTTGCTGCCACAGCAAAGGTGCCAGCGGGGAAAAGTGATGCTGGTCCTCACTGCCTCCTGGAACCCCTTCAAATGCCCCACACAATTTGGCCCTCTCTGCTTTCCTGCGGACGCTATCTTCAAAACCACCTTTTTTCACTTTCGGTGCCCTCTGGAGCAAAAATACATACGTCCAACTTTTGCTGCCACAGCAAAGGTGCCAGCGGGGAAAAGTGATGCTGGTCCTCACTGCCTCCTGGAACCCCTTCAAATGCCCCACACAATTTGGCCCTCTCTGCTTTCCTGCGGACTCCATCCTCAAAACCACCTTTTTTCACTTTCGGTGCCCTCTGGAGCAAAAATACATACGTCCAGCTTTTGCTGCCACAGCAAAGGTGCCAGCGGGGAAAAGTGATGCTGGTCCTCACTGCCTCCTGGAACCCCTTCAAATGCCCCACACAATTTGGCCCTCTCTGCTTTCCTGCGGACTCCATCCTCAAAAGCACCTTTTTTCGCTTTCGGCGGTGTTTGGAGCAAAAAAGACAAACGTCCAGCTTTTGCTGCCACAGCAAAGGTGCCAACGGGGAAAAGTGATGCTGGTCCTCACTGCCTCCTGGAACCCCTTCAAATGCCCCAGACAATTTGGCCCTCTCTGCTTTCCTGCGGACTCCATCCTCAAAAGAACCTGTTTTCGCTTTCGGCGGTGTTTGGAGCAAAAAAGACAAACGTCCAGCTTTTGCTGCCACAGCAAAGGTGCCAGCGGGGAAAAGTGATGCTGGTCCTCACTGCCTCCTGGAACCCCTTCAAATGCCCCAGACAATTTGGCCCTCTCTGCTTTCCTGCGGACTCCATCCTCAAAAGCACCTTTTTTCGCTTTCGGCGGTGTTTGGAGCAAAAAAGACAAACGTCCAGCTTTTGCTGCCACAGCAAAGGTGCCAGCGGGGAAAAGTGATGCTGGTCCTCACTGCCTCCTGGAACCCCTTCAAATGCCCCAGACAATTTGGCCCTCTCTGCTTTCCTGCGGACTCCATCCTCAAAAGCACATGTTTTCGCTTTCGGCGTTGTTTGGAGCAAAAAAGACAAACGTCCAGCTTTTGCTGCCACAGCAAAGGTGCCAGCAAGGAAAAGTGATGCTGGTCCTCACTGCCTCCTGGAACCCCTTCAAATGCCCCAGACAATTTGGCCCTCTCTGCTTTCCTGCGGACTCCATCCTCAAAAGCAATGTTTTTCACTTTCGGCGCTCTTTGGAGCAAAAAAGACAAACGTCCAGCTTTTGCTGCCACAACATAGGTGCCAGCGGGGAAAAGTGATGCTGGTCCTCACTGCCTCCTGGAACCCCTTCAAATGCCCCAGACAATTTGGCCCTCTCTGCTTTCCTGCGGACTCTATCCTCAAAAGCACCTGTTATCACTCTCGGCAGCTTACGGAGCCAAAAAGACAAACGTCCAGCTTTTGCTGCCACAGCAAAGGTGCCAGCGGGGAAAAGTGATGCTGGTCCTCACTGCCTCCTGGAACCCCTTCAAATGCCCCACACAATTTGTCCCTCTCTGCTTTCCTGCGGACTCCATCCTCAAAAGCACCGTTTTTCACTTTTGGCGCACTCCGGAGCAAAAAAGACAAGCGTCCAGCTTTTGCTGCCACAGCAAAGGTGCCAGCGGGGAAAAGTGATGCTGGTCCTCACTGCCTCCTGGAACCCCTTCAAATGCCCCAGACAATTTGGCCCTCTCTGCTTTCCTGCGGACTCTAGCCTCAAAAGCACCTTTTTTCACTTTTGGCGCCCTCCGGAGCAAAAAAGACAAACGTCCAGCTTTTGCTGCCACAGCAAAGGTGCCAGTGGGGAAAAGTGATGCTGGTCCTCACTGTCTCCTGGAACCCCTTCAAATGCCCCAGACAATTTGGCCCTCTCTGCTTTCCTGCGGACTCCATCCTCAAAAGCACCTGTTTTCGCTTTCGGCGGTGTTTGGAGCAAAAAAGACAAACGTCCAGCTTTTGCTGCCACAGCAAAGGTGCCAGCGGGGAAAAGTGATGCTGGTCCTCACTGTATCCTGGAACCCCTTCAAATGCCCCAGACAATTTGGCCCTCTCTGCTTTCTTGCAGACTCCATCCTCAAAAGCACCTTTTTTCACTTTCAACAGTGTTTGGAGCAAAAAAGACAAACGTCCAGCTTTTGCTGCCACAGCAAAGGTGCCAGCGGGGAAAAGTGATGCTGGTCCTCACTGCCTCCTGGAACCCCTTCAAATGCCCCACACAATTTGGCCCTCTCTGCTTTCCTGCCAACTCTATCCTCAAAAGCACCTGTTATCACTCTCGGCAGCTTACGGAGCCAAAAAGACAAACGTCCAGCTTTTGCTGCCACAGCAAAGGTGCCAGCGGGGAAAAGTGATGCTGGTCCTCACTGCCTCCTGGAACCCCTTCAAATGCCCCAGACAATTTCGCCCTCTCTGCTTTCCTGCGGACTCTATCTTCAAAAGCACCGTTTTTCAATTTCGGCGCCCTCCGGAGCAAAAAAGACAAACGTCCAGCTTTTGCTGCCACAGCAAAGGTGCCAGCGGGGAAAAGTGATGCTGGTCCTCACTGCCTCCTGGAACCCCTTCAAATGCCCCAGACAATTTGGCCCTCTCTGCTTTCCTGCGGACTCCATCCTCAAAAGCACCTGTTTTCGCTTTCGGCGGTGTTTGGAGCAAAAAAGACAAACGTCCAGCTTTTGCTGCCACAGCAAAGGTGCCAGCGGGGAAAAGTGATGCTGGTCCTCACTGCCTCCTGGAACCCCTTCAAAT
This sequence comes from Vanellus vanellus, assembly GCF_965231255.1. Classification (NCBI taxonomy): domain Eukaryota; kingdom Metazoa; phylum Chordata; class Aves; order Charadriiformes; family Charadriidae; genus Vanellus; species Vanellus vanellus. The sequence continues at coordinate 165,475 of NC_138923.1, forward strand.
GCCCCAGACAATTTGGCCCTCTCTGCTTTCCTGCGGACTCTATCCTCAAAAGCACCTGTTATCACTCTCGGCAGCTTACGGAGCCAAAAAGACAAACGTCCAGCTTTTGCTGCCACAGCAAAGGTGCCAGCGGGGAAAAGTGATGCTGGTCCTCACTGCCTCCTGGAACCCCTTCAAATGCCCCAGACAATTTGGCCCTCTCTGCTTTCCTGCGCACTCTAGCATCAAAAGCACCTTTTTTCGCTTTCGGCGGTGTTTGGAGCAAAAAAGACAAACGTCCAGCTTTTGCTGCCACAGCAAACGTGCCAGTGGGGAAAAGTGATGCTGGTCCTCACTGCCTCCTGGAACCCCTTCAAATGCCCCAGACAATTTGGCCCTCTCTGCTTTCCTGCGGACTCCATCCTCAAAAGCACCTGTTTTCGCTTTCGGCAGTGTTTGGAGCAAAAAAGACAAACGTCCAGCTTTTGCTGCCACAGCAAAGGTGCCAGCGGGGAAAAGTGATGCTGGTCCTCACTGCCTCCTGGAACCCCTTCAAATGCCCCACACAATTTGGCCCTCTCTGCTTTCCTGCGGACTCTAGCTTCAAAAGCACCTTTTTTCACTTTCAGCGCCCTCCGGAGCAAAAAAGACAAACGTCCAGCTTTTGCTGCCACAGTAAAGGTGACAGTGGGGAAAAGTGATGCTGGTCCTCACTGGCTCCTGGAACTCCTTCAAATGCCCCAGACAATTTGGCCCTCTCTGCTTTCCTGCGGACTCTATCCTCAAAAGCACCTGTTATCACTCTCGGCAGCTTACGGAGCCAAAAAGACAAACGTCCAGCTTTTGCTGCCACAGCAAAGGTGCCAGCGGGGAAAAGTGATGCTGGTCCTCACTGCCTCCTGGAACCCCTTCAAATGCCCCACACAATTTGGCCCTCTCTGCTTTCCTGCGGACTCTATCCTCAAAAGCACCGTTTTTCACTTTCGGCGCCGTCCGGAGCAAAAAAGACAAACGTCCAGCTTTTGCTGCCACAGCAAAGGTGCCAGCGGGGAAAAGTGATGCTGGTCCTCACTGCCTCCTGGAACCCCTTCAAATGCCCCAGACAATTTGGCCCTCTCTGCTTTCCTGCGGACTCCATCCTCAAAAGCACCTGTTTTCGCTTTCGGCGGTGTTTGGAGCAAAAAAGACAAACGTCCAGCTTTTGCTGCCACAGCAAAGGTGCCAGCGGGGAAAAGTGATGCTGGTCCTCACTGCCTCCTGGAACCCCTTCAAATGCCCCAGACAATTTCGCCCTCTCTGCTTTCCTGCGGACTCCATCCTCAAAAGCACTGTTTTTCACTTTCGGCGCTCTTTGGAGCAAAAAAACAAACGTCCAGCTTTTGCTGCCACAGCAAAGGTGCCAGCGGGGAAAAGTGATGCTGGTCCTCACTGCCTCCTGGAACCCCTTCAAATGCCCCAGACAATTTGCCCCTCTCTGCTTTCCTGCGGACTCCATCCTCAAAAGCACCTGTTTTCACTCTCGGCAGCCTCCGGAGCCAAAAAGACAAACGTCCAGCTTTTGCTGCCACAGCAAAGGTGCCAGCGGGGAAAAGTGATGCTGGTCCTCACTGCCTCCTGGAACCCCTTCAAATGCCCCACACAATTTGGCCCTCTCTGCTTTCCTGCGGACGCTATCTTCAAAACCACCTTTTTTCACTTTCGGTGCCCTCTGGAGCAAAAATACATACGTCCAACTTTTGCTGCCACAGCAAAGGTGCCAGCGGGGAAAAGTGATGCTGGTCCTCACTGCCTCCTGGAACCCCTTCAAATGCCCCACACAATTTGGCCCTCTCTGCTTTCCTGCGGACTCCATCCTCAAAACCACCTTTTTTCACTTTCGGTGCCCTCTGGAGCAAAAATACATACGTCCAGCTTTTGCTGCCACAGCAAAGGTGCCAGCGGGGAAAAGTGATGCTGGTCCTCACTGCCTCCTGGAACCCCTTCAAATGCCCCACACAATTTGGCCCTCTCTGCTTTCCTGCGGACTCCATCCTCAAAAGCACCTTTTTTCGCTTTCGGCGGTGTTTGGAGCAAAAAAGACAAACGTCCAGCTTTTGCTGCCACAGCAAAGGTGCCAACGGGGAAAAGTGATGCTGGTCCTCACTGCCTCCTGGAACCCCTTCAAATGCCCCAGACAATTTGGCCCTCTCTGCTTTCCTGCGGACTCCATCCTCAAAAGAACCTGTTTTCGCTTTCGGCGGTGTTTGGAGCAAAAAAGACAAACGTCCAGCTTTTGCTGCCACAGCAAAGGTGCCAGCGGGGAAAAGTGATGCTGGTCCTCACTGCCTCCTGGAACCCCTTCAAATGCCCCAGACAATTTGGCCCTCTCTGCTTTCCTGCGGACTCCATCCTCAAAAGCACCTTTTTTCGCTTTCGGCGGTGTTTGGAGCAAAAAAGACAAACGTCCAGCTTTTGCTGCCACAGCAAAGGTGCCAGCGGGGAAAAGTGATGCTGGTCCTCACTGCCTCCTGGAACCCCTTCAAATGCCCCAGACAATTTGGCCCTCTCTGCTTTCCTGCGGACTCCATCCTCAAAAGCACATGTTTTCGCTTTCGGCGTTGTTTGGAGCAAAAAAGACAAACGTCCAGCTTTTGCTGCCACAGCAAAGGTGCCAGCAAGGAAAAGTGATGCTGGTCCTCACTGCCTCCTGGAACCCCTTCAAATGCCCCAGACAATTTGGCCCTCTCTGCTTTCCTGCGGACTCCATCCTCAAAAGCAATGTTTTTCACTTTCGGCGCTCTTTGGAGCAAAAAAGACAAACGTCCAGCTTTTGCTGCCACAACATAGGTGCCAGCGGGGAAAAGTGATGCTGGTCCTCACTGCCTCCTGGAACCCCTTCAAATGCCCCAGACAATTTGGCCCTCTCTGCTTTCCTGCGGACTCTATCCTCAAAAGCACCTGTTATCACTCTCGGCAGCTTACGGAGCCAAAAAGACAAACGTCCAGCTTTTGCTGCCACAGCAAAGGTGCCAGCGGGGAAAAGTGATGCTGGTCCTCACTGCCTCCTGGAACCCCTTCAAATGCCCCACACAATTTGTCCCTCTCTGCTTTCCTGCGGACTCCATCCTCAAAAGCACCGTTTTTCACTTTTGGCGCACTCCGGAGCAAAAAAGACAAGCGTCCAGCTTTTGCTGCCACAGCAAAGGTGCCAGCGGGGAAAAGTGATGCTGGTCCTCACTGCCTCCTGGAACCCCTTCAAATGCCCCAGACAATTTGGCCCTCTCTGCTTTCCTGCGGACTCTAGCCTCAAAAGCACCTTTTTTCACTTTTGGCGCCCTCCGGAGCAAAAAAGACAAACGTCCAGCTTTTGCTGCCACAGCAAAGGTGCCAGTGGGGAAAAGTGATGCTGGTCCTCACTGTCTCCTGGAACCCCTTCAAATGCCCCAGACAATTTGGCCCTCTCTGCTTTCCTGCGGACTCCATCCTCAAAAGCACCTGTTTTCGCTTTCGGCGGTGTTTGGAGCAAAAAAGACAAACGTCCAGCTTTTGCTGCCACAGCAAAGGTGCCAGCGGGGAAAAGTGATGCTGGTCCTCACTGTATCCTGGAACCCCTTCAAATGCCCCAGACAATTTGGCCCTCTCTGCTTTCTTGCAGACTCCATCCTCAAAAGCACCTTTTTTCACTTTCAACAGTGTTTGGAGCAAAAAAGACAAACGTCCAGCTTTTGCTGCCACAGCAAAGGTGCCAGCGGGGAAAAGTGATGCTGGTCCTCACTGCCTCCTGGAACCCCTTCAAATGCCCCACACAATTTGGCCCTCTCTGCTTTCCTGCCAACTCTATCCTCAAAAGCACCTGTTATCACTCTCGGCAGCTTACGGAGCCAAAAAGACAAACGTCCAGCTTTTGCTGCCACAGCAAAGGTGCCAGCGGGGAAAAGTGATGCTGGTCCTCACTGCCTCCTGGAACCCCTTCAAATGCCCCAGACAATTTCGCCCTCTCTGCTTTCCTGCGGACTCTATCTTCAAAAGCACCGTTTTTCAATTTCGGCGCCCTCCGGAGCAAAAAAGACAAACGTCCAGCTTTTGCTGCCACAGCAAAGGTGCCAGCGGGGAAAAGTGATGCTGGTCCTCACTGCCTCCTGGAACCCCTTCAAATGCCCCAGACAATTTGGCCCTCTCTGCTTTCCTGCGGACTCCATCCTCAAAAGCACCTGTTTTCGCTTTCGGCGGTGTTTGGAGCAAAAAAGACAAACGTCCAGCTTTTGCTGCCACAGCAAAGGTGCCAGCGGGGAAAAGTGATGCTGGTCCTCACTGCCTCCTGGAACCCCTTCAAATGCCCCAGACAATTTGGCCCTCTCTGCTTTCCTGCGGACTCTATCCTCAAAAGCACCTGTTATCACTCTCGGCAGCTTACGGAGCCAAAAAGACAAACGTCCAGCTTTTGCTGCCACAGCAAAGGTGCCAGCGGGGAAAAGTGATGCTGGTCCTCACTGCCTCCTGGAACCCCTTCAAATGCCCCAGACAATTTGGCCCTCTCTGCTTTCCTGCGCACTCTAGCATCAAAAGCACCTTTTTTCGCTTTCGGCGGTGTTTGGAGCAAAAAAGACAAACGTCCAGCTTTTGCTGCCACAGCAAACGTGCCAGTGGGGAAAAGTGATGCTGGTCCTCACTGCCTCCTGGAACCCCTTCAAATGCCCCAGACAATTTGGCCCTCTCTGCTTTCCTGCGGACTCCATCCTCAAAAGCACCTGTTTTCGCTTTCGGCAGTGTTTGGAGCAAAAAAGACAAACGTCCAGCTTTTGCTGCCACAGCAAAGGTGCCAGCGGGGAAAAGTGATGCTGGTCCTCACTGCCTCCTGGAACCCCTTCAAATGCCCCACATAATTTGGCCCTCTCTGCTTTCCTGCGGACTCTAGCTTCAAAAGCACCTTTTTTCACTTTCAGCGCCCTCCGGAGCAAAAAAGACAAACGTCCAGCTTTTGCTGCCACAGTAAAGGTGACAGTGGGGAAAAGTGATGCTGGTCCTCACTGGCTCCTGGAACTCCTTCAAATGCCCCAGACAATTTGGCCCTCTCTGCTTTCCTGCGGACTCTATCCTCAAAAGCACCTGTTATCACTCTCGGCAGCTTACGGAGCCAAAAAGACAAACGTCCAGCTTTTGCTGCCACAGCAAAGGTGCCAGCGGGGAAAAGTGATGCTGGTCCTCACTGCCTCCTGGAACCCCTTCAAATGCCCCACACAATTTGGCCCTCTCTGCTTTCCTGCGGACTCTATCCTCAAAAGCACCGTTTTTCACTTTCGGCGCCGTCCGGAGCAAAAAAGACAAACGTCCAGCTTTTGCTGCCACAGCAAAGGTGCCAGTGGGGAAAAGTGATGCTGGTCCTCACTGCCTCCTGGAACCCCTTCAAATGCCCCAGACAATTTGGCCCTCTCTGCTTTCCTGCGGACTCCATCCTCAAAAGCACCTGTTTTCGCTTTCGGCGGTGTTTGGAGCAAAAAAGACAAACGTCCAGCTTTTGCTGCCACAGCAAAGGTGCCAGCGGGGAAAAGTGATGCTGGTCCTCACTGCCTCCTGGAACCCCTTCAAATGCCCCAGACAATTTCGCCCTCTCTGCTTTCCTGCGGACTCCATCCTCAAAAGCACTGTTTTTCACTTTCGGCGCTCTTTGGAGCAAAAAAACAAACGTCCAGCTTTTGCTGCCACAGCAAAGGTGCCAGCGGGGAAAAGTGATGCTGGTCCTCACTGCCTCCTGGAACCCCTTCAAATGCCCCAGACAATTTGCCCCTCTCTGCTTTCCTGCGGACTCCATCCTCAAAAGCACCTGTTTTCACTCTCGGCAGCCTCCGGAGCCAAAAAGACAAACGTCCAGCTTTTGCTGCCACAGCAAAGGTGCCAGCGGGGAAAAGTGATGCTGGTCCTCACTGCCTCCTGGAACCCCTTCAAATGCCCCACACAATTTGTCCCTCTCTGCTTTCCTGCGGACTCCATCCTCAAAAGCACCGTTTTTCACTTTTGGCGCACTCCGGAGCAAAAAAGACAAGCGTCCAGCTTTTGCTGCCACAGCAAAGGTGCCAGCGGGGAAAAGTGATGCTGGTCCTCACTGCCTCCTGGAACCCCTTCAAATGCCCCAGACAATTTGGCCCTCTCTGCTTTCCTGCGGACTCTAGCCTCAAAAGCACCTTTTTTCACTTTTGGCGCCCTCCGGAGCAAAAAAGACAAACGTCCAGCTTTTGCTGCCACAGCAAAGGTGCCAGTGGGGAAAAGTGATGCTGGTCCTCACTGTCTCCTGGAACCCCTTCAAATGCCCCAGACAATTTGGCCCTCTCTGCTTTCCTGCGGACTCCATCCTCAAAAGCACCTGTTTTCGCTTTCGGCGGTGTTTGGAGCAAAAAAGACAAACGTCCAGCTTTTGCTGCCACAGCAAAGGTGCCAGCGGGGAAAAGTGATGCTGGTCCTCACTGTATCCTGGAACCCCTTCAAATGCCCCAGACAATTTGGCCCTCTCTGCTTTCTTGCAGACTCCATCCTCAAAAGCACCTTTTTTCACTTTCGGCAGTGTTTGGAGCAAAAAAGACAAACGTCCAGCTTTTGCTGCCACAGAAAAGGTGCCAGCGGGGAAAAGTGATGCTGGTCCTCACTGCCTCCTGGAACCCCTTCAAATGCCCCACACAATTTGGCCCTCTCTGCTTTCCTGCCAACTCTATCCTCAAAAGCACCTGTTATCACTCTCGGCAGCTTACGGAGCCAAAAAGACAAACGTCCAGCTTTTGCTGCCACAGCAAAGGTGCCAGCGGGGAAAAGTGATGCTGGTCCTCACTGCCTCCTGGAACCCCTTCAAATGCCCCACACAATTTGGCCCACTCTGCTTTCCTGCGGACTCTATCCTCAAAAGCACCGTTTTTCAATTTCGGCGCCCTCCGGAGCAAAAAAGACAAACGTCCAGGTTTTGCTGCCACAGCAAAGGTGCCAGCGGGGAAAAGTGATGCTGGTCCTCACTGCCTCCTGGAACCCCTTCAAATGCCCCAGACAATTTCGCCCTCTCTGCTTTCCTGCGGACTCTATCTTCAAAAGCACCTTTTTTCACTTTCGGCGCCCTCCGGAGCAAAAAAGACAAACGTCCAGCTTTTGCTGCCACAGCAAAGGTGCCAGCGGGGAAAAGTGATGCTGGTCCTCACTGCCTCCTGGAACCCCTTCAAATGCCCCAGACAATTTGGCCCTCTCTGCTTTCCTGCGGACTCCATCCTCAAAAGCACCTGTTTTCGCTTTCGGCGGTGTTTGGAGCAAAAAAGACAAACGTCCAGCTTTTGCTGCCACAGCAAAGGTGCCAGCGGGGAAAAGTGATGCTGGTCCTCACTGCCTCCTGGAACCCCTTCAAATGCCCCAGACAATTTGGCCCTCTCTGCTTTCCTGCGGACTCTATCCTCAAAAGCACCTGTTATCACTCTCGGCAGCTTACGGAGCCAAAAAGACAAACGTCCAGCTTTTGCTGCCACAGCAAAGGTGCCAGCGGGGAAAAGTGATGCTGGTCCTCACTGCCTCCTGGAACCCCTTCAAATGCCCCAGACAATTTGGCCCTCTCTGCTTTCCTGCGCACTCTAGCATCAAAAGCACCTTTTTTCGCTTTCGGCGGTGTTTGGAGCAAAAAAGACAAACGTCCAGCTTTTGCTGCCACAGCAAACGTCCCAGTGGGGAAAAGTGATGCTGGTCCTCACTGCCTCCTGGAACCCCTTCAAATGCCCCAGACAATTTGGCCCTCTCTGCTTTCCTGCGGACTCCATCCTCAAAAGCACCTGTTTTCGCTTTCGGCAGTGTTTGGAGCAAAAAAGACAAACGTCCAGCTTTTGCTGCCACAGCAAAGGTGCCAGCGGGGAAAAGTGATGCTGGTCCTCACTGCCTCCTGGAACCCCTTCAAATGCCCCACACAATTTGGCCCTCTCTGCTTTCCTGCGGACTCTAGCTTCAAAAGCACCTTTTTTCACTTTCAGCGCCCTCCGGAGCAAAAAAGACAAACGTCCAGCTTTTGCTGCCACAGTAAAGGTGACAGTGGTGAAAAGTGATGCTGGTCCTCACTGGCTCCTGGAACCCCTTCAAATGCCCCACACAATTTGGCCCTCTCTGCTTTCCTGCGGACTCTATCCTCAAAAGCACCTTTTTTCACTCTCGTCAGCCTCCGGAGCAAAAAAGACAAACGTCCGGCTTTTGCTGCCACAGCAAAGGTGCCAGCGGGGAAAAGTGATGCTGGTCCTCACTGCCTCCTGGAACCCCTTCAAATGCCCCAGACAATTTGGCCCTCTCTGCTTTCCTGCGCACTCTAGCATCAAAAGCACCTTTTTTCGCTTTCGGCGGTGTTTGGAGCAAAAAAGACAAACGTCCAGCTTTTGCTGCCACAGCAAACGTGCCAGTGGGGAAAAGTGATGCTGGTCCTCACTGCCTCCTGGAACCCCTTCAAATGCCCCAGACAATTTGGCCCTCTCTGCTTTCCTGCGGACTCCATCCTCAAAAGCACCTGTTTTCGCTTTCGGCAGTGTTTGGAGCAAAAAAGACAAACGTCCAGCTTTTGCTGCCACAGCAAAGGTGCCAGCGGGGAAAAGTGATGCTGGTCCTCACTGCCTCCTGGAACCCCTTCAAATGCCCCACACAATTTGGCCCTCTCTGCTTTCCTGCGGACTCTAGCTTCAAAAGCACCTTTTTTCACTTTCAGCGCCCTCCGGAGCAAAAAAGACAAACGTCCAGCTTTTGCTGCCACAGTAAAGGTGACAGTGGGGAAAAGTGATGCTGGTCCTCACTGGCTCCTGGAACTCCTTCAAATGCCCCAGACAATTTGGCCCTCTCTGCTTTCCTGCGGACTCTATCCTCAAAAGCACCTGTTATCACTCTCGGCAGCTTACGGAGCCAAAAAGACAAACGTCCAGCTTTTGCTGCCACAGCAAAGGTGCCAGCGGGGAAAAGTGATGCTGGTCCTCACTGCCTCCTGGAACCCCTTCAAATGCCCCACACAATTTGGCCCTCTCTGCTTTCCTGCGGACTCTATCCTCAAAAGCACCGTTTTTCACTTTCGGCGCCGTCCGGAGCAAAAAAGACAAACGTCCAGCTTTTGCTGCCACAGCAAAGGTGCCAGTGGGGAAAAGTGATGCTGGTCCTCACTGCCTCCTGGAACCCCTTCAAATGCCCCAGACAATTTGGCCCTCTCTGCTTTCCTGCGGACTCCATCCTCAAAAGCACCTGTTTTCGCTTTCGGCGGTGTTTGGAGCAAAAAAGACAAACGTCCAGCTTTTGCTGCCACAGCAAAGGTGCCAGCGGGGAAAAGTGATGCTGGTCCTCACTGCCTCCTGGAACCCCTTCAAATGCCCCAGACAATTTCGCCCTCTCTGCTTTCCTGCGGACTCCATCCTCAAAAGCACTGTTTTTCACTTTCGGCGCTCTTTGGAGCAAAAAAACAAACGTCCAGCTTTTGCTGCCACAGCAAAGGTGCCAGCGGGGAAAAGTGATGCTGGTCCTCACTGCCTCCTGGAACCCCTTCAAATGCCCCAGACAATTTGCCCCTCTCTGCTTTCCTGCGGACTCCATCCTCAAAAGCACCTGTTTTCACTCTCGGCAGCCTCCGGAGCCAAAAAGACAAACGTCCAGCTTTTGCTGCCACAGCAAAGGTGCCAGCGGGGAAAAGTGATGCTGGTCCTCACTGCCTCCTGGAACCCCTTCAAATGCCCCACACAATTTGTCCCTCTCTGCTTTCCTGCGGACTCCATCCTCAAAAGCACCGTTTTTCACTTTTGGCGCACTCCGGAGCAAAAAAGACAAGCGTCCAGCTTTTGCTGCCACAGCAAAGGTGCCAGCGGGGAAAAGTGATGCTGGTCCTCACTGCCTCCTGGAACCCCTTCAAATGCCCCAGACAATTTGGCCCTCTCTGCTTTCCTGCGGACTCTAGCCTCAAAAGCACCTTTTTTCACTTTTGGCGCCCTCCGGAGCAAAAAAGACAAACGTCCAGCTTTTGCTGCCACAGCAAAGGTGCCAGTGGGGAAAAGTGATGCTGGTCCTCACTGTCTCCTGGAACCCCTTCAAATGCCCCAGACAATTTGGCCCTCTCTGCTTTCCTGCGGACTCCATCCTCAAAAGCACCTGTTTTCGCTTTCGGCGGTGTTTGGAGCAAAAAAGACAAACGTCCAGCTTTTGCTGCCACAGCAAAGGTGCCAGCGGGGAAAAGTGATGCTGGTCCTCACTGTATCCTGGAACCCCTTCAAATGCCCCAGACAATTTGGCCCTCTCTGCTTTCTTGCAGACTCCATCCTCAAAAGCACCTTTTTTCACTTTCGGCAGTGTTTGGAGCAAAAAAGACAAACGTCCAGCTTTTGCTGCCACAGAAAAGGTGCCAGCGGGGAAAAGTGATGCTGGTCCTCACTGCCTCCTGGAACCCCTTCAAATGCCCCACACAATTTGGCCCTCTCTGCTTTCCTGCCAACTCTATCCTCAAAAGCACCTGTTATCACTCTCGGCAGCTTACGGAGCCAAAAAGACAAACGTCCAGCTTTTGCTGCCACAGCAAAGGTGCCAGCGGGGAAAAGTGATGCTGGTCCTCACTGCCTCCTGGAACCCCTTCAAATGCCCCACACAATTTGGCCCACTCTGCTTTCCTGCGGACTCTATCCTCAAAAGCACCGTTTTTCAATTTCGGCGCCCTCCGGAGCAAAAAAGACAAACGTCCAGGTTTTGCTGCCACAGCAAAGGTGCCAGCGGGGAAAAGTGATGCTGGTCCTCACTGCCTCCTGGAACCCCTTCAAATGCCCCAGACAATTTCGCCCTCTCTGCTTTCCTGCGGACTCTATCTTCAAAAGCACCTTTTTTCACTTTCGGCGCCCTCCGGAGCAAAAAAGACAAACGTCCAGCTTTTGCTGCCACAGCAAAGGTGCCAGCGGGGAAAAGTGATGCTGGTCCTCACTGCCTCCTGGAACCCCTTCAAATGCCCCAGACAATTTGGCCCTCTCTGCTTTCCTGCGGACTCCATCCTCAAAAGCACCTGTTTTCGCTTTCGGCGGTGTTTGGAGCAAAAAAGACAAACGTCCAGCTTTTGCTGCCACAGCAAAGGTGCCAGCGGGGAAAAGTGATGCTGGTCCTCACTGCCTCCTGGAACCCCTTCAAATGCCCCACACAATTTGGCCCTCTCTGCTTTCCTGCCGACTCTATCCTCAAAAGCACCTGTTATCACTCTCGGCAGCTTACGGAGCCAAAAAGACAAACGTCCAGCTTTTGCTGCCACAGCAAAGGTGCCAGCGGGGAAAAGTGATGCTGGTCCTCACTGCCTCCTGGAACCCCTTCAAATGCCCCAGACAATTTGGCCCTCTCTGCTTTCCTGCGCACTCTAGCATCAAAAGCACCTTTTTTCGCTTTCGGCGGTGTTTGGAGCAAAAAAGACAAACGTCCAGCTTTTGCTGCCACAGCAAACGTCCCAGTGGGGAAAAGTGATGCTGGTCCTCACTGCCTCCTGGAACCCCTTCAAATGCCCCAGACAATTTGGCCCTCTCTGCTTTCCTGCGGACTCCATCCTCAAAAGCACCTGTTTTCGCTTTCGGCAGTGTTTGGAGCAAAAAAGACAAACGTCCAGCTTTTGCTGCCACAGCAAAGGTGCCAGCGGGGAAAAGTGATGCTGGTCCTCACTGCCTCCTGGAACCCCTTCAAATGCCCCACACAATTTGGCCCTCTCTGCTTTCCTGCGGACTCTAGCTTCAAAAGCACCTTTTTTCACTTTCAGCGCCCTCCGGAGCAAAAAAGACAAACGTCCAGCTTTTGCTGCCACAGTAAAGGTGACAGTGGTGAAAAGTGATGCTGGTCCTCACTGGCTCCTGGAACCCCTTCAAATGCCCCACACAATTTGGCCCTCTCTGCTTTCCTGCGGACTCTATCCTCAAAAGCACCTTTTTTCACTCTCGTCAGCCTCCGGAGCAAAAAAGACAAACGTCCGGCTTTTGCTGCCACAGCAAAGGTGCCAGCGGGGAAAAGTGATGCTGGTCCTCACTGCCTCCTGGAACCCCTTCAAATGCCCCAGACAATTTGGCCCTCTCTGCTTTCCTGCGGACTCTATCCTCAAAAGCACCTGTTATCACTCTCGGCAGCTTACGGAGCCAAAAAGACAAACGTCCAGCTTTTGCTGCCACAGCAAAGGTGCCAGCGGGGAAAAGTGATGCTGGTCCTCACTGCCTCCTGGAACCCCTTCAAATGCCCCACACAATTTGGCCCTCTCTGCTTTCCTGCGGACTCTATCCTCAAAAGCACCGTTTTTCACTTTCGGCGCCGTCCGGAGCAAAAAAGACAAACGTCCAGCTTTTGCTGCCACAGCAAAGGTGCCAGTGCGGAAAAGTGATGCTGGTCCTCACTGCCTCCTGGAATCCCTTCAAATGCCCCAGACAATTTGGCCCTCTCTGCTTTCCTGCGGACTCTATCTTCAAAAGCACATTTTTTCACTTTCGGCGCCCTCCGGAGCAAAAAAGACAAACGTCCAGCTTTTCCTGCCACAGCAAAGGTGCCAGTGGGGAAAAGTGATGCTGGTCCTCACTGCCTCCTGGAACCCCTTCAAATGCCCCAGACAATTTGGCCCTCTCTGCTTTCCTGCGGACTCCATCCTCAAAAGCACCTTTTTTCGCTTTCGGCGGTGTTTGGAGCAAAAAAGACAAACGTCCAGCTTTTGCTGCCACAGCAAAGGTGCCAGCGGGGAAAAGTGATGCTGGTCCTCACTGCCTCCTGGAACCCCTTCAAATGCCCCAGACAATTTCGCCCTCTCTGCTTTCCTGCGGACTCCATCCTCAAAAGCACTGTTTTTCACTTTCGGCGCTCTTTGGAGCAAAAAAACAAACGTCCAGCTTTTGCTGCCACAGCAAAGGTGCCAGCGGGGAAAAGTGATGCTGGTCCTCACTGCCTCCTGGAACCCCTTCAAATGCCCCAGACAATTTGCCCCTCTCTGCTTTCCTGCGGACTCCATCCTCAAAAGCACCTGTTATCACTCTCGGCAGCTTACGGAGCCAAAAAGACAAACGTCCAGCTTTTGCTGCCACAGCAAAGGTGCCAGTGCGGAAAAGTGATGCTGGTCCTCACTGCCTCCTGGAACCCCTTCAAATGCCCCAGACAATTTGGCCCTCTCTGCTTTCCTGCGGACTCTATCTTCAAAAGCACCTTTTTTCACTTTCGGCGCCCTCCGGAGCAAAAAAGACAAACGTCCAGCTTTTCCTGCCACAGCAAAGGTGCCAGTGGGGAAAAGTGATGCTGGTCCTCACTGCCTCCTGGAACCCCTTCAAATGCTCCAGACAATTTGGCCCTCTCTGCTTTCCTGCGGACTCCATCCTCAAAAGCACCTGTTTTCGCTTTCGGCGGAGTTTGGAGCAAAAAAGACAAACGTCCAGCTTTTGCTGCCACAGCAAAGGTGCCAGCGGGGAAAAGTGATGCTGGTCCTCACTGCCTCCTGGAACCCCTTCAAATGCCCCAGACAGTTTGGCCCTCTCTGCTTTCCTGCGGACTCTAGCTTCAAAAGCACCTTTTTTCACTTTCAGCGCCCTCCGGAGCAAAAAAGACAAACGTCCAGCTTTTGCTGCCACAGCAAAGGTGCCAGCGGGGAAAAGTGATGCTGGTCCTCACTGCCTCCTGGAACCCCTTCAAATGCCCCAGACAATTTGGCCCTCTCTGCTTTCCTGCGGACTCTATCGTCAAAAGCAACTTTTTTCACTCTCGGCAGCCTCCAGAGCAAAAAAGACAAACGTCCAGCTTTTGCTGCCACAGCAAAGGTGCCAGCGGGGAAAAGTGATGCTGGTCCTCACTGCCTCCTGGAACCCCTTCAAATGCCCCACACAATTTGGCACTCTCTGCTTTCCTGCGGACTCTATCCTCAAAAGCACCGTTTTTCACTTTTGGCGCCCTCCGGAGCAAAAAAGACAAACGTCCAGCTTTTGCTGCCACAGCAAAGGTGCCAGCGGGGAAAAGTGATGCTGGTCCTCACTGCCTCCTGGAACCCCTTCAAATGCCCCACACAATTGGGCCCTCTCTGCTTTCCTGCGGACTCCATCCTCAAAAGCACATGTTTTCACTCACGGCAGCCTCCGTAGCCAAAAAGACAAACGTCCAGCTTTTGCTGCCACAGCAAACGTGCCAGTGGGGAAAAGTGATGCTGGTCCTCACTGCCTCCTGGAACCCCTTCAAATGCCCCAGACAATTTGGCCCTCTCTGCTTTCCTGCGGACTCCATCCTCAAAAGCACCTGTTTTCGCTTTCGGCGGTGTTTGGAGCAAAACAGACAAACGTCCAGCTTTTGCTGCCACAGGAAAGGTGCCAGCGGGGAAAAGTGATGCTGGTCCTCACTGCCTCCTGGAACCCCTTCAAATGCCCCACACAATTTGGCCCTCTCTGCTTTCCTGCGGACTCCATCCTCAAAAGCACTGTTTTTCACTTTCGGCGCTCTTTGGAGCAAAAAAACAAACGTCCAGCTTTTGCTGCCACAGCAAAGGTGCCAGCGGGGAAAAGTGATGCTGGTCCTCACTGCCTCCTGGAACCCCTTCAAATGCCCCAGACAATTTGCCCCTCTCTGCTTTCCTGCGGACTCTATCCTCAAAAGCACCTGTTATCACTCTCGGCAGCTTACGGAGCCAAAAAGACAAACGTCCAGCTTTTGCTGCCACAGCAAAGGTGCCAGTGGGGAAAAGTGATGCTGGTCCTCACTGCCTCCTGGAACCCCTTCAAATGCCCCAGACAATTTGGCCCTCTCTGCTTTCCTGCGGACTCTATCCTCAAAAGCACCTTTTTTCACTCTCGTCAGACTCCGGAGCAAAAAAGACAAACGTCCGGCTTTTGCTGCCACAGCAAAGGTGCCAGCGGGGAAAAGTGATGCTGGTCCTCACTGCCTCCTGGAACCCCTTCAAATGCCCCACACAATTTGGCCCTCTCTGCTTTCCTGCGGACTCTATCCTCAAAAGCACCTGTTATCACTCTCGGCAGCTTACGGAGCCAAAAAGACAAACGTCCAGCTTTTGCTGCCACAGCAAAGGTGCCAGCGGGGAAAAGTGATGCTGGTCCTCACTGCCTCCTGGAACCCCTTCAAATGCCCCACACAATTTGGCCCTCTCTGCTTTCCTGCGGACTCTATCCTCAAAAGCACCGTTTTTCACTTTCGGCGCCATCCGGAGCAAAAAAGACAAACGTCCAGCTTTTGCTGCCACAGCAAAGGTGCCAGCGGGGAAAAGTGATGCTGGTCCTCACTGCCTCCTGGAACCCCTTCAAATGCCCCAGACAATTTGGCCCTCTCTGCTTTCCTGCGGACTCTAGCTTCAAAAGCACATTTTTTCACTTTCGGTGCCCTCCGGAGCAAAAAAGACAAACGTCCAGCTTTTCCTGCCACAGCAAAGGTGCCAGCGGGGAAAAGTGATGCTGGTCCTCACTGCCTCCTGGAACCCCTTCAAATGCCCCACACAATTTGGCCCTCTCTGCTTTCCTGCGGACTCCATCCTCAAAAGCACCTGTTTTCGCTTTCGGCGTTGTTTGGAGCAAAAAAGACAAACGTCCAGCTTTTGCTGCCACAGCAAAGGTGCCAGCGGGGAAAAGTGATGCTGGTCCTCACTGCCTCCTGGAACCCCTTCAAATGCCCCAGACAATTTGGCCCTCTCTGCTTTCCTGCGGACTCCATCCTCAAAAGCACCTGTTTTCGCTTTCGGCGGTGTTTGGAGCAAAAAAGACAAACGTCCAGCTTTTGCTGCCACAGCAAACGTGCCAGTGGGGAAAAGTGATGCTGGTCCTCACTGCCTCCTGGAACCCCTTCAAATGCCCCAGACAATTTGGCCCTCTCTGCTTTCCTGCGGACTCCATCCTCAAAAGCACCTGTTTTCGCTTTCGGCAGTGTTTGGAGCAAAAAAGACAAACGTCCAGCTTTTGCTGCCACAGCAAAGGTGCCAGCGGGGAAAAGTGATGCTGGTCCTCACTGCCTCCTGGAACCCCTTCAAATGCCCCACACAATTTGGCCCTCTCTGCTTTCCTGCGGACTCTAGCTTCAAAAGCACCTTTTTTCACTTTCAGCGCCCTCCGGAGCAAAAAAGACAAACGTCCAGCTTTTGCTGCCACAGTAAAGGTGACAGTGGTGAAAAGTGATGCTGGTCCTCACTGGCTCCTGGAACCCCTTCAAATGCCCCAGACAATTTGGCCCTCTCTGCTTTCCTGCGGACTCAATCCTCAAAAGCACCTTTTTTCACTCTCGTCAGCCTCCGGAGCAAAAAAGACAAACGTCCGGCTTTTGCTGCCACAGCAAAGGTGCCAGCGGGGAAAAGTGATGCTGGTCCTCACTGCCTCCTGGAACCCCTTCAAATGCCCCAGACAATTTGGCCCTCTCTGCTTTCCTGCGGACTCTATCCTCAAAAGCACCTGTTATCACTCTCGGCAGCTTACGGAGCCAAAAAGACAAACGTCCAGCTTTTGCTGCCACCGCAAAGGTGCCAGCGGGGAAAAGTGATGCTGGTCCTCACTGCCTCCTGGAACCCCTTCAAATGCCCCACACAATTTGGCCCTCTCTGCTTTCCTGCGGACTCTATCCTCAAAAGCACCGTTTTTCACTTTCGGCGCCGTCCGGAGCAAAAAAGACAAACGTCCAGCTTTTGCTGCCACAGCAAAGGTGCCAGTGCGGAAAAGTGATGCTGGTCCTCACTGCCTCCTGGAACCCCTTCAAATGCCCCAGACAATTTGGCCCTCTCTGCTTTCCTGCGGACTCTATCTTCAAAAGCACATTTTTTCACTTTCGGCGCCCTCCGGAGCAAAAAAGACAAACGTCCAGCTTTTCCTGCCACAGCAAAGGTGCCAGTGGGGAAAAGTGATGCTGGTCCTCACTGCCTCCTGGAACCCCTTCAAATGCCCCAGACAATTTGGCCCTCTCTGCTTTCCTGCGGACTCTATCCTCAAAAGCACCTGTTTTCGCTTTCGGCGGTGTTTGGAGCAAAAAAGACAAACGTCCAGCTTTTGCTGCCACAGCAAAGGTGCCAGCGGGGAAAAGTGATGCTGGTCCTCACTGCCTCCTGGAACCCCTTCAAATGCCCCAGACAATTTCGCCCTCTCTGCTTTCCTGCGGACTCCATCCTCAAAAGCACTGTTTTTCACTTTCGGCGCTCTTTGGAGCAAAAAAACAAACGTCCAGCTTTTGCTGCCACAGCAAAGGTGCCAGCGGGGAAAAGTGATGCTGGTCCTCACTGCCTCCTGGAACCCCTTCAAATGCCCCAGACAATTTGCCCCTCTCTGCTTTCCTGCGGACTCCATCCTCAAAAGCACCTGTTATCACTCTCGGCAGCTTACGGAGCCAAAAAGACAAACGTCCAGCTTTTGCTGCCACAGCAAAGGTGCCAGTGCGGAAAAGTGATGCTGGTCCTCACTGCCTCCTGGAACCCCTTCAAATGCCCCAGACAATTTGGCCCTCTCTGCTTTCCTGCGGACTCTATCTTCAAAAGCACCTTTTTTCACTTTCGGCGCCCTCCGGAGCAAAAAAGACAAACGTCCAGCTTTTCCTGCCACAGCAAAGGTGCCAGTGGGGAAAAGTGATGCTGGTCCTCACTGCCTCCTGGAACCCCTTCAAATGCTCCAGACAATTTGGCCCTCTCTGCTTTCCTGCGGACTCCATCCTCAAAAGCACCTGTTTTCGCTTTCGGCGGAGTTTGGAGCAAAAAAGACAAACGTCCAGCTTTTGCTGCCACAGCAAAGGTGCCAGCGGGGAAAAGTGATGCTGGTCCTCACTGCCTCCTGGAACCCCTTCAAATGCCCCAGACAATTTGGCCCTCTCTGCTTTCCTGCGGACTCTATCGTCAAAAGCAACTTTTTTCACTCTCGGCAGCCTCCAGAGCAAAAAAGACAAACGTCCAGCTTTTGCTGCCACAGCAAAGGTTCCAGCGGGGAAAAGTGATGCTGGTCCTCACTGCCTCCTGGAACCCCTTCAAATGCCCCACACAATTTGGCACTCTCTGCTTTCCTGCGGACTCTATCCTCAAAAGCACCGTTTTTCACTTTTGGCGCCCTCCGGAGCAAAAAAGACAAACGTCCAGCTTTTGCTGCCACAGCAAAGGTGCCAGCGGGGAAAAGTGATGCTGGTCCTCACTGCCTCCTGGAACCCCTTCAAATGCCCCACACAATTGGGCCCTCTCTGCTTTCCTGCGGACTCCATCCTCAAAAGCACATGTTTTCACTCACGGCAGCCTCCGTAGCCAAAAAGACAAACGTCCAGCTTTTGCTGCCACAGCAAAGGTGCCAGTGGGGAAAAGTGATGCTGGTCCTCACTGCCTCCTGGAACCCCTTCAAATGCCCCAGACAATTTGACCCTCTCTGCTTTCCTGCGGACTCCATCCTCAAAAGCACCTGTTTTCGCTTTCGGCGGTGTTTGGAGCAAAACAGACAAACGTCCAGCTTTTGCTGCCACAGCAAAGGTGCCAGCGGGGAAAAGTGATGCTGGTCCTCACTGCCTCCTGGAACCCCTTCAAATGCCCCAGACAATTTGCCCCTCTCTGCTTTCCTGCGGACTCTATCCTCAAAAGCACCTGTTATCACTCTCGGCAGCTTACGGAGCCAAAAAGACAAACGTCCAGCTTTTGCTGCCACAGCAAAGGTGCCAGCGGGGAAAAGTGATGCTGGTCCTCACTGCCTCCTGGAACCCCTTCAAATGCCCCAGACAATTTGGCCCTCTCTGCTTTCCTGCGCACTCTAGCATCAAAAACACCTTTTTTCGCTTTCGGCGGTGTTTGGAGCCAAAAAGACAAACGTCCAGCTTTTGCTGCCACAGCAAAGGTGCCAGTGGGGAAAAGTGATGCTGGTCCTCACTGCCTCCTGGAACCCCTTCAAATGCCCCAGACAATTTGGCCCTCTCTGCTTTCCTGCGGACTCTATCCTCAAAAGCACCTTTTTTCACTCTCGTCAGCCTCCGGAGCAAAAAAGACAAACGTCCGGCTTTTGCTGCCACAGCAAAGGTGCCAGCGGGGAAAAGTGATGCTGGTCCTCACTGCCTCCTGGAACCCCTTCAAATGCCCCACACAATTTGGCCCTCTCTGCTTTCCTGCGGACTCTATCCTCAAAAGCACCTGTTATCACTCTCGGCAGCTTACGGAGCCAAAAAGACAAACGTCCAGCTTTTGCTGCCACAGCAAAGGTGCCAGCGGGGAAAAGTGATGCTGGTCTCACTGCCTCCTGGAACCCCTTCAAATGCCCCACACAATTTGGCCCTCTCTGCTTTCCTGCGGACTCTATCCCTCAAAAGCACCGTTTTTCACTTTCGGCGCCGTCCGGAGCAAAAAAGACAAACGTCCAGCTTTTGCTGCCACAGCAAAGGTGCCAGCGGGGAAAAGTGATGCTGGTCCTCACTGCCTCCTGGAACCCCTTCAAATGCCCCAGACAATTTGGCCCTCTCTGCTTTCCTGCGGACTCTATCTTCAAAAGCACATTTTTTCACTTTCGGCGCCTCCGGAGCAAAAAAGACAAACGTCCAGCTTTTGCTGCACAGCAAAGGTGCCAGCGGGGAAAAGTGATGCTGGTCCTCACTGCCTCCTGGAACCCCCTTCAAATGCCCCAGACAATTTGGCCCTCTCTGCTTTCCTGCGGACTCCATCCTCAAAAGCACCTGTTTTCGCTTTCGGCGTTGTTTGGAGCAAAAAAGACAAACGTCCAGCTTTTGCTGCCACAGCAAAGGTGCCAGCGGGGAAAAGTGATGCTGGTCCTCACTGCCTCCTGGAACCCCTTCAAATGCCCCACACAATTTGGCCCTCTCTGCTTTCCTGCGGACTCCATCCTCAAAAGCACCTGTTTTCGCTTTCGGCGGTGTTTGGAGTACAAAAGACAAACGTCCAGCTTTTGCTGCCACAGCAAAGGTGCCAGCGGGGAAAAGTGATGCTGGTCCTCACTGCCTCCTGGAACCCCTTCAAATGCCCCAGACAATTTGGCCCTCTCTGCTTTCCTGCGGACTCTATCCTCAAAAGCACCTGTTATAACTCTCGGCAGCTTACGGAGCCAAAAAGACAAACGTCCAGCTTTTGCTGCCACAGCAAAGGTGCCAGTGGGGAAAAGTGATGCTGGTCCTCACTGCCTCCTGGAACCCCTTCAAATGCCCCAGACAATTTGGCCCTCTCTGCTTTCCTGCGGACTCCATCCTCAAAAGCACCTGTTTTCGCTTTCGGCGGAGTTTGGAGCAAAAAAGACAAACGTCCAGCTTTTGCTGCCACAGCAAAGGTGCCAGCGGGGAAAAGTGATGCTGGTCCTCACTGCCTCCTGGAACCCCTTCAAATGCCCCACACAATTTGGCCCTCTCTGCTTTCCTGCGGACTCTATCCGCAAAAGCACTTTTTTTCACTCTCGGCAGCCTCCGGAGCAAAAAACATAAAAGTCCGGCTTTTGCTGCCACAGCAAATGTGCCAGCGGGGAAAAGTGATGCTGGTCCTCACTGCCTCCTGGAACCCCTTCAAATGCCCCACACAATTTGGCCCTCTCTGCTTTCCTGCGGACTCTATCCTCAAAAGCACCGTTTTTCACTTTCGGCGCCCTCCGGAGCAAAAAAGACAAACGTCCAGCTTTTGCTGCCACAGCAAAGGTGCCAGCGGGGAAAAGTGATGCAGGTCCTCACTGCCTCCTGGAACCCCTTCAAATGCCCCACACAATTTGGCCCTCTCTGCCTTCCTGCGCACTCTAGCCTCAAAAGCACCGTTTTTCTCTTTCGGCGCCCTCCGCAGCCAAAAAGACAAACGTCCAGCTTTTGCTGCCACAGCAAAGGTGCCAGCGGGGAAAAGTGATGCTGGTCCTCACTGCCTCCTGGAACCCCTTCAAATGCCCCAGACAATTTGGCCCTCTCTGCTTTCCTGCGGACTCTATCGTCAAAAGCAACTTTTTTCACTCTCGGCAGCCTCCGGAGCAAAAAAGACAAACGTCCAGCTTTTGCTGCCACAGGAAAGGTGCCAGCGGGGAAAAGTGATGCTGGTCCTCACTGCCTCCTGGAACCCCTTCAAATGCCCCACACAATTTGGCACTCTCTGCTTTCCTGCGGACTCTATCCTCAAAAGCACCGTTTTTCACTTTTGGCGCCCTCCGGAGCATAAAAGACAAACGTCCAGCTTTTGCTGCCACAGCAAAGGTGCCAGCGGGGAAAAGTGATGCTGGTCCTCACTGCCTCCTGGAACCCCTTCAAATGCCCCACACAATTGGGCCCTCTCTGCTTTCCTGCGGACTCTATCCTCAAAAGCACCTGTTTTCACTCACGGCAGCCTCCGTAGCCAAAAAGACAAACGTCCAGCTTTTGCTGCCACAGCAAAGGTGCCAGCGGGGAAAAGTGATGCTGGTCCTCACTGCCTCCTGGAACCCCTTCAAATGCCCCACACAATTTGGCCCTCTCTTCTTTCCTGCGGACTCCATCCTCAAAAGCACCTTTTTTCACTTTCGGCGCCCTCCGGAGCAAAAAAGACAAACGTCCAGCTTTTGCTGCCACAGCAAAGGTGCCAGCGGGGAAAAGTGATGCTGGTCCTCACTGGCTCCTGGAACCCCTTCAAATGCCCCAGACAATATGACCCTCTCTGCTTTCCTGCGGACTCCATCCTCAAAAGCACCTTTTTTCACTTTCGGCGCCCTCCGGAGCAAAAAAGACAAACGTCCAGCTTTTGCTGCCACAGCGAAGGTGCCAGCGGGGAAAAGTGATGCTGGTCCTCACTGCCTCCTGGAACCCCTTCAAATGCCCCAGACAATTTCGCCCTCTCTGCTTTCCTGCGGACTCCATCCTCAAAGGCACTGTTTTTCACTTTCGGCGCTCTTTGGAGCAAAAAAACAAACGTCCAGCTTTTGCTGCCACAGCAAAGGTGCCAGCGGGGAAAAGTGATGCTGGTCCTCACTGCCTCCTGGAACCCCTTCAAATGCCCCAGACAATTTGCCCCTCTCTGCTTTCCTGCGGACTCTATCCTCAAAAGCACCTGTTATCACTCTCGGCAGCTTACGGAGCCAAAAAGACAAACGTCCAGCTTTTGCTGCCACAGCAAAGGTGCCAGTGGGGAAAAGTGATGCTGGTCCTCACTGCCTCCTGGAACCCCTTCAAATGCCCCAGACAATTTGGCCCTCTATGCTTTCCTGCGGACTCCATCCTCAAAAGCACCTGTTTTCGCTTTCGGCGGAGTTTGGAGCAAAAAAGACAAACGTCCAGCTTTTGCTGCCACAGCAAAGGTGCCAGCGGGGAAAAGTGATGCTGGTCCTCACTGCCTCCTGGAACCCCTTCAAATGCCCCAGACAATTTGGCCCTCTCTGCTTTCCTGCGGACTCTATCGTCAAAAGCAACTTTTTTCACTCTCGGCAGCCTCCGGAGCAAAAAAGACAAACGTCCAGCTTTTGCTGCCACAGCAAAGGTGCCAGCGGGGAAAAGTGATGCTGGTCCTCACTGCCTCCTGGAACCCCTTCAAATGCCCCACACAATTTGGCACTCTCTGCTTTCCTGCGGACTCTATCCTCAAAAGCACCGTTTTTCACTTTTGGCGCCCTCCGGAGCAAAAAAGACAAACGTCCAGCTTTTGCTGCCACAGCAAAGGTGCCAGCGGGGAAAAGTGATGCTGGTCCTCACTGCCTCCTGGAACCCCTTCAAATGCCCCAGACAATTTGGCCCTCTCTGCTTTCCTGCGGACTCTATCCTCAAAAGCACCGTTTTTCACTTTCGGCGCCCTCCGGAGCAAAAAAGACAAACGTCCAGCTTTTGCTGCCACAGCAAAGGTGCCAGCGGGGAAAAGTGATGCTGGTTTTCACTGCCTCCTGGAACCCCTTCAAATGCCCCACACAATTTGGCCCTCTCTGCTTTCCTGCGCACTCTAGCCTCAAAAGCACCGTTTTTCTCTTTCGGCGCCCTCCGCAGCCAAAAAGACAAACGTCCAGCTTTTGCTGCCACAGCAAAGGTGCCAGCGGGGAAAAGTGATGCTGGTCCTCACTGCCTCCTGGAACCCCTTCAAATGCCCCACACAATTTGGCCCTCTCTGCTTTCCTGCGGACTCTATCCTCAAAAGCACCTTTTTTCACTTTCGGCGCTGTTTGGAGCAAAAAGGATAAACGTCCAGCTTTTGCTGCCACAGCAAAGGTGCCAGCGGGGAAAAGTGATGCTGGTCCTCACTGCCTCCTGGAACCCCTTCAAATGCCCCACACAATTTGGCCCTCTCTGCTTTCCTGCGGACTCCATCCTCAAAAGCACCTGTTTTCGCTTTCGGCGGTGTTTGGAGCAAAAAAGACAAACGTCCAGCTTTTGCTGCCACAGCAAAGGTGCCACCGGGAAAAGTGATGCTGGTCCTCACTGCCTCCTGGAACCCCTTCAAATGCCCCACACAATTTGGCCCTCTCTGCTTTCCTGCGGACTCTAGCCTCAAAAGCACCTGTTATCACTCTCGGCAGCTTACAGAGCCAAAAAGACAAACGTCCAGCTTTTGCTGCCACAGCAAAGGTGCCAGCGGGGAAAAGTGATGCTGGTCCTCACTGCCTCCTGGAACCCCTTCAAATGCCCCAGACAATTTGGCCCTCTCTGCTTTCCTGCGGACTCTATCCTCAAAAGCACCGTTTTTCAATTTCGGCGCCCTCCGGAGCAAAAAAGACAAACGTCCAGCTTTTGCTGCCACAGCAAAGGTGCCAGCGGGGAAAAGTGATGCTGGTCCTCACTGCCTCCTGGAACCCCTTCAAATGCCCCACACAATTTGGCCCTCTCTGCTTTCCTGCGGACTCCATCCTCAAAAGCACCTTTTTTCGCTTTCGGCGGTGTTTGGAGCAAAAAAGACAAACGTCCAGCTTTTGCTGCCACAGCAAAGGTGCCAGCGGGGAAAAGTGATGCTGGTCCTCACTGCCTCCTGGAACCCCTTCAAATGCCCCACACAATTTGGCCCTCTCTGCTTTCTTGCGGACTCTATCTTCAAAAGCACCTTTTTTCAATTTCGGTGCCCTCTGGAGCAAAAAAGACAAACGTCCAGCTTTTGCTGCCACAGCAAAGGTGCCAGCGGGGAAAAGTGATGCTGGTCCTCACTGCCTCCTGGAACCCCTTCAAATGCCCCACACAATTTGGCCCTCTCTGCTTTCCTGCGGACTCTATCCTCAAAAGCACCTTTTTTCACTTTCGGCGCTTTTTGGAGCAAAAAAGACAAACGTCCAGCTTTTGCTGCCACAGCAAAGGTGCCAGCGGGGAAAAGTGATGCTGGTCCTCACTGCCTCCTGGAACCCCTTTAAATGCCCCAGACAATTTGGCCCTCTCTGCTTTCCTGCGGACTCTATCTTCAAAACCACCTTTTTTCACTTTCGGTGCCCTCTGGAGCAAAAATATATACGACCAGCTTTTGCTGCCACAGCAAAGGTGCCAGCGGGGAAAAGTGATGCTGGTCCTCACTGCCTCCTGGAACCCCTTCAAATGCCCCAGACAATTTGGCCCTCTCTGCTTTCCTGCGGACTCCATCCTCAAAAGCACCTTTTTTCGCTTTCGGGGCCCTCCGGAGCAAAAAAGACAAACGTCCAGCTTTTGCTGCCACAGCAAAGGTGCCAGCGGGGAAAAGTGATGCTGGTCCTCACTGCCTCCTGGAACCCCTTCAAATGCCCCACACAATTTGGCCCTCTCTGCTTTCCTGCGGACTCCATCCTCAAAAGCACCTGTTTTCGCTTTCGGCGTTGTTTGGAGCAAAAAAGACAAACGTCCAGCTTTTGCTGCCACAGCAAAGGTGCCAGCGGGGAAAAGTGATGCTGGTCCTACCGCCTCCTGGAACCCCTTCAAATGCCCCACACAATTTGGCCCTCTCTGCTTTCCTGCGGACTCCATCCTCAAAAGCACTGTTTTTCACTTTCGGCGCTCTTTGGAGCAAAAAAGACAAACGTCCAGCTTTTGCTGCCACAGCAAAGGTGCCAGCGGGGAAAAGTGGTGCTGGTCCTCACTGCCTCCTGGAACCCCTTCAAATGCCCCAGACAATTTGGCCCTCTTTGCTTTCCTGCGGACTCTAGCCTCAAAAGTACCTTTTTTCACTTTCGGCGCCCTCCGGAGCAAAAAAGACAAACGTCCAGCTTTTGCTGCCATAGCAAAGGTGCCAGCGGGGAAAAGTGATACTGGTCCTCACTGCCTCCTGGAACCCCTTCAAATGCCCCAGACAATTTGGCCCTCTCTGCTTTCCTGCGGACTCCATCCTCAAAAGCACCTTTTTTCGCTTTCGGCGGTGTTTGGAGCAAAAAAGACAAACGTCCAGCTTTTGCTGCCACAGCAAAGGTGCCAGCGGGGAAAAGTGATGCTGGTCCTCACTGCCTCCTGGAACCCCTTCAAATGCCCCACACAATTTGGCCCTCTCTGCTTTCCTGCGGACTCTATCCTCAAAAGCACCTGTTATCACTCTCGGCAGCTTACAGAGCCAAAAAGACAAACGTCCAGCTTTTGCTGCCACAGCAAAGGTGCCAGCGGGGAAAAGTGATGCTGGTCCTCACTGCCTCCTGGAACCCCTTCAAATGCCCCACACAATTTGGCCCTCTCTGCTTTCCTGCGGACTCTATCCTCAAAATCACCGTTTTTCAATTTCGGCGCCCTCCGGAGCAAAAAAGACAAACGTCCAGCTTTTGCTGCCACAGCAAAGGTGCCAGCGGGGAAAAGTGATGCTGGTCCTCACTGCCTCCTGGAACCCCTTCAAATGCCCCAGACAATTTGGCCCTCTCTGCTTTCCTGCGGACTCTATCCTCAAAAGCATTTGTTATCACTCTCGGCAGCTTACGGAGCCAAAATACAAACGTCCAGCTTTTGCTGCCACAGCAAAGATGCCAGCGGGGAAAAGTGATGCTGGTCCTCACTGCCTCCTGGAACCCCTTCAAATGCCCTACACAATTTGGCCCTCTCTGCTTTCCTGCGGACTCCATCCTCAAAAGCACCTTTTTTCGCTTTCGGCGGTGTTTGGAGCAAAAAAGACAAACGTCCAGCTTTTGCTGCCACAGCAAAGGTGCCAGCGGGGAAAAGTGATGCTGGTCCTCACTGCCTCCTGGAACCCCTTCAAATGCCCCACACAATTTGGCCCTCTCTGCTTTCTTGCGGACTCTATCTTCAAAACCACCTTTTTTCAATTTCGGTGCCCTCTGGAGCAAAAATATATACGTCCAGCTTTTGCTGCCACAGCAAAGGTGCCAGCGGGGAAAAGTGATGCTGGTCCTCACTGCCTCCTGGAACCCCTTCAAATGCCCCACACAATTTGGCCCTCTCTGCTTTCCTGCGGACTCCATCCTCAAAAGCACCTTTTTTCACTTTCGGCGATGTTTGGAGCAAAAAAGACAAACGTCCAGCTTTTGCTGCCACAGCAAAGGTGCCAGCGGGGAAAAGTGATGCTGGTCCTCACTGCCTCCTGGAACCCCTTCAAATGCCCCAGACAATTTGGCCCTCTCTGCTTTCCTGCGGACTCCATCCTCAAAAGCACCTTTTTTCGCTTTCGGCGGTGTTTGGAGCAAAAAAGACAAACGTCCAGCTTTTGCTGCCACAGCAAAGGTGCCAGCGGAGAAAAGTGATGCTGGTCCTCACTGCCTCCTGGAACCCCTTCAAATGCCCCAGACAATTTGGCCCTCTCTGCTTTCATGCGGACTCCATCCTCAAAAGCACTGTTATTCACTTTCGGCGCTCTTTGGAGCAAAAAAGACAAACGTCCAGCTATTGCTGCCACAGCAAAGGTGCCAGCGGGGAAAAGTGATGCTGGTCCTCACTGCCTCCTGGAACCCCTTCAAATGCCCCAGACAATTTGGCCCTCTCTGCTTTCCTGCGGACTCTATCCTCAAAAGCACCTGTTATCACTCTCGGCAGCTTACGGAGCCAAAAAAACAAACGTGCATCTTTTGCTGCCACAGCAAAGGTGCCAGCGGGGAAAAGTGATGCTGGTCCTCACTGCCTTCTGGAACCCCTTCAAATGCGCCAGACACTTTAGCCCTCTCTGCTTTCCTGCGGACTCTATCTTCAAAAGCACCTGTTATCACTCTCGGTGCTTTCTGGAGCAAAAATATATACGTCCAGCTTTTGCTGCCACAGCAAAGGTGCCAGCGGGGAAAAGTGATGCTGGTCCTCACTGCCTCCTGGAACCCCTTCAAATGCCCCACACAATTTGGCCCTCTCTGCTTTCCTGCGGACTCCATCCTCAAAAGCACCTTTTTTCGCTTTCGGCGGTGTTTGGAGCAAAAAAGACAAACGTCCAGCTTTTGCTGCCACAGCAAAGGTGCCAGCGGGGAAAAGTGATGCTGGTCCTCACTGCCTCCTGGAACCCCTTCAAATGCCCCACACAATTTGGCCCTCTCTGCTTTCCTGCGGACTCTATCTTCAAAACCACCTTTTTTCACTTTCGGTGCCCTCTGGAGCAAAGATACATACGTCCAACTTTTGCTGCCACAGCAAAGGTGCCAGCGGGGAAAAGTGATGCTGGTCCTCACTGCCTCCTGGAACCCCTTCAAATGCCCTACACAATTTGGCCCTCTCTGCTTTCCTGCGGACTCTATCTTCAAAACCACCTTTTTTCACTTTCGGTGCCCTCTGGAGCAAAAATACATACGTCCAGCTTTTGCTGCCACAGCAAAGGTGCCAGCGGGGAAAAGTGATGCTGGTCCTCACTGCCTCCTGGAACCCCTTCAAATGCCCCAGACAATTTGGCCCTCTCTGCTTTCCTGCGGACTCCATCCTCAAAAGCACCTTTTTTCGCTTTCGGCGCCCTCCGGAGCAAAAAAGACAAACGTCCAGCTTTTGCTGCCACAGCAAAGGTGCCAGCGGGGAAAAGTGATGCTGGTCCTCACTGCCTCCTGGAACCCCTTCAAATGCCCCAGACAATTTGGCCCTCTCTGCTTTCCTGCGGACTCCATCCTCAAAAGCACCTTTTTTCGCTTTCGGCGGTGTTTGGAGCAAAAAAGACAAACGTCCAGCTTTTGCTGCCACAGCAAAGGTGCCAGCGGGGAAAAGTGATGCTGGTCCTCACTGCCTCCTGGAACCCCTTCAAATGCCCCACACAATTTGGCCCTCTCTGCTTTCCTGCGGACTCTATCTTCAAAAGCACCTTTTTTCACTTTCGGTGCACTCTGGAGCAAAAATACATACGTCCAACTTTTGCTGCCACAGCAAAGGTGCCAGCGGGGAAAAGTGATGCTGGTCCTCACTGCCTCCTGGAACCCCTTCAAATGCCCCACACAATTTGGCCCTCTCTGCTTTCCTGCGGACTCCATCCTCAAAAGCACCTGTTTTCGCTTTCGGCGGTGTTTGGAGCAAAAAAGACAAACGTCCAGCTTTTGCTGCCACAGCAAAGGTGCCAGCGGGGAAAAGTGATGCTGGTCCTCACTGCCTCCTGGAACCCCTTCAAATGCCCCAGACAATTTGGCCCTCTCTGCTTTCCTGCGGACTCTATATTCAAAAGCACATTTTTTCACTTTCGGCGCCCTCCGGAGCAAAAAAGACAAACGTCCAGCTTTTCCTGCCACAGCAAAGGTGCCAGCGGGGAAAAGTGATGCTGGTCCTCACTGCCTCCTGGAACCCCTTCAAATGCCCCACACAATTTGGCCCTCTCTGCTTTCCTGCGGACTCCATCCTCAAAACCACCTTTTTTCACTTTCGGTGCCCTCTGGAGCAAAAATACATACGTCCAGCTTTTGCTGCCACAGCAAAGGTGCCAGCGGGGAAAAGTGATGCTGGTCCTCACTGCCTCCTGGAACCCCTTCAAATGCCCCACACAATTTGGCCCACTCTGCTTTCCTGCGGACTTCATCCTCAAAAGCACCTTTTTTCACTTTCGGCGATGTTTGGAGCAAAAAAGACAAACGTCCAGCTTTTGCTGCCACAGCAAAGGTGCCAGCGGGGAAAAGTGATGCTGGTCCTCACTGCCTCCTGGAACCCCTTCAAATGCCCCAGACAATTTGGCCCTCTCTGCTTTCCTGCGGACTCTATCATCAAAAGCACTTTTTTTCACTTTCGGCGCTGTTTGGAGCAAAAAAGACAAACGTCCAGCTTTTGCTGCCACAGCAAAGGTGCCAACGGGGAAAAGTGATGCTGGTCCTCACTGCCTCCTGGAACCCCTTCAAATGCCCCAGACAATTTAGCCCTCTCTGCTTTCCTGCGGACTCTATCTTCAAAAGCACCTTTTTTCACTCTCGGTGCTTTCTGGAGCAAAAATATATACGTCCAGCTTTTGCTGCCACAGCAAAGGTGCCAGCGGGGAAAAGTGATGCTGGTCCTCACTGCCTCCTGGAACCCCTTCAAATGCCCCACACAATTTGGCCCTCTCTGCTTTCCTGCGGACTCCATCCTCAAAAGCACCTTTTTTCGCTTTCGGCGGTGTTTGGAGCAAAAAAGACAAACGTCCAGCTTTTGCTGCCACAGCAAAGGTGCCAGCGGGGAAAAGTGATGCTGGTCCTCACTGCCTCCTGGAACCCCTTCAAATGCCCCAGACAATTTGGCCCTCTCTGCTTTCCTGCGGACTCTATCTTCAAAACCACCTTTTTTCACTTTCGGTGCCCTCTGGAGCAAAAATACATACGTCCAGCTTTTGCTGCCACAGCAAAGGTGCCAGCGGGGAAAAGTGATGCTGGTCCTCACTGCCTCCTGGAACCCCTTCAAATGCCCCAGACAATTTAGCCCTCTCTGCTTTCCTGCGGACTCCATCCTCAAAAGCACCTTTTTTCGCTTTCGGCGCCCTCCGGAGCAAAAAAGACAAACGTCCAGCTTTTGCTGCCACAGCAAAGGTGCCAGTGGGGAAAAGTGATGCTGGTCCTCACTGCCTCCTGGAACCCCTTCAAATGCCCCAGACAATTTGGCCCTCTCTGCTTTCCTGCGGACTCCATCCTCAAAAGCACCTTTTTTCGCTTTCGGCGGTGTTTGGAGCAAAAAAGACAAACGTCCAGCTTTTGCTGCCACAGCAAAGGTGCCAGCGGGGAAAAGTGATGCTGGTCCTCACTGCCTCCTGGAACCCCTTCAAATGCCCCACACAATTTGGCCCTCTCTGCTTTCCTGCGGACTCTATCTTCAAAACCACCTTTT
Source organism: Vanellus vanellus (assembly GCF_965231255.1). Taxonomy (NCBI): domain Eukaryota; kingdom Metazoa; phylum Chordata; class Aves; order Charadriiformes; family Charadriidae; genus Vanellus; species Vanellus vanellus. The sequence goes on from NC_138923.1 coordinate 195,406, forward strand.
TTCACTTTCGGTGCCCTCTGGAGCAAAAATACATACGTCCAGCTTTTGCTGCCACAGCAAAGGTGCCAGCGGGGAAAAGTGATGCTGGTCCTCACTGCCTCCTGGAACCCCTTCAAATGCCCCACACAATTTGGCCCTCTCTGCTTTCCTGCGGACTCCATCCTCAAAAGCACCTTTTTTCGCTTTCGGCGGTGTTTGGAGCAAAAAAGACAAACGTCCAGCTTTTGCTGCCACAGCAAAGGTGCCAGCGGGGAAAAGTGATGCTGGTCCTCACTGCCTCCTGGAACCCCTTCAAATGCCCCAGACAATTTGGCCCTCTCTGCTTTCCTGCAGACTCTAGCCTCAAAAGTACCTTTTTTCACTTTCGGTGCCCTCTGGAGCAAAAATACATACGTCCAGCTTTTGCTGCCACAGCAAAGGTGCCAGCGGGGAAAAGTGATGCTGGTCCTCACTGCCTCCTGGAACCCCTTCAAATGCGCCAGACAATTTAGCCCTCTCTGCTTTCCTGCGGACTCTATCTTCAAAAGCACCATTTTTCACTCTCGGTGCTTTCTGGAGCAAAAATATATACGTCCAGCTTTTGCTGCCACAGCAAAGGTGCCAGCGGGGAAAAGTGATGCTGGTCCTCACTGCCTCCTGGAACCCCTTCAAATGCCCCAGACAATTTGGCCCTCTCTGCTTTCCTGCGGACTCTATCCTCAAAAGCACCTTTTTTCACTCTCGGCAGCCTCCGGAGCAAAAAAGACAAACGTCCAGCTTTTGCTGCCACAGCAAAGGTGCCAGCGGGGAAAAGTGATGCTGGTCCTCACTGCCTCCTGGAACCCCTTCAAATGCCCCACACAATTTGGCCCTCTCTGCTTTCCTGCAGACTCCATCCTCAAAAGCACCTGTTTTCGCTTTCGGCGGTGTTTGGAGCAAAAAAGACAAACGTCCAGCTTTTGCTGCCACAGCAAAGGTGCCAGCGGGGAAAAGTGATGCTGGTCCTCACTGCCTCCTGGAACCCCTTCAAATGCCCCAGACAATTTGGCCCTCTCTGCTTTCCTGCGGACTCTATCTTCAAAAGCACATTTTTTCACTTTCGGCGCCCTCCGGAGCAAAAAATAAAAACGTCCAGCTTTTCCTGCCACAGCAAAGGTGCCAGTGGGGAAAAGTGATGCTGGTCCTCACTGCCTCCTGGAACCCCTTCAAATGCCCCAGACAATTTGGCCCTCTCTGCTTTCCTGTGGACTCCATCCTCAAAAGCACCTGTTTTCGCTTTCGGCGGTGTTTGGAGCAAAAAAGACAAACATCCAGCTTTTGCTGCCACAGCAAAGGTGCCAGTGGGGGAAAGTGATGCTGGTCCTCACTGCCTCCTGGAACCCCTTCAAATGCCCCACACAATTTGGCCCTCTCTGCTTTCCTGCGGACTCCATCCTCAAAAGCACCTGTTTTCGCTTTCGGCGGTGTTTGGAGCAAAAAAGACAAACGTCCAGCTTTTGCTGCCACAGCAAAGGTGCCAGCGGGGAAAAGTGATGCTGGTCCTCACTGCCTCCTGGAACCCCTTCAAATGCCCCAGACAATTTGGCCCTCTCTGCTTTCCTGCAGACTCTAGCCTCAAAAGTACCTTTTTTCACTTTCGGTGCCCTCTGGAGCAAAAATACATACGTCCAGCTTTTGCTGCCACAGCAAAGGTGCCAGCGGGGAAAAGTGATGCTGGTCCTCACTGCCTCCTGGAACCCCTTCAAATGCGCCAGACAATTTAGCCCTCTCTGCTTTCCTGCGGACTCTATCTTCAAAAGCACCATTTTTCACTCTCGGTGCTTTCTGGAGCAAAAATATATACGTCCAGCTTTTGCTGCCACAGCAAAGGTGCCAGCGGGGAAAAGTGATGCTGGTCCTCACTGCCTCCTGGAACCCCTTCAAATGCCCCACACAATTTGGCCCTCTCTGCTTTCCTGCAGACTCCATCCTCAAAAGCACCTGTTTTCGCTTTCGGCGGTGTTTGGAGCAAAAAACACAAACGTCCAGCTTTTGCTGCCACAGCAAAGGTGCCAGCGGGGAAAAGTGATGCTGGTCCTCACTGCCTCCTGGAACCCCTTCAAATGCCCCACACAATTTGGCCCTCTCTGCTTTCCTGCGGACTCTATCTTCAAAAGCACATTTTTTCACTTTCGGCGCCCTCCGGAGCAAAAAATAAAAACGTCCAGCTTTTCCTGCCACAGCAAAGGTGCCAGTGGGGAAAAGTGATGCTGGTCCTCACTGCCTCCTGGAACCCCTTCAAATGCCCCAGACAATTTGGCCCTCTCTGCTTTCCTGTGGACTCCATCCTCAAAAGCACCTGTTTTCGCTTTCGGCGGTGTTTGGAGCAAAAAAGACAAACGTCCAGCTTTTGCTGCCACAGCAAAGGTGCCAGCGGGGAAAAGTGATGCTGGTCCTCACTGCCTCCTGGAACCCCTTCAAATGCCCCAGACAATTTGGCCCTCTCTGCTTTCTTGGGGACTCTATCTTCAAAACCACCTTTTTTCAATTTCGGTGCCCTCTGGAGCAAAAATACATACGTCCAGCTTTTGCTGCCACAGCAAAGGTGCCAGTGGGGAAAAGTGATGCTGGTCCTCACTGCCTCCTGGAACCCCTTCAAATGCCCCACACAATTTGGCCCACTCTGCTTTCCTGCGGACTTCATCCTCAAAAGCACCTTTTTTCACTTTCGGCGATGTTTGGAGCAAAAAAGACAAACGTCCAGCTTTTGCTGCCACAGCAAAGGTGCCAGCGGGGAAAAGTGATGCTGGTCCTCACTGCCTCCTGGAACCCCTTCAAATGCCCCAGACAATTTGGCCCTCTCTGCTTTCCTGCGGACTCTATCCTCAAAAGCACCTCTTATCACTCTCGGCAGCTTACGAAGCCAAAAAGACAAACGTCCAGCTTTTGCTGCCACAGCAAAGGTGCCAGCGGGGAAAAGTGATGCTGGTCCTCACTGCCTCCTGGAACCCCTTCAAATGCCCCAGACAATTTGTCCCTCTCTGCTTTCCTGCGGACTCCATCCTCAAAAGCACCGTTTTTCAATTTCGGCGCCCTCCGGAGCAAAAAAGACAAACGTCCAGCTTTTGCTGCCACAGCAAAGGTGCCAGCGGGGAAAAGTGATGCTGGTCCTCACTGCCTCCTTGAACCCCTTCAAATGCCCCAGACAATTTGGCCCTCTCTGCTTTCCTGCGTACTCTAGCCTCAAAAGCACCTGTTATCACTCTCGGCAGCTTACGGAGCCAAAATACAAACGTCAAGCTTTTGCTGCCACAGCAAAGGTGCCAGCGGGGAAAAGTGATGCTGGTCCTCACTGCCTCCTGGAACCCCTTCAAATGACCCAGACAATTTGGCCCTCTCTGCTTTCCTGCGGACTCCATCCTCAAAAGCACCTTTTTTCGCTTTCGGCGGTGTTTGGAGCAAAAAAGACAAACGTCCAGCTTTTGCTGCCACAGCAAAGGTGCCAGCGGGGAAAAGTGATGCTGGTCCTCACTGCCTCCTGGAACCCCTTCAAATGCCCCAGACAATTTGGCCCTCTCTGCTTTCCTGCGGACGCTATCTTCAAAACCACCTTTTTTCACTTTCGGTGCCCTCTGGAGCAAAAATACATACGTCCAGCTTTTGCTGCCACAGCAAAGGTGCCAGCGGGGAAAAGTGATGCTGGTCCTCACTGCCTCCTGGAACCCCTTCAAATGCCCCACACAATTTGGCCCTCTCTGCTTTCCTGCGGACTCCATCCTCAAAAGCACCTTTTTTCGCTTTCGGCGGTGTTTGGAGCAAAAAAGACAAACGTCCAGCTTTTGCTGCCACAGCAAAGGTGCCAGCGGGGAAAAGTGATGCTGGTCCTCACTGCCTCCTGGAACCCCTTCAAATGCCCCAGACAATTTGGCCCTCTCTGCTTTCCTGCGGACTCTATCTTCAAAACCACCTTTTTTCACTTTCGGTGCCCTCTGGAGCAAAAATACATACGTCCAGCTTTTGCTGCCACAGCAAAGGTGCCAGCGGGGAAAAGTGATGCTGGTCCTCACTGCCTCCTGGAACCCCTTCAAATGCCCCACAAAATTTGGCCCTCTCTGCTTTCCTGCGGACTCCATCCTCAAAAGCACCTTTTTTCGCTTTCGGCGATGTTTGGAGCAAAAAAGACAAACGTCCAGCTTTTGCTGCCACAGCAAAGGTGCCAGTGGGGAAAAGTGATGCTGGTCCTCACTGCCTCCTGGAACCCCTTCAAATGCCCCAGACAATTTGGCCCTCTCTGCTTTCCTGCGGACTCCATCCTCAAAAGCACCTTTTTTCGCTTTCGGCGGTGTTTGGAGCAAAAAAGACAAACGTCCAGCTTTTGCTGCCACAGCAAAGGTGCCAGCGGGGAAAAGTGATGCTGGTCCTCACTGCCTCCTGGAACCCCTTCAAATGCCCCAGACAATTTGGCCCTCTCTGCTTTCCTGCGGACGCTATCTTCAAAACCACCTTTTTTCACTTTCGGTGCCCTCTGGAGCAAAGATACATACGTCCAACTTTTGCTGCCACAGCAAAGGTGCCAGCGGGGAAAAGTGATGCTGGTCCTCACTGCCTCCTGGAACCCCTTCAAATGCCCCAGACAATTTGGCCCTCTCTGCTTTCCTGCGGACTCCATCCTCAAAACCACCTTTTTTCACTTTCGGTGCCCTCTGGAGCAAAAATACATACGTCCAGCTTTTGCTGCCACAGCAAAGGTGCCAGCGGGGAAAAGTGATGCTGGTCCTCACTGCCTCCTGGAACCCCTTCAAATGCCCCAGACAATTTGGCCCTCTCTGCTTTCCTGCGGACTCTATCCTCAAAAGCACCTTTTTTCGCTTTCGGCGGTGTTTGGAGCAAAAAAGACAAACGTCCAGCTTTTGCTGCCACAGCAAAGGTGCCAACGGGGAAAAGTGATGCTGGTCCTCACTGCCTCCTGGAACCCCTTCAAATGCCCCAGACAATTTGGCCCTCTCTGCTTTCCTGCGGACTCCATCCTCAAAAGCACCTGTTTTCGCTTTCGGCGGTGTTTGGAGCAAAAAAGACAAACGTCCAGCTTTTGCTGCCACAGCAAAGGTGCCAGCGGGGAAAAGTGATGCTGGTCCTCACTGCCTCCTGGAACCCCTTCAAATGCCCCAGACAATTTGGCCCTCTCTGCTTTCCTGCGGACTCCATCCTCAAAAGCACCTGTTTTCGCTTTCGGTGGTGTTTGGAGCAAAAAAGACAAACGTCCAGCTTTTGCTGCCACAGCAAAGGTGCCAGCGGGGAAAAGTGATGCTGGTCCTCACTGCCTCCTGGAACCCCTTCAAATGCCCCACACAATTTGGCCCTCTCTGCTTTCCTGCAGACTCTAGCTTCAAAAGTACCTTTTTTCACTTTCGGTGCCCTCTGGAGCAAAAATACATACGTCCAGCTTTTGCTGCCACAGCAAAGGTGCCAGCGGGGAAAAGTGATGCTGGTCCTCACTGCCTCCTGGAACCCCTTCAAATGCGCCAGACAATTTAGCCCTCTCTGCTTTCCTGCGGACTCTATCTTCAAAAGCACCATTTTTCACTCTCGGTGCTTTCTGGAGCAAAAATATATACGTCCAGCTTTTGCTGCCACAGCAAAGGTGCCAGCGGGGAAAAGTGATGCTGGTCCTCACTGCCTCCTGGAACCCCTTCAAATGCCCCACACAATTTGGCCCTCTCTGCTTTCCTGCAGACTCCATCCTCAAAAGCACCTGTTTTCGCTTTCGGCGGTGTTTGGAGCAAAAAAGACAAACGTCCAGCTTTTGCTGCCACAGCAAAGGTGCCAGCGGGGAAAAGTGATGCTGGTCCTCACTGCCTCCTGGAACCCCTTCAAATGCCCCAGACAATTTGGCCCTCTCTGCTTTCCTGCGGACTCTATCCTCAAAAGCACCTTTTTTCACTCTCGGCAGCCTCCGGAGCAAAAAAGACAAACGTCCAGCTTTTTTTGCCACAGCAAAGGTGCCAGCGGGGAAAAGTGATGCTGGTCCTCACTGCCTCCTGGAACCCCTTCAAATGCCCCACACAATTTGGCCCTCTCTGCTTTCCTGCAGACTCCATCCTCAAAAGCACCTGTTTTCGCTTTCGGCGGTGTTTGGAGCAAAAAAGACAAACGTCCAGCTTTTGCTGCCACAGCAAAGGTGCCAGCGGGGAAAAGTGATGCTGGTCCTCACTGCCTCCTGGAACCCCTTCAAATGCCCCAGACAATTTGGCCCTCTCTGCTTTCCTGCGGACTCTATCTTCAAAAGCACATTTTTTCAGTTTCGGCGCCCTCCGGAGCAAAAAATAAAAACGTCCAGCTTTTCCTGCCACAGCAAAGGTGCCAGTGGGGAAAAGTGATGCTGGTCCTCACTGCCTCCTGGAACCCCTTCAAATGCCCCAGACAATTTGGCCCTCTCTGCTTTCCTGTGGACTCCATCCTCAAAAGCACCTGTTTTCGCTTTCGGCGGTGTTTGGAGCAAAAAAGACAAACGTCCAGCTTTTGCTGCCACAGCAAAGGTGCCAGCGGGGAAAAGTGATGCTGGTCCTCACTGCCTCCTGGAACCCCTTCAAATGCCCCAGACAATTTGGCCCTCTCTGCTTTCCTGCGGACTCCATCCTCAAAAGCACCTTTTTTCGCTTTCGGCGGTGTTTGGAGCAAAAAAGACAAACGTCCAGCTTTTGCTGCCACAGCAAAGGTGCCAGCGGGGAAAAGTGATGCTGGTCCTCACTGCCTCCTGGAACCCCTTCAAATGCCCCACACAATTTGCCCCTCTCTGCTTTCCTGCGGACTCCATCCTCAAAAGCACATGTTTTCGCTTTCGGCGTTGTTTGGAGCAAAAAAGACAAACGTCCAGCTTTTGCTGCCACAGCAAAGGTGCCAGCAAGGAAAAGTGATGCTGGTCCTCACTGCCTCCTGGAACCCCTTCAAATGCCCCAGACAATTTGGCCCTCTCTGCTTTCCTGCGGACTCCATCCTCAAAAGCAATGTTTTTCACTTTCGGCGCTCTTTGGAGCAAAAAAGACAAACGTCCAGCTTTTGCTGCCACAACAAAGGTGCCAGCGGGGAAAAGTGATGCTGGTCCTCACTGCCTCCTGGAACCCCTTCAAATGCCCCACACAATTTGGCCCTCTCTGCTTTCCTGCGGACTCCATCCTCAAAAGCACCTGTTTTCGCTTTCAGCGGTGTTTGGAGTACAAAAGACAAACGTCCAGCTTTTGCTGCCACAGCAAAGGTGCCAGCGGGGAAAAGTGATGCTGGTCCTCACTGCCTCCTGGAACCCCTTCAAATGCCCCAGACAATTTGGCCCTCTCTGCTTTCCTGCGGACTCTATCCTCAAAAGCACCTGTTATCACTCTCGGCAGCTTACGGAGCCAAAAAGACAAACGTCCAGCTTTTGCTGCCACAGCAAAGGTGCCAGCGGGGAAAAGTGATGCTGGTCCTCACTGCCTCCTGGAACCCCTTCAAATGCCCCAGACAATTTGGCCCTCTCTGCTTTCCTGCGGACTCCATCCTCAAAAGCACCTTTTTTCGCTTTCGGCGGTGTTTGGAGCAAAAAAGACAAACGTCCAGCTTTTGCTGCCACAGCAAAGGTGCCAGTGGGGAAAAGTGATGCTGGTCCTCACTGCCTCCTGGAACCCCTTCAAATGCCCCAGACAATTTGGCCCTCTCTGCTTTCCTGCGGACTCCATCCTCAAAAGCACCTTTTTTCGCTTTCGGCGGTGTTTGGAGCAAAAAAGACAAACGTCCAGCTTTTGCTGCCACAGCAAAGGTGCCAGCGGGGAAAAGTGATGCTGGTCCTCACTGCCTCCTGGAACCCCTTCAAATGCCCCACACAATTTGGCCCTCTCTGCTTTCCTGCGGACTATAGCCTCAAAAGCACCTTTTTTCACTCTCGGCCACCTCCGCAGTAAAAACAACAAACGTCCAGCTTTTGCTGCCACAGCAAAGGTGCCAGCGGGGAAAAGTGATGCTGGTCCTCACTGCCTCCTGGAACCCCTTCAAATGCCCCAGACAATTTGGCCCTCTCTGCTTTCCTGCGGACTCCATCCTCAAAACCACCTTTTTTCACTTTCGGTGCCCTCTGGAGCAAAAATACATACGTCCAGCTTTTGCTGCCACAGCAAAGGTGCCAGCGGGGAAAAGTGATGCTGGTCCTCACTGCCTCCTGGAACCCCTTCAAATGCCCCACACAATTTGGCCCTCTCTGCTTTCCTGCGGACTCCATCCTCAAAAGCACCTTTTTTCGCTTTCGGCGGTGTTTGGAGCAAAAAAGACAAACGTCCAGCTTTTGCTGCCACAGCAAAGGTGCCAACGGGGAAAAGTGATGCTGGTCCTCACTGCCTCCTGGAACCCCTTCAAATGCCCCAGACAATTTGGCCCTCTCTGCTTTCCTGCGGACTCCATCCTCAAAAGAACCTGTTTTCGCTTTCGGCGGTGTTTGGAGCAAAAAAGACAAACGTCCAGCTTTTGCTGCCACAGCAAAGGTGCCAGCGGGGAAAAGTGATGCTGGTCCTCACTGCCTCCTGGAACCCCTTCAAATGCCCCAGACAATTTGGCCCTCTCTGCTTTCCTGCGGACTCCATCCTCAAAAGCACCTTTTTTCGCTTTCGGCGGTGTTTGGAGCAAAAAAGACAAACGTCCAGCTTTTGCTGCCACAGCAAAGGTGCCAGCGGGGAAAAGTGATGCTGGTCCTCACTGCCTCCTGGAACCCCTTCAAATGCCCCAGACAATTTGGCCCTCTCTGCTTTCCTGCGGACTCCATCCTCAAAAGCACATGTTTTCGCTTTCGGCGTTGTTTGGAGCAAAAAAGACAAACGTCCAGCTTTTGCTGCCACAGCAAAGGTGCCAGCAAGGAAAAGTGATGCTGGTCCTCACTGCCTCCTGGAACCCCTTCAAATGCCCCAGACAATTTGGCCCTCTCTGCTTTCCTGCGGACTCCATCCTCAAAAGCAATGTTTTTCACTTTCGGCGCTCTTTGGAGCAAAAAAGACAAACGTCCAGCTTTTGCTGCCACAACATAGGTGCCAGCGGGGAAAAGTGATGCTGGTCCTCACTGCCTCCTGGAACCCCTTCAAATGCCCCAGACAATTTGGCCCTCTCTGCTTTCCTGCGGACTCTATCCTCAAAAGCACCTGTTATCACTCTCGGCAGCTTACGGAGCCAAAAAGACAAACGTCCAGCTTTTGCTGCCACAGCAAAGGTGCCAGCGGGGAAAAGTGATGCTGGTCCTCACTGCCTCCTGGAACCCCTTCAAATGCCCCACACAATTTGTCCCTCTCTGCTTTCCTGCGGACTCCATCCTCAAAAGCACCGTTTTTCACTTTTGGCGCACTCCGGAGCAAAAAAGACAAGCGTCCAGCTTTTGCTGCCACAGCAAAGGTGCCAGCGGGGAAAAGTGATGCTGGTCCTCACTGCCTCCTGGAACCCCTTCAAATGCCCCAGACAATTTGGCCCTCTCTGCTTTCCTGCGGACTCTAGCCTCAAAAGCACCTTTTTTCACTTTTGGCGCCCTCCGGAGCAAAAAAGACAAACGTCCAGCTTTTGCTGCCACAGCAAAGGTGCCAGTGGGGAAAAGTGATGCTGGTCCTCACTGTCTCCTGGAACCCCTTCAAATGCCCCAGACAATTTGGCCCTCTCTGCTTTCCTGCGGACTCCATCCTCAAAAGCACCTGTTTTCGCTTTCGGCGGTGTTTGGAGCAAAAAAGACAAACGTCCAGCTTTTGCTGCCACAGCAAAGGTGCCAGCGGGGAAAAGTGATGCTGGTCCTCACTGTATCCTGGAACCCCTTCAAATGCCCCAGACAATTTGGCCCTCTCTGCTTTCTTGCAGACTCTATCCTCAAAAGCACCGTTTTTCAATTTCGGCGCCCTCCGGAGCAAAAAAGACAAACGTCCAGGTTTTGCTGCCACAGCAAAGGTGCCAGCGGGGAAAAGTGATGCTGGTCCTCACTGCCTCCTGGAACCCCTTCAAATGCCCCACACTATTTGGCCCACTCTGCTTTCCTGCGGACTCTATCCTCAAAAGCACCGTTTTTCAATTTCGGCGCCCTCCGGAGCAAAAAAGACAAACGTCCAGGTTTTGCTGCCACAGCAAAGGTGCCAGCGGGGAAAAGTGATGCTGGTCCTCACTGCCTCCTGGAACCCCTTCAAATGCCCCAGACAATTTCGCCCTCTCTGCTTTCCTGCGGACTCTATCTTCAAAAGCACCTTTTTTCACTTTCGGCGCCCTCCGGAGCAAAAAAGACAAACGTCCAGCTTTTGCTGCCACAGCAAAGGTGCCAGCGGGGAAAAGTGATGCTGGTCCTCACTGCCTCCTGGAACCCCTTCAAATGCCCCAGACAATTTGGCCCTCTCTGCTTTCCTGCGGACTCCATCCTCAAAAGCACCTGTTTTCGCTTTCGGCGGTGTTTGGAGCAAAAAAGACAAACGTCCAGCTTTTGCTGCCACAGCAAAGGTGCCAGCGGGGAAAAGTGATGCTGGTCCTCACTGCCTCCTGGAACCCCTTCAAATGCCCCAGACAATTTGGCCCTCTCTGCTTTCCTGCGGACTCTATCCTCAAAAGCACCTGTTATCACTCTCGGCAGCTTACGGAGCCAAAAAGACAAACGTCCAGCTTTTGCTGCCACAGCAAAGGTGCCAGCGGGGAAAAGTGATGCTGGTCCTCACTGCCTCCTGGAACCCCTTCAAATGCCCCAGACAATTTGGCCCTCTCTGCTTTCCTGCGCACTCTAGCATCAAAAGCACCTTTTTTCGCTTTCGGCGGTGTTTGGAGCAAAAAAGACAAACGTCCAGCTTTTGCTGCCACAGCAAACGTGCCAGTGGGGAAAAGTGATGCTGGTCCTCACTGCCTCCTGGAACCCCTTCAAATGCCCCAGACAATTTGGCCCTCTCTGCTTTCCTGCGGACTCCATCCTCAAAAGCACCTGTTTTCGCTTTCGGCAGTGTTTGGAGCAAAAAAGAAAAACGTCCAGCTTTTGCTGCCACAGCAAAGGTGCCAGCGGGGAAAAGTGATGCTGGTCCTCACTGCCTCCTGGAACCCCTTCAAATGCCCCACACAATTTGGCCCTCTCTGCTTTCCTGCGGACTCTAGCTTCAAAAGCACCTTTTTTCACTTTCAGCGCCCTCCGGAGCAAAAAAGACAAACGTCCAGCTTTTGCTGCCACAGTAAAGGTGACAGTGGGGAAAAGTGATGCTGGTCCTCACTGGCTCCTGGAACTCCTTCAAATGCCCCAGACAATTTGGCCCTCTCTGCTTTCCTGCGGACTCTATCCTCAAAAGCACCTGTTATCACTCTCGGCAGCTTACGGAGCCAAAAAGACAAACGTCCAGCTTTTGCTGCCACAGCAAAGGTGCCAGCGGGGAAAAGTGATGCTGGTCCTCACTGCCTCCTGGAACCCCTTCAAATGCCCCACACAATTTGGCCCTCTCTGCTTTCCTGCGGACTCTATCTTCAAAAGCACATTTTTTCACTTTCGGCGCCCTCCGGAGCAAAAAAGACAAACGTCCAGCTTTTCCTGCCACAGCAAAGGTGCCAGTGGGGAAAAGTGATGCTGGTCCTCACTGCCTCCTGGAACCCCTTCAAATGCCCCACACAATTTGGCCCTCTCTGCTTTCCTGCGGACTCCATCCTCAAAAGCACCTGTTTTCGCTTTCGGCGGTGTTTGGAGCAAAAAAGACAAACGTCCAGCTTTTGCTGCCACAGCAAAGGTGCCAGCGGGGAAAAGTGATGCTGGTCCTCACTGCCTCCTGGAACCCCTTCAAATGCCCCAGACAATTTCGCCCTCTCTGCTTTCCTGCGGACTCCATCCTCAAAAGCACTGTTTTTCACTTTCGGCGCTCTTTGGAGCAAAAAAACAAACGTCCAGCTTTTGCTGCCACAGCAAAGGTGCCAGCGGGGAAAAGTGATGCTGGTCCTCACTGCCTCCTGGAACCCCTTCAAATGACCCAGACAATTTGGCCCTCTCTGCTTTCCTGCGGACTCCATCCTCAAAAGCACCTGTTTTCACTCTCGGCAGCCTCCGGAGCCAAAAAGACAAACGTCCAGCTTTTGCTGCCACAGCAAAGGTGCCAGCGGGGAAAAGTGATGCTGGTCCTCACTGCCTCCTGGAACCCCTTCAAATGCCCCACACAATTTGTCCCTCTCTGCTTTCCTGCGGACTCCATCCTCAAAAGCACCGTTTTTCACTTTTGGCGCACTCCGGAGCAAAAAAGACAAGCGTCCAGCTTTTGCTGCCACAGCAAAGGTGCCAGCGGGGAAAAGTGATGCTGGTCCTCACTGCCTCCTGGAACCCCTTCAAATGCCCCAGACAATTTGGCCCTCTCTGCTTTCCTGCGGACTCTAGCCTCAAAAGCACCTTTTTTCACTTTTGGCGCCCTCCGGAGCAAAAAAGACAAACGTCCAGCTTTTGCTGCCACAGCAAAGGTGCCAGTGGGGAAAAGTGATGCTGGTCCTCACTGTCTCCTGGAACCCCTTCAAATGCCCCAGACAATTTGGCCCTCTCTGCTTTCCTGCGGACTCCATCCTCAAAAGCACCTGTTTTCGCTTTCGGCGGTGTTTGGAGCAAAAAAGACAAACGTCCAGCTTTTGCTGCCACAGCAAAGGTGCCAGCGGGGAAAAGTGATGCTGGTCCTCACTGTATCCTGGAACCCCTTCAAATGCCCCAGACAATTTGGCCCTCTCTGCTTTCTTGCAGACTCCATCCTCAAAAGCACCTTTTTTCACTTTCGGCAGTGTTTGGAGCAAAAAAGACAAACGTCCAGCTTTTGCTGCCACAGCAAAGGTGCCAGCGGGGAAAAGTGATGCTGGTCCTCACTGCCTCCTGGAACCCCTTCAAATGCCCCACACAATTTGGCCCTCTCTGCTTTCCTGCCAACTCTATCCTCAAAAGCACCTGTTATCACTCTCGGCAGCTTACGGAGCCAAAAAGACAAACGTCCAGCTTTTGCTGCCACAGCAAAGGTGCCAGCGGGGAAAAGTGATGCTGGTCCTCACTGCCTCCTGGAACCCCTTCAAATGCCCCACACAATTTGGCCCACTCTGCTTTCCTGCGGACTCTATCCTCAAAAGCACCGTTTTTCAATTTCGGCGCCCTCCGGAGCAAAAAAGACAAACGTCCAGGTTTTGCTGCCACAGCAAAGGTGCCAGCGGGGAAAAGTGATGCTGGTCCTCACTGCCTCCTGGAACCCCTTCAAATGCCCCAGACAATTTCGCCCTCTCTGCTTTCCTGCGGACTCTATCTTCAAAAGCACCTTTTTTCACTTTCGGCGCCCTCCGGAGCAAAAAAGACAAACGTCCAGATTTGCTGCCACAGCAAAGGTGCCAGCGGGGAAAAGTGATGCTGGTCCTCACTGCCTCCTGGAACCCCTTCAAATGCCCCAGACAATTTGGCCCTCTCTGCTTTCCTGCGGACTCCATCCTCAAAAGCACCTGTTTTCGCTTTCGGCGGTGTTTGGAGCAAAAAAGACAAACGTCCAGCTTTTGCTGCCACAGCAAAGGTGCCAGCGGGGAAAAGTGATGCTGGTCCTCACTGCCTCCTGGAACCCCTTCAAATGCCCCAGACAATTTGGCCCTCTCTGCTTTCCTGCGGACTCTATCCTCAAAAGCACCTGTTATCACTCTCGGCAGCTTACGGAGCCAAAAAGACAAACGTCCAGCTTTTGCTGCCACAGTAAAGGTGACAGTGGTGAAAAGTGATGCTGGTCCTCACTGGCTCCTGGAACCCCTTCAAATGCCCCACACAATTTGGCCCTCTCTGCTTTCCTGCGGACTCTATCCTCAAAAGCACCTTTTTTCACTCTCGTCAGCCTCCGGAGCAAAAAAGACAAACGTCCGGCTTTTGCTGCCACAGCAAAGGTGCCAGCGGGGAAAAGTGATGCTGGTCCTCACTGCCTCCTGGAACCCCTTCAAATGCCCCACACAATTTGGCCCTCTCTGCTTTCCTGCGGACTCTATCCTCAAAAGCACCTGTTATCACTCTCGGCAGCTTACGGAGCCAAAAAGACAAACGTCCAGCTTTTGCTGCCACAGCAAAGGTGCCAGCGGGGAAAAGTGATGCTGGTCCTCACTGCCTCCTGGAACCCCTTCAAATGCCCCACACAATTTGGCCCTCTCTGCTTTCCTGCGGACTCTATCCTCAAAAGCACCGTTTTTCACTTTCGGCGCCGTCCGGAGCAAAAAAGACAAACGTCCAGCTTTTGCTGCCACAGCAAAGGTGCCAGTGCGGAAAAGTGATGCTGGTCCTCACTGCCTCCTGGAATCCCTTCAAATGCCCCAGACAATTTGGCCCTCTCTGCTTTCCTGCGGACTCTATCTTCAAAAGCACATTTTTTCACTTTCGGCGCCCTCCGGAGCAAAAAAGACAAACGTCCAGCTTTTCCTGCCACAGCAAAGGTGCCAGTGGGGAAAAGTGATGCTGGTCCTCACTGCCTCCTGGAACCCCTTCAAATGCCCCAGACAATTTGGCCCTCTCTGCTTTCCTGCGGACTCCATCCTCAAAAGAACCTGTTTTCGCTTTCGGCGGTGTTTGGAGCAAAAAAGACAAACGTCCAGCTTTTGCTGCCACAGCAAAGGTGCCAGCGGGGAAAAGTGATGCTGGTCCTCACTGCCTCCTGGAACCCCTTCAAATGCCCCAGACAATTTCGCCCTCTCTGCTTTCCTGCGGACTCCATCCTCAAAAGCACTGTTTTTCACTTTCGGCGCTCTTTGGAGCAAAAAAACAAACGTCCAGCTTTTGCTGCCACAGCAAAGGTGCCAGCGGGGAAAAGTGATGCTGGTCCTCACTGCCTCCTGGAACCCCTTCAAATGCCCCAGACAATTTGCCCCTCTCTGCTTTCCTGCGGACTCCATCCTCAAAAGCACCTGTTATCACTCTCGGCAGCTTACGGAGCCAAAAAGACAAACGTCCAGCTTTTGCTGCCACAGCAAAGGTGCCAGTGCGGAAAAGTGATGCTGGTCCTCACTGCCTCCTGGAACCCCTTCAAATGCCCCAGACAATTTGGCCCTCTCTGCTTTCCTGCGGACTCTATCTTCAAAAGCACCTTTTTTCACTTTCGGCGCCCTCCGGAGCAAAAAAGACAAACGTCCAGCTTTTCCTGCCACAGCAAAGGTGCCAGTGGGGAAAAGTGATGCTGGTCCTCACTGCCTCCTGGAACCCCTTCAAATGCTCCAGACAATTTGGCCCTCTCTGCTTTCCTGCGGACTCCATCCTCAAAAGCACCTGTTTTCGCTTTCAGCGGAGTTTGGAGCAAAAAAGACAAACGTCCAGCTTTTGCTGCCACAGCAAAGGTGCCAGCGGGGAAAAGTGATGCTGGTCCTCACTGCCTCCTGGAACCCCTTCAAATGCCCCAGACAGTTTGGCCCTCTCTGCTTTCCTGCGGACTCTAGCTTCAAAAGCACCTTTTTTCACTTTCAGCGCCCTCCGGAGCAAAAAAGACAAACGTCCAGCTTTTGCTGCCACAGCAAAGGTGCCAGCGGGGAAAAGTGATGCTGGTCCTCACTGCCTCCTGGAACCCCTTCAAATGCCCCAGACAATTTGGCCCTCTCTGCTTTCCTGCGGACTCTATCGTCAAAAGCAACTTTTTTCACTCTCGGCAGCCTCCAGAGCAAAAAAGACAAACGTCCAGCTTTTGCTGCCACAGCAAAGGTGCCAGCGGGGAAAAGTGATGCTGGTCCTCACTGCCTCCTGGAACCCCTTCTAATGCCCCACACAATTTGGCACTCTCTGCTTTCCTGCGGACTCTATCCTCAAAAGCACCGTTTTTCACTTTTGGCGCCCTCCGGAGCAAAAAAGACAAACGTCCAGCTTTTGCTGCCACAGCAAAGGTGCCAGCGGGGAAAAGTGATGCTGGTCCTCACTGCCTCCTGGAACCCCTTCAAATGCCCCACACAATTGGGCCCTCTCTGCTTTCCTGCGGACTCCATCCTCAAAAGCACATGTTTTCACTCACGGCAGCCTCCGTAGCCAAAAAGACAAACGTCCAGCTTTTGCTGCCACAGCAAAGGTGCCAGTGGGGAAAAGTGATGCTGGTCCTCACTGCCTCCTGGAACCCCTTCAAATGCCCCAGACAATTTGACCCTCTCTGCTTTCCTGCGGACTCCATCCTCAAAAGCACCTGTTTTCGCTTTCGGCGGTGTTTGGAGCAAAACAGACAAACGTCCAGCTTTTGCTGCCACAGGAAAGGTGCCAGCGGGGAAAAGTGATGCTGGTCCTCACTGCCTCCTGGAACCCCTTCAAATGCCCCACACAATTTGGCCCTCTCTGCTTTCCTGCGGACTCCATCCTCAAAAGCACTGTTTTTCACTTTCGGCGCTCTTTGGAGCAAAAAAACAAACGTCCAGCTTTTGCTGCCACAGCAAAGGTGCCAGCGGGGAAAAGTGATGCTGGTCCTCACTGCCTCCTGGAACCCCTTCAAATGCCCCAGACAATTTGCCCCTCTCTGCTTTCCTGCGGACTCTATCCTCAAAAGCACCTGTTATCACTCTCGGCAGCTTACGGAGCCAAAAAGACAAACGTCCAGCTTTTGCTGCCACAGCAAAGGTGCCAGCGGGGAAAAGTGATGCTGGTCCTCACTGCCTCCTGGAACCCCTTCAAATGCCCCAGACAATTTGGCCCTCTCTGCTTTCCTGCGCACTCTAGCATCAAAAGCACCTTTTTTCGCTTTCGGCGGTGTTTGGAGCCAAAAAGACAAACGTCCAGCTTTTGCTGCCACAGCAAAGGTGCCAGTGGGGAAAAGTGATGCTGGTCCTCACTGCCTCCTGGAACCCCTTCAAATGCCCCAGACAATTTGGCCCTCTCTGCTTTCCTGCGGACTCTATCCTCAAAAGCACCTTTTTTCACTCTCGTCAGCCTCCGGAGCAAAAAAGACAAACGTCCGGCTTTTGCTGCCACAGCAAAGGTGCCAGCGGGGAAAAGTGATGCTGGTCCTCACTGCCTCCTGGAACCCCTTCAAATGCCCCACACAATTTGGCCCTCTCTGCTTTCCTGCGGACTCTATCCTCAAAAGCACCTGTTATCACTCTCGGCAGCTTACGGAGCCAAAAAGACAAACGTCCAGCTTTTGCTGCCACAGCAAAGGTGCCAGCGGGGAAAAGTGATGCTGGTCCTCACTGCCTCCTGGAACCCCTTCAAATGCCCCACACAATTTGGCCCTCTCTGCTTTCCTGCGGACTCTATCCTCAAAAGCACCGTTTTTCACTTTCGGCGCCATCCGGAGCAAAAAAGACAAACGTCCAGCTTTTGCTGCCACAGCAAAGGTGCCAGCGGGGAAAAGTGATGCTGGTCCTCACTGCCTCCTGGAACCCCTTCAAATGCCCCAGACAATTTGGCCCTCTCTGCTTTCCTGCGGACTCTATCTTCAAAAGCACATTTTTTCACTTTCGGTGCCCTCCGGAGCAAAAAAGACAAACGTCCAGCTTTTCCTGCCACAGCAAAGGTGCCAGCGGGGAAAAGTGATGCTGGTCCTCACTGCCTCCTGGAACCCCTTCAAATGCCCCACACAATTTGGCCCTCTCTGCTTTCCTGCGGACTCCATCCTCAAAAGCACCTGTTTTCGCTTTCGGCGTTGTTTGGAGCAAAAAAGACAAACGTCCAGCTTTTGCTGCCACAGCAAAGGTGCCAGCGGGGAAAAGTGATGCTGGTCCTCACTGCCTCCTGGAACCCCTTCAAATGCCCCACACAATTTGGCCCTCTCTGCTTTCCTGCGGACTCTATCCGCAAAAGCACCTGTTATCACTCTCGGCAGCTTACGGAGCCAAAAAGACAAACGTCCAGCTTTTGCTGCCACAGCAAAGGTGCCAGCGGGGAAAAGTGATGCTGGTCCTCACTGCCTCCTGGAACCCCTTCAAATGCCCCAGACAATTTGGCCCTCTCTGCTTTCCTGCGGACTCCATCCTCAAAAGCACCTGTTTTCGCTTTCGGCGGTGTTTGGAGCAAAAAAGACAAACGTCCAGCTTTTGCTGCCACAGCAAAGGTGCCAGCGGGGAAAAGTGATGCTGGTCCTCACTGCCTCCTGGAACCCCTTCAAATGCCCCAGACAATTTGGCCCTCTCTGCTTTCCTGCGGACTCTATCCTCAAAAGCACCTGTTATCACTCTCGGCAGCTTACGGAGCCAAAAAGACAAACGTCCAGCTTTTGCTGCCACAGCAAAGGTGCCAGCGGGGAAAAGTGATGCTGGTCCTCACTGCCTCCTGGAACCCCTTCAAATGCCCCAGACAATTTGGCCCTCTCTGCTTTCCTGCGCACTCTAGCATCAAAAGCACCTTTTTTCGTTTTCGGCGGTGTTTGGAGCAAAAAAGACAAACGTCCAGCTTTTGCTGCCACAGCAAACGTGCCAGTGGGGAAAAGTGATGCTGGTCCTCACTGCCTCCTGGAACCCCTTCAAATGCCCCAGACAATTTGGCCCTCTCTGCTTTCCTGCGGACTCCATCCTCAAAAGCACCTGTTTTCGCTTTCGGCAGTGTTTGGAGCAAAAAAGACAAACGTCCAGCTTTTGCTGCCACAGCAAAGGTGCCAGCGGGGAAAAGTGATGCTGGTCCTCACTGCCTCCTGGAACCCCTTCAAATGCCCCACACAATTTGGCCCTCTCTGCTTTCCTGCGGACTCTAGCTTCAAAAGCACCTTTTTTCACTTTCAGCGCCCTCCGGAGCAAAAAAGACAAACGTCCAGCTTTTGCTGCCACAGTAAAGGTGACAGTGGTGAAAAGTGATGCTGGTCCTCACTGGCTCCTGGAACCCCTTCAAATGCCCCAGACAATTTGGCCCTCTCTGCTTTCCTGCGGACTCAATCCTCAAAAGCACCTTTTTTCACTCTCGTCAGCCTCCGGAGCAAAAAAGACAAACGTCCGGCTTTTGCTGCCACAGCAAAGGTGCCAGCGGGGAAAAGTGATGCTGGTCCTCACTGCCTCCTGGAACCCCTTCAAATGCCCCAGACAATTTGGCCCTCTCTGCTTTCCTGCGGACTCTATCCTCAAAAGCACCTGTTATCACTCTCGGCAGCTTACGGAGCCAAAAAGACAAACGTCCAGCTTTTGCTGCCACCGCAAAGGTGCCAGCGGGGAAAAGTGATGCTGGTCCTCACTGCCTCCTGGAACCCCTTCAAATGCCCCACACAATTTGGCCCTCTCTGCTTTCCTGCGGACTCTATCCTCAAAAGCACCGTTTTTCACTTTCGGCGCCGTCCGGAGCAAAAAAGACAAACGTCCAGCTTTTGCTGCCACAGCAAAGGTGCCAGTGCGGAAAAGTGATGCTGGTCCTCACTGCCTCCTGGAACCCCTTCAAATGCCCCAGACAATTTGGCCCTCTCTGCTTTCCTGCGGACTCTATCTTCAAAAGCACATTTTTTCACTTTCGGCGCCCTCCGGAGCAAAAAAGACAAACGTCCAGCTTTTCCTGCCACAGCAAAGGTGCCAGTGGGGAAAAGTGATGCTGGTCCTCACTGCCTCCTGGAACCCCTTCAAATGCCCCAGACAATTTGGCCCTCTCTGCTTTCCTGCGGACTCTATCCTCAAAAGCACCTGTTTTCGCTTTCGGCGGTGTTTGGAGCAAAAAAGACAAACGTCCAGCTTTTGCTGCCACAGCAAAGGTGCCAGCGGGGAAAAGTGATGCTGGTCCTCACTGCCTCCTGGAACCCCTTCAAATGCCCCAGACAATTTCGCCCTCTCTGCTTTCCTGCGGACTCCATCCTCAAAAGCACTGTTTTTCACTTTCGGCGCTCTTTGGAGCAAAAAAACAAACGTCCAGCTTTTGCTGCCACAGCAAAGGTGCCAGCGGGGAAAAGTGATGCTGGTCCTCACTGCCTCCTGGAACCCCTTCAAATGCCCCAGACAATTTGCCCCTCTCTGCTTTCCTGCGGACTCCATCCTCAAAAGCACCTGTTATCACTCTCGGCAGCTTACGGAGCCAAAAAGACAAACGTCCAGCTTTTGCTGCCACAGCAAAGGTGCCAGTGCGGAAAAGTGATGCTGGTCCTCACTGCCTCCTGGAACCCCTTCAAATGCCCCAGACAATTTGGCCCTCTCTGCTTTCCTGCGGACTCTATCTTCAAAAGCACCTTTTTTCACTTTCGGCGCCCTCCGGAGCAAAAAAGACAAACGTCCAGCTTTTCCTGCCACAGCAAAGGTGCCAGTGGGGAAAAGTGATGCTGGTCCTCACTGCCTCCTGGAACCCCTTCAAATGCTCCAGACAATTTGCCCCTCTCTGCTTTCCTGCGGACTCCATCCTCAAAAGCACCTGTTTTCGCTTTCGGCGGAGTTTGGAGCAAAAAAGACAAACGTCCAGCTTTTGCTGCCACAGCAAAGGTGCCAGCGGGGAAAAGTGATGCTGGTCCTCACTGCCTCCTGGAACCCCTTCAAATGCCCCAGACAGTTTGGCCCTCTCTGCTTTCCTGCGGACTCTAGCTTCAAAAGCACCTTTTTTCACTTTCAGCGCCCTCCGGAGCAAAAAAGACAAACGTCCAGCTTTTGCTGCCACAGCAAAGGTGCCAGCGGGGAAAAGTGATGCTGGTCCTCACTGCCTCCTGGAACCCCTTCAAATGCCCCAGACAATTTGGCCCTCTCTGCTTTCCTGCGGACTCTATCGTCAAAAGCAACTTTTTTCACTCTCGGCAGCCTCCAGAGCAAAAAAGACAAACGTCCAGCTTTTGCTGCCACAGCAAAGGTGCCAGCGGGGAAAAGTGATGCTGGTCCTCACTGCCTCCTGGAACCCCTTCAAATGCCCCACACAATTTGGCACTCTCTGCTTTCCTGCGGACTCTATCCTCAAAAGCACCGTTTTTCACTTTTGGCGCCCTCCGGAGCAAAAAAGACAAACGTCCAGCTTTTGCTGCCACAGCAAAGGTGCCAGCGGGGAAAAGTGATGCTGGTCCTCACTGCCTCCTGGAACCCCTTCAAATGCCCCACACAATTGGGCCCTCTCTGCTTTCCTGCGGACTCCATCCTCAAAAGCACATGTTTTCACTCACGGCAGCCTCCGTAGCCAAAAAGACAAACGTCCAGCTTTTGCTGCCACAGCAAAGGTGCCAGTGGGGAAAAGTGATGCTGGTCCTCACTGCCTCCTGGAACCCCTTCAAATGCCCCAGACAATTTGACCCTCTCTGCTTTCCTGCGGACTCCATCCTCAAAAGCACCTGTTTTCGCTTTCGGCGGTGTTTGGAGCAAAAAAGACAAACGTCCAGCTTTTGCTGCCACAGCAAAGGTGCCAGCGGGGAAAAGTGATGCTGGTCCTCACTACCTCCTGGAACCCCTTCAAATGCCCCAGACAATTTGCCCCTCTCTGCTTTCCTGCGGACTCCATCCTCAAAAGCACTGTTTTTCACTTTCGGCGCTCTTTGGAGCAAAAAAACAAACGTCCAGCTTTTGCTGCCACAGCAAATGTGCCAGTGCGGAAAAGTGATGCTGGTCCTCACTGCCTCCTGGAACCCCTTCAAATGCCCCAGACAATTTGGCCCTCTCTGCTTTCCTGCGGACTCTATCTTCAAAAGCACCTTTTTTCACTTTCGGCGCCCTCCGGAGCAAAAAAGACAAACGTCCAGCTTTTCCTGCCACAGCAAAGGTGCCAGTGGGGAAAAGTGATGCTGGTCCTCACTGCCTCCTGGAACCCCTTCAAATGCTCCAGACAATTTGGCCCTCTCTGCTTTCCTGCGGACTCCATCCTCAAAAGCACCTGTTTTCGCTTTCGGCGGAGTTTGGAGCAAAAAAGACAAACGTCCAGCTTTTGCTGCCACAGCAAAGGTGCCAGCGGGGAAAAGTGATGCTGGTCCTCACTGCCTCCTGGAACCCCTTCAAATGCCCCAGACAGTTTGGCCCTCTCTGCTTTCCTGCGGACTCTAGCTTCAAAAGCACCTTTTTTCACTTTCAGCGCCCTCCGGAGCAAAAAAGACAAACGTCCAGCTTTTGCTGCCACAGCAAAGGTGCCAGCGGGGAAAAGTGATGCTGGTCCTCACTGCCTCCTGGAACCCCTTCAAATGCCCCAGACAATTTGGCCCTCTCTGCTTTCCTGCGGACTCTATCGTCAAAAGCAACTTTTTTCACTCTCGGCAGCCTCCAGAGCAAAAAAGACAAACGTCCAGCTTTTGCTGCCACAGCAAAGGTGCCAGCGGGGAAAAGTGATGCTGGTCCTCACTGCCTCCTGGAACCCCTTCAAATGCCCCACACAATTTGGCACTCTCTGCTTTCCTGCGGACTCTATCCTCAAAAGCACCGTTTTTCACTTTTGGCGCCCTCCGGAGCAAAAAAGACAAACGTCCAGCTTTTGCTGCCACAGCAAAGGTGCCAGCGGGGAAAAGTGATGCTGGTCCTCACTGCCTCCTGGAACCCCTTCAAATGCCCCACACAATTGGGCCCTCTCTGCTTTCCTGCGGACTCCATCCTCAAAAGCACATGTTTTCACTCACGGCAGCCTCCGTAGCCAAAAAGACAAACGTCCAGCTTTTGCTGCCACAGCAAAGGTGCCAGTGGGGAAAAGTGATGCTGGTCCTCACTGCCTCCTGGAACCCCTTCAAATGCCCCAGACAATTTGACCCTCTCTGCTTTCCTGCGGACTCCATCCTCAAAAGCACCTGTTTTCGCTTTCGGCGGTGTTTGGAGCAAAACAGACAAACGTCCAGCTTTTGCTGCCACAGCAAAGGTGCCAGCGGGGAAAAGTGATGCTGGTCCTCACTGCCTCCTGGAACCCCTTCAAATGCCCCAGACAATTTGCCCCTCTCTGCTTTCCTGCGGACTCTATCCTCAAAAGCACCTGTTATCACTCTCGGCAGCTTACGGAGCCAAAAAGACAAACGTCCAGCTTTTGCTGCCACAGCAAAGGTGCCAGCGGGGAAAAGTGATGCTGGTCCTCACTGCCTCCTGGAACCCCTTCAAATGCCCCAGACAATTTGGCCCTCTCTGCTTTCCTGCGCACTCTAGCATCAAAAACACCTTCTTTCGCTTTCGGCGGTGTTTGGAGCCAAAAAGACAAACGTCCAGCTTTTGCTGCCACAGCAAAGGTGCCAGTGGGGAAAAGTGATGCTGGTCCTCACTGCCTCCTGGAACCCCTTCAAATGCCCCAGACAATTTGGCCCTCTCTGCTTTCCTGCGGACTCTATCCTCAAAAGCACCTGTTATCACTCTCGGCAGCCTCCGGAGCAAAAAAGACAAACGTCCGGCTTTTGCTGCCACAGCAAAGGTGCCAGCGGGGAAAAGTGATGCTGGTCCTCACTGCCTCCTGGAACCCCTTCAAATGCCCCACACAATTTGGCCCTCTCTGCTTTCCTGCGGACTCTATCCTCAAAAGCACCTGTTATCACTCTCGGCAGCTTACGGAGCCAAAAAGACAAACGTCCAGCTTTTGCTGCCACAGCAAAGGTGCCAGCGGGGAAAAGTGATGCTGGTCCTCACTGCCTCCTGGAACCCCTTCAAATGCCCCACACAATTTGGCCCTCTCTGCTTTCCTGCGGACTCTATCCTCAAAAGCACCGTTTTTCACTTTCGGCGCCATCCGGAGCAAAAAAGACAAACGTCCAGCTTTTGCTGCCACAGCAAAGGTGCCAGCGGGGAAAAGTGATGCTGGTCCTCACTGCCTCCTGGAACCCCTTCAAATGCCCCAGACAATTTGGCCCTCTCTGCTTTCCTGCGGACTCTATCTTCAAAAGCACATTTTTTCACTTTCGGCGCCCTCCGGAGCAAAAAAGACAAACGTCCAGCTTTTGCTGCCACAGCAAAGGTGCCAGCGGGGAAAAGTGATGCTGGTCCTCACTGCCTCCTGGAACCCCTTCAAATGCCCCACACAATTTGGCCCTCTCTGCTTTCCTGCGGACTCCATCCTCAAAAGCACCTGTTTTCGCTTTCGGCGTTGTTTGGAGCAAAAAAGACAAACGTCCAGCTTTTGCTGCCACAGCAAAGGTGCCAGCGGGGAAAAGTGATGCTGGTCCTCACTGCCTCCTGGAACCCCTTCAAATGCCCCAGACAATTTGGCCCTCTCTGCTTTCCTGCGGACTCCATCCTCAAAAGCACCTGTTTTCGCTTTCGGCGGTGTTTGGAGTACAAAAGACAAACGTCCAGCTTTTGCTGCCACAGCAAAGGTGCCAGCGGGGAAAAGTGATGCTGGTCCTCACTGCCTCCTGGAACCCCTTCAAATGCCCCAGACAATTTGGCCCTCTCTGCTTTCCTGCGGACTCTATCCTCAAAAGCACCTGTTATAACTCTCGGCAGCTTACGGAGCCAAAAAGACAAACGTCCAGCTTTTGCTGCCACAGCAAAGGTGCCAGTGGGGAAAAGTGATGCTGGTCCTCACTGCCTCCTGGAACCCCTTCAAATGCCCCAGACAATTTGGCCCTCTCTGCTTTCCTGTGGACTCCATCCTCAAAAGCACCTGTTTTCGCTTTCGGCGGAGTTTGGAGCAAAAAAGACAAACGTCCAGCTTTTGCTGCCACAGCAAAGGTGCCAGCGGGGAAAAGTGATGCTGGTCCTCACTGCCTCCTGGAACCCCTTCAAATGCCCCACACAATTTGGCCCTCTCTGCTTTCCTGCGGACTCTATCCGCAAAAGCACTTTTTTTCACTCTCGGCAGCCTCCGGAGCAAAAAACATAAAAGTCCGGCTTTTGCTGCCACAGCAAATGTGCCAGCGGGGAAAAGTGATGCTGGTCCTCACTGCCTCCTGGAACCCCTTCAAATGCCCCACACAATTTGGCCCTCTCTGCTTTCCTGCGGACTCTATCCTCAAAAGCACCGTTTTTCACTTTCGGCGCCCTCCGGAGCAAAAAAGACAAACGTCCAGCTTTTGCTGCCACAGCAAAGGTGCCAGCGGGGAAAAGTGATGCAGGTCCTCACTGCCTCCTGGAACTCCTTCAAATGCCCCACACAATTTGGCCCTCTCTGCTTTCCTGCGCACTCTAGCCTCAAAAGCACCGTTTTTCTCTTTCGGCGCCCTCCGCAGCCAAAAAGACAAACGTCCAGCTTTTGCTGCCACAGCAAAGGTGCCAGCGGGGAAAAGTGATGCTGGTCCTCACTGCCTCCTGGAACCCCTTCAAATGCCCCAGACAATTTGGCCCTCTCTGCTTTCCTGCGGACTCTATCGTCAAAAGCAACTTTTTTCACTCTCGGCAGCCTCCGGAGCAAAAAAGACAAACGTCCAGCTTTTGCTGCCACAGGAAAGGTGCCAGCGGGGAAAAGTGATGCTGGTCCTCACTGCCTCCTGGAACCCCTTCAAATGCCCCACACAATTTGGCACTCTCTGCTTTCCTGCGGACTCTATCCTCAAAAGCACCGTTTTTCACTTTTGGCGCCCTCCGGAGCAAAAAAGACAAACGTCCAGCTTTTGCTGCCACAGCAAAGGTGCCAGCGGGGAAAAGTGATGCTGGTCCTCACTGCCTCCTGGAACCCCTTCAAATGCCCCACACAATTGGGCCCTCTCTGCTTTCCTGCGGACTCTATCCTCAAAAGCACCTGTTTTCACTCACGGCAGCCTCCGTAGCCAAAAAGACAAACGTCCAGCTTTTGCTGCCACAGCAAAGGTGCCAGCGGGGAAAAGTGATGCTGGTCCTCACTGCCTCCTGGAACCCCTTCAAATGCCCCACACAATTTGGCCCTCTCTTCTTTCCTGCGGACTCCATCCTCAAAAGCACCTTTTTTCACTTTCGGCGCCCTCCGGAGCAAAAAAGACAAACGTCCAGCTTTTGCTGCCACAGCAAAGGTGCCAGCGGGGAAAAGTGATGCTGGTCCTCACTGCCTCCTGGAACCCCTTCAAATGCCCCAGACAATATGACCCTCTCTGCTTTCCTGCGGACTCCATCCTCAAAAGCACCTTTTTTCGCTTTCGGCGCTATTTGGAACAAAAAAGACAAACGTCCAGCTTTTGCTGCCACAGCGAAGGTGCCAGCGGGGAAAAGTGATGCTGGTCCTCACTGCCTCCTGGAACCCCTTCAAATGCCCCAGACAATTTGGCCCTCTCTGCTTTCCTGCGGACTCCATCCTCAAAAGCACTGTTTTTCACTTTCGGCGCTCTTTGGAGCAAAAAAACAAACGTCCAGCTTTTGCTGCCACAGCAAAGGTGCCAGCGGGGAAAAGTGATGCTGGTCCTCACTGCCTCCTGGAACCCCTTCAAATGCCCCAGACAATTTGCCCCTCTCTGCTTTCCTGCGGACTCTATCCTCAAAAGCACCTGTTATCACTCTCGGCAGCTTACGGAGCCAAAAAGACAAACGTCCAGCTTTTGCTGCCACAGCAAAGGTGCCAGTGGGGAAAAGTGATGCTGGTCCTCACTGCCTCCTGGAACCCCTTCAAATGCCCCAGACAATTTGGCCCTCTATGCTTTCCTGCGGACTCCATCCTCAAAAGCACCTGTTTTCGCTTTCGGCGGAGTTTGGAGCAAAAAAGACAAACGTCCAGCTTTTGCTGCCACAGCAAAGGTGCCAGCGGGGAAAAGTGATGCTGGTCCTCACTGCCTCCTGGAACCCCTTCAAATGCCCCAGACAATTTGGCCCTCTCTGCTTTCCTGCGGACTCTATCGTCAAAAGCAACTTTTTTCACTCTCGGCAGCCTCCGGAGCAAAAAAGACAAACGTCCAGCTTTTGCTGCCACAGCAAAGGTGCCAGCGGGGAAAAGTGATGCTGGTCCTCACTGCCTCCTGGAACCCCTTCAAATGCCCCACACAATTTGGCACTCTCTGCTTTCCTGCGGACTCTATCCTCAAAAGCACCGTTTTTCACTTTTGGCGCCCTCCGGAGCAAAAAAGACAAACGTCCAGCTTTTGCTGCCACAGCAAAGGTGCCAGCGGGGAAAAGTGATGCTGGTCCTCACTGCCTCCTGGAACCCCTTCAAATGCCCCACACAATTGGGCCCTCTCTGCTTTCCTGCGGACTCTATCCTCAAAAGCACCGTTTTTCACTTTCGGCGCCCTCCGGAGCAAAAAAGACAAACGTCCAGCTTTTGCTGCCACAGCAAAGGTGCCAGCGGGGAAAAGTGATGCTGGTTTTCACTGCCTCCTGGAACCCCTTCAAATGCCCCACACAATTTGGCCCTCTCTGCTTTCCTGCGCACTCTAGCCTCAAAAGCACCGTTTTTCTCTTTCGGCGCCCTCCGCAGCCAAAAAGACAAACGTCCAGCTTTTGCTGCCACAGCAAAGGTGCCAGCGGGGAAAAGTGATGCTGGTCCTCACTGCCTCCTGGAACCCCTTCAAATGCCCCAGACAATTTGGCCCTCTCTGCTTTCCTGCGGACTCTATCGTCAAAAGCAACTTTTTTCACTCTCGGCAGCCTCCGGAGCAAAAAAGACAAACGTCCAGCTTTTGCTGCCACAGCAAAGGTGCCAGCGGGGAAAAGTGATGCTGGTCCTCACTGCCTCCTGGAACCCCTTCAAATGCCCCACACAATTTGGCACTCTCTGCTTTCCTGCGGACTCTATCCTCAAAAGCACCGTTTTTCACTTTTGGCGCCCTCCGGAGCAAAAAAGACAAACGTCCAGCTTTTGCTGCCACAGCAAAGGTGCCAGCGGGGAAAAGTGATGCTGGTCCTCACTGCCTCCTGGAACCCCTTCAAATGCCCCACACAATTGGGCCCTCTCTGCTTTCCTGCGGACTCTATCCTCAAAAGCACCTGTTTTCACTCACGGCAGCCTCCGTAGCCAAAAAGACAAACGTCCAGCTTTTGCTGCCACAGCAAAGGTGCCAGCGGGGAAAAGTGATGCTGGTCCTCACTGCCTCCTGGAACCCCTTCAAATGCCCCACACAATTTGGCCCTCTCTGCTTTCCTGCGGACTCCATCCTCAAAAGCACCTTTTTTCACTTTCGGCGCCCTCCGGAGCAAAAAAGACAAACGTCCAGCTTTTGCTGCCACAGCAAAGGTGCCAGCGGGGAAAAGTGATGCTGGTCCTCACTGCCTCCTGGAACCCCTTCAAATGCCCCAGACAATATGACCCTCTCTGCTTTCCTGCGGACTCCATCCTCAAAAGCACCTTTTTTCGCTTTCGGCGCTATTTGGAACAAAAAAGACAAACGTCCAGCTTTTGCTGCCACAGCGAAGGTGCCAGCGGGGAAAAGTGATGCTGGTCCTCACTGCCTCCTGGAACCCCTTCAAATGCCCCACACAATTTGGCCCTCTCTGCTTTCCTGCCGACTCTAGACTCAAAAGCACCGTTTTTCACTTTCGGCGCCCTCCGGAGCAAAAAAGACAAACGTCCAGCTTTTGCTGCCACAGCAAAGGTGCCAGCGGGGAAAAGTGATGCTGGTCCTCACTGCCTCCTGGAACCCCTTCAAATGCCCCACACAATTTGGCCCTCTCTGCTTTCCTGCGGACTCTATCCGCAAAAGCACTTTTTTTCACTCTCGGCAGCCTCCGGAGCAAAAAACATAAAAGTCCGGCTTTTGCTGCCACAGCAAAGGTGCCAGCGGGAAAAAGTGATGCTGGTCCTCACTGCCTCCTGGAACCCCTTCAAATGCCCCACACAATTTGGCCCTCTCTGCTTTCCTGCGGACTCTATCCTCAAAAGCACCGTTTTTCACTTTCGGCGCCCTCCGGAGCAAAAAAGACAAACGTCCAGCTTTTGCTGCCACAGCAAAGGTGCCAGCGGGGAAAAGTGATGCTGGTCCTCACTGCCTCCTGGAACCCCTTCAAATGCCCCACACAATTTGGCCCTCTCTGCTTTCCTGCGCACTCTAGCCTCAAAAGCACCGTTTTTCTCTTTCGGCGCCCTCCGCAGCCAAAAAGACAAACGTCCAGCTTTTGCTGCCACAGCAAAGGTGCCAGCGGGGAAAAGTGATGCTGGTCCTCACTGCCTCCTGGAACCCCTTCAAATGCCCCACACAATTTGGCCCTCTCTGCTTTCCTGCGGACTCCATCCTCAAAAGAACCTGTTTTCACTCTCGGCAGCCTCCGTAGACAAAAACACAAACGTCCAGCTTTTGCTGCCACAGCAAAGGTGCCAGCGGGGAAAAGTGATGCTGGTCCTCACTGCCTCCTGGAACCCCTTCAAATGCTCCAGACAATTTGGCCCTCTCTGCTTTCCTGCGGACTCTATCCTCAAAAGCGCCTTTTTTTCACTCTCGGCAGCCTCCGGAGCAAAAAAGACAAACGTCCAGCTTTTGCTGCCACAGCAAAGGTGCCAGCGGGGAAAAGTGATGCTGGTCCTCACTGCCTCCTGGAACCCCTTCAAATGCCCCACACAATTTGGCCCTCTCTGCTTTCCTGCGGACTCCATCCTCAAAAGCACCGTTTTTCACTTTCGGAGCTGTTTGGAGCAAAAAAGACAAACGTCCAGCTTTTGCTGCCACAGCAAAGGTGCCAGCGGGGAAAAGTGATGCTGGTCCTCACTGCCTCCTGGAACCCCTTCAAATGCCCCACGCAATTTGGCCCTCTCTGCTTTCCTGCGGACTCCATCCTCAAAAGCACTGTTTTTCACTTTCGGCGCTCTTTGGAGCAAAAAAAACAAACGTCCAGCTTTTGCTGCCGCAGCAAAGGTGCCAGCGGGGAAAAGTGATGCTGGTCCTCACTGCCTCCTGGAACCCCTTCAAATGCCCCAGACAATTTGCCCCTCTCTGCTTTCCTGCGGACTCTATCCTCAAAAGCACCTGTTATCACTCTCGGCAGCTTACGGAGCCAAAAAGACAAACGTCCAGCTTTTGCTGCCACAGCAAAGGTGCCAGCGGGGAAAAGTGATGCTGGTCCTCACTGCCTCCTGGAACCCCTTCAAATGCCCCAGACAATTTGGCCCTCTCTGCTTTCCTGCGCACTCTAGCATCAAAAGCACCTTTTTTCGCTTTCGGCGGTGTTTGGAGCAAAAAAGACAAACGTCCAGCTTTTGCTGCCACAGCAAACGTGCCAGTGGGGAAAAGTGATGCTGGTCCTCACTGCCTCCTGGAACCCCTTCAAATGCCCCAGACAATTTGGCCCTCTCTGCTTTCCTGCGGACTCTATCCTCAAAAGCACCTTTTTTCACTCTCGTCAGCCTCCGGAGCAAAAAAGACAAACGTCCGGCTTTTGCTGCCACAGCAAAGGTGCCAGCGGGGAAAAGTGATGCTGGTCCTCACTGCCTCCTGGAACCCCTTCAAATGCCCCAGACAATTTGGCCCTCTCTGCTTTCCTGCGGACTCTATCCTCAAAAGCACCTGTTATCACTCTCGGCAGCTTACGGAGCCAAAAAGACAAACGTCCAGCTTTTGCTGCCACAGCAAAGGTGCCAGCGGGGAAAAGTGATGCTGGTCCTCACTGCCTCCTGGAACCCCTTCAAATGCCCCACACAATTTGGCCCTCTCTGCTTTCCTGCGGACTCTATCCTCAAAAGCACCGTTTTTCACTTTCGGCGCCATCCGGAGCAAAAAAGACAAACGTCCAGCTTTTGCTGCCACAGCAAAGGTGCCAGTGCGGAAAAGTGATGCTGGTCCTCACTGCCTCCTGGAACCCCTTCAAATGCCCCACACAATTTGGCCCTCTCTGCTTTCCTGCGGACTCTATCTTCAAAAGCACATTTTTTCACTTTCGGCGCCCTCCGGAGCAAAAAAGACAAACGTCCAGCTTTTCCTGCCACAGCAAAGGTGCCAGTGGGGAAAAGTGATGCTGGTCCTCACTGCCTCCTGGAACCCCTTCAAATGCCCCAGACAATTTGCCCCTCTCTGCTTTCCTGCGGACTCCATCCTCAAAAGCACCTGTTTTCGCTTTCGGCGGTGTTTGGAGCAAAAAAGACAAACGTCCAGCTTTTGCTGCCACAGCAAAGGTGCCAGCGGGGAAAAGTGATGCTGGTCCTCACTGCCTCCTGGAACCCCTTCAAATGCCCCAGACAATTTGGCCCTCTCTGCTTTCCTGCGGACTCTAGCCTCAAAAGCACCTGTTATCACTCTCGGCAGCTTACGGAGCCAAAAAGACAAACGTCCAGCTTTTGCTGCCACAGCAAAGGTGCCAGTGGGGAAAAGTGATGCTGGTCCTCACTGCCTCCTGGAACCCCTTCAAATGCCCCAGACAATTTGGCCCTCTCTGCTTTCCTGCGGACTCTATCTTCAAAAGCACCTTTTTTCACTTTCGGCGCCCTCCGGAGCAAAAAAGACAAACGTCCAGCTTTTCCTGCCACAGCAAAGGTGCCAGTGGGGAAAAGTGATGCTGGTCCTCACTGCCTCCTGGAACCCCTTCAAATGCCCCAGACAATTTGGCCCTCTCTGCTTTCCTGCGGACTCCATCCTCAAAAGCACCTGTTTTCGCTTTCGGCGGAGTTTGGAGCAAAAAAGACAAACGTCCAGCTTTTGCTGCCACAGCAAAGGTGCCAGCGGGGAAAAGTGATGCTGGTCCTCACTTCCTCCTGGAACCCCTTCAAATGCCCCAGACAGTTTGGCCCTCTCTGCTTTCCTGCAGACTCTAGCTTCAAAAGCACCTTTTTTCACTTTCAGCGCCCTCCGGAGCAAAAAAGACAAACGTCCAGCTTTTGCTGCCACAGCAAAGGTGCCAGCGGGGAAAAGTGATGCTGGTCCTCACTGCCTCCTGGAACCCCTTCAAATGCCCCAGACAATTTGGCCCTCTCTGCTTTCCTGCGGACTCTATCGTCAAAAGCAACTTTTTTCACTCTCGGCAGCCTCCGGAGCCAAAAAGACAAACGTCCAGCTTTTGCTGCCACAGCAAAGGTGCCAGCGGGGAAAAGTGATGCTGGTCCTCACTGCCTCCTGGAACCCCTTCAAATGCCCCACACAATTTGGCCCTCTCTGCTTTCCTGCCGACTCTAGACTCAAAAGCACCGTTTTTCACTTTCGGCGCCCTCCGGAGCAAAAAAGACAAACGTCCAGCTTTTGCTGCCACAGCAAAGGTGCCAGCGGGGAAAAGTGATGCTGGTCCTCACTGCCTCCTGGAACCCCTTCCAATGCCCCAGACAATTTGGCCCTCTCTGCTTTCCTGCGGACTCTATCCTCAAAAGCACCTTTTTTAACATTTGGCGCCCTCCGTAGCAAAAAAGACAAACGTCCAGCTTTTGCTGCCACAGCAAAGGTGCCAGCGGGGAAAAGTGATGCTGGTCCTCACTGCCTCCTGGAACCCCTTCAAATGCCCCACACAATTTGGCCCTCTCTGCTTTCCTGCGCACTCTAGCCTCAAAAGCACCGTTTTTCTCTTTCGGCGCCCTCCGCAGCCAAAAAGACAAACGTCCAGCTTTTGCTGCCACAGCAAAGGTGCCAGCGGGGAAAAGTGATGCTGGTCCTCACTGCCTCCTGGAACCCCTTCAAATGCCCCAGACAATTTGGCCCTCTCTGCTTTCCTGCGGACTCTATCCTCAAAAGAACCTGTTTTCACTCTCGGCAGCCTCCGTAGACAAAAACACAAACGTCCAGCTTTTGCTGCCACAGCAAAGGTGCCAGCGGGGAAAAGTGATGCTGGTCCTCACTGCCTCCTGGAACCCCTTCAAATGCTCCAGACAATTTGGCCCTCTCTGCTTTCCTGCGGACTCTATCCTCAAAAGCGCCTTTTTTTCACTCTCGGCAGCCTCCGGAGAAAAAAGACAAACGTCCAGCTTTTGCTGCCACAGCAAAGGTGCCAGCGGGGAAAAGTGATGCTGGTCCTCACTGCCTCCTGGAACCCCTTCAAATGCCCCACACAATTTGGCCCTCTCTGCTTTCCTGCGGACTCCATCCTCAAAAGCACCGTTTTTCACTTTCGGAGCTGTTTGGAGCAAAAAAGACAAACGTCCAGCTTTTGCTGCCACAGCAAAGGTGCCAGCGGGGAAAAGTGATGCTGGTCCTCACTGCCTCCTGGAACCCCTTCAAATGCCCCACACAATTTGGCCCTCTCTGCTTTCCTGCGGACTCTATCCTCAAAAGCACCTCTTTTCACTCTCGGCAGCCTGCGCAGCCAAAAAGACAAACGTCCAGCTTTTGCTGCCACAGCAAAGGTGCCAGCGGGGAAAAGTGATGCTGGTCCTCACTGCCTCCTGGAACCCCTTCAAATGCCCCAGACAATTTGGCCCTCTCTGCTTTCCTGCGGACTCCATCCTCAAAAGCACCGTTTTTCACTTTCGGCGCTGTTTGGAGCAAAATAGACAAACGTCCAGCTTTTGCTGCCACAGCAAAGGTGCCAGCGGGGAAAAGTGATGCTGGTCCTCACTGCCTCCTGGAACCCCTTCAAATGCTCCAAACAATTTGGCCCTCTCTGCTTTCCTGCGGACTCCATCCTCAAAAGCACCTTTTTTCACTTTCGGCGGTGTTTGGAGCAAAAAAGACAAACGTCCAGCTTTTGCTGCCACAGCAAAGGTGCCAGCGGGGAAAAGTGATGCTGGTCCTCACTGCCTCCTGGAACCCCTTCAAATGCCCCAGACAGTTTGGCCCTCTCTGCTTTCCTGCGGACTCTAGCTTCAAAAGCACCTTTTTTCACTTTCGGCGCTGTTTGGAGCAAAAAAGACAAACGTCCAGCTTTTGCTGCCACAGCAAAGGTGCCAGCGGGGAAAAGTGATGCTGGTCCTCACTGCCTCCCAGAACCCCTTCAAATGCCCCACACAATTTGGCCCTCTCTGCTTTCCTGCGGACTCTATCGTCAAAAGCAACTTTTTTCACTCTCGGCAGCCTCCGGAGCCAAAAAGACAAACGTCCAGCTTTTGCTGCCACAGCAAAGGTGCCAGCGGGGAAAAGTGATGCTGGTCCTCACTGCCTCCTGGAACCCCTTCAAATGCCCCACACAATTTGGCCCTCTCTGCTTTCCTGCCGACTCTAGACTCAAAAGCACTGTTTTTCACTTTCGGCGCCCTCCGGAGCAAAAAAGACAAACGTCCAGCTTTTGCTGCCACAGCAAAGGTGCCAGCGGGGAAAAGTGATGCTGGTCCTCACTGCCTCCTGGAACCCCTTCAAATGCCCCACACAATTTGGCCCTCTCTGCTTTCCTGCGGACTCTATCCGCAAAAGCACTTTTTTTCACTCTCGGCAGCCTCCGGAGCAAAAAAGATAAAAGTCCGGCTTTTGCTGCCACAGCAAATGTGCCAGCGGGGAAAAGTGATGCTGGTCCTCACTGCCTCCTGGAACCCCTTCCAATGCCCCAGACAATTTGGCCCTCTCTGCTTTCCTGCGGACTCTATCCTCAAAAGCACCGTTTTTAACATTTGGCGCCCTCCGGAGCAAAAAAGACAAACGTCCAGCTTTTGCTGCCACAGCAAAGGTGCCAGCGGGGAAAAGTGATGCTGGTCCTCACTGCCTCCTGGAACCCCTTCAAATGCCCCACACAATTTGGCCCTCTCTGCTTTCCTGCGCACTCTAGCCTCAAAAGCACCGTTTTTCTCTTTCGGCGCCCTCCGCAGCCAAAAAGACAAACGTCCAGCTTTTGCTGCCACAGCAAAGGTGCCAGCGGGGAAAAGTGATGCTGGTCCTCACTGCCTCCTGGAACCCCTTCAAATGCCCCAGACAATTTGGCCCTCTCTGCTTTCCTGCGGACTCTATCCTCAAAAGAACCTGTTTTCACTCTCGGCAGCCTCCGTAGACAAAAACACAAACGTCCAGCTTTTGCTGCCACAGCAAAGGTGCCAGCGGGGAAAAGTGATGCTGGTCCTCACTGCCTCCTGGAACCCCTTCAAATGCTCCAGACAATTTGGCCCTCTCTGCTTTCCTGCGGACTCTATCCTCAAAAGCGCCTTTTTTTCACTCTCGGCAGCCTCCGGAGCAAAAAAGACAAACGTCCAGCTTTTGCTGCCACAGCAAAGGTGCCAGCGGGGAAAAGTGATGCTGGTCCTCACTGCCTCTAGGAACCCCTTCAAATGCCCCACACAATTTGGCCCTCTCTGCTTTCCTGCGTACTCCATCCTCAAAAGCACCGTTTTTCACTTTCGGAGCTGTTTGGAGCAAAAAAGACAAACGTCCAGCTTTTGCTGCCACAGCAAAGGTGCCAGCGGGGAAAAGTGATGCTGGTCCTCACTGCCTCCTGGAACCCCTTCAAATGCCCCAGACAATTTGGCCCTCTCTGCTTTCCTGCGGACTCTATCCTCAAAAGCACCTCTTTTCACTCTCGGCAGCCTGCGCAGCCAAAAAGACAAACGTCCAGCTTTTGCTGCCACAGCAAAGGTGCCAGCGGGGAAAAGTGATGCTGGTCCTCACTGCCTCCTGGAACCCCTTCAAATGCCCCACACAATTTGGCCCTCTCTGCTTTCCTGCGGACTCCATCCTCAAAAGCACCGTTTTTCACTTTCGGCGCTGTTTGGAGCAAAATAGACAAACGTCCAGCTTTTGCTGCCACAGCAAAGGTGCCAGCGGGGAAAAGTGATGCTGGTCCTCACTGCCTCCTGGAACCCCTTCAAATGCTCCAAACAATTTGGCCCTCTCTGCTTTCCTGCGGACTCCATCCTCAAAAGCACCTTTTTTCACTTTCGGCGGTGTTTGGAGCAAAAAAGACAAACGTCCAGCTTTTGCTGCCACAGCAAAGGTGCCAGCGGGGAAAAGTGATGCTGGTCCTCACTGCCTCCTGGAACCCCTTCAAATGCCCCAGACAATTTGGCCCTCTCTGCTTTCCTGCGGACTCTATCTTCAAAAGCACATTTTTTCACTTTCGGCGCCCTCCGGAGCAAAAAAGACAAACGTCCAGCTTTTCCTGCCACAGCAAAG
Source organism: Vanellus vanellus (assembly GCF_965231255.1). Taxonomy (NCBI): domain Eukaryota; kingdom Metazoa; phylum Chordata; class Aves; order Charadriiformes; family Charadriidae; genus Vanellus; species Vanellus vanellus. Next base: position 230,892 of record NC_138923.1, read on the forward strand.
GTGCCAGTGGGGAAAAGTGATGCTGGTCCTCACTGCCTCCTGGAACCCCTTCAAATGCCCCAGACAATTTGCCCCTCTCTGCTTTCCTGCGGACTCCATCCTCAAAAGCACCTGTTTTCGCTTTCGGCTGTGTTTGGAGCAAAAAAGACAAACGTCCAGCTTTTGCTGCCACAGCAAAGGTGCTAGCGGGGAAAAGTGATGCTGGTCCTCACTGCCTCCTGGAACCCCTTCAAATGCCCCACACAATTTGCCCCTCTCTGCTTTCCTGCGGACTCTATCCTCAAAAGCACCTGTTTTCACTCTCGGCAGCCTCCGTAGCCAAAAAGACAAACGTCCAGCTTTTGCTGCCACAGCAAAGGTGCCAGCGGGGAAAAGTGATGCTGGTCCTCACTGCCTCCTGGAACCCCTTCAAATGCCCCACACAATTTGGCCCTCTCTGCTTTCCTGCGGAATCTATCTTCAAAAGCACCTTTTTTCATTTTGGGCGGTGCTTGGAGCAAAGAAGACAAACGTCCAGCTTTTGCTGCCACAGCAAAGGTGCCAGCGGGGAAAAGTGATGCTGGTCCTCACTGCCTCCTGGAACCCCTTCAAATGCCCCACACAATTTGGCCCTCTCTGCTTTCCTGCGGACTCCATCCTCAAAAGCACCTTTTTTCGCTTTCGGCGCTGTTTGGAGCAAAAAAGACAAACGTCCAGCTTTTGCTGCCACAGCAAAGGTGCCAGCGGGGAAAAGTGATGCTGGTCCTCACTGCCTCCTGGAACCCCTTCAAATGCCCCACACAATTTGGCCCTCTCTGCTTTCCTGCGGACTCTATCCTCAAAAGCACCTTTTTTCACTCTCGGCAGCCTCCGGAGCAAAAAAGACAAACGTCCGGCTTTTGCTGCCACAGTAAATGTGCCAGCGGGGAAAAGTGATGCTGGTCCTCACTGCCTCCTGGAACCCCTTCAAATGCCCCAGACAATTTGGCCCTCTCTGCTTTCCTGCGGACTCTATCCTCAAAAGCACTGTTTTTCACTTTCGGCGCCCTCCGGAGCAAAAAAGACACACGTCCAGCTTTTGCTGCCACAGCAAAGGTGCCAGCGGGGAAAAGTGATGCTGGTCCTCACTGCCTCCTGGAACCCCTTCCAATGCCCCAGACAATTTGGCCCTCTCTGCTTTCCTGCGGACTCTATCCTCAAAAGCACCTTTTTTAACTTTTGGCGCCCTCCGGAGCAAAAAAGACAAACGTCCAGGTTTTGCTGCCACAGCAAAGGTGCCAGCGGGGAAAAGTGATGCTGGTCCTCACTGCCTCCTGGAACCCCTTCAAATGCCCCAGACAATTTGCCCCTCTCTGCTTCCCTGCGCACTCTAGCCTCAAAAGCACCGTTTTTCACTTTCGGCGCCCTCCGGAGCAAAAAAGACAAACGTCCAGCTTTTGCTGCCACAGCAAAGGTGCCAGCGGGGAAAAGTGATGCTGGTCCTCACTGCCTCCTGGAACCCCTTCAAATGCCCCACACAATTTGGCCCTCTCTGCTTTCCTGCGGACTCTAGCCCCAAAAGCACCTTTTTTCACTTTCGGCGCTGTTTGGAGCAAAAAAGACAAACGTCCAGCTTTTGCTGCCACAACAAAGGTGCCAGCGGGGAAAAGTGATGCTGGTCCTCACTGTTTCCTGGAACCCCTTCAAATGCCCCAGACAATTTTGCCCTCTCTGCTTTCCTGCGGACTCTAGCCTCAAAAGCACCTTTTTTCTTTTTCGCCGCTGTTTGGAGCAAAAAAGACAAACGTCCAGCTTTTGCTGCCACAGCAAAGGTGCCAGCGGGGAAAAGTGATGCTGGTCCTCACTGCCTCCTGGAACCCCTTCAAATGCCCCAGACAATTTGGCCCTCTCTGCTTTCCTGCGGACTCCATCCTCAAAAGCACCTGTTTTCACTCTCGGCAGCCTCCGGAGCAAAAAAGACAAACGTCCAGCTTTTGCTGCCACAGCAAAGGTGCCAGCGGGGAAAAGTGATGCTGGTCCTCACTGCCTCCTGGAACCCCTTCAAATGCCCCAGACAATTTGGCCCTCTCTGCTTTCCTGCGGACTCCATCCTCAAAAGCACCGTTTTTCACTTTCGGCGCTGTTTGGAGCAAAAAAGACAAATGTCCAGCTTTTGCTGCCACAGCAAAGGTGCCAGCGGGGAAAAGTGATGCAGGTCCTCACTGCCTCCTGGAACCCCTTCAAATGCCCCAGAAAATTTGGCCCTCTCTGCTTTCCTGCGCACTCTATCCTCAAAAGCACCTTTTTTCACTTTTCCGCTGTTTGGAGCAAAAAAGACAAACGTCCAGCTTTTCCTCCCACAGCAAAGGTGCCAGTGGGGAAAACTGATGCTGGTCCTCACTGCCTCCTGGAACCCCTTCAAATGCCCCACACAATTTGACCCTCTCTGCTTTCCTGCGGACTCTAGCCTCAAAAGCACCTTTTTTCACTTTCGCCGCCCATTCGGATGAAAAAAACAAAAACGTCCAAGTTTTGCTCCCACAGCAAAGGTGCCATCGGGGAAAAGTGATGCTGGTCCTAACTGCCTCCTGGAACCCCTTCAAATGCCCCACACAATTTGACCCTCTCTGCTTTCCTGCGGACTCTAGCCTCAAAAGCACCTTTTTTCACTTTCGCCGCTGTTTGGAGCAAAAAAGACAAACGTCCAGCTTTTGCTGCCACAGCAAAGGTGCCAGCGGGGAAAAGTGATGCTGGTCCTCACTGCCTCCTGGAACCCCTTCAAATGCCCCACACAATTTGGCCCTCTCTGCTTTCCTGCCGACTCTATCCTCAAAAGCACCTTTTTTCATTTTCGCCGCCCATTCGGAAGAAAAAACACAAACGTCCAGGTTTTGCTCCCACAGCAAAGGTGCCAGCGGGGAAAAGTGATGCTGGTCCTCACTGCCTCCTGGAACCCCTTCAAATGCCCCACACAATTTGGCCCTCTCTGCTTTTCTGCCGACTCTATCCTGAAAAGCACTTTTTTTCACTTTCTGCGCCGTCCCGATGAAAACAGGCAAACGTCCATCTTTTGCTGCCACATCAAAGGGGCCAGCGGGGAAAAGTGATGCTGGTCCTCACTGCCTCCTGGAACCCCTTCAAATGCCCCACACAATTTGGCCCTCTCTGCTTTCCTGCGGACTCCAGCCTCAAAAGCACCTTTTTTCACTTTTCCGAAGTTTGGAGCAAAAAAGAAAAACGTCCAGCTTTTGCTGCCACAGCAAAGGTGCCAGCGGGGAAAAGTGATGCTGGTCCTCACTGCCTCCTGGAACCCCTTCAAATGCCCCAGACTACTTCGCCGTCTCTCTGCTTTTCTGCCGACTCTATCCTGAAAAGCACGTTTTTTCACTTTCGGCGCCGTCCGGATGATAACAGACAAACGTCCAGCTTTTGCTGCCACAGCAAAGGTGCCAGCGGGGAAAAGTGATGCAGGACCTCTCTGCCTCCTGGAACCCCTTCAAATGCCCCGCACAATTTGGCCCTCTCTGCTTTCCTGCGGACTCCATCCTCAAAAGCACCTTTTTTCACTTTCGGCGCTGTTTGGAGCAAAAAAGACAAACGTCCAGCTTTTGCTGCCACAGCAAAGGTGCCAGCGGGAAAAAGTGATGCTGGTCCTCACTGCCTCCTGGAACCCCTTCAAATGCCCCACACAATTTGGCCCTCTCTGCTTTCCTGCGGACTCTTTCCCCAAAGCACCTTTTTTCACTTTCGGTGCTGTTTGGAGCAAAAAAGACAAACGTCCAGCTTTTGCTGCCACAGCAAAGGTGCCAGCGGGGAAAAGTGATGCTGGTCCTCACTGCCTCCTGGAACCCCTTCAAATGCCCCACACAATTTGGCCCTCTCTGCTTTCCTGCGGATTCTAGCCTCAAAAGCACCTTTTTTCACTTTCGGCGCTGTTTGGAGCAAAAAAGACAAACGTCCAGCTTTTGCTGCCACAGCAAAGGTGCCAGCGGGGAAAAGTGATGCTGGTCCTCACTGCCTCCTGGAACCCCTTCAAATGCCCCACACAATTTGGCCCTCTCTGCTTTCCTGCTGACTCTATCCTCAAAAGCACCTTTTTTCACTTTCGGCGCCATCCGGATGAAAACAGACAAACGTCCAGCTTTTGCTGTCACAGCAAAGGTGCCAGTGGGGAAAAGTGATGCTGGTCCTCACTGCCTCCTGGAACCCCTTCAAATGCCCCAGACAATTTGGCCCTCTCTGCTTTCCTGCGGACTCTAGCCTCAAAAGCACCTTTTTTCACTTTCGCCGCTGTTTGGAGCAAAAAAGACAAACGTCCAGCTTTTGCTGCCACAGCAAAGGTGCCAGCGGGGAAAAGTGATGCTGGTCCTCACTGCCTCCTTGAACCCCTTCAAATGCCCCACACAATTTGGCCCTCTCTGCTTTCCTGCCGACTCTATCCTCAAAAGCACCTTTTTTCATTTTCGCCGCCCATTCGGATGAAAAAACACAAACGTCCAGGTTTTGCTCCCACAGCAAAGGTGCCAGCGGGGAAAAGTGATGCTGGTCCTCACTGCCTCCTGGAACCCCTTCAAATGCCCCACACAATTTGGCCCTCTCTGCTTTACTGCCGACTCTATCCTGAAAAGCACGTTTTTTCACTTTCGGCGCCGTCCGGATGAAAACAGGCAAACGTCCATCTTTTGCTGCCACAGCAAAAGATGGACGTTGGGGAAAAGTGATGCTGGTCCTAACTGCCTCCTGGAACCCCTTCAAATGCCCCACACAATTTGGCCCTCTCTGCTTTCCTGCGGACTCTAGCCTCAAAAGCACCTTTTTTCACTTTCGGCGCTGTTTGGAGCAAAAAAGACAAACGTCCAGCTTTTGCTGCCACAGCAAAGGTGCCAGCGGGGAAAAGTGATGCTGGTTTTCACTGCCTCCTGGAACCCCTTCAAATGCCCCAGACAATTTGGCCCTCTCTGCTTTCCTGCGGACTCCAGCCTCAAAAGCACCTGTTTTCACTCTCGGCAGCCTCCGGAGCAAAAAAGACAAACGTCCAGCTTTTGCTGCCACAGCAAAGGTGCCAGCGGGGAAAAGTGATGCTGGTCCTCACTGCCTCCTGGAACCCCTTCAAATGCCCCACACAATTTGGCCCTCTCTGCTTTCCTGCCGACTCTATCCTCAAAAGCACCTTTTTTCACTTTCGCCGCCCATTCGGATGAAAAAACACAAAAGTCCAGCTTTTGCTGCCACAGCAAAGGTGCCAGCGGGGAAAAGTGATGCTGGTCCTCACTGCCTCCTTGAACCCCTTCAAATGCCCCACACAATTTGGCCCTCTCTGCTTTCCTGCCGACTCTAGCCTCAAAAGCACCTTTTTTCACTTTCGGCGCCGTCCGGATGAAAACAGACAAACGTCCAGCTTTTGCTGCCACAGCAAAGGTGCCAGCGGGGAAAAGTGATGCTGGTCCTCACTGCCTCCTGGAACCCCTTCAAATGCCCCACACAATTTGGCACTCTCTGCTTTCCTGCCGACTCTACCCTAAAAAGCACCTTTTTTCACTTTCGGCGCTGTTTGGAGCAAAAAAGACAAACGTCCAGCTTTTGCTGCCACAGCAAAGGTGCCAGCGTGGAAAAGTGATGCTGGTCCTCACTGTTTCCTGGAACCCCTTCAAATGCCCCACACAATTTTGCCCTCTCTGCTTTCCTGCGGACTCCATCCTCAAAAGCACCTGTTTTCACTCTCGGCAGCCTCCGGAGCAAAAAAGACAAACGTCCAGCTTTTGCTGCCACAGCAAAGGTGCCAGCTGGGAAAAGTGATGCTGGTCCTCACTGCCTCCTGGAACCCCTTCAAATGCCCCACACAATTTGGCCCTCTCTGCTTTCCTGCCGACTCTATCCTCAAAAGCACCTTTTTTCACTTTCGCCGCCCATTCGGATGAAAAAACACAAAAGTCCAGGTTTTGCTCCCACAGCAAAGGTGCCAGCGGGGAAAAGTGATGCTGGTCCTCACTGCCTCCTGGAACCCCTTCAAATGCCCCACACAATTTGGCCCTCTCTGCTTTCCTGCCGACTCTAGCCTCAAAAGCATTTTTTTTCACTTTCGGCGCTGTTTGGAGCAAAAAAGACAAACGTCCAGCTTTTGCTGCCGCAGCAAAGGTGCCAGCGGGGAAAAGTAATGCTGGTCCTCACTGTTTCCTGGAACCCCTTCAAATGCCCCAGACAATTTGGCCCTCTCTGCTTTCCTGCGGACTCTAGCCTCAAAAGCACCTTTTTTCACTTTCGCCGCTGTTTGGAGCAAAAAAGACAAACGTCCAGCTTTTGCTGCCACAGCAAAGGTGCCAGCGGGGAAAAGTGATGCTGGTCCTCACTGCCTCCTGGAACCCCTTCAAATGCCCCACACAATTTGGCCCTCTCTGCTTTCCTGCGCACTCTATCCTCAAAAGCACCTTTTTTCACTTTCGGCGCCGTTTGGAGCAAAATAGACAAACGTCCAGCTTTTGCTCCCACAGCAAAGGTGCCAGTGGGGAAAACTGATGCTGGTCCTCACTGCCTCCTGGAACCCCTTCAAATGCCCCACACAATTTGACCCTCTCTGCTTTCCTGCGGACTCTAGCCTCAAAAGCACCTTTTTTCACTTTCGGCGCTGTTTGGAGCAAAAAAGACAAACGTCCAGCTTTTGCTGCCACAGCAAAGGTGCCAGCGGGGAAAAGTGATGCTGGTCCTCACTGCCTCCTGGAACCCCTTCAAATGCCCCACACAATTTGGCCCTCTCTGCTTTCCTGACGACTCTATCCTCAAAAGCACCTTTTTTCATTTTCGCCGCCCATTCGGATGAAAAAACACAAACGTCCAGGTTTTGCTCCCACAGCAAAGGTGCCAGCGGGGAAAAGTGATGCTGGTCCTCACTGCCTCCTGGAACCCCTTCAAATGCCCCACACAATTTGGCCCTCTCTGCTTTTCTGCCGACTCTATCCTGAAAAGCACGTTTTTTCACTTTCGGCGCCGTCCGGATGAAAACAGGCAAACGTCCAGCTTTTGCTGCCACATCAAAGGTGCCAGCGGGAAAAAGTGATGCTGGTCCTCACTGCCTCCTGGAACCCCTTCAAATGCCCCACACAATTTGGCCCTCTCTGCTTTCCTGCGGACTCTATCCCCAAAGCACCTTTTTTCACTTTCGGTGCTGTTTGGAGCAAAAAAGACAAACGTCCAGCTTTTGCTGCCACAGCAAAGGTGCCAGCGGGGAAAAGTGATGCTGGTCCTCACTGCCTCCTGGAACCCCTTCAAATGCCCCACACAATTTGGCCCTCTCTGCTTTCCTGCGGACTCTATCCTCAAAAGCACATTTTTTCAATTTCGGCGCTGTTTGGAGCAAAAAAGACAAACGTCCAGCTTTTGCTGCCACAGCAAAGGTGCCAGCGGGGAAAAGTGATGCTGGTCCTCACTGCCTCCTGGAACCCCTTCAAATGCCCCAGACAATTTGGCCCTCTCTGCTTTCCTGCGGATTCTAGCCTCAAAAGCACCTTTTTTCACTTTCGGCGCTGTTTGGAGCAAAAAAGACAAACGTCCAGCTTTTGCTGCCACAGCAAAGGTGCCAGCGGGGAAAAGTGATGCTGGTCCTCACTGCCTCCTTGAAACCCTTCAAATGCCCCACACAATTTGGCCCTCTCTGCCTTCTTGCCGACTCTATCCTGAAAAGCACGTTTTTTCACTTTCGGCGCCGTCCGGATGAAAACAGACAAACGTCCAGCTTTTGCTGCCACAGCAAAGGTGCCAGCGGGGAAAAGTGATGCAGGTCCTCACTGCCTCCTGGAACCCCTTCAAATGCCCCACACAATTTGGCCCTCTCTGCTTTCCTGCGGACTCTTTCCCCAAAGCACCTTTTTTCACTTTCGGTGCTGTTTGGAGCAAAAAAGACAAACGTCCAGCTTTTGCTGCCACAGCAAAGGTGCCAGCGGGGAAAAGTGATGCTGGTCCTCACTGCCTCCTGGAACCCCTTCAAATGCCCCACACAATTTGGCCCTCTCTGCTTTCCTGCCGACTCTAGCCTCAAAAGCACCTTTTTTCACTTTCGGCGCTGTTTGGAGCAAAAAAGACAAACGTCCAGCTTTAGCTGCCGCAGAAAAGGTGCCAGCGGGGAAAAGTGATGCTGGTCCTCACTGCCTCCTGGAACCCCTTCAAATGCCCCACACAACTTGGCCCTCTCTGCTTTCCTGCGGACTCTAGCCTCAAAAGCACATTTTTTCACTTTCGGCGCTGTTTGGAGCAAAAAAGACAAACGTCCAGCTTTTGCTGCCACAGCAAAGGTGCCAGCGGGGAAAAGTGATGCTGGTCCTCACTGCCTCCTTGAACCCCTTCAAATGCCCCACACAATTTGGCCCTCTCTGCTATACTGCCGACTCTATCCTGAAAAGCACGTTTTTTCACTTTCGGCGCCGTCCGGATGAAAACAGGCAAACGTCCAGCTTTTGCTGCCACAGCAAAGGTGCCAGTGGGGAAAAGTGATGCTGGTCCTCACTGCCTCTTGGAACCCCTTCAAATGCCCCAGACAATATGGCCCTCTCTGCTTTCCTGCGGACTCCAGCCTCAAAAGCACTTTTTTTCACTTTTCCGCTGTTTGGAGCAAAAAAGACAAACGTCCAGCTTTTGCTGCCACAGCAAAGGTGCCAGCGGGGAAAAGTGATGCTGGTCCTCACTGCCTCCTTGAACCCCTTCAAATGCCCCACACAATTTGGCCCTCTCTGCTTTCCTGCGGACTCTGTCCTCAAAAGCACCTTTTTTCACTTTCGGCGCTGTTTGGAGCAAAAAAGACAAACGTCCAGCTTTTGCTGCCACAGCAAAGGTGCCAGCGGGGAAAAGTGATGCTGGTCCTCACTGCCTCCTGGAACCCCTTCAAATGCCCCACACAATTTGGCCCTCTCTGCTTTCCTGCGGACTCCATCCTCAAAAGCACCTGTTTTCACTCTCGACAGTCTCCGGAGCAAAAAAGACAAACGTCCAGCTTTTGCTGCCACAGCAAAGGTGCCAGCGGGGAAAAGTGATGCTGGTCCTCACTGCCTCCTGGAACCCCTTCCAATGCCCCACACAATTTGGCCCTCTCTGCTTTCCTGCGGACTCCATCCTCAAAAGCACCTTTTTTCAATTTCGCCGCCCATTCGGATGAAAAAACACAAACGTCCAGCTTTTGCTGCCACAGCAAAGGTGCCAGCGGGGAAAAGTGATGCTGGTCCTCACTGCCTCCTGGAACCCCTTCAAATGCCCCACACAATTTGGCCCTCTCTGCTTTCCTGCCGACTCTATCCTCAAAAGCACCTTTTTTCACTTTTGGCGCTGTTTGGAGCAAAGAAGACAAACGTCCAGCTTTTGCTGCCACAGCAAAGGTGCCAGCGGGGAAAAGTGATGCTGGTCCTCACTGCCTCCTGGAACCCCTTCAAATGCCCCACACAATTTGGCCCTCTCTGCTTTCCTGCCGACTCTATCCTCAAAAGCACCTTTTTTCACTTTCGGCGCCGTCCGGATGAAAACAGACAAACGTCCAGCTTTTGCTGCCACAGCAAAGGTGCCAGCGGGGAAAAGTGATGCTGGTCCTCACTGCCTCCTGGAACCCCTTCAAATGCCCCACACAATTTGGCCCTCTCTGCTTTCCTGCCGACTCTATCCTCAAAAGCACCTTTTTTCACTTTCGGCGCTGTTTGGAGCAAAAAAGACAAACGTCCAGCTTTTGCTGCCACAGCAAAGGTGCCAGCGGGGAAAAGTGATGCTGGTCCTCACTGCCTCCTGGAACCCCTTCAAATGCCCCACACAATTTGGCACTCTCTGCTTCCTGCCGACTCTATCCTCAAAAGCACCTTTTTTCACTTTCGGCGCTCTTTGGAGCAATAAAGACAAACGACCAGCTTTTGCTGCCACAGCAAAGGTGCCAGCGGGGAAAAGTGATGCTGGTCCTCACTGCCTCCTGGAACCCCTTCAAATGCCCCAGACAATTTGGCCCTCTCTGCTTTCCTGCCGACTCCATCCTCAAAAGCACCTGTTTTCACTCTCGGCAGCCTCCGGAGAAAAAAAGACAAACGTCCAGCTTTAGCTGCCGCAGCAAAGGTGCCAGCGGGGAAAAGTGATGCTGGTCCTCACTGCCTCCTGGAACCCCTTCAAATGCCCCACACAATTTGGCCCTCTCTGCTTTCCTGCCGACTCTATCCTCAAAAGCACCTTTTTTCACTTTCGCCGCCCATTCGGACGAAAAAACACAAACGTCCAGGTTTTGCTCCCACAGCAAAGGTGCCAGTGGGGAAAAGTGATGCTGGTCCTCACTGCCTCCTGGAACCCCTTCAAATGCCCCAGACAATATGGCCCTCTCTGCTTTCCTGCGGACTCCAGCCTCAAAAGCACTTTTTTTCACTTTTCCGCTCTTTGGAGCAAAAAAGACAAACGTTCAGCTTTTGCTGCCACAGCAAAGGTGCCAGCGGGGAAAAGTGATGCTGGTCCTCATTTCCTCCTTGAACCCCTTCAAATGCCCCACACAATTTGGCACTCTCTGCTTTCCTGCCGACTCTATCCTGAAAAGCACGTTTTTTCACTTTCGGCGCCGTCCAGATGAAAACAGACAAAGGTCCAGCTTTTGCTGCCACAGCAAAGGTGCCAGCAGGGAAAAGTGATGCTGGTCCTCACTGCCTCCTGGAACCCCTTCAAATGCCCCACACAATTTGGCCCTCTCTGCTTTCCTGCGGACTCCATCCTCAAAAGCACCTGTTTTCACTCTCGGCAGCCTCCGGAGCAAAAAAGACAAACGTCCAGCTTTTGCTGCCACAGCAAAGGTGCCAGCGGGGAAAAGTGATGCTGGTCCTCACTGCCTCCTTGAACCCCTTCAAATGCCCCACACAATTTGGCCCTCTCTGCTTTCCTGCGGACTCCATCCTCAAAAGCACCTTTTTTCACTTTGGGCGCCGTCCGGATGAAAACAGACAAACGTCCAGCTTTTGCTGCCACAGCAAAGGTGCCAGCGGGGAAAAGTGATGCTGGTCCTCACTGCCTCCTGGAACCCCTTCAAATGCCCCACACAATTTGGCCCTCTCTGCTTTCCTGCCGACTCTAGCCTCAAAAGCACCTTTTTTCACTTTCGGCCCCGTCCGGATGAAAACAGACAAACGTCCAGCTTTTGCTGTCACAGCAAAGGTGCCAGCGGGGAAAAGTGATGCTGGTCCTCACTGCCTCCTGGAACCCCTTCAAATGCCCCACACAATTTGGCCCTCTCTGCTTTCCTGCCGACTCTAGCCTCAAAAGCACCTTTTTTCACTTTCGGCGCTGTTTGGAGCAAAAAGACAAACGTCCAGCTTTTGCTGCCACAGCAAAGGTGCCAGCGGGGAAAAGTGATGCAGGTCCTCACTGCCTCCTGGAATACCTTCAAATGCCCCACACAATTTGGCCCTCTCTGCTTTCCTGCGGACTCTAGCTTCAAAAGCTACTTTTTTCACTTTAGGCGCTGTTTGGAGCAAAGAAGACAAACGTCCAGCTTTTGCTGCCACAGCAAAGGTGCCAGCGGGGAAAAGTGATGCTGGTCCTCACTGCCTCCTGGAACCCCTTCAAATGCCCCACACAATTTGGCCCTCTCTGCTTCCTGCCGACTCTATCCTCAAAAGCACCTTTTTTCACTTTCGGCGCTGTTTGGAGCAATAAAGACAAACGACCAGCTTTTGCTGCCACAGCAAAGGTGCCAGCGGGGAAAAGTGATGCTGGTCCTCACTGCCTCCTGGAACCCCTTCAAATGCCCCAGACAATTTGGCCCTCTCTGCTTTCCTGCCGACTCCATCCTCAAAAGCACCTGTTTTCACTCTCGGCAGCCTCCGGAGCAAAAAAGACAAACGTCCAGCTTTAGCTGCCGCAGCAAAGGTGCCAGCGGGGAAAAGTGATGCTGGTCCTCACTGCCTCCTGGAACCCCTTCAAATGCCCCACACAATTTGGCCCTCTCTGCTTTCCTGCCGACTCTATCCTCAAAAGCACCTTTTTTCACTTTCGCCGCCCATTCGGACGAAAAAACACAAACGTCCAGGTTTTGCTCCCACAGCAAAGGTGCCAGTGGGGAAAAGTGATGCTGGTCCTCACTGCCTCCTGGAACCCCTTCAAATGCCCCACACAATTTGGCCCCCTCTGCTTTCCTGCCGACTCTAGCCTCAAAAGCACCTTTTTTTACTTTCGCCGCTGTTTGGAGCTAAAAAGACAAACGTCCAGCTTTTGCTGCCACAGCAAAGGTGCCAGCGGGGAAAAGTGATGCTGGTCCTCACTGCCTCCTGGAACCCCTTCAAATGCCCCACACAATTTGGCCCTCTCTGCTTTCCTGCCGACTCTAGCCTCAAAAGCATCTTTTTTCACTTTCGCCGCCCATTCGGATGAAAAAACACAAACGTCCAGGTTTTACTCCCACAGCAAAGGTGCCAGCGGGGAAAAGTGATGCTGGTCCTCACTGCCTCCTGGAACCCCTTCAAATGCCCCACACAACTTTGCCCTCTCTGCTTCCTGCGGACTCTAGCCTCAAAAGCACCTTTTTTCACTTTCGCCGCTGTTTGGAGCAAAAAAGACAAACGTCCAGCTTTTGCTCCCATAGCAAAGGTGCCAGCGGGGAAAAGTGATGCTGGTCCTCACTGCCTCCTTGAACCCCTTCAAATGCCCCAGACAATTTGGCCCTCTCTGCTTTCCTGCGGACTCCAGCCTCAAAAGCACCTTATTTCACTTTGGGCGCCGTCCGGATGAAAACAGACAAACGTCCAGCTTTTGCTGCCACAGCAAAGGTGCCAGCGGGGAAAAGTGATGCAGGTCCTCACTGCCTCCTGGAACCCCTTCAAATGCCCCACACAATTTGGCCCTCTCTGCTTTCCTGCGGACTCTTTCCACAAAGCACCTTTTTTCACTTTCGGTGCTGTTTGGAGCAAAAAAGACAAACGTCCAGCTTTTGCTGCCACAGCAAAGGTGCCAGCGGGGAAAAGTGATGCTGGTCCTCACTGCCTCCTGGAACCCCTTCAAATGCCCCACACAATTTGGCCCTCTCTGCTTTCCTGTGGACTCTATCCTCAAAAGCACCTTTTTTCACTTTCGGCGCTGTTTGGAGCAAAAAAGACAAACGTCCAGCTTTTGCTGCCACAGCAAAGGTGCCAGCGGGGAAAAGTGATGCTGGTCCTCACTGCCTCCTGTAACCCCTTCAAATGCCCCACACAATTTGGCCCTCTCTGCTTTCCTGCCGACTCTAGCCTCAAAAGCACCTTTTTTCACTTTCGGTGCCGTCCGGATGAAAACAGGCAAACGTCCATCTTTTGCTGCCACAGCAAAGGTGCCAGCGGGGAAAAGTGATGCTGGTCCTCACTGCCTCCTGGAACCCCTTCAAATGCCCCACACAATTTGGCCCTCTCTGCTTTCCTGCCGACTCTATCCTCAAAAGCACCTTTTTTCACTTTCGGCGCTGTTTGGAGCAAAAAAGACAAACGTCCAGCTTTTGCTGCCACAGCAAAGGTGCCAGCGGGGAAAAGTGATGCTGGTCCTCACTGCCTCCTGGAACCCCTTCAAATGCCCCACACAATTTGGCCCTCTCTGCTTTCCTGCGGACTCCATCCTCAAAAGCACCTGTTTTCGCTCTTGACAGTCTCCGGAGCAAAAAAGACAAACGTCCAGCTTTTGCTGCCACAGCAAAGGTGCCAGCGGGGAAAAGTGATGCTGGTCCTCACTGCCTCCTGGAACCCGTTCAAATGCCCCAAACAATTTGGCCCTCTCTGCTTTCCTGCGGACTCCATCCTCAAAAGCACCTTTTTTCACTTTCGCCGCCCATTCGGATGAAAAAACACAAACGTCCAGGTTTTGCTGCCACAGCAAAGGTGCCAGCGGGGAAAAGTGATGCTGGTCCTCACTGCCTCCTGGAACCCCTTCAAATGCCCCACACAATTTGGCCCTCTCTGCTTTCCTGCCGACTCTATCCTCAAAAGCATCTTTTTTCACTTTCGGCGCTGTTTGGAGCAAAAAAAAAAAGGTCCAGCTTTTGCTGCCACAGCAAAGGTGCCAGCGGGAAAAAGTGATGCTGGTCCTCACTGCCTCCTGGAACCCCTTCAAATGTCCCAGACAATTTGGCGCTCTCTGCTTTCCTGCCGACTCTAGCCTCAAAAGCACCCTTTTTCACTCTAGGCCGCGTTTTCAACAAAAAAGACAAACGTCCAGTTTTTACTGCCACAGCAAAGGTGCCAGCGGGGAAAAGTGATGCTGGTCCTCACTGCCTCCTGGAACCCCTTCAAATGCCCCAGACAATTTGGCCCTCTCTGCTTTCCTGCCGACTCTATCCTCAAAAGCACCTTTTTTCATTTTCGCCGCCCATTCGGATGAAAAAACACAAACGTCCAGGTTTTGCTCCCACAGCAAAGGTGCCAGCGGGGAAAAGTGATGCTGGTCCTCACTGCCTCCTGGAACCCCTTCAAATGCCCCACACAATTTGGCCCTCTCTGCTTTCCTGCGGAATCTAGCCTCAAAAGCACCTTTTTTCACTTTCGGCGCCGTCCGGATGAAAACAGGCAAACGTCCAGCTTTTGCTGCCACAGCAAAGGTGCCAGCGGGGAAAAGTGATGCTGGTCCTCACTGCCTCCTTGAACCCCTTCAAATGCCTCAGACAATTTGGCCCTCTCTGCTTTCCTGCGGACTCCATCCTCAAAAGCACCTTATTTCACTTTGGGCGCCGTCCGGATGATAACAGACAAACGTCCAGCTTTTGCTGCCACAGCAAAGGTGCCAGCGGTGAAAAGTGATGCTGGTCCTCACTGCCTCTTGGAACCCCTTCAAATGCCCCACACAATTTGGCCCTCTCTGCTTTCCTGCGGACTCTATCCTCAAAAGCACCTTTTTTCACTTTCGGCGCTGTTTGGAGCAAAAAAGACAAACGTCCAGCTTTTGCTGCCACAGCAAAGGTGCCAGCGGGGAAAAGTGATGCTGGTCCTCACTGCCTCCTGGAACCCCTTCAAATGCCCCACACAATTTGGCCCTCTCTGCTTTCCTGCGAAATCTAGCCTCAAAACCACCTTTTTTCACTTTCGCCGCTGTTTGGAGCAAAAAAGTCAAACGTCCAGCTTTTGCTGCCACAGCAAAGGTGCCAGCGGGGAAAAGTGATGCTGGTCCACACTGCCTCCTGGAACCCCTTCAAATGCCCCAGACAATTTGGCCCTCTCTGCTTTCCTGCGGACTCCATCCTCAAAAGCACCTTATTTCATTTTGGGCGCCGTCCGGATGATAACAGACAAACGTCCAGCTTTTGCTGCCACAGCAAATGTGCCAGCGGGGAAAAGTGATGCTGGTCCTCACTGCCTCTTGGAACCCCTTCAAATGCCCCACACAATTTGGCCCTCTCTGCTTTCCTGCCGACTCTAGCCTCAAAAGCACCTTTTTTCACTTTCGCCGCTGTTTGGAGCAAAAAAGACAAACGTCCAGCTTTTGCTGCCACAGCAAAGGTGCCAGCGGGGAAAAGTGATGCTGGTCCTCACTGCCTCCTGGAACCCCTTCAAATGCCCCACACAATTTGGCCCTCTCTGCTTTCCTGCCGACTCTAGCCTCAAAAGCACCTTTTTTCACTTTCGGCGCCGTCCGGATGAAAACAGGGAAACGTCCATCTTTTGCTGCCACAGCAAAGGTGCCAGTGGGGAAAAGTGATGCTGGTCCTCACTGCCTCCTGGAACCCCTTCAAATGCCCCACACAATTTGGCCCTCTCTGCTTTCCTGCCGACTCTATCCTCAAAAGCACCTTTTTTCACTTTCGGCGCTGTTTGGAGCAAAAAAGACAAACGTCCATCTTTTGCTGCCACAGCAAAGGTGCCAGCGGGGAAAAGTGATGCTGGTCCTCACTGCCTCCTGGAACCCCTTCAAATGCCCCACACAATTTGGGCCTCTCTGCTTTCCTGCGGACTCCATCCTCAAAAGAACCTGTTTTCACTCCCGACAGTCTCCGGAGCAAAAAAGACAAAAGTCCAGCTTTTGCTGCCACAGCAAAGGTGCCAGCGGGGAAAAGTGATGCTGGTCCTCACTGCCTCCTGGAACCCCTTCAAATGCCCCACACAATTTGGCCCTCTCTGCTTTCCTGCGGACTCCAGCCTCAAAAGCACCTTTTTTCACTTTCGCCGCCCATTCGGAAGAAAAAACACAAACGTCCAGGTTTTGCTCCCACAGCAAAGGTGCCAGCGGGGAAAAGTGATGCTGGTCCTCACTGCCTCCTGGAACCCCTTCAAATGCCCCACACAATTTGGCCCTCTCTGCTTTCCTGCCGACTCTATCCTGAAAAGCACGTTTTTTCACTTTTGGCGCCGTCCGGATGAAAACAGAGAAACGTCCAGCTTTTGCTGCCACAGCAAAGGTGCCAGCGGGGAAAAGTGATGCTGGTCCTCACTGCCTCCTGGAACCCCTTCAAATGCCCCACACAATTTGGCCCTCTCTGCTTTCCGCGCACTCTAGCCTCAAAAGCACCTGTTTTCACTTTCGGCTCTGTTTGGAGCAAAAAAGACAAACGTCCAGCTTTTGCTGCCACAGCAAAGGTGCCAGCGGGGAAAAGTGATGCTGGTCCTCACTGCCTCCTGGAACCCCTTCAAATGCCCCACACAATTTGGCCCTCTCTGCTTTCCTGCGGACTCCAGCCTCAAAAGCACCTGTTTTCACTTTCGGCTTAGTTTGGAGCAAAAAAAGAAACGTCCAGCTTTTGGTGCCACAGCAAAGGTGCCAGCGGGGAAAAGTGATGCTGGTCCTCACTGCCTCCTGGAACCCCTTCAAATGCCCCAGACAATTTGGCCCTCTCTGCTTTCCTGCGCACTCTAGCCTCAAAAGCACCTTTTTTCACTCTCGGCAACCTTGGCAGCAAAAACAACAAACGTCCAGCTTTTGCTGCCACAGCAAAGGCGCCAGCGGGGAAAAGTGATGCTGGTCCTCACTGCCTCCTGGAACCCCTTCAAATGCCCCAGACAATTTGGCCCTCTCTGCTTTCCTGCGCACTCTAGCTTCAAAAGCAACTTTTTTCACTCTCAGCAGCCTCCGGAGCAAAAAATGCAAACGTCCAGGTTTTGCTCCCACAGCAAAGGTGCCAGCGGGGAAAAGTGATGCTGGTCCTCACTGCCTCCCAGAACCCCTTCAAATGCCCTACACACTTTGGCCTTCTCTGCTTTCCTGCGGGCTCTATGCTCAAAAGCACCTGTTTTCACTTTCGGCTCTGTTTGGAGCAAAAAAGACGAACGTCCAGCTTTTGCTGCCACAGCAAAGGTGCCAGCGGGGAAAAGTGATGCTGGTCCTCACTGCCTCCCAGAACCCCTTCAAATGCCCCACACAATTTGGCCCTCTCTGCTTTCCTGCGGACTCCAGCCTCAAAAGCACCTGTTTTCACTTTCGGCTTTGTTTGGAGCAAAAAAGAGAAACGTCCAGCTTTTGGTGCCACAGCAAAGGTGCCAGCGGGGAAAAGTGATGCTGGTCCTCACTGCCTCCTGGAACCCCTTCAAATGCCCCAGACAATTTGGCCCTCTCTGCTTTCCTGCACACTCTAGCCTCAAAAGCACCTGTTTTCACTTTCGGCTCAGTTTGGAGCAAAAAAGACAAACGTCCAGCTTTTGCTGCCACAGCAAAGGTGCCAGCGGGGAAAAGTGATGCTGGTCCTCACTGCCTCCTGGAACCCCTTCAAATGCCCCACACAATTTGGCCCTCTCTGCTTTCCTGCCGACTCCAGCCTCAAAAGCACCTTTTTTCACTTTCGGCGATGTTTGGAGCAAAAAAGACAAACGTCCAGTTTTTGCTGCCACAGCAAAGGTGCCAGCGGGGAAAAGTGATGCTGGTCCTCACTGCCTCCTGGAACCCCTTCAAATGCCCCAGACAATTTGGCCCTCTCTGCTTTCCTGCGCACTCTAGCCTCAAAAGCACCTTTTTTCACTCTCGGCAGCCTCCGCAGCAAAAAAGACAAACGTCCAGCTTTTGCTGCCACAGCAAAGGTGCCAGCGGGGAAAAGTGATGCTGGTCCTCGCTGCCTCCTGGAACCCCTTCAAATGCCCCACACAATTTGGCCCTCTCTGCTTTCCTGCGCACTCTAGCCTCAAAAGCACCTTTTTTCACTCTCAGCAGCCTCAGGAGCAAAAAATGCAAACGTCCAGCTTTTGCTGCCACAGCAAAGGTGCCAGCGGGGAAAAGTGATGCTGGTCCTCACTGCCTCCTGGAACCCCTTCAAATGCCCCACACAATTTGGCCCTCTCTGCTTTCCTGCAGACTCTATCCTCAAAAGCACCTTTTTTCACTCTACGCGGCATCCACAGCAAAAAAGGCAAACGCACAGCTCCTGCTGCCACAGCACAGGCGCCAGCAAGGAAAAGTGATGCTAGACCTCACTGCCTCCTTGAACCCCTTCAAATGCCCCACACAATTTGACCCTCTCTGCTTTCCTGCGCTCTCTAGCCTCAAAAGCACCTTTTTTCACTCTTGGCAGCCTCCGCAGCAGAAAAGACAAACGTCCAGCTTTTGCTGCCACAGCAAAGGTGCCAGCGGGGAAAAGTGATGCTGGTCCTCACTGCCTCCTGGAACCCCTTCAAATGCCCCACACACTTTGGCCTTGTCTGCTTTCCTGCGGTCTCTAGCCTCAAAAGCACCCTTTTTCACTGTCGGTGGCCTCTGGAGCAAAACAGGCAAACGTCCAGCTTTTGCTGCCACAGCAAAGGTGCCAGCGGGGAAAAGTGATGCTGGTCCTCACTGCCTCCTGGAACCCCTTCAAATGCCCCACACAATTTGGCCCTCTCTGCTTTCCTGCGCACTCTAGCCTCAAAAGCACCTTTTTTCACTCTCAGCAGCCTCAGGAGCAAAAAATGCAAACGTCCAGCTTTTGCTGCCACAGCAAAGGTGCCAGCGGGGAAAAGTGATGCTGGTCCTCACTGCCTCCTGGAACCCCTTCAAATGCCCCACACAATTTGGCCCTCTCTGCTTTCCTGCGGAATCTAGCCTCAAAAGCACCTTTTTTCACTCTCCGCAGCCTCCGGAGCAAAAAAGGCAAAGGCACAGTTCCTGCTACCACAGCAAAGGTGCAACCTGGGAAAAGTGATGTTGATCCTCACTGCCTCCTGGAACCCCTTCAAATGCCCCACACACTTTGGCCTTCTCTGCTTTCCTGCGGGCTCTATGCTCAAAAGCACCTGTTTTCACTTTCGGCTTAGTTTGGAGCAAAAAAGAGAAACGTCCAGCTTTTGGTGCCACAGCAAAGGTGCCAGCGGGGAAAAGTGATGCTGGTCCTCACTGCCTCCTGGAACCCCTTCAAATGCCCCACACAATTTGGCCCTCTCTGCTTTCCTGCGCACTCTAGCCTCAAAAGCACCTTTTTTCACTCTCGGCAACCTTGGCAGCAAAAACGACAAACGTCCAGCTTTTGCTGCCACAGCAAAGGCGCCAGCGGGGAAAAGTGATGCTGGTCCTCACTGCCTCCTGGAACCCCTTCAAATGCCCCACACAATTTGGCCCTCTCTGCTTTCCTGCGCACTCTAGCTTCAAAAGCAACTTTTTTCACTCTCAGCAGCCTCCGGAGCAAAAAATGCAAACGTCCAGCTTTTGCTGCCACAGCAAAGGTGCCAGCGGGGAAAAGTGATGCTGGTCCTCACTGCCTCCTGGAACCCCTTCAAATGCCCCACACAATTTGGCCCTCTCTGCTTTCCTGCGCACTCTATCCTCAAAAGCACCTTTTTTCACTCTCGGCAACCTCTGGAGCAAAAAAGACAAACGTACAGGTTTTGCTGCCACAGCAAAGGTGCCAGCGGGGAAACGTGATGCTGGTCCTCAC
Source organism: Vanellus vanellus (assembly GCF_965231255.1). NCBI lineage: Eukaryota > Metazoa > Chordata > Aves > Charadriiformes > Charadriidae > Vanellus > Vanellus vanellus. Next base: position 250,618 of record NC_138923.1, read on the forward strand.
TGCCTCCCAGAACCCCTTCAAATGCCCTACACACTTTGGCCTTCTCTGCTTTCCTGCGGGCTCTATGCTCAAAAGCACCTGTTTTCACTTTCGGCTCTGTTTGGAGCAAAAAAGACGAACGTCCAGCTTTTGCTGCCACAGCAAAGGTGCCAGCGGGGAAAAGTGATGCTGGTCCTCACTGCCTCCCAGAACCCCTTCAAATGCCCCACACAATTTGGCCCTCTCTGCTTTCCTGCGGACTCCAGCCTCAAAAGCACCTGTTTTCACTTTCGGCTTTGTTTGGAGCAAAAAAGAGAAACGTCCAGCTTTTGGTGCCACAGCAAAGGTGCCAGCGGGGAAAAGTGATGCTGGTCCTCACTGCCTCCTGGAACCCCTTCAAATGCCCCACACAATTTGGCCCTCTCTGCTTTCCTGCCGACTCCAGCCTCAAAAGCACCTTTTTTCACTTTCGGCGATGTTTGGAGCAAAAAAGACAAACGTCCAGTTTTTGCTGCCACAGCAAAGGTGCCAGCGGGGAAAAGTGATGCTGGTCCTCACTGCCTCCTGGAACCCCTTCAAATGCCCCAGACAATTTGGCCCTCTCTGCTTTCCTGCGCACTCTAGCCTCAAAAGCACCTTTTTTCACTCTCGGCAGCCTCCGCAGCAAAAAAGACAAACGTCCAGCTTTTGCTGCCACAGCAAAGGTGCCAGCGGGGAAAAGTGATGCTGGTCCTCGCTGCCTCCTGGAACCCCTTCAAATGCCCCACACAATTTGGCCCTCTCTGCTTTCCTGCGCACTCTAGCCTCAAAAGCACCTTTTTTCACTCTCAGCAGCCTCAGGAGCAAAAAATGCAAACGTCCAGCTTTTGCTGCCACAGCAAAGGTGCCAGCGGGGAAAAGTGATGCTGGTCCTCACTGCCTCCTGGAACCCCTTCAAATGCCCCACACAATTTGGCCCTCTCTGCTTTCCTGCAGACTCTATCCTCAAAAGCACCTTTTTTCACTCTACGCGGCATCCACAGCAAAAAAGGCAAACGCACAGCTCCTGCTGCCACAGCACAGGCGCCAGCAAGGAAAAGTGATGCTAGACCTCACTGCCTCCTTGAACCCCTTCAAATGCCCCACACAATTTGACCCTCTCTGCTTTCCTGCGCTCTCTAGCCTCAAAAGCACCTTTTTTCACTCTTGGCAGCCTCCGCAGCAGAAAAGACAAACGTCCAGCTTTTGCTGCCACAGCAAAGGTGCCAGCGGGGAAAAGTGATGCTGGTCCTCACTGCCTCCTGGAACCCCTTCAAATGCCCCACACACTTTGGCCTTGTCTGCTTTCCTGCGGTCTCTAGCCTCAAAAGCACCCTTTTTCACTGTCGGTGGCCTCTGGAGCAAAACAGGCAAACGTCCAGCTTTTGCTGCCACAGCAAAGGTGCCAGCGGGGAAAAGTGATGCTGGTCCTCACTGCCTCCTGGAACCCCTTCAAATGCCCCACACAATTTGGCCCTCTCTGCTTTCCTGCGCACTCTAGCCTCAAAAGCACCTTTTTTCACTCTCAGCAGCCTCAGGAGCAAAAAATGCAAACGTCCAGCTTTTGCTGCCACAGCAAAGGTGCCAGCGGGGAAAAGTGATGCTGGTCCTCACTGCCTCCTGGAACCCCTTCAAATGCCCCACACAATTTGGCCCTCTCTGCTTTCCTGCGGAATCTAGCCTCAAAAGCACCTTTTTTCACTCTCCGCAGCCTCCGGAGCAAAAAAGGCAAAGGCACAGTTCCTGCTACCACAGCAAAGGTGCAACCTGGGAAAAGTGATGTTGATCCTCACTGCCTCCTGGAACCCCTTCAAATGCCCCACACACTTTGGCCTTCTCTGCTTTCCTGCGGGCTCTATGCTCAAAAGCACCTGTTTTCACTTTCGGCTTAGTTTGGAGCAAAAAAGAGAAACGTCCAGCTTTTGGTGCCACAGCAAAGGTGCCAGCGGGGAAAAGTGATGCTGGTCCTCACTGCCTCCTGGAACCCCTTCAAATGCCCCACACAATTTGGCCCTCTCTGCTTTCCTGCGCACTCTAGCCTCAAAAGCACCTTTTTTCACTCTCGGCAACCTTGGCAGCAAAAACGACAAACGTCCAGCTTTTGCTGCCACAGCAAAGGCGCCAGCGGGGAAAAGTGATGCTGGTCCTCACTGCCTCCTGGAACCCCTTCAAATGCCCCACACAATTTGGCCCTCTCTGCTTTCCTGCGCACTCTAGCTTCAAAAGCAACTTTTTTCACTCTCAGCAGCCTCCGGAGCAAAAAATGCAAACGTCCAGCTTTTGCTGCCACAGCAAAGGTGCCAGCGGGGAAAAGTGATGCTGGTCCTCACTGCCTCCTGGAACCCCTTCAAATGCCCCACACAATTTGGCCCTCTCTGCTTTCCTGCGCACTCTATCCTCAAAAGCACCTTTTTTCACTCTCGGCAACCTCTGGAGCAAAAAAGACAAACGTACAGGTTTTGCTGCCACAGCAAAGGTGCCAGCGGGGAAACGTGATGCTGGTCCTCACTGCCTCCCAGAACCCCTTCAAATGCCCTACACACTTTGGCCTTCTCTGCTTTCCTGCGGGCTCTATGCTCAAAAGCACCTGTTTTCACTTTCGGCTCTGTTTGGAGCAAAAAAGACGAACGTCCAGCTTTTGCTGCCACAGCAAAGGTGCCAGCGGGGAAAAGTGATGCTGGTCCTCACTGCCTCCCAGAACCCCTTCAAATGCCCCACACAATTTGGCCCTCTCTGCTTTCCTGCGGACTCCAGCCTCAAAAGCACCTGTTTTCACTTTCGGCTTTGTTTGGAGCAAAAAAGAGAAACGTCCAGCTTTTGGTGCCACAGCAAAGGTGCCAGCGGGGAAAAGTGATGCTGGTCCTCACTGCCTCCTGGAACCCCTTCAAATGCCCCAGACAATTTGGCCCTCTCTGCTTTCCTGCACACTCTAGCCTCAAAAGCACCTGTTTTCACTTTCGGCTCAGTTTGGAGCAAAAAAGACAAACGTCCAGCTTTTGCTGCCACAGCAAAGGTGCCAGCGGGGAAAAGTGATGCTGGTCCTCACTGCCTCCTGGAACCCCTTCAAATGCCCCACACAATTTGGCCCTCTCTGCTTTCCTGCGCACTCTAGCCTCAAAAGCACCTTTTTTCACTCTCGGCAGCCTCTGGAGCAAAAAAGACAAACGTCCAGCTTTTGCTGCCACAGCAAAGGTGCCAGCGGGGAAAAGTGATGCTGGTCCTCGCTGCCTCCTGGAACCCCTTCAAATGCCCCACACAATTTGGCCCTCTCTGCTTTCCTGCGCACTCTAGCCTCAAAAGCACCTTTTTTCACTCTCAGCAGCCTCAGGAGCAAAAAATGCAAACGTCCAGCTTTTGCTGCCACAGCAAAGGTGCCAGCGGGGAAAAGTGATGCTGGTCCTCACTGCCTCCTGGAACCCCTTCAAATGCCCCACACAATTTGGCCCTCTCTGCTTTCCTGCGGAATCTAGCCTCAAAAGCACCTTTTTTCACTCTCCGCAGCCTCCGGAGCAAAAAAGGCAAAGGCACAGTTCCTGCTACCACAGCAAAGGTGCAACCTGGGAAAAGTGATATTGATCCTCACTGCCTCCTGGAACCCCTTCAAATGCCCCACACACTTTGGCCTTCTCTGCTTTCCTGCGGGCTCTATGCTCAAAAGCACCTGTTTTCACTTTCGGCTTAGTTTGGAGCAAAAAAGAGAAACGTCCAGCTTTTGGTGCCACAGCAAAGGCGCCAGCGGGGAAAAGTGATGCTGGTCCTCACTGCCTCCTGGAACCCCTTCAAATGCCCCACACAATTTGGCCCTCTCTGCTTTCCTGCGCACTCTAGCTTCAAAAGCAACTTTTTTCACTCTCAGCAGCCTCCGGAGCAAAAAATGCAAACGTCCAGCTTTTGCTGCCACAGCAAAGGTGCCAGCGGGGAAAAGTGATGCTGGTCCTCACTGCCTCCTGGAACCCCTTCAAATGCCCCACACAATTTGGCCCTCTCTGCTTTCCTGCGCACTCTATCCTCAAAAGCACCTTTTTTCACTCTCGGCAGCCTCTGGAGCAAAAAAGACAAACGTACAGGTTTTGCTGCCACAGCAAAGGTGCCAGCGGGGAAACGTGATGCTGGTCCTCACTGCCTCCCAGAACCCCTTCAAATGCCCTACACACTTTGGCCTTCTCTGCTTTCCTGCGGGCTCTATGCTCAAAAGCACCTGTTTTCACTTTCGGCTCTGTTTGGAGCAAAAAAGACGAACGTCCAGCTTTTGCTGCCACAGCAAAGGTGCCAGCGGGGAAAAGTGATGCTGGTCCTCACTGCCTCCTAGAACCCCTTCAAATGCCCAACACAATTTGGCCCTCTCTGCTTTCCTGCAGACTCTATCCACAAAAGCACCTTTTTTCACTCTAGGCGGCATCCAAAGCAAAAAAGGCAAAGGCACAGCTCCTGCTACCACAGCAAAGGTGCCAGCGGGGAAAAGTGATGCTGGTCCTCAATGCCTCCTGGAACCCCTTCAAATGCCCCACACAATTTGGCCCTCTCTGCTTTCCTGCGGACTATAGCCTCAAAAGCACCTTTTTTCACTCTCGGCCACCTCCGCAGTAAAAACAACAAACGTCCAGCTTTTGCTGCCACAGCAAAGGTGCCAGCGGGGAAAAGTGATGCTGGTCCTCACTGCCTCCTGGAACCCCTTCAAATGCCCCAGACAATTTGGCCCTCTCTGCTTTCCTGCGGACCCCAGCCTCAAAAGCAGCTGTTTTCACTTTCGTCTCTCTTTGTAGCAAAAAAGACAAACGTCCAGTTTTTGCTGCCACAGCAAAGGTGCCAGCGGGGAAAAGTGATGCTGGTCCTCACTGCCTCCTGGAACCCCTTCAAATGCCCCACACAATTTGGCCCTCTCTGCTTTCCTGCCGACTCTAGCCTCAAAAGCACCTTTTTTCACTCTCGGCCACCTCCGCAGTAAAAACAACAAACGTCCAGGTTTTGCTGCCACAGCAAAGGTGCCAGCGGGGAAAAGTGATGCTGGTCCTCACTGCCTCCTGGAACCCCTTCAAATGCCCCAGACAATTTGGCCCTCTCTGCTTTCCTGCGGACTCCAGCCTCAAAAGCAGCTGTTTTCACTTTCGGCTCTCTTTGTAGCAAAAAAGACAAACGTCCAGTTTTTGCTGCCACAGCAAATGTGCCAGCGGGGAAAAGTGATGCTGGTCCTCACTGCTTCCTGGAACCCCTTCAAATGCCCCACACAATTTGGCCCTCTCTGCTTTCCTGCGGACTCTAGCCTCAAAAGCACCTTTTTTCACTCTCGGCAGCCTCCGCGGCAAAAAAGACAAACGTCCAGCTTTTGCTGCCACAGCAAAGGTGCCAGCGGGGAAAAGTGATGCTGGTCCTCACTGCCTCCTGGAACCCCTTCAAATGCCCCACACAATTTGGCCCTCTCTGCTTTCCTGCGGACTCCATCCTCAAAAGCACCTTTTTTCACTCTCGGCAGCCTCCGGAGCAAAAAAGACAAACGTCCAGGTTTTGCTGCCACAGCAAAGGTGCCAGCGGGGAAAAGTGATGCTGGTCCTCACTGCCTCCTGGAACCCCTTCAAATGCCCCACACAATTTGGCCCTCTCTGCTTTCCTGCGGACTCCAGCCTCAAAAGCACCTGTTTTCACTTTCGGCTTTGTTTGGAGCAAAAAAGAGAAACGTCCAGCTTTTGGTGCCACAGCAAAGGTGCCAGCGGGGAAAAGTGATGCTGGTCCTCACTGCCTCCTGGAACCCCTTCAAATGCCCCACACAATTTGGCCCTCTCTGCTTTCCTGCACACTCTAGCCTCAAAAGCACCTGTTTTCACTTTCGGCTCAGTTTGGAGCAAAAAAGACAAACGTCCAGCTTTTGCTGCCACAGCAAAGGTGCCAGCGGGGAAAAGTGATGCTGGTCCTCACTGCCTCCTGGAACCCCTTCAAATGCCCCACACAATTTGGCCCTCTCTGCTTTCCTGCCGACTCCAGCCTCAAAAGCACCTTTTTTCACTTTCGGCGATGTTTGGAGCAAAAAAGACAAACGTCCAGTTTTTGCTGCCACAGCAAAGGTGCCAGCGGGGAAAAGTGATGCTGGTCCTCACTGCCTCCTGGAACCCCTTCAAATGCCCCACACAATTTGGCCCTCTCTGCTTTCCTGCGCACTCTAGCCTCAAAAGCACCTTTTTTCACTCTCGGCAGCCTCCGCAGCAAAAAAGACAAACGTCCAGCTTTTGCTGCCACAGCAAAGGTGCCAGCGGGGAAAAGTGATGCTGGTCCTCGCTGCCTCCTGGAACCCCTTCAAATGCCCCAGACAATTTGGCCCTCTCTGCTTTCCTGCGCACTCTAGCCTCAAAAGCACCTTTTTTCACTCTCAGCAGCCTCAGGAGCAAAAAATGCAAACGTCCAGCTTTTGCTGCCACAGCAAAGGTGCCAGCGGGGAAAAGTGATGCTGGTCCTCACTGCCTCCTGGAACCCCTTCAAATGCCCCACACAATTTGGCCCTCTCTGCTTTCCTGCGGAATCTAGCCTCAAAAGCACCTTTTTTCACTCTCCGCAGCCTCCGGAGCAAAAAAGGCAAAGGCACAGTTCCTGCTACCACAGCAAAGGTGCAACCTGGGAAAAGTGATGTTGATCCTCACTGCCTCCTGGAACCCCTTCAAATGCCCCACACACTTTGGCCTTCTCTGCTTTCCTGCCGACTCTAGCCTCAAAAGCACCTTTTTTCACTCTCGGCAGTTTCCGCAGCAAAAAAGGCAAACGTCCAGCTTTCGCTGCCACAGCAACGGAGCCAGCGGGGAAAAGTGATGCTGGTCCTCACTGCATCCCAGAACCCCTTCAAATGCCCCACACAATTTGGCCCTCTCTGCTTTCCTGCGGGATCTATGCTCAAAAGCACGTGTTTTCACTTTCGGCTCTGTTTGTACAAACAGGACAAACGTCCAGTTTTTGCTGCCACAGCAAAGGTGCCAGCGGGGAAAAGTGATGCTGGTCCTCACTGCCTCCTGGAACCCCTTCAAATGCCCCAGACAATTTGGCCCTCTCTGCTTTCCTGCGGACTCCATCCTCAATAGCACCTGTTTTCACTTTCGACTCTGTTTGGAGCAAAAAAGACAAACGTCCAGCTTTTGCTGCCACAGCAAAGGTGCAAGCGGGGAAAAGTGATGCTAGTCGTCACTGCCTCCCAGAACCCCTTCTAATGCCCCACACAATTTGGCCCTCTCTGCTTTCCTGCGGACTCTAGCCTCAAAAGCACCTTTTTTCACTCTCGGCAGTCTCCGCAGCAAAAAAGACAAACGTCCAGCTTTCGCTGCCACAGCAAAGGTGCCAGCGGGGAAAAGTGATGCTGGTCCTCACTGCCTCCCAGAACCCCTTCAAATGCCCCACACAATTTGGCCCTCTCTGCTTTCCTGCGGACTCTAGCCTCAAAAGCACCTTTTTTCACTCTCGGCAACCTCGGCTGCAGAAACGACAAACGTCCAGTTTTTGCTGCCACAGCAAAGGCGCCAGCGGGGAAAAGTGATGCTGGTCCTCACTGCCTCCCCAAACCCCTTCAAATGCCCCAGACAATTTGGCACTCTCTGCTTTCCTGCGCACTCTAGCCTCAAAAGCACCTTTTTTCACTCTCGGCAGCCTCCGCAGCAAAAAAGACAAACGTCCAACTTTTGCTGCCACAGCAAAGGTGCCAGCGGGGAAAAGTGATGCTGGTCCTCACTGCCTCCTGGAACCCCTTCAAATGCCCTAGACAATTTGGCCCTCTCTGCTTTCCTGCCGAATCTAGCCTCAAAAGCACCCTTTTTCACTCTAGGCCGCGTTTGGAACTAAAAAGACAAACGTCCAGTTTTTACTGCCACAGCAAAGGTGCCAGCGGGGAAAAGTGATGCTTGTCCTCACTGCCTCCTGGAACCTCTTCAAATGCCCCACACAATTTGGCCCTCTCTGCTTTCCTGCAGACTCTATCCTCAAAAGCACCTTTTTTCACTCTAGGCGGCATCCACAGCAAAAAAGGCAAACGTCCAGCTTTTGCTGCCACAGCAAAGGTGCCAGCGGGGAAAAGTGATGCTGGTCCTCACTGCCTCCTGGAACCCCTTCAAATGCCCCACACAATTTGGCCCTCTCTGCTTTCCTGCGGACTCCAGCCTCAAAAGCACCTGTTTTCACTTTCGGCAGCCTCCGGAGCAAAAAAGGCAAACGTCCAGCTTTTGCTGCCACAGCAAAGGTGCCAGCGGGGAAAAGTGATGCTGGTCCTCACTGCCTCCTGGAACCCCTTCAAATGCCCCACACAATTTTACCCTCTCTGCTTTCCTGCGCACTCTAGCCTCAAAAGCACCTGTTTTCACTTTTGGCTCTCTTTGGAGCAAAAAAGACAAACGTCCAGCTTTTGCTGCCACAGCAAAGGTGCCAGCGGGGAAAAGTGATGCTGGTCCTCACTGCCTCCTGGAACCCCTTCAAATGCCCCAGACAATTTGGCCCTCTATGCTTTCCTGTGCACTCTAACCTCAAAAGCACTTTTTTTCACTCTCGGCAGCCTCCGGAGCAAAAAAGGCAAACGTCCAGCTTTTGCTGCCACAGCAAAGGAGCCAGTGGGAAAAGTGATGCTGGTCCTCACTGCCTCCTGGAACCCCTTCAAATGCCCCAGACAATTTGACCCTCTCTGCTTTCCTGCTCACTCTATCCTCAAAAGCACCTTTTTTCACTCTAGGCGGCGTCCACAGCAAAAAAGGCAAAGGCACAGCTTCTGCTACCACAGCAAACGTACAAGCAGGGAAAAGTGATGTTGATCCTCACTGCCTCCTGGAACCCCTTCAAATGCCCCACACAATTTTGCCTTCTCCGCTTTCCTGCCGACTCTATCCTCAAAAGCACCCTTTTTCACTCTAGGCCGCGTTTGGAACAAAAAAGACAAACGTCAAGTTTTTACTGCCACAGCAAAGGTGCCAGCGGGGAAAAGTGATGCTGGTCCTCACTGCCTCCTGGAACCCCTTCAAATGCCCCACACAATTTGGCTCTCTCTGCTTTCCTGCAGACGCTATCCTCAAAAGCACCTTTTTTCAATCTAGGCGGCATCCAAAGCAAAAAAGGCAAAGGTACAGCTCCTGCTACCACAGCAAAGGTGCCAGCGGGGAAAAGTGATGCTGGTCCTCACTGCCTCCTGGAACCCCTTCAAATGCCCCACACAATTTGGCCCTCTCTGCTTTCCTGCCGACTCCAGCCTCAAAAGCACCTGTTTTCACTTTTGACTCTGTTTGGAGCAAAAAAGACAAACGTCCAGCTTTTGCTGCCACAGCAAAGGTGCCAGCGGGGAAAAGTCATGCTGGTCCTCACTGCCTCCTGGAACCCCTTCAACTGCCCTATACAATTGGGCCCTCTCTACTTTCCTGCGGACTCTATCCTCAAAGCACCCTTTTTCAGTCTCGGCAGCCTCCGGAGCAAAAAAGACAGACGTCCAGCTTTTGCTGCCACAGCAAAGGTGCCAGCGGGGAAAAGTGATGCTGGTCCTCACTGCCTCCTGGAACCCCTTCAAATGCCCCACACACTTTGGCCCTCTCTGCTTTTCTGCAGACTCTGTCCTCAAAAGCACCTCTTTTCAATCTAGCGGCATCCAAAGCAAAAAAGGCAAAGGCACAGCTCCTGCTACCACAGCAAAGGTGCAAGCAGGGAAAAGTGATGCTGATCCTCACTGCCTCCTGGAACCCCTTCAAATGCCCGAGACAATTTGGCCTTCTCTGCTTTCCTGCGCACTCTAGCCTCAAAAGCACGTTTTTTCACTCTCGGCAGCCTCCGGAGCAAAAACGGCAAAAGTCCAGCTTTTGCTGCCACAGCAAAGGTGCCAGCGGGGAAAAGTGATGCTGGTCCTCACTGCCTCCCAGAACCCCTTCAAATGCCCCACACACTTTGGCCTTCTCTGCTTTCCTGCGGGCTCTATGCTCAAAAGCACCTGTTTTCACTTTCGGCTCTCTTTGTAGCAAAAAAGACAAACGTCCAGCTTTTCCTGCCACAGCAAAGGTGCCAGCGGGGAAAAGTGATGCTGGTCCTCACTGCCTCCTGGAACCCCTTCAAATGCCCCACACAATTTGGCCCTCTCTGCTTTCCTGCGCTATCTAGCCTCAAAAGCACCTTTTTTAACTCTCGGCAGCCTCCGGAGCAAAAAAGGCAAATGTCCAGCTTTTGCTGCCACAGCAAAGGTGCCAGCGGGGAAAAGTGATGCTGGTCCTCACTGCCTCCTGGAACCCCTTCAAATGCCCCACACAATTTGGCCCTCTCTGCTTTCCTGCGCTATCTAGCCTCAAAAGCACCTTTTTTAACTCTCGGCAGCCTCCGGAGCAAAAAAGGCAAATGTCCAGCTTTTGCTGCCACAGCAAAGGTGCCAGCGGGGAAAAGTGATGCTGGTCCTCACTGCCTCCTGGAACCCCTTCAAATGCCCCACACAATTTGGCCCTCTCTGCTTTCCTGCGCTATCTAGCCTCAAAAGCACCTTTTTTACCTCTGGGCAGCCTCCGGAGCAAAAAAGGCAAACGTCCAGCTTTTGCTGCCACAGGAAATGTGCCAGCGGGGAAAAGTGATGCTGGCAGCGGGGAAAAGTGATGCTGGTCCTCACTGCCTCCTGGAACCCCTTCACATGCCCCACACAATTTGGCCCTCTCTGCTTTCCTGCCGACTCCAGCCTCAAAAGCACCTGTTTTCACTTTCGGCTCTGTTTGGAGCAAAAAAGACAAACGTCCAGCTTTTGCTGCCACAGCAAAGGTGCCAGCGGGGAAAAGTGATGCTGGTCCTCACTGCCTCCTGGAACCCCTTCAAATGCCCCACACAATTTGGCCCTCTCTGCTTTCCTGCCGACTCTAGCCTCAAAAGCACCTGTTTTCACTTTCGGCTCTGTTTGGAGCAAAACAGACAAACGTCCAGCTTTTGCTGCCACAGCAAAGGTGCCAGCGGGGAAAAGTGATGCTGGTCCTCACTGCCTCCTGGAACCCCTTCAAATGCCCCACACAATTTGGCCCTCTCTGCTTTCCTGCAGACTCTAGCCTCAAAAGCACCTGTTTTCACTTTCGGCTCTGTTTGGAGCAAAAAAGACAAACGTCCAGCTTTTGCTGCCACAGCAAAGGTGCCAGCAGGGAAAAGTGATGCTGGTCCTCACTGCCTCATGGAACCCCATCAAATGCCCTATACAATTTGGCCCTCTCTACTTTCCTGCGGACTCTATCCTCAAAGCACCCTTTTTTCACTCTCGGCAGCCTCCACAAAAAAAAAGTCAAACGTCCAGCTTTTGCTGCCACAGCAAAGGTGCCAGCGGGGAAAAGTGATGCTGGTCCTCACTGCCTCCTGGAACCCCTTCAAATGCCCCACACAATTTGGCCCTCTCTGCTTTCCTGCAGACTCTATCCTCAAAAGCACCTTTTTTCACTCTACGCGGCATCCACAGCAAAAAAGGCAAACGCACAGCTCCTGCTGCCACAGCACAGGCGCCAGCAAGGAAAAGTGATGCTAGACCTCACTGCCTCCTTGAACCCCTTCAAATGCCCCACACAATTTGACCCTCTCTGCTTTCCTGCGCTCTCTAGCCTCAAAAGCACCTTTTTTCACTCTCGGCAGCCTCCGCAGCAGAAAAGACAAACGTCCAGCTTTTGCTGCCACAGCAAAGGTGCCAGCGGGGAAAAGTGATGCTGGTCCTCACTGCCTCCTGGAACCCCTTCAAATGCCCCACACACTTTGGCCTTGTCTGCTTTCCTGCGGTCTCTAGCCTCAAAAGCACCCTTTTTCACTGTCGGTGGCCTCTGGAGCAAAACAGGCAAACGTCCAGCTTTTGCTGCCACAGCAAAGGTGCCGGCGGGGAAAAGTGATGCTGGTCCTCACTGCCTCCTGGAACCCCTTCAAATGCCCCAGACAATTTGGCCCTCTCTGCTTTCCTGCGCACTCTAGCCTCAAGAGCACCCTTTTTCACTCTCTGTGGCCTCTGGAGCAAAACAGGCAAACATCCAGCTTTTGCTGCCACAGCAAAGGTGCCAGCGGGGAAAAGTGATGCTGGTCCTCACTGCCTCCTGGAACCCCTTCAAATGCCCCAGACAATTTGGCCCTCTCTGCTTTCCTATGCACTCTGTCCTCAAAATCACTTTTTTTCACTCTGATCAACTCTGATCACTAAAATATTTAAATGTCCATCCACTCTTTCCTTACCAATGTTGCCAGGGGGAAAAGTGATTCTGGTCCTCGCTGCCTCCTGGAACCACTTCAAATAGCTTAGAGAATCTGGCTCTCTATTCTTTCGTACAGAATGTATCCTCAAATCCAACTGTTTTTTCACTGTGCAAAGCGCCGCGGTGAAAAATAGCAAACTTCCAGCCACTTCTCCCACACCAAACATGCCAGAGTGGCAACATGTTGCTGCTTCTCACTGCCTCCTGGAACCCCTTCAAATGCCCTATACTCTTTGGCCCTCTCTTCTTTTTTTTACGGATTGTATCCTGGAAGAAACCTTTTTTCTTTGTCTCACATTGTGCTGCACTCCGGTTGAAAAACAACAAATGTCCAGCCACTGCTCCCACATCAAACATGCCAGAGGGGAAAAGTGATGCTGGACCTCGCTACATCATGGAACCCCTTCAAATGCCCCAAACACTTTGGCAATCTCTTCTTTCCTATGGAATGTGTCCTCAAAACCACTTTTTCTCTCTGCAGTGCCGTCGTGCATAAAGAGAAAACATGGAGCCACTGCTCCCACACCAAAGTTGACATGGGGGAAAAAGGTTTTTTTTGTGTCTTAAGTGAAGAGGAAAGCCATGAGTGCCAGGGTTTGTGGAGTGATGAAAGCACTTCCAGGGGACAGCGATGACAAGGCACAGATTTCCAAGATTCTTTCTTTCGTTTCATATCAATGGCTGAACATTTGTTAATTTTGAACCAGCCTTTGGGAAAGTGCAAAAGAGGTGGTTTTGACACTGAAGTCAAGAGGAAAGCCCTGAGCCAGAAGGTTTCTGGGGCAATGAAAGTAGTTCCAGGGTACAGCAAGGACAAGATACAGTTTTGCGTGCTGGCCCCTTTGGTGTGGGAGCAATGGCTGGACGTTGGATATGTTTGCCCCCGGCCATTGGTGAAATGGAAAAGGGTGGTTTTGAGGCTGAAGTCAAAAGGAAAGCCCTGAGCCCCAACGTTTGTGGGCCGATGAAAGCAGTTCCAGGGGACAGCGAGGATAAGGCACAGATTTGCATGCTGGCCCCTTTTGTGTGGTAGCAACGGCTGGACGTTTGGTATTTTTGCCCCCGGCCATTGGGAAAATGGAAAAAGGTGGTTTTGAGGCTGAAGTCAAGAGGAAAGCCTGAGCACCAAGGTTTGTGGGGTGATGAAAGTGCTTCCAGGGGCCAGCAAGGACAAGTCACAGCTTTCGAAGATGGCCCCTTTGCTGTGGGAGGAATGGCTGGACGTTGGGTATTTTTGCCCCTGGCAACTAAGAAAATGGAAAAAGATGGTTTTGAGGCTGAAGTCAAGAGGAAAGCCCTGAGCCACTAGGTTTGTGGCTAATGAAAGCGGTTCCAGGGGACAGTAAGGGAAAGGCACGGCTTTCAGTGATGGCCCATTTTGTGTGGGAGGAATGGCTGGACATGGGATATTTTTGCCTCCAGCCATGGGAAAAATAGAAAAAAAAAATGGTTTTGAGGCTGAAGTCAAGCAGAAAGCCCTGAGCACCAAGATTTGTGGGGAGCTGAAAGCGGTTCCAGGGGACAGCAAGGGAAATGCACAGCTTTCTATGATGGCTCCTTTTATGTGGGAGGAATGGCTGGATGTTCGGTAATTTTGCCCCCAGCCATTGGGAAAATCACAGAATCACAGAATCATAGAATGGTTTAGGTTGGAAGGGACCTTGAAGAACATCAGGTTCCACCCCCGCACACCCCATAGTTCTACAGAGAGACTTAGATAGATTGGATCTTTGGGCCAACATCAATGGTATGAGTTTCAACAAGGGCAAGTGCCAGGTTCTGCACTTGGGCCACAATAACCCCATGCAATGCTACAGGCTTGGGGAAGTGTGGCTGGAAAGCTGCCTGGCAGAAAGAGACCTGGGGGTTCTAATTGACAAGCAGCTGAATGTAAGCTGGCAGTGTGCCCAGGTGGCCAAGAAAGCCAACGGCATCCTGGCTTGTATTAGAAATAGTGTGGCCAGCAGAAGTAGGGAGGTGATTGGGCCTCTGTACTCAGCACTGGTGAGGCCACACCTTGAGTATTGTGTCCAGTTTTGGGCACCTCAATACAAGAGAGATATCAAGGTGCTGGAGCGAGTGCAGAGGAGGGCAACGAAGCTGGTGAAGGGCCTAGCAAACAAATCATATGAAGAGCAGTTGAAGGAGCTGGGACTGTCTAGTTTGAGGAGGAGGAGGCTGAGGGGAGACCTCATCACTCTCTACAACTATTTGAAAGGACACTGTAGAGAGGCTGGTGCTGGTCTCTTCTCACAGGTAATTAATGACGGAACAAGAGGGAATCGCTTCAAGCTCCAACAGGGTAGATTTGGACTGAACATTAGGAAAGAATTTTTCACAGAAAGAGTGGTTGGGCGTTGGAATACACTGCCCAGGGAGGTGGTTGAGTCACCATCCCTGGATATGTTTAAGAGACGTTTAGATGTGGTGTTGGGGGATATGGTGTAGTGGAGAACTTTGTAGAGTAGGGTAGATGGTTGTACTTGATGATCCCAAGGGTCTCTTCCAACCTAGACAATTCTATGATTCTATGATTCTATGACCTCCCACCAGCCCAGGTTGCCCAAGGCCACGTCCAGCCTGGCCTTGAACGCCTCCAGGAATGGGGCCTCAACAACCTCTCTGGGCAACCTGTTCCAGTGCCTCACCACCCTCAGAGTGAAAAACTTCTTCCGAATGTTCAATCTGAACCTGCCCTCTACCAATTTAAAGCCATTCCCCCTCGTCCTATCACTACATGCCCCAGTAAAAAGTCCTTCCCCAGCTCTCCTGTAGGCCTCCTTTAGGTACTGGAAGGCTGCAATAAGATCTCCTCGGAGCCTTCTCTTCTCCAGGCTGAACAGCCCCAACTCTTTCAGCCTGTCCTCATAGGAGAGGTGCTCCAGCCCTCGGATCATCCTCGTGGCTCTCCTCCGGACACGCTCCAGCAGGTCCGTGTCCTTCTTGTGTTGGGGACTCCAGAGCTGGATGCGGTACTCCAGGTGGGGTCTCACGAGAGTGGAGTAGAGGGGCAGAATCACCTCCTTTGACCACACTTCTGCTGATGCAGCCCAGGATACCGTTGGCCTTCTGGGCTGTGATCGCACACTGCTGGCTCATGTTGAGCTTCTTGTCAATCAGCACACCCAGGTCCTTCTCCTCAGGGCTGCTCTCCAGCCATTCCCCGCCGGGCCTGTATTTGTGCTTGGGATTGCCCCGACTCAGATGTAGAGACCTTGCACTTGGCCTTGTTGAACTGCACGAGGTTGGCTTGGGCCCACCTCTCCAGCCTGTCCAGGTCCCTCTGGATGGCATCCCTCTCCTCCAGCGTGTCTACCTTGCCAAACAGCTTGGTATCCTCGGCAAACTTGCTGAGGGTGCACTCGACCCCACTGTCCATGTTGCTGACAAACACGTTGAACAGTACAGGCCCCAGTACCGACCCCTGAGGAACGCCACTCGTCACTGCTCTCTGCTTGGACATCGAGCCGTTGACCGCAACTCTTTGAGTGTGACCGTCCAGCCAGTTCTTTATCCACCGAGCGGTCCATTTGTCGAATCCACGTCTCTTCAATTTAGAGACCAGGATGTCGTGTGGGACAGTGTCAAACGCTTTGCACAAATCCAAGTAGGTGACATAAGTTGCTCTTCCCTTGTCCACTGCCACTGTAACCCCTTCGTAGAAGGCCACCAAATTTGTCAGGCATGACTTGCCCTTGGTGAAGCCATGCTGGCTGTCACCAATCACCTCCTTGTTTTCTATGTGCCTCAGCAGAGTTTCCAGGAGGATCTGCTCCATGATCTTGCCAGGCACAGAGGTGAGACTGACTGGCCTGTAGTTCCCTGGGTCTTCCTTGTTTCCCTTTTTGAAAATAGGGGCTATGTTTCCCCTTTACTGGTCTGCAGGATCCTCACCAGGTCATGTCCAGGAGCTCCTCGTTCATCCATGCAGGCCCCCTGGCTTTTCTGCCTGCCTTCCTCTTTGTAGGGATCCATCGCTCCTGAGCTTGGAGGAGGTGGTCCTTGAATATTAACCAACTTTCTTGGACCCCTCTTCCCTCCAGCACTTCATCCCATGGCACCACACCAAGCAGATTCTTCAAGAGGCCAAAGTCAGCTCTCCCAAAGTCAAGGGTGGTCAGCCTGCTGCGCACCTTCCTCACTGCCTCGAGGATCTCAAACTCCACTATTTCATGGTCACTACAGCCCAGGCTACCCTTGAGTTTGACACTGTCTACCAGCCCCTCCTTGTTGGTGAGAACAAGGTCCAGCATAGCTCCTCTCCGTGTTGGCTCCTCAACCACTTGAAGAAGGAAGTTGTCCTCAATGCAATCCAAGAACCTCCTGGATTGGCTATGCCTGGCTGTGTTACCCTTCCAACAGATGTCGGGGTGGTTGAAGTCACCCACGAAAACCAGGGTCTGTGAGTGTGATGCCGCCCCTATCTGTCTATAGAGGGCTTCATCCACTCGGTCGTCTTGGTCGGGTGGCCTGTAGCAGACACCCACTGTAATGTCCCCTGCTCCCGATTTCGCTTTAATCCTGACCCATAGGCTCTCACTTGGCTCCTTATCCATCCCCAGGCTGAGCTCCACACATTCCAGCTGCTCCTTGACATATAAGGCAACACCACCTCCTCGTTTCCCTTGCCTCCTGAAGAGCCTGTAGCCCTCCATGGCAACACTCCAGTCATAGGAGTCATCCCACCAAGTTTTGCGATGCCAGTGAGATCGTAGCCCTGGAGGCGTGTACACATCTCTAGCTCCTCCTGTTTGTTCCCCATGCTCCGTGCGTTTGCATAGAGGCACTTCAGCCGTGTCTTCATTGAGGCTGACTTGGCTGGAGGACCTGTAATTACTTTGCGCTGCTCTCCAGGCGCCACTCCTATGCCCTGTATTAATGGTGCCTCCCCATTGGCTCCTGTTGGTCCAGGAGCTCCTGGCTTTTCTGTGTAAGTCTTTGAGCATTCTGCAGCGTAGCCAGCACATTTTGGAGCAAATGGCTGCAGGCCCTCACCAGCACCTCGTTTCTCTGCCCTTGGTACAACACCCCTTGGTTGGTCACGGGCAAACCCAATAATAGCCCCTTCCCCCATCTAATCTAGTTTAAAGCCCTGTTAATGAGCCCTGCTAATTTTGGGGTGAAAACCCTTCTCCCCCTTTGAGTGAGCCAACCCCCATCTGCTGCCAGCAGGCCTGGTGCATCATAGGCCATTCCATTGTTGAAAAACCCAAAATTGTGGCGGTGACACAAGCCACGGAGCCACGTATTAATAGACTGAGCTCGTCTGATCCTTTCAATGTCGTTGCCCGCAACAGGAAGTAGGGATGAAAAAATTACCTGTGCTCCAGATCCCTTCCTCATTGGGAGGACTCCTCATTGGAGGTTACTCCATGGGATAATGAAAAAAGGTGGTTTTGACGCTGAAGTCAAGAGGAAAGACCGGCGCGCCAAGGTTTGTGGGTGATGAAAGCGGTTCCAGGGGACAGCGAATGAAAAGCACAGCTTTCCATGCTAGGCCCTTTGCTGTGGGAGATGTGCGTCGTCCTCACTGGACCCCGGAACAGCTTTTAACACCCCACCAACCTTAGAGCTCAGGGCTTTCCGCTTGACTTCAGCCTCAAAACCACCTTTTTCCATTTTCCCAATGGTCAATGGAAAAAATACTGAACGTCCAACCATTGTTCTCACACCAAATGGAACAGCAAGCAAACATCTGCCTTGTCCACACTGTACCCTGGAACTGCTTTCATCACCCCACAAACCTTGGTGCTCAGGGCTTTCCTCTTGACTTCAGCCTCAAAACCACCCTTTTCCATTTTCTTAGTTGCCATTTGCAAAAATACTCAACGCCCAGCCATTCCTCCCACAGCAAAGGGGCCAGCACGCAAATCTGTGCCTTGTCCTCACTGTCCCCTGGAAGCACTTTCATCGCCTCACAAACCTTGCACTCAGGACCTTCTTCTTGACTTCAGCCTCAAAACCACCTTTTTTTTTTTTATTTATTTTCCCTAATGGCTGGGTCAAATATACTGAACGTCTATCCTTTGCTGCCACACTAAAGGGGCCAGCACGGAAAGTGCCTCCTGGAACCAGTTTCATTGCCCCACACACTTTATCACTCTCTTCTTTCCTACTGACTCAGTCCTCAAAACCTCCTTTTTTCACTCTCTGCAGCGCCGTGCTCAAAAAAGATGAAACATCCAGCCACTGCTCCCACACCAAAGGTGCAGGAGGGAGAACTTTGCCTTGTCCTCACTGCCTCCTGGAACCACTTTCTTTGCCCCACACACTTTGGCACCCTCTTCTTTGCTAGGGACTCAATCCTCAAAACCACCTTTTTTTACTCTTCGCAGCGCTGAGGTAAAAAAGAGTAAACATCCAGCCACTGCTCCCACACCAAAGGTGACAGGAAGGAGAAGTGATGCTGGTCCGCATTGCCTCCTGGAACCACTTTCATTGCCCCACAGACTTTGGCACACTCACAAGTTCCAAAGTTCAGAAAGAATTCCACCTCAGAGAGTACTGTGTCAGGCCAGAGGTGGGTTCAGCAGGAATTATCCATTGGAGGTGCCTGAGAACTTGCTGTGCACTTTGTGCACAGAAATAGAACACTTTGAACAGGGTTTCTGAAGCCTGCCTCATTGGAACGGGGAGATGTGTGTGTCCGTGCTCTGATGGACACTGCTGCTTGCTTTCCCGTGGAGTTGTCTCTAGGAAGCCACATGGCTTCTCTATACAGGCACACCTGTTAGCTAACGTCCAGCTCATAAAGACGCTCCAGACTTTGAAAGGCTCTTGCCTCAAATAGTCCAGGTCACCTGACTCCAGAGATGGCTACTTAATCCATAATGTGGCAGTCTTCACACATCTTATGGCAACGTGTGGTGATTGCTTTTCACAGCTTCACGAGTTCCCTTCTCTTGACAGCCATCTGTGGATTCTCCTCTCTTGCCTCAGTGCCCCATTGCAGCCACCCGCAGCCAGCCTTCTTCCTCTGTGACTCAGTGAGCTGAAAAAAGGGAACTGAAGGTGCCTCAGACTGCCACCATGGGGTATTAGGGAACACAAACACACCAGTAACATAGGGAGGCTACATCAGTAGGTACATTAATGATTTACACTAAACTACACATTCTCTCAACTTGAAAGATGATGGAGTATCACTGGCATCCATAATAGAAAGAGGCAAATGTAAGATTTCTGCTGTTTTCATTTATAATCACCCACCCAAAGTGCTCTGAGTTGGACTAGTGTAGTCAGCTCAACCATCCGGATGGATGTCACCAAACCAGTTAATCAGGTTTTCCTTCTTTGTAAGCATCAGGTTGAGCAGAGCACCTCCCTTGATTGGCTTCTCAATCACCTGTGCTAGGAAGCTCAGAAATGTCCTGGATTGTTTGTGTTTTGCTGTATTGTCCCTCTGTAAGATACCAGTGTGGTTAAAGTCCCCCATGAGGACTAGGGCCTATGAAGGTGAGGTTTCTTCCAGCTGTTTGAGGATGACCTCATGTACTTCTTCCTGATCAGGCAGCCTGTACAGATACCCCCCTTACATCACCCATGTTGGTCTGTCCATTAATCCTGAGCCGTAAATTCCCAACAGGCTCATTTGTTCACCCCAAAGCATTCACTCCATGGATTCCAGCTGCTCTTACATAAAGGGTAACTCCTGCTCATCACCTTCCCAGCCTGTCCTTCCTAAAGAGTTTGTATCCATCCATTGCAGCACTCCTATTGTGAGCTTTTCCACCATGTCTCTGTGACCTCAGTGAGATTGTAGCCCTTTAATGGCATGCAAACCTCTAATTCCTTCTGTTTGCTCCTCATACTGAGTGCATTAGTGTACAGGTACTTCAGAAAGGTGCAACACAGTCATGCTGGTTTCCCAAGAAAAGATGAGAGCTTCCCTCATGTTGTCCTCTCAGCACTTCCTTATTTGTGGGCGGTCCCCATTCTGCCGTGTTACGTTGATTTTGAGGACTCTTAACCACATCACTCTGCACCTTCGCTTGTCAGACACGTCCACCATTTCCTCACTTGAATGCACGTCATCATCTCCCTCCTATCCTATTCCTAGTCTCCTCAGGTTGGCCAGCCTCTTAGCAAGGATGGTTTCTTTACCCTACATTGTCAGGTGGATTCTACCCTCCCTGCCCGTCCTTGACCCCCAAAGAGGGTCCTGTGGTTTTAAAGTCAAACCATTGTCAGTGACACAGCTGCACAAGGTGCTGAACCTCAAGATCTATCCACTCCTCTTTAAGCCTTTCCACTTCAGCATTTCACTCGCTGAGATGAACATCACTCACTGAGGAGAACAGCTCCGATGCAGGCACGTCCGCAGCGGAGCTGGCTGATCTCAGCAAAAAAGGGGCTTTTTCCGATCTATTTTTGAGCCAGGGAAGCGCCAGGACCCGCAGGGCACCGGCAGCTTGAGGGAGAGCAGCTGACGTGAAGGGGCGACACCAACTGCAATGGCGTCCCCGTCCCCCCCCCGCCCCCCCCCCCTAAAAGGCAGCCCTAGGGAGCGTGCGCAGTGACCAGGGCGTGGCGCGTCAGTCAGGGCGTGGCACGGCAGTTCACGCGGCAGGGTGCACAGGAAGGGCGCTGAGGGTGCTGCCAGTTCCAGAGGTGGTCTCACCGGGTAAGAGAAGCTCAGGCATGGTCTCCACCCGCTGGAAAGCCATGTCCTCAGCACCTGCCAGAGCAGACGCAGCAACACAGACAGTGCTCCCTCGGAAACACACAGGCACCCAGGCCTCAGGCTGCAGGCAGTGCTGCAGCCTCGCAAAGCAAGCAAGTGGTAGTGGTAATAACGAGTGTGTGAGGTGTGAGCAGGAGGACGATCTGCTGAGCCTGGTGGCAGAGCTCAGGGAGGAAGTTGAGCGACTAAGGAGTAACAGGGAGAGTGAGAAGGCAATAGACTGGTGGTCCCAGGCCTTGAGCTCCTTGAAAGACAGCCCAGGCCAGACACCACTGTGGGGAGTATCGACGCAGATACTGAAGGACCTTGAAGAATGGAAAACAAGGAAGTAAGCACTTGAGCAAGAGCCAAGAAGGTAGTAGAGAAGAAGAGAAAAACAACTTTAAGGGAAGATGCGCAGCTTAAAGTAGCCAATCATAATAACAGCTTGAGCGTGTGAACAGTGTGCAGTATCCAATAAAGAGTTGTTTTGCCGTGCCTTGGCTGTGCAGAGATAACTTGGGGGGAGCTGCAAAACAGCTCAGCCCGGGCTTATCTCAAAATTGCATATGAGAACCGAAACCAAATGGCAAACAAAATGCCCCGAGTCCCATCCCACCACTATTCCCGTGACGTTGAGCGCTAGACATCACAAATTGGTAACAGAGACTTAGCTATCGCACCACCAGAGGTAAATATCCCAGATAGTGTAATCCACTGAGGCATAATCCTGCACCCTCACAGAGTCAGGAAATATAAACCACAGGGTTTGGAGAGAAAAATGTGGAATCCTCCAACGATACAGCTGGCCGGTAGGAGATCTGTCCCCTCCCTGTCCAGGACGCTGTACAGGGTAACTTCCCAGGGACTGAGCGACCTCACCTGAGAGAGAGAGGGTAAGTGACTAAGAAACATATGTACGGTATATAGCATGCTATTAAGTTTGTGAATGGTGCACTCTTTAAAGGTATTAATATCTAGTGTGCTTGTGGTTTGTGTTGTTACTTGTCGGGATCATTTGTAGCTCTTAATAGTGTATCCCACTAATTTCTTTTAAACTGCAATAGTGTAATCGTCATTGTACACACAGAACTTGCAATAGTGACGTATTGGACCTGTGAGTGAAGTCCAAATAAATTGTTAATTTCAACTTCACAGTGAAGTCCTTTTTCCCGTTTCGTCACACAAGTGGTTGTGACTCATGGTTGCATATATACATATATGTAAAACAACACTCCACGATTCGGTAACATTGCCTAGAGCTGACAGCTTTACTGATTTGGTCTAACACCTCTCTCGCTTCAGGAGTCAAACTGCGAGGGGCATTGATGTCTGTATCACCTTTCAACAACTGAAACAGAGGTGCTAAAATGTGATTGTCAATTCCACACATGATTCTCATCCAATTAATATTCCCTAATAATTTTTGGACATCATTAAGGGTGCTTATTTCTGGCTTTAATACAATTTGTTGAGGGGTGATTGTTCGCTCTGTAATTTTCCACCCCAAATATTTCCAAGGGGCTGTTAGCTGTATTTTTTCTGGTGCTAGCACAAGTCCAAACTGTTTCAAGTCATGTGTTAACTCTGGTATCATATTTTCTAGATCGCTATTAGGTATTCCTGCAATTAAAATATCATCCGTATAATGATAGATCACAAGGGCAGGGTTCTTTTCCCTTATGCTTTTTAGTGCATGGTCTAAATTCACCAACACATCGTCGGTGAATTTTTCATTCCTTGTGGCAGAACTACCCAATGATAGCGCTGCATGGGTGCTTGTCTGTTTACTGTTGGAACGGAGAATGCATATTTCGGCGCATCATCAGGATGTAGCGGGATGGTGAAAAAACAGTCTTTCAAGTCAATAATTAAGATGTCCCAGTTTCTCGGGATCATAGCTGGGGATGGCATTCCTGGTTGTAATGCTCCCATGTCTTCCATTACTTCATTTACGTCCCGCAAGTCGTGTAGCAACTGCCACTTCCTGTTTTTCTTGGGTATTGTGAATATGGGAGTGTTCCATGGGCTGGTCGATGGTACTATGCGCCCTTGCAATAGCTGTTCTTTTACCAATGTTTGTATGGCCATGACTTTTTCCTATGTTAATGGCCACTGATCTACCCAAACTGGTCTTTCCGTTTTCCAAGTTAGCTTGAGTATAAGTCGCTGATCAGTGGCCATCACCGTAAATTTTCTTGCGTTGTCAATACAAATTGCATTTGACCAAGGACATCACACCCTAAAAGACTCATAGGAATGTTAGTCACAAATGGCGTGGCATGGCAAGTTGAACCATCATTTGTTCTTATTTGAACTGGTTTTTGACTCTGTTGTGTTTGTGAGATTCCTCCCACACCCATCAGTCCACTTCCAGGTATTATCGTTGGCCAGGTGGCTGGCCAATATTTTAAGCTGATTACCATCACGTCTGCTCCAGTGTCAAGTAGTATAGTTAACTTTATCTCCTTAGGTGTCGCTGTATGGTTTACCATGGTCACAGTCATAGTTGGCTTTTTTTTCAGATATCATAGTAGTCCAATATAGTTCTGCAATACTGGTAGAACCAAAGTTACTGTCCCCTCTTGGGAACCCAAGTGCGAGACGGGACCGCGCTCTGATACAAATGCTCGCAACGCCTCGGGATCTGCGGATATGGGTAGCCTCGCTACCCTCCCTGCAAGAACAAGCGGCAGTGCCGGACTGAGTGTTTCCACAATAAAAGAAGTGACACTGTGGGATCAGGCTGTTTTTAAAATACCATTGAACGTGCAGAGCCCATTAGGACATGGACTCAGTGCATTATTAATAGGCCGATCTAGTATCACATTGACAAGACTATTTGTACTACCGGGAGTCATTGATTCTGATTATACTGGAGTTGTGCAAGCAATGGTTTGGACTCCGAGTCCACCAGTCCTCATTCAGAAAGGGAGCAGAATCGCGCAGCTAATCCCTTTCAAATTGCAGGTCCCATGTAAAAAAGATGCCGTAAGAGGGGACATCTTAATTATTGACTTGAAAGACTGTTTTTTCACCATCCCGCTACATCCTGATGATGCGCCGAAATATGCATTCTCCGTTCCAACAGTAAACAGACAAGCACCCATGCAGCGCTATCATTGGGTAGTTCTGCCACAAGGAATGAAAAATTCACCGACGATGTGTTGGTGAATTTAGACCATGCACTAAAAAGCATAAGGGAAAAGAACCCTGCCCTTGTGATCTATCATTATACGGATGATATTTTAATTGCAGGAATACCTAATAGCGATCTAGAAAATATGATACCAGAGTTAACACATGACTTGAAACAGTTTGGACTTGTGCTAGCACCAGAAAAAATACAGCTAACAGCCCCTTGGAAATATTTGGGGTGGAAAATTACAGAGCGAACAATCACCCCTCAACAAATTGTATTAAAGCCAGAAATAAGCACCCTTAATGATGTCCAAAAATTATTAGGGAATATTAATTGGATGAGAATCATGTGTGGAATTGACAATCACATTTTAGCACCTCTGTTTCAGTTGTTGAAAGGTGATACAGACATCAATGCCCCTCGCAGTTTGACTCCTGAAGCGAGAGAGGTGTTAGACCAAATCAGTAAAGCTGTCAGCTCTAGGCAATGTTACCGAATCGTGGAGTGTTGTTTTACATATATGTATATATGCAACCATGAGTCACAACCACTTGTGTGACGAAACGGGAAAAAGGACTTCACTGTGAGGTTGAAATTAACAATTTATTTGGACTTCACTCACAGGTCCAATACGTCACTATTGCAAGTTCTGTGTGTACAATGACGATTACACTATTGCAGTTTAAAAGAAATTAGTGGGATACACTATTAAGAGCTACAAATGATCCCGACAAGTAACAACACAAACCACAAGCACACTAGATATTAATACCTTTAAAGAGTGCACCATTCACAAACTTAATAGCATGCTATATACCGTACATATGTTTCTTAGTCACTTACCCTCTCTCTCTCAGGTGAGGTCGCTCAGTCCCTGGGAAGTTACCCTGTACAGCGTCCTGGACAGGGAGGGGACAGATCTCCTACCGGCCAGCTGTATCGTTGGAGGATTCCACATTTTTCTCTCCAAACCCTGTGGTTTATATTTCCTGACTCTGTGAGGGTGCAGGATTATGCCTCAGTGGATTACACTATCTGGGATATTTACCTCTGGTGGTGCGATAGCTAAGTCTCTGTTACCAATTTGTGATGTCTAGCGCTCAACGTCACGGGAATAGTGGTGGGATGGGACTCGGGGCATTTTGTTTGCCATTTGGTTTCGGTTCTCATATGCAATTTTGAGATAAGCCCGGGCTGAGCTGTTTTGCAGCTCCCCCCAAGTTATCTCTGCACAGCCAAGGCACGGCAAAACAACTCTTTATTGGATACTGCACACTGTTCACACGCTCAAGCTGTTATTATGATTGGCTACTTTAAGCTGCGCATCTTCCCTTAAAGTTGTTTTTCTCTTCTTCTCTACTACCTTCTTGGCTCTTGCTCAAGTGCTTACTTCCTTGTTTTCCATTCTTCAAGGTCCTTCAGTATCTGCGTCGATACTCCCCACAGTGGTGTCTGGCCTGGGCTGTCTTTCAAGGAGCTCAAGGCCTGGGACCACCAGTCTATTGCCTTCTCACTCTCCCTGTTACTCCTTAGTCGCTCAACTTCCTCCCTGAGCTCTGCCACCAGGCTCAGCAGATCGTCCTCCTGCTCACACCTCACACACTCGTTATTACCACTACCACTTGCTTGCTTTGCGAGGCTGCAGCACTGCCTGCAGCCTGAGGCCTGGGTGCCTGTGTGTTTCCGAGGGAGCACTGTCTGTGTTGCTGCGTCTGCTCTGGCAGGTGCTGAGGACATGGCTTTCCAGCGGGTGGAGACCATGCCTGAGCTTCTCTTACCCGGTGAGACCACCTCTGGAACTGGCAGCACCCTCAGCGCCCTTCCTGTGCACCCTGCCGCGTGAACTGCCGTGCCACGCCCTGACTGACGCGCCACGCCCTGGTCACTGCGCACGCTCCCTAGGGCTGCCTTTTAGGGGGGGGGGGCGGGGGGGGGACGGGGACGCCATTGCAGTTGGTGTCGCCCCTTCACGTCAGCTGCTCTCCCTCAAGCTGCCGGTGCCCTGCGGGTCCTGGCGCTTCCCTGGCTCAAAAATAGATCGGAAAAAGCCCCTTTTTTGCTGAGATCAGCCAGCTCCGCTGCGGACGTGCCTGCATCGGAGCTGTTCTCCTCAGTGAGTGATGTTCATCTCAGCGAGTGAAATGCTGAAGTGGAAAGGCTTAAAGAGGAGTGGATAGATCTTGAGGTTCAGCACCTTGTGCAGCTGTGTCACTGACAATGGTTTGACTTTAAAACCACAGGACCCTCTTTGGGGGTCAAGGACGGGCAGGGAGGGTAGAATCCACCTGACAATGTAGGGTAAAGAAACCATCCTTGCTAAGAGGCTGGCCAACCTGAGGAGACTAGGAATAGGATAGGAGGGAGATGATGACGTGCATTCAAGTGAGGAAATGGTGGACGTGTCTGACAAGCGAAGGTGCAGAGTGATGTGGTTAAGAGTCCTCAAAATCAACGTAACACGGCAGAATGGGGACCGCCCACAAATAAGGAAGTGCTGAGAGGACAACATGAGGGAAGCTCTCATCTTTTCTTGGGAAACCAGCATGACTGTGTTGCACCTTTCTGAAGTACCTGTACACTAATGCACTCAGTATGAGGAGCAAACAGAAGGAATTAGAGGTTTGCATGCCATTAAAGGGCTACAATCTCACTGAGGTCACAGAGACATGGTGGAAAAGCTCACAATAGGAGTGCTGCAATGGATGGATACAAACTCTTTAGGAAGGACAGGCTGGGAAGGTGATGAGCAGGAGTTACCCTTTATGTAAGAGCAGCTGGAATCCATGGAGTGAATGCTTTGGGGTGAACAAATGAGCCTGTTGGGAATTTACGGCTCAGGATTAATGGACAGACCAACATGGGTGATGTAAGGGGGGTATCTGTACAGGCTGCCTGATCAGGAAGAAGTACATGAGGTCATCCTCAAACAGCTGGAAGAAACCTCACCTTCATAGGCCCTAGTCCTCATGGGGGACTTTAACCACACTGGTATCTTACAGAGGGACAATACAGCAAAACACAAACAATCCAGGACATTTCTGAGCTTCCTAGCACAGGTGATTGAGAAGCCAATCAAGGGAGGTGCTCTGCTCAACCTGATGCTTACAAAGAAGGAAAACCTGATTAACTGGTTTGGTGACATCCATCCGGATGGTTGAGCTGACTACACTAGTCCAACTCAGAGCACTTTGGGTGGGTGATTATAAATGAAAACAGCAGAAATCTTACATTTGCCTCTTTCTATTATGGATGCCAGTGATACTCCATCATCTTTCAAGTTGAGAGAATGTGTAGTTTAGTGTAAATCATTAATGTACCTACTGATGTAGCCTCCCTATGTTACTGGTGTGTTTGTGTTCCCTAATACCCCATGGTGGCAGTCTGAGGCACCTTCAGTTCCCTTTTTTCAGCTCACTGAGT
This sequence comes from Vanellus vanellus, assembly GCF_965231255.1. Classification (NCBI taxonomy): domain Eukaryota; kingdom Metazoa; phylum Chordata; class Aves; order Charadriiformes; family Charadriidae; genus Vanellus; species Vanellus vanellus. Next base: position 278,015 of record NC_138923.1, read on the forward strand.
CACAGAGGAAGAAGGCTGGCTGCGGGTGGCTGCAATGGGGCACTGAGGCAAGAGAGGAGAATCCACAGATGGCTGTCAAGAGAAGGGAACTCGTGAAGCTGTGAAAAGCAATCACCACACGTTGCCATAAGATGTGTGAAGACTGCCACATTATGGATTAAGTAGCCATCTCTGGAGTCAGGTGACCTGGACTATTTGAGGCAAGAGCCTTTCAAAGTCTGGAGCGTCTTTATGAGCTGGACGTTAGCTAACAGGTGTGCCTGTATAGAGAAGCCATGTGGCTTCCTAGAGACAACTCCACGGGAAAGCAAGCAGCAGTGTCCATCAGAGCACGGACACACACATCTCCCCGTTCCAATGAGGCAGGCTTCAGAAACCCTGTTCAAAGTGTTCTATTTCTGTGCACAAAGTGCACAGCAAGTTCTCAGGCACCTCCAATGGATAATTCCTGCTGAACCCACCTCTGGCCTGACACAGTACTCTCTGAGGTGGAATTCTTTCTGAACTTTGGAACTTGTGAGTGTGCCAAAGTCTGTGGGGCAATGAAAGTGGTTCCAGGAGGCAATGCGGACCAGCATCACTTCTCCTTCCTGTCACCTTTGGTGTGGGAGCAGTGGCTGGATGTTTACTCTTTTTTACCTCAGCGCTGCGAAGAGTAAAAAAAGGTGGTTTTGAGGATTGAGTCCCTAGCAAAGAAGAGGGTGCCAAAGTGTGTGGGGCAAAGAAAGTGGTTCCAGGAGGCAGTGAGGACAAGGCAAAGTTCTCCCTCCTGCACCTTTGGTGTGGGAGCAGTGGCTGGATGTTTCATCTTTTTTGAGCACGGCGCTGCAGAGAGTGAAAAAAGGAGGTTTTGAGGACTGAGTCAGTAGGAAAGAAGAGAGTGATAAAGTGTGTGGGGCAATGAAACTGGTTCCAGGAGGCACTTTCCGTGCTGGCCCCTTTAGTGTGGCAGCAAAGGATAGACGTTCAGTATATTTGACCCAGCCATTAGGGAAAATAAAAAAAAAAAAAAAGGTGGTTTTGAGGCTGAAGTCAAGAAGAAGGTCCTGAGTGCAAGGTTTGTGAGGCGATGAAAGTGCTTCCAGGGGACAGTGAGGACAAGGCACAGATTTGCGTGCTGGCCCCTTTGCTGTGGGAGGAATGGCTGGGCGTTGAGTATTTTTGCAAATGGCAACTAAGAAAATGGAAAAGGGTGGTTTTGAGGCTGAAGTCAAGAGGAAAGCCCTGAGCACCAAGGTTTGTGGGGTGATGAAAGCAGTTCCAGGGTACAGTGTGGACAAGGCAGATGTTTGCTTGCTGTTCCATTTGGTGTGAGAACAATGGTTGGACGTTCAGTATTTTTTCCATTGACCATTGGGAAAATGGAAAAAGGTGGTTTTGAGGCTGAAGTCAAGCGGAAAGCCCTGAGCTCTAAGGTTGGTGGGGTGTTAAAAGCTGTTCCGGGGTCCAGTGAGGACGACGCACATCTCCCACAGCAAAGGGCCTAGCATGGAAAGCTGTGCTTTTCATTCGCTGTCCCCTGGAACCGCTTTCATCACCCACAAACCTTGGCGCGCCGGTCTTTCCTCTTGACTTCAGCGTCAAAACCACCTTTTTTCATTATCCCATGGAGTAACCTCCAATGAGGAGTCCTCCCAATGAGGAAGGGATCTGGAGCACAGGTAATTTTTTCATCCCTACTTCCTGTTGCGGGCAACGACATTGAAAGGATCAGACGAGCTCAGTCTATTAATACGTGGCTCCGTGGCTTGTGTCACCGCCACAATTTTGGGTTTTTCAACAATGGAATGGCCTATGATGCACCAGGCCTGCTGGCAGCAGATGGGGGTTGGCTCACTCAAAGGGGGAGAAGGGTTTTCACCCCAAAATTAGCAGGGCTCATTAACAGGGCTTTAAACTAGATTAGATGGGGGAAGGGGCTATTATTGGGTTTGCCCGTGACCAACCAAGGGGTGTTGTACCAAGGGCAGAGAAACGAGGTGCTGGTGAGGGCCTGCAGCCATTTGCTCCAAAATGTGCTGGCTACGCTGCAGAATGCTCAAAGACTTACACAGAAAAGCCAGGAGCTCCTGGACCAACAGGAGCCAATGGGGAGGCACCATTAATACAGGGCATAGGAGTGGCGCCTGGAGAGCAGCGCAAAGTAATTACAGGTCCTCCAGCCAAGTCAGCCTCAATGAAGACACGGCTGAAGTGCCTCTATGCAAACGCACGGAGCATGGGGAACAAACAGGAGGAGCTAGAGATGTGTACACGCCTCCAGGGCTACGATCTCACTGGCATCGCAAAACTTGGTGGGATGACTCCTATGACTGGAGTGTTGCCATGGAGGGCTACAGGCTCTTCAGGAGAGACAGGCAAGGGAAACGAGGAGGTGGTGTTGCCTTATATGTCAAGGAGCAGCTGGAATGTGTGGAGCTCAGCCTGGGGATGGATAAGGAGCCAAGTGAGAGCCTATGGGTCAGGATTAAAGCGAAATCGGGAGCAGGGGACATTACAGTGGGTGTCTGCTACAGGCCACCCGACCAAGACGACCGAGTGGATGAAGCCCTCTATAGACAGATAGGGGCGGCATCACACTCACAGACCCTGGTTTTCGTGGGTGACTTCAACCACCCCGACATCTGTTGGAAGGGTAACACAGCCAGGCATAGCCAATCCAGGAGGTTCTTGGATTGCATTGAGGACAACTTCCTTCTTCAAGTGGTTGAGGAGCCAACACGGAGAGGAGCTATGCTGGACCTTGTTCTCACCAACAAGGAGGGGCTGGTAGACAGTGTCAAACTCAAGGGTAGCCTGGGCTGTAGTGACCATGAAATAGTGGAGTTTGAGATCCTCGAGGCAGTGAGGAAGGTGCGCAGCAGGCTGACCACCCTTGACTTTGGGAGAGCTGACTTTGGCCTCTTGAAGAATCTGCTTGGTGTGGTGCCATGGGATGAAGTGCTGGAGGGAAGAGGGGTCCAAGAAAGTTGGTTAATATTCAAGGACCACCTCCTCCAAGCTCAGGAGCGATGGATCCCTACAAAGAGGAAGGCAGGCAGAAAAGCCAGGGGGCCTGCATGGATGAACGAGGAGCTCCTGGACATGACCTGGTGAGGATCCTGCAGACCAGTAAAGGGGAAACATAGCCCCTATTTTCAAAAAGGGAAACAAGGAAGACCCAGGGAACTACAGGCCAGTCAGTCTCACCTCTGTGCCTGGCAAGATCATGGAGCAGATCCTCCTGGAAACTCTGCTGAGGCACATAGAAAACAAGGAGGTGATTGGTGACAGCCAGCATGGCTTCACCAAGGGCAAGTCATGCCTGACAAATTTGGTGGCCTTCTACGAAGGGGTTACAGTGGCAGTGGACAAGGGAAGAGCAACTTATGTCACCTACTTGGATTTGTGCAAAGCGTTTGACACTGTCCCACACGACATCCTGGTCTCTAAATTGAAGAGACGTGGATTCGACAAATGGACCGCTCGGTGGATAAAGAACTGGCTGGACGGTCACACTCAAAGAGTTGCGGTCAACGGCTCGATGTCCAAGCAGAGAGCAGTGACGAGTGGCGTTCCTCAGGGGTCGGTACTGGGGCCTGTACTGTTCAACGTGTTTGTCAGCAACATGGACAGTGGGGTCGAGTGCACCCTCAGCAAGTTTGCCGAGGATACCAAGCTGTTTGGCAAGGTAGACACGCTGGAGGAGAGGGATGCCATCCAGAGGGACCTGGACAGGCTGGAGAGGTGGGCCCAAGCCAACCTCGTGCAGTTCAACAAGGCCAAGTGCAAGGTCTCTACATCTGAGTCGGGGCAATCCCAAGCACAAATACAGGCCCGGCGGGGAATGGCTGGAGAGCAGCCCTGAGGAGAAGGACCTGGGTGTGCTGATTGACAAGAAGCTCAACATGAGCCAGCAGTGTGCGATCACAGCCCAGAAGGCCAACGGTATCCTGGGCTGCATCAGCAGAAGTGTGGTCAAAGGAGGTGATTCTGCCCCTCTACTCCACTCTCGTGAGACCCCACCTGGAGTACCGCATCCAGCTCTGGAGTCCCCAACACAAGAAGGACACGGACCTGCTGGAGCGTGTCCGGAGGAGAGCCACGAGGATGATCCGAGGGCTGGAGCACCTCTCCTATGAGGAGAGGCTGAAAGAGTTGGGGCTGTTCAGCCTGGAGAAGAGAAGGCTCCGAGGAGATCTTATTGCAGCCTTCCAGTACCTAAAGGAGGCCTACAGGAGAGCTGGGGAAGGACTTTTTACTGGGGCATGTAGTGATAGGACGAGGGGGAATGGCTTTAAATTGGTAGAGGGCAGGTTCAGATTGAACATTCGGAAGAAGTTTTTCACAGTTTTTCACGGGTCTTGAAAATCTCCAGGGAAGGGGACTCCACAACCTCCCTGGGCAGCCTGTTCCAGTGCCCATGCATCATCAGTGCCCGTGTGTGCTAACATCAACGAGTAATAGTTTGAGGGCTGAACAGTCCTCAGCAACCTCTACCCAGGATCCCAGATCTAAGTCCCCCATGAAGCAACAAACCTCCCTAGAGAGCAAGTCCAGTTGCCAAATGGGCCCTCTGTTCCCCATATTAGGGAACATTTCTAATTAAGTTTAATTATGGGCAATATTGTTATATGTGTATATATATAGGTTAGACCATTAAAACCAATCTGAAGACTATATTTCTAATGGCAAATATTTATTTAAATACATAACTTGTATATACCCCCACACACTTGTTTTTGATGGCATTTTCATCCTTGACCTCATAGGCTTAGAAAGATGTTTTGACTTTAGTTTCTCAAAACATGTCAAATTAGATCACTTTTAATCTTAGCAGAAGTGGAGTACAAGGCAGAAAGTACGGTGGTATTAAAACTTGTCCACACAATAGTAGGAGTGACATGAACCAAGTCAGTCATTCTTCCTGTGATGCTCTGTTGCACCAATACCAAATTTATTCTTTCTTCCACCTCTCCTTTCATCTTTTCCTTCTCTTCCATTTTCCCCCCTTTTGCCAGTGACATTATTCTTGCATCCCGCACTGCTTGCATGCTGAGCTGCTTGACCTGTATTCAAAAAAAAAGAAAAAAACCAAACCAGAAAAAAAACTCAACCCATATTTCTTTGGGTGACCTTTGGTTTCTCTAGAACAATAAACTGGAAGCAGGTACAAGACTTGATGAAGTTCCTATTTTGGCATAGTTTATGAAATGTGATGTTAACAGATACAGCTCTCAAGTAGTTACCTATAAACTTCCAAGCAAACAATGACCACATGTGGGAGTGCAAATGATACTTGTTTCCCCTAGTAAACATGTCCGAGAATATATTAATCCTGCAGTTAATGCTGACTATTACTTCAGGACTCAGTTAAACATTGAGAGTTTTGCTCATAAGGTACAAAATAAATGCTAATCACATTGCCCTACAGTGAAAAGCACAGGAATCAGGGAACGGGGTGGAAGGCATCAGAGGCTCTCAGAGCAAGAGACTGAATTGCTCAAACTGGTCTGAGTTAGGGAATTTTTAGGAAAGACAGGCCAGCAGGACGAGGTGGTGGACTTGCTCTTTATGTGACAGAGCAACTGGAATGTACTGATATCTGCCTAGAGGTGGATGAAGAACATGTTGAGTGCTTATGGGTATGAATTAAGGGGCAGACTGATATGGGAGACACTGTTGTAGATGTTTACTACAGACCACCAAATCAGGAAGAGGAAGTCGATGAGACCTTCTACAGGCAGCTGGAAATAGCTTCATGATCACAGGCCTTGGTTCTCATGGGGGACTTCAACCACTCTGACGTTTGCTGGAAAGACAACACAGCCAGTCATGCAGTCCCGGAGGTTTCTGCACAGAATTGATGATAACCTTTTGACAGAGGTGATGGAGGAACTAATGAGGAGAGGTCCACCACTGGACCTTGTGCTGACAAAGAAGGACTTGTGGGGGATGTGAAGATTGAGGGTAGCCTTGGCTGCAATGACCATGAGCTGGTTGAGTTCAGGATTCTGTGTGGAAGAAGCAGGGCAAAATGTAGAATTACAAGCTTCAGAAGTGCTGACTTTAGCCTCTTCAAAGACCTACTTGGAGGAATCCCATGGGCAAAGGCTCCCGAAGGAAGGGGGATGCAAGAGAGCTGGTTAATTTTCAAGCACCACTTCCTTCAAGCTCAAAATCAGTGCATCCCTAGAAGCAAGAAATCAGGCAAAGGAGGCAGAAGACCTGCATGGATGCGCAAGGAGCTTCTGGAAAAACTTTGGTGGAAGAAGGACATTTACAGAATGTGGAAAAATGGACTGGCTACTCGGGAGAAATATGGGAATGTTGTCAGAGTATGCAGGGATGCAACGAGGAAGGCTAAGGCCCACTTGGAATTAAACCTGGCAATGGATGTCAAGGACACCAAGAAAGGCCTCTTCAAGTAAATCCGTAGTAAAAAGAAGACGAGGGAAAATGTGGGCCCACTGCTGAATGAGGTAGGTGCCCTAGTGATGGAAGATGCAGAGAAGGCAGTTACTGAAAGCCTTCTTTACTTCGGTCTTTACTGCTAAGGCTCACCCTCAGGAATCCCAGATCCTGGAGGTAAGAGACAGAGCCTGGAGAAAGGAAGACTTGCCCTTGGTTGAGGAGGATCAGGTTAGAGATCATTAGGCACCCACAAATCCATGGGCCCTGATGGGATGCACCCATAAGTGCTGAGGGAGCTGGCAGATGTTAATGCGAAGCCACTCTTCATCATCTCTGAAAGGTCATGGAGAACAGGAGAGGTGCCTGAGGACTGGAGGGGAGGCAATGTCACACCTGTCCTCAAAAAGGGCAAGAAGGAGGACCCAGGAAACTACAGGCCAGTCAGCCTCACCTCCATCCCTGGAAAGGTGATGGGGCAGCTCATCCTGGATGTCATCTCTAAGCACGTAGAGGAAAAGAAGGTTATCAGGTGTGATCAACATGGATTCACCAAGGGGAAATCATGCTTGACCAATAGGATAGCCTTTTATGACGGCACGACTGTCTGGGTGGATGAGGGGAGAGCAGTGGACATTGTCTACCTCGACTTCAGCAGGGCTTTTGACACAGTCTCCCATAACATCCTCATAGGTAAGCTTAGGAAGTGTGGGTTAGGTGAGTGGACAGTGAGGTGGATTGAGAACTGGCTGAATGGCAGAGGTCAGAGGGTTGTGATTAGTGGTGCAGAGTCCAGCTGGAGGCCTGTAACTAGCAGTGTTCCCCAGGGGACCAGTCTTGTTCAACATATTCATCAACGACCCGGATGAGGGGACAGAGCGTACCCTCAGCAGGTTTGCTGATGACACGAAACAGGGAAGAGTGGCTGACACACCAGAAGGCTGTGCCACCATTCAGCAACACCTGGACAGGCTTGAGAGATGGGCGGAGAGGAACCTACTGAAGTTCAACAAGGGCAAGTGTAGGGTGCTGCACCTCCGGAGGAATAACCCCATGCGCCGGTACAGGTTAGGGGTCGACCTGCTGGAAAGCAGCTCTGCAGAGAGGGATCTGGGAGTCCTGGTGGACAACAAGTTGCCCACGAGCCAGCAATGTGCCCTTGTGGCCAAGAAGGCCCTGGTATCCAGGGGTGTATTAAAAAGAGCATGGCCAGCAGGTGGAGAGACGTCACCCCCCCATCTACTCTGCCCTGGTGAGTAGCGTGTCCAGTTCTGGGCTGCCCAGTTCAAGAAAGGCAGGGAATTACTGGAGAGAGTCCAGTGGAGGGCTACAAAGATGATCAGCGGACTGGAGCATCTCTCTCATAAAGAAAGGCTGAGAGCCCTGGGGGTGTTCAGCCTGGAGCAGAGAATCCTGAGAGGGCATCTCATCAATGCTTATCAAGATCTAAAGGGTGGGTGGCAAGAGGATGGAGCCAGACTCTTTTCAGTGGTGCCCAGCAACAGGACAAGGGGTAACAGGCATAAACTGGAACACAGTAAATTTCATCTCAACATGAGGAAAAACTTCTTTACTGTGAGGGTGGCAGAGCACTGGCACAGGCTGCCCAGAGAGGCTGTGGAGTCTCCTTCTCTGGAGAGATTCAAAACCCACCTGGGCACAACCCTGTGCAACCTGCTCTAGGTGACCCTGCTTTAGCAGGATGGTTGGACTAGATGATCTCCAGAGGTCCCTTCCAAACCCTGACAGTCTGTCATTCTGTGACTCTGTCAGTCTGTAATTTCAGGTCATTTTAAATTAAGGACAACCATGGGAGACAAAAAAGAAAAAAAAAAACAAAGGAACAAACAAAATCCCTTCTACCTGAAAATTAACTAGAAAGGATGACACTACTTAAAAAGAAGTTTGTTTATTGCTGTGAAAAAGTCTGTCTACAAGAAGACATTCACACTTGTTCTGAACTTAATTCACTCAATCTGAACTGAATGAAATTTGGCATTTGTCATAAAGGAAATGTATGGCATAAAAAGAAGCAGAAACTTACATAATTACTAGTTAACATCCTAGCATCATTCAGCTGTATCCCTAATACATTATTAAAGACAAGGTAGTAACATTCTGTTTTCTAAATGAATGTAATTTTTCTTCATGTTAAGTCCTCCAGTGTACAGCTGCCATATTACCCACCATTTGTCCTTGTAGTTTGATGTCTATTCTATTCTATTCTATTCTATTCTATTCTATTCTATTCTATTCTATTCTATTCTATTCTGTTCTATTCTGTTCTGTTCTGTTCTGTTCTGTTCGTTTGATTCTATTCAGAGGCCATACTGGTAAGCATGCATGTTTGCTATAACTTATCTCCAGTAGAACAGACCCCACTATCCCCAACACACAGGGTTTTACACGTATTGAGATTTAAAAGTCCCATCCCAGGCAGCCACTAAAATACGGATCAATCACAAAACTTCTGTGAATACAGCAGGTCTGTATCCCTCTTCACATTTTACAGATTTCTCAATCTATGTGAGCATCTGTTATAATTAAAATAGTGTAATTTCTACCATGCTAGCCTACTGCTATGTTGCATGGGGTGTGTGTAATGTGGCCTCATTTTTATCAGCACAAGTGTGGTTTCCAAGAACCACAGTAGTGTGGTATCAACAATTCCATGCATAAAAGTCAGAAATCTTATTGATTTCTCTTCTAATATACAGATAGAGGTGATTAAGAGGTAGAGTTTGTACGGAGAGCTCCACTGTGCCTAGCTTATTCGATCTATTGTGGTCCTTCAGCCTGGAAAGTTGTCTACTGATGTCCACAGTAGCTAACCTAGGTCTTAGAGAGTATTTGCTTTGCTCCATGCTCACCTTAAAGATTCTTTTTTTTTTTTAAATGAGAGTAATGGCACAGTAGCAGCTCTCTTAAAGCTGCTGGGTTTACAAAAACCACAGCTATTCAAGTGAATGACCTGACTCTCTTTATTTAAAATTCCTTCATAAAACAAATTTTACAGGTCCATTACAAGGAAGACATACCCATGTCAGTACACATGCACAAACCACTGTACTCATCTAGTAATGACAGTCAGACTTACCCAGCAATCCAAAGCACTCCTGCCTATGCCGCTCATTCCAGGATTTCCGTCTGCAAGTTTCACTGCAAGTGAAGACTTCATGACAACGCATGCAAGGTGATAGCTGAACACTAACTGAACGTCCACACTGATAGCAGTATTTAAAGAACGGTAATCTAGAACAAAGGTAGTTGTGAAATGAAAGCACATTATTGTCTGTTTAGGGTTTTCCTCAAGCCAACAGCCTGTTTGCAGACCACAATGAAATTAAATCAAAATGGCTACAATATAGAAATAATGTTCAACAATAATGTTCAACAATAAAGAAACAAGACACTCTGTAGCTTATCACAGGGGTCTGTGGGGAACACACTGCATAGCAGCCGCAAAGCCAGCCCCCCAGAGACAGCCCTCAGAAAAGCCATGCATCCTAGTGAGAAACATACCCAAGTCTTTACCAAACCAACATCCACACCCTGCCATCCACTAGAACACTGTGTGCTTTAGTGTACTCATGACACTGGGTCTGGAGATGTCCATTTTCAAACTGGCAGGCAGACCAGATTATATGCAGCCAGAGATAACAAAGCCAAGCTGGCAAACTTTATAAAATCCTCATAGAACTGACTGGAATACTGCAGAGACAAACAGGAACACTCACAGGCCACAGTACCATGACAATTATTCCAAAGTTGGAACATAAAACAAAGAGTGCTTGGGCTAAGGCTTTCAGTGGGACTGGGGAGCAGAACGTTAGATCTAAGTGCAAGCTGGGCTATGTATTTACATCTTTTTTAAAGCATTTAAGAATCCTCTCCCAATAGCTAGCAAGTTTCACTGAGGTTTCTTCTGTCTCTGCAAGTCATCACTGAGATCTATTTGTAAAATCTTTGTGTGCTACTTTAACCTTCTGGATTTTATTTTAGTCCACTTTATGCTCTCCTGGCTATTTCTGCATCTTATGCCATTATTGATCCATCATGGTTCAACAAAAATGCTACCTCAAAATTTCTGTCTTCAAAAATACCCCGGTTCCTGACACCTGTATTACTTCTTGATTCAAATACTGAGACAAAGTTCAGAAGCCTGTGAATTCCCTGCAGTAGAAGAAACTGATGACAGAATTCAGTATCCTTGAGGCAAGTTTTTCTGTAATTATTCAAACTTTTGTTAATACTCAGTTCCAAGAATATCGTTGAAATTGTACAAGTTGTTCCTGCAATTTCTGGAGAAATGTAAGATAAAAAAATTGTATGGGGCTATTTCTTAGCATACTCTAAGGTACCGATATTAATTGGTTTAAAACACAAGGACACACTGCTTCCCTCAAGAAGACTGAATATTACCCAGACTCTTATGGCATAATAGCTGAAATATAGCTCACTTCTCAAGCTGAAAAGGAGTGATGCGATCAGAGCAGAGAAAGAAGCTAACTGCAGCTGATGAGTATGGATAGACTAGAGAGGAAAATTAGAAAGGAGAAAAATGGCAGGGTGACGATAGTTTTGGTGAGGAAAAAAAAACAGGGCATAGTATTTTTGACAAGAACAGTCAATACTTGAGTGCAGTATCTCTGCCCTACCTCACTTCTTCCCCATGATGGCTCCCTCCTCTCTTCTTTGAAATACGTGTACGAACAGCTGAATCCACTACACAAACAAAAGGGGACACCAGGGAATACAAAAATCAGTATTCTGGCTTGAGAATTAGAATACTGTTCACACCACCTTCCACCTTCATTAAAAGTTTGCTTGGCTCTGTATAAAATTTGAAGATACATAACAAAATGCATCTTCCATCAAGAGGCTTCAGAAGCAAAGAAAAAAGGAGCCAAGTTGCTACATCACAGCCAAGAGGAAAAAAACACACAGACGATTTATTCTTACTTCCTACTTGTGACAAGCCACAGAGTCACAGGTTATGCTGAACTGCAAAGGTAACAACCTTATATTCAGCGTTCACTTCCCAAGTGTGATACATCTTCTGCCCCAAAGACCGGTATTTGAAGACCTACATTTTAAGCCTGATTTCACCACACAATTAAGGACTACGGAGGATGTAACTCAAGTTATCTTAATTTATTTATTCATTGTTGCTACTCTAATAGCAGAAGAGCATTGATACAATGGGAGTCTTACTAAAAGACCTGAGAGTAAGTTGCCATAAAGAATTAAAATATGCTAGATGTCCACAGTCACCATCGTGTGCATCCTGTTCCCTGCAGTGAATTTAAAGCAAATCCAAAGTTCTCCCATGAAAGAGGAGCAAGCTCCCTCAATCACTCCTTAACAGGTGGTAACAGATCTGGTACAAGAATTTCATAGAATCATAGGGTTGGAAGGGACCACTGGAGATCATCTAATCCAACCACCCTGCCAGAGCAGGGACACCTTAGAGCAGGTTGCACAGGAATGCGTCCAGGCGGGTTTTCACAGAATCACAGAATCACAGAATTTTCAGAGTTGGAAGGGACCTCTAGAGATCATCTAGTCCAACTCCCCTGCTAAAGCAGGATTGCCCAGAGCACATTACTCAGGACTGCATCCAGGCGGGTCTTGAAAATCTCCAGGGAAGGGGACTCCACAACCTCCCTGGGCAGCCTGTTCCAGTGCTCTGTCACCCTCACCGTAAAGAAGTTTTTCCGTGTATTTGAACGGAACTTCCTGTGTTCTAACTTGTGCCCATTGCCCCTCGTCCTGTTACTTGGAACCATTGAAAAGAGCCTGGCTCCATCCTCCTGACACCCACCCTTTAGATACTTGTACACCTTAATAAGGTCTCCCCTCAGCCTTCTCTTCTCCGGGCTAAAGAGTCCCAGCTCTCTCAGCCTTTCCTCATAAGGCAGATGGTCCAAGCCCTTAATCATCTTAGTTGCCCTTCGCTGGACTCGCTCCAGCAGTTCCCTGTCCCTCTTGAACTGGGGAGCCCAAAATTGGACACAGTATTCCAGTTGTGGCCTCACCAGTGCAGAGTAGAGGGGGAGAATGACCTCCCTCGACCTACTGGCCACACTCTTCCCTGTGCAGCCCAGGATGCCATTGGCCTTTTTGGCAACAAGGGCACATCACAGGGCCATGGATAATTTACTTTCTACCACAACCCCCAGATCCTTCTCCTCAGAGCTACTTCCCAGCAGGTCCACCCCTAACCTGTACTGGTGCCTAGCATTCTTCCTCCCCAGGTGCAGGACCTTGCACTTGCTTTTGTTGAACCTCATTAGGTTCTTCTCTGCCCAGCTCTCCAGCCTGTCCAGGTCATGCTGGATGGCAGCATGGCCCTCTGGGGTGTCAGTCACCCCACCCAGTTTGGTATCATCAGCAAATTTGCTGAGGATACACTCTGTCCCCTCATCCAGGTCATTAATGAATATATTAAACAAAATTGGACCGAGTATTGACCCCTGGGGGACACCACTGGTTACAGGCCTCCAACTAGACTCTGTGCCGCTGATCACAACCCTCTGAGTTCTGTCCCGCAGCCAACTCTCAATCCACCTCAGTGTCACCTCATCTAGCCCATACTTCCTCAGCTTCCTAATGAGGATGTCATGGGAGACAGTGTCAAAAGCCTTGCTAAAGTCAAGGTAGATGACATCCACGACTTTCCCCTCATCCAGCCAACCAGTTATAACATCATAGAAAGCTATCAGATTGGTCAAGCATGATTTACCCTTGGTAAATCCATGTTGACCACTTCCAATAACTTCCTGTTCCTCAACGTGTTTGGAGATGACATCCAGAATGAGTCGCTCCATTACCTTCCCAGGGACAGAGGTTAGACTAACTGGTCTGTAGTTCCCTGGGTCCTCCTTCTTGCCTTTTTTGAAGATTGGAGTGATGTCAGCCTTCCTCCAGTCCTCAGGCACCTCTCCTGTTCTCCATGACCGTTCAAAGACGATGGAGAGTGGTCTAGCAATAACATCCGCCAGCTCTCTCAGCACTCACGGATGCATGCCATCAGGGCCCATGGACTTGTGAATGTCCAGCTTGGCCAAGTGGTCTCTGACACGGTCGTCCTCAACTGAGGGAAAATCTTCCTCTCTCCAGACCTTCCCCTTTGCCTTCAGAGCATGGGATTCATGAGGGACAGCTTTAGCAGTGAAGACCGAAGAAAAGAAGGCATTCAGTAACTCTGTCTTCTCTGTGTCCTCCACCACTAGGGCACCTGTCTCATTCACCAGTGGGCCTATATTTTCCCTAGTCTTCCTTTTTCTATTGATATACTCAAAGAATCTCTTCTTATTGTCTTTAACTGCAGTGGCCATGCTGAGTTCTGATTGAGCTTTGGCCCTTCTCATTTTCCCCCTACATAGCTTTGTTATATCTTGATAGTCCTCATAAGTTGCCAACCCCCTTTTCCAGAGAATGTAAACTTTCCTTTTTTTCCTGAGGTCCAGCCAAAGTTCTCTGTTTAGCCAGGCTGGTTGTCTTCCCCGTCTGCTCGTTTTTTGAGACAAGGGGATGGCCTTCTGCGCTTTTAAGAGCACCTGCTTGAAGTATGCCCAGCCTTCCTGGGCACCTTTGCTCTTCAAAACTGCCTCCCAAGGGACACTCTCGACCATGCTCCTAAACAGGCTAAAGTCTGCCCTTCGGAAATCCAAGGTGGCAGTTCTGCTGGCTCCCCGCCTTACATGATCAAGAATTGAAAATTCTATCATTTCATGATCACTCTGCCCAAGGCAACCTCCAACCTTTACATCCCCCACAAGACCTTCTCTGTTAACAAACAGTAGGTCCAGTAGGGCACTTCCCCTAGTTGGTTCCTTCACCAGCTGTGTTAGGAAGTTGTCTTCCACACACTCCAGGAACCTCCATGACTGTTCCCTCTCTGCTGCATAGTATTTCCAGCAGACGTCTGGGAAGTTGAAGTCCCCCACAAGAATAAGGGCAGATGATCGTGAGACCTCTGCCAGCTGCTTACAGAATACTTCATCAGTTTCTACATCCTGATTAGGAGGTCTATAACAAACTCCCATCACGATGTCTGCCTTATTGGCCTTCACCTTAATTCTTATCCATACACACTCAGTGTTGTCATCCACACTGTTAAGTTCCAGACATTCAAAACTGCCCCTAACATAGAGGGCCACCCCACCACCTCTCCTTCCTTGCCTATCCTTTTTGAAGAGTTGGTAGCCATCAATTACAGCACTCCACCTGTGTATGTCCTCCCACCACGTTTCTGTGATGGCAACTATATCATAGTTTCCTTGCTGTACAATGGCCTCCAGCTCCTCCTGTTTATTTCCCATGCTGCGTGCATTAGTATAGATGCACTTCAGCTGGGCTAATTGTCCTGCCACTTTCTTGGGGGGACAAGCCCTAATTTGCACCTGATCATACTCAGACACTACTGTAGCTACCAAATTATCACTAACCCTCATGTCTTTGCTGTCACACAATTCACCATCCCCCACCATCACTGGGACAGGCTGCAAGACCTTGCTAACACTTTTACCCAGAAGCACTGGTACGCTTCTCCCAGGCACCACTTTTGTAATCCTGGTTTCATCCCCATCCCCCTTCAAACCTAGTTTAAAGCCCTATAGATGAGCCCTGCTAGCTCTTGTCCCAGGATCTTTCTTCCCCTTCCAGTTAGGCTTCCCCCACCTGTTGCCAGCATGCCTGGTTTCCTGTAGATGAGCCCATGATCAAAAAAAACAAAGTTCTGCCGGATACACCAGTCTCGGAGCCAGGAGTTAATTTCCTGACTCCTCCTATTTATCCCCTCGTCAACCCCTGCAAATGGTGGGATAGAGGAGAACACTATTTGTGCTCACGATCCCTTAACCAGCCGTCCCAGGGCCCTAAAGTCATTCTTCATTGCCCTTAGACTTCTGGTACCTACCTCATCACCACCTACCTGAAATATCAGTAGTGGGTAGTAATCTGATGTCTTAACCAGGGAAGGGAGTTTTCTCCTTATGTCCTTAATTCTGGCCCCAGGGAGGCAGCTGACTTCCCTGTGGGATGGGTCCGGTCTACAGATAGGGCCCTCTGTTCCCCTCAGAAGGGAGTCACCTACCACAATTACCTTCCTTTCTTTCTTGGTTGAGGAAGTCCTGAGGCGGCGGGGTGAGTGCCCAGCACTGGGCGCCTCACTGGATGGATCATCCTTTCCATCCTCAGTCGCCTGGTCTTCGAATTCCAAAGCCCCATACCTATTCTGCAAGGGCAATTGGGATGGTGAGGGGGGCTGTGAGAGGTTCCGCTTGCCTCTCCGGGGAGGGATCTGACTTCACTCCTCCTTATCCCTTAAGTTCTCTCCTTCCGCCTGGTGACAGGAGGGAAGGGGATCATCCACTTCCAATGGAGCCTCTTCCTGCTGCCTTGGCCTCAGGGTATGGCTCCACCAGTCTATTTCGTTTTCACAGTCTCTGATAGTTCTTAACCTTTCTACCTCTTCCTTCAGTTCAACCACCTGCCTGAGCAGATCATTTACTTGATCACACCGTATGCAGGCGGTGTCACTGACTCCCTGTGAGAGCAGGGCCAAGCTCCGGCATTCATTGCAGCCTGAAACCTGCACAGCCACATGCTTTCGTGGGAACTCGGTCTGAGTTCCCACATTCTTTCTCGCAGCAGCTCTTGACCGTTTTGGGGGCGTGTTCTTCTCTTGTGGCGGGAGGTGCTGAATCTCTACTGTCATCTTCCCGCAAGCCCTGAGCCCGTGCCCCTGCACACCGATGTTCCTCTGCTTGCGCTTGCCCAGCTTGTGCTCAGCTCAGACGCAGGGCTTTCAGTGACCTACCTGCAAAAAGTTGCGCCCTGTTCGCCCCCTCCTGCTGCAGTGCCGCAGTGAGGGCCTGGGTGACGCCCACTGGCTGCCCACGTGCTGGGTGCACAGCGGCCGGCCGCTGCGCTCCGGGGCAGCCCGTTTAGAACTGCCGCGCCTGACGTTGTCTCCACCCCTGCCACGTCAGCAGCCTGCCCCCGAGCTGCCAGTTCCGACACGAGCTAGCTGCTTTTCCCGGCTACGAGAGCCCTCAAAAGAGCCCTTTACCGGCCTTGTCCGCCGCAATCCCCTTCCCCAGTGAGGCCTTACCTTCACTGAAGCTGGTCTCCTCGGCGACTCCAGAGATGGAGACTCCACCACCTCCCTGGGCATCCTGTTCCAGTGCTCTACCACCCTCAAGGTAAAGAAGTTCCTCCTCATGTTTAGGTGGAACTTCCTATACTCAAGTTTGTGCCCGTTACCTCTTGTCCTGTCACTGGGCACCATCGAAAAGAGCCTGGCCCCATCCTCCTGACACCCACCCTTTAAGTATTTATAAGCGTGGATGAGGTCCCCCCTCAACCGTCTTTTTTCCAGACTAAAGAGACCCAATTCCCTCAGTCTTTCTTCATAAGAGAGGTGTTCCAGTCCCCTAATCATCTTGGTAGCCCTTTGCTGCACCCTCTCCAGCAGTTCCCTGTCCTTCTTGAGCTGGGGAGCCCAGAACTGGACACAGTACTCCAGGTGCGGCCTCACCAGGGCAGAGTAGAGGGGGAGGATGACCTCCCTTGACCTGCTGGCCACACTCTTCTTGATGCACCCCAGGATGCCATTGGCCCTCTTGGCCGCCAGGGCACATTGCTGGCTCATGGGCATCCTGTTGTCCACCAGAACTCCCAGGTCTCTTTCTACAGAGCTGCTCTCCAGCAGGTCAGCCCCCAACCTGTACTGATGCGTGGGGTTATTCCTCCCCAGGTGCAGCACCCTACACTTGCCCTTATTGAATTTCATAAGATTCCTCTCCGCCCAACTCACCAGCCTGTCCAGGTCTCTCTGTATGGCAGCACAGCCTTCTGGCGTGTCAGCCACCCCTCCCAGCTTTGTATCATCAGCAAACTTGCTGAGGGTGCACTCTATCCCCTCATCCAACAGGACTGGACCCAGTACTGACCCCTGGGGAACACCACTCGTCACTGACCTCCAACTAGACCCTGCGCCCCTAACCACAACCCTCTGAGCTCTGTTTACCAGGAAGCAGCTGACAGGCACTAAACTAGTATTCATATTTTCTTCACAATGCCTTGTCCATTCTTTTTAATGTTCGTAGAACCCCTACAACTCCTTACTAAATATGTAGGAACAGTTTTTATTAAGAGTTACCCTTTCAGACTGTAACACTGGAATTAGAACAATAAATGATGCTACCCTTAATCCTGAACTACTCTTAGGCTTGAACTAACATTTCTTGGATCTTCTCAGCTCTTCTTGATCCCACTCTTTCTCTTTCAGGTTGACAGACTCACGGAGCTTCACTGTAACGTGCTCCAGCAGTGATCGGCATGTTTGAAAAACTTCCCGCTCTGATTCTGACGGTGTATGGTACGGTGCGTGAGCAATTCTCCCGTCCTACAACGTACCATGAGTTAACCCACTAATGTATGCGAATACTAACAGACAAGTGTTTCAGAGTTAAAGTCAACCCATTCCAAAAGCACAGCATCATTCCTGCTGGATCCTGGCTTGGAGCTCAGTCTGTGATATGGGACACAGGACATCTCCAGGTTAGACATTCTAGTTGTTCCAATTATCAGTTTGGTGAGTGCTGAACAAGTTAGTAATTTTCAAATGTTTCTTCCAGGGGGAATCATAGAATCATAGAATAGTTTGGATTGGAAGGGACCTTTAAAGGTCATCTAGTCCAATCCCCTGCCATGAGCAAGGGACATCTTCCACTAGACCAGGTTGCTCAAAGCTCCATCCAACCTGACCTGGAATGTTTCCAGGGATGGGGCATCTCCCACCTTTCTGGACAACCTGGGCAGGTGCTTCACCACCCTCAGCGTAAAAAATTTCTTCCTTATATCCAGTCTAAATCTTCCCTTTTTTAGTTTAAAGCCTTTACCCCTTGTCCTATCACAACAGGCCCTGCTAAAATGTCGGTCCCCATCTTTCTTATAAGCCCCCTTTAAGTACTAAAAGGGGCTATAAGGTCTCCCCAGAGACTTCTCCAGGCTGAACAACCCCAACATTCTCAGACAGTCCTCATAGCAGAGGTGCTCCAGCCCTCTGCTCATTTTTGTAGCCCTCCTCTGGACTAGTTCTAACAGGTCCACATCTTTCCTTTGCTGAGCCCCCAAGCTGGAGGCAGTACTCCAGGGGGGTCTCCCCAGAGCGCAGCAGAGGGGCAGAATCCCCTTCCTCACCCTGCTGGCTACGCTGCTGGGGGTGCAGCCCAGGATATGGTTGGCCTTCTGGGCTGCCAGCGCACATTGCCGGCTCACGTTGAGCTTTTCATCCACCAGTACACACCATGTCCTTCTCGGCAGGGTTGCTCTCCATCCCTTCATCCCCCAGCCTGTATTGATACCAGGGGTTTCCCTGACCCCAGTGCAGAACCTTGCACTTAGAAGCTGACCTCATCTTGCAGAGCTCCTCTCCCAGCACTTCCGGAAGCATCAAAAAGTTTTTTGGAAATTAAAGACAGCTACAGGGCACTGCTTCTCCATTATGTTCCCCAGTTCCCCATACTGCTTCCCTGTAGCAAGTGCCAGCACGGAAAGTATAGACAAAAGTCCCAAGCAAGGCAGGAAAGTAAGGTACCTGGAGTATGGTGACCAAGTTGTACCTGTGACTACAGCTATAAATTGCTTAATTTATTTTCCTGTTTGAGGATCAGCTGCAATTGCAAGCAAAGAAATCACAATTTAATATCTACATAGAACATCGGTGTTGGATGCAAAAACCCTTGTTAGCTCTAAGCAGGTGAACAAGGTGAACCATTACTTTTGTTCTTTTCAGAACAACTACTGTTTATGTTCCAGAAGCAAGCAAACTACTTATCATTTAAGCTTTCTTGTTAATAAGAAAGCTATAAAAAAAAAATCTAATGTTAGTTCTTATATTACATCTTATATTAGTCCTAATTAGGACTGTGACAGAACTTTTAAAAGTTTTTTTTAACAAATATACCCAGGAAAAAGGCATCAGGTAGAAATTTATTAGTTATACTTCACAGTAAGACTCTTTTTATAAGGGATTAATACATGATTAAGGATGACTTTAGTAAACCCATTTATTTATTTAGTAAATATATATTTTAGTTAGTTTTATATAATATATAACACATATAATATATAGCATATATAATAAATATAATACATATTTTAATGTATGTTTTATTTAAATATGTATTTTATTTAGGAAATCCATTCTCTTCAAGTTTAATCAATAATGTCCTATCATGGCTTACAACACATCTAAAATTACCATAATATATAGCCCATAATAACTTCTCCTGATTTGATTGTAGCCTCACGGAAACACATATTGCTTTTGGTTTTAATTCCTTGGTTTAAGATTACAATTAACTCTTTCCAATCTGATTATGAATGGAATCTTACTATAATATGTGACAGCAAGGATTGCCTTCACAGGCAAAACGAGAGGTATTCAGACTTTAAGTAGTACACCCAAAGTAAGAAGTACACCCAAAAAAAGAAAGAATTTAAAGATGCTCACCAAGTCATTCCCACTGGCAATTGCTAAGGAAAGTGGTGAATGGCCACTCCACAATGTGTTTGGATTTGCCTGATACGTTAAGAGAAGGCAGATAACATCTCTGGCATGCTTTTTAGGCAAGTGCAGTGGAAAAGGGTAGAATTAGGTCATAATAAAGTTAACTTTTTAATATTAAATTTAATAATAATAGTATAATTAATAAAATGAACAGCATAAACCACATTCAAACCTTTCAACTAAACTATGATGTTATGGTAAAAATACACATCCACTTTCTCATGACAGAGAACCCCAAGCACAGTGCTGATATACATGAAACCTCTTCACAACCAGATTATCAAATCTCATTAATCCTGCCACCAGAAGGAATATGTAGGTTTGCTTCTGAAGAAGTAGTTCTCCTCTCTCAAATACCTTTCTCCAACTGTATGCATCCCAAATCTGTTAGAAGAATGTACTTTAGTACAAAATCAAATCCAGAGGGGCTAGTGCATGCCAAAACTAATACTCTTCAATTTCAAATTGGCCTTGTGGATGATTAAGTTAACAACAAATTAACAAGTGGAAACAGGACTAAAGCAGTTTCTCTCATCAAACAATTCCAAAGATTTAAGAAATGTTTTTTCCTCAAGTACTAATAGACTTTTGATCAGTACAACACTAATAATTCAAAAGAAAAATAGTTTATTCCTGGTATTCAGTCAACTTCTTACAGAAGGATGAAATGTCTTCACTGCCAAGTTATGTTATTTGAGATTAGTTTAGAACTGCTCCCTATGAGCAGAGCCTCAGATGCTATGATCTTACCTCACTGTTATCCTCTCTTTCGCATGCAATATGCAATGCACTCCTTCCACCTTCTTCAGGGACAGGACCACTATAAGAGGAAAAGTACTCTTGTGGTGGTCCTGCTTCATTTTTCAGTTGCAAAGTGACACCACCTGTCAAATTGGCTTCTCTGACTCGACGCGGAGGAATCTAAGTGAAATGATGTGCACATTTAAAACATAGCTTAAAGTTAAATGGCGTACAAGTATCTAAAGGGTGGGCTGAAGGAGGATGGAGCCAGGCTCTTTTCAATGGTTCCAAGTAACAGGACGAGGGGCAATGGGCACAAGTTAGAACACAGGAAGTTCCGTTCAAATACACGGAAAAACTTCTTTACGGTGAGGGTGACAGAGCACTGGAACAGGCTGCCCAGGGAGGTTGTGGAGTCCCCTTCCCTGGAGATTTTCAAGACCCGCCTGGATGCAGTCCTGAGTAATGTGCTCTGGGCAATCCTGCTTTAGCAGGGGAGTTGGACTAGATGATCTCTAGAGGTCCCTTCCAACTCTGATAATTCTGTGATTCTGTGATTCTGTGATTAAATTAACAGAAAACAAACCTGCCTGGTTACTCAATGGTCTGGGTCTCAGTCATGGACAAGACTTGTTCAGCCCCACAAAAACAACAGCCACCCTTTTTCTACTTTCTTCTCTACATTCAAGTCTTATCTCCTAGATTGCTTTTGCACTGCACACTAAGAAGTTTAATAAAACCACTGGAGAAGTCTAGGGAAGGCAAATTTGAGAAACAGATGTTAATAACTTCTACTGAGGCAAACAATACAGTGTAGGGAGTGGGAAGGAAGAACCAAGCTTTCAGGCACAAAAAGCCTGCCTTGAGTCAAGCACATGTCATTCATTTAAGGTCACCAGATAAATATAAAAACAAAAGTGATATTTGAGAAAGTAAATCTTGCCTACACTGTGTCTGCGCATTCTATAACTAAGTACTGTTGATAAATATGCATTAAGTTCTCCTGTTTACTACTTAAGGACAAAGTACTAAAATACAAACTGACAAAGCCATCTAAACCTCCCTGTCCTGCAGATGTTCACCTTAGTCCTTGTCATGACAAGATAAATGTTACCAGTCTAGTTACATAAACCAACTCCTTTTTTAAGTGACTAGGACCTAATGGTATGCCAGGGAGCTGGCCAATGTCATTGCAAGGCCACTCTGGTTACCTCTGAATGCTCAGGGAAAGCAGGGGAGGTTTCTGAGGAATTTCTTTGCATTTCTGGCAAAATGGAAGGAAGAACCAGGGAACTACAAGCTGGTCAGCTTCACCTCGGCCTATGATGGAAAATCTTCTGAGAAGCCATCTCCAGAGATACTACAGATAAGCAGGTGACTGGAAGCAGTCAGAATGTATTTGCAAAGCAGATATCATGCCTGACAGACATGATAGCCTTCTACAATAAGATGACCAGCTTGATGAAAGACAGGAAAGCTGTGAACATTGTTTACTTTGACTTTAGCAAGGCTTTCAGCACTGTCTCCCATAACACCCTCATAGACAAGCTGAAGAAGTATGGATTAGATAATTGGACAGTATTTAACATCTTCCTTAATAACCTCAATGCTGGGACAGAGTGCACTTTCAGCAAGTACACAGATGATACAAAACTGGGAAGAGTAGTTTAATGTATCACACAGTTGTGCTGATTTTTAGAGGGACCTGGACAGGCTGGAGAATTGGGCAGAGAGGAATCTTATTAAATTAAACAAAAGGAAATTGTTGTATTCCTCCCCTGCACCTGGGAAGGAACAACTCCAGGCACAAGTACACACTGGGGGCTGACCAGATAGAAAAAACCTTTTGGAAGAGGACCTGGAGGTCTTGGTGGACAAGTTGAAAATGAGCCTGCAGTGTGCCCCTGCAGCAAAGAAGGTCAACAGCATCCTGGGCTGCATTAGGAAAAGTGTTGCCACTGGAACAGGTTAACCAGAGAAGCTGTGGAGTCTACACCCTTGGAGATACTCGAAAACCAATTGGACTAGATCCTGAGCAACCTGTTATAACTGATCCTGCTTTGAGCAGGAGTATTGTACTACACAATCCTCAGAGGTTCCTTCCAATCTTTCAGCTGTTCTGTGACTACAACTTAAAGTAATTTCTCAGGTAACAAATGCCAGAAAAAGCTCATATTGGTGTTATAGCTCCATCAGCAGTAGAGAATTATCATCAACTTATTACGGCAACTCTAACTAAAAAGTGCTGTACTACCAAAAAAGTGTAGTGCTAGGCTGGCCTTCTGTAACCTGAAGGCTCAAAGAATGCTGCAGGCATCTAGCAGAGACAGCCTGGGTTAAAGGAAAAGAGAGATAAGGAAAGAAAAGAACTATTAGGCCAGTCCCATGGAGATGAAAAAAGCGAGTCCCATCACAGACATATCTGTTTCTGTAGTCATATCTTCAGGCATTTGTACTGGACTACACACAAGAAACTTCTAAACTCTGCCTTATAAGAAACATTCTGGGGCACCAAAACCAGAAGGATATGTTTACTGCAACCCAATACTGTAGACCCCAAGTGTTGGTTTTTTTGGTTTGGTTTTTTTAAGGTTCTTTCAGGGAAGAAGATTTCACTGTGAAATCAAGCAGGAAGGAATCTCAATTCCCTGCTTAGGTCCTGTGCAATCTGAATTTCAACAGCTGAAATAAGATGAGCTCAAAAAGCAACATACCTTTTCTGGACCATATATCTAATTTCCATCTTCTGCCCTTGCATTAATATCCGGGGCAGAATGCAGAAGGTATTGTGTTATCTGGACCCCTTCCTCCCCAGGAACTGAGGCAGCTATGTGGAGAGGAGTTAATCCCCCTAACTGAAAAAACAAACAACATTAAGACTCCTGTTTATCACAAGGAGCACTTCAACAGCGCTAAATATTTTTTCAAAGAATAACCCAAGCTCACTCTTCCCACATGCTGTTTCTCACAATCAGCCACCACAAACCTAGCGCCTAGAGTTACAGGACTACGGAACACTAAAGGTCTCAACACTAAGCCTACTAAACATCACAACAGCTATTACCAACTTGAGGAGCAGCTTCACTGGTATTCCCCAGCCACTCACAAGCTTGGCAAACAGGAAACATAATGAAAAAAAAATACTTGGAGAGCAAAGAGCTTTGAGTTCTTTCTATTAAAAAAATTATGTTTGAACAGGATAATAGCTTTAGACAGCTTTCTGGTCATTCTAAAGCTGATTCTGACATGCAGGATATTTTACAGTAGGGCACTGAAGCTTCAGTACACATCTAGAATCCCACATTATGAATTATAATCCGGTCAAACCTTGGATGGAAGCTGCACATCAGTCCTGGCTCCCCTTTCTAAGAGAAGTTTCACTGCTGCTGCATCTGCGGCTTTAACAGCAAAGAACAGAAGGTGTGGTGGGACCCAGGATGCATTGGGATCTGCACCTCGATGAAGCAGCAGTTGGATTGTTTCCCATCTCTTTTGTCGTCTAGAATTGACATGGAAAATACCAGAATAACGTATTAGCACCTTCCAAGAAAACTCTAAAAGCTAGTGGACTAAAATGACTCCCAGTTAATAGGCATGAAAACTGTCACTTAGCAGAGGGAAGACATGGCAGTCTTTAGAGCCGCATCACAGCTGCTTTACACCACCCAGGCAACAAGATTCTGACCTGAAGAGCGTACAGCACTACCAGTGTATCTCAGCCCTCTAAACTAAAGGATTAGCATGCAAAAGCAGTCCCTGTGGTCATGAAAAGCCCTTGCATGGGAACAGATAGGCAAAGCTAGGCAAGGTTCTCTGCATCTCCACCAGTCACTCACATCTGACTTGTAAACATTTAGTCTTAGACTTGTTTAATGAAACAAACAGACTCCTCCTTCCTACCATCAAAGACTCCTTGGAAGGTTCTACCCTCCTTCATACCTCATTCGTCCATCCCAAGAAAACAAAGGTACAGTGCTTCCCTTAAACAAAAGCTAGAACAGGAGCTATGCTAGACTAGGACAGTATATTTCAGGTGCCATCTACATTTCCATGGACGTAAACTGTCCACATGCCCCCCACCAAAAAAACCTGACACCACAAAAAAAAAAAAAAAAAAGGAAAAAAAAGGGCAAACAGCACTTGGAAATCACCCAGAAACTCCATCACAAAGTGTTCTCAGCGGATACTCCATCTTTTTAGGCATGGTATTAACTCAGCTTTACTCACAAGCCCTACATACAATGGATCTTTATATTCCAATGAACAACATGCAATATGCACAATATTTCAGACGACAAGAATCATGGGAGGTGGGAGGATGTGCCGCAAAAGTAAAATGTAAGGGATAAAGGCCAGAAGGCCAGGCAGGAATTTTCAGTTTGGGAGTTTTAAGATATCAAAATTACCTACACTGCCATAAAACACAACATAAAATTTTTTGTGACTGCTCTGTAAGCAAAGCAAAAACCAAAATGTGGCCCTTTCAAAGATCCACAAAGGGCTGACACCGATGAACAGACAATTGCAGAAAACAACTAGCAAGTTCATATGTAGTCAGGATTTCAAGAAATGAAATGATCATATTCTCATTCCTCACACGTACAATACACTGCAAATGTCCATTGCATACTTCTGAAAAGAAGTCTTGTCTTGTTCAAGCATGACATCCTTTGCTGGAACTACCCTTTTCAACTGCAATCTTTGCCTACTGCTGACATGAGTTACATTACAGTGTATAAACAATTAGTGGCTTCTACTGGCATGAAAACAAGATTTACCCAGTTAAACAAACAAAAAATATCTTTCCCTGCAATGGATGCATACTTCTGTGAAATATGTGAAATACTGTTACCTTCTTTATACAAAAGGGTTTATGAGAGTTGGTCTCCCCTTTATAGTGCATGAGACTTACTCTGAGATAAAGTCTTCAGCCACATTGACTGTTTCTGAGGATTCTGATTGTGCATTCCACTTAAAGATTTAAAAAAAGAAAAAGGTTTCAAAAATGAAAAAAAATCTTCCAATGCATGACTCAGCATATTAACACATCAGAACAGCATAACACAGTACAACACATAATGATAATGGAATTTTGTTAACAACTGTTAGGGAAATAATTTTAAAGTAATTTGCAACTAAGTTTTTTTAAAAAAATCTCTTAAAATAATGAAATATTTTTCTAGTTCAGTTTCCATAGTGTCTAAGGTACGTTTAGAAGAGTTAAAAGTTTTTTCTAGTATACGTCACCCAGCTTATAAGAAAAAAAAAAATTGCTGAAATAAAACCAGACACTTACAGACTTTCAACCAACATTAGTTTGCATGAGAATCTGGAACTAGGATCTACAAGGCTGATGATTCCAAACCTGGATGCTTTTACAGCTCAGAGGAAAAGTGAAAGCAATGTACATTTACCTTGCAGAATCTCAGAGACTGTGATAGGCACAAACCAACACAGAAGGATCCCCTCTTTATTCCTAATTACCACATATTACCTCCAAAATAAGAGGTAATAGCTGCACATTTATTTTCTGTTTAGTTTTGAGCAGCTGCTATCTCTTACTCCCCTTCTCCCTTTCCCATAGAAGTCTTGCAACTTTAGCAAGGGCCACCACTTGAACATACTCTTGGAACTGGAACAGTGACTTCAGAGCAATCAAGGATTATTTGGTACTTAACTTCCAACAAGATTCCTCAGGGCATGGGCCACTACCTGACTAGCCTCATGTGAAAGTCTCAGCAGCACCCTTCCATTTCTAGACTCCACTAAAACATTTCAAAGACCACAGTTCCTGCCAAGACCCCTTTATTATGTGTTTTCTTATTCTAGCTGGTGATTCCTGACACCCTTGCTTTCATTTTCTTTCCCATTTCCAGGTTTGCACTGTTATGAAATGTACAGCATGTTCCTACATAGGAAGTCCAGAGTAGGTGTTTCTTTTCCAGGGATGCGACTCTTCCTTTGTAAGCACTCCCCAAGGATCAGTACACTTCTGACAGTACAGTTGCTTTTTACTAGCCACTTCCATGATGCCAGTAGTATTACATAGTACGAGGAGAATCACATACATCATATTGTTCTACTTATGCTTTTATAATTCCCATCAACTGCCCCACTGCATCTTCATTGTGTTAAACACCTAGCCAACACAGCTTCACATCTCTGCTATTGATACAACATCTTACTTCAACTGCAGAGTAATCTTGTAACTGCACTGGAGCTTGGTCTTTTGAAACAGGAGTTAGCAGTGAGAGTAGAGATTATTCTGCATCCTCAGAATGCATAAAATGCACAAAAGTCATTACTTTTTCCTAGCAGTACACACAGTAAATTTAAAAAGAAAGCTTGCAACTTGAGGAAACAATACATTCTGATTCTGTCATTTTAGATTAGAAGTAAACAAACCTTGTAACTGTGCAAGCTCCTCTCAGCAATATTACCCATAAATGATTCTTCTGGATAAAAGAGAATAAAGCACATAGAGAGAGCAGATAATCCTTCATCACTACACTTATTCACATCAGCTCCACTATCAAGAAGAAGATTGACAACGTCATTGTGGGAATGAACCTGTAGAGGGGAAACAACCATACTTGCATATATATGTACACACTTTTAGCTTCTGACAAAGAAAGAATGACAAAACACTTTTAAAGTAGTGATGCTCTACACTGTATAGCTAATTCAAATTTTTATTTCCCACAAAACAGAAACACAATACTGAACCATGACTTACAGGGTTCAGAACATGCACTTTTCAGCTAATTTTTAACTATGAGATTTCACAGGAATTCAGTGAGGATTCACACACAGAAAGAGACTAAAAGTGACTGAGATGGCTACAGGAGAAATACAGTGTTCTAAATTATTATCTAGATTTTGCTAGCCAGTTACAACGAATGCCAAGTATTAAGGCAGCTGAGAAGGGCATGAATAAAAAGGCAGGGGGGCAGGATTTCATGCCCCTCCTACAGAAATTGACGTTATGCATGCATGGTTTCCAGCCACCACCACTTTTCAGCAAAAAGAAAACAACTACGTCTGAATCTGTTTTCAACTAGGAGAAAAAATAATACAGGCACAGTCACATCCAAGAACATAAGTAGTCCACTGCATAATCATAACCTGAAATCAAACTTGACATTTGAAATCAACTCTATTATTTACTGAAGGGCTTCTTTTAGGTTATTTGTTTACTGTGGGGTTTGGCATGATACCAGTCATTACAGACACTACTCATGCCACACCACTTTTCTGGTTTTCCTGTTTACTAAACATTCCTTTCAAACTATGTAAAGAAACATGAGATAAATTTAATCCAGCCTACTATACCAAGAATTTTGTCATCATGTGGTGAAGAGTTACGCTTAGAGTCTTACAGCAGCAGCAGCAAGTGCTGTGTATCCGTGCTTGTCAGCTATGTCTGGATGAGCAAGCCCATTCCTCAGAGTTGCATAGACCCCATCATAGTCTCCTCTTGCTGCCTTCTGAATTAGCTGCTCTGAGGCAAGTTCCCTGGGGCCTGGAGGCCCATAAGTACTGCGGATTCCACTGAGAATGAGGTTGACATCTGAAGTGAACTCCCCTTGACAATGCCTAGAAAAGAAGAAAAAAGTACAGCACATTTAAAGAGCTAGGTACTCTTGGACCACTATGGCAATTAAAGAGAAAACACATCAAGAACAAAATATGTTGGAGAGCAAGGTGGGAAAATAAGGCCAGTTACCCTTTAAGAACTATTTCAGATAGTGTAAGCTTGCTGACATTAATGGCAGAAAGGCAAACCAGTGCACGGGTTGCTGGCAGCAGCATATAGATTTTAGCTACAGAGGAGTTAAAAAATATCCAACCATCAAACATCTACTAAAAAAAGAAAACAAAATCTAACTACCACGTATTTCTATGAAACAATTTATCATTCACACTCATGACATCTGTTTAGGATTTAATTTCCATCATCTGCTTTAACTATGACTATAAAATATATATATGTAGCTTGTGTTCCTATCAAAAAAACAAATAAGGAAATACTCTGTGGGGCCAAAGAGCATCTCCATGTACAAGTACCAAGCTACATAAAAACTGACATGCAGTTGGCAGTTCTACTATCTGTAGACTTGCTGCAGCATGTTTTGTATAGCCTTGAAGGAGAAAAAGAGTCAAGAAAACCACAAAAAGGTACCATTGGCCAGATTTTCAGTGCTTTCGAAAATCTGGCACTATGCTTCTCTGTATTTCTACCTCAACACAAGATACTACACTCTTGGAACAGGGAAGGTCAGAAGAGGCCTCTACAGCCCTTGCCTCCTAATTCCTTTCAAAACTGGACTTCCAGAAACTCTGACATTCTAATGAGCAATGAGACAATTTTTATAGACATAACCAAGATAAAACTGATGTTTAACTTAAAGGAATAAAATTTGTGAATTGAGACATGAATATGTGGGTTTTCTTCTTCTTCTGCCAATCCTCATTGGCAACTTGTAATCTCAAGGCCATAAAAAACAACCCGGAGTGCAGCTTTTATCCTGCAACGTAAATTTGAAAATAGTGAACACTTGTGGATAATAATTTCTAAAAATCCACACTTAATAAACAAAATATCAACAGTTACCTGTGCTTATAAACATGCATCTGCATTCTAACGAGTAGAGGGGTTACATTTGTAACAGGCCAAGGGTGTCCTGAAAATACCAAGCATCACAGTGTTCCAGGAAAGAGCACGTCAAAGTAAGATGATCTGTGTTATGAGAATACACAAAGACTCCTTCAGGAAAAATGTCCTTATCATCAAAAGGGAGATGTTTATAGCTACGGAGAAATGGGTCTTCCTCAACTGAAATATACTTCTTTTGAGAATTGTCATCAATGTATCTGTAGTGTGCTGGATAATCCAAAAGAGAAAAATAACCAGGTGCGTCAGTACACAGTTTAATTAGATGATTCCTGAGCCACAAACCAACATCCTGACAGCCATCTGGATAGCTCTCAATCCCTGGTCCAAATCACTCATCAGATTTGTACAGCCCCTTAAGAAACAAGTAAACTCATTAGTATCAGTCAGAAAACAAACAAGTTGTACAATTAAAGTCTAATTTCTATTTAAACTAATCTGGCTGGTTCTGGCCTTACTGGTCCACTTCCTATGGACAGAGCAACAACTGCTGAGGCCAATCTGAACTGCAAAGCATTTGCATTCACTTTGGTCCATTTAACAGCAAACACAAATCTTCCAGCACAAGAACAGTGGAAGACCCTAAATTTAACTACAGTGGGATGTAATGTTTAGATGCAAATTCCTGATGGTTTTAGGGCCAGAGCAAGATTTTCTTTTCATTTTGTTCTGTGACCAATTTTAGATTTATTAGCCAGGCTGCTCCTTTTCAGGCCAGGACAGATTTTCGGTTAGCTTTTCCTACCTAATCAAAACAACCACATCTGACACACATCTGCACAGACACAGAATCTGGAAATGACAGTTATTTCTTTTCTTACAATGGTAACTAAATTTAGGATATCTATAGCCTTGCATGCACCACAAGACATGCCAACAGATGAGTCTCAGTAGCAAATAAAGCACTATAGGACAGGAGTTTTAGTCTTCCTATAAGGGTATCCTAATTTGGGCATTACACTACAGTAGGTAAGGCATGAAGATTACCAATTTAAGCAGATTCACGCATGTCTGGATCACCCATATGGTTCAAGACAGGTTCACACTAAGCTATCACAACCTCAAAACAGCTATTTGGAGCAAAAATTAGCAATTTCACATTGAGCTGTTTAGCTACAAAGATAAAGGAGCAGGAGAAAAGCACTACCACTGGCAAAAATAAGTTCAGAGTATGGTTATGATCTGAAGCTTCCCTATTTCCTCCCCGAGCTCTAGATTATACATCATATACTCAAATTAAAGTTCTCCTAAATCCACAATTAGTGCCATATTATCAACATAGAATCATATAATCATAGAATTGTTTAAGTTGGAAGGGATCTTTAAGATCATTGAGTTCCTCCATCAACCTAACATTGCGAAAACCACCATTAAACCATGTCCCTCAGCACCATGTCTACACATCTTTTAAATACCTCCAGGGATGGCGACTCCACCACCTCCCTGGGCAGCCTGTTCCAATGCTTGACAACCCTTTCGGTGAAGAAATTTTTCCTAATATCCAATCTAAACCTCCCCTGGCGCAACTTGAGGCCATTTCCTCTTGTCCTACTGCTTGTTACTTGTGAGAAGAGGTTGAGCCCCCCTCACTACAATTTCCTTTCAGGTAGTTGTAAAGAGCGATAAGGCCCCCCCTCAGCCTCCTTTTCTCCAGGCTGAACAACCCCAGTTCCCTCAGCCACTCCTCATAGGACTTGTGATCCAGACTCCTCACCAGCTTCATTGCCCTTCTCTGGACACGGTCCAATACCTCAATGTCTTTCTTGTCCTGAGTGGCCCAAAACTGAACACAGCACTCAAGGTGCAGCCTCACCAGTGCCGAGTACGAGGGGACGATCACTGCCCTAGTCCTGCTTGCCACACTATTCCTGATACAAGCCAGGATGTTATTGGCCTTCTAGGCCACCAGGGCACACTGCTGGCTCATATTCTGTTGCTGTCAACCAACACCCTCAAGTTCCTCACCCTTACACCAGGGGAGGTTTAGATTGGATATTAGGAAAAATTTCTTCACCGAAAGGGTTATCAAACATTGGAACAGGCTGCCC
Source organism: Vanellus vanellus (assembly GCF_965231255.1). Taxonomy (NCBI): domain Eukaryota; kingdom Metazoa; phylum Chordata; class Aves; order Charadriiformes; family Charadriidae; genus Vanellus; species Vanellus vanellus. The sequence continues at coordinate 309,453 of NC_138923.1, forward strand.
AGGGAAGTGGTGGAACCGCCATCCCTAGAGGTATTTAAAATACACGTAGATGTGGTGCAGAGGGACATTGTTTAGCAGTGGTTTTGGCAGTATTAGGTTTACAGTTGGGCGCGATGATCTTAAGGGTCTTTTCCAACCTAAATTATTGCATGATTCTATGATCACCTCCTTCAATATTTCCCCATGCAAAAGTACAGCAGAAGCTAAGTTGTTGAAAAGAGCACCCTAACTCACTGGAATTCAAAGCATGATAATTTTGCTCTAAAGTACCAAAACACTAAGGGAGCTGCTTGAAAAAAAACCCACACTCAAATTATCCTGTACTTATGCTGACTGTGAAAGGCAAAGAAATCACAGTATTAGAACAGCATTTTTCCAGTTACCTGAAATTTTCTGCCATCCTTCCATTCCAGGGTCCCATAGCCTTCTACGTGGCCAAGATAAAGAGCTCCTGTGAATTTAGAACCATCAGGCCAGTAGCAAATCCTCTTTCCGTGGTGTTGGTCCATGTAGAACTGTCCCACATATTTCTGCAATCCACAAAAGAGGACAAAACTGCAAGAATGATACAACTGACAACTGACAGGACAGAAATAAGTGAAATTGCCTCCTTAGTGCAACAGAGCAGAACTAACAAGGTGCTGGAAACTTGACACATGAAGAGGATGAATCTGTTACACAGTTAAGAAAGACTGGGCACAGCCTCAACTCTATTTTAGTCATGGGCTTCAAAACTCAGCCAGGATTTTACCAACTTCTCTAGAAGCTCTTCCAAAATGTAGCAATCGGTAGTTCACACTACGTCAGCAGATGTAGTTCATATCCTTGGATACATTGCCAAATGATGCAGGCTAAACCAATGTCTATTCAGTCATTCAACAGCTTTCATGAAGACCTGTTTGCCAATACGCATATAAAACAAAAGGGAAATCAGCAGAACCATACAGTCCTCAATTGTCAGATGCAGGTGAAGTGACTGGACTATTAAACCTTTACACGTGACTTGTTTAAAAGATAAATGACTGCTGCTCCAAAACTGGCACCTTACCCTTCAGTAGAAAGCACTGACAAAATTTCATATCATAGGTAAATGTAGTGCTGGACTGTATGAAAGTGGCAGATGCTAAGTCAAAAGGTTGTCCATAACCCACTCTCTCTTCAGGGAAGAAAACCTTAGCTACCAATCTGCTCACCTGACTGCTCTTGACTGAAATTTGATCAATTGGCATTGATTTCGGTTACAAACACTTTAAGGCGTTCACTATTTTGAAGCAAAACCAGACATAAATTAATCAAAATTTGATAATTCAAAAAAATCCCACTTAAATAAAAATCTCGATGCCTCTCTCCTTCTGATGCATTAAAAATAAAATTTTATAGCCTTGCCACAATCCTGGTATTTTCTGGCATAAAAGGAGTGACTACCCTTAACTTAGGAAAAAAAAAAAAAACAACCAACCCAGAACATTACGGTGGTAATAGCAACAGCACCCACAGCAACCATTTACTATTTTCTCTGAGACTGAGGACAGACGAAGCTGTCCAAGAGGGAGACCAGAGGGTATTACCTGAATGTTGCGTCCCGGTTTGCATTTTAGTGGTGGATGTGTTACCAACCTGTACATGGGGGGACAGAAAAATTTGGAAGAGCCATAAGGGCCAATTCACCTGGAGAATGCGCTCTCTGACATTCCACAGACGCAAGGAAAGCACTTGCCTTTCTCAGAAATAAGCTGAAATGAGTTGGGCACCAATACAGGGAGAGCAGGGAGAGGCAGGCCGAGGGACACCTGCATTTCAGAGACACCTCTCTGCACGGCCAGGCGATGCCATGCCAGCGGTGCCTCCCCAGCACCCTCCACCTCTCCCGCAGCCGGACGGGGGTCTCCAGCCCGGCGCCGCCTCACTGCCACCCTTCCTGCGGCCCAGCGGGGCCCATGGGACGATTGCACTCGGGCAGCAGAGGGAGGCACCGCCGACGTCCCCTCTCCCTGCCGGGCCCAGGCCCGCAGCCCCGCACTCCACCAGCGCTGTACCTCGCCGGCCCCGGCCCGTGGAGCAGGCCCTGCCCAGGGCAGGGGCCGCAGCTGGCCACCCTCACCGCCTCTCTGCCCTCAGCCACCGGCTGACTGGAAATTCTGCCGGCACCGACCGCCATGACAGCCCCACCGGCAGCGGTCCCGGCTCCGGCCGGCGGTATGTGAGGCACACCTCGGCGGGTCCGCCCGTGGTGGGGGCAGGGAGAGGCCCCCCGCCTGCCCTGCACCCCGCACTGCCCCAGCCAGGCTCGGGTGAATCGGCGGCGGGGCCGGAGGAGCGGCCACCCTGCTGCCCTTGGGGCGCTGCAGCCTGTGGAGGGCCACAGGAGGAAAAGGCCACTCCCCACGGGCAGGACCCTTGCGGTAACAGGGGCTGTTCCCGCAGGTCGAGCCCTCAGCCTGGCCCTGCTCGGCCCCCTTCAGCTTCTGCCGCGGCTCCTCGGGCGCCGGCGGCCCCCGGCCTCCCCTGGCTCAGGGCTCAGGGCCCTGCTGCACTGCTGGCCAACTCGCACGACCTTGTCCACACTGGCATCGTACTAGACCTACACAGTTTTTCCAATTGATTGATGAACTCCAAGCCTCCAGGGCTGGCTAGAGTGGGACTGATTGCTATTTTAGCACGAACAACTGTCACAGACATAGGCAGAATCGATGTGAGCCCGAGTCACTGGGCGGCCGGAGCAGCAGGACTCGACCCTGGCCCACCATTAGGTTAGTGTGGGTTGTCTGTGTCCTTGTGAAAAAAATCGTATTCGACCAAAACTCTCCAAAGTGCCAGATTTTCCAGCATTATTAGAGAAGCCAACTAATCATAGAATGGTTTAGTTTGGAAGGGACCTTGAAGAACCATCGAGTTCCAACACCCCTGCCATAGGCAGGGACACCTCACACCAGCCCAGGTTGCCCAAGGCCACGTCCAGCCTGGCCTTGAATGCCTCCAGGAATGGGGCCTCAACAACCTCTCTGGGCAACCTGTCCCAGTGCCTCACCACCCTCACAGTGAAAAACTTCTTCTGAATGTTCAATCTGAACCTGCCCTCTACCAATTTAAAGCCATTCCCCCTCGTTCTATCACTACATGCCCCAGTAAAAAGTCCTTCCCCAGCTCTCCTGTAGGCCTCCTTTAGGTACTGGAAGGCTGCAATAAGATCTCCCCGGAGCCTTCTCTTCTCCAGGCTGAACAGCCCCAACTCTTTCAGCCTCTCCTCATAGGAGAGGTGCTCCAGCCCTCGGATCATCCTCGTGGCCCTCCTCTGGACACACTCCAGCAGGTCCATGTCCTTCTTATGTTGGAGGCTCCAGAGCTGGATGCAATACTCCAGGTGGGGTCTCACAAGAGTGCAGTAGAATCAGTTTAAGCCTCCCCTTTCTGTGAAAGCTAAGTCAATCTGAAGTTAAGTCAATTCATGGCAAAATAAATGGGAGTTTTTCCTTAATCTCCATGGAGCGCTAAACCCATAAAATGGGTTTAAACAGAAGTCACTTAGCTTTAAAGACTTTACATTTGCTTTTGTAATTCCTTTTTTTTTTTTTTTGATTGTTTATGAAAAACTTACAGTCCATGGCTTAATTTCCAGAATTCCACCTGTCAGAATTACATTTTTAATCTGAAAGCATTACATTGCACATGTAGTGCCAGGGTGATACCAAACCATAATTCTCTCTTTCAGATGTTTACCAGTAGAAATGCACTCAGTCACTATCTGCTAACTTCCACTGAGCATATCATGTGGTATGAATTTTGGATCACACAGCTCTCAAATCTTCAGGAAAGATGGAGTAGTTTCTATTGTAAGTTGTAATGGGAGTTTATAGCTTATTAGAATGAAATTAGGGATAATTTATTGTTGACAGAAAAATGCAGGACCGGAAGAGACCTGCTGGAATTTCACCATGATTAATTTTCTTTTTTTTTTACTACATTGTTCAGAATCACAGACTGTCAGGGAGGGGGTGGAAGGGACCTCTGGAGATCATCTAGTCCAACCATCCTGCTAAAGCAGGGTCACCCAGAGCAGGTTGCACTGGGTCATGCCCAGGCAGGTTTTGAATCTCTCCACAGGAGAGGAGACTCCACAGCCTCTCTGGGCAGCCTGTGCCAGTGCTCTGCCACCCTCACAGTAAAGAAGTTTTTCCTCATGTTGAGATGAAATTTACTGTATTCCAGTTTATGCCTGTTACCCCTTGTCCTGTTGCTGGGCACCACTGAAAACAGTCTGGCTCCATCCTCTTGCCACCCACCCTTTAGATCTTGATAAGCATTGATGAGATGCCCTCTCAGGATTCTCTGCTCCAGGCTGAACACCCCCAGGGCTCTCAGCCTTTCTTTATTAGAGAGATACTCCAGGCCGCTGATCATCTTTGTAGCCCTCCACTGGACTCTCTCCAGTAATTCCCTGCCTTTCTTGAACTGGGGAAATTCACATCGCACTGTAAAAGCAGTTAGACCTTTGCATCATTATTCCTTTTACAGAATCACAGAATCACAGAATAGTCTGGGTTGGAAGGGACGTCTGGAGATCATCTAGTCCAACCCCCTGCCAGAGCAGGGTCACCTACAACAGGTTGCACAGGACAGCGTCCAGGCGGGTTTTGAATGTCTCCAGAGTGGGAGACTCCACAACCTCCCTGGGCAGCCTGTTCCAGTGCTCCACTACCCTCAAAGTGAAGAAGTTCCTCCTCATGTTAAGATGGAACTTCCTATGTTCAATCTTGTGCCCATTACCCCTCGTCCTATCAATGGGCACCACTGAAAAAAAGACTGTTCCCATCCCTCTGGCATCCTCCCTTTAAGGATTTGAAAGCATTAATAAGATCCCGCCTCAGTCTACTTTTCTCTAGACTAGAGAGACCCAAGTTCCTCAGCCTTTCCTCATATGAAAGATCACAGAATCACAGAATCACAGAATTATCAGAGTTGGAAGGGACCTCTAGAGATCATCTAGTCCAACTCTCCTGCTAAAGCAGGATTGCCTAGAGCACATTACTCAGGACTGCATCCAGGCGGGTCTTGAAAATCTCCAGGGAAGGGGACTCCACAACCTCCCTGGGCAGCCTGTTCCAGTGCTCTGTCACCCTCACCGTAAAGAACTGTTTCCGTGTATTTGAACGGAACTTCCTGTGTTCTAACTTGTGCCCATTGCCCCTCGTCCTGTTACTTGGAACCAATGAAAAGAGCCTGGCTCCATCCTCCTTCAACCCACCCTTTAGATACTTGTATGCCATAATAAGGTCTCCCCTCAGCCTTCTCTTCTCCAGGCTAAAGAGTCCCAGCTCTCTCAGCCTTTCCTCATAAGGGAGATGCTCCAAACCCTTAATCATCTTAGTTGCCCTTCGCTGGACTCGCTCCAGCAGTTCCCTGTCCCTCTTGAACTGGGGAGCCCAAAACTGGACACAGTATTCCAGTTGTGGCCTCACCAGTGCCGAGTAGAGGGGGAGAATGACCTCCCTCGACCTACTGGCCACACTCTTCCCTGTGCAGCCCAGGATGCCATTGGCCTTTTTGGCGACAAGGGCACATCACAGGGCCATGGATAATTTACTGTCTACCACAACCCCCAGATCCTTCTCCTCCAAGCTACTTCCCAGCAGGTCAGCCCCTAACCTGTACTGGTGCCTAGCATTCTTCCTCCCCAGGTGCAGGACCTTGCACTTGCTTTTGTTGAACCTCATTAGGTTCTTCTCTGCCCAGCTCTCCAGCCTGTCCAGGTCACGCTGGATGGCAGCACAGCCCTCTGGGGTGTCAGCCACCCCACCCAGTTTGGTATCATCAGCAAACTTGCTGAGGATACACTCTGTCCCCTCGTCCAGGTCATTAATGAATATATTAAACAAAATAGGACCAAGTATTGACCCCTGGGGGACACCACTGGTTACAGGCCTCCAACTAGACTCTGTGCCGCTGATCACAACCCTCTGAGTTCTGTCCCGCAGCCAACTCTCAATCCACCTCACTGTCACCTCATCTAGCCCATACTTCCTCAGCTTCCTAATGAGGACGTCATGGGAGACAGTGTCAAAAGCCTTGCTAAAGTCAAGGCAGATGACATCCACGACTTTCCCCTCATCCAGCCAACCAGTTATAACATCATAGAAAGCTATCAGATTGGTCAAGCATGATTTACCCTTGGTAAATCCATGTTGACCACTTCCAATAACTTCCTGTTCCTCAACGTGTTTGGAGATGACATCCAGAATGAGTCGCTCCATTACCTTCCCAGGGACAGAGGTTAGACTAACCGGTCTGTAGTTCCCTGGGTCCTCCTTCTTGCCTTTTTTGAAGATTGGAGTGATGTCGGCCTTCCTCCAGTCCTCAGGCACCTCTCCTGTTCTCCATGACCGTTCAAAGACGATGGAGAGTGGTCTAGCAATAACATCCGCCAGCTCTCTCAGCACACGCGGATGCATGCCATCAGGGCCCATGGACTTGTGAATGTCCAGCTTGGCCAAGTGGTCTCTGACCCGGTCCTCCTCAACTGAGGGAAAATCTTCCACTCTCCAGACCTCCCCCTTTGCCTTCAGAGTGTGGGATTCATGAGGGACAGCTTTAGCAGTGAAGACCGAAGAAAAGAAGGCATTCAGTAACTCTGCCTTCTCTGCGTCCTCCACCACTAGGGCACCTGTCTCGTTCACCAGTGGGCCTATATTTTCCCTAGTCTTCCTTTTTCTATTGATATATTCAAAGAACCTTTTCTTATTGTCTTTAACTGCAGTGGCCAAGCTGAGTTCTGATTGAGCTTTGGCCCTTCTCATTTTCCCCCTACATAGCTTTGTTATATCTTGATAATCCTCATAAGTTGCCAACCCCCTTTTCCAGAGAATGTAAACTTTTCTTTTTTTCCTGAGGTCCAGCCAAAGTTCTCTATTTAGCCAGGCTGGTCGTCTTCCCCGTCTGCTCGTTTTTCGAGACAAGGGGATGGCCTTCTCCTGAGCTTTTAAGAGCACCTGCTTGAAGTATGCCCAGCCTTCCTGGGCACCTTTGCTCTTCAAAACTGCCTCCCAAGGGACACTCTCGACCATGCTCCTAAACAGGCTAAAGTCTGCCCTTTGGAAATCCAAGGTGGCAGTTCTGCTGGCTCCCCGCCTTACGTGATCAAGAATTGAAAATTCTATCATTTCGTGATCACTCTGCCCAAGGCGACCTCCAACCTTTACATCCTCCACAAGACCTTCTCTGTTAACAAACAGTAGGTCCAGTAGGGCACTTCCCCTAGTTGGTTCCTTCACCAGCTGTGTTAGGAAGTTGTCTTCCACACACTCCAGGAACCTCCATGACTGTTCCCTCTCTGCTGCATCGTATTTCCAGCAGACGTCTGGGAAGTTGAAGTCCCCCACAGACGTTCTAAGATGTCTAATCCACTAATCATCTTTGTAGCCCTTTGCTGCACCCTCTCCAGCAGATCCCTGTCTTTCTTGAACTGGGGAGCCCAGAACCAGACACAGTACTCCAGGGCAGAGTAGAGGGGCAGGATGACCTCCCTCGACCTGCTGGCCACACTCTTCTTGATGCACCCCAGGATGCCATTGGCCCTCTTGGCCACCAGGGCACATTGCTGGCTCATGGGCATCCTGTTGTCCACCAGAACTCCCAGGTCCCTTTCCACAGAGCTGCTCTCCAGCAGGTCAGCCCCCATCCTGTACTGATGCGTGGGGTTATTCCTCCCCAGATGCAGTACCCTACATTTACCCTTGTTGAATTTCATTAGGTTCCTCTCTGCCCAACTCTCCAGCCTGTCCAGGTCACGCTGTAAGGCAACACAGCCTTCTGGCGTGTCAGCCACTCCTCCCAGTTTTGTGTCATCAGCAAACTTGCTGATGGTACACTCTATCCCTTCATCCAGATCATCGATGAATATATTGAACAGGAATGGACCCAGTACTGACCCTTGAGGGACACCACTTGTTACTGACCTCCAACTAGACTCTGCACCACTAACCACAACCCTCTGAGCTCTATCTGTCAGCCATTTCTCAATCCACCACACTGTCCATTCATCTAGCCCGTGCTTCCTAAGCTTGCATGTGAGGATGATGTAGGAGACAGTGTCGAAAGCCTTGCCAAAGTCAAGGTAGACAACATCCACTTCCCTCCCCTCATCCACCTATCTAGTCACTTCATCATAGAATGCTATCAGATTAGTCAGACACAACTTCCCCTTAGTGAATCCATGTTGACTACTTCTGATAACTTTCTTTTCATCCAGGTGCTTTGAGATGACACCCAGAACAAGCTGTTCCATCATCTTTCCAGGGATGGAGGTGAGGCTGACCGGCCTGTAGTTTCCCAGGTCATCCTTCTTGCTCTTTTTGAAGACTGGAGTGACATTAGCTATCCTCCAGTCCTCAGGCACCTCACCTGTTCTCCAGGACCTTTCAAAGATGATGGAGAGCAGCCCAGCAATGACTTCCCCCAGCTCCCTCAGCACTCGAGAGTGCTTCCCATCAGGCCCCATGGATTTGTGGATATCCAGTTTACCTAACTGATCTTTAACTTGCTCCGCATCAACCAAAGGAAAGTCTTGCTGCCTCCAGACTTTCTCTGTTACCTGCAAAGTTTGTTTTTTTTTTTTTTTAAAAAAGCAATAATCTCACTGTCTAGCCAGATATATAAATGGCTTTCATATCCATTTACTCTTGTGTTAACAACTCTTCCCCTTTGCATTCCTCTTGCTTGACAAAAATACTACACACACTTCTGAGTGAGGTCCTCTTTTAGTTTTGAGACTAGAAATGAAAATGTTAGTCAAAATCAGTCCCACACTTGATCCTCAAGGGAGTTTACTAATCACCTGTGGTCAGCTACACAGAACCCCTTTGAACATTGATATTTGTTACTTTGATTTATTCAATTCCTCACCCCCTCCCCATATCCATCACTTTCAGCATTTGTAAAAATGTCCATTTTAACCAGAAGAAAATTTGTTTTCCCGTAGCCCTGCAGCAAATCTTTTACTGAATTCCAGAGAGATTAGAGGTATTGCATCTCCCTTTTCCAGGGAGTCATTTACCCTGTCAAACAGAGATACTAGGTTGGAACAAGCTACCAGGATAAATCAACGTCATATTTATCACATTTTCAAAATACTCCCCATACACACAGAGAAAATCAGGCCCCTTATAAAACGTAGCCAGGGTCTGTCCTTTTGAAAACAGGCCAGTAAGATGAAGCAGCTAAATGGGAAATACAGAAGGATGCCAAGAAGAAAAAGAAGAATCGCTCTGCCTGCCGAGGGTCCCACTTCGGATAACCCTACCTACCACCAGCTGACAGAGCCATGCTTTTCCTAGCAGCTGGGATGACAGCAAGTACAACCAGTAGAAGTAACTTGACTGTCTGGTGACAACTGCATTAGCCTGAGAGGTGGGAGAGGTGAGATTGAACCCTGTCCTCCTAAGGTAAGCTTTAAAGCTTACTCCTGGCCCTTCTAGGCTCAACATGCTGTACAAATATTACAATTCGTTCTGTAATATTTTTTTTTACAAATTCTGTGACAAAAGAAGTGTAAAAGTGGTTGACACTTTCATCACAAAATAACTGGGAGAATGTCCTGGTTTGAGGTAAAACAGGAGCAATTTGGTTCAGTAACTTTGCTTCTTAGCTAGGCCTCTTCTAATTACTGAAATTAACAGCATATTGTGCACACAGTGTTCAGTCAGAGTGATAAGACCTATGTTTACAGCTGATGCCAAGGCACGGTATGCAGAGATGTTCCTACTTATACTTATTGCTATAACAACCAAGCCCAGCTAACTTTGATACTTGCCCCGTTGGAGGGTCGGAAGCGGAAAAGCATAGAGGGGTCCCACCTGCAGGGAGGAGGGGACAGGACAGGTGACCCAAAACTGACCGACAGAGTATTCCATCCCATCTGTCTCATGCTCAGTATAAAAGCTGAGGGATCAAAGGGTCAGCCTTCTCTTTCTTCAATGGCTGACATCTGAGGAGGACTCTGTTCATCTTCCTTTGGTCCTGATTCTGAATGCAGATCTGGAATCCAGTTCCCATCTGTCTCTGAGTCCAGTCTGGGACTTCCCCAGTGCCAGCCGGTGTCGTGATTGTCATCTTGGAAGCTTGATATGGTTCTGAATATATTTCATTATTTCCTTTTATTTTATTATTAATATTTCATTAAAATAGTTTAATTCCTTCTAAACTCATAAGTCTCTTTTTCCCTCCTCTGCCTCTCTCTTTGAAGACGGGCAGAGGGGAGCATCTGTCAGTCCCATCTGGGGTCCCCCACGTCCCCAGTAACCGATTCGGCCTAAGCCACAACACTAAGGTAAATGATATAAAAGTTCAAAATGCTGCTGGGGGCAAACTGCACTTCTGATTAATTGGGGTTAAAGTATCGCTTTGTGGTGCTTTGTTGTTTTTAATGGTCCTCAGGGCATTACATGCATCCTCAGTGTCAATACACTGCACCCTCTGCTTGCAGTGCTCCGGCTTTGTAAGGTCACTATCTATATGCTAATCAGCAGTTCTAGGTCTGCATTTGTTAAAGAAGTCCTTCCTCAAGAGGGAGATAATTTCTGTGTTAATGTCTCCAGCCAACAACCATTCCCTAGCCTTCTACAAGTCAGAAGTTAAGTGGGAATGCAACAAAGGTGCTAAGACCCTGCAGAGCTGCCCAAGACAAGCACAAGGAACCAGGCAGCAGCAGTTCACAGCACTGTGCCACTCAGGTTTGCCAGAATGTCTCTAGTTTGACTCTCCTGAAGTTTCTGTCTAGGCATCCTTATATTCATGGATTCTTTCCCAGACAGTCTCTTCCATCTGTAGAGCTCCCTGCCCCTGAAGGACCAGCTAATGCGTGCACTCTTGGGTATGTATGAAGTGCAGCAGCTCTGAGTGCACAGCAAATGATTGTTTTCAGAGACTAAATCAAAATCTTTGCTCATATTTCTGGCTATGGAAGAAGATCTCAGGTACAGAACATGAGCAAGCCGGAAGAGGTGGATTACCCTCTCCTTACTGCAGTGAACCTGCAACATCAAGTGATTGAGACCAGTGCTGGTTTTAGGACAGGCTGGGAAATCCTGTGACGCCCTATGCAGTTCTGAAAGCCTCTTTTGCTTCCTTCTATCTGAACAGTCAGGTTTTGTTTGCAAGGCAAAGTGGCAATCTGGGCCATGGGAAAGGGAGAGCAAATAAACCCTGTGTCTGTCATCTTGCCTGAGTATCACCAGTCAGACAGGAGAGCTGCCTGCAAAAATGAAGCAGCTCCAATGCCACAGACCCAGAGGAGGCTCTGGTGGAAATGCAGTTGTTTTTCAGACAAAGGTCCCTTGGGAGGATGGGCAGAGGGCCTTCGAGAGGGTTTTTACCTCAGACTCACTGAACCCACTTGCCAGTCTCATCAGAAAAACTGCAACTGCAAGGAAATTTCCCCTTCTCCCCACTCTTTTATTAATAAAGTGGTACCTGGCTGGCAAGATATCACACTCTTCCCTCCCCACATCATCTGTATGAAGTGTCCTGTCTCCCAGTCTTGGTGACTTCTGTCTGCCAGGACATATATCACTCCCTCTCCTCCTTCTACGCAAGTTTCAGCAGGCTGATGGAAGCAAAATAAGTTTTATAGCTTCCCGTCTTCCTCATCTGTCATCACTGCTGGCAACTGTCAGTGTGGGACTGTTTCTAGCAGAAGACATTTCTCTATGTTCCCTTCTGCAGGAGAGGGACCAAAAACAAGATGGTGTTTGATGCAGTGCTTGCCATGTTTCCCAGGCTGGAGTCAGTTCATTAGTATTTGAACAGATACTCTAAATGAAATCAAAGAACCTTCCTGGCAGCCTTGGAAGAGCAGATTCAGTAGCAAGGTGTGATTTAAGAGGAGGCAATGACCCAGTGCTGGCAGCTGAAAAAAAAAGAATGACATATTTAAAGGCAGCTGAAGGGAATATAATTACTTTGATAAAATTTGCAGCATGCCAGGCTGCATACTTGGGACAGGTTTGCCCAGAGAGATCAGAGGCTGCATCCTAGAGGCAGGTAATGTTAAGGCCAGTTCAACAGGAGGGACTGCATGGGCTATGCCTGATCCTCTCCATTTGAAATGGATTATATACAGAGGTCTTTTTCTTACTGAATGCAGCTAATTATAAAAATGCACTGACTTTTACTAGCAGTGACTGAAACTACAAATGGCTTTGCAGCAAATCTGGTGAATAATTTTCTTCCTTAACCCACTCCCAATCAGCCAAAGGAAAAGGTTTTAAAGCCCCATTTGTTCACAGCTAGGAATTGCCAACTGTAATGGATTTTTTCCTTGTTAGTTTTGAAATGACACCTGAATTTAGCAATTGCTGAGAATTAACCTTGAAAAGATCTATCAGAAAGGTGAAAGCTGTTCAAGTAAGACAGTAGGAAAAGAGACAGGATGGAGATTAACAGAGACTTCTTTCAAGTCTATCCATGACAATTTTCTTTTTATTCCACCAGACAACCTGATGTTCAGTTCTTTCCACGTTGCAGTGCTCAGTTATCTACCCAGATTTTCTACCCTGGCTTATTAGTGGATGCACCTCATTGTGTAGATGGCCTTCCTGACAGCCTGGAAAGTGATCTGTGGAACTCATGTGTGCTCAGAGCTGCATGCTGGAGAAGGCTGCACATAAAATTTTCTCATTTCTGAAATCACATGAAGTAACTCCAAATGAGGCATTCAAAAGTATTGAGTAACTTTGGCTGGTGTATTCTCCCTGAGCCTCGGATTGTAACACAGCCTGCTGATCTCACAGAGGTCTTATGAAGGTTAATTGTTTAATGTGCCTGAAGCTCACAGAGTCCGTAATTAAGTCTTTAATTGAAAAGAAAGTGAAGAAATCAATAATGCTGGATTCAGGGAGTAATTTGCAACACAAATGGCCTAGTAGCCCGCATTAAGCATAGGAGGTGAGACAAAATACAAAAGTCTGAGCACTGTTTGCTTTGTGCCCTGAAAGACGCAAGAGAAAGTACAGATGTTCATGGAATTAAAAGTAACATATTATATAACCACCTGAGGGACAAGTTAGGGCACTCCTGGTGTAGTTAGGTGTATGATACACTTCTATCAGTCTATCTTACATGACAGATTCTAACATCTTCCTTTTCTCTTTTATCTTCACAACAGTATTTTAACCTTCCACTCACAAAGCTAAGGCAGATAGCCTGCATGCAATATCGGTTTGGATAAATATTTAAAACAGCACTGGTACAGTCCTAGTTCTGCAGATGCCTGTTACACCAACAGATTGATCTTTTTTCTTTCCCTCCTGCAGTGTTATCCCATGCAAAGTGAATGTTACGATCATATCTCTGTGCTGTTCAAGATTTGCTATTTCAGTCTCTTAAAGGAAACAAAGCTAACACCAACTTGCCGTCTGTGTGTCTGCTTGACCCCTTGTCATTTTTTCTGTTTCCCCATCCCTCAAAAGTTAAAGCTGGTTTGTGAAAATAGGAGATAGACCGAAAAAAATGCTGCCTGCAGGGAAACTATAAAACAGTGCCCTTATGTGTTCTGAAGGCCAGTGAGTCTATCAGCACATGCTCTCAATAACAAAGTAGCTTACCAAGAGCTCTAAGCCAAATAAATGGTAACCAGGAAAACAGCTGGATGGCTTGAGAAGGTCACTGTATGAACTGTAGAGACATTTGGGTATGAGGAGCATTAGCAACATTGCAAGGAGGATTTGGAGACAGGGGAGTGCTGGTGAGAAATTGTAGGGGCTGTAAGAAGGGTTTGGTATTGGGGAGAGTATTCTGAGGAGGAATTGGAGTGATTCATGTAAAAATTACAAGCTGCTGCTTGGAAGTTTCCATTCAGTACTGCAGGGAGGTTCTAGATGTTCCCACCACATTTCATAACGCCAGGAAATCCTACAAAGCCAAGACAAACAACAAACATAGTTCCATAAAACTGTACTGTCTTGCAGCCAAATGCTGACACTATAATTCGTTCATCCTGAATCCTTATTCAGGTCTTGTACCATTGAACTTAAGGATGCTTCCTATGAGGCAAGCTAAGCAAGGAGCTTAAATCCTGTGAAATAGAGGGATCTGGTGTCTCAAAAAGCCCGTTTTGCTCTGATAACTGTAATTAACATTTTTATTGAATACTGAATTATTACATTATGCTGAAATTGAGCTAGGATAAAGCAGATAGCCTGGATTTGGACCCTTTAAAGTGCACATAGAATCATAGAATCATAGAATTGCTGAGGTTCGAAGGGGCCTTTAAGATCATCAAGTCCAACCATTAACCTACCCTGACAAAAAACACTTCTAAACCATGTCCCTAAGTACCACATCTACCCTTTTTTTAAACACTTCCAGGGATGGCGAATCCACCACCTCCCTGGGCAGCCTATTCCAATGTTTAATAACCCTTTCAGTGAAAAAGTGTTTCCTAATATTCAATCTAAACCTCGTCTGACATAACTTGAACCCATTTCCTCTCGTCCTATCTCTTGTCACCAGGGAGAAGAGCTCAGACCCCACCTCTCTACAACCTCCTTTCAGGTACTTGTAGAGGGTGATAAGGTCTCCCCTCAGCCTCTTCTTCTCCAGGCTGAACAACCGCAGTTCCCTCAGTCATTCCTCATAAGATTTGTCCTCCAGACCCCTCACCAGCTTCGTTGCCCTTCTCTGGACACGCTCCAACAGAACAACATCCTTCCTGTAGTGAGGGGCCCAAAACTGAACACAGTACTTGAGGCGGGATCTCACCAGTTCTGATTACAGGGGGATGATCACTTCCCTAGTCCTGCTCACCACACTATTCCTGATACAGGCCAGGATGCTGTTGGCCTTCTTGGCCACCTGGGCACACTGCCGGCTCACATTCAGCCAGCTGTCCACCAACACCCCCTGGTCCTTTTCCGCCAGGCAGCTTTCAAGCCACTCCGCCCCAAGCCTGTAGCGTCCATGGGGCTGTTGTGACCCAAGTGCAGGACCCGGCACTTGGCTTTGTTGAACCTCATACCATTGGCCTCAGCCGATTGGTCCAGCCTGTCCAGATCCCTCTGCAGAGCCATCCTACCCTCAAGCAGATCAACACGCCCGCCTAGTTTAGTGTCATCTGCGAACTTACTGAAGGTGCATTCGATCCCCTCATCCAGGTCATTGATAAAAAATATTAAAGAGAACCAGCCCCAGCACCAAGCCCTGGGGGACACCACTTGTGACTAGACACCAACTGTATTTAAGTCCATTCACCACCTGTCTCTGGGCACACCCATTCATCCAGTTTTTTACCCAGCAAAGAGTACACCTGTCCAGGCCATGAGCAGCCAGTTTCTCCAGGAGAATGCTGTGGGAAATGGTGTCAAAAGCTTTGCAAAAATCCAGGTAGATAACATCCACAGCTTTTCCCTCATCCACTAAGCGGGTCACCTTATCATAGAAGGAGATCAGGTTTGTCAGGCATGACCCGCATTTCACAAACCCATGCTGACTGGGCCTGATCACCCTATTCTCCTGCATGTGCCGTGTAATGGCACTGAGGAAATGCCTCTGCTGGAAAAGAAATGCCTCTGCCAGAGGCATTAAGAAATGCCTCTGCCGGAAAGAGGACAGTTGAAATTAAGATTTATGTAATTGCTGACACAAATTGAAAACTTGATGGAAGAGATGTTTCATCAGTAACGTGGGCAAAAAAAAATATTACTGAAGACTGTAGGAGTAGCAGGCACAGAACCTGGCCATGCATGTACCAGGAGGAGTGGTGGTATTTCACAGGTCCTGAAATAACTGAAATGATTGAAATAACCATCACACCCAGTGAGAATTACAATGGAGTCAGTTGTCCTCTGGGTGGTAAAGGAGCAGAGAGCTCCATTTGTAGAGAGAAAAATCTTACTTTCTGGAACCCATGAGTTCAGAACCCCTTAAACAAGATCTGTAGAGACTTTGAGTAAGCTGCAGACATAGCAGTTTAAATTTCAGCCACAAGTCTCAAAAATTTATTTTGATGCTGCTCATCAGTCAAGAATCAAAAGACAGACGCCACTTTTAACCGTCTGACTCCAGAAAAAATCACTCAGCTGCCTGTTGCTCAAGTTGCAGTTTGCAGAAGCCATATGTGGCTGGAGGAAGATGTGAGAATTTGTTGTGTGGAAGTGATCAGATTCAGATGTGCAGCGGAATCAGTGCCCACAGAAAGCTCAGAAGATGGGGAAGTATATATACTATGCCCTAAAAATGTTTTCAGCCACAGAAGGAACATACATGCAGTCATAGCACAAGAATGGAGCCAAATAGGAAAAAGTAAAAAAGCAGATGCCTTATTTCCAGTTGGATTTGCAAGGCTGGATTGGACCAAACTCCCACCTGGTGGGAAGCCACAATCAGATATTTCAAGCAAACATGGATTGCATGAAAATATGTGAATTCTTGAACTGGTCCTGGGTAACTGGGATTTCATCATTCAGAAAAAAACCCATAACCATCATACTAAAATTCCCAAGCCACAAAAAGAGCTGTGCCATGATGAGGTGCTTTGCTGACTTTTTTGGTGTTTCCTCTGGAGTACGCTGCTTCTAGGCAAAGGCAAACAAGTGGGTTTAGATCCTTTCTCCTTGATCCTAGGTTAAAAAAAGACTTATCTGCCCAGGGACGGTGCTAAATATAGTAGCTTACAATTAATTCTAGCCCTTAATATCTTCCCTTTTCAGACAACTATCATCTGCCCACAGTATTAATTCCTCTCCAGCTCTTGCCATTCATCAGCCAACACAAAAATACCCCTGGCTCTGGAAGAGGGCTTGTTCGGGGATGATGGGAGGGGTTGAGGTTTCTGTGACAGCCAGTAGAGGTTGAGGGGATTTGGGGCTGGAAAACAAGCAGCATCCATCTCTTGCTCTCTATTCTCCTCCTCCCTGTTTTTATCAGGACAAGGATTGGGGAATTCTCTTGGGAACTTTGCCAGCTTCCATGGCCTCTGACAACTGGCTGCAGCCACTAGCAATCCCGCCCACTGCTATGACCTCCCCTGGCCTCATGCTGGACATTTTGCAGGGCATTTCAGCAAGGGAAAAGCATTCATTTTCCTCTATGGCTAGATGTTATATAGGGAAGCCCACCCGGAAATAGACATACAACACCAGAATCAAAGAATTTTGTCCCTGAATTAAAAGTCTATCCTACCTTGACTGGCTCAGCCTGCTAAGCCCACTGGATTTAGCAGGGCAAGGATTTAAGCAGCTGTGTTTAGAACGAGAAAGGAACGGGAAAGCATGGGGAAATAAAGGAGAAAGAAGAAGAAGGGAAGGGGAAGGGGAAGGGGAAGGGGAAGGGGAAGGGGAAGGGGAAGGGGAAGGGGAAGGGGAAGGGGAAGGGGAAGGGGAAGGGGAAGGGGAAGGGGAAGGGGAAGGGGAAGGGGAAGGGGAAGGCAAGGCAAGGAAAGGCAGGGCAGTGCAGAGCAAGGCAGGGCAGGGCAAGGCAGGGCAAGCCAGGCCACTGTAAAGTGCATTGGCATCAAGTCTTGTGCCTTTCTATCTGGAAATGAGATGCAAAGCTCAGTCGGTGCATACTAGCTAGCAGACTAGACCAGGCTCAAACATATCCCAGGAGTTAACTGTCTAGTTTTCTAGAGCTTTTCCCAGTTTTCCAAAAGACAAAGGTGAGTGGTCAGATGTAGGTGTTATTCAGAAAGACCAGCTAGGAAGTGTAGAGATATCCATTGGCTCACTTCATTGTCCCCATTAACCAGCAGAGTAAAATAAATTTAATCTTTTAAGAAATCTGCATGCTGAAAGAGTAATTTGATCTAGTTTTACCTTTGGTCATACAAACACCTTCTAAAGGAACCAAACCTGTCCAGAAACCGTAACAAGCCATCTCTTCCATCCATCCCTATAAAAACCCTGCTATGTGACTACTGGACAAGACTGCAGAAAATGCCTTACTTGGAGAGCTAGCTATAAGGAGACAACTATACCAGTTGTAATTGTTTGAAAACAAAGAAATCTTGACATTTCAGAGCTTTTTTAATTTCTAAGGATGATTAGCAATGAAAAGCAGCTTACACGAGCTATTCAGATATCCTCAAATCTGTTCGCTATTCTTTTTCTCACTACTTTGTCCTGTACTGGCTTTATGATGGAGCTGTTGGTTAATAGGGATCAATGAGCAATCACATTTCCAAATCCAAATGGCTCAAATTTTAAGGCTGAGAAAGAACAGTGCTACACTGGTACAGAAATGGCAGCTGAGGCTGACAAAAATAGCGGGATCTGGATCAGTTCCCACTGTGCTATGATGGGTGAAATTTCATTTCGGTCTGTTTGTAGGAGTAATAGTACCCTTTGTCTGTCTCCCAGATTACACCATCTGCAAATGCCTCGTGTCGTCCATGCTGATGCACCCTACTTCAACTAGAATCTGGGGAATCGCTGAAACAGCAAGCACCTTTGTAGGTTCTTGCACACTGACTTAAGTCAGGATCTTGCTCTCAGTCTTTATTTGAAAATACCTTTGTATTGTGGTCTGACAGGAGTTGGCGGGGAGTGGTGGCAACGATAGGTTCTGTGGCTGAGCATTAGATTGAGGCAGACGGCAGGGTTCCCGGAGCCAGAGAAACCTGGGGAAGAGCAGAGAGCCCTGCCAGGTGCCAGCAGCTCTCATGAGCGAGGCGGGTGTGGCTTGGGCATTGCTGGGAGCAATCACAGGAGATTTAAATGGCCCTGGGCAAATGATCAGGAGTGCTGCCAACAGGGCAGGCAAGCAGGGCATGGTGCGTCAGCCAGGGTGTGGCATGGCAGTCTATGCCATAGTTCGCACAGGAGGACCCTGCAACCTCCTTGTAGGTGCATAGCCCAGGGAAGTGCTCTAGGTCTCTGCCAAAATGGTGGGCCTCAGAGCTAAAGCCAGTGCTCCTACAGAGAAAGCCCCTAAAATGTCTGAATCATCCACTCAGATGTTACTGGTAAAGAAGGAGATTTCAGTTCAGGTGGTAGGTTGCAGTGAGCGCCCAGACTCTTCTGGTGAAAAGGTAAGTACCTGCATAAGATGTGCACAAGTTGATGATCTGTTTCGTCAAGTAGATGAGTTGCAGGAAACAGTTAAAAGGCTGTGCAGTATTAGAGGAACCAAGACAGAGATAGCTGGTGGTTTCATAACCATGTCCCTATAGTGGACATTACTGAGAATGAGTCACCTTGGACCCTGGTGACCCACAAAAGCAGGCCTCCACTGCATTCTCCACCCTCTAGCATTACAACCATAAATCTTTAACAGCTATAGACACCCACGAGCAAGATCGGCAAGGGGAAACTGTAGCAGTAGCATACAGTGGATACCATGCATACAGAGAAGGCGGAGTTAGTGAATGCCTTCTTTACTTCAGTCTTTACTGCTAAGGCCCACCCTCAGGAATCCCAGATCCTGGAGGTAAGAGACAGAGCCTGGAGAAAGGAAGACTTGCCCTTGGTTGAGGAGGATCGGGTTAGAGACCATTAGGCACCCACAAATCCATGGGCCCTGATGGGATGCACCCAAAAGTGCTGAGGGAGCTGGCAGATGTTAATGCGAAGCCACTCTCCATCATCTCTGAAAGGTCATGGAGAACAGGAGAGGTGCCTGAGGACTGGAGGGGAGGCAATGTCACGCCTGTCCTCAAAAAGGGCAAGAAGGAGGACCCAGGAAACTACAGGCCAGTCAGCCTCACCTCCATCCCTGGAAAGGTGATGGGGCAGCTCATCCTGGATGTCATCTCTAAGCATGTAGAGGAAAAGAAGGTTATCAGGTGTGATCAACCAAGGTGTGATCAATCAGGTGTGATCACCAAGGGGAAATCATGCTTGACCAATAGGATAGCCTTTTATGACGGCACGACTGTCTGGGTGGATGAGGGGAGAGCAGTGGACATTGTCTACCTCGACTTCAGCAGGGCTTTTGACACAGTCTCCCATAACATCCTCATAGGTAAGCTTAGGAAGTGTGGGTTAGGTGAGTGGACAGTGAGGTGGATTGAGAACTGGCTGAATGGCAGAGGTCAGAGGGTTGTGATTAGTGGTGCAGAGTCCAGCTGGAGGCCTGTAACTAGCAGTGTTCCCCAGGGGACCAGTCTTGTTCAACATATTCATCAACGACCCGGATGAGGGGACAGAGCGTACCCTCAGCAGGTTTGCTGATGACACGAAACAGGGAAGAGTGGCTGACACACCAGAAGGCTGTGCCACCATTCAGCAACACCTGGACAGGCTTGAGAGATGGGCGGAGAGGAACCTACTGAAGTTCAACAAGGGCAAGTGTAGGGTGCTGCACCTCTGGAGGAATAACCCCATGCGCCGGTACAGGTTAGCGGTTGACCTGCTGGAAAGCAGCTCTGCAGAGAGGGATCTGGGAGTCCTGGTGGACAACAAGTTGCCCACGAGCCAGCAATGTGCCCTTGTGGCCAAGAAGGCCCTGGTATCCAGGGGTGTATTAAAAAGAGCATGGCCAGCAGGTGGAGAGACGTCACCCCCCCATCTACTCTGCCCTGGTGAGGCCAGATCTGGAGTAACGTGTCCAGTTCTGGGCTGCCCAGTTCAAGAAAGGCAGGGAATTACTGGAGAGAGTCCAGTGGAGGGCTACAAAGATGATCCGCGGACTGGAGCATCTCTCTCATAAAGAAAGGCTGAGAGCCCTGGGGGTGTTCAGCCTGGAGCAGAGAATCCTGAGAGGGCATCTCATCAATGCTTATCAAGATCTAAAGGGTGGGTGGCAAGAGGATGGAGCCAGACTGTTTTCAGTGGTGTCCAGCAACAGGACAAGGGGTAACAGGCATAAACTGGAACACAGTAAATTCCATCTCAACATGAGGACAAACTTCTTTACTGTGAGGGTGGCAGAGCACTGGCACAGGCTGCCCAGAGAGGCTGTGGAGTCTCCTCTCCTGTGGAGAGATTCAAAACCCGCCTGGGCATGACCCAGTGCAACCTGCTCTAGGTGACCCTGCTTTAGCAGGTTGGTTAGACTAGATGATCTCCAGAGGTCCCTTCCACCCCCTGCCAGTTTGTGATTCTGTGATTTTGTGCAAATGAGTCCTTCTGTTCTAAATTCAGGACATAAATCTCTAAAGCCAGTCCAGATTTAGTCAGTGAAAGGTATGGACTTCTCTCACTCACAGTGTTGTATTATATCTGGGAGAACCATAAATACATGGTTCTGAACCTGGATTTCATTCAGCACCATCTTGCTGAGTATTAACTCCTTCTCAGTCTAGCCCTCCCCCCTGCCCCAACACTTACAGTGCTTGCAAATTTAACTGGGACGATGGAAGGCTGATGGTGGCCCCAGTGTATCCTTCAGGAAGAGCAAGTAATTTATTTTGCTCAGGATCCACGGTTTTCAATTCTGGAGACATAAAATGTTCACAGCTCTAGCACAGCCTTCAAACTGTATTTTGAAAGGAAGAGTGCGCTCCTTCTAAAATATCAGGTGGAGTTCCAGTGTCTTGGCTAATATTTAAGCTAACACGTTGGCTGTGAAAACACAAGCTCAGCAAGTTTTGCTTCCTCCCTTTCCAGCCACATCCCAGATATCTTCTCTCTTGCTTCTCTAGCACAGAGCACATAAAGAGGACTCTTAGAAGCCTCAGGTCTGTCCTCCTCCTCCAACGAGACTGAGGTTTTTTGATCACAACTTTTTGCCTAATTCCATTTGTCCTTTACTCTATGATTCCCTCCTAGACAGACATGAGTTTTAAGAGCTTCCATAGTTAATCCAAAATGTGATTTGCATTTAAACCCAGGAACTGAACAGAGTACAGAGTCATGTGAAGGAGGTACTGAACGGCAGATTATTTTTTTTTTTCTTTACCTAAAGGTGCAGATTCAGACAGTGAAGTCAATTTAGCAGTGATGTACTGTCACAAAAAATAGTCAGATTCCATTCCCTATTCCCCATCTTTGGCCATGATCATGCTGTTTTTCCCTCTACATGAGATCCAGCACTCCTGTGCTCACAGGGGATGTCAGATCAGTGGGCTAATGCAACAGCAAATTAGAATAGCCAGTGCACCCTCCAGCTGCATGAACACACAAGGTAGTGAAGGAGAAGCAGGTGAATGCATAGCCAACTGCAGAGGGAGGTTTGATTAAAAAAATCTAAAGCCTTCTGTGACTCTGATGTTCCTGTTGCTTTTTGGAGCACTCTGTAACAGAGTTGCCAAGAGCTTTTTTTATAAAAGCATGTGGTCAAGCACCCTTGAATCACAACTTCACACACTTCTAGCAGCTGGCAATAGCATGAAACAATGAAATCAGCTGGTAGGTTTGTAATCATAGCTAGTCCTCAACGACGATTGCAAAAACAGCATTTCTATAGACAAAACTGGAGGTACAGGCACAAAAGGACATTTTCAATGCAATAGGGCTTGAGATGTCCTCTGATTCTTGCTACTCTTTTCCAGGGTCTCTAGGGATAGAAGTGCCCATCCAAAGGATCCACACAGACTCCTGCTGTTGCCCAGCTGTAAAAGATGTCCTCTTGCAAAAACACCACCTGCCCCCTACAGCTCTGAGATCTAGTCACCCACCCTGATATTCTGATGACTAATGCCCTACAGTGTTGACTGGAAACTTTCCATGAAAATAGTGGATGTAAATAATTTTCTGGTGCTGCAAAATATGGTTTCATCAATAATTTGAAAATGTACTGTTAGATGAAGGAACTTGCATTAAGCAACAAGTGTGTTTCCATTCAGTCCTTGACTGTTCCCTGATGGTTTACCCTGGGGAGCTGCTGTAGAGGATAGATGGGAACATGCAAGTATTCATGTTGCAGCTCTGGGGAGCCCCATCCATGCACACCATCCATGGCAGTCAAGACTCCTTGCAACTCCAGTAATAAATTGAATTAATCACAAACTGCTGAATACACACAGTGCGTGGAACCTGTGACATAACACTGAGACTGTGATTATGCTGGGGGAGTCTGAGCGCTCTGGGAGAGCCAGCCCTGGAAAAGCGTGCCATGGGCTTCTCATGGAGGTGGAGACACCTATCACCTCTGTAGTGCATTCAGGGCTGAACAGCTCTGGTGAAATCCCACCAGCGAACAAATATGGAAACATGACGTTCTATTTCCAAAACCTTTTCTTTCCCCCTCAGAATCACTATTTTGTAGGGAACTTCAGAACACGTTTCAAACAGATTACTGAAATTCAGCTAGCTCTTTCCCAGGGATGCTTCAAGGTAGAGAAGATATTTCAAAATAAGGTAGCTCAAACCTTCTTTTCCAAACTTACCCACCCATTTCAAGAGCAACCTCCAGCTGCACTATGGTATGAAAGATGGGGTCTGAAGGGTCCCGCGAGCATGGGCTCTGTAGCAGTGGCATGCCATGAACCAAGACACACACCTCTCCAAAACCACAGACTCACTGACCTATGGTCTCCATGTACTGGCATTCTCCCTCTCACACACAGTGTTTCTGAGCTCTAATACCCATTTTTACTAGCCAGCCATCTGTACATAGTCATGTCTTTTCTACACCAGCATTTCCCTCAAAGTTCAGCATAGCTCCAACTTACCCAAAGGCCTTGCATGTAGCAAACTGGGTCTATCCAGGCCTTCAGTGCTCCTGCTTTGAGCTTAGGGTGCAGGTTTTTAATCTACTTGCAAGTCTCTTGTTTGATGATCCCTGCCTGATCACTTACTATCCTGCTGCCATCACACCTGATTCTATTGTGCTTAGAGAGCAGCAGAAACAATGACATCTAATTTGCCAGATGAACCTGAACTTCAGGTCTCTAGAGCCACTTCTGGCTTTCTTCTAGAAGGAGGAGAGCACCTTCTCATTTCTTTTCTGTACAGAGGGAGCCCATGGAAAACATAAGTACATAGTCTCCTACTTTCCTTGTTTTAACAGTCTGTATTCTCAATTGAAAATCCACCTTGGTTTCTTGCCAGAAATAGCAAAGACAGACCATTGAATCAATTGCAACAGATGACCATCTCTGAAATAGCTATCAAACCTGCAGTTACATAAAAGCATAATGCATGTTTCTGTTTCTCCTTTAATGCCTTTTCCAGCCCCTAGTTCTACCTGTGAGCTTCATGTTGTCAGCCTGGCTGCTGTTAGATATTTGCTTATTTGAGAAGAAGGATTATTTATGCATAAAGAAATTAAACTGGAGAGTTCAATATATACAAATCATAATACTAAGGTATCTTAAAACCAACTAGTGAAAAAAAGCAGAATAAAGCAAAGGGGATCATAGGTGAGTCCTCAAGACAATACCACAGCACAAATATAATGTAAGGAAAAATATTTGAAACATATTTTTATATATATGAAAATGCAATGAAAAAAATGATTACTGATGAGCAAAATATTGTCTTCTTTTCTGGAAGCTAGCAGTTATGTTATTGGGTTTCCAGGGCCTTGCAATCTTAAAAGTGAAAGTGTGTGTCAAAATCACCCACTGAAGACTGGTCATTTTCTGAAACCAAGGGATTTCAACATGCCAAATCAGATCAGGATCATGAGCCTTGAACTGAGAGCTTGCTCCTCTTGAAACCTAAGGAGGTGGTCCTGCTGAAGATAGGATTTCCAGCCTCATAAAATCCCTGCCTGTGTAGACAGCCAGGAGCTGTCACTCAGGAACAAGCTGCTCTTGTTGTTTGAAGCTTTCCAGAAGGGTGTCATCTATACGCCTTGGCTGTTTTCGAGGATCAGAGGTAAGGACAGCAGTCATCTTAACTAGCGTATGGTCTGTTGCGTTACGGAGAAAGAGGCCAATACAATTTTGGTTTCATTCAGCAGGGAAGAGTTCATCTCAGAGTGTTTATTAGCAATAGCTGCAAACATTTCTTAAGAAAAAACAAATTAAAATAGTATCCTTAATGTAATGCATGCTCAGGATAGCCTCTAAAAGGACCTTCTGTTCTTCCCACCCTGGCCTCATCCACTACAAGAATGTTCTGAGCTCATTGGTAAAGCTTTCTATGCAATTTAGTTAATATAATTCCAAAATGAAATACAGGAGAGTGTAGAAAATGTCACAGATTGTTCAAATGTCTCCTTTATCTTCTAGAAAAGATGTTACTTTATATTTGATGGCTTACTCTTGCTCTGCGGAAAGGCATACTGACCCTTGCAGGAATAAGAATGACTTGCCAGGAAATAGAAAATCAAGCTATTTTCTAATCAAACTATCTGCTTACTATCATTAATTTTATTGGTTTATATTGGTGTAAATTCCCAAATTATTCACTTCCAGGGTAACTGTAAGACATGTCTCCTCTCTGGATTTTAAAGAGAGAAGTACACTGAGGTCAAGGTTGGCTGCATGCAATATGTTTTGCATTAAGGTTTTGTTTTTCCTCTACTTTTTGTTATGGAAGCTGCTGTTGTTAAGCAACAACCCTGCTGAATTCCTCACCCTGGGGACTGGTGCTGGAAACATAAACATAACCAGACATTCTCCAGCTCTCTGGTTCTACTACAGTGCTCAGAAATCACCAAAAGAGGTGGTCTGCAGCAGCAAGAATAACAAAAAACTGAGGAATTAATCCCTCTAGATAATCTAAATAAGTGTATGGCATGTAATAGCATGGTACAAGACCTCTCACTGGAGAAGATATGTGCTCTCTAGGAGCTGCAGCTAAGCTGAAGAATGCCAGTGAAGTGTCTTTTGTCAGAGTTTGGGAGCATCAGTAAGATTTAGCTTTCCTTTGCTTGAGGCTCAAAAGTTCAGCTTGTGAGCCTGCGCAACAATTTATGTGCTGCTTTGTACCTAGAGGATGTGTACTTTCCATTCGGAACACCTGGATACTACTACCCACTGCTCCTGTTCCATGTGGGGGCAATGAATGTTCAGATTGGAGTGCGAGGATGATTAAAAGAGACATCAGGGCCTTGGGACAGTCACTAAGGGGATTTGGAGCACAGGTTATTTTTTCATCCCTACTTCCTATTGTGGGCAATGACATTGAAAGGATCAGACGAGCTCAGTCTATTAATACGTGGCTCCGTGGCTTGTGTCACCGCCACAATTTTGGGTTTTTCAACAATGGAATGGCCTATGATGCACCAGGCCTGCTGGCAGCAGATGGAGGTTGGCTCACTCAAAGGGGAAGAAGGGTTTTCACCCAAAAATTAGCAGGGCTCATTAACAGGGCTTTAAACTAGATTAGATGGGGGAAGGGGCTATTATTGGGTTTGCCCGTGACCAACCAAGGGGTGTTGTACCAAGGATAAAAGGATGGGGTACTGGTGAGGGCCTGCAGCCATTCGCTCCAAAATGTGCTGGCTATGCTGCAGCATGCTCAAAGGCTTATGTAGACAAGCCAGGAGCTCATGGACCAACAGGAGCCAATGGGGAGGCACTCTTAATACACGGCATAGGAATGGCGCCTGGAGAGCAGTGGGTGTGTTGATCTGCTTGAGGGTAGGGTGGCTCTGCAGAGGGATCTGGACAGGCTGGACCAATCGGCTGAGGCCAATGGTATGAGGTTCAACAAAGCCAAGTGCCGGGTCCTGCACTTGGGTCACAACAGCCCCATGGACGCTACAGGCTTGGGGCGGAGTGGCTTGAAAGCTGCCTGGCGGAAAAGGACCGGGGGGTGTTGGTGGACAGCTGGCTGAATGTGAGCCGGCAGTGTGCCCAGGTGGCCAAGAAGGCCAACAGCATCCTGGCCTGTATCAGGAATAGTGTGGTGAGCAGGACTAGGGAAGTGATCATCCCCCTGTAATCAGAACTGGTGAGATCCCGCCTCAAGTACTGTGTTCAGTTTTGGGCCCCTCACTACAGGAAGGACATTGTTCTGTTGGAGCGTGTCCAGAGAAGGGCAACGAAGCTGGTGAGGGGTCTGGAGGACAAATCTTATGAGGAATGACTGAGGGAACTGCGGTTGTTCAGCCTGGAGCCTGTTCTGCTCACTTCTTTTCCCATCAGGAAGTCTAAGAGATGTCAGTGTTTCTACATTATTCCCTAAATCAAAGGCAAGAAAGTTACAGTGTTTTACAAGAAAGTTTTACAGGAGTCAGATACCTGTGCACCAGGAAGTTTGATGGGCTCCCCAGTGCTGTTGTCAGAAAGCAAAACTGAGCAATATAACTTGAAAAGTCTGTCTCCCGCAGGGAGGCAAGTGGCTCCTCCACTCCCCACAGCCCTTAGGGGGACCTGGTCAATGTTCCACAGAAGACTCCAAGTGTAAATCATCAGAATAAAACCAATTCAAAGACATTCTCCCATGAGGAGTGTTGTACAGTCTCCATCCTTGGAGATTTTCAAGAGCCAACAGGACAAAGATATGAGCAACCTGGTCTGAGCTCAGCACTGATCCTGTTTAGAGCAGGAGCTTGGAGTAGAGACCTCCTGAGGTCCTTCACAGCCTGAATTATCCCCTGATCTGGCAATGTAAAAAAGCCATTCCAGGTGAAGATCACGCTACCTGGTCTCCTCTTCCCAGTTCATCTTAAAACTCATGGACTTAAATGTCCAATAAAGTATACACTGTTCAGAAAGAAATCTCAAGATCTGTTTAGTAATAGCTGCACAACAGAAACTATGGGCTGTTAATTTGATTGGTTTACTGCACAGGAGAAATAAAGAGATTTTCTGGTCTCTACTTACTTAGGTGCTTTGTATTTTTCTGACGGATGTGCCAGACCTATTATGTAGAAAACATGGGTGTTTCCTAAAAAACACGTCTTTTTGTCTCTTTTTTTTTTGTTGTATTTTATATCATGTCTGGTCTTTTATATCATGTCTGTCATAAGATTTTATTTTGCTAATTAAAGGTACACAAGTCTACAAGGATATTTAAGAAGAAAAAAAAAAAAAGCCAGGCAGAAAAGCCGCTTAGAGCTGAATTTAAATGATGGGATTTGGGGAACATATGCTTCAGTCAGTCTCTTTAAACAGAAGTACAACTCTGAATAAATTCTCGTGCACATCTTAAAGGTTGCTTCCAACCTAGGCAATTCTATGATTCTATCTGAAAATAAACAATCTGAGAATAGGACCCATACCCAGCTGAGATCTACCCAAGTATTGTCAGCACTTTCATTTCCCCATATTTATACAATTTTAAAACCCCTAAAACTGTGACAACCTTGCCAGCAATGCTAGTTTCCTTTTCCAGTTCACCTACCAGGAATTAATTCTTGGCTTAATATCTGCCAAGGAGCAAGGAGCTGCCAGGAGCTGTTAGCCAGAGGGGTCGTCCTGAGTGGCTGGTACCCCATCAACCCCTGGGACCACCATGCCGTGGCCATGCTCTGAGAGATGGACACAGATGGGGTGGCTGGCTGGTAAGTGCCACCAGAGCAGAGGAGCGGGCTTCCCAGACCCCTGCAGGTGCACAGCTCCTGCCCCTGCACCAGCCAGTCGCAAAAAGGGG
This sequence comes from Vanellus vanellus, assembly GCF_965231255.1. Classification (NCBI taxonomy): domain Eukaryota; kingdom Metazoa; phylum Chordata; class Aves; order Charadriiformes; family Charadriidae; genus Vanellus; species Vanellus vanellus. Next base: position 337,808 of record NC_138923.1, read on the forward strand.
TCCAAAACATCTTGTCGAATCGGCTTTTTGACTGTGGAAGTCTGTGGGGCTTTAAACTAGAATATTAAATGTGTGACGCATAAAACACAGAAATAAATATCACCCTCTATTTTTTTTGGAAATAAATTGTATGAGGTTTTTTTGGTTTCAGTTAGTGCCAAAGAATCCCAGACTTTTCTTTTGTACCTTTCTTAATGGAACTGAAATGAGGAGAGTTAAAGTTACAGAGTGAATTTCCAGGACTGTGCATATAGTACTATATTATCAAAGTAAATATTGTCCTTAATCCTAATCACCAAGCCATCATTTATTGTGACTAATGGTTATTACTAACCCATAATCCAGAGGTGCAGGAGTATGGACTACTGCTCTACTTATAGGATCCCTGGCAAATGCACACAAACAATCTTTTCCCCAAAAGTGGACTTCATCAATCCAACTGCTGTAGCCCACACGACACTTGGAACAGCCTCATGGTAAAATGGCCTCATGTGAAAATCTCCCTGTCATTATTCATCTTGCACTGAAGAGCCTCTAATTGTTTTAGGCATAACTTTTCCTTCTCCTTCCCTATTAATACCCACCTGCCTTCTGCCCTGGCAGGTTTTCCAGAGATGAGTGGATGGCTTCATGGGCTTTTTCTGAGACTGGATTTCATACAAAAAAGGCTTTGGGAGCCAGTTGACCAAATTCCAGCTTGGGAATGACAATATTCACATGCTGACATCAGAGGGTAAAGAGACTGCTAACGCATTTTCCTAACAGTGTCCTCACGCAGCATGAATGGTCCAATGAAAATGAAAATCAGTCCAAATGCGATGGCTCCTCAGCAGAGCCTGGCCAGGGAAATATGGAAACAGCCCCATCCCCAGGCCCTTGCCTTCAAGCAGAGCCTTTGAGGGAGAAAATGGATGTGGCTGCTATTTCAGCTGACTCAGTGAGGTCAATCCACTGTTTTACTCCAAGACAAGAGGGAGAAAGATAATGGAGGGAGGCCCGAACTTTAGAGGGAACAAGGCAATCATAAAAATGGATCACCAAAATAAATCATTATAAACAAACAAAATAAATAATAAATAAACATTTCCCAAAAAAGTCATCAGCTTTTCCTGGAAGTCTAAAGATGAGACAGGAGACTCAGCTAACATCCAGGAGCATTGACTTCGGTTGTGCTGTGGATATTTAATGAGTTGAGGAGTGGCCCTGAGCTAAACAGGGGTTAGGAATCTCTTCAGTAAGAAATCAGAATTCCTAAAGACCACAGAAACAGAAATACAGAATAAAAATCCAACAAAGCACTGGCATAACTTGTGTGTGTGTATATAATTGCATAATCACTGTGTCTGTAAATTGTTGTGATTAGGCTATAACAAGCTTCGCATTGACCTGAGAGACTTTGACAACAGCTATCGTTTTGCTTAATACACATAATTCAAAAATTTAGGGGAGACTGAAAATTACAAACTGATCCTTTGGAAAGTTCAGTGGTGGCAATGCAGGTAAGGAGGATCCAAAGGATAAACCGAAGCTTCCAGCAAGGCAGGGTGATCTGCAGATGAAATGTTGTATTATACGAACATGAAATGCTTTTTGCATCATGTGAATGATCTTGTCTTATCTGTCCTGTAAGGGACCACAAAGACTTTTCATGGGCTGCCACCACCAGGGATGCTCAGAGCACAGGTAATAGAGCATCGAACATAATCACAGAGCCCCATGAAATACCACCTCAGAACATTACCAATGCTCCAGGGGTTACAAGTTTCCCCTCAGACCAAGGTCACTAATCCTAAAGAATAAAAAGGCATAGCATAATTTAATAACACTCCCTGGAGATCTGTGAAGGCAAAGCTCTCACTCCATCAGGGATCTAGAATTAGTTGTACTGCCTAAGCTTTCTATTTGCAAATGGAAACTTTGATACAGCAACACTTCGCTGAAGAGGGACCTGGATATGGAATTTATTGGACACTTAAAATAGCAACTGATAGCTGTCGACATTTGAGACCTGAATGGGGATAATAGGAGAAGTACATGCAAAACCTTCACCAAGAACCAAATAGTTCACCTCATGCAGGTATAACTTCCAGTTGTGTGATATTTGCCTGGTTCACCAACAGGCAAATTGTTGGAAAAATTATTCTACTTTTCAGCTCTTGCCATCCTTGCCTGTTTGGTATGCATACCCTTACCAGATGCCCCTGCGGTAAGAACCTCCTTTGCCTCTTTCCTGAGCACATTCCTCATCCAACCAGTTGTGCCAGAGAGACCAGTCTCACCTATGTCTCCACGGCTCTGTATATGGGAAAAATTAATATCAGCAAAGGAAAAGGGCTGGGCCATTTCTTTTCCACTCTTCAAGATTCATCTGAGCAGGGAAGGTGCAGAGCAGCTTCTTCGTATCCTATAAATCACATCACTTCCCGTCTTCCCTGCTCTCAGTGATGAACAGCTGACAGCCTTTCACAGACCAGAAGAGGTGTTACCAGAGATTGTAAAGTAACTTGAAAATGGAATGCAGCAGGAAATATCTTGTCAAAGCAGAGTCTGATAGAGAGGCTGGTAGGAAAGAACCCACTAAAATTAAATCCTTTTTGGGTAGGCTGTCTCAATATATCACCGTAAGGAGAGTTAGGCAAAGGCTCCCCAGCAGAGGAAACCAAGCAAATGCCAAAGCAAATGTTCAGTAAGGGCATGCAGCTGGTGTGCAATAACTGATAGATACCTGTCCAATTGGCTCTTGAAATTAGGAAATCACTGTGCCCCAAAATCAGTGTAAGCGATGTGAGAAGGGAGCCCCTAGATGCAGGTTCAAAGTGGGTGCTGGCTGCCTGGCGCCAAGATGTGCTACAGCCAACACCAGCTATGGGAAATGGCTGTCTTCGCTCTGCCCAGCGGGAAGGGTCTGTGGGCACCAGTCAAGACGAGTGAAACCAGCTGAGCTCTTCACAGCCAGGACCTTCCATTGAAGCTGGCCTGGGAAAGCAGAGAGTGAATCCTTGCTCAGCAACACAGCATGTGAAATCCAAGGGGTGAGCAGGGGAAAGTCTCCTCCCTTCGCTTCCCCACGTTCCTCCTCCCTGGGGAGGACAACTGTATTTAGAACTCTACCAGTTACCTGTGCCTTTTTGGAGCCTCGGGAACTGGTTTTATAGTAAGGACAAGGGACATGTGCAGCAGGTGTCTCAGCACTGAGCTGCTCAGGCACTCAAAGACACCACATGCTCACAAAACCCAGAAGCAGACAGGGAAAACCAAGGAACAACTTTTAAAAAAAATGCTCTTAGCTTGGGCAAATGTCCCCACCACAGATACTAAGACTGGTTATGGGCTGAAGAAATTCTCCCTCAGAAATATGTGTTCATCAAAAAAAACCTGAAAACTTTGTTATTCGCACATAGGGAAGAGCTACAAATGGCACAGCCTACAAAAAGTTAAGCCGGAAGAACATCTTTCCTTGTTGCTTTGGATAACCTGCTCTTGCAGGTTGACATCACTCCTTTCCAGCAAGGCAAGTCTCCAAAGCTCATGGAGCCTTCCCTTGAGCACCCACAACGGTGCCAACTCTCAAGCAAGCTCTTATTTCACATCGCCTAAAGTTAGATCTGTCAGAGTTTACCTTCCAGCTCCCCAGTGCCAACTGTCTGCTCTTCTTGCAGCTTTAGGAGTTGCGTGGCAATGTCCTTAGGTTAGCACAGAGCACAGGAATGCAATAACTGGGGCTTACTGCTTGTTTTAGGTACTTACAGCTTTTGGAGCTTTTCCCATGCTCCCTGCAAAGCTCTAGCATCCCGGTGGCAGCAAAGCTCCAGGACCCCAGCAGAAGCCAGGATTTCACCTACAATTTTGCATTAAGTGATGCTAAATCCCCTGTTGCACCCAATTATGATGCTCTCACATTAATGTTTTGAATCTCTTCTGTCATCTGGCTTTGCTTTCTGATTTGCTAAGCTTAATTTATTGGGGATTTGCAGATCAGTTCAATTCTGGGGACTTCACTCTTGGCATTTATGTCTCTAGAGGTGAAGTGATGGGTTGCAGTGTTCAGAGGTGCTCCCCATTCACCCAGTGTGCTTAAAATTCTTGTTTTCTCATCCCCAAAGTGATCCTGGACTTTCAAGACTCGCAGGGGATGTTTCCCAGGGGTCAAGGGGAATCTACATAGAAAGAAGAATTGCTGATTGTGTAAATGATCAGCCCTCTGCAATCTTCACTGAGTCCCAGGATGAGGAAAAACAATGAAGGACATATTGATCACTGGGCCAATTTCACAATCTACCCTCAGGGGCTTGACCTACTTTGGACTAAGCTTGGTCATTGGCAGATTCCCTCCTGCTCCCAAAAGTAGCTGCATGCATAAAGATACTGCTGCTCTCCTCGGATGGAAGTGGGGTGACATCTCCAGGTGTCCCTCAAGTTGGATGGAGCCCGCAGCTGGTAACACCTAAGGGGATGCATGAGTGCTGGATAGATACATCATAGCTGCCTCCACAACATACATTCTCACTCAGCCCAACCCAGAGTTGGCCACTCCGCTAATGCAGCAACTGGGAAAAGCTGGGCAAACCCATTCTTTTTTTTTTTTTTTTTTTTTGGCAGGACAGATCTAGCCTGGAGCCCTTGAGAGACTGTAACGATGGGGTAATCTGCAAGACCAGTTTTGCCATTGCTTTTTGGAGTGATTTACCAAGGGAAAGAGCTGAGGATAGCAGTTTTTGCCTCCAGATAGTTGGAACAAGGTATTGCAGCCATTTCCAGGCACAGAGCACAGGATATAAGGCACTGGGCAGGAGAAGGCTTCTCAGTGCTGGGGCCGGCTCTTCTTCATCCCCACCTGCCCCATGGGGCAGACACAGGTTTGTCCCAGATGAGCTGCACAGGCTGGACAGATGAGAGAAGAGGGGTGCACGAGTCCCCAGTCACCCTATAGCTGCCCTGCATAGACATCTCCCTCCTTAGCAGCTCAGAGGCACCTGCTCATCTTTTTTCTCTTTCTTTCTGAAAAGCTGAAGAAAGAAGCTACTCTCATTTCACCCCAAGAAGTGCATGCAGAGTGCTTGCCATGGATGAGATACTTTTTCCCATGTAAAGTGAAACCCAAACTTGAATGCCACCAGTCTGATCACAATCCCTCTGATTTTCTGGCACTTTTTTCAGATAGGGGCAGGAAAGGGGGGGGGGGGGGGGGGGAGGTCTGTTCGCTGCCAGAATTGGTTCTCAGGAATGACAATAATCACATCTACTGAATTATTATTTTACATGCATGCATATATGAATATGTATAAAAATGTGTACATGAGTGTGTGTATGTATGGGCTATTTGGGGGACACAGAATTTAAGTGACAACCAAATACTTATCTCTCCCCTGCCTTCTCCCATTTGCTTAACATTAAAGTAGGCTGTCATGTATCATTGGAATTTGGGATGTTAGAGGAACTTCATGATAAAGGTGAATGCTTAAGGGGGAGCTATGTTCTGTGTCTAGTATCCTGATAGCTGGGAAAGGCTCCAAGAAATCAGGCTCCTCTGAACTGGGATGCAACAATAAGGAGAAAAATACTTTAATTCTGCCCTCTGCTAAAATCCATAAACTTTACATGCTCTGTGTCTGCGGGTTACATGGGGGTCAAACTTGATGAGGCAGTTTGGACCTCTAGTAATACTGTCACAAACCAGCAGAGCACAGGGCAAAGAGCAGAGCCACAGCAAAGCAAAACAGAAATCCTGCTCACTATTACAATGAATAGGGACAGAATTAAAAAAAAAAAAAAAAAAAGCTGGTGGAGAGGTGAAATTAAACATGCTCTGCCCACCTAACCTTGCCTGAAAACACAGAGTTTTAACTCTGTATCAGTCATGGATCATGTATAAACTGAAACCTCTGTTTGAAGGGCTGCAAAGTGACGCAGGGCTGCCTGGCAGGCAGAGCATTGGAGCATGAGCCATGGTGGGCAGCTGCTTTCTGCCGGTGGCCTCAGCTGACCTTGGGCTTTTTGTCTCCAGTACCTCATTTTCCCAAACTATGCAGTAAGTTCGGCTCTTTGTAAAGGGCCACTAGCAGGCAGGATGAGGCAAGCTGTCTGCACTTACCTAAACCTATGTTTTTACTGGTTCATTGCCTCTAGAAATACAATATGGGAGAGGAAAGGCATCCAAAATTTGCAGAGGACAGAGGCGAGGCAGGCTGGGGCAGCGGGCAAGAACTTTCCCATCAGACTTCTGGAAAGTGGCTTATCTGGGAAACAGCTTGAGACCCAGCCAGAGTACCAGACCTGAGAGCAAGCAGTAGGCAAGCGCAGAGGTGGAGCTTATGCTGGGTTTTTTTGTTAGATATAAAAGGCTTAGATGGGTCAATGCTAACCACAGCGCCTGGGACGTGGATGAGAGGAGCTGCACAGAGAGCGGAGAGCACTGCCAGCCATGGGGAGGGCAGCCCCAACCGTCCTGGTACTGCTCAGCCTGACAGTGACTACTTGTGATGCCCAGGACACCTGCCCAGGTGAGTGGGGCACAAATCCTACTGCCATTCCGCTGAGACAGCCTGTTTCATCTCCCCCCAGAACACAAGGAACTGGGAGGGGAGGAGGGGAATATGATTTTTTTTCCTTCTATGCTTTTTTTTAATTTAGCTGTAAGCGGGAGGAGGGTAAGGGGAAGGCTAAAGTCTCAGCAGCCACATTACAAAACTGCTGGCTCCAACCAAAGATGTAGAATCCTCCCCAGCTCACCAGTGGGATGTCCAGGAACAAACTGTCCCAGTCAAGGTTGTCCATCCTGGTTAAGGGGTTTTGTTCATGGTGCCTTGGCCCAGTTTGTAAAGGATGCAGAGCAATACAAAGGATCAGTCAAGTGCTTGCTGGGTGCCAGGCACCCTGGCAGCCCGGGGACACTGCACAACACAGCTTTCTGTCTATATTCCTCGAGAAGGTGACAGGGGCGATTTCAAACTGACCCACTTTCAGGAAATTTAGTAGAACCTTTACTGTCCACAGGTCCATCAATGTCACTTACTCTGCCATCAATACCCCCTCAGGGCACCTCTCAGTTTTTGTTTTGTTAAGCTACGGTATATTTGTCATACATGTAATGCCATATGCAGCAGCCTCCTCTCCCACTGAACTCCCCTAAAGACAGAGAGATTCAGTGTCTAGCTCCTGCAATATGTGAGATCCTCAATGCCATCTGTTAATCCATACAACGCCTCCAAACTCTCATTCTCATTGCTTTTGCTTGCACTGTTCCTCAACTCCAGAGGGTTTGGTTTTCTCTCTAAGACATTTCAGAGCCCTAATAATCTCCATGAAGACTGTTTTCATTTCCTCAGAGGTGAGAATAGTGGGACTCAGTGATGTTGACCGGCTCGCCATTCTCCAAGGATGCCCAGGGATCCCAGGTGCCTCTGGCCCAAAAGGAGAACCAGGTCTCCCAGGAATGAAAGGTGAGGCCCCAAAAGCCAGCGATGAACACTGTGATACCAGATGCCTTTGTTGCTTTGGGTAGGGGAGGCAAGATGAGGCTGGAGCAGGCTGGCCTGGCACTGGCTTCTGTGAGCAGCTGGAGATACGAATAGGAGTAGAAAACACACCATCTAGAGATCCAGAAGGATGGGATCACATGAAGTCACCTTTTTTTCCTGAGTTCTGTCACAAGTCTGAAGCGGTCCTGGGGTATGAGCTGTCATAACTCACTTGTTTCTTCTACAGTAAAAGCATCTGTTTATTTTCCAAGTTTTTATTGAACAGTCTGGGTGGGAGGGAGGCTGCAATGGTCCTGCACGTCTAGAGGGGAACAGTTTGGGAACTGTACTGGCACCCCCTAACCCAGGAAGCAAGGGAGATGAGGCTCCTGCAGGGTTTTCATAGCCATCTCAGAGAGAACGTGAATCACATCAGCAGAGGGAGCATATCCACCCAGCAAAATCCATAGACTGGCTCCAAGATGTACAAAGCCCCCAGCAATTCATACATGAACTGCAAATTAGGACTTGCACTGGCAGAAGCAGTATTGTGTAGCTTCAACAGAAGAAAGGAAGTAAGATAAGTTGCAAGACAGAATCTAATTAACAAAACCCAGCTCCCTTGTTTCTGCGAAAGCCAAGACCCAGCTGCTGGGTCTTCTGTATCATCTCCCCTCTGGTTGTCTTCCAATGTGTACATACAAACTGAGTCTTTCATTGCAGGAGAAATGGGACCCCAGGGATTCCCCGGGAAAGCAGGACCGCCTGGTGCAAAAGGTAATGCATAACATATTCACCTCTAATCCATAAATCTACCCAAGTTCAGGACGTGCACTGGGAGACTGGGTCTTACAGAGATGAACTGTAGACCTGGTCATACTCTGAGAAACAGCCCTGAAGTAGCATAGGCAAAGCAGAATTTGGGGGTATGGATCTCACATTGGGTGAATACTAGAAACAGTGTCCTTGAGTGGGACCACATCATAGAGGAAGATACTACTCTTCTTCTCGAAGTTCCCCACTGACCCTTACCAGCCCCCTAAAATCAGACCTCTCCCCATTACCCATACCTTAACCTGCCTCCACGACAAACCCACCCAAATGCCCCCCCTCTCTGGGGAGCTTGGGGTGCTTTGGCCAGGAGGCCTGATGCAGAGACACAATGCTGAGTGCTTCCAGCAGCCTCCAGGCTTGGACTCGGCATACGATCCCATTGTAGCCCACTTAACCAGAAGGATGGGATCAAACCAGCAGGAAACAGCTGGCACAGAGTGAAGCAAGGACAGAATAGGGGGTTCTTTGCAATGGAATGAGCCGCTAAAAAGAGGAAGATGTCTGCTGAGAAATTGGCTTTCACTCCATCCAAGCTGTGCTTAAGGTCTTCAGCAGGATCTGTGTGCTGCAGACATCAGAAAAGTGTCTCTTCTAAAGAAACCAGTTCCCAGCACAAGGTGGCACCCAGGAAGCAAGCAGTGGTGTGCTGATTAGCTGGGAAAAGAGCCCCTTTGCATGCTGAATATGTAGCTATTTCCTGGCCAAAAGCAGGCAAGACTTCAGCTGAAAACCCAGAAGTACATGGATGAACCCACTGAAAAAGCAGCTCTTGCCCAAAATCTCACAGGTGCCTGACTGAAAACAGAAAGCCTCCGAAAAAAGTCACTGAGACGGAGCTGTGAATCCCTCATACACTCCAGCAGATGGAGCAGCAGCTCTCTCTCCTGTGTCTTGCTCTTCTGGACAGATGCTGCTGATCAAGAGAGCAGCAGGCTGGGGTGGCAGCACCAGCTGGGACACTCAGCAGAGCGCCGTGGCTTTGCAGCACTTGACAGCCTCTCTTGTACATTTGGGACATATGGAGCAACTGGAGCAGCCACCTTGGAAAGCCACAGTAATTCACTCACATTGAGTCATTGGTGATGAGCATTTTCCTCTTGTCTCTTGCAGGAGCAGCTGGAGAGCCTGACTTCCCAGGACTGAAAGGTAAATCATGCTGTGCTGAATTTGTCATGTGAGCTGGTTTAGTTAAACTTCCACCCTGTGCTGTTCTGGAATAACAGACCAAGTGGGAGCAACTATAGAGAAATAAAAGTACCCCACCAGGTACTGGATGGGGCTGTTTGGTGACAGTTGTGCCCCATCATAGGCTCAGCCCTGGTTTAGGTCGTATGAGCAGCCCCGCTCCCAAACCAGCTGTTCAGCCACAAGGGTTGCCCCCAGCTTGGGCACCTGAGGCTGCTGCCCAGCACCATCAGCCACAGAGACTGCAGGGCTTCACACGCCCCAGCCTGAGGGACCAGCCAGATTGGGGCAGACCTCTGAGCAAAAGGCAAAGGCTGGGATGAAACTCAGTCACTGCTAGCGCCAGAGGAACACCTCTCTCTACCAGCACTAGCAATAGGGTAGAGAGCTCACTGGAGCTTGGCTCGTAATAGCTGGCAACCAAGTGCTGCTGATCTGGTGGCAAGTTCAGCACATTTGCTCCAGATGTCACAGCTGCTCCCACACCACTGACTAAAGCCCTCTGCCAGTAGCAATCGTTCCCTTCTCGGGGCTTTTGAGCCTGCCTTCCCATGGGTGCATTTCCCCCCACCTGCTCCTGTCCCAGCCCATGGCACAAGATGTTGGTACCCAACTCTGTGGGCTAGCCAGCAGCAGGCAGAGCAGCCAGGTCCAAAAGAGACACATCTTATGTCAGTCTTGCTATTTGGACCTCCCAGCCCCAACTCAGATGTCAGGGGAAAATGCATCATGCCGAGTCCAACAGCCCAAGAGAGGCAAGGCTGCTGCTCCTTGTGCATCTGTGATGTGTCCCACCCCCCTGGCTGCCACCTCATGTGCCTGCTAGGCATCCTGGAGAGCCAAGTATAACTCCTGTAACTACAGGAGTCTGTGAATTGGGTTCCCATCTGCCACTGTAGCTCTGTGCTCTCCCAGGTCTGTCCAGATGTGCCTTTGAAGGGCTGGTGGGTCTCCTCTGGGGACCCTGGGAGCAGCCGGGCCAGAACGTATATTGAGTCACTCCTCCTGCCTGTTTTTTCTGTGCCTCTGTTGTGTAGGCAGATGAGCTAAACACTTCTCTTAACATCACAGCCCTCTACCAGTGCAGCAGGATTTGTCTTGAAAAGCAATGATGCCAAGTGCTGGAGGAGGGGAGGGCAGGGTGTGGCAGGTGAAGAGCAATTGATGGTGTTGTTTGTCCAACAGGACTGAAAGGAGAGCCTGGTTTTCCAGAAATATGGGGTGAGTGTCATCCTAGGTCCTTCATGCCACTATTGGCTTTGCAGAGCAGATGGTGCTGGACTCCCTGCACCAGAAGTCAGGACAGAGCAGCAATAAAAACAAATTCAAAGTGACACTGAAGGACTGAGTAAGGAAATATCACAAATATAATTTGCTTCTCACAGCCACATGCAGCTTCTGTGTGTCTACTCTGTAATCCAGCCAGGCCAGGGAAGTCATGTCCTCTGAGCATTACTCGAGTCACATGTACTCTGTGTGTCCTGGAGGAGGTCTGTCTTAGTTTTTGAGATTCTCAGTGTTCTGGTTTCCAAGATGAAACAACTAGAAACACCTTTACAGACATGCTGGTATGTTCAGTAGACACAGAGTTCATGTGTGTCATAGTGCTCAGAATAACTTAATCATTAAAAAAAGAAAAAAGGAAGGAAGGAAGGAAGGAAGGAAGGAAGGAAGGAAGGAAGGAAGGAAGGAAGGAAGGAAGGAAGGAAGGAAGGAAGGAAGGAAGGAAGGAAGGAAGAAAGGAAGAAAGAAAGGAAGAAAGGAAGAAAGGAAGAAAGAAAGAAAGAAAGAAAGAAAGAAAGAAAGAAAGAAAGAAAGAAAGAAAGAAAGAAAGAAAGAAAGAAAACAAGCTTTAGTTGGTCCATGTGTCTCCAGCAGCTAAAGCCAAAGCAGAGCTACAACTTGCTCTGGCTACACATGGATGCCATAGGTCCACAATCACGTGCAAAGCCTCAGGCAGATGAGAGCTGCTGTAACACCTGAAAGAGAGAGACTGGGATGCAACTGAATGGGCCTCTTGCTGCCCCAGGCACTTCTCTGCCCTTTTACATTTTCTGGGCATGTAAAAACATTCAGCTAATAAGGAACAGGCCAAGTCCAGGGCCATGCCTCTGTTAGGAAGGACACCCATGCCCGTAAGACATCCTGGTACAGCTGTGTGTCCATTCATCAAATACAGCACACACAGACACCTGCACCACCAGCACCACCATCTCAGATCATCTCCCAAGATGCATCTATAAGCGGGGATGTCTGATAGGGGCTGTTCCAGTCAATCCTTTGGCATCTGTGAATCTGAGCTTCTGTCATCAGATGTGGTTTTTAGGACTAAAAATAAATTTATACATAATATATATGTATATATTCAAAAGTGCCATCTGTCCAAAACACAGGGGATGATCTGAACATTGTTTTCTGTAACACAGGTAGGTGCTTTTCTGTGTCACCACTCCTTTGCTGCCAACTACCCATACACACTCTGTGCCCTCCATAAGTACCTGAGTCTGGACAAATTCCTGGATCGTGACTTTGTCATCCTGCTCAGAGCAGCCCCATGACCCAGATCCCAAAAGAGTCGTTGCAGATGAAAGGATTCTGAGCACCTTAGACCATCTCTTAGAAGGTGCCCATCTTCCCTGTGACATATGGACTCAGAAACTGCACCAGGGTTTGGCTCCCAGTTGGAGTGCGCCACAGTCCTGCAGCGCAAAGAGCCAGCTGGGAGGCTGAAGGCATCAAAGTCTCCGGCTTAGGGCATGAGGCTGATGTGCTCCCTGGGCGCAGTGAGCACGTTATAACTCTTTCCACTTGATCCGTTTCCCTGATTTGCACAGAAGCCAGGAACTGCCAAGAGCTGTTGGCTAAAGGGAAGATCCTGAGTGGCTGGTACACCATCTACCCTCAAGGCTGCAATGCCACCACCATCTTCTGCGACATGGACACAGATGGCGGAGGATGGATTGTGAGTAGGATAAGGAGGGGGAGGTTTCTATGTCCCTACAGTGACTTTTATTAAGGCTTCAAAAGATTGCACCAAAATAGAAACAAAAAGGGAGGAAAATACACACTGAGGGAACAGCTGAGGTTCACCTGCCTGGCTGAATCCCTATGGGTGCAGGAGATTCTCCTGGGAGATGTCTCTGGGAGCAGGCTGAGCACCACAGACCCTCTCCCTGCTTAAATCAGCAAATCATTTCCTGCTCATTTTCGAGGACAGACGGAGGAGATCTGTGAGCAAGGGATTCCCCTGGGGTTCGGTACCCAGAGACCTGCACGAGTGTCCTGATGCAGGGGGAGCATGCTGCAGGGGGCCGTGCCACCCGGGCGCTGCGGATGCTTTCAGAGGGGGCATGGCAGGGCTAAGGCTCTCCTTTCCTGCAGGTTTTCCAGAGGCGCTGGGATGGGTCAGTGAATTTCTTGCGAGATTGGGACTCATACAAACGAGGCTTTGGCAACCAGCTGACAGAGTTCTGGCTCGGAAATGACAACATCCACTTCCTCACCTCACTGGGTAAGGTCTGCCTCCATCCCGGGCTGGGGACCTGACAGTCCAACCCCTGTACCACACTTGGTCATTAAAGGACTCTAAACTTATCCATCTGAAGCCCCAACAGTTGATCCTAAACAGCATGCAGGCTCTTGCAGCCCTTTGCGCACAGGGAATTCACTCTGAAAAAGGAAAACTAGAAGCCAGGGAAGACAATGAGCTGGCTGCATGGCCTATCCTGGAGATAGGCCAACACATCTTCCTGCTAGGACTGGTTGTGATGGCAGTCGTCTTGTTCACACACAGCCTTGGAGTCACAGTTGTCTGCAGGACTCCTGGGCGTCTAGCTCTTAGTGCCCATGACCACCCAACACTGGACCCAAAAAGGTGCTTCAGAAGAAAACCATCAAAGGTACAGGAGGTTCTGCAGGAACTTCAAATAAATCATAATCTCTCAAGTAGTGGAAGCTCTTCTCAAGTTAGCTCAGGGCTCCTTAAACCCTCCATCCTGAAATCCAGGTGCATATTCACCATCAGCCCTGCACCACTGCTGTCAACCTTCTCTTCTAGGACCCTGTGAACTCCGCATTGACCTGAGAGACTTTGAAAACAACTACTATTTTGCCAAGTATGCTTCATTCAGAGTTTTAGGAGAGTCTGAGAAATACAAACTGGTCCTAGGAGACTTCCTCGGTGGAAACGCTGGTAAGTTAGCAGCAGCTCACTGGGAAAGGCTGTTTTCTAGAGCATTTCAGAAGTGTTCTGCATTTATAGTGCAAAGCTGTATCATGCAAATTCCTTGTCATCTAAATTTTGGCTCATTTTTTTAAAAACTGGCCATGGTAGCCCAGGTGCCGAGTGGCCTCTGGTGCAGGGAAGGACAGGGACGCCCATCACCCACAGAGTCTGACCCAGAGCATTACCTACAATCCCAGCCATGTGGTTTAGCAGCAAATGTGGAGCCTGGTCCTGAACAGCACCTTATCCAACGTAATCTTCCCAACAGCTCTGTAGCATCTGGGCCAAATTCTGCTTTCAGTTACATTAGAATGAAATATTTGTTGGTGAGGTTTGGCATTTCCAGGGCTGGGCTGCTGTTCAATACTTGCAGAGTCAGCACTGCGTCCTCTTAATGCCTGATGTTTTGTTTTTCTTTAAAAAGCAAACAAATCCTCTGCAAAATTCAATACCCCTTCGCAGGAATGAGTGAAACCAACACCTGAGACAGCAGTGCTCTATGTTTATGTGTTTATGTTTCTGTACACTGCAACTCTGTCCGACAGTCCAGACCTCAGTATGTCTGCAGAGAATCTGAGCAGTGCAAGAGAAGTGACACCCATGTAAGTGCAAGCAGAATCTGGCCCATTTGATTCACAGGCATAGACAAGTTTTCCATGTGTTTTAGCAGTCCTGGCAGACCTCAGGATAATCCTTTTCTCCAGGACCAAGGAGGAAACCTGGGCAACCAAGAGAACAGCAGGATTTATAAAATCTGCCTTGCAACCAGTGAGGCCCACTGATGCCCTGCAGTGGTGCACAGACACTTTAGGTTCCCTTTTGTGTAACTGTGAATGTGTACTCTCTGCAGGAGACTCCTTATCATACCACAAGGACATGCCATTTTCAACAACAGATCAGGACAATGACATGAGCTCCTTTAACTGTGCCACAGAATACAAGGGAGCGTGGTGGTACAATGACTGCCATTACTCCAACTTGAATGGGATGTACTGGCCAGGCGTTCACGGGAGCTATGCTGATGGCATAAACTGGAAGACGGGCAAAGAATACCATTACTCCCATAAGCGAACAGAAATGAAATTCAGGCCAGTTTAACACAGCAAGAGGGTGTCTGACTAGCACCAACAGGTGCCACTCAACAGCTAAGAGAAGACACAAAACATAATGTTGTTTGAGGGCAAAATTGGACCAGGAAGGATATTACAGGTTGTGCCTTCAGCCTAGAGCAGACTTTTAGAGACCAGAAGAGACAAGTGCTACTTTGAGCTCCTGTAAGCACCAGAGCGTCACCCTGGATGATCTCCAACAGCCCCACAGATGCTGACTGAGCACAAACATCTTTTTCTGAAAAGTGTGTTAACTTTATTTAAAGACCAAGTGATGGTGAGGCTACTGCATCTCAGTAAACCTCACAGATATTATTACCCTAAATGGTAATTACTAGTAATTTTCAGTCTAATCCACATACATGAAGCCTCCAGTGTTCTTGTAGCCTCTTTTTCCGTTGGACCCAAGAGCCACCTGAAAGGCACTGGATTCCCGACCACCCTTCTTTCCCTGCAGGCTGTGATGGAGCCACAATGTAGACCAGCATGGAAAGGACTGAACTGCCAGCACAGGGCTGTCAGCACTGCCACGTCCCTCCTTCCCTCCCCACTGTTTCACACAAGATGTGTTCCAGGACCTCAGGTGGGACCTCAGCTCCTGGAACCACAGTACCGTTGCCCAGCACTTCCCACTGCAACACAGCTGCAGCTGGGACCAGAGCCAGCTTCAGCCACTCCTCCAGGGCACATTCCTAGATCTCATTCTTTAGCCTCTGTGGACCAAGAGCCAAAACACTCTGTCCAGCAACATGTGTGGTACCAAGACACTACAGTAGTCCCAAGTCAAGCCATGCACAAGTGGACATCATGTAAATCACCAGCAGATACCAGTATCTTCCATTTCACCGTGTTTCCAGTAGCATTTGAAGATGGGCTAGCTGATGGCAGATGGAGGCAGTTTATCCAGTTTGTGTGATGTTTTATTTGACTATTAGCAGAACTGGTTAAAGGGTCTCTTCCTCCTGGACTGATGCTTCTGGACTCCTCTCCGGAGCTGATGCTGGGGAGGAGAGCCTAGTGCTAACTCCTCACTGCAGGGACAGACCAGAGTCGGTGGAAGCAGAGTATTTATTTGTGTCATGTTCCTAATGGTTTCAGGTTTACCACACTTTTTATTGCACAGCTGTGTAGCAAGGGCAGCTCCAGCCCTACAACATGGAATCCAAACCTTGTGGGTGAGAAAAGCGAAGAGGCCACTCACCCAGCACGCCACAGCAGGTCAACAATGTGCTAAGAAATAAATCTGAGGTTTTGCATCTCCCTGTTCACTTGGTCCTGTCCCTGCTCACTTCTTCTTTTCAGGTACATGAGAAAGTACGCATGTGAGCAGAGAAGCACACACTGGAAGTCCCATAGTCAATTCGCCGTCTCCAGGAGCTCTGTTTTGTCTTTCTCCTACTCCCAGCCAGATTGATGTGCCCTCAGCAGGAGCAGGAGCAAGGTCCCACAGCATTCAGCTGTGTCTCACCCCATCAGAGAGGCCCAAGGGGCTGCCACAGGCAGATCTGCAGGACTACAGACTCCTCTGCAGAGATGTACGAGCTGGTGCTGACATCCTCAGCTTTAACCTAGCTAAAAGTGCTGAATCCCCTTTCTCTGCTCCCCTCTATCTTCTCCTCTTACTACACAGAAACCTTCAACATTTAAATGTCGTCTGTGAAGGACACTGATGTTAGAGGGATTAAGAGCACACCAAGAGCAGTTTACCCAAGCCCATCTAGTCAATATTCCCAGAGCACCACCTGACTCCATAGAGGAAATATTCAGGTATGACCAGCCACCACCAGTGCCAGGTGAGGAGGTTTGGACTGGCTGCAGAGTGAAATTCTCTTGTGTCCCCTCAGCTGGTGCAGTGAGCCGTGTGCTGGCACTACCCCCCCTCCAGCATGAGCCCCAACCACTGCAAGGCAGAAAAATGCTCCCTGTGCTGATACAGGCATGTGGGGGGGAGGATCCTTGGCGCTGATGGTCCATCCCAGGCACCATGCCTGCAGCAGTCGCAGAGAGGGCTTGCACTGACTCCCGCCACAGAGAATTGAACCACTAAGGTCAGTATCCCGTTCCCTAGATATATATACGTACTACCAGCGTGGAGCTCCCACCTCTCCTCAACAGGAGGGTTCCCACGCCTCCATCAGCTCTCACAACTGACCAATGGGGGAAAGAGGCAGTGTCCTGGTTCCAGCAAGCATGGGGTTAATTTCCCCAAGGATGTGGCAGGGGACACAGGTGTTCTGTACCATGTGAGCCATGCCCAGGCTAGAGGGGAGAGCTGGCCAGGAGAGGGGGCGGGAGCTGCCCGGTCCGGTGGGTGAGCTGTGGTACCATAATCATATTTGTACATTCCTCTATTGGTGCTATTGTTATTGTTTTTCTCTTTCCTTTGTTGTTCTGTTAAACTGCCTTTATCTCAACCCAGGGGTTTTGCCTTTTCCTTCTGATTTTCCCTCAGGGCTGTGAGGGTTGAGCGAGCTGTGGCATTCTTTGTTGGTGTGGTTCTTTGTTGCCGGCTGAGGCAAAACCACGACAGGTAGGGAACAAGCTTGAGATATCCTAAAGAAATATGCTCCCCAAACTGTCAGGATACCATCCAGTCCCTCTTGCTTTCCATCCTCTCCGTCCCCAGAAGAAAAGCAGAATACTCCCAGTCAATATGTGACTGATCCTGGACACTGCTCATCTCAGGGCTTTTTCCCGTGTGCTGGAAAGCTCAAGGATCAGGTTTGCATTCTGTGTTTGAAAACCTTCTTCTGCTCATTAGGGGATCTGGAAAGAGCCAACCCTGAAGCCTAGAAATGACAACATCCCCGGAGTTTCTCTAGACATTTCCCTTGCTAGAAATAATGACAAGTGAGGCTGGGGAATCATCAGAGGAGTAGGGTGGGCCAGGCTATAGGTTGTGGGGAGAGGACCTGGTTTCTGCTGTATGAGGGAGCCTGGACAAGAGGCTGGAACCATCTCTGATGGCTTGTTGATGCACAGCCATCTGAAAACAAAAGCGGGGCCAAACTAGTCCTCTCAGACCCCACCTAGGCCAGCCTCCTGGCCAGACCAGGGCTGTCTCCAGTGATACCCTCCTGCATTGTCTGTGACATGGGAAGACCCAGCAGTCCAAACCACTGACGGGTTTACTGCCAGCATCCAAGGGCTGAATAGATGCCCTTTCCAGGGAGGAACACAACACTTTGGGCACATGCGAGAGGGCACAGCTATAAATCTGAAAGCTGATTGACTCCAAGAAAATGGACTTCAAAAGGAAAATTCTTTCTACCTAACACCGATGACTATCATGTAAGGATCTCAGATAAATGAGCTTCTGCACTGCTTTATGATTTGTGTTTGGATGCAGCAGACCCAGTAGCCCTGGCATAGTGAACACCTTCCTCCAGTTTTCCGAGGTGTCCTTGTGAGAGGGTTGCATCTGAAGAGTAACTAATGCCGTAGCATAACACAAGCTGCAGCTGGGGAAGGGAAATCATTTCACTGTGGTTTTGTCCTTTTGGCTTATGGGCTGCTGGGGTAGAAAAGAGGAATCCACCACCCTTTGCACTATGCTTGTGCTGCTGCTGTTACCTTGTGCCCACCCAAAGTGGTGAAGTGAAGGGGCGACTCTTAAGTCACACCAGCTGACCCTGCTACAAACCGAGGGTGCGGGGGAGCAATGGACTCAGAATACCACTCTCTCATAGGTAATACTCTGCTGTAAATTACTTTTAACTAAAGGTTAACTAAAAGCCAGCTATGCTGACAGAGCATGAAGCTATTTGCTTAGTTGTGTTCGGAAACACGGCATTTTGGCAGCACCACTCAGCAGACCCAGGATGAGGAAACACAGCAGCCAGGGCTGATGTGGAAAAGAACCACTAGACTTTATTCCCAAATGGCATTTATAAAAACAAACAAATGAAGACACAATGGAGGATGCAGGAATGCATGGCCTGTGGGGCGCAGCATGGCCAGGTCCGTGCGATCAGCACCTGTGGAGCAAGCAGTCAACAGAGGGAAGACAGGCAGAGGAGGCAGTTCCTGGTCAGGACCAGCAACGGCAAGCCTGCTGCGCTGCCCAGATGCTCCACTTACCATCACAGTTGCTTCACTTAAGTGTCAGGACTCCGAGGTATGAAACTCAACCACTGACCTGGACTTTGCGTAAGACTGGCATGGCGGAGCCAGGCACTGCGCTCCCAGCACAGGTGCTCGTACCCGGAGGGCATCTCAGCAGGTTTCCCATGCTCGCCTCTCCATCCAGCTCTGACCAGTGAAGAGAAATTCTTGGACTGTGAGATGCACCAAATAAATTGCCAGACCACCTCTACCCTCTGCAGACTCCCAACACTGGCTTTTCTAGTCCACATGGTGCCTGAAGACAGTCTTGGTCCCACCTGCCCCTGCAGCAGGCATCAAGGGTCCTTCTAGCAAGAATCTGATATCCTTCGGTCACCTGAGAGCCAGCACGTGGCCTCACCATGAGACTGGATGGGTCACATGGCAAGCCCAGAAGAAACACAATTCTGATCCACTGCAGCTCAGATCGTGCTGGCTAACGTTATCCTCTGTGCTCTGTGCAGAAAATATCCACCACCAACCCCCCCCCCCCAGATCTGTTTAATCTTTGAGCAGGCTTTCTTACCCCTCAGCAGATAAATCCAGAAGATCTTCGTTCACACTGCAGCATCACCAAAGCATACACAACTCCCCATGCTTTTTCTACTGTGTTCCAGCCCCACAGTTGGCACTCTGCAGGACCAGTCAGACGTACAGCCAGGGGAAGGATCAGCTCAGTCTGGGGTAGGGCACCACAAACACCAAGCCTTGCTGGTTCTGGGAGCAGGGTGGCCAGCAGGGGAGCAGCCCTGCAGGGAAGTGTCCCTGGAACAAGACACCTTCACCCCATAACAGGCCATTTGAAGTATAGTATGTTGAGGGATCTTCCTTCAGTCTACTCTTGTGGAGGGGCAGATAAAGAATAGACTCCAGCTTGGCAGACCAGGCAGCATGGGGAAGGCTGGGGAAAGGCTTTGTGAAGGCAGTGCATCTAGCCAGGGACTGAGCCAAGGTGGACAGCTATCCACCATCCCTGGTAGCCTTTGGAAAAGGCTTTGTACCCTTAATGCTTTGGATGTTAGAACATACTGTTGGATTCCTTATTCTCAAGCCTATTCCTCTATGGAATAGGGAGCCTGGGAAGCCTTAGGAGGTTGCAGTTAGCTCCTCAGGTCCATCTCCTGGTAGCCAAATATACACCCTGTGATTTTCATCCATCACATTGTTGTGATGCTGGTGGTGGCTGGTTCTCACTGATGACACACACGCATATATCATTGCTGTTTGCACTGCTGTTGCAGTCCATTTTACTCCACTGGTCTGAAGTCCCCAAACTGGCGCAAGACAAAAAGTGGCCACTCTCCTTCCTCCAGGTTGAAAAGCTTCCCTTATTTTCAGTCTTCTACTTCTCGAGGCTTTGCTTCCCCCCATTGGCAGTATCCAGCTGGGATGAAGGTATTTGCTGGGCAGTTTACTGTTGAACAGGAGTTTTCTTGTGCAAATAAGTCAGTTTCCCACAAAAGCACAATGTTGCCTCTGGGGAATGAGGAACTGCAAACGTCCCCTGGAGATGTTGCTGAGATAGTGAACCTGGTGGCATTCAGTTTGTCTCATGCCAGTTCCTGATTCCTTATGATCCCTGGTGAAAATGTACCATGTTTCTCTACTATGTCTCTGTCCCAGCACACTACTGGCACTCCCTTCTTCAGGCACCATGGCGCAGAGACGTTGGGCTACATATGACACCAAATCCAACTCCAAGAGCTTGAGATGACACCCCCGGGGAGGTCTACCACTATGTGGGAGAACAGGCTTCAAGCTGTAGGTTGAAGTCCCATTAGGCTAAACACTGTATAAATACTTTTTGGTGGACAGATGAATGATCCTTGCTCCAAGAGCTTACAGTCTACAAGAACAGAGCCACAGCTCCACCACTATACAGACATTACACCAATTTACACCCACAAACATTTTGGTCCCAGCAGAACTTGTCTTACAGAATAATGGTCCAGCAATCACTTGATCTGGGGCAGGGACTTGACTGCTCACCTCTTTCTCTTAATTTACAATGCCAGACCATTTCTACCCATTATTCTTTCCACCTCTGGTTTGGATCTGCAGCCCCAGCACCCTCCTCTGGCCCACAAAAGAAAACACTGTATCAAAACAAAGTCCTTTCTTAGCTGCATGAGTACTGGGGCTCCCACATCGCCAAGGAGGCGATGGGTGCTGGGCCAGGCTGAGAAATGGGTGAGATGCTGGATGATGCTGGACCCAGCTCTCCCCTCATTTTGGCCTCACGAGCTGCTGGCACTATGCTCGTCACTGTGTTTGCAGCAGGACAAGAAGGGGGGAGGCAGACCCCTCCATGTTTGAGCCCCAGTTGCGGGCAGTGGGGAGAAATCCAGACTGCTGTGATGCTGGGATTTGTGTCTGACAAAGCTTTTCTGAGAGGAGATATTAGTCAGTTAGTTCATATCTTGATAAGGCACACCCTCCCCGTTGCCTTGGCTGGCGCAAATCGGCACCCCGTTGGTGGCCCCCGCTGACTCTCCAAAACCTTGCCAGATGCCTTCACGCCTGTGTGCTCCCCGAGCGCGATGTCAGGAGACCCAGCCAGAGACCTTACAGAGCATACCTGTTCCTGCAAGGCTGCCGGGTGGGTGCTTTAAGGCTTTGAAATATAAGGCAACTCCAAAGCTCACCAAGCACCCCAAAGCCCCTCTCCTTCACACCACACAGACCCTTGCCCCCTGAGAGGCGATTCCCCAAGGCCATGGGGATGAAGAAAGGGAAGACCCTGGGTCCAGGGGGCATGAGGAAGCAGGAGAGGACGATGTTTCTATCAGGGGTTTGGAAAGCATCCTCAAGGGAATTCAGGTCCCTCCCGGATCATTTGCTTTTAAGAAGCAAATAGACAAAGGCTCTCGGTGTCCTAATTACATCTGTTAGCTAGGAAAAATATACTCTTGGTAAGTCCCTTCTCCATTTTTAAATATGTTTTCCATCCAAGAAATTAGAGACCAAGACTATGATTAAATAAACACCAGCACATCACTTAGCTCTTCCCTTCCCCACCTTCCTTCTTCACTCCTGATGCCCCAGACAATTTATAGTTTGGGCGATTCTCCACCAAGCCTCACAGGAGGCAGACAGCTCAGCCTGAAAGCTGATTGTCCCTCCTAGGCTCCAGGCTCTCCGCGACATCCTCCAACTCATCCAGGATTTCGGAGAAAGATGGCCTCTTAAATGCTTCCACCTGGAACAAGAAGGGAAAGCTGAAGAGGACACCCCGGACAGGAGGTGGGTGCTCTGCAGCAGCTCTGCTGGGTCCCCCAAGGCTGGGCAATGGCATCCATCCATCATTAGCACTGACTGGTCTGGGTCACATGCCTGCTGGTGGAGCCTTCTGGCATCACCCACCACCTGGTGATCCAGGCCCAGGCTGCTGCAAATGAGCAGCCGCAGGACAGGTCCCATGGTGCAGCACAGCTCAAGCAAAGGCAGTGAGATGCTGAAAACCAGCCTGACACACCCCGACCTGGGCAGGGTCTGGGACCTGCTTATCCCAAAGCCCACTTAAATGGTGCAGGGGCAGGCGTTGTGCATGGAAAGGCTGCAGGTAGGTATCATGAGGGAGATGTATCATTCCCTCAACTTTTTCATGACACTCGGGATCTAACCGTCTTCTCTCCCTCATGCAGCTCATCCTCATTGTCCTGCGATCCCCCAGCCCTCTCAGTGCCATCAGGGTGTACCCAAAGTGAGGGACATGGCCTGGGACACCTCCATCCCGCACTCCCACTGTGCCATCCTGGAGCTGCCCTTTGTGCCTGACCCCGCAATGCCAGCTTGGGGAGCTGCACCAGAAACTCCCCAAACCTGCACATCACACAAGGGCAGAGAATAACAGCCCCAAGGGCCATTTCTGCCAGAAGCCTGTTATTATATCAACTTGCATTAGGAAGCTGCCCATCAGACATACAAGATTTGAATATACATAATTATAAGCCAGTTGCTGATGTGAATCACTCCTCTGATTCAGAACAAGTTATTCACACGTCCTCAGGACCCATGCAAGAATTTACTTCCATTTTCTGCCTTGAGCTTCTAGCAATTAGGTGCATTATGATCACCCAGCTTCTCCACTCTCTGCCTGATTACTGCCTTTGTTTTTCTCTTCCTTTCAGAGATTAACTTGAACCCTTGCTTTCTCTCTGCTTTGCCTCCTGAGGTTTTGGGCAGCACAAGGAGGCCCCCCAGCTTTCACCATTACCTTTTATGCTAAAGCAAGAAAGGTTGGAGAAGTATGCTCTGATGATATCTGTAACAGCAGGGCTGCTAAAAGCAAGGCAGCACCCTCCAGAGAGGATCAGCCTGGTGCCTCTGCCTGCAACCCGGCTTAAGGAGGTATTGGACATCATCATCAACCTGCTTCCCACTCTGCGGTCAACATGCAAGGGAATAGGCAGGACCTTGGGATGTTTCGGGCTGTAATACACAAACACTTCTCCTAAGGGCAAAACTGCACGGTGGATGAAAGCATACTACTGGCCCAGGAAGATCTCAGCACTTCACAGCTCAAGTTGCAGAGCCCTGTGTGCTAGCACTGAGAGCAGCAGGTTCAAATTCTCCAGGGTTCACACAACTTTGGCCTCTGTCATACAAGAGTGTCACAAATCCCATAAAACCAAAGGAAATAAAAAAAACTAGCAAGAATCTCACCCGACAGCAGCTAGCAGCGAGGTCCATCACCTGCTTGGGGCATTCGCTGATCATTCCTTGGAAGGCAGCAACATCCAAGCCATAATCCTGTGAGGAAGGGGGAAGAGTACATAGGAAAGACTTCAGCTATAAAGTCCTTTAAAAGCTCTTCATCCTTCTCAAGGTGTTAAAGCATAAAATGCTCATTGTTTAAAGCTTTTAGGGTCTCCATCACAGCTATTTTACTGATGGCTATGCAAAGGTACCAGGGAACATCAGCTCTGGCAGGACTGCACAGATGGTAAATCATTAGCAGAGCTGGGAGACTGCAGCATCCTTCTGCTTGCTCCTTCTGCTATCCCTGCGGGGCAGTATGTGTCCTTCTGGAAAAGCTCAGACTAAGGCAACAAGAGCCACAAAGGTGGAAACCAGTAGAGGAACCAGCACCAGGTGCTGAGCAGTGGGTGCTGAGGACAGGAACTGCAGGTAATCTGGTCTTCCAACAGCAACTGAGAGTCGAAGGGGTCCAGCCAGCTGTTTCCATAACTACAGCTTTATCCCTCCAGATTTCAGGGTCTCTGATACGTAATTCTCCTTCATCTTGTGAACACGGATGGAATGTTAGTTCCTGTTCAGTCTCACAGAAACATGGAACAATCTCTGGTCACTGCAAGTTCTTCGCATTGCTCCACAGAAAGCAGCAATTTGCTGTTTTCCTGCTGGATTTTTCATTCCTGTTCAGGATAAACTTTCCCTTCCCACATTGTGGAAGAGAAATGTTGCAAAAGTTGAAACAAAAAAGGCCATGTTTTTAGGGAAGGCCACTGCTTCCACCTGAACTGTTTATTAACTGTAATGTATTTGAAAATAAACGGTTTTGATGTGTTTAACCTGCCACTTCAGTGGAGAAGCTGAAATGTCAAAGCAAAATGAAGCATTTGGAATTAAGGTCTTTAAACAGAAGTACTTCATCTCAAATTGTTGATCTAACAAAACTTTTGAAACTATAGATGCACTGAACTCTTGTGCACTGAAAATTCTGAGATCAGATCTTCCTCATGGAAAAACCTCTAGAGAGAAACCTGAGTGTGAACACATACATGTGTGTACAGGTCTGTCTGGTCCAGAGAGAAGCCACAATCTGGTACCATGGAGAAAACACCATTAGATTTGGCTGCAGGAATCATTACCTGAGTCCTTGGAAGCACTTCGGGGTCAGCTGGGATCCTGCCCAGGATTTCACAGAGGACAATGCCAAAGGAAAACACGTCCACCTGCAGGAGGGGTGGGTGAGTGGGAGGTGGGACAGGGCACGCACAGAAGCAAAGAATGAGAAAGGGGAGTACCAATGACAAGATCCTTCCATTAGTTACGCAAAAGCCCATCAAAAAAGCCCATTGGAAATGTAGGCAGCAAACCCCTGAACTTCTGGGCTTCTGAATCCACCCAGAAACACCACAGCCCCACTTGGAGTTCAGCCTCATCTTCGGAAAGCCCGGCCCCATGCTCTTGTTCAATGCGTCTGGTGCTTCTACTACAGCTCTGGCACCCCCCACAGATCCTGCAACAGGCTCATCGGGCTGTAACTCATCAGCCATCTTCCTCAGAGAGGTTTCACTGTGTTTGTCCATGGAATCAATCCATTTCCCTAAAAGTTTAACTTAACAAGGCCAAATAAGTAACTTCCAAGTTGATAAGCAGAGCATTACCAAGCAAAGGTGCAGGTAGCAGGGCAACGTTTCCTGGGGAAGGAGGGAAGGGCTTTTCTGCTGTTGCGGCGTGTCACCACCAAGC
This sequence comes from Vanellus vanellus, assembly GCF_965231255.1. Taxonomy (NCBI): domain Eukaryota; kingdom Metazoa; phylum Chordata; class Aves; order Charadriiformes; family Charadriidae; genus Vanellus; species Vanellus vanellus. The sequence continues at coordinate 363,160 of NC_138923.1, forward strand.
AGAGGAGACATCCCCCACGGTCACTCAGGAACTCTGGGGATGAACAAGGAGATGGGAAGCAGTGCCATACCTTCCGGTCATAGGGCTCTCCCCGCAGCATCTCAGGAGCCATCCAGAAAGCAGAGCCCACCAGAGACAGCTTCCTCTCCACATCCTTCACAGGCAGCTCCACCACCTCCCTGGCCAGCCCGAAGTCAGTCACCAGTGCTTCGCGGCCTCGCGGCGTCACTCTAATGAGGCAGTTCTGAAAGGAGCCCATGGGGCACGGCATGAGATGCCCAGCAAGAAAGGGCCTGAACGCTTCACTGAGCAGCACCTCGCTGGCCCTCAGCCCCACCTCACCATTACAGGCTCTCCCCTCAACAGAGACCTGCATCCTGGCAGCACACATGGAGTGCACAGGGCGGATTAAGGATGGACTGATTACATCTGAAGCCAGGAAAAGTCCTTTGAAGAAGCTATTCAATGGACATAATGATCCACATCCTTTTATCTGAAATGACCTTGAAATGTGCATGTTGACCCTGTTCACCGTTCAGCTGAAGGTGGGCAGGATCACAGCCACAGCCCTTCTCACTGCCCACAGCTACACCTTCCTAACACAACTTTCTGGAAGAATTCCTGTAAAATTATCTTAAGGTTTCTCAAAATCCCAGCGGTTTCATCCTGTTCAGTTCCCCAGGATTTTCTCCTCAGCATGTGTTCCCAGGGTACTAGCAGAAACGACAGGCGTCTTCTCCAGATGACTCTCACTAGCAACTAGATTTCAAGTGAGCGTGTACACGCTTCTCTACTGTATCTTCAGCCATCATCACTGCAGGTTTACTACATTTCCCTGGGGAAGGATGAACCTGTTTCAGGGATGAACCACTGCAGTGAGACAGAAGGGACAGGCAGGGACCACCAGCACTCACTGACTTTCCACAAGCAGATCTGGAAATCTCATGAGCTCATCGGTCACCACCAAATAGGAAATTACATCTCACCTGACTTCAGAGAACATTGACTGAGAAACCTGGGCTAGAGTGAGCCAAGCTCTTACCTTGTCCTTGCCTGTTGTTTGCAATTTCACAGTTAGTAACTGAGCCAAGTAAACAGCCTGAGATTACAAAGATGAGTTTCGTTCCTGTGCTGGTGTCTCTCAAGGCTGTAACACTTGACTGGCTTCCCCACTGCCAACCTTCATCGATATTTCAAATTTCTCTTAAAAAGCTCCAACAAAAATGGCTTGTAAGAGATACACCACCATCCAGCATCAACTGCAAGGATTCGCAGGCTCCATTTCCATGAATCATCAAGCCAGCCTCTGGCATCAGTTGACACAGATACAGTCCAGGCTGGTGGCCCACCCCTCAGCTCACATTCCCTTGTGGTATCACGGTCATGCTCCAGATCCACCTGAGGTTTGGACAGTATTGCCCAAAAGAGATCAACAAGGCACAGCCCCACCATGTTCCTACTGCCATACCAGTGGCAGAGGAAGAGCCACATGAAAGCCTGTCGCCATGGTCAAACCTGAGAATGGCAAAGCCCCAGTGCTCTTCCTGCCCCCATCAAGCAGCATAAGCCCATGCTGAGGAAAGCAGCCTCCCAGCCAGAGGGCCAATACACAAGGAACATGGTGTGCCTTTGTATTATACCAAAAGCCTGTCTCCAGATGCCAGTCTTCACAGCTGGCACACTGCCAGGGTGTGAAACCCACGGAGGTGACCACCCTAAAATTGGTGACCCTGACCCTCTGGATCAAGGAAGAACAACTTCCCTGCAGTTGAGTGAGGAGACACACATCTCCTGAGCTCTGCTAGAGCTCTGCACACAGACAGGGACCATCTGACGTGGCACTTGCTGCCAGAGCCCATGACCAGCTCCTGTTAGCAACAGCTTCCTCCTTGCTGTGAGCAGGAAAAGAAATCTCTGTCTGGCAGAGCTTCTCCTGCAGCCATGGACAAAGAAAACCATGTGCAATCCTGCACACATTTCCATCTTTTCTGACAGCAACAGCGCTAGGAGCAACATATTTTTATCTCTGTCTGGGTTTCTTGCCTGGCAAACGATTAATGCAATGTAATGACAGGCTTTATCAAGAAATCTTCCTTGCCTGGAGCAGAGGACCAGCATGAGGCCTGAGGCCTTCTGGTTACAGCCCTAAGGGGTCCCTGTACAGTCCCCTAACACATCAGCAGTCCCGGGGTGACATCGCCTTTCCAGCTGCATACCTTGGAGTTCAGATCTCGGTGGTAGATGTTCTTGGAATGCAGGTAGATCATGCCTCTGGTGATGTCAGAAGCTAAGTCCACTTTTTCCTTCCACGTCAAAGCAATGTCTTTGCTGGCCAGGAGCTCCTCCAGGCAACCACCATTCACGTACTGTGAACAGAGACAAAAAGCGGGTGGCTGTGCGGCCAGGCACAGGCTCCCCTGGAGCTTCCTGGTTGCTGAACCCTCCCTCACCAACCCAGAAGCCCCTCCTTCAGGATGGAGATTGGGAATGCCACCACGCACAGAGGTCCCTGTGTGTGGCACAGTGCAAATACCCCTCCTGGCAGAGCAAGTCACTGCCGGTCTCTGGGCTCAGCGCCACTGCAGGGACAGCTGTGTAAGCCAGCCATGGTCCTCACTCACAGGCAGCGAACTAGAGGCGAAAATCCTGGCAGCAGCTCAGTTAATGTCTTCTACCACCGACAGAGTAGGAACAAGGTGAGACCTCCTTGGCCCAGGCTTTTCCATTAGACAACGCCACCATTCCAGAGCCACCCTGGAGGTCCTGTCACTTTCCATCTGCTTTGCTTTCTACTCCTGTCCTCTATCCCTGGCTCCTCTTCTCCCTGCCAGCTGACCCATTCTGGCCCTTTGATGGTACTACACCAAACTGAAACATTTTGGCTATCCTGCCTGAATCTCATGCTCCTGCAGTGACTATGCCCCACTCCAGCTGTGACCAGCTGTGGGGCAGAAAGGACCAGAAGCGCCTCCAAGGCAATCTTGTTAGTCCAGAGTCATTCACAGGCACAGGAGTCAGAGAGGTGTAGATATGCATTACAAGATATCTGCCATCCCCCCTGCCAAAGAACCACAGGGTCCTTGCCTGCCCACAGCACACTTACAAGCAAGAAACCTTTACCTCCAGAATGGGGTAGAGCTTGTCATCCTTCACACATATCCCAAGGTACCTAAGCAGAAGAACACACACAAAAAAAAAAAAAAAAAAGAAGAAAAGAATCCATCAAGGTTCAGCTCAATCCCTCACTGCAGAACTGCCTTAGAGACACCAAGCCAACTCCAGCTCCTGCCGGTGCCTGCTGCTCATGGCATGGCCACAGGATGTGCCCACCTGACGATGTTGGGGTGGGACAGCTTCTGCAGCAGGCTGATCTCACGCACAATCACCTCTTGGTCCACGTCATTCTTGTAGATCTTCACCACCATCACTTTACAAGCAGCAGCCTGGGTCACCTGGAGCCAAGGTTGGAGTAGGACATCTCTTAGCTTCCAGAGGTCTGCCAGCTCCTCTGGACAACAGCATCCCTTCCCAACCAAAGACCTGAATCTCATTTCCCTGCTGCCCAGAGCTTTGCACAGTTATTTGCACAAGTGCAAGGTGTTGTCCCTTCCACATAAGCTCCACTCCAGTGAAGTTTGCCTGGGTGGCTGGGGACAACTAGGTCCCTCCTGTCCCAACACATCACAACATTCCTCTGCCAAAATTTGTGTGTTCCTTAGGCCGTAGCAGTTTCTCAGCCCACACTGGGTTACCAAAGAGCTGACCTCCTCCCCTCCAATGCCTTGCATGCAATGTTCCTTCCCAACCACAGCCTGCCCCACGTCTCCACTCGTCCTTCCTACCTTGGTCTGATCACTGCACAAGGCTGCTGGCCACACTCCTCATCCCCAGTTCCTCCTGCCCCCTGCCCACAGCCAGCCCCTCTCCACCCAGGCTCTGCCAGACAGACACAACAAAGAAACCACAGAGCCTGCTTGTCTCTCCCCCGCGTGCCAGGACAGAGGTCCAGTGTTTGCTTCTCAGCCAACATGCTAACCTGAACCTCTGCTATGGATTACCACCAGACATTTCATTCCTAGGGCTTCTGCCAGGCAGGGATACTGGAAGTTAAAGAACAAAAAATAAAATGCTTTTCCTGCACCTTACAACACTGAACAGACTGAGCAGGCATTTTTAGGAGGAAATGTGCTGTCCCCTGTGGAAGCACCAGGGTTGGGCAGTACTGAACACAGGCTTTCATGCAGGCTGCAGGATATGCAAGTGCCCCCTGGCTCTCAGCCCTTCCAGGACCATCCAGGTCTTCTGCACTGCAACTGATGTTATGGCGATTAACAGTCCAAATAGCAGTTTCCAAACCACATCACAGAGCATTGCGGTACTTCAACTTTTCCACCCTCACTTAACATCTGTTTTAAGAGGACTCATGTATCAAGTGTGGCCCACACTGATGTCCTGACAGCGGTCCCAGGGCTAGCAGAGAATCCAGCCATGTCTTTAAGGTTTATGGGTTCCTGTTTGTTTGTTTTAAGGGAAAAATACTTTAGACACAGCATAAGCTGGCTATCAGAGCAGCACTCTGAGTCCCAAAGTGTCCCCATTGCTTTCTGTGATGGTTACTTTACATATAAGGTTACTAGCTGAGGTGAGGAGAACAAAGACCTGCATGTAAGATCTAGCTGGGCTGGAAGGAGAGAAAGATTCATTATAATCAGAGTCACAAAACAAACTGTCTTGGGAGCAACATGAACTGCTGCTTCCTTTCTAAAGGAACGCAATCTGAGAGTCAATGTTATTGCTGGAGTAACTGTGCCTCTCTACTTGAGGAGACTGTAAAGAAGCCAGGGCTCTGACACGCTGACCTGATGGTACTTCATAACCAGAGACTGTGGGTCACTAATCAGACGTAACTGATTATTAACTGTAATTGCACAGATGTAAATATAAGAGATTCTATCAATCATCTTTGCCCAAAGACTGTGAGTGCCCTTACGCCCAGGATAGAGTACAGGGAGCAGCTGAAATCTGGAAGATCTGAAAAACTTTAAGACCTAATACTGAGTTTCAGTGAGACCTATTAACTCTGCACAAACTCTGGTGGAGGCACTAAGCTACACTGAGCTTCCAGGTGAGGTTGAATGTCCCAGCTGGACATCATCAGAGTTCACAAACACTGCCTGGGCCAGTGGAGTCAGTGAGCACCAGAGGGGTTCCTCTCCGTAGGACAATGCAAAGTCCAGCATGGTCTGCAGAAGAAATGACTGAAAAGCAAGGATAGACCCAAACCCAAAAAAAAGTAGTGGGAGAGATGGGCAAAGGTAATGGACTCAGAAAGCCTCTTCCAAGACCACAGGCCCTATGACTTTGCGCAGGCCAACCTGGAGCAGCCCTTAGTCCATTCTGAATCATGCAAAGTGGCCAGTTTTGTCTTGGATTGGCGTGAGAAGCAGGAAAGTACAGAGGAGCCTCCAAGCTATTCTCATTTCATGCTAACAAGTGATGAAGGGTAAAGATCTGGTGTCAGCCCTGAGTGGAGAAATAAAGGTGAAAACCTACCACTAGAAAGGTGCAGAAAGACAGGGAGTGGGACTGTGCTTCCTAACGTGTATGAAGCTTTTTGAGGGCCAACAGAAAAAGAGGTTGCTCACAGGCTCCCTTTGGGCAATGCCTTAAACCAGCCTCAGAAAAAAGAAGTCACGTTGCATTTGTCCCCTGCTTTTGAGCATCTCAGACACCTATGTATGAGCGAGCTGCCAATGAAAGAAGCTTTATGCTTTCCCCGAGAGAAACTCATATTTGAATAGCTCCTTATTGCACATCAGAAAACTAAGGCAGAGAAAGAGGGAAAGTACCTTGTGCCCGGGTCATGCAATACATAACCCACAGAGCAGAAGGCTGTGCCCAGACCTCCTGAGTCTGAGTCACCAAGTAGAACCAAGTGAATCTTCCTTCCTCGGCCAACCCACATGTAACAACTCCTGAGAATGGGCTTAACTGAAAGACGGCAAAAGCAACAGGCAGCCAGCACAGACAGTGACAGCACTTTGGGGTCTACGTCCTTGCTGTGGGAGCGCTTTGGAAGACAGCACCTGTTGGCAAAGAGCTTCAAAGGACCATCGCCAGTGAGGCTCACAGCAGGAGTGCTGCTGTTCAGGCCTATGAGCACACAGGGGACTGGCTGACCCAAGAGGACCATAAGTCATCAGAGCACTTGGTTACAGTTGCACTCAAGTCCCCAGACAAATGTCAAGTCCCCAGAAAGGACTGTCCTTGTCCCAAGTCCTCCTCTGCTGTCTTCTCACTATTGACCCATAGCATTTCATTCAAATTTTTTTTTTGCATTTCTTTTTCTGCTTCTACTTCAAGAAGTTATTTCATTTTCATTCAAGATCTGTGTCTCCAGCCTGCCTACTGCTGGAATTTCATTGACTACCAGAGCAGGAGGAAAATGTCATGCACAGAAGAAACAGCAACTGTTACTATGAAAATCTGCTAGATAAAGGGAAGAGTGATAGCAACAGCACGCTGCGTAGGTGGGGAAAGCAATTGCTAGAGGGAGGCTGTGGTGGAGAGAGGTATATGGCATGTACTGCTTCAGTCTGCAAAAAGCTGCCCTAGACCTTTGGTTGGACATTCCCCTTGAACAGCTTTAGTGCACTCTCCCTGGACCTGAAGTTCACCCAAAGGCTTTATCACAGCATCAAGCCCAGATGCCAATGGTAGAGTCAGGCCCGGTTTGTTTCCACTGGGTCTGTGTCACGTCCCAACAACCAAGACCAGTGTCAGCAGCCACATTCTGGAGGGCTGCTGGGAGAAGAGATAAGGTGGGCAAACCTGGCCACACTGCAAAGCAACGTGGCATCTGCTCTCAGAGGTGAAGGCTGAGTCTCACTTCCTAGAGTGAAGCACCTCCTTTTGCTTTGCTGTTCATAGAGCAGTGATCACCAAGGGCTGTGGTGAAAGAGCCTCAAGGCCCATCCACTCCCCCCAAAGAAGCAGTGGCAGTCCCGGGATGAAGAGCAGCACTGGAGGGGGAGCAAAGCTAGCAGCACCGCAGATCCTGTGCTTGCTCAGAGAGGGTTAAACAAACTCCCACACCCATGGAGCTTGGTGCAGGGAGTGACTCACAACAGCCCCAGTGAGAAAAGTACTTTTGCTTTGGTGACACACCATCCACATCATGCACTGGCTTGCAGGGAGCCATGGGTCTCGCGACATGAAAGCAACAGAGGCAGAAGTGGACAGACCAGCAGCCTGGCCCAGCCTGGCCCTGCCCCATGTCCTCTGCTCTTCTCCAGCATCACCATAATGCAGGGCAGCAGCTGGAGAGGGGGGACAGTGCTGGCATCTCCACAGGGTGTGGGTGGCAGGTATTCTGGGATACATGCACAGCTTAATTTTACATTCTTTTTCTCTATATTTTGCTACAGTTTTGACAACAAAACCTGCACAGAGCATAAATATCCCCTAATCTCATCCAATACCCAGTTTAGCTCCCTGACAAGCCCATTGTATGATTAGATGACAGTATCAATGAACATTGATTGATCGAGTCCTCCCATCTTCTTTTTCACTACAGAAGGGGAGATTTGCATCAAAGATGATGTGCTAGGGGTGTGTCCTTTCCTTCCTCACCCCATCCAACCTGCCAGAGTGAACTGGGGGTGATGAAGACTGGAGTGATGAAGGAAATAAGCTCAGGGACAGGTTCCTCAGGCAAGGCACCATCTACACAGCCTCAGCAGCTGCTCAGCTGCTCTCACACAGGTAAAGAGCTGCCTGCATGTCAGTTTACCTTGTAGACCTTGGAGAAGAAGCCGCTGCCTATCAGCTCGGCGTTGAAGTTTTCCCAGAACTCCAGCTTCCTGACAGCTGTGCGCAGCCTCTGCCAGCGGTCCACGTGGTAGTAGGTGTCAGACGACTCACCATAGTACTGCATGGGGCTGGAGGGCTCTGGTGCAATCAGCCCTGCCTCACACATCATGGGGGCAGCAGCTACAACACAATGTATTTCACAATGAGCCAACAGCAGCATTTGGACATCAAACATATGCATTAGAGACCAGGACTGGACGAAGTCTTTGCAACAGGGGGAGAGGAGGCAAGGCACCAAGGTGATGCACCCTGCAGCACATGTTGCACTGGGAAGCACCCATGGGCACTCCTGGATAAGTCACCCTGGGCTTCAGCCTTAGGCCTGCTTTATGCAGTTTATATTCGCCCTTCTTTAGATTAGGGCTTAAAGATGTCAAATTGGCATACATTGACTTATATCTTCCAAAGGTTTACAATCAATAAGATACATCACCTTCAACACACGATAGTGCAGCCCAGGAAAAGTCCAGGGCACTCAGTCTTGCTCAGACAGCTTATGTTGGGTCAAAAGCCACTGTGTCTAAATAGGGCTTTTAGCATAGTCACGTGCCACATACTAATGCCACATCCGTTACCCCGGAGCTCTAGACAGGGCTTAGCTACTACTGCAGAGGGTCATGGCGTGAGTGTGCTAGCAGGAAACAGACTTAAAAGGGTCCTCACTGCAGGTGTCTACAGTTCATTATAAGCCCTAAAGAACCACAGAACAAGGAAATGCCCTAGCAACCCTCCTCCTGTCTGTGTATCTCTAATATGACTCCAAGCCCTAAGTGCCTCTGCTAAATCGTCTTCCTTTTCCACCGCTCTGATTCTCACACTTCTCTCTCCAGTCCCCTCCCTCTGTTCCCCTTTCTGCCTTTTATAGCAGCAGGCTCACACTCCTCCAAAGCCATATGCCATCCTTCCCCTTCACCCACATCACTTGCCTCTAGTTACTTCCAGAAACATAGGGGTTGTAAATCCAGTGGATAATGGGCTTCTGACACCCTGAGCAAGGCAAATAAGGCACCTGCTTCTGGATAACTGTGAACAACTGTTAGTATGCTACAAAGATCTCTGAGCACCTTTCATTCACATCATGTCCTCAGACTCCTGGGGGCTGGGCGAGCTGCTTTGCCAGCCTATAACCAGATGAGACAACAAAGGGTAATTCTTCAACACTTTCAGCTGAAGCAAAGGTAAGCTCTGCCCTCCCTAAGTTTCTGTCCTAGATCTTGCACCAAACAAGGAGCTGTATCAGCATCCCTCGATCCAGTGGATTATTTCATGGCTCCTTTGCTCCTACAGGGCAAGGCAAAATCTGCACTGAGATGTGCATAAAATATTTCACCGGATGCCTCATCCACCCACAGTCCAGCCCGGATCCAAACAGAGAGCTGCCAAACTGGGACAGACAGGTGTGGCAGGGCTAAGCAGGGCAGAAGTTTGGGAAGAGCTGAGGGCTGGGACATGGGGCAGGCAGGCAGACCGTACTGAGCAAGGCAGGAAGCCCCAACACAACCAGCAAGCAAGCTCCAGGCTGAGACTCAGGGTAAGCTACAAGGCAGGGGAACAACAGCCCAAACTTCTGAAAGCAGCCAGACCCCAAAGTTGCCACCACAGAACAGTCCCACACAGACTGCAGGAATCCCGCCCCAGCAAAATCAACACAACACACGGGCTCCTACCTGATTGCAGAGCAAATGCCCACAGGACTAAGGACCCAGAACTGCTCATGAACCAGGGATCCTGTGGCCGTGATCAGTGGAGAGCACTCAGATCAGGCAGGGCACATGAAAGAGATTACAGGGCCACAGTTTTATCGCTGCTCTGACCCGAACAGGCAACCAAGAAACATCCCATGATGGGACGCACCTGCAGGGACCTGCCTGGAGGGTTTTGCCATGGGATGGTCACTGCTCCTCACAGCCAGAACCATCTGAAGTGCAGCACCTTGCCATCTAGCCTGCACCCAGGTGCCATACACTGGCACAAGGGAAGAGGCTCATGCAGAAACAGGGAACAGGACTCACATCAGCCCCACTCTGGCCATGTCACTGAAGGTATTACCTCCCCACAGGGACGATCAATCCACGTTCTGTAAGGATCCCTCTCTCTGGTGTGCAAAACAGCCCAGCTTTGGCAGGGCTTGGGGCACGGGTGCAGCAGGGCAAGGCCTCAGCACAAGCTGGTGGCTGGGTACAGCAAAGGGCTTTCATTGCCCAAGGCCATGCTCAGCATGCAGGGCCGCAGAGCAGGAGGGCAGGCACAGGAGGTGCTGCAGCTCCAGGCCAAGCAAGTGTTGCTTCACACGCAGTCAGGGAGACACAGAGGAGCTCCTCCACATCCTGCACAACTGGCCAAGATATAAGAGGATGCTGACAGGGTCTGATGGATCCTGCTGACCACCAGGGCACCAGCAAAACATGGAGAAGGAATGGCAGTCACCCTGAGCATCAGACCCATCTTTGAGGATGCACTCTCAGGGTTTACCCACTCCTGCGACACAGGTTTGCTCTCTCCTGTTGTGTCGATGGCAAAACAGTAACACAGCAAGTGACAACCTCACCCCAGAGTGCCAGTCACTACCTGGCAAGCATCCCCAACTGCTGCTCCAGCTACCAGAGACACACTTACCCAGCAAGCTCTGAAAGCCTCTCCCTCCACTTTAGCACTCTTCAGTATCAACAGAAAGAGAAAGAGGAGCCTTTCCTCGGCAGAGCAGCACAGCCGTGGGTGCCCTGATCCCCAGCCACCTTGGAGCCCCTCCTGCCTGCAGGGTGACCCAGGCACAGGCAGGATAGGTCCCCTTGGGCAAGGCAGGCTGCCTGGGGCTGCCTCTTCCACGGGGAATGGTTTCCTTTTCAGAGGCCTCTCTGTTCAGTGCTTTTCCCACGTACCATCTCCTCCCGCCATGACCTCGTTCATCAATTGCCTCTTTGTCCAGTAAAGAATCCCTGCAGCATCCCCAGCATGCCGGGAATGGCCCCTCGCATTATGCCACTGAGTGGGAGCTGAGTCTTTATTTTCTTCTTATAAATGCAGCTGTTTGTCCCCAGATTAGTGCTGACACGTAGGCTGGGGGAGAAAGTGGCCTTTCAAAATGCCAAGATTTATTTGAAGGAGCCAGGGAGGGAGGGTAAGAAGGGTGGGAGAAGGATGGAGAGTGGGAAGGTCAGTGTCGGGGGACAGCCCGCAGCCCCAGGCGGGATGCATGCTCAGTCACCAGCAAGGTTTAGAGCACCCAAAGCCATGCTTTTGTCTGAGCAGCCAAAGCGCTGGGGCAGCTGCTTGTATTCCCAGTGCTCCCAGCTCAAATTCATGGCAGGGAGACCAGGCTCAGGGACAGGAGGAGGCATGTCCCCTTCAAGGCTGCCCTGCCTGCAGGGAGAGGGGAGGCGGAGGGGGGACCATAGTGCCACTGGCTTCCACCGTCCTCTGGGGAAACTGCCCGTATCCCCAAGCTTTCAGCTTTCCCCACAGTGAGCGAGGAGCCAACATGAACCTCCCAGCTCCCCAGGGTGGCAAGGAGCACCAAGGAAGCAGCTCACAGGCAGCTGGGAAAGGTTTGGATGCTGTGAGCCATCATGGCAGGGAACCCACAGCTTGCCAGATTAAAACCATGAAATTAGCAGCCATTTTGAAAAGCAGACTTGGGGCACCATCTTCCTCCAGGCTTTCCTCAACTGCAAACACCAGGGAGGCACCTGCATGCGACAGGGAAGGGTCCGGCTCCCCAGCAGGGCTCACTGCGGCTGCCCACACTTGCTGCCATGCCACATGGGCTCGGTAAGGCTCCAGCAGCTACCAGGGCTGGCATGCACCCTGCAAAAGCCATTGCACAGCCAAAAGTGCAGCTCCGGCCCCACCACCGTGTCTAGCTCCAGCCCCGGGAAGGGCCCGGCAGCAGCAGGCAGGCATCAGGTGGATTTATTCCCTCTGTTCAGCAGTGCGGCACCCATGGCTCCCAAGTAAGGCACCACCTGCCAAGCCGGCTCTCCCAGACCCGTGCATAGCCGGCCCTGAGCGTCTACCCAGGCCCAGGCTCTGCTGCAAGGACACAAACATAAGGCTTGAAACCCCTCTTCTAGACAGCAAATTTTCCTGCAAAAAGGAAAGAATAGATTCTTCCTCCTCTCACCTGCCAGACAGCCTGCCTCCCCTGCCACTGTTTCCAGGACTTTTCTTCTTTCTCATCATCAAAAAAGCAGAGAGCTTCTCCCCAGACTCCTCTGCCAGCAAGCAGGAGGCTGGACCGGCCCCAGGGACCTTCCTGCACTGGGAAGCCCAGTGCCTGATGGCAGGAGCCTGGCCCTGGGGAGCAGCATGTAAAAGCTTATCTGGTGCTGATTAACATGCCATGCGAAAACCTTCTGTGAATGGCATCACCCTGTACACAAAATATCTTTGCCAGGACAGCAGCGTGCCAGCACTGGGCGCCAGCACTGGGGTGTGCAAACGGGGGAACCCACGCTGCTGGTGGAGAAGGGGGTGGGCACCAACTGTGTATGTGCGCACATGTGCAGAATTTGGCCTTTTGGCAGGGATCGGGTACAGAAGGATGTTTAGAAAGCTGTAGGTGCTTATCAATATTTTGCAAGCATCTAGCGCTGTGGTTTACCTGGTGTGTTGCTGATAACAATCCTGATGCTTCACTGATGGTCAGTTGTTTGCATCGCATCAATAAATCACTTGATCACTTGAGCTGAGTGGTTTCCTCCTGCAGCGTGTGCGTGGGGTGCATGGGCAATTTCCCAACAGTGCTCCCCGTCCTGCCCTGCCTGGACTGGCTCAGGCAGACAAAGGGATGAGTGCTCCTCCGCTCCCAGGTGAAAATGCAAAGCAAATCCAGATAACAATGGTGACATTAGATGAGATCATCTGTCTAAGCCAGATGAACAAAACACCTCAGTAGAGTTACTCAGCATTTATCTCTGTCAACAGAAAGGAACTTTCTTCCGTCCAGCAAGCCTTCTTGTAGCATGAGAAAAATGTAGCAGGTCAAGCAAAACCAAAATGGATGGTTTTGCTGTTCCCTATGTTGCTGATCCCTAAAAACATGTCATCAGTATTTTGAGTTGACCTACAAAAAAAAAAAAAAAAAAGAAAAAGTATTTCCCAAATACTCTTGGCTTGGGGAGGAGGCTAAAGACAGACCACAACTCTTGCTACCCAGCAAGAAGATGGTTTCATAGATTCATAGAATCGTCTAGGTTGGAAGGGACCTTTAAGATCGTTGAGCCCAACCATCAGCCAAACACTGCCAAAACCACCACTAAACCATGTCCCTCAGCACCACATTTACCCATCTGTTAAATACCTCCAGGGATGGTGACTCCACCACTTCCCTGGGCAGCCTGTTCCAATGCTTAAACAACCCTTTTGGTGAAGAAGTTTTTCCTAATATCCATCCTAAAACTCCTCTGGCACAACTTGAGGCTGGTTTCTCTTGTCCTATCACTTGTTGCTTGGGAAAAGAGACCAACACTGCCCTCACTACAACCTCCTTTCAGCCTCAGCCTCCTTTTCTCCAGGCTAAACAACCCCAGTTCCCTCAGCTGTTCCTCAAGTTCTGACTTGTGCTCCAGATGCCTCACCAGCTTTGTTGTGCTTCTCTGGACACACTCCAGTACCTCTATGTCTTTCTTGTAGTGAGGGACCCAAAACTGAACACAGTATTCGAGGTGGGGCCTCACCAGCGCCAATACAGGGTGGACCATCACCCATCACTGCCCTCATCCTGCTGACCACACTATTCCTGATACAGACCAGGGTGCTGTTGGACTTCTTGTTTCCCACAGATAAAACAGTGACATTCACTAGTGTGAGGATGTCAGGAACAGCCCTGCAGTATCAGGAACAGCTCCCAGCTTTCCCTGGATGCCATTGTTACACAAGTTAGCAATTAGGTTTTCGTAGACATCCTCACATACATGAGAACATCTAGTCTAAGCTTGGCTGTTTCCCTCAAGGTAACCCAAATATATTTGCTCTCTCCAGTCAAAAAGACAAATTTCTGTTAGAAAAAATAAAAATAAAAAAAAAAAAAAAAACCAGAATCAGAAAGGCAAATTCCTCTCTCCACAGGCAGGCAAATTAAAGTAAATTACACAGCAGGGATAAACAGATACTTGTATTTCATTTGAGCATGAATGCATTTTTCATAAAATGAAATAAATAAATACGACCCAGAAAGACTCAGGGTAAGTAACTGGTATTTTCACTTTGTGAATTCAAGTGCTCATTATGCTGCTGTCAGCAAGGACATCTGTGAGCCACAGACCTGGATGAAATCCTGCCCTCCTGGGATGGCATCACACTCACAGGGCTGGGATCACACGCTGGATAGCAATCCCAGCTTTGATTTAGCTGCTCTGATTTCAAACCGATCCCTTGCCAGGTGAGAAAGAAACCTTAGGAAGGATCTAAAATCTGGGAAATCTGTTTCCCCAGGAGATTTAAACACAAAGAAAAGTCATGAGCAAACTGATAGCTAAAGCATCGTTTTGCTGAGGGGAAAACACCAAGTAATGGGGACAAGGGCATCATAAGATCCAGCAAATGGGAACTCAGATGACCCAAGAGGACAGCAGGTCCTTGGCACAGGTAAGTGTAGGTCTTTGTTATAACTGGCCACTGTGTGACATAAATCCCTTTCGAAATCTGAAATAGTTAAAAGACTCCCCACACATTATGCTGAGGGAGGACTGAAGCATTGGAAAACCTGATCAGGACATACTCTTGATCCCACCTAACTTATAAACAAGATGCACATTATTCAGAAAGCAACCCAACCAAAAAGCATAAAGTTTCCAGGTGAAGATCTATGGACAATGCTACCTACAAGGGCAAGACAAACTCTTAAGATCTTCTGGCCCTAAAAATCAGTATTTCCCTAAGGCTTTCAAGGAAGAGATTAATTGTCTGTAACTTTAGCTTTACTAATGAACATTTTTGAAGATAAGTGGAGGGGGACTAGCTCCTCCAGCAACAAGACAAGTCTACAGGGGAATGAAGACACAAGTGGTCCCCTCCTCATTCAAGGAGCCCTGATCTCCAGCTCCCTTGTGCCCACACCCAGTGAACAGAGTCCCACTTGAAATGGCTTTCAAGAAACTGATAAAGACTCATAAGGCCAGGATGCATAAAGACATTTAGGCAGCTAAGATGCAGTTTGGCCTCTAGCAGGGTTAAGGACAGTCAAGCACCTGGGTCCTCCAAGAAGAACTTGGTTGTTCTGCACTAAGTTTTGGGCAAGTTTAACCCAACCATCTGTGAAGGTCTCTGTGCAGAGTCCTCCCCAGTAACACTCCCCCTGCACAGAAAGTGCCACAGCACTGCCGGTCTAACGGGAAATTAGTGTGTGTTTTGAAGGAAGAGAAACAGGACAAGAAAATGTGAAAACACAGTCTTCAGGGTAGTCAGCAGAGAAGGCTTTTAGTTGGCTTGCCTTGCAAAATCGATGATGATCGACAAGGCAGATTCCTTTGAGATGGAAAGGTGCAGAAAGGAGTAGAAAAAAAAAATAGTAGGAACAACTCAGCAGTCACAAGCCTAATCCCACACATTTACTGTCTATCTCAGCTCCCTTTGCTACACTCTTCACGCATTTTCTGTGATTTTTGTTTTAATTCTGAAGACTCGTGGTACAAGACCCCTAATTGATGTCATATGGCACTTATTTCAACAGCATATATAAACCTCATTTTCCCCTGATATTTAATTGACGCTATACAAATGAAAAAGCAGAGCAGGGCACGTGGGTGTTTCAAAGGCAGCTCAGCATGTGGGAACTGTCAAGCGTTTGAGCTTGCTCGAACATCTCCAGCCCACCTTCTCCATCAAGAAAAACGCATTAGTATGAGAAAAGATACTGTGACCTCACTGATGAAATGTTTGAGGCATCATAGGGAACGGAAGGCCCAATATGTAGACCAGACCCACCATATAGGGAAGTTTGCTGCCTCCCCGGGGCCCAGGTTAATGATATTAAGAAGAAGCTTCCTTCCCTGGTGCAGCAATCAGATTATTATCCCCTTTTAGTTTTTCAGGTAGGCAGCGATGACGTAGTGAGAAGAATGCCGAGGGCAATGAAGAAAGATTTCAGGGCCTTGGGACGACTGGTTAAGGGATCGGAAGCACAAGTCTTGTTTTCCTCTATTCCTCCAGTTTTGGGGAATGATGAGGAGGTAAACAGCAAGACCCAGCAGGTCAATGACTGGCTTCGAGCTTGGTGCTACCATCAGGGTTTCGGGTTCTTTGATCACAGCCTAATTTACAGAACGCCAGGCCTGCTGGTAGCAGATGGGAAAAGCCTGTCTCGCAGGGGGAAAAGTGTTCTAGGGCTAGAGTTAGTGGGGCTCATTGAGAGAGCTTTAAACTAGGTTTGAAGGGGGATGGGCATGTAACTGGGCTCGCTAGAGAAGCACACGGCTGTAGGAACTCAGCAGCTGTGGGCAGAGTGCTAGTATTTTTGAGGATTGGAAGGCCCACCACCCCTCAAGGGCAAAAACTACACACTCATTGGCCTTTCTGAAATGCCTATACACTAATGCGCGCAGCATGGGGAACAAACGAGAGGAGTTAGAGATCTGCATGCATGCCATGACCATGATCTAATTGCAATTACTGAGACATGGTGGGATAGCTCACATGACTGGAACGCTGTCATGGAGGGCTATGCTCTCTTTAGGAAAGATAGGCCAGCGAGGCGAGGTGGTGGAGTCGCTCTTTATGTGAGACAGCAACTGGAATGTATCAAGCTAGCTCTGGGAGCAGATGAAGAGCAAGTTGAGAGGCTGTGGGTAAGGATCAAGGGGCAGGGCAATATGAGAGACACTGTTGTGGGTGTTTATTACAGGCCACCTGATCAGGATGGCGAAGTTGATGAGGCCTTCTACAGACAGGTGAGAATCTCCCCACAGTCACAGGCCTTGGTTCTCATGGGGGACTTCAACTACCCTGATATCTGCTGGGAAGGCCACACAGCTGGGCACGTACAGTCCAGGAGGTTTCTCCAGTGTATTGATGATAACTTTTTGACTCAGGTGCTGGAAAAGCCCACAAGGAGAGGTGTACTACTGGACCTAGTACTGACAAAGAGGGACTGGTGGAGGATGTTAAGGTTGGGGGCAGACTGGGCTGCAGTGATCATGAGAAGACAGAGTTCAGGATTAAGTGTATTTTGCACAAAATGACAAGTAGGGTTGAAACCTTAAACTTCAGGAGGGCTAACATTGATCTCTTCAAGGAATTCCTTGGACAAATCCCATGGGAGAGGGCTATGGAGGGTAAGGGGGCTCAAGAGAGCTGGCTGCTATTTAAGCATCACTTCCTCCAACCTCAGGATTGGTGCATCCCAAAAAGCAAGAAATCAGGCAAGGGAAGAAGGAGACCTGCATGGCTGAGCAGGGACCTTCTGAAAAAGTTCAGGTGGAAGAAGGGAGTTTACAGTAGGTGGAAGAAGGGGCTGCTTGGGATGAGTATAAGAATACTGTCCGGGTATGCAGGGATGAAACAAGGAAAGCCAAGGCAGACTTTGCTTCTGTCTTCACTGCTCAGGCTAGTCCTCAGGAGTCCCAGACTTTGTAGGTAACAGAGAAAGTCTGGAGGAAGCAAGACTTTCCCTTGGTTGATAAGAAACAAGTTAGAGATCAGTTAGGTAAACTGGATATCCAGATATCCCTGGGGCCTGACTGGATGCACCAGCGAGTGCTGAGGGAGCTGGCAGAAGTCATTGCTGGGCCGCTCTCCATTATCTTTGAAAGGTCCTGGAGAACAGGTGAGGTGCCTGAGGACCGGAGGAAAGCCAATGTCACTCCAGTGTTCAAAAAGGATGACCCAGAAAACTACAGGCCGGTCAGTCTCACCTCCATCCCTGGAAAGATGATGGAACAGCTTGTTCTGGGTGTCATCTCAAAGCATCTGGAAGAAAAGAAGGTTATCAGAAGTAGTCAACATGGATTCACTAAGGGGAAGTCATGTCTGACTAATCTGATAGCATTCTATGATGGAATGACTGGATGGGTGAATGAGGAGAGGGCAGTGGATGTTGTCTACCTTGACTTCAGCAAGACTTTTGACACTGTCTCCCACATCATCCTCACAGCCAAACTTAGGAAGTGGGGGTTAGATGAATGGACAGTGTGGTGGATTGAGAAATGGCTGACAGATAGAGCTCAGAGGGTTGTGGTTAGTGGTGCAGAGTCTAGTTGGAGGTCAGTAACAAGTGGTGTCCCTCAAGGGTCAGTACTGGGTCCATTCCTGTTCAATATATTCATCAATGACCTGGATGAAGGGATAGAGTGTAACATCAGCAAGTTTGCTGATGACACAAAACTGGGAGGAGTGGCTGACACGCCAGAAGGCTGTGTTGCCTTACAGCGTGACCTGGACAGGCTGGAGAGTTGGGCAGAGAGGAACCTTATGAAATTCAACCAGGGCAAGTGTAGGGTACTGCATCTGGGGAGGAATAACCCCACGCATCAGTACAGGTTGGGGGCTGACCTGCTGGAGAGCAGCTCTGTGGAAAGGGACCTGGGAGTCCTGGTGGACAACAGGATGCCCATGAGCCAGCAATGTGCCCTGGTGGCCAAGAAGGCCAATGGCATCCTGGGGTGCATCAAGAAGAGTGTGGCCAGCAGGTCAAGGGAGGTCATCCTCCCCCTCTGCTCTGCCCTGGTGAGGCCATATCTGGAGTACTGTGTCCAGTTCTGGGCTCCCCGGTTCAAGAAGGACAGGGAACTGCTGTAGATGGTCCAGCAAAGGGCTACAAAGATGATTAGGGGACTGGAACATCTCTCTTATGAGGAAAGGCTGAGGGACTTGGGTCTTTTTAGTCTAGAGAAAAGAAGACTGAGGCGGGATCTTATTAATGCTTATAAATCCTTAAAGGGAGGGTGCCAGAGGGATGGGAACAGTCTTTTTTTCAGTGGTGCCCAGTGACAGGACAAGAGGGAATGGGGACAAACTTGAACATAGGAAGTTCCATCTTAACATGAGGAGGAACTTCTTCACTTTGAGGGTAGCAGAGCACTGGAACAGGCTGCCCAGAGAGGTGGGGGAGTCTCCCACATCAGAGACATTCCAAACCCCCCTGGACGCCATCCTGTGCAACACGCTGTAGGTGACCCTGGTCTGGCAGGGAGGTTGGACTAGATGATCTCCAGAGGGCCCTGCCAACCCTGACCATTTTGTGACTCTCTGATCTGACAACGTTTACTGTAACTTGCTTCTAGTTACAGCCCAGAGATGAGGGCTGGAGGCTGTGGAGGGACTGGAGAGGGAGGTGGGAGCCATACTGCTTAAAAGCCCATGAAGGGCTGAGCTTCTTGCAAACTCAAACATGCTCCACAGCAGGTGAAAGCCATGCCCTTTATTTTTGGGATTTCCAACCAAACCCCTAAAGATAAATCTCAAATCTTAACCACTCTGTGTTGCTTCCCAGAAGTCAAGAGATTATTTTTAGGTCAAGGGTTGTTCTCAGTGCAAATGGCCAGAGTCCTAAGCTAGAATAAAGGCTCAGGCTGTCAGCCATGCACTGCTGTGGGATCACCCCATGGTGAGTGAGCCTCAAATGCCAAAAGGCTGGTTTCGCCAAGACTGATATCTCAGCAAGGAAAACCCTATCTGCAACAACCAGCATCGCTCCTCATCAGGGAGAACATGGTTTTCTGCCCCTCACGTCCCTCCTGCATGTCTTGCTTGGTCTGCTGAAGCATTTGCTACCTCCTGTCCATAAGAACGTACCGGGCTGGAGATGACCATGTGCTGTGCTGCAGGTGCGCTGGCAGCTCACCATAACAGTAATACCTGGCACTAACAGTGCTTTATATGTTCAACAAGCTGCTGGAGTGGTACATGGTCTCTGCCAGCAGTATCTGAGTAATGCAAAAGCTCCCCTGCTGAGCTTCACACACAAGCTCTCACCACACCTGGTGAGTAGCTTTCTTCCTACACCTGGTCTCTTTCCAAACCACTGGATGTGACTTGGTTCCTGACAGCTCTTACAACACCCACAAAAAACACACTGAAAGCACTTCATTTGGGGGATGCTTAGAGGGCATTAATTGGGCTTTGCACTTTGGGAGCCAGGTGGGGAGAAACTTGATTTTACACGTGGGAAAACATCAGGAAATGGCTCAAAGTCATAGAACTGCCCCTGCACCATTTTGGAGAGGACCCAGTGGACCTGAAACCCATGCTGCAGCATATCTCCATCCCTCAGAGACAAGGGCATGAGTTGGGTGAATAAGATAGCTAATGGGGACCCGCCTCCTGTTGACCACTGTATCTACAGACTCCCAGTGAATCATGGAAAGAATAGCCCAATGGGTCCTTGTGGCATCCCCCAGCACTGCGGTGCTGGCTGCCGTTGGGGACAGGGACAGCCTGGAGGGACCATGAAACCCTGCTCTTCTGAGGCTGTTGCAAGGAAAACACTAACCATGATAAACTGAATTAAACATTTTAAGGTCTTTGAAATCTCTAGGTGGGCAGACACCAGAGTCACCACTGTGACCGTGCTGTTCCACGAGTTTATTCCTGTACAGTACAGAAAAATCCTGCAAAGTGGCACAGCCCAGCAAGTAAGGAACTGACTCAGGACACCTGGGATGAAGCTCCAGCCAGCATCTTGGAGGCTGGATCAGTGCAGAGCCAGCACAGTCCGGCTGCCGGATCTTTCCAGAGCTTCATCTCCTCCTGATCAATGCAAAAAACCCCTGAGCCTGAGTACCGCACCCTCCACAGCGCCTGAGAAATGGCTCTTTGCTGAGACTCACCCAAAGCCATATTTGCATTAAGCTGGGGAGGAAGGAAGGCACAGCCGTGCAGGACATGTTGCTGCCCTATTTCCACAGGAAAGCCACACTCTGCAGCATCCTGCAGCCAAGATGGGAGGTGGAAAGTGATGGACATGGCACAGGGCATCCATATCTCCAGGGCTGGACCAGGGGCTTTTGCACCAGCTGCAGCCAGCCAGGGAAGGAGCATCTGCTATGCCCCTTCTCTGACTCCAACGTGCCTTTTGGCCCCACATCCACTTACCAATCATCATTTCCCACCACCTCTGGGACGCAGCAATGCAGGATGGAAGGTGGTACATCTTCCAGACATCTCAGGGACTTGATCAGTTTAAAGGAGAGCACATCAACCCCTGGCTCATCAAGCATGAAAAGCACTCATTCATCACTTGCACGTCCCATTCATCACCCTCAGGGAAGCAGCTTCTAATTTTAACTCCAGGGCTGCCCAAAGAGCACCACTATCACCATGGGTCAACCTCACATGCTATGACATGTACCTACCAGCACGAGGCACGGCTCAGCATTCAAATACAGTCAAATGCGAACTAGAATAAGCTCTTTGAACTGCTCCATGCCGTTCTTTGGTAGGTGCATAGTCAGAGCAGAGGGTTCTGTTGAAACTAGCACACAATTAACAACTGCAGCAGCTGTTCTGAAACAAAGCACCTGAAAGCCATGGCCTGTTTGGGATCCTGTGCATTAGGGCTGCCAGGAGGTTTGAAGCTACCAACAGAAGAGTGAGGGCTGCATGTGTGGGGTGTTAGAGGTCTGATCATTACACTAATTGCAGAGGGGGGATGCTACTCTGCCCTGGGGGGGCACTCACAAGGGGCTCCTGAAGGTGGGAGCGCAGCCATGGGCCATGTCCCCAGGGCAAAGGAAGCGAGCTGCGGGCTGTGCTCTGACACTCAGCCATGGGGGATGGTGCCCACCTGCCCCTGGCACCCAAAAGGACCTGGGCAAGGTGGGACACACCCCATACTGAGGACACCACAGAAGGATGCCCCAGGAGGCAGGATCAGGCTTTCTTGGGAAGTGCTGGTCTTTCTCCAGCAATTATTAAAACCACCAGGGAGACCCACTTGGACCAGGCACCCCACTTTTAGGGAACCAAACCTGGCGAGAGGAAACCCTGGGTCACACATACCCTTGAGGCTCTGGGCCTTAGTTTGCCCTTCTGCTGACAGCAACCATTTGGGTGGAGGGAACAGCAGCTGAGAGACACCTGAGGGAAAGAACTTGAGAATTAAAACAAAGCAAACCCAGGCTTTAATTTGAGGGCCAGCCCCATTCTGGCAGAGGGCAATCCCTCGGCTGAAGGAGCTCAGCCTGGTGCTGTTGCCTGCAGGCTCGGTAGACACAGCAGCCATACACAAGAAGCATCAGCATGCAGGGACCACCAGAGAGTGGTGGCCGTGCTTTTTTAACTCAGGCTTACACCGACAAACAACCAACTGGATGTGGTCACAACAGAGGTATATTAAACAGTGCATCCCTCCCTCACTCTACCATCACGGCTTCCCACCCTGACCCGATGTCCTTCCCCATTCAGTGACGCTTGGGCTCTGCTTCGTTTTCTGAGCTCCGCGAGATCTAAGGCAAAAACAAAGCATCATCCTTCTGTCAAGCAGAAATCATTCATCTTATTCTCTTCCTAAAGAGACCACCTTTCTCCTCTCCACTTTGCAGGACACAGTTAAAGGAAAAAGATAAGCCTAAGACCTGCTGAGAGGATGGTGAAAAGCTGCTGCCAGCCTCCTCGGCTCTGGGAGCAGCCACAGCAGCCATGGGCATGAAAGCAGGCAGCCCCCCAGCTGGGGATCGGCTAAAGCCTGCATAATTCAGCAGTGAATTTGACTCATGCTTCCTAATCCTGCCTCCCATGCAAGATGTAAGTACCTCCCTGAGGGGATGGCTCCAGTGTAACTTTTAACTCTTGATCCACCATGAGAGGAAGGGCAAAGCTTCCCCTGGGCCTGAGGCATTCCTCAGCACTTTCAGCATGGCTGCCTCTGGAGTGAAGAGGTGGTCACTCAGAACTGCGACTTTACATGGCACAAATTGCCCTCTGGATGTGTTTCTCTCCCTCCATCATTTACAGGAGCCTCTGGGGCACTCTCCGGATTATCCACAGCCTAATACTGCATTCCCTGTGACACCTCTGTGCTTCATTTCCTAGACTGCACAAGGGGGAGAAGAGCCTGAGCCCTCACACTGCCACAGTCAGTCCAGCGCCTTTGCAGGTCTGCCACCTTGGACCGAGCCACCCCTGTGCTGGGCAGAGCAGCGCAACGGGGATGAAGCGGTGGTGAGTCCCCAGGCAAGTGGCATCTCAGCAGCAGACCTGAATCCAGCAGAGGACACAGGCTGTTAAAGCTGGTGTGGGACCTTGCTGGTTCAGAGGGGTCATTCTAGGAGAAATTCTGCCCCTTGTAAGCTTAAGAAGCCCCCAGCACGTTTCCACTTGCACATTTTCCGCTCTCCAGCCAAAGCATAACTGTAGTAAATATCCAGCAGATAAAGCTGAAATCCAGTTAGAGCATCTCAGATATTATTTGTGCCAGCAGTGGAAAATTCATAGTCGCAGCCCCATCGACTCCTGCTGGCTTGTCCCCAGTGCTGGAGCTATGGTCTTCAGCAGCTAAACGATTGATCTTTCCAGGCAGCTTAAAACAAATTAATGAAAGACAAACAATTTGGAGCAAATTTTCTCAACCTTTCATAGATAAGGGGCAGAAAATCCCTTTTCTGCTTCTTAGCCCTTTTCCTGCAAAAAGCTTGAGCAAAATTATTTCAATAGGTTTGGAAGAGACTACTGTGCTTTGAAGCTTTCTCAACACTGGAAAAGTACATTTTCAGACCTGCTTTCATTGCATTATGTGGCTTGTGCACAGAAATAAACCACCACCTCTCACACCATACAGACAAAGTCGGGAGGTGACGAATCCTCTTACATTTGCCAGCGGTGAAGAGGGCTTGTTTCAGCCAGCACGTTTCTCAGTCTCTGCTACCCGAATCTTCCCAGGAGTTGGTGTGATGGCCAATGCTGGCGTGATGGCCAGCTGCGCTCTTCTGCTACCCTGGCTGCACCAACAGGCACACAATGAAAACACACTGGCTTCAAGACTCTGTTATAAGAAATGTGACTGAGGCTCCAGGTCTCAGCCATGGCAGAGGTTTTTGAATTGCAAACACAGATCTATTAATTCACTTTGGGTTTGTTCCCCCCCCCCCCCCAACAGATTAATTCATGCTCAGGAAAAAAGCTGCTTTAAGAAACAGCTGCTGATGGTGGGAAGCCAGTGAGGGAGCATCCCACGGGCACTGGGCTGCTCCATCCTATCTGTACACAGGGACTAAAACCACAGTAATCTACTTGCTGGAGGCTGCATGAGATAAGTAGGTAAGAAATAATTTAAAAGCCCATGCTTTGAGACAGAGGTAACTGGACCCATCTCAGCATGACAGCTGAGTGCTTTCTCAGAAGTTCAGCATCTTGGTAGAGCTTTTGGGCACCACATCCCTCCCCCGCACTTGGCCCTCGCCCCGGCCCCCCACAGCCAGACTGTGCAGATGCAGGGGAGATGGTCCCTGCTCTGACAGCCTCCAGGATACATCTTGCAAGACACAAGTCCTTCCCAGGGGAGTGAAGAAGGGCAAGGTCAAATCCTGCTATGTCAGGATTTGCCTGCCTGTTTGCCTGTACCCCAAGCTGAGTTTGCCTCAAGCACCCAGGACTGCTCTCCACTCTGAGCCTTCCTCTTGCTACCGCGTGCTGTATCAAATCCACCACTGGCTTATTAAAAGCCCTATGGGTTATGGGAAGTTGGATTTCAGCTGGCTGACAAGCTGCCCAGCTCTCCTGCATGCCTCAGAAAGTCAGGTTACACCTGCTAGGGAGCAGGTCCAGAGGATGATCCAAGAGCTGGAGCACCTCTCCTATGAGGACAGGCTGAAAGAGTTGGGGCTGTTCAGCCTGGAGAAGAGAAGGCTCCGGGGAGATCTTATTGAGGCCTTCCAGTCCCTAAAGGGGGCCTACAGGAGAGCTGGGGAAGGACTTTTTACTGGGGCATGTAGTGATAGGACGAGGGGGAATGGCTTCAAACTGGAAGAGGGCAGGTTCAGATTGAACATTAGGAAGAAGTTTTTCACTGTGAGGGTGGTGAGGCACTGGGACAGGTTGCCCAGAGAGGTTGTTGAGGCCCCATCCCTGGAGGTGTTCGAGGCCAGGCTGGACGTGGCCTTGGGCAACCTGGGCTGGTGGGAGGTGTCCCTGCCTATGGCAGGGGTGTTGGAACGCGATGTTCTTCAAGGTCCCTTCCAAACTAAATCATTCTATGATTCTATGATTTACCCCCATTAAATCCATTTCTCCATGTAATGCTATATAAACAAGCAGTATTCACGTGACAATATGTTACAAAAAGTTTCTCAAGGCAAGCAAGTGGTTTCCAAGAGCTCTGCACACAATGTCACAGCCAGCTAATGCCGGGGAAACTGAATGCAGGAAAGTATCTCTCCACAGAACAAGGTATCACTCAGCAGCTCCCAAAGGGCCAAGGAAAGAGAAATACTGAGATGAGCCTTCTCATATCAATGTAGCACAGCAGACTGAGGCCCTAAGGCAACCCCAGCTCTGTACAGATGTTCTCTCATACCAGTCCACCATTGCAAAGCAGGAAGACTTGGCTATTACTAAAGCTAAAACATACGACAAGCACATTGACTTACCCAAGGCCATGTGATGAGCCAGTGTCAAGGTGGGGTGTCAAGTCAGAGCTGAGATGGGCAAGAAGGGACCCCTTCACCCCTGGGCACACAGACCCGGCTCTGCCCATTTGCTTTCCGGGCTCCCACTTGCAGGTCAGCACAGAAGGGATACAGTGATTTGTAATGAATAGCTCTCAATGCATGTTTTTCTTCTATGAATCTGCCCAGTAAAGCTTTTGAAACTACATAAACATTTAGCTTCAGAACACGCTTTGGCCAGAAGTTGCACAGTAGCATGGCCCGCTGCATGGGGAGCAAGAATCAGACCTGCTGAGACTGAATGCCAGCCCAGACCGTGCCTCTGGCAGCGCTGTCCACCTCAGCCAACTCTTCCCATCCCTTACCGTCACTGGAGAGCCCTTAACCAGGATGTGGCAGAGCAGCAGCGTGGCAAACAGACCCCCCAGCTGGCAGGCCCATGCCCACAGTGGGGTTGTACACTGCCATTAGCTCACTGCCCGCTTCCACACCCAAAAGGGAGGGCAGCTGAGAGGAACCCCGGCAGCAACACAACAGCTGAGAAGCAGGAGGTGGGTGGAGACACAGTTCGAGCAGCTTACCTCTCCCAGGACATCAAAGCCCATTGCCACCCCACTGTAACTCCAGTAGCTTCAACAAACTTGCAGCAGTGCGGAGCTGACCCACAGCACATGCACTTCATGTAATTACAGCTGTCCCTGAGGACATGGGAGGAGCACAGCACCAGCCAAACACTTGCTAAATAGCAGCAACACGACACTAAGCACGCATGTTGAGGGTCAGATGGGGCAGGAGACAAAGCATTTGCCATTGATGCTCAAAGTTGAAAGTTGCCTCAGAAACTGTGCTCCAAGTCAAAACCCCACAGCCTTACTTTATGTAAAGCCAGCCTGCTGCTTTACATAAAGTTTTCATTGCAAAACCTGCCCTTAGGGGAGATTATGCAAGACAATTTGAATAGTAGGAACGACCCTGAGGTGTTTTCTTTAACTGCCCCCATGTTTTAAACTCTGACTGCAATGAACCATCAGGCTTCCAGTCCCCAGCAGAAGAAACCCAGCTTCTGGGCTCACAAGAAAGACAATCAGCAGCTTTCTCCATACAGCAAGAAGCAGGGAGGTTGCAGAAAAATCACAGCTTCTGTCATAAGAGGGCTTCCCAATTATGCTCCATGGTCTCCAGATAACTCCTGTGCCGCTCCCCAGGTGCAGGTACATTTGGCTGCAGCCTGAAGATACGAAACACACTCCCAAAAGCTCTGCCAACCGGTGAAGAATGGTGCTTTGGTTATGAGAGGACCTCCAATTTCAGCCCATGAGCTTACACATTGCTTTGGGATCCTCTGAAACATCAGTAGAAAGCACCAAACCTGATGATGACAGGGCTAGTAATTTAAAGAGAAAATAACAACAGTGTATCAACAGCAAGCTGAGGGGACTGCTGAGGGATGTGCTGTGCAAGGAGGACCTTGCCTGGTGGACCAGCACAACAGAGATGCTGGAAACACAGCTGCAGCTCACCCCACACAAGCTCCGCAATGTGCGAGCAGCAACATCCCTGTGAGAGTACCCGTTCCCAGCAGAGTAGGATTCAACGGGAAAAGGACAAGAAAATACATGCCAGGTACCCCCAGTGACTCAGCCCTGACTCCTGCCTGTGGAAGGACTGTGGGCCAGCCAAGGACCTTCCAGCGAGGTTCCTGTGGGTCTCTTGGTGCTGCTCAGTCTTCCCCACACTGACAGGCCCATGGTGTGATGAGCTGATGTCCCAGCTTTGCAGCCAGATGCATCCCTCAGCCTTGATGCTCAGGGCCAGCTTGGTTTTATATTCCTTTCCTGTTCAGGGAGAGGAGCACTGAAACTCTCGTCTTGTGATTTATAACCGTCCACATGCAGGTAGCTCTGCTTTGAACACTTCAGCTCCAGCTGGCATCTGTTTGGCCCCATGCAGGTTTGTGCCATGCCGTGACTGACCTTGCACAATAACAGCAATGCTTTCACTACTTGAGTGTTGGCTTTTTACCATTTGTTTACCCCACAGCTTTACCTAAACCTAGGATGCAGGTTTTACACAGCCTCCACCTCAGTTCTCCCTATTGACTGAGTGTTGTTAGGTTTTTCGTAAAAAAGGAAAACAAGATACATTTGGGACTGAAGCTGAAGGCAGGATCCTGCAGCTTGTGCGCGCTGTCTCCTGGGTACTGTTTCTGCACTGGAATTGTTGAACTTGGCAGGGAAATGGAAGCTGCTGGGCCACAGATGTGGGACAATCCTGCCCAAGCTGCCCTGAGCCATTCCTTGCTGCTCTGGGGCAGATCTGTGTCTGCAAGCCAGGCTCACCAAGAAGGGGCAGGGGAAGAGGGACCTCTTCTGCAAGGCAGAGACTGGGCTGAAAACACATCTCTCCTTCAGCAAACCAATCTGAGCCAGCGTGTGCACAGTACGATGCAAGCAGCATCAAACTGCTTGCTTGGACACGGGGAATGGTGACAGAGGAACTCCACATCAAGCACAAACTCTATCCCCCCCCGCCCTCGCCGTGATCTACTTTTTTCTTGCAGTCTTCCAAAAAGCCCAGAGCCCTTCTCCGAATTAAGACCGGGGACAGTGCTAAAGACATCGGTCTCCAGGGACAACCGAGCAGTTCCCGGGGGCGGCGGCTGACAAACCACCTCTGGCTCCGCTCGGGACCAACCCTGGCCAGAAGAACCGCCGAACCGCTCCCTCCCGAAGCTGCTCCTCCTCTCCATCACCCTCAGGAGCAGCTCTCCCTCATCCCCTTCCCTCGGGAGGCTTTAGCACACAGCGCAAAGCAGGCTCCCGGGACCAGAATCAGCTCCGTCTCCACCGCTGGAAGTAGGATGCAGGGCAGCCCAAAGGGGTTAATTAATAAAGCAGTATCGCCTCGCAGCTCGCTCGAGCGCCCCGAGAGCGGCAGGCCCTCGGTGCCGGAGGTACCCGGCACGCCCGGGCTCCCGGTCGCCTGCCCGGGGACAGCGGGGACCGCGGGCGGCGGCGGCGGGTGGTGCGGCTGCCCGGGCGCGGGGGCTCCGCTCCTGGAGCGGAGAAAGAGGAGAGGCCGAGGGCGCTCGGGGAGCGGAGGGGATGGCCCCGTGTCCCGCCCGCTCCGGAGCTTCCCGGCGGGGACACCGCGCGGGGCAGCCCGGCCCGACTCACCTGCTGCGGCTCCGGTTCGGCCCCGCCGGGCTCGGCTCCGGCAGGACGCGCTGCCCTCGGCTCGGCTCGGCTCGGCCCGGCTCGGCCCGCCCCATGGCGATGCGCCACCCCCCGTGCCGCGCACCCGCCGCCTCCCTCCCCCGAAGGCAGGCATCACCTCCCCCGGACACCGCGCCGGTGTCAGCGTGCGGCGCGGCACCGGCCGCCCCACGGCCGGGCTCCTCCGTGAAGCACAGCAAAGGCGACCCCCACTCATCGCCCCTCCCGCCGGTCAGGACTTTCCCCCGCCCCACGGGGGGGCCGTGGCCGGCTGAGTCCGACCCTGCCTCGGGCAGCGTCTCGGCTCCTGGACCAGGGCTGCACCAGCTGGTAAGGAGACCACTGTTGGACCCCAGACGTTAAATGGTGACAGGTCGCGGCACCACGACTCCCCAGTGTCTGCACAAAGCCAGAAGAGCTCGTGCAACCTCAGCCTGAGGAAAGAAAGCACGTTCTATTCCCATCTCTGATGGTGGGCCGTCTTCTCACCTCTCCTCTAGCTCTGGCTCCTCTCCCAGCTGCTACCCCATCCCCTCACCCCCAGGATAAGGGTGCTCGTTGCGGGCAGACACGCAGCACCTACCACTATACACTCCAGCTCTCCGTGGGGCAGGAGCCAGGTGACCCCCCTCACTAGCATGACAGGCACGGCAATGTTTCTCCATTGATACAAACACTGCTGTCACGCAGGGTGAGGGTGCCCTACAGGTTACAGCAATCCCACTACCAGAGCACCCTGGACCCGTTTTGGTTATTTGATGAGGACAAGACAAACAAAAGTCTGGGTGATGCAGGAGCAGGAGGCAGCTGGGACTCAAGTAACGCAGCTGGTGACATCTGTGCTGCGCTAGTGACTCTGGCGTGCTCCAGAGCAGGATGGGGCTCCCCAGACAGCAACGTGTGACCAAGGCACGTGCTCAGCCCTCTGTCCCCTCCACAGCACTCCTGTCCCCACCGAACAGCAGGGGCCAGGCAGAGGCACAGGCAAGAAGGGGCAGTGAGGCCCCTGCCCTCCTCTCCAGCTCCCCAAGGACACACCACGCTGCCACAGCAGGAGGCAGACAGGGCCAGGAGCAGCATTTATCCCAGGCAGCGACACAGGCTGCAAGGGAGACGCTTGGAGCAGCCACACAAGCTCTCCTGGGTGAGGGTCCTTAAATCCCCTCTGCAGAGGCACTAACCAGCCAGGGTAGTGTCCTCCAGTCAGAATGAAATCAGGTGGAGCAAAGATGGCTGGTTGGATACAGCAGGAAATGTCACTTTAGGGGGGGTCACAGACCCTCTTCTCCTGAAGCACTGTAGACCCCCTCCATCAGAGCTGGCACAGGGCACTGACATGTGGAGAGCAATACCTAGGTGCTACAGACCACAAGTTTTGCCCCGGACATGGTGTCCTGAAGCCCCTTGTACTTCTACATGACAACCACCAACACGGGAAGCAACAGCAATCCCCTGTCTCTGGGATGTCCAGGAGTGATGTTCGCCATGTGAAAGGTAGGTTCCACAGATCACAACACAAGATGCACTTTTAAAGCCACCTTCAAGGACAGAAAGAGGGCATTTAGACATAACTAGCTATTACAGCTCTTAATGGCTTCTAGATATCTGACTTTAAGAATATTTACTGCCCATTTACTGCTATCTTGTAAACACGGTTGCTAAGATGCGGTACAATGAGAAAACATCTTCAGAAGCGTCCTTCCACTGCAGCACAGGATCTGAGAGCAACTGTTCCTGCACTGAGATTCTGGGTAGCAGCAACCTGCAGAGCTGCCCAGAGTCAGTGTACTCACAAGTCAGGCTACAACTTTGGGCTACAAATTGCTCTCTCAAATTGGGGACCACTCCAGGCACGTTTTCCTTACGACCACCACCACAAATGCAGTGGGAAGTAGCAGATTTGCACGTGTGGCATGAGGAGCCTGTCAGCGACAGGGCTGTCGGTCAGGCTGTGTTCTGGGTACCCACGGCTCTGTGGCTGCATTTCCTTTAAGGGAAATGGGGAAAGGGATTCACAGGGACTAAAATCAACTCCATTCACAGGGTGGATATGTCAGCCATCTCAGCAAATCCAACAGGTCAGCCAGGCAAGCCTGTTTGCGGGGTGAAGCTCACGTTAGCATGTGGATGCATCCCCAGTTACTTTGGTGTGCAATCCCAGGCATGTCTCTCCTTGCTGCAGTGCAGTCTCCCCTTCAGGTACGGCTGGTCCAGCTTGCTGCCCAGCCAGCTCTCCTGCCTTCCCTTCTGCCTGCTCCTCCTACAATATCCATCAACAGCAACATATTCAGTGCTAAGGCAAGAGAAGAACCCCAGCTCCTCTCTCCCTTTTCGCTTTTCCCAGCAGACATCCCTTCCCAGACTGCATACCTGTGTGATGCACCCGGCCGAGCCCATGAGCAGCTTATGCTCCACGGCGCATCCTGCTACGTTGTCCTGCCTCACCTGCGAGCATGGATCGCTTTCTCTGCAACAAGCAGCAGGCAGAGCAGCCCTAGCAGCAGCTGTCTGCTCTTACAGCCAGCAGGGAAGCTGTGAGCAATCATCATCAGGTGTCAAAGCAGAGAGATGCTGTCCTGGTGCTCAACACATGAGCAGCCCCATCAACACCAGCCAGATGGCTCAGTGGCCCCAGTGTCCACATCATTAAGGCAAACGAACACCAGACAGCCAACCCACCAGGAAGACCACTATCAAGCAGACACAGTGCCAGCAACAAATCTCAGTGTTGATGGCTGAGAAGCACCTGCATTGCTCTGCAGAAAACCACAGCACCCAGGTGTTGTGCCACTTACATTTCCTCTTGCAAGAATTTCCTCCTCTTGTCTAAGTGCTTTTCTTCTCTTAAAGGACCTTAAAGGATCCCACCATCTCTCTCAGCCTCCTTGGTGCCCCCAGCATGCCCCGGCCAGCATGCCCACAGCCCCCAGGCACAGCTGGCAGGAGCAGGGGCTCCGACATGTCTGCAGCAGCACCACCAGGCAGCAGCTCGGCTCTAATGGAGGCTTGCAACCCTTCCTCCACCCCTGCTTTCAGTCACTGCGGGATTATCAAAGGACCCTGGGAGGTTGTCAAGGATGTTCTTTTCTGTGTGCTTGCTGTCACTGAAGTAATTAAACGGAGGTCAAAGCCTGTCCCTGGAAGAGCTGAGCAGCCAGTTAAGCCTCTCATCTGAAGCCCAGCCCAGGACACCAAGTGCTTCTGAGCATTTCCAAGCCAGCCAGCAGCCATACTGCCCCAGCAGGAAGTTGTGGGGTGACAGCTGTCTGTCTCAAACACTGGAGGTCTCTACAGGTGAATGTCAAAAAATCACTGACAGAACCACAGGTGTGACTGCCACAGCCAGGATTTGGTTCCAAAGCATCAGCCTGAAGGGGAGCCTCTGGGAGGTGCAAAAGAGCAAAGCCAAAAAGGTCCAGCATACAGAAAAGCCCTCTGCTGAAGATGAATGGCAGACCAGCTGGGCCTGTGTAGAGTACCAATACCAAATGCGATTTTGTCTTGATATTGCCGCCATCTTCCGGGAGGACCATCTTCTTCACGGTTTTGGAAGTGGACGACCTCGTGCTCCTGCGCAGGGACCAAAGGCGCGAAACGAGCAGGAAGAGGCTTGTAGGGGACCAGCGCTTCCAGTCGACCTGCACATGAGCAAGATCCCTATATAAGGCTTTTGGCGGGCTGCTTCTCTCTCTTTGTTCTCCTCGCCTCCCTGCTGCGCACCTCCCCGGCCCACACTGCACGACTTCAGACAAAGTCACCAGAAAACCGTTGGACTCAGGGTGGCAGTAGCGAACTTTCTCCTCTTTCTTTGTTTTCTTCCTTACCCCCCTTTCCTTTCCCCTTTGCCTTCCCTTTGCCTCCCTTGTTACCATTCTCTCTCGGTTTTGTTAAGAGAATTAAGTAAAAGGTTGTACGACATTTGACCGACTTCAGCATCTTAATCTTGTCCTTGGGATTATAACGAAACCTTCCCGACTCTGGATCGGGACAGCCTGCAGACCAGGACAACAAAGAGAAGAACAGAGAGAGACTTCAGATGGGTCTAAGCACTTGCCTTTTTCAGACCCAAACTCATGGAAAGGCCGTGTCCTCCAAAGCACAGCCTGACACCACTCTGTAAGTCATTCAATGCAGTGCAAGATATTTGTTCTCTTAATGCTCCTTGGGAGGCATCTTCTAGAAAAGAAGTGCGCAATCACACTGCCTCCACTTGTTTGTCCTGTCTTGGACAATTTGGGGGCTCACTTGTCATTTCAGCTACATTTGACAGAAGGGTCAAGACCTCAGAGGTGCTTGGTTTTGTGAAAACAGGCAGCACATGGGGAAGTGAGACCCTGTTTGTGCTCCCAGTGCAGAAGGTGCTGCAGCCTTTAGCAGACATTTGAGAATACACACCCCTGAGCAACTGCCTCAAGGTCCAGCAGTGGGAGAGTCTCTGGTAGGAGCTTGCACCTTCTTAGACACCAAGAACAACATAAAAGCATACTCAACTGGAGGAAACCCTTGAAGAGAGCCCCTAGTCAGCACAGGGACTACCCGTGTCTGCCAAAATCTGCTGCAGCTTCTATTTCCAACATAAGACAACACGGAAAAACTGGGAGATTGTTGACACTGAATAGAGCACCACAGAATTGGATCCTGACAGAAGGGGGTAGATTATAGGTTGAGAAATTGTGTACTCGAACCTTTCTCATAACCCCAGAGGAGGAAAAATTTGGTTGATGTATCACCCCACAGGCACCGTGGCTTACTTGGGTCCTTTCAACGAGGCTGAGATTGTTGCTGATCCCTGTCCCGCACCAACGTCTACCCCTCCACCAGCCTGCTGCACAGCTACGCTGGCCATGCGCACCCCTTAACAGCGGCTCCAGGACCTTGTCCTTGAACATCCTTGAGGACTGATAACATCCCTGCCTGCTAGCCCGAGCAGGGGCAGACATATTGTCCCTTGGCACGCTCCCAAGCTGTAGGATCTGCTGCACCCTGTACAGAAACCAAGAGGCCTGGATTCCGGCAGGAGCAGCATCTGCAGGGAGACCCCAAGCCTCAGCTCTCCTGCCTGCGAAACATGATTCTCACCCAGGGCTCTGCACCATGAGCCACCCATGGCAGGGATGGCCCCTCGGTCACCACCAGCCCGCCCTTTCCTGCCCACAGGCAAGTTCCTATTTTCCAGCTTACGAAAAGCACTCATAGCTTTTGGCATCCCTGAACCTTACTCAGGGACAGACTGTGCCCTCCTGCAAGACACAAGAGCCAAGTGGCACTGAATCTGTCACACACAGCTCAACCATGCCCCAATGGATACCCCAACTAGATTTGGAGGTATCGCTTGCAGAGTAAATTCAGAGCAATGAATACCTGCCAGAAGTGCACAGACTGCTCAAGTTAAGAAAAGCCAATGGTGAAAGTGCAATTTGGAGGGGGAGGGAGGGCAGAGTCCCTCACCAGCACTCTCACCAACACCTTCCCCAGGCTGCACAGCAGCCGGGTGGTCCCTCTAGTTTGTGCCCACTCCTGCCTGCAGTAGGGAGCTGCAGGTACCGGCAGCAGCCTGCCACCAAGTGCCACTGGCAGATTCGGTGTACCCCAGAGCACCGATCACAGCACCTCCAAGCCAGTGGAGGTGGGCGACGGAGGCTCCTTGTACCCAGCCAGGCTCTGCCAGGCCCAGCCCCCAGCTCTCTGGCAGCAGCAGCGCAGCCACATCACTCCTCAGCTAACCGCCTCGTGAAGGTCACGATGCCACCACTAAACCTGACCTCCCAAAGCATCTTATCTGGAGGCTGTAATGCCACTTTGCACAGTGCACGCACCTTTTGCTTTGGCAAACCTGCACATGGATTGATGTTCACACTCGGTCACCCCGGCTGGCACAAACCCCATGCTGCCTCCTGCACCTGAGGCTCAGCATGGCATCGCACCGCTCCCAGCTCGCTGCGCTCCTCGGGGACATGCTTCCTTTGTACCTCCAGTGCCACCGTGCTGAGCTCTAGCTGAAAGCAGCAGCTAACACAGCCCCAGGAACATCCACCCAGTGGACAGAGGGTTAGGAGCAGCAAAAGACAAGGTGAAACCTTTCCTCTGACAACCAACAGGCCAAAAAAAGATCAGGGTAAGCACAACCCTCAGGGAGGCCACCTCCCAGCCAGACACTGCAGCCTTCCACATCACATCCTCTGTGAGCTGAGACACCTGCCCCACAGCGTTTTCCTAGGCTATGCCGTTCCTGCAATCCAGAAGAAAGCCATCTGCCGCTGGAAAGCATGGCCGCACCTTCCCTCTGCTTCAGCTGCCCCTGCCCTCAACCCCCTGCTAGCACCAGCCTCTGCGCTGAAGTCCTGTGAGCCAGACCTGAAGACCAATCCCTCAGAAAATTAATTCAACGGGAGGAAATGGAAAGTTTCAGCTGGCTCAGCTCCCTGGTCCTGCTCTTTACCCCCAAAAAACCACACAAACCTGTGCCTGTGATAGATCATGACAGGCCACCTGACCAGGGTGCACTCTTCTCCTAGCTCTGACCTGGGCACACACAAGACCAAGTGGCCAGGCGACCTTGGCCTCGCTGCAATTACAGGGCCACCTTCCCACCACCACTGCCTTTTTGCCCTCTGCAATACACAGGCCAACATCCTGACGCCATGAAAAGCTGAAATCAGGACTCAGTAGTCTTGGTGACTATCAAGGTATTCTTTATTGCAGCAGTGGACACACAGGGGATCACTCCTCCTAATGTGCATGCCGTAAAGGGTTAGTTATACAGCTTATATACATGCCATATATACATATTCACAAGGTTTCTGAGAAACTATTAACATGTTCATTACTTTTCCAGGAACTCATTAACATAGGTTATTGCCCACTCCCGTATGCGCATTATAGTCTCTCAGTGGTCCTTCAGAATCCTCTGGTAGTTCTTTACTCCTATTTATCACTGTATTCTTTTGATGAACTGTCCTTATCTGGTTGCCAAAGCTGCTGGTTCTGGCCGAGAACCGGTTCCTTGTGTCTCAATCGTCCTGTTCACTTTGTTGGGTGATAGTTGTAATAGTTTAAAGCTAGCCCTGTTCCTTAAAAATAAGGTTAGTTAATAAGTTTCCATCAGGTCCTCCCTTCAATCCAATGCTCCCCTTTTTGAATCCTGGACCACCTTCTGTATTTTTCTCCACTTGCTACACACACTGAAGCATAGGAACCTCTTCCAAAATAAAGCTGCATTTTTTTGTCCTAGGGGATGCTCCCAGGCTGTCAGCTAAAAGCAGGGGATAGGACACAGTGTGCAAATATACCATATTGTCTCTCAGCAAGACTGCTCCAAGTCTTGATGCTGTTCCATGCTCCAAGGGACCTTTACACTGGCCATTCTTTAGCCAACATAGACAACAGAAACCGATCCATGAAAAGGCAGCACCGTGCCACAGGTTATTAGAGCAAGACATGCTGCTCAGTTCAGACAGGACAAGTGTTTGATCGCTCCACTTCCACAGAACAAGAACTTGGAAACAGTTAACCTGGGGCAGACGGAAGAAGGATTTACATAATTTTAAATGAATAGGCAAAATGCAAACGCAGCTGTCTAGAAATACTGGACCACGCTGTTTGGGTCCAGAAGTCACTCCAAGCACCCCCTGCTCTTTTATCCCACCAAGGATCTGACCAAGGGAGATTGGAAGGAACTTGTCCAGCTGGAGCTGCCCAGGGCCAGCAGTCTGAAAGTATCACCAGAGAGGGACTTGCCTTCTCAGTTTAGTATCTTTGGATGAGTTTAATATTACTGAAGGGGAGGGACAAAACCGGACTATTTCTTTCTCTTTTCAGATCTTGGAAAGCCTTTGGCTCTTTGTCCCATCCACCAGCAAGTATTCTAATTTCTGAAGATACTAAGAGCCTTTTTAAAGGGATTATTTTATTAAGATTGGTTTACACAAAACGCTTTGGTGAAAAACCTTTTCCTCACCCCAGGATGAAGGTCTTTGCCCATGTCACCTCATTGATTTCCCTAACCTCTTCATAAAGCTTGGCAAGGAGTACAAATCCTTTCTTCTTACCTTAAAACCCTGGATTACACACCTCACAGCCATTACTTGTAGCTTAACTCTGCAAAGCTCTTTGGAACAGAATTTAGATAAAATAAGATCTTAATCCTGCTGCATGCAGCACAGCCCTCATGCTGAACCCACATATGACCTGCTCCAAGGAACAGTTCCAGGCTTTCCTCTCCACTGCAAAAACAAAGAAGTTCCTGCTAACGTGTCTAGTTTTCTTTCTATCAGTTTACATTTTGAACTAACGTATCTGAAGACTATCCAGTGGTTTATGAAGTAGAAGTCTCTTATGTCACAGCCTTCTCCTCTACAGGGAAGTGGAAAGTTACTTGAGCCTTATCCTTTGCAGAAATAAACCTGGTCAGGAGCATCAAGCCAAAACAGTCAGTCCACAAAAATCAGAGATTTCAAAGTCTTAATTACAATGACACTTTATTGAAAGCACAAACCTGGGAGTGCAGGAAACTAATTAAAAAGTAACATAATTGAAATACTGCTCAGAACTCCTCTGAATACAATATTTTCATTCTATTAAATTCATAAAGAAAGCATAATACTGTTTAAGTCCTCATGCATGAAAAAACATTTTTGTTAATCAAGTGACTGGTCTACCGGGGATAAATCTTATGCAAGTTTCAGACAAGAAGCAGGCAGGATCTTGTACCTCCTAAGGTGGGGGGGACCCGAGTACAAAACCAGCCCTAGAGAAGCCCTGGCCAGAGCCACTCACGCATCCTCGGAGCCTGGTGCTGCCCTTTCATCACCCCGAAACAGGCTAGATCCGACTTCCACCTGGTTTTGTCATCTTGTGACCGCCTGAACCAGACCCATCTCCCATGCTGTGGTTGCCACAGTGTGGTTGCAGATGGTAATAGCAGACGTGAAGACACCGCTGCTGCAGCTTCCCACTCATAACCACATCCTTTAATTCTTCCTCTAACGGCTCCTTTGCTCTTCAGTAAGCTAAAAGCCTTCCCTTATAAAATATAAACATCTATGACATTCACAGACATCTTGTAAATTGTCTGCAACATTTCGAGCTGACAATGAACTGACCCTTTGGGGTAAAACCAGGCTTTTTTTTTCTTTTTTTTTTTTTTGCACATTTATACAGCACTTGGTATAACAAGATCAAGCTACGTCACAGGTACTGCTGAGTTTACTTACAGCCATACTAGCAGGTTCAGCACTGCCTGGTTTGCAGTACCACTTTCTCCATTCCCCTTTTCTGTCAGGGCCCCATGCCCCTTGCGGTATCTGCTGGGGCCTCCCTCTGGAACAAAAACCTCGAGAAATCACCCATTACACAATTTCATGGTGCTTCTGACTTGCTCTCAGAGCAGCATAAGCTCCCTCTCTCCCCAGTACACCCAACCACGGAGCCACTGGTGCACCACCACCACGGGGACACACTCCATTCCTGCAGAGAGTGAGGGGCATCCTCCAGATCTCTCTCCTGCTACTCCCTCACCCACCACTCCTCACCGGAGAGGTGGATCCTCACACTGATTTCCTCCCGTGCCACATTCCCATCTCCCTCGCCTCTGCTAGGCGCTGAGCCGAGCTGCCATGGACGCTGCGTGCTGCCTGGGCCAGGCTTTCACTCCTCCCTGGCTCTTCCTTCTCAAGCAAGCACACCATGGAAGGGGCCTGAGGTGCCACTACTTGTCCCTGCGAAGGCCAGCACCGATCCAGCACTAGGAAGCAAACACTCCAGAGGTTTGAAGAGCAGAAGCCAGCAGCGACGCTGCTCCCTCAGAGGGGGGGCTCCCACCACCCGCCCCACCACCCCGCCCTGCCTCAGCATCCCCGGGCCCACGCTGAGGCCGAGGCTTCTGCCCCGATCCCTCGCACCCTCCACGGGGCCCAGCGGGCAACACCCCACCCCACCCCACCCCACCCGGCCCGGCCCGGCCCGACCCCCCCAGCAGCACCCCCGGAGTACCCCGAGAAAATGGCCCCCCAGGCAACATGGCGGTGCCCCGGTAGGCATGGCGCGGCGCTCGCGCGGTCACGTGAGGGGGCGGCAGGTCGCCACGTGATGCCGACAGCCCGGGGATCACGTGACCAGCTGCCCGGGGTTCCCACGCGGCGGGACTGTCCGCGGCGGAGGTGCGAGCCGGGCGGTTGCCATGGAAATGCTGTTGCCGCTCTCGCTCTTCTTCCCACCGCTGCTGCTGCAGCCTCCGACTGCCGCCGCTCCCGGTGGGTGACCCGGGCCGGGCCCGGCCCGGCCCCTCTCTGCCTCCTCGGGCCCCGGGCGGGACCCCCCCCCAATCCCCCTCCCCGGGCGGGACCTTGAACCGGACTCCCCTGGGCCCCAGGTACCAGGGCCGAGCCGGGCCCTCGGTTTCCCCGGCGCTGACGGTCCCCCCCTCCAGCTGCCCGGGCAGTGGGGCCCGGCCTGGAGGAGCGGCTCTTCCCGCAGGTGCGGGACCACTTCAGCTTCGAGACCTGCGGCAACGAGACCTTCCCGCAGCGGTACCTGGTCTCAGGTAGGCCCCGGGGGTGCGCTGCAGCCGAGCATGGCCGCGGCAGGGCCTTGCTGTGGCTCAGGGCTGCCTTGTTGTCTGCTTAAGCTTTAACTGCCCCTGCGCTGAGGCAGAGAGCCTCTCCGCCCGGTGCTCAAGAGAGCTGGGCTGGTGGCCTGGTTTAACCCCAGCCGGCAGCTAGAACCATACAGCTGCTCGCCCACTCTCCCCGGTTCGGATGGGGGACAGAATCAGAAGAGTAAAAGTGAGAATAAAAGCCTCACGGGTTGAGATAAAGACAGTTTAATAGGTAGAGCAAAAGCTTTACATGCAAGCAAAGCAAAACAAGGAATTCACTCACTGCTTCCCATGGGCAGGCGGGTGTTCAGCATAACAGTGACTTGGGAATACAAATGCCATCAGTCCAAACATCTCCCCCCCTTCCTTCTTCTTCTTCTTCCCCCAGCTTTATATGCCCAGCGTGATGCT
The DNA here is from genome assembly GCF_965231255.1 of Vanellus vanellus. Lineage (NCBI taxonomy): Eukaryota > Metazoa > Chordata > Aves > Charadriiformes > Charadriidae > Vanellus > Vanellus vanellus. The sequence continues at coordinate 402,786 of NC_138923.1, forward strand.
TTTTGGTATGGAATGGCCCTTTGGTCAGTTGGGGTCAGCTGTCCCAGCCATGTCCCCTCCCAGCTTCTTGTGCACCCCCAGCGCTCACTGGTGGGGTGGAGAGCAGAAAAGGCCTTGACTGCCTAGTAACAACTAAAAACATCAATGTGCTATCAAAAGTATTTTCTCATCCCAAATCCAAAATATAGCACTAATTAAAACCAGCTAGTTAAAAAGTTAACTCTGTCCCAGCTGAAACCACGACAGCTGAGCAGTCAGTTTGAGCTGAGTGCCAGCCCCTCCTGAGCCAGTTGTGGCCCCCCCCACCCCACCCCGGTGTTGTCCGTATCCTTCTCCCCTCCCCTTCCCTTCAATCTGGTGTGGGGTGCAGCTGTGGGGATTTGCCTCTTTGGAGCAAGAGCTGACTAGAAGCAGCAGCTGTGTTAGGCTTGCACCAGGGCTGGCTCTGGGCAAGTGTGTCTTCAATTGGCCACAGCATCTCTTCCAAGTGCCACTTGGTGCTTTGAATGCAGCAGGAAAAACAAACAGTGAGCTAAACGCTGCACTCTGTACCCATCATTCTTACAAGTGAAAATAACTCCTCTTGGGTCAGTGTTTTGCGTTATCTAAAACCCTGCAACTTCAGATAGCGTAAGCCATGCTGAACAATGAGGGCTTCCAGCAAGGAGCCGGCAGTGTTTTCTTTCCTCGTCAAATAATGAGTTATCTTCTGTGCAACAGACAGTAAGAGAGAGGAGGCTTTTCTAAACAGCATGTGACTAAAAAGGCAGTAATTTCAATAACCAGCATCACATGTTTCTCAATCCTGCCTGCTTGGAGGAGTCAAGGAGAGTGCAAATGTGGAGCTGTGAATCACACTGGCCCAGAGTGCTGCCCAGCCTGGTGCCTGCATCTGGGGTTCCAGATGCAGCATCTCACCTGTTACTCTGCAACTTGCTCAGCACCTGCACCCAGCCATATATGTTTTACCAAGCATGAATTCATGGATTAGTTCAGCCCAAAGATACGGGAATGCCGGTGAATTTTGATGGTTCACCTAAGGCTGAAATTTCACTAATTAACTGGCCCTTTTTAAACAGAACTTTGGGATCACCTGGTTTAAAGCATTGCATAATTTTTATTTGGTTTCTTTTTAAAGTATTTTATCTGTGTTCCTGGGCATAGCTGAATAATATTTGTGAGAAACAAAACATTAACATTGCAGTTCTGATGATCTACAAATAGTTTCTTACTTAAAATTCCTGTGAGTAGTTCCTTTCCCCTCTACTGCTTCTTGTGCAATATGAGACTTTTCTGATTATCATCGAGAACTTGAAGGAGACTATTATTTCACAACCAGGCATCTGACTGTCTTGAGGTTGGCTGGCAGTTACCCAGGATTTCAATCTAAAAATAGATACCTTTTTAAGCAACCTGTCTGGTTTGGTTTTGGCTCCTGTGAATGGTTGTTTACTCCAGGAGCCACAAAGCGTATCAGAAGAAAAGCCAGAGTAAAGCGCTTCAGTTTCCTACCTGGTACCCAAAGCAAATGCAACACAGAAAGAGAATCAGCCTCTTTGTTAACAAAGAGCAGCAGTTTTGCTAAATGAAAGGTTTCAAACCCATTTCCAAGCCAAATCCTGCTTTGGCAAGTCTGTGTTGAGAATGCCAAGAATTTAATTCAGGCATCTGTTAATGGAAATGGCCCTGTGTGACATGCTGCAGCGATGTCTATAAGACAAATGCTGTTGGAGAGTCTCTTTGGGTGATGTGGCAATGTGTTGAAATCAACACTTAACTGATGGTCTGAGGTCTGTTGTTGAAGAAAGCTATTTTGTTTGTTGAAGAAAGCTAATTCCTGTGCAATTTAAGACTAAGCTAAAATCAAATGTTTGGTAAAGTCAGCAGGCATTAAAGCAAATGTTTGTTAGACAAGTAAGTATTGACATCGTGGGTCAGCCTGTCCCGCCGCTCTCAATTTGCTTTTGGTTATAAACAGATCAGAGGATGAAGCATATCATCTTCATATATCATCGTATATATATATGATGTATTGTATAAGACAGAGAGAGACATGTGCGTGTTTTATGGATATAACATATATCATTATACCATCAGCAGCATATCCTGGGCTGCATCCCCACCAGCGGGGTGAGGGGGGATTCTGCCCCTCTGCTCTGCTCTGGAGAGACCCTCCTGCAGTGCTGTCTCCAGCTCGGGGACCCCCAACATCAGAAGGACATGGACCTGGTGGAGTGGGGCCAGAGGAGGCCACAAAAATGGTCAGCAGACTGGAGCCACTCTGCTATGAGGACAGGCTGAGAGAGTTGGGGGTGTTCAGCCTGGAGAAGAGAAGGCTCCAGGGAGACCTTATTGTGGCCTTCCAATATATAAAGGGGGCTTATGAGAAAGCTGGGGAGAGACTTTTTACCAGGGCCTGCAGTGTCAGAACAAGGGGCAATGGTTTTAAACTGAAAGAGGGTGGACTTGGGTCGGACGTAAGGAAGAAATTTTTTATTATGAGGGTGGTGAGCCCCTGGCGCAGGTTGCCCAGAGAAGCTGTGGCTGCCCCATCCCTGGAGATGTTCAAGACCTAGATGGGGCTTTGAGCAACCTGGGCTGGTGGGAGGTGTCTCTGCCTATGGAAGGGGGGGGGTTGAACTGGATGAGCTTCGCAGGTCCCTTCCAACCCAAACCATTCTATGATTTACAGCTTGGCTGTATGTTATATATCACAGCAGAAGCAGCAGAAAGATGCAGGCAATTCCCTAACATCTGTTTTGTGGGAAAAGTGCATGTGTTTTGGGATGAGTTGGATATATAAATATAATATATAATATTTATATAATATATGAATCAGTTTGGGGTGAGGGTATATAAATGGGAAATTGCTCTTTTGGGGGGCAGCTGTTTCCAAATGCCTTGCAGAACTCAGATTTTAGAGATTTTCAGGCAGAAGCGGAAGTTCCAGGCCATGTGCTGATCTCATAGAAGCTCTTCTTTACCCCTGCTCAAATGAGAGACTTCTGTAGCGTGGCGTTTCTGACACCTTTATGCCCCGTCTCAGGGATCAGCCTGTTCACAGACTTCTTCCTTGTTAAGCTCCTGCCCAAACTCACCAAAAGTAGAGTCATTTCATGCTCATGGGGTTTGGTTGGTTGTTTTTATATTTGTTTCTGTCAATTGTCTTGTTCAGCCAAGTTCTGGAATAAAGGATTTGGACCCATCTTTTTCTATACCGGCAATGAAGGTGACATCTGGACTTTTGCTCAGAACTCTGACTTCATATTTGAATTAGCAGAGGAACAGCAAGCTCTCGTGATTTTTGCTGAGCATGTGAGTATTTTATTTATTACGTATACTATAGAGTCCTGTTCTGTTCAGTGTTACCGAATTCAGCTTTCTGCAGGTTTGGGAAAATAATATCTCTTGCCACGAAGCTGAGGTATACCTGCTGTAAGCTTTCTCCTCGTGGTGGCAGCTCTTTACTAAACCATGGCTTCTGATATTATTTTTTTTTTTACTATGCCTACCAGCAATCCAGGATAGTGACTGTTGTTTCAGTAAAACCTATGCCATGGTGTATTTGCTTTAGACCAGTGCTTTTGTAAATCGTTTCCACATGCCTTGAACTGGACTAGAGAGTTATTTTGTTTGGATAATATTTAATCTCTCTAGCCTGTGAAGTCCTAAGCCAGCCTTTCCCACACCACTCTATTAAATCTACTATTCCACAAGTTATGAATGAAGAGATTACCCTGTTCCCTTTTCTAGTTGGGGATTTCAGGAGAGAGACACGTGCTGAGGGCCTACATGGCACCCACTGAAGTAGCTTGTGATGGACTGTCCTTCAGTATCCTTCAGTATGCGTCCTGAAGGTCTCTGTTTATCCAGTGCAGGAGACTAGGCACTTCCTCAGTTATGAACAAGTTAGAGGACACCACATGCTCTGTTACCGCTTCCTGTTTGTGCACACTTATCCCAGTTCTGTAGTGACAACAGAAAAGACCCAGACCTTGACACCAGCATTTCCATAGCACATCTCTTTCCTTTTAGAGGTACTATGGCAAGTCTCTTCCCTTTGGACTTGAGTCAACACAGCTGAAGAAGACTGGTCTGCTTACTGTGGAACAAGCCCTTGCTGACTACGCAGTGCTAATTACTGAGCTTAAGCAGCAGTACGGTGCTGCAGACTGCCCTGTCATTGCTTTTGGAGGCAGGTAAAGGTTATATGTGCTCCTTCCCTTCTCTGCGTCCTTTCCCAGCCACAGTTGTGCTGTTCTCACAGATCTGTTTGGCAAGTTCCAAAGGCAGAGCTTTAAGCTATCTGATAAACAACAGATTTGCCTGTGCCTGAGCTCCCAAGAGCTCATCATCAGGTTCCAATCAGCTCTCCTATCAAGAAATAGTCTCGATGAGTGATTGCTTTGGAGAAGCACCACTGACTGGATGTTTCTAGGCATCTTCAGTATAGGAGTCAGCCAGAATTGCAGAAAATGGGAAATTGCTCCTCCAGGATAAGAACTTTTCACATTGGAAATACAGAAAAGTGTAAAATATTCTTTCCAGGGGGCACCCAGCTTTTTATTAAACACAGCCTCTTTAACAACATCCAGCCATTTTCATTGTAGGCTCCTTTATAATTCTGCTCTGCAACCTGCTGCTTGGTTGCTCCTGGCTTCATAGCAGGTCCTTCCCCAAAGTGCTTGCTCCGTCGCAGCTCAGAGCTGTGTTGATGCGATGTCCTTGTCCCTTGAATGGCTCCCCACACTTAGAGTAGAGGGATGCTTCCCTTTAAAAGGCTTCCACCAAGCACAGGGTTTCTAATTCAGCTGCAGTGAGCTAACAAGCATTTGACCTGATGGTTATCATTAAGCTTCCAGCTCGCTGTAGTGGTGGCTGGACTGTCGATCTCAGGGGTGTTTGTACTGTGACTGTCAGGCCAGTAGCTTGTGTAAAAAGGGCCAGGAGCTGTCCTGGGGTGGGGAGGTGGGAGAGAGATTCAGCAAAATCAGCTAGCTGGGCTGCATGTTAGACTACAGCTCCGTGTGTGTAAATTAGAGTTCAGTCTGCCGCAGCCCTGAGCAGCACTGAACCCACGTGAAGAATACTGAAATACGGCAGTGGTGGAGCAGCACAGCATTTCCCATGGGAAAAAAAACAAAACCTCTTCAGTTGCTTATAACTTTGCCAATCTTGTGGCAAGGTTTCAGCTAATGCCTGTTTCAAAGACCAGGGTTAGGGAAATGCATATTGCTTTACATGTGAGTGATAAGGGAATGGTATTTACTGCAACCACTAGAGGTTGTGGGGAGGGAGACTCGAATACCTGCAAGCTTGGAGTCAGACCGGGCGTTACCTGCATTTTGGGACTGTCATTTGCCACCCCCAGGAGTGACCTCAGAGTAACTCCACAAACATCAGCATATGAATAACTTTTGTCACCTTGGGTTTATGTAGCAACCCTTGATATATCTGCAGATTGTGGCCCTGGCACTGAAGCTACCAAGGTAGCTTTGAGTTTTATTGTGGTATTTGTTAATGTCTTTCCTTCCCTGTATCTGTGCTGATCATCTATGCAGCTGTTATTTGGGGTGCCCAGGGAGAATACTCTCCACTTCCCAGCACTAGAGAGGACTGCATATTCCATAGTGTTCAGGGACACCCTTGACTAAGAGCCTAGCTAGTCTTTATAATCCTGTATGCAAAATGTGTCTCCTTTCCCCACTGAATAGTGACAGCTTCACTTGAGCCCCACTTGGTTCTGCCCTGAAGTTGTCAGGACACACTCAGGATGGTGCAGAGTTAAATATTGAGGCAGGATTTACATTTGGCTGCAGAAGCAAACTGGGCTGCTGTGTTCCCACTGGAGCGGCCCATCTGGGGAGAGGCCAGTAAGAACACACTGTGTGTTGCTCCTTGGCCCTAACTGTATCTTTTTACATGAGGATGGCATCTGCTAGATATCCATAAGCTGCTTGTTGCCTTGGGTTACATAAGCCTGTGAATACTGGCCTGAACTTTTGAGTTACTATGTTATAAGCTGTCTCTTAAAGGAAATAATTCTTTTGTCTCCCCTGTGGCAGCTATGGAGGAATGCTGAGTGCTTACATGAGGATGAAGTACCCAAACATTGTGGCCGGAGCATTAGCTGCCAGTGCTCCTCTGTTGTCTGTGGCTGGGCTCGGAGACCCTACCCAGTTCTTCAGAGATGTAACAGCAGTAAGTATATGCTTTTTTCAGGAGCAGTATTTTCTTCCTTTACGAAGACTGGGTTTTTTTCCTTTTCCATGTGTTTAAACCAACATCTGTCTTCACAGCATCAGTGCTGGGCAGGGAATGCAATTAAATGGGAACCTGCAAGGAAAAGCAGCAGCTGCAGATGTGATGGCTGGGCAGTGCCTTCGCTGTGGCAGCTCAGGTCCCAAAGGTGCTGCTCTGATGAGCAACACAACTTGGTTCCAGCATCTTTAGTACCACTAAGGATTCACTTTCCCGTTTCTAGTGACTTAACCATATTACAGCCCAAAAGCCTTCCTTTGTGCCTGGCCAAACCCTCTTTGGATAATTCATTCTTCAAATCCTCTCCCAAAATGCTATATTTTGCATTGCTATCAATGATTCACAGTAGCTTCTTAGTCCCAAGATGATTGCATTTCAGTGAAGAGCTTGGAAATCTTCATTTCACTAACTAAAAATATGCAAGGTGTCCTGGGTTCACTTAAAACCAAAATTTAAATGTGGCTTTCACATTTTGAGGATATAGGACCTATAGGAAGGTGTTATTGCTTAGAATTGACTAACATTTAGTTTATAAGAAAAGAAATGTGCTACCTGGTAGCGCTGAAATCTTGTGATGATGTCTGTTTGCCTCTTTTTCAACATGAATTTCTAGATCTGGGTGACACAGCTTTGCATGAACTACCTGTGTATGAAACTTGTGGTCTTTTTGCTCTTATTTACATATATGAGAACCTTATTCAATGCAGAGGCTTACAGGACAGATGGCATTACCAGTAAGTGTAAAGAAGAGACTATCATATGAAAATAAACACAATAAAAGCATTTGAAACTTTAAGTGTATAAGAGAGTAAAAGACATCTTGCCTTAAAATGATACATTTTAAAACAAAAAAAATGTAATACCATTTAATCATCTAACAGGCCTTGCAGTGGGAATTCTTCCCAGGCTGAAGGTAATTGCTTCTCAGAAGCCCTGTTCAGCTGATAGCTCTGTCTTGCTTCAGCTGTGAATATGCTGTGAGTCACTACACACCCCTGAAATTAGGGCTTTGACTTCTTCATGTGAAAAACTTTCCAATTCATTTTAAAATATATTCTGTCTGTAGCAGCAAGCCGACCTCTGGGCTGGGATTCTAAGCAAGTGCTTTGTGTTGTTTTCAAAGTAACTCCTTCCACCTTCGATGTATTTGCATAAAAGCAATCTGTGCATCTGAAATCTGAATTCAATTGCTCTTCTCCGTGAGAGAACACCCCTGAGAGCTGTTAATACTAATGAAGGCAGTAACCTTTCACGAATCATTGTGGGACTTCTCTCTTCCCGTGAGTCAGAGTGCATTGTCTCAAAGCAGCTTTCTCTGTGACTTTTACTGAGCTTTTCCAGCTCATTTCATAAGCCTCCAGCTCACAGGGGAAGTGAGCAAAGGGCAGAGAGTTCATTTTGCATAAGGCGTTTGCATAAGATGAGGTTATATATGCCTGCAGCCAGGCAGAAAGCCCCTGTGTGAGTACTACACGTGCAGCCACATGCATGCTTCCCATAAGGTTACTGCTGTGGGGGCTATTCTGGCCATCAGCTTGGCTCAGTTTAGACATCTGAATTAGGTGTGATTCAAAAGAGTAAAGCTGGCAGCCTGGAGGGGGAACAGCTTTCCTTGGAATGGCTGTAATGCCTCCTGTCTCTGCTTCTGCACCAGGTCAGCTGAGCTATTCCCAGGTCCGTAAGCATCTCTGGGGGAGAACTGGAAGTGGTGGTGGTTCCTCAGCCTTCTGGGCAGTGCGCTGCAGCAGTCTGGCATTGCCTAGTGGGGAGCTCTGCTGTCACAGCTGCCAGAGCAGACCTGCTCCTCTGTCCCAGGCTGATGCATCCCCATGCTCCAATTAGAGCCATTAGTGGATGAAGGTCAATAAGCACATCCAGAAGGAGATTTGGAACCCCTAAAGGGATGCCCAGGTAAACTGTGGAAAACTCTGTAGCAATTTCTCGAAGTCTAACTATCAGACAAAACGGCAGAGTTAGGAATAAAAGAAAGGTCACAGATCTATTTTTAGTTGAGTCTGGCTCTTTATAAGAAAAGTGCTTAGCTAGTGATTTGTGATTACTAGCTTTGCTGTAGCAGGATAAAGAGACCTTAGAAGAGCCCTAATAATTCTCATTTGTACAAAGCACTGATTGCCAGCAGATCTCAAACTGCCTTACAAGCTGACAGAAGAGAAACAGTTGTCATGGCTAGAGCCCTCAGTGACAGAAACAACTTGTTCTACCAGCCACAGCTCTTCAAACATACCTTAAAGTGCTTTTTCAGGATCGGTGATGTTTTTCTCAAGAAAAAGGACATGGCCACCTTGGTCATCTGGCAGGTCACTGTCAGGCTTAAGAAGAAAAGCAGGTCTTGGTTCCCAAACTAGTGCTCTGCCTCCCTGTGCATAAATGACTTCTCCATGGCTCCTTCTCATAGACAGAGTGCAGTTGGAAGAAATCTATTGTGTGCTCGAAAAAAAACCAAACAAACAAACAAAAACCACAAAAAAAACAATATAAAAAAAAAAAACTTTTAGGTCGAGCAGCCTGGCAACCTCTTTCCGTCTCCTGGCCAAGGCATGTGTCTCCTCTTGCTGCTTTGTGTTCAGTCTGAGGGTTTCACTAAGTGCAGTGTTTTCTCTAATGGCTCATCCCAGCAAGACCTGGTGAAACACTTGCTGCTTGGTCTGAGCTGTGCAGGCTGTTGACTTCTGCTGGGATGTGCTGATTATCAGGAGGACAAGGCAGAAACGCTGGTGTCACTGCTCCTGGAGATGCAGATGAGGTTCTGACCAGTGGGCCAGTAACACCTGTCATCTCCTGGTACTTCTAGCAGTTCTTCCCAGTGCAGCCTCCACACCTGTCTCCTCTGTGCAACCGTAATCCCATGTCTTTTCTGTCCCTTCAGGATTTTCAGAAGTCCATCCCAGGCTGCGTCACAGCTGTCCGCAAAGCCTTCCAGCAGATCAAGGATCTGTGCCTGAGGGGAGGTAAGGAGAGCCAGTCCTGCCGATGGCTTCCCACAGGCAGCCAGCAGGCAGTCCCAGCCATGTGGAAAAAAGCTGATTCAGTTTTACTTCAGCTAGGTCTTCAGTTGTTCAGCTAAACCAATGCAAATGCCCACCTGGCTGCCTCTTTCTGCTTACGCAATTGATTTTTGATTTAATGAACAGTTTCTGTTAGCATTAAAATTAGTAATCAACACCAAAATGAAAGCATCTGGGGGGGCCTGCACAGTGTTAATGAAACCGGCTTTTCTGCACTGAAGTGCCAAAACACCTGCATTTTATGCTGGTAAAGCCTTGTGTTTCACCAGATACTTGTCCTTAACACCCACACCATATGACAACTGCGTGGCTCAGCTCGCTGGACATATCTGAGAAATATTTGGAAGGCAGTCTAGGTTTTGAAGCAGCCATTACTTTCTCTTTCCTCTCCAACCCTGGTCAGTTAGGTAAAGCTAAGGACAGAGACTGGTGAAGATCTCTGCAATGTCTCCCAAGTAGACCAGAGCAGATATCATAGGCTGGTGCAGCATCTCCTGGGAGCCCTGTGTGGTGTTGAAAGAGCTGTGGTGGGTTCTTGGTGTGTCTCAAAGCTTGGCTTGGCCTGTGGTGCTGCGCCTCAAGGGCTGTCTGCCTCCAATAGCTGCCTCGCTTCAGGAGCTGGTCGTGGAACTGCCCAGAGGAGCTGGGGGTCCAAAACCCCATTTAGCTTTGGGTCGCAGCAGGAAAAATGTTACCATTAAATAGCCAAGGTCCTCAAGGTCTGCCTGGAGCCACACTTAGTGCAGTGGGGTGGATAAGGTGGTCATATTTAAGGCTTAGGCTCTCAAGTGAGTATCCAGAGGAAGGTCACAGGCCTTGGGCTTCCAAGTAAAGACAGTTAGGCTCTGGTGGGTAGCTTGTAGAGTACGATGGGTGCAGACAGGGTGGAGGATGAAAAGGATGGGAGCAGCTTTCCCCAGTAGAAATGCAAAGGTATATGAGTGCATCTTGAAGGGATCTCTTCAAAGATGGATTTCCTGACTCGAGCTGAGCTCTCTGCATCACATTGAAGTTTGAAGGCATATCTCAGGAGTCCTTTGTGACTTTGTTAGGACTGTTCCCACTGGCAATTCTTACTGCAAATGCACCCAGCTCCCAAGGAGATGTGTTTTGTTGTTGTTGTTGTTGTTAGGGGTTTTTTTCCTGCCAGTTCTTCCAGCTGTTGAATCCCACTGGGACCTGCACACTGTACCCTGCTCTCTCCTGCATGAGAGCTTGCCGGGGGGGCTGCTCTGCAGGGCACAGCAGACCCTGGGGACGGATCCAGGCAGGGCACCAGTGAGGACAGGCTCGTACCAAGCTGCTCCTCTTACTGTGCCAGCCAGGACTGCTTCTGTCTCAGTGGGTGCCGAATCCTCTGGGCTCCCCAGGGAGGTGTCGGTGGCTCTGCGAGGGGCAGGGTGCGGGCCAGGTGGGGTCATGAAGCTGCACAGGAAGGCTGTGCCTGAACATCCACATGTGTGTAAATTTATATGTAATGTGTCCTTCCCACTAGAAATCTTATCTGTGTAGTACAGCATCTTCTTACTCCCGAGTGAAACAAGATGCCGACGGCTGGTATTACTTTCCTCTGTTGAAGCTGGTGTCTTTCATTTTCCTTCCTTCTGCAGCCTACGATGAAATCAGCAGCAAAATGGCCACATGCAATAAGATCTCTAGCAAGGAGGATGTTTACCAGCTTTTTGGGTTTGTTAGAAATGCCTTCACCATGATGGCCATGATGGACTACCCTTACAAAACCGATTTCATGGGTCACCTCCCTGCCAATCCAGTGAAGGTGAGCACCAGGATGCGGGTGAGAGTTGTGGTTTCTGATGTGTACCTCGGTGCGCTGTCAGGCACACACCATCAGTGATGGTGACAGAGGCAGGATGGATGTTGCAGCCCTTCCACTCTGCCAGTAAATTTACACATTTTAAACCTCTCTGTGATGGTGAGTGGTGTGTTTGAAATACTGTGAGGCTCATCAGGGAGGGTTTGCCGGAGCCACTCCTGCCCTGCTCTGCCTTTACCTTAGACACAAAGGCCTGTGCAAGCTTGTTGACTTCAGCTTTTAAACACTAAAAACCTGTAGCTTTTAAAAAAATGTAGTTTTGTTGTAGCCCACTTCAACATACTTTCATAGATATTTTTTCTTGATGCGTAGGGATGGAGACCTAAAAATCAAACTCTTTTTGAAGTATTTCCCAGGAAGATGACATACCTCAGAGTATAATGCAGAGAAATGTCTGCTGCTGTGGGGACTGGAAAACCTGTAAACTGTCATCTTGACAGTCGGAGATAGCAAAGTGTGGGAAGGGGGCCTGATTCTCTGGAGGTTATAGACTTCTGAGACACCAGCTGCATTGGAAAGGTCCCGGCTTTGATCCCAGAACACCAGTTGCTTTTGCAATTCTTGGTTTCTTCTGGTGTGCTGTCAGCCTTGTGCTGCTGTTCTCTGCTGCTTTGCAGCGCACCACAGCAGCCTGACTTCATTCCCCTCTGGCCTTGTGGCATCTATGGTTCAAGTCCCACCTGGGGCGAAATGCATACTCTGCCAGAGGTCATACAGGCTACGCTGTACTGGGACTCAGGAGATGCTGTCTCTGGCTCCACTGGGCATCCAGTTCCCTTCTTAACAACCTGTAAAATAATTATTCTACCCCACTTTAAGAAGGGGATTAAAATATTCTGATTGTAGGAGGAAGGAACTGTCATGTATCACTGCAGCCTCTGCACAGCTGCTTAGCCTGGTAAAGGACTTGTTTGTCCTAAGCCCTCTCCTTGTTTCTATGTATTTTGTTGCTAGAAGGGAGGAAAAATACCCCCAAAACCTGTTGCATTAGGCCCTTGGAAAGCTGGTGAACTGTAAAATGTGCAAGTGGTAATTTTAATGAATCTTCCAGCTTAGCCCTTCTGCGGAGCAGAGACTGTTAACTATCCTGTCTGCAATTTGCCTGTAATGTGTCTCATCCAGGTCGGCTGTGAACAAATCCTTGCCCACACAGACCCAATTCAAGGCCTGGCTGCTCTTGTTGGTGAGTTAATAGTATCAGTTTGGTATTTTATTTAGCACCCTGTTTTCTAGAAGCACGTGTATGTAGAGCTGTTGCATTGCTGTATGGGTTGTGTATTGTGGGAGCTGGTATGACTCCGATCTTCCCTGGGACGTTTTGCCCCATATTGGCGTTGTCCGTCAGGATGTCCGTGGTGGCCATGGGTTCTTTCTCTCACCTTTCCAAACTTATCTTCATCAGGTGTTTCAGCCATTCCAGCCCCTTAGCCTGTTGACTGTCCATGAGATGTGGACTTCTAAGGTACTTGATTCTTTTCTAAAAGTTTACCCATACTCTGGCTCAAGCAGTCACAGGTTCAAACCATGTTCACTGAAGGAAGTTTTCTGGTCTGCTTGTTGAAGACAAGGTTGTCATCACAGTGCCCTATGGTCTTAATCCAGTGGCAAGACTGTCTTAAATCATAGAATCATGTGAATGGTTTAGGTTGGATGGGATCTTAAAGATCATCTAGTTCCAATCCCCTTCCATGGGCAGAGACACCTCCCCCCAGCCCAGGTTGCTCCAAGCCCCATCCAACCTGACCTTGAACACCTCCAGGGATGGGGCAGTCACAGCTTCTCTGGGCAACCTGGGTTGGTGTCTCACCATCCTCCTCATGAAAAATTTCTTCCTAATCTAAACCAACCCTCTTCCAGTTTGAAGCCATTCCGCGTTGTCCTGTCACTACATGCCCTTGTAAAAAGTCCCTCCCCAGCTCTCCTGTAGCCCCTTCAGATATTGGAAAGTTCCTATAAGGTCTCCCCGGAGCCTTCTCTTCTCCAGGCTGAACAACCCCAACTCTTTCAGCCTGTCCTCACAGCAGAGGTGCTCCAGCCCTCGGATTATCTTCATGGCCTCCTCTGGACCTGCTCCAACAGATCCGTGTCCTTCTTATGTTGAGGGCTCCAGAGCTGGAGGCAGCACTGCAGGGGGGTCTCCCCAGTGGGGAGCGGAGGGGCAGAATCCCCTCCTTCGCCCTGCTGGCCACGCTGCTGGGGGTGCAGCCCAGGATACGGTTGGCTTTCTGGGCTGCCAGCGCACATTGCTGGCTCATGGTGAGCTTCTCATCCACCACCACCCTCAAGTCCTCCTCAGGGCTGTTCTCAATCTGTTCTCCTTCCAGCCTGTATTTGCATTTGAGATTTCCCTGACCCATGTGCAGGACCTTGTACTTGGCAATAATACATCGTGTATATTTATCTGTGTGAGTACTTAATTTGTCAGCCAGCGGTGTTTGTAAGGAAATTATTAGAGATAGAAAAGCTCTTCAAAGCTTTTTTGAAGACTTCCTCATAAAATCTCTCAAGTTGCTCATTGAAAATAAGTTCTACATTGGTCATTATTCAGAAAAACAGGTTCTGAATGACAAAAAAAAATGATTTAAGGAATTTTTATAGGTTTAATGCAGCTTAGTAGAAGTGGGAACTAACTGTTTTTTGCAAATTACGCATGTCACCATGATAGCACCAAGTTTAAAACATAGCAATTCCAAATCACTGCTAAAGATGTTTGGCTGTGAAGTAAATCATTAATTAGTTGTTAAAATACTAGTATCTTGGTAAACACTGTCAGATCTGCTTGACGTATTCACATCCTACTTCTTTTCTGAGGCAGAGTGGGACTCTTGTTTCTTTGTGATGAACAAGCTGAGGGTAGATTTCTTCCTGCCCTCAGGGGAGCACTTTGTGCCTCTCCCTGTCTGACCAGGTGCATTCACTTGGATCAGTTTAATCATGCAAGAAGCATGATCCACCAGAGCTTTAGGCAGGGGACTGGCTTTCTTCCATACCTGCCCCTCTGTGTCGTACAGGAAAACGCCGTCTTCTTTCTGCATGTGCTGCAGTGACCCACCTCCCGCAAGGTAGAGCGTGGTGTCATGGGCTGTGATGCTGAACTGGCAGCAGCTGAATGGGGATAGCGTTAGCGTTGTCCACTGATTGCTTACAGGACAATAATACTCCGTCTCGTTGACATGAGTCCATTCTTCCGCCTGCAAAGAACCAGACCAACACTAACCCATCAGATCACGCCTCGAGTGGGCATCACTGTCACGTCAGGCTCGCTCCATTGATCATAAAGGAAACCAGTGTTTCAACACCTGTTTGAATACCATGGGGCTCAAGGTGCCAGATTTTCAATCCACATTTAGCAATCAGAGCCTCAAAAGAAACTGAAAACAATACAAGAATGGCCCGGCTTTAAAGGAGCTTTCTCCTTCTTGGAAAGTCAGAGGAGTGAGCTGAGCAAGGTGCTACAGGGACCTCCTGGAACTGGCATAGCCCAAGTCCTGCCTGCTCTCTGGACATTTAACACATTACAAAGGAAACCATCTAAAGAGGGCTATATTGCATTGAATTGTGGACAAAAAAATGAGTTTGTGTCATCTGGACGAATTTGATGTCAGCCTGAACGTGAGGTTTCTCTTGCTAGATTTCTATCCCTTCCTCAGTGAGCAATTAAGTACTCTGACACCTGTGTTCCTTCGTAAGAAACCATACCCATCATGGTAAAATAGGGCCCGGCCCTCAGTCTTTACACTTCAAATGGGAATTGCTGAATGATCTTTGAAAACTCCATTCTCTTGGCTTCAGGGAATGGGATTCTGCTAGAATGAGTCGTTCAGTCACTGTCAGGTCTCTTCTCAGCTTGCTCTCCCCAGAAGTCTGGGCAGTGCTTTCCCTCCTCTTTCAGAGATGGGAAATCCAAGTTTGAAGAGAATTCATTTGCATTCGGGGACTTGAGCCCATCTTTCCTAAAATCTGGGCTAGTGTCCTCACCGCAGTCCATCCCTCTTCCCGTCTACCAGTGTTTCGCCCCCTCTCAGCTTGAACAAGGAAAACGAGGTGGTCAAAGTGTTTGGGGCAGGTACGTGACCAGTTTTACACTTAGGTTTTCCTATGTCAGCAGGCTGTGCCTCCACCATGTTTTCTGTATTTTAAAAAATGCTTTAAACAGCCTTTGTACTCTAGCAAATAGAGTGTGACAACAGGGCAGCTTCTGATGCACATGACTGTAATGGCAGGCACATTTTCATAAGCTTATTGGCCTGAATTGAGACTGTGCCAGTCCGCTAAGCGACCAAAAATAGTGAAGTTACTGGTCAACCCGTTGGAAGAAACCAGTCAGGGCCTAGCAATACAGAGATCCCATTTTGCATCACGTTTGGGATTATAAGTGCAAATGAACTTACTCCTTTTAGTGTCCTTCCTCCGATGCAAAAGATCCTGTCCCTGACTGTAGCCATCCCATGATCACAGCGGGTAAAAGCCATGGCACTGTTGCCAATCCAGCGTCGGAGGCGAGGAAGGTAGCTGTAAGTGTCTCGTAAGGTTTTACCCCCAGAGAAGCCCCCTAGAAGGAAACCAGAAGTCTTGAAAATCTCTCCATCATCCTCTCTGACATCCAGCAAACCTGCAAACATTAGCAGAGCTGATTTTTTTCTTTAAAATACCTGAGAAGCTCAGGTTTAAAATGTCACACCATTCTGCAGAGCTGCTGCGGTGTGAAATTTAAAACCTCAGCTTGTTAGGTATTTTAAAGAGGGAAAAATAAACCCAAAAGCAAACCAGTTCCAGCTCTTTCTGTAAATAGTTTCCCATAAAAATTGTTGAATAAAGCTCTGGGGGTATTTCAAGTGTAAACAGGAACCGCTTTAATTAGGGAATCTGCTTCCAGCACGCACAGTTGCAAAATGGTGGTTTGAAAGAAAAGCATTCAAAGCTCTTTGAACTTTGAATCTTTGACAGAAGGTCAGAGCCAATCTGTCAGTGCTGTTGTCAACTTTTTCTCCTTATTAGGAACACACTTGGGTATTTCAGGGGTGCGTTATAAAAAGCTCCTTGCAGAAAGAGGGTGCTGCTCTGGGAAGGGTAAATGCCTCCAGCTGCCTGCTGAACTCCAGCCTGTGGAGAGTCTCTGCACACAAGGGAGATGGGATTTCAGGTTGGCCATAAGCCCCAGCTCACCTGGGTGCGGCCACTTGGTCTGCATGGAGCTTGTGTTTGAAGCTTCTACTGAAGTAATGCTCTTAATTTTTCAGTTTGCTTGGGCAGGGCTGTAGGCTGCCCAAATCAGATTTGCAGTCACCCCACTAGTTGAGAAGGAAAGGAATGGTAAAGGTAGGTGAGATCTTATACCCAAAGGGGTGTAGTGTTATCCAGCTGAGATGACTGTGGTATATTTGAAGCTCTGTGAGGCAATTTTGTCCTTGCTGTCTGGTAGGAATCGAGGCCAAGAGGTTAAATGAGCTGCCTGTGGCACCGCGGGCCAGCTGAGTCAAAGCAGGGACTCGTCCCTGAGCCTCGTTCCCTCAGCTGAACCATTGTCCACCTGCGCTGCCAGAGGGGGACAGCCCTGCTGCCAGCAGGGGACACGTCCGGGTAGGACAGCCCGTGTGCTGCCTGCCGTGCCCTGGGGGCCTCGGCTGTACAGTCCAGCGCAGAGAGGCGCCCTTCATTGCAACTGTGCGAGTGAAGTTAATCTGGACTGGATCAGTGCAGTGATCCCAGCTGGCCATAACTGGTGTATGAAGCCATGGCAGACTGGCCCAGGACTTTTAACTGCAGAGGCAATAGCACAAACACCACAGTTCTTTTTTTCTTGGGACAAACCAAAGATTATCTTTCAAGTCCAAATAAGTAGCTGCAAAAGCTAAAGATCCTACAACAATTTCCTGAAGTGTTTGAACCCATGCTGCTTTATTGATAAACATCCTGCGCGCCATCTAGCAACAATCCCCGTAAAGACTGAGGATGCCTTGTAGGGCAAGAGCTCTACAGGCTCAGAGGGTAAGAGGGCAAAAGCTGCATTATACTTCTTTTTGTACACACTAACAAAGCAGCACAGTAGGGTTAGTCCCACATCTTCCATTCAGATTAATACCAGGGTTTAATCCCATCCCCAACACTGTGGCAGCCCACTCCTGGTTTACCTTTTCAGACCGCAAAGCTTTGGGATTTAGCCAGGATTGTGAGTTCAAAGGCGAGCAGGGGTGTGGATTGCAAGCAGGTGATGTCACCTTTAATGTCTTGGAAAGAAAATAACTCCTGCCATTCAGGAGGGCAGTGAGGCTATGCTGAGACAGCAGGAAAGGGATGCTGGAGCTGTGGGTGTTACTGGTGTGGGTGCAGGCTTAGACCGTGACATTAAGATGCAAGCAAAAATCAATGGATCTATATGAAAATATGCTGCTTTCTACTGGCTCTGTCACCTGAAATATAGAGGATTCCCTTGTGGGTTGTGCCTGCGTGATCAGCAATAGGTGTGGGGAAAGGAGCTGCGAACTCCCACTTATTGTCAGCGGGCTGGTACAGTTCCACAGTGCGGGTGAGGGTCCCCAGCAGTGTCCCACCACCCACAGCGAAGATGCGATCAGACAGCACATCCGCGTGGAAGCGTGTCCGCCTCTCCAGCATGCTGGCGACCTGGATCCAGGAAGTGTTGCGGGGATCAAATCGGAAAACCTAGGATCACAGCAGATAGGTGACAGTTAGCAGAAGGCATGTGGCTGGCTTGCATCTCCTGTGGCTTCAAGGACTGATAAATGTTTTCCCTTGTCTGAGGAAGGTTTTATATTCAGACCTGGACAGGCTCACCTTCCAATTCAGCCAGATGACAGACCAGTATCTCCTCAGTGGAGCTGGAGGCTCGGTTAGAGCCTTTCTACACGCCTGTGGGCTCTGAGCAGAGGTTGTGCTCTCAGCTTGCAGCAAGGTGGTGAAACACGTTGGCTTAATGAAATCACAGAATGGTTTAGGTTGGAAGGGACCTTAAAGATCATCTAGTTCCAATCACCTGCCATGGGACCTTTGTTGGAAACACCAGCTAGCATGTGTCAGCTAAAACCTGTTTCAGTGAGATCTAAACAAGCACATTTCACATCTCTGCTACTGTTTGTGTTGTAAAGAGAGCAGCTGAGCTTTGCCCACTGCTCTCACACAGGAGAAAGCAGGGGTTGCTTCCCCTCCCCTCATCCCAGGTGGCATCACCACAGCAGCACAGCACCTCTGCTAAGGCTGGGCTTCCACCCACGTCTTGTTCAGCAGTAAATACCTCCCCAAGATTGTTTTGTCAGTCCTGTTTAGAAACCCCAGGTCAGTATCTGCAGAACCACATGCGGTGAGTGCTGGGCTTGGGCTGGAGCTGCTCTGCTGCTGCTGAGCTGCCTCCTGCCGTCAAGGCAGTGGAAGAGAGTTGCTGTTTGTAGTGGCACTGTTGAACTAAGTACCATGCTGAAATAAGCCCCCTGGGAGCAGGGGAAAGAAAAACACGCTGTTTTTTCTAGCAAGCTCACTGAAGCCATCTAGGAAAACATAAAATCCTGCACAAGTCTTTTTACTCTCCAGGTAGAAGGGGAAGATCCTGAGAGCTGAAGCAGATTTGCCTTTAAAGGGCAAAACCAAGGAAGGAGCAGTTCTGAAGTGGTAGCCTTTAATTGTGCCTGCAGAGCCCAAGTCCCAGGGCAGCAACAACGGGGACAGGAGTAGCATTCATGGAGCTGCATGATTGACCAATGTGAACATGGCTGAACCTACACTGAGGATTAGGATGACAGTTTACAGTAGGAGCAAGGTGAGACCAGGGCAGGACGCCATTGCTTCCCAGAGAGTTTGGAAGCTGTATTCCCAAGAGCTCTCAGTGCTGCCCAGAGCACTAATATGTAGACATGGGAGATCTGTGGTGGGCAAGAGGAGTTACTCCCTCCCTCCCTTCCTCACCCAGCTGTTTTTGCAAGGCTAAAGGTTTCTCATGTCTTACCTCATTTGACGGCTGCTTTCCCATGGGATCAAATTTGCACTGTCCCCCGATGACAAAGAGGAAGTCATTGATGATGGCGACACAGTGGTTGTACACAGGCACACAGAGGTCCCCGACCTTGTGCCAGGTGCTGCAACTCTGATCCGCAGCCCACATCTCTCTGCACAGGTGGTTGTCTGTGGTTCTGCCACCAGTGACAAGCAGCATGGTGGAACTGGAGCGGAGGCTCGTGCTCTGGGTCTGCAGGACTGGCTGAGCATACAGCTGGGAGTGGTAATTCAGAGCGTCCTGCAGGTGTCTGTGGCAGCCTGAATCCAACCTCATAAGAGGCATTTCTTGGACATATCTCTGCAGATCCTGTAAAGGAATGAGAGGGAATCTTATGCGCCTTAAAAGATCTGCTGCATCTTTCAGCCGTGTGTGGTCGTGCTGCAGCCAGCTGACAGTGGCTCTCAGCAGCTCCAGCTCGCTGCATCCCTCAGTGTCGGTCCTGTCTAAAATTTCACAAAGGGTTTCTAGGTCCAGGTCTTTCAAGCACTGAGGATCAGCCAGGATCTGTTTGCAATGCTGCCCTACGTAGCACATGGCTTTCTGTCTCAGCTCTGCTGGGCCGAGTTTTTTAGCAATGTTAAGTACATCCATGCAGTTCTCGCAGTTCAAGCAACCCTCCAGAAAGTGAAAGCACAGCTTGATCACCTCCCGAACCAGGAGAGTTTCCGCAGCTTTGAAGGTCTCCTCTATGTTCTGTAATGAGAGGTCTAGTTTGTTGGAGTAAATGAAGTTGAGAACGTTCCTCAGCCCAGCAGCACTGACAGCTTTCAGCCGGACGTTACCATCCGTACTCCCTGCTCTTGTCAAGTTTCCAACAAACAGGATCTTGCAGTAATTACTTGCCGATGCTAAAATGATCTTGTGGGCTGGAAAGCAGACCCCTTCTGCCTCCAGCGTCACGTCACACAGAGCACTCTGCGAGCGAAGGCTGCTGAGCCCTTCCAGGAGCTTCGCCAGGTAGGTGTCTGACGTGAGCCTGGCCGTGCTGGCCTGCGAGCTAAGCAGCATTGCTCTGAACGGTGCGTCCTGGAGCAGCACCAGGACTCTTTGCTGTGCACACTCAGTGCATCTCCTCAGCAGTCTTCTGCAGCCGAACCAGTGGTTTCATGCTTCGAGGGAGCTGAGGCTGTGCTGCCCACGCCGCGGAGCCATTCAAAAGGCAGTAGCTGCAGCAGCCTCCCTCCTGCATGGCCTCTGCCTTGTGCTGTGCAGGCACCGGGCGCTGTGTGCCTCGCAGAGCCACACGGGGCCGTTTGCAAGTGGAGCTGTTGGTGCTGGTTATCGCACAAAACCCACAATGTTTGTGGATTTTGCCTGTGGGCTGTGATACTGGCAGCAGCAGACGGCCACTGGTGTAGCCGCATTCCTCCTCCTCACTATCTGGTAACTACCCATCCGCACAAAGCGCAGCTCATTCTTCGGCAGCTCCCCAGCTATGCGGTGCTGGGCTGCCTGGTCAGGTGCTCTTTCATCTGGGCAAGCCCGCACATGCCATCTTTCCCTTCTTGAACAGTCAAACAAAATCCTGTCTGTGACCTGCCAGCCTTGGCCCTCTGACTAAATTTGATGGATTCAGCTACTTTCAGGGAGGGGGTGGGAAGGGCTCAGCAGTTGTGTCCCATTCAGGTTGAAGCACTAATGACCTGTGCACAGCCTGCTCCAGGGGGACTGGGGGCTGGGGGCTAGGGCTCTCCCAAGGACTAGTGAGCCAGTCGCTTGGCTTTTGGCATGAGCAGAGAGCACCTGGGAGCCTCTTCCTCCTCGTGGATACAAGCAGAAGCAAAGGACACCGTACAGTCAGGCTTGAGACCATGTGAAAGCTTTGACATAAACTTTGGGCTGTAGCCTCAGGCTGATGCAGACCCTGCTAGCTCTGCCCCAGCCTTACACACTTGCCCAGCTGGGATAGCCACCCCTCTGCTTGCCCTTGGCCATGCGGCCTGTGCAGGAGGCGGTGGGTGGGCCAGCAGAGAGGTGCTGACAGGTCGGCTTTGTGTTGTTTTTCCACCTGGCAGGGGTGTTTTACAACTCCTCCAGCTCGGCACGGTGTTATGACATATACCAGCTGTACCAGGCCTGTGCTGACCCCACGGGCTGCGGCATTGGCTCAGATGCTGAGGCCTGGGACTACCAGGTAAGGTGTTGGTGACACCAACAAGTTTCAGCTGCTGCCCTGGTTATCCCCCCACCCCATGACAGCTCTTGTACTTCTCTTAGGTTTGCACCGAGATCAACTTAACTTTCGACAGCAACAACGTGACCGACATGTTCCCTGAGATGCCCTTCACGGAGGCCATGCGGGAACAGTACTGTTGGAGCAAATGGCAGGTGAAGCCACGAGCACACTGGCTGCAGACAAACTTTTGGGGAGGAGGTGAGTTGTGCTGGCTGCTCGTCCCTTTGCATTACCCTGTAATTGTCCGCCTGTCCCGTCCTCCCCCCGGCCCAGCTGAGCTCCGTGGGGACAGGCACAGTGCACTAACAAGTCCTGGCAGAAAGTCACAGCCTTGGGCTGACTTGAGCCAAGCAAACCTTTCATTGAGGCAGAAGTGGAAATCTGAAACTGCCAAGAATTTGGTTTATTCTTCTGTGTTTTCTGTTCTTGGCCATGTTTGCTGCAGTGGCCAAACACATTTGGGTAAATGGGCAGGAAAGAGGCCTCTCAAATGTCATCTTTCTGAATTTCAGACCTGAAAAGTGCAAGCAACATCATTTTTTCAAACGGAGACTTGGACCCGTGGGCTGGAGGTGGGGTAAGCACATGCACTCCTGCACCCTGAGCACAAAGAGGAACCTTTCCAGGTGATACGCCGCCCCCCTCTCCCTTGCAAAGCAGCACTGGCAATTCATCGTTAGCCCAGCTGAGTTTCTGCAAGCGGCTGATTTACACTGAACCCTTCAGGAGCTTCAGGACACACTGAATAGAGCCCATCAGCCAGGGCTGATCGTCGTGCAGACAGAGCAGGAGCCTCCTTACCCGACACCCGGGGTCTGAACCACAACCCGTCATGTCTCCGTGTCGAGACTATCTCTCGGTGCTGACAGACAGGTGCTCTGTGCTGTCGCCAGCCTCAACACACTTTGTGAGACCAAGCGGTTGCTGTAAGCAGCAACTCAGGGCATATTTTGGCTTAGGTTCAACAAAACTTCAGAGCGGTGGCAGAGCCCTTGTTTTAAATTTAAAATCAAAACTGACTTGAGTTCGTTTAGCTCCTGCTTGTAATGCAGGAGTTCCTTGTTTTAGGCTGTGTTGGCAATCCCATCTGCAAGAGGAACAGGCTGCTTAGGGCACATGGGCACAAAGGAGCCTGTTACTTCAAACCACCTGTACTGGAATAGGCTGACAGTTTTCATCCTGGGGGATGCCATCATTTGTGGCAGATGATTTGGCTCATTAGCGCTGTTAGCCATGCACACAATATCAGCCACACCAAGGATCTCTTCCTGGACTTTTCCTCAGTCCTGCCCAGCTCGTCTTCCAGTTTTCAGAACTGATGTCCAGTTCTACCTGGTAACTTGGTGAGTTTGTCTCTGTTCCCTCTCCTTCCAGATAAACAGCAGCCTCAGTCCTTCACTAATTGCATTGACCATTAAAGGAGGTGCGCATCACCTAGACCTCCGGTAAGTACTGAACTCTCCTTTGGCTGACCAAATCCTACTGCCCTCAGTGTTTGATCTTAGCTAGCCCCAGTCCAAAGAACCAGGAGATACTTTACTCAAAGTGGACTGGGCACCAGACTGTTTCAGCTTAACTGTGGAAGAGCAATCTTCTTCCCCCGCACAGGGCTCTTACAGCCTTCAGGGAAGCCAGGCTGTGCAGAACTCAGCTCTAAGCTCATGGACTTCCATTATAACATGTTACAGAATCACGGAGTTTTCAGAGTTGGAAGGGACCTCTAGAGATCATCTAGTCCAACTCCCCTGCCAAAGCAGGATTGCCCAGAGCACATCACTCAGGACTGCATCCAGGCGGGTCTTGAAAATCTCCAGAGAAGGGGACTCCACAACCTCCCTGGGCAGCCTGTTCCATGTTCTTGCATAGGGACTGGCACAAGCGTGTCATAGCCTGTAGCCATCAGTCATATGAAGTAATTCAGCATCTCTTGGCATTAGCCATCAGCCTTTGGGCCTGGAGCAGAGAGGGCAGCAGCCACCGAAGCAAGGGAGAGGCCAGGCGTCTCAAGCCTGCCTGCCAACCTCCTGGTGGGTGTGACATTCTAACTTGTTTTCCAGGGCATAAATACAAAGCACAAAACAAATAATCTCTGTCCTTCAGTTCCTTGGTTTGGCTCTCCCTCTGCACGAGGCAAAGAGCTGCTGCCTGCTGACTAGCTCACACTACTCTGCTTTCTCTAGAGGACGCAATCCAGCTGACCCCCCATCCGTCACAGAGGTGCGCAAGCTGGAAGCGAGCATCATCAACAGCTGGGTGAAATCTGCAGGGATGGAGAGTGCACGGGAGAAGCACTCAGGAGCTTCAGCAGGCGGACAGCTGTGAATATGTCCATCCCCACAGCACAGGCGGTGGTGCGAGGCTGCCACCAGGATGCAGGAAGGCAGCAACCTGCTGAGCTGTGCCTGCACTGTTTCAGGAAGCGTCATCTCCTCTGCCACCACGGTGGCAATTCACCTTTCTGAAGTGTCCGCCCTGCCCCTGATCAAGCATCAAAAGAAAAGCAAAAGGCCAAATCACTGACTGAAGCCAAAATCGCACTGTATGGGTTTCGTGCTCACCTGCTTGGAATGGGAAGGCATTATATAAATGGTAGAAATAATAAAAGCTTGCCTGAAGGCCCAAGAATCATCACTGTACTGAACAGTATGGTTGCAGGAGACACCTGAAGGTTGAAGTTAAATTATTTTTAGACAAAAAGTAAATACTAGATGACTAGTGGAAAAGCAGAGGAAAAACCGAAAATTGGTTCTGTTTTACCTCAAACCAGGACATACGGTCATTACTTACACAGGTTCACAGAGGACACCACTAGTGACCAGGTATACGTGAACCTCAGCCAATGCAGTGGGTTTGGGTTTTTTGATTGTTTTTGTTTTTAACTTGCACAAGAGAGCTCCAGTTGTTGAACTGGTGATTTACACAAAGTAATCCCAGTATGTACTGCTGTCACTCAACTTGAGACATCTTCAGATCTTTTAAAATAAATTACAAGTTTATTAAAGCATGTGATATAATTTCATGGCTTGGTAGTATAATCAAAGAAGATAAAAAAGGATACTTCTCACCTTCCCAGGTGGACTAAACTCATCTTTGCACAAAAACATGTGGATTCTTACCTACTGGAATTACTATGCACCAATAAATACTAGCACAATTGCAAAAATATTAAATCCCAGTAATCAATTGGATACCTCAGTTGATCCATTTGCAATGATTTTTATGAGTTAGCGGAGAAGCCTCCAGGGTCATCAAAGGCTTACGTTACTTATACAGGCAAAGCCACAGCATTGCTTCAACGGCTGTTACATTGCTCAAACACAAGGCTTTGTGTTAAGTATTTGCACTGCTCGGTCCTCCCTGCCACCACGGGAGGAAGGGTTCCCAGAGCTACATCAGTCACTGATGTTATTTCACAATATTCAGGTGCTGACAAAAGAGGGTTTTGCACATGACCCGCTTTCCTCTTCCCTGTTCTTAAGTACAAAAGGCCAAAGCTTCTGCTCCCCACCCCCTGCTGAGGGGTGAGGGAGGGAAGAGCAGGAACAGATGAAGTCCATTTATCAGATCTCTCAGATATGTACAGCTGATGGACAACATATGGAAGACCCGATCAATCAAACTCCAGCCCCTAAAGAAAAACGCTTTTAGACTGTTAGTGGAACTATGTCCTCAATAAGACCCGTATTGTCTCTGTGCTGATGAAAACCTCTATGCCTCTTCCAAGAGCCGTTAACCTCCCATCTGCTCGTGCTGAAGTCAGGCTTCAGGTGTGTTGCTGAAACTGCAGCTTATACAAACAAGGCTGCCAGTTCCAGCCTTGCTGAGAGGCTGGGATCTGGTACTCACCCTCCGTGCCCACAGACCCCCCCCCCCCACTTTTCTGAATTTAGAGTTGCTGTACCTCAGCGATTATCCAGGACTAGCACCACATTAAAAATAAAGCAGACAGTGGTGGGTGTGTCTGCAGACAGAGAGGATTACACCTTGCTTATATTACCTTCTTAGCAGCATCCTTAGCCCGCAGCAAGCAGGCACCCTAACGCAATCAACACGGCAGTGCATTAAAGCTGCTCAGTATGAGCCTTTTGGAAAGTAACCTGCAAGTTACCGCCTTTGGCCAGTGGCTTGTTTTGTGTCTTTGAGTGAACAGAGGCCCAAGCGTCTTTTGACCTTCCAGAAGGACAAGAGTTCTTTAATCCTCTTCTAATGGACGATACTGATCTCTCATTTTCCTCTTGTAGATAGTACTTGCCCCAAAGGCATCCACATAGCGCGAGGGACACAAATGGTTTGATTTATATGAAAGGATGAACTAAAGGCTTTCAGATGCTATGGCAAAGGGATAAACAAGATATACGTGGACTTCCCCGCAGATGATAGATGAGTGGCCATAAAATAATTACAAAAACAGGCTTCAGGAACTGTGGCAGAAGTCAGAAGCCAGTGCCACCAATGCATTTTGAAGCCTTGGGCAAGGAAGAATGGGATCTAAGTGGAAAATGCTGGTTGTGTGGTGCTCTCCGAGCTGAAGGGAAGAGCCAACAGCAGCAGTCACCACAGCAGGAACACTGCTTGTGGCTGAACTTCAGGGAACACAAAAGGAAATGGAGTGCAAGCAGAGAGTAAGTGACCCAGAGTACCATCCATGGGTGGAGCCCCCAGGCTGGTTTAAGACCTGTTCCAGCGGGGCTGTTGAGAAATGGCTTATCTATTCCAGCATGAGGAGTGTGACCAAGAAAGGAACATTGCACAAAACAGTAAGACACGTCTCTCTGGTCACATGCCTTTAAGTCAGAGCTTGAAAACTGAGCATGCAAAGCAGCATTTTCCTGGCAAGCACAAGTCATCTGTTTCTGAAGGACTCGGGGTTGTTTTTTAGTAGAAGCTGAGGCCTCCAGACTTTGACAATAAGATCTAGCAATACTTGAGAGACAAAACCCCAAGGCCAGGAAACTCTTAACCCCTCTGTTGAAGCAACAAGCTTGCCAGACAACATCATGGAGCTACCCTGACATGTCAGTTTTACTGGTCTTGTTAAAGATGATGAGTGTGGCACTGGAAAACAGGAGCTGAATTGCCTGCAGGGTTATTTCTAGGAGCACACCGCTGAAGAGAAGTAGTCTTAAAGGGCAGGAGAAACGCACAAAACTGTAAACGTGTTAGCTGCAAAAACCTATCCTGTCTGCATCCCTCATCACTGCAATGTCACACTGGGATGGGATAGGAAACAAAGCAGATTCTTTGCCAGGTATTTGGAGGAGTAAATACAGCTGTACCTGAGCTCGGCATGTAACGTTAAATATCTGGTTAATGGAAAGCCATGTGAGCCAATACCATGGACCTCACAAAACTGCCAGTTTCTAAGACCTGTAGTGAGACCTCAGTTCTCAGTAAATTCAGAGATTAGATGCTAACTATGGCCCCATGCATTTATTGAATTTTCTTTGAGCAAACAGGTATGTATTATTTTTCGGAGCTGTGGCATAGAGCCCAGAGTGTGAGACTTGCAAGTCCTCCAGCTGTGCAGCACTCTCTGGCTGCGCCCGCACCCATTTCTCTTTCTCAGTGAAAGCCTACGTGACCAGGAGAGCTGGGTGGGGTGGGGGTGGTTTGGTTTTATTTTAATTAGGCACAGCGCTCAAGCTCTTCGAGAGAAACAAAGGCAGCTCTTTGTGCAAAAAGGACAGAATCACTGGCTAAGGAGATGGCCTTTCGGCAACATTCGACTTAAGCAGCAGAAGCATACCCGTACACTGAAACACCAAAATGGACTGCAGAGCCTGCAGCTAAGCCTTTGGTTCGAAGAACCAGAGTACTCGAAAGAAAATTCAAAGACCTGCAAAGCTTCTGTTGTGCTGGGGGAGCAAACAGTGGAATTGAGATGGGCTGTAAAGCTCAGAGACTAATCTGACACAACATATTTTCTTAAGGAAGTAAAAATAAATGAGCAATTAAAGTAACCTTTGCAGAAGAACAGGAAGAAGCAGATGAGCTTTTATCAGATTGTTTAGGTTTGTGCCATTTCACATTATATAGGAGTCTGAAACAAGCATTTGTTCTCAAAGGTAGAGCAAGCTGAACAATCTTAACTTCAGATTTAAAGGACGAAGACAGTAAAGCCACTTTGCATAAAGATTCTGTTTCCCAGGAAGAATTAGGTAGAAAAGAAATCAGTTGGACCAACAGGCTCAGCTAAAAGACAAGAAGTGTGTTTGGGAAAGTGATGATTTATTTTTCTCTCCTTCATTTAACTCACGATGAAGTGGATTATCACTCTCAAGCCAATCATAAGGCAAAAAAAAAATATAACAGACTCCCACAGTCCCATTTGTAGAGTCGATTACATTAAGACTTCAAAACCAGAAGACTGATGGTAAGCATTTATATGTATCCCACCTTCTAAGAAATCTCTTTGTTTTCTCAGCAGGGCTGCCATACAGGTCAAACACCATACTCTGGGACTTTTACAATCCATAGCAAAGTTATTAATTAAGGGTTCAATACTAGCTTCAATCAAAGGCACGAGGCCAAAGCAACGTAGGGCCCCGGTAGTCTCCCTGAATTTATCTTTTTTTTTTTTTTTTCTTTTTCAATATCCAGTTTGAAGCCTCCAGCTTTTAGCCAAAGCTCAGCTCCTCAGTAACACGAACCCACTCCACAAACAAAACCACTGAAGGTGTTTCCTCCCACATTTCAACAGCATTTTCCTTCTTCGCTGTTATGTCAAAGAAAACAAAAGTCTTAGGAGCAAATCCGTTGTGCAGACAAAGGCTACGGTTACTGGATTCCACTGCATACAAGTGATAAACTAATTTCCCGAGTTACTGGTGTCATGTGAACTGGAGGAACATTAACATTCTGCACAAACTTAGCATGACTTGCAAATCCCAGGGTCCCTCTGATGACAGAAAAAGGTGCATTTAAATAATTTGTAGTATTCTCCATTTCCATAAGCCATCATTAGTAAATGGAATGATAAATATTCTTTAAGAGACTTCAATAGTGGTCCCAAGGGTAACTTCTGACTCCAGCAAAGAGAACTGATCAGCATACAACAAATAAAGATGCATCTTAATTTACAAATCAAAGGTTACAAATAATATAAAATACACATACCCCCCTCAGCCACTGGAAAATTAACCATTACAGTCAGATTTAATTAGTTCCATTTCACAGCCCTAGATGTAGAGGGGCTCAGTCACTACCACGTACCTGCGTACTTCCCACTGCCCCCATTAATTGGAGGGGAAATGACATTTTGATGAGAACAACTTCTTTAGGAAATATGAAAAAGCACATTTTCGAGAACTTATCTGTAAATACAGGACTGTCCAAGTAGCTACAAAACCAAAAGGAAAAGCACTACAGAAAGTTGATTTCCAAATTCATAGTTTAAAATCTATTTGCACATAAAAATGAAAGATCCCAGGGTTCCCGTAAGACTCTTGGAAAAAAAAAACAAAACCACTGGGTCTGCATTGTTGTCAAGCAACTGAACAGATTCACTAATTCAGCTGGGACCAGGAATTGTTGTAATATATTTAGACTGTCTGCTTTTAATACTACTAATGAAAATGCTTCTATCCAAAGTACTCCTAAGTAAAAAAAGAAAAAATGACAAGTTCTCCACAGTCCAAAAAATGAACTTTGCTGTACAGTTGTAAGCTTGTTTTGAATCAACAAACACCTTACAATGCAGTATTTGGACAGGAAGGGACGGAATGAGGCTGACTTAGAATTATACCTAATGTGCTCGCAAGCCTTCCCAGTGCCCAACCTCAAAAAAGCAGCTTTCAGTCAGAATACCTGAGACTAACTGATGCAAATAACATATAAAATGCATGTGTAGTTTCACTTACATTTCACATTATCTCCTGCATTCCTGCAGATAAGTTAAAAAGCTGCAATACCTCTACAAAATTATATACCACTGAGCCAAACCAGCAGCAAATTCTTTTCCATCATTCATTTCAGCCACAGCTTGAACAGATTGTTCAAAGTGCTCTAAAAAACTAAGACACTGTACAACAGAGGCTTTGCTGCCACTTCCTTCTCCTAACACGATGCAGCATAGCTCCATAGTTTGGAATGAGATCAGAGTATCAGTAGCAATACTGACAGCTTTGCTTCTACCTCAGATATTACAGTTCTTCGTTTATTCCACTTACCACCTGAAACACTATACATTCCTATGAAGGAATGGCACCGTAACCAAGTGTTTCAGTGAATCCAGAATAAACCAGAAACCTGTAGGCTTATTCCTTCTCTCCAGGGACAATCCTGTGCAGTTAGACAACTTGCTGCATTCCTGATATTTAATGAGCATTTAGTAAGACTGACATAAGTGAGTTCTGGTTCACCAGAGCCCAGTGAATGTTGTGGTCCACACTACATATTGATTCTCTGAACCTCATCGTCAATACCAGGAAAACCAGCTTAGTATGGCACAGTTTGTCCATCCCAGAACGAGGGATTAGATTTAAGACTGACAGGACTTCTCCAAACCAGAGATGCTTTCCCAAAGGTTTTTTTGTTTTGTTTTGTTTTAAGCCAAAAAAGGTGCAATACAGCATCTCTCCTCAAACCCTGAAAAATAAAGTGACTTGAAGATATAAAAATGCCACCATTGGAAGGTCTACTGACACCCAGTCTATGCTGGCACCCAGATAGGGAGTGGATGAGCTTCTGTGTTAAATACGTATTTGTCAAGGTTGATTAAGTCTATGTCATCTGAAAACAGCAGAAACATGTATTTGAGTGTTTCCCCAAGGAAGAAGCTCTCCATCTTATCTCGTGGCTCTGGATTACTGGGATTCTGGACGTTGTTAATGGAAGTATAACCGCCTGTAGGAACCTGTGCCAAAAACACAAACCAGAAATTTTGTATATTTCAAAAATCTAAAATTAATTATTTTCACTTCTTAACATACACACGCACTTGGAGAAAATAAGTGCTAAGAAACAGATCAGCGTGTTTTTAATTTCATACTTGTTTTTCATTTACATATAAAACATCAGTTATGCAAAAAATCTCATTGCATTTTAAAAGAAACCACAAGGATAAAACGAAGCAAAACGTCCACTTATGCTTACTTTAAAGAGGTATCACAAAGAACATCCCAGCGAAGTTTCGGGACAAATGTTACAGACAGTAACTAGTGCAAATTCTACATCAGAGTTGATCAAAGTACCATACCTATTCTCTTCAGAACAGACGTGAATATTTAATGACTGGCATCTAGGCCACACTTTTTGTAATGACTGGCATCTTTCACAGCATGTCAGAGTGGTATCTCCATGAGCACCATAGTCAGAATGAATACAAAACCCCCTCTATTAAAACATGAATGCCATTTTGTGGCAATTTTCTTTTTTTGGCAACTTCAACCAAAGGGTTCTTTCAATCCAGCCAGGTCCTTCTCAGCTTTTAAATTCTACAAAAGATCACAGTAGTGATTCCAACATCTTCCAAGAAGACAGAGAGACACCTTAGTAGTCTGCATACAGCTTCTGCATTTTACTTTTTAATCAATGCAATACAAGTCGTTTCCCTGAATGTACTAAGTAGTGTTTCTCAAACGGTAAGGCACTGCCTGAACTGAATTTTTCTGTGTGTTCTTATGAATTTCCCCACAGGTATTTGATGACTCTTGAAAGATAGTAGGTTTCCAAAGTTCTTGTTAGATAGTAAGTGAGCGAATACAGGCCTGACAGAACAAGGTAATTATAGGCTGACCTTACCCGTGTGTATTTATTGAAGTTCTGCAAGATTTCCCAGCCCCAGTCTTGGTACTTCTTATCACCGGTGAATCTGTACATATAAAAAAGGCTTTCCACAGTTTCTGGTCGCAGTAAGTTGTGCCTGTCTGCAGGCTGCAAGAGAAAAAAAAGGCAAGAATAATTCAGACGGAATTTCCTCAAGGACACATGCAGGAAGAAAAATAGCGATTCCCATCTCCATCTACCCCAAAGAGTTTATTATGCATAACTCAGCTTCTAAATACGCTACAGGGGCAATTAAAAACGAAGGTTAGGGTACACTTAGAAAGAAAGACAGCAAAAGAACAAGCTGCTCCACAACA
The DNA here is from genome assembly GCF_965231255.1 of Vanellus vanellus. Lineage (NCBI taxonomy): Eukaryota > Metazoa > Chordata > Aves > Charadriiformes > Charadriidae > Vanellus > Vanellus vanellus. The sequence continues at coordinate 434,173 of NC_138923.1, forward strand.
AAGCACATCACCAATATCCAGCAGAATAGAGAAACAGAAGAATCATCCAATTACAGTTCAGGCCAGCTAGCTGTTCACCTTGATTTCCACATCTTTGTGGCCCTTTTGTGCATGAAGATTGAAGTGTACGATCTCCGGACTCAGGCCTGTCTCTACTTGAGCATACATCTGGTAACAGGTTTCTATAAGGGCTTCAGCCAATTTCATATGATCAGCAGTCAATCCATTGTGAGCTCCCAGCGCCAAAGTACCAGGCAAGAAGCAAACCAAGTGATCCTGCAAGGCAAGACTACTATTACTGGGGGAAAATTACATAACAAGCAGGTATTTGTGTGTGTGTGTATGTGCCTCCCTGTGTCCCTACCTATATGTCTTCTTCCACCAACCACCACCACCACCACTCCGCCTTCTTTCTCTTCTTCAAAATATGTTTCAGGTACTAAGAATTTGAGGATAACTTTTTAACAATCTTATTACAGAGACACCACTAATTTGGAAAATGTACAAGACTCTGTTCTTTTATGTCAAGTTTCTGATTAAAAAAAAAAAAACAACCAAGGTCTCAGGTCAGGGCAAGGGGGAAGAGATTGTCTTTTGGTTTACCAGAAGTGTACATTTCGTAACAACTCATGAAGGGGAGCGGGCAGCACCACCTCAAGGATTCTCAATAGAGACACCTAAAGGGACAACATATGGGGACAAACTGATCATCTGAATTTAATTTTAATCTTAACATGGAACAGAGATAGGAGTCAGCCACACAAAACAAAGCTTTGGAGAAGCAGGAGAGGTCAGCTGAAGGAGATTTTCATCCTTCTGAAATAATCACCTTAGCATTATTGTAAGAGAGCCAACTGACACAACTGGAAAACACAGATAAGCTTTCAAGCATACTTCTGCCTGAAAGCTTCCCCCTTTCCTGCAACTTTGTTATCTGGGGTAACGAAAACCTATTACCCCTCACATCTATAGAGCACCAAAGATGCAAAAGCACCATTTTTCTAGAGCCCAGGATGCAGCAGGCTCCCATTCCCACCACTAGCTCTCCTAGACTTCCTCTCTTATTTACAGCCAGCTGAACGCCATGGATACCAGGCACCTTGAACAAAACATCTTTGGCTCTTTGTGTATGTATGGAAGACGGGCACCTGAGATGATGGTATGACAAAGCAAGACAAAGCAGCAGCAATGAAGGGCCTGCAGGGACACTTCTTTCTTAGCTTTTACTTGCTACAACAGTTTGTTCAAAGGATAAGAGTGGTATTACTACAAGAACTGTGCAACATTCATAAACAATCAAGATTAATTTAGTTAAATTTCCAAGAAAGCTCAATCATCAAAGTCAGTTGAAGAACAGATCAGAAAACACATTGTATAAAATGCCCCAAACTCATATCCAGAAAAATTAAATTAGCAATACAACACTGACTGTCCTCCTTCAGGGGCTAATTCACCACTGATATTGTGAATGTAAGAATTACGGATTAATGTCACATATGGAATTTCAAATTATTCTTAGCATTCGGAATGAAAGCTCAGGTCTCATCACCCAAAAACATAGCAAAAACACTCTGGTGCACAAGCAGCACCCATATGGACCTTTAAAAACTTTGTCCAGTCCTAAAGGAAATGGTTGAAGGTGGTGAAGGTCAACATAGGCACAGGAGATGAACATCCCCCATTTTTCCAGTTGGCCAGGGTAAGATATCTGTCAAGTCTTTGACCCAATAATAATCGATTAAACACCACATCTGATTCCCTGGAACAGAAGTTTACCGACACATACAGAAACCTAAGCCAAATCTATCTGTCTGAATTCAATTCTGTCATATCTCAGGGTGGGGGAGCCCCCTCTACCCAAAACCCAGACTCCAGTCTCACTCACAGCAGGTTTGGAGACCCTTTGAGAAATTCAGATGCAAGAATCACAGAATGGTCAGGGCTGGAAGGGACCACTGGAGCTCACCCAGTCCAACCCCCTGCCAGACCAGGGTCACCTACAGCATGTTGCACAGGATGGCGTCCAGGGGGGTTTGGAACGTCTCTGATGTGGGAGACTCCCCCACCTCTCTGGACAGCCTGTGCCAGTGCTCTACCACCATCAAAGTAAAGAAGTCCCTCCTCAGGTTTAGATGGAACTTCCTACGTTCAAATTTGTGCCCATTCCCTCTTGTCCTGTCACTGGGCACCACTGAAAAAAAGACTGTTCCCATCCTCCTGGCACCCTCCCTTTAAGGATTTATAAGCATTAATAAGATCCCGCCTCAGTCTTCTTTTCTCTAGACTAAAAAGACCCAAGTCCCTCAGCCTTTCCTCATCAGAGATGTTCTAATCCCCTAATCATCTTCGTAGCCCTTTGCTGGACCCTCTCCAGCAGTTCCCTGTCCTTCTTGAACCGGGGAGCCCAGAACTGGACACAGTACTCCAGATATGGCCTCACCAGGGCAGAGCAGAGGGGGAGGATGACCTCCCTTGACCTGCTGGCCACACTCTTCTTGATGCACCCCAGGATGCCATTGGCCTTCTTGGCCACCAGGGCACATTGCTGGCTCATGGGCACCCTGTTGTCCACCAGGACTCCCAGGTCCCTTTCCACAGAGCTGCTCTCCAGCAGGTCAGCCCCCAACCTGTACAGATGCGTGGGGTTATTCCTCCCCAGATGCAGGACCCCACACTTCTCCTTGTTGAATTTCATAAGGTTTCTTTCTGCCCAACTCTCCAGCACATACTGAAAACCAGAACTGAACAGCTCAAAAATGCTACATCAAGTAACCGAACAAGTCAAAGAATTCAGGTATTGAAAAAGTATGCATAAGGCTATACATACATTAAAAATGTATGTGGGAGGGACTCTTTATCAGGGACTGGAGCGATGGGACAAAGGGGAACGGTTTTAAACTGGAAGAGGGGAGGTTTAGGTTAAATATCTGGAAGAAATTCTCTGAGGGTGGTGAGCCCCTGGCGTAGGTTGCCCAAAGAAGCTGTGGCTGCCCCGTCCCTGGAGGTGTTCAAGGCCAGGTTGTACAGGGCTTGGAGCAACCTGGGCTGGGGGGAGGTGTCCCTGTCCAGGGCAGGGGGGTGGGACTAGATGGTCTTTAATGTCCCTTCCAACCCAAACTATTCTATGATAATACACCACTCATCTTTAAAAAAAAAAAAAAAAAAAAAGTGCCCCACGCACACTTGCATGAGATACATAACTGAAACTGAAAGATCTTAAAATGCATGTTAAAGACTATGAATGCACAAGTTAAGAACATGGAGTTCAGGAAGTTAAGATCGATCGATTTTCCCTACAGTGAATAGCATACTGCTTTATTCACTAACCCTACATGTTGGAAAAGAAACAAATGTCATGAATTGACAGCACCCTCCAAAATTACTGGCTCGTTTTTGTAGACCCAGTAACATAACATTATGTCACCTGCTTCTTTTGATGGTAAGTCTGAAAAGCCAGGTATGCAAGTGTCCACATATATTTTTGAATTATGTAAAATAAATAATACATATAATAGGTACTGCCTCAACAGTTTCAGGCACTGGAAATTTCTGACAAAAATAATAAAAAAAAAAAAAAACAGAAAGAAAATTGGCTCCAGCACCAAAATGTTCAGTCTTACAGGAACATAAATGGATTTACTGGAGTAACTCAAATAGAAAGCTCTTGGTTTGCACTGGTGACTAGTATCTACAAACTAGTTACTCAGAACTGCCATCACACTGGCTATATACACAGTCTTGGCTATTTCAGGGGGTTTTTTTGTTTGTTTGGTTTTGTTGTTTGTTTTATTGGGGTTTTTTGTTGATTTTTTTTTTTCTTTAGAGGGGGGAAGGGGGAAAGACAGCATAGGAGCTTTGCATTTGCCTGTCCATATGTTTTGGGGTTTATTTTTTGGTGGTGGTTTTTCCATTTTCTTTTGTAGTTGTTTTTTTCAAATGTAGTTGTACTTCTTACCATCTTGGCACTGAAATGGCCATGAGCAAGCTCTCCTACAAAAGTAAGCTTCTTGGGTTGTGATGTCTGAAGAAGATGCTTTTTCACTCCTTCTATGGCTCTCATATAGTCTTCCAACAGTCTGTGAATTAAAATCATTCCCAGTTGGCTCACATACACACAGTAAGAAAACTAGCTGATGTTCAGTACAATCCTTTTGGAGACTATTAATAATTTCAGTCTAATGAACAATATTTAACCAAATGCGAAAACTGACAAAAATACCTCAGTCTCCATCAACTGGACATTAATTAATTATCGCTACCATGTAGCAATATTTGGTTTCCTATTCAAGTACTAAGGAAAACATACCCCCAGCTCTGTTTCTAGGCAGTAATGAGTTTTCTTTCAGGAATCCTTAGAAGTACAGTAATTCAAATAACAGCAAATCTAGGCTGGTAAGGACTTCTTGCAGGTCTCTACTTCAACCCTCTGCTCTGAAGCAGATTCAATTAGATCAGGTTGCCCGAGGGCTTATCTGAGCAATTTTTCAGTAATTCCATCCAAAGATGTGGTATTACCTCCATCCAAAGATGGAGATTCAATGACCTTGAGCAATCTCTTCCAATGTTTGACCTCTCTCATTGAGAAACATTGTTTCACAGCATTTAATTGGAAATCCCCTTGTTTCAATGTACTTTTAGGTGGAAAAAAAAACCTGTTGAATAATTCCTTTTTGAGGCTCACAAAATGTCATCATTTATGGTCCTAAAGACAATGGTTCTCCATTTACAGTGAGGTATGGCTTGGAAATAGCAGCGATGCAAACTCTTTGTAGAGATGCACCCGATCTGATATAAAGAAACGCCTCAGAGAGGCACTTGTCATTCTGTATGCATTAAACCCCTTGACATGAACAGGTCCAACATAACTAGCTTATAAGCAGAAAAAAACTGCTTGGATTTTTTGTCTTGTTTTACAGGAAACCTTCTTTTCCAACATCTCTAATTCCTCTGCTCCTTGCAAACATTCTCTTCCACTTAACCAGTGCAGAGAAGAGAAACATAAGAGATCTAAAGCAAAGTTTACACAAACATCAAACTTCAGTCTCTTCTTCTAAGGAAAGTTATTCCTTATGAAGTAAATCTCCCACCTCAAACATCTTGTAGGATTCACCTTTCCCTAACAAACCCAGAGAAAACGCAGACATCGATGGTGAAATGAAGTATCATCAGTATTTCAGAAGCATCTAATTATGCTCCTTATCTACTGCAAAGACTTAATTCTCTTCTGTCTGTAACACTCCTCACATCTGATGCGCTGAGGAAGCAAAGTTTTCTGAGGAGAAGTTTTGAGACTAGCCCTAACTCTCGTGCCGGTTTTACATCATGTTACCACAGCTCACTCTTGCTTGCCTAGCTTGCTTTTATTGCAGTGATATTGTCAGTGCACTCTTGGGCACGTACATTATTTTTCTTTAAGCAGCAAACTACCACAGAAAGTTTTACAGCTCACATAATTCTCTCATCGATATGAGAAGTGGAAAGAACTTACTCGTTTTCTTTTTTCCCACCCTGAATCCATTGCTTGAGCAAATACTCGTAGTAGCTGTCAGCTCTGGCTCCCAGAGTATAGACGCCCAAGTGAGTGAACTGCCCGCTATTGGTGTTTATGAACATAGGCACTAGTCCATCATTTTTCCCTGAGAGGGTGTGAACATGCTTCATCACCTCATCTACAGCTTTCTAAAAGAAAGAAAACAGCAAACATAAATTACAGGTATAAATGATGCACAAAACTGTGGTTACTAAGTTCAGGTCAATAACAAATACTTAACTATTCTTCCTCAAATGAGCAGCAGGGACATCAAGTTCAGCTCATGCATTATATTAAATACAGGACTTCAAACTTTCTGACCTTTAAAACTGATGTTCTGGGTACATTTAAGTACTCTGAAATAATTATAACTATTTCCTTTCCTTCAATTAAGCCCACTCAAAAGCCGGTTCTATGGCAGGGGACCATGAGCTGACTTACATTTGCAAAGTAGAAGTCCAGCAAAAATAACAGCTACACAAATCATGCAATAGCTAAAACTTCTTTATTTAACCGCACTCTCCAAAACTTCAGCTGTGGGTTCAGTTTAAAACAATAAAACAGCATCACCAAACAAAAAGAAGAGTGGAAAATACTTTTTTCTCTGGAATTATTTTTATTTCAACTAACCTTTCCTTATGCCATGACCTGCTGTCAGACCCTTATCAAGCGAGTCACATTTCAGTTCCTTGGATGGCAACATCAAGGTTTTGTTCTTTGCATTTAGATAATGGCATCAAGAAACCACACACAGCATTCTAACAACGTAAAGCAAGGCACAGTTTCACAGTCCCCTGATTAGCTTAATGTTTTTTCAAAATCTGATAATAGCATCAAACAATTTTTGTTTGACGCTATTATGAGATTTTGAAAAAATTTATTAATGATAAAAACTGGGGGTGCTGGGGGAGAGTGGGGGCGGTGTTTGGTTTGGTTGTGGTGTGGTTTGGTTTAGCTGTTTGTTTGGTGTTTTTTTTGAAACCAAAAGCTGTTTCTGAGGGAGAGAAATAATTACTCACCTTCACTACTGCTTTTTGGTTTTTAAGAAAATAATTGGAATTACTTTGTTTCTTTTCCTTCCCTCATCTAGAGTTTCACAACTCGTGTAACGTGACTTAGAGACTAGAGAGACCACACATATTGATGGAGAGTCTGTGGTGGTGCTGTAGAGAGGTGGAAAAAGAGAAAAACATCGGCTGAGTGTGCCATACCTGGAATTTCTCATCTCCAGTGAGACGAGAGAGCTCCCTAAACTCCAGCTGAATACTGGTCACCTCTGCCACAGTGCTGTCAGATGTCCAACGAGGTGGATGTGCAGTGCCCCGGCCAATGTTGACATCAGAATACGGTATCTTGGAGGGGGTCTTGAATGCTGGCATAAGCCTGTTGCCAATGTCTTTCTAAAGAAAACCCAAGAGCAGAGGACAAAACAACAGACAAAACAAAAAATAAACATATACACACGTGCACAGCCCTTTAAATTTTCTTTCACCAAGCAGACAGAAAAAGAGAATAGTTTTAGCTTAGTTTTAGATGCTGCAAGAAAGCTAAGGGTCATGGATCTATATATAATAATGAGTACAAGTTTCTACTTTGTTCCTAGTACTGTATGCCTCACTAGAGTCTGTAGTCCCTATGCAACATGATGTAATTCTGAAGTCATTAACTGCATCTAGCTAATCTACAGCGGTGGCTGATGCTGTTAAGACACATAGAACAGGCGATAAAAGACAACTATTACTCTTTGCCAACCATTTATTTCCTCTTTTTTTTCATGAACTTTATTATGGTTAGCTCTTCGTCAACAAAGGAACAGAAATATAGGAATACCTGATAAAACCCAGCAGGACTCTGAGGTTATCCACAGAGCAAACAAAGGCACTGGCTTAAAAGATTAATGGTAAATCCCTTTCCCACCACTTTAAGTATGGAACTGTTAAAAAGCATCAACATTTAACTCTCTGATGGATCTTCCCTCAACTTTGTTCAATATGGAATACATAATCCAGGTTCATTTGTAAGACCAGTCACTCACAGCTTTTTCCAGGAAGAGGCTATCTCCGGAGAGATGGTAGGTGCTCAGCAAGCCCCCCAGGATACGAATAGTGCTCTCAAAGAGGTTCACATCCACATTTTTATCAAATACTAAATTGTTTGCTACCCATTTTCTTGCTTCTTCAAACTCTGCAAAGTATAAAACGCATTTCAGCTACGAACTTCTGGCATATTCCAACAACTAGACTAGAGACATTAGTACTCCATATGTCCACAACAGTTACTTACATCTGTCTACAGAGGTCATAATTTTAGGTGGAAAACTAAAGTGAAGAGCATATGCTGGGAGAAGTTTGACTACCATTGGCTTAATTCTTATTCAGCATGCACCACAGATACATGCACACAGAAATACCCAGCAAAACAGTAAGCTCCTAATAGTCTAAAAAAAGGAAGAAATTGAGGAATTCTTTATTAAAATAGTCCAGAAATTGAGATCTTCTGAGGCCACCCATTTCTATTTGACTTGTCAGATAATTAGTTACGCTTCCACAAGAGCCTTCTGAACTTTTTAATTAAATCTTTTTAAACCAAAGCTGTTATCTACCAAGAAAACGGATAAGGTTTTCAGTTAACAGTCAGTAGTCTAGCAGTACCCTGAGGAGGCTGCCCCCACTTCAGCACTTAACCCATAAAATCCCAACAGTCCACAATTTCTTCCCCAGAAACAAAAATGGTTGTTTATTTATACTAATGCAAAAGGAATGTAAAAAAAGCCATTTTAGATTCACCAGTCATCTTATCAGCAGCATCACTCAATGATTGCTTTTGCACAGGGTCTGACTCCATGGTGCATGTATGTTAGCTCAGCCTTCCGTTAGAGGCATGAGCCGACTTGAATTATCTCACACCTTCCAGAAACTCCTGCTTGTGAGCAGGCACAGAAGAACAACCAGTTTCCCAGAAATGGAAGGTATTCCACACAAGACTAAAGCAAAAGGACGTTTCCATGTCCTCACGAGAAAAAACATCTCGGACGTTGGGTAAATACCGGATGTTGGGTAGACTGAGAAGAAAACCAGAAAAATCTCTGCTGTCGGATTTTAGCACTATCTAGCAGTACAATAGAAAAGGTAAGGTCCTCTTTCACAGAAGCCTTAGCATTCATCAGCTTGTAAAAAAGACTGGCAACCTCAAACAGAGCTTTCATTTATGTAACATTTGATCTTCAGAAGAAACCCCAGGACCTTTCTAAGTGAATCAGCAAAAGAACTGCTATAAAACATGAAGAAGCCTTCACCAAGAACCCATTTTCAACACATCTAAATTACTAATAATGTACTTTAAAAGCTCTATGCACTTCATAATTAATTTTTTATGAAAAAATGCGCAGCATGTCAACTTGATGAAACTTCAAAATAACCTGCTCAGGCCTAAAGCTGCAAACACATGATATGGAGTTTTTGGTCTGACAGTGTTTGATGGTTCTGTCTCTTCTACCTTTGAAGTTTGTGTTAAATACTGACTGTTTATTGTCCCCTTACTAGCAGCTCTGTTCTTCCTATCTTGACACCAAAAAAAGCACGATTGCTAAATTTTTACAAAAACTATCTACCAAGGTTAAATAGATACAGTTCCAGAAATTCTTAAATACCACTAAAAAAAACCCTGCATCACAAAAAAAAAACCACAAACCCAACAAAATACACCACAAAAACAAAAAACAACCACCCCAAACTCCGAAATACTGATTAAGCAAGTTTTTTTTTTCAACAGAATTGCAGAATTTTTGGCTTAGTTTTGGTTAGCCTGGAGCTTTCAGGCTAACTACTCAAATCTGATGGGTAGAAAGCCTACAGTGGCTATATAACGGCACAAAGATAGCACTCGGGTTTTAGTACAGAAACAAAAGTCAGGAGGCTTATTAATATGTTCCTCAGTTTCTAGCAGATATACCCACTGTTATATGTAACAGCAGAGTATTTTTTTCCAGTTTAAAATTCTATTCCAAGAAAAATGGTGTCTTTTAATATGAGTTGTGGGGGGGGGTATATTTATTTTTATACATATAACTTTTATATATATGCGTATTTGCCCTCACATGAAAACTACTCGTTGGCCACACGTAGTAAATGCTCCCCTCAAAGAACTCTGAACATGTACTGCCTGAATAGAAAATAAGGAATTATTTTAGAGGGAAAAAACAGCAGAGGAAAGAAAATTACCTTCTTTTAAACCTAAAATCCACATGGTATCCAAGGCATCAATTAAGGTAAGTCCAAGTCCAAACCACTCGCTGTAGGACTTGGACAAAGGCTTCAGCTCATCATGGCCCCAGGCAAAATCCTTGTATCCTTTCCATGCATGGCGGAATGCTTCTATCACAGCTGTCTGACGTTCATTTATGGGCACTGCGAAAGGAAACAGCACCTTGCTCAAGACTTCTGCAGGGGAGTTATGCAGCTATAGCAAACACCATTTTGCTGCATTCTACCCAAAATAAACTTTCTTCCAAGCTAAATGATCAGTGTAATGGAAAAACCATCCTCAGATTATTCTTTTCAGTACAGCCTTTCCTCTGCGGAATAATCAGTCAGTGTTTCTGGACAGCAACTCAGCCAGGTGGAAACAGAGATCTCTCCCTGGCAAAAAAAAAGTCACTTCTGCAAATAAAACTTTAAAATAATCACACGCACAGCTGTTAGATGAGTATCACTAAAGCTCAAAGACCTGAAATCAGGAAATACCAGAATTAAGATTGCTCAAATCAACTGTAATTCAGCTGCTGAATACATACGCTTAACAACACAATCCTTGGCTAATTTACCACATACCATTTTTTTCTTCATCTTCCCCGTCTTATTCATTGCTTTCTGCTAAATTTAAAATCAGTTATACAAAATGATTTCTGTTGAACTTTTCATTTAATACAAAAAAGGAAGAAAATTTACATTTTCCCTCCTCACCAAAGCCTTGTCTTTCTCCATGGTTCTACTGAAATTTTCAAGCCCATTAGCTGAAACTTTGCAACGAGCTGCAAGGAGCAGCACATTTAACATGCACTCTGCAACCCACTGACATAGAGCCTGGCCATTACAGCCACAGCAAACAGTTTCCTGCCATGGCGTTGGACACATCAGGTAAGTTTTACTTATGCATCAGAATATTCTTTATTCAATACTGAAAACTGAGACTGAAATTCAATCAAAATTCTGAAGGCTAATAAGCACGAAGGCTGTCATGGTGGACACTGAAAGGCTTGGATGTTCTAGGCAAATAATCTTTCGTACACTTTCTGTTTCCTTTAATTAAAATAAATAAATAAAGTAGATGGGTGCGGGAAGGAATTGCACAACTTCAACCATAAAAGTGAACAGAAATAAAGCTATCATTAACTGTACTTTTACCTGGCTCCTTCTGGTCTTCAGCTTCCACAGATGAAGGTTTTTCTGGTTCCTTTATTTTACTAGATGGAGGTTCAGTGCTTTGGTCGGGTTCTATCACTGCTCCTCTCCAGCTGCAAATACAAGGGATCCTATTTAAGACTTAATTTGATCACAGTAAGTCATGCAAATGAATGAGACTTATCTCTGCATTTCCTTTTTCTCGCAATACTTTGATAAAACAGGAGTTGGATTTTGTATCAAGGATCGAAATAACTATGTTGTCCACTAGATAATTTTTCTGTCCAAAGAGAGTACTTTGCACCAGAGAAATTTTAATGGATTAAGAAACATATCTTACAGGCTTTTGGAATTTCATTAAATATCTTGGCAATGGAATTTAACAAAGAACTTCTAAAAATAATTAAACTACCTGAGAATGGTGTATTTAGGAGAAGTATTTTGTTATCTAACCAGTCTTCACTATGCTTTCATTGCTCTCCTAAGTTTTCCTGTTACCACCCATTTAACTCTATGAGTTAGAGCGTAAGCAGAAGCACAGGAATAAAAAACTTCAAGTCATTCTGAGAGATTTCAGGTAATACCAACAGCCAAAATGCTGATGCAGGCACAGCTCTGATGCTATGATCAGCTCAGCTATGTTGATGCTGAAAAGGACACAAACATATATATAAAAAAACAAGCTTAGTGTTCCGATTCTTAAGAACCTCTGCTGAACCTGTAGCTCTTCTCTATATCCAAGTTACCTCCCTTCAGTTATTCGCAAATCAAAATATTCCAATCAATAATATCTTAGGAAATAACTTTGTATAAATATAATCACAACAACATAAACCCTCTGTAAAAGACACTACTGTATTTGCATAAGGGGTCTTTGAACTGTACAATTAACCTTTTATAAGAAAGGAGTAAGCATATCTTGTACAGTTATATGTACACAACTACGTACATGTCTACAGCTTCTGCCAGTTCAGCTTGGGCTTACTGTGTTTCGTGGCATCACACCCCAACACTGACACTGGTATAACTTTCCACGTCTGGCCCAGGACAAAGACACTTGTGACAGTATTAGTGTATTGATACTGGTACATTAATATTTACTGCAAAACAAACAGCAGGAACCTGCAGACACAGAGAATTCTCCTGAGCATTAAGAGTGTCTAAGCGTATTAGAAATACAGACAGCCTTGTAGGGCTCCAAATCCTCTGCAGTTCTGTGATGCAAACAGTAAAAACAGAAAAGCTGCACATTCCCCAAAATTAAATAAATCGGCCTAGCAATATCAACAGCTGTCAGGGCAGACTTGAAAACAAATATATGCAAGGAAAGAAATCAACTTCAGACACAGACAACAAAAAGGCCCTTCCAATTTTCACTCCAACGTGCAACGGATCCTGGGGGGGAGCACTGTAATTTGCTGGAAACATTTCTACCTGATAATGGATTTCTCCGTTTTCTCTTCTTTATCAGCCTGGACCGGCTCTTCTACAACCCTGCTGGTATCATGTCGGGTCTTCAGCCTCACATCCCTCCGTGGTGCCTTGATCTGAAGATTTGAAGGACCACGCCGAACATGAGGAGGTTTTGGCGGCTTCTAAGAAAATAAAGGAAAAAAACCATGCTTGGAATGTTGCAGAGATGGTAAAATTTCAAACCATAAATCAACAGCCGTCCAGTGATAATCATAACTTCAGATAAATCTTATTTTGATATTGTATCAGCATGCAAGTTCTGCCCTGAATGAAAGGTATGCTACAGACCTTGGTTTTTTGTTTGCTTTAAACCTTTCTTAAAGTTATCCAGTTTTTAAGTTGACACTGATAAATTACTTTTAAACTACCTCTACTGCTACCAGATTTTAATTTAACACGAGGCACTGCCAAAGGACTGTAAAGATATTTGATTCCATTTTACTAGGCACAGCAAAAATTTATTAGAATTAGCAAAAAGCACACACAAAAAAAAACTTATACAATGCCACTGTTAAATAATACCAAGAATTACTCTACAGTAATGCAGGTACATTTGTGCACGATGAGGGAAAGATTTAATACAAAATTTTGTATTCATTAACTGGAAATCTGAGGTAAATACACGAAGAGCAACACATGCGTATGTACAGTAACCAGTATTCCTCTATTCTATTAATCCACAGTCAGTTCATGTTTTTTCCCTGTTGCATCCCCCACAAATGTAACCCTTCAAAACCTACTAACATCTGTTCTGTTTGCTGTTATTTTTCAAACTACCAGAAAAGTTACTCCAATTCAGCGTGACACTGACCATATCCTTCATCTCATATTCAGCCATGACTCTATTTAGGCTCCTCACAACAGCAAGACTGGTGTCCAGAGTACTCCAAGTCCAAACAAATTAATCACAGCAGGAAAGTAAAGCCTCAAGTAAGAGGTCACTAGGACCTAAAGTCCTGGCACTCCTAGGTGTATCAGTGATTAAGAAATAGTATACTGAACACTTAAATAAAAAAGGTAAAGCCAAGAAATACTATAGCAAAGCCCTTCCTGAGGAGAGCATTCCACCCAGAGCAGACTTCTATTGCAAGTTTTAACTCCTTTCTCCTCAACAACTGTTGCAACCAAGCACTATTTGCAGCTTTCACAAACTCTTTGGTAGCTTATAAAACTCATTTCTTCTCATAGTACCTGCGGTGAAAGCTCTGGGTCATCTCCAAGGTTGGCATCTGCTTTTTGGGGTGCTGGTAGTACAGCTGGATTTGCCAGCTTTAATCCAGGAATTTCTGCTTCTGTTCTCTGATCATCCAATGATTTGTTTGTTAGACCTAGACACACAAAACTCCTCAGCACAAGGAATCAACAGTTTAGGATCCAGCTAGAAATTTATAACAGTTTGCTGCATTCATATACTAGATGCATCTCCAAAAAGTGTTTCCATTCACAAAACACTGATAAACACACACTAACTGTTAGACAGAAAGTGCCTTTTGGCATAAACACTCTCCCTAATATACAAAGTGGCTGCTAGAAGGAACATGCGATTTTAAAATTGCTATTATTTTAGCTTCTCCATACAGGCAGTAAGGTAATATCAAAGGTAAGAGTGCCTTCATATTGTAGAAAAGCTTGGAATTTCTAATTTGATGGACAATCAAAACCAAGAGAGGATTATCTTATTCAACTGTTTAGGTTTGGGTTACCAATATCTACATACAAACGTAATAAAAAAACTGACAGCCTCCAAATCTTGATCAACTAAACCAAAATGTTCCTCTAGTCAAGATAAATAAAAGGCATATGAAAAATATTTCTAATTAAGCAGAAACAAGTCATTGAAACACGTTCCATAAAATCACTTCAGAACTGCGCTTTAACGGACACACCCAGTCATTGTCAATAAAAATTAAAACTAGTTATAAGAATTACAACAATCTCTTAAATATAACACCAAATTCCAGTAATTCTGAGCTATACAGAACACATACTTTTCCACGGTTCCCCCATGCTTGTGTATGAAATGACTCCACAGACTGCCAAGAAGGCAAACAGGAAGAGAATTATGCTCCGCTGTAGTCGAGACAACTGCTTCCATTTCTTTAGGAGAGAAAATAAGTAAGAGGAAGAACATTTAGCATGGCATTAAGAGCCCACTCGGTCAAAAATAAACTCTTACCGGTTCTTTCAGAGCACGAAACACAGAACTGAGTAAGTTTAATTTTACCCTCTGTTTCCAACTGCAGACATCCATTGATTATTTTCTTTGAAGACAGAGAAAATAGAAACATAACATACAAGCATATGGCACAGCAAGCTCAGGGAAACATCAGAGCCACTTGCTGCAAGAACCTCGGAGACTGCCAAGTGCTGAGATTCCCAAAGAGATTCATAACCTTCACTGGCTGACCTGTGCATCTGCCCAGATGTCAGCTGGGAAATAAGCCAAAACCCTCTTTCCTCCCCTCTGGCTGGGGACGCAGAACACACATGCAAAATAAGAAACACAAGAAAGTGGTAGGAAAACTAAAAATGTTACTGCAGCAAAGAAGAAAGGCTCAAACAAGCTAAATACCAGTCATTGGACAAGAAAAGCCAGGCATCCTGCCTCTGACAAACACATGTGGAACTGTCACACAGAACAGGTCCTGCCACCACACATACAGTCACCAACCCACAGCAACATGAAAATTAAGTAAACCAACAGAACAACGAACAAGACAAAAGCACAATGTTTTCAAATTTAGTCCTGGGCAAAAACTATGTTTTTAAAACTGCAGTATATACAACAAGAATCACTAAAAGTCAGACAGCACATGCTATATTAGCCTGAGAGAGAAGCTTCCTCCATCTAGAGAGAGAGCAGTTGGAGTTAAACATTAACTGCTAAACTACCACTTCGCTAGTTTTCTAACAGTCCTACCAAAATTCACCAGAGCAGCATTTTGCTTCTAATTACTTGTTTGGGCATACAGAGAGGGCGCTTCAGTGCTAATGCTACACTTGGGAACAACCTGCAGTTTCCTACGAACCACTCTACGCCCCACAGCACTTCCCACAGTCCTCATCATCTTAATAACAACCAGCGGCTGCGAATGTTTCAGTAAAGAACTGTCAACGTGCTCACATCGCCAAGCCTCAGCACACAGTTCATGTTTTCTTCTCACACTGCTGACAGTAATCCTGTACACCCTTCCCTACGCACACTGCAAGGTGCTGATCCCACCCCTTCACCTTCCGCTCTACCTGCACAGCCAACCATATCGTCATCTCCCAATTGCAGAAAGATGCTCAAAACCCAGCAGCCCTGTGTTTCCTCAGGGTAGGACAGAAGAGGCATTGACTGTAGTGTCTTGGGATGGGTAGGAATGAGGCACAAGAACACATGAGGGCATTCGCCACCATATTACCGTTTTTTTCTTCTGACAAAGAATAAGGATAAAATGAAGGGTGAAACATCTTGTGCCCTGTCCCCACATTTCCCTATCTGTTAATAAGAGAGAAGCTGCCATACTGTATCCCTAAACAAATTCTTCACGTGCTTCATCTGTCCACCTGTAAAGCCTCTATAGGTGGCTATACCTCATCTCCTATCTGCAACAAGGGTTATCTTGTCCCTGTGACTCACACTTTCCCACCCCGCCTCTCCAGCTCAAGACTCCCACCCCCAGTAAAGCTGCCTGCTCACTCCCTATCCCCAAGCAGACACAAAGGTCACTTCCACACAGCTCTGCCAGAGACCCCTCTTCTCACACTCAACCTTCCCACAGAAAGCAGAACCGTTCCCTTTACTCTCCCGGGGCAGAGTACAGGGTTCCCCCTTCAAGCCCTAAACCAGGGGAAAGGCACTAAGACCAAATCTCACGCCCCTGCCCTCCTACCTAGAGAGAGCAAAGTGCTACCCCTAAAATGCCCAATAGCAGAGGTCAGGAGTCCCCTCAAACGCACATCGCATCCCCCCGCCCCAACTTTCATCACAAAATTAAGATATGACTTGGAGCACCCTCAAGCAGCCTGTGCTCCACAAACCCCTACCAGGTGGGGGAGCTGCCACCCGAACGCTGCCGAGAACGGAGCTCCCAACCCGGGGCCACCCCACCCCAAGGCCCAGGGCACCCCCATCGGCAAGGGCCCACAGCTTCGGCCCCCTCCCCAGCTCGGAACGGGGGGTGCCGAGCCCGGAACCCAACACACATTCCAGCCGCGCCCAGGCCCAGGGCCACCGCCCACTACCGGCCCAAGAGGGCTCTCTCATTGCCAGGTGCCCCCGCACACGGCTCGGGGGTAGCCCTCACTACCGTAGAGCTCCCCACCGGCTCCAGACCGGGTCCTTCGCTCACGGCCCGGAGTCCTCCGCGGCCCGGGTGCCCTCACGGCGCGGAGCCCGCCCTCACCCGCCAGCAGGAGCGCCGCCTCCAGGCCTTGCTGTTATTGTAGCCGCCGGCCCCCACCGCCTCCTCCGGACTGAGGGTGACGGAGATGAAGTCCCGTCGCGGCGGCGAGGCGGCGGCGGCAGCAGCTGAGTACATGGCGGCGCCTCAGGTCCCGCCGCCCTGCACGCCGGCCGCCATGATCCCGCGGCTCCCAGCACAGAGCGGGACGGAACGACCGCTTCCGGGTGCCGCTCTAGCCGGAGAGCACTTCCGGGACTCTATGGCGCCCCTAGCAGCAGCCGCGCCGCGCCTTAGCAACGGCGGCCGCAGGGCGCTGCAGCCCCGCCACGGGGAGCGGGAGCTCGTCCTCCGCACCGCGGGCGGGGAGGCGGTAGCCGCGGCCCTCACCGCCTCACGCAGCGTTGGTGCCGCGGGTGGGCCCGCGCCGCGCACCCGCAGCAGCCGCCGAGGGTGCCGTGGCAGGACAGAGCCCTCGGCATGGGCTTGTTCCGAGACCCAGCAGAGTCACCCCGGCACGGGCACCTCGGGGTGGGGGTGGTTCAGGGAGGAATTTCTGTCACTCTTTCCCCTTGCTGGCACTCGCTTTACCTATTCTCACCAGCAAAGGCATCGCCCAGCGAGGACTTAGTGGCCCCAATGGGAAATCACAGGAATTGTAGACTCATAGGTTTAGGTTGGAAAGGACCTTGAAGGTCATCGAGTTCCAGCCCCCCTGCCATAGGCAGGGACACCTCCCACCAGCCCAGGTTGCCCAAGGCCACATCCAGCCTGGCCTTGAACACCTCCAGGAATGGGGCCTCAGTAACCTCTCTGGGCAACCCGTCCAGTGCCTCACCACCCTCAAAGTGAAAAACTTCTTCTGAATGTTCAATCTGAACCTGCCCTCTTCCAGTTTGAAGTTGTTCCCCCTCGTCCTATCACTATATATTCCAGTAAAAAGTCCTCCTCCAGCTCTCCTGTAGGCCCCCTTTAGGGACTGGAAGGCCTCAATAAGATCTCCTTGGAGCCTTCTCCAGGCTGAACAGCCCAAGAACAGCCCATCATAGAAGGGTTTGGGTTGGAATGGACCTTAGAGACCATATAGTTGCACCTCCCTGCCCTGGGCAGGGACACCTCCCCCCAGCCCAGGTTGCTCCAAGCCCTGTCCAACCCGGCCTTGAACACCTCCAGGGATGGGGCAGCCACAGCTGCTCTGGGCAACCTGTGCCAGGGGCTCACCGCCCGCACAGTAAATGAGACTTACTGAGAGGCTGGGAGCACTCACTTTTCCTCTGTGTTGTGAGATTATAATATAGAGACAAGTCACAGAAATATTGGCATGAAAGAAACATAAATGGAAATGCACATGCAGGAGGTCATCAGGAAAACCCACACAACAACAATTAAGAGAAGGGCACGCACACTCCCATCGGCCGAGCTTGGGAAGGGGCAGCTCCCACCCAGCCTGGAGAACCGGGCTCTGGCAGGGCCACAGCACCAGCCACGCAGCTGAAAATACTGCGCTGCAAGAAGAGGAGGGTGCACCACAGACACCACTGTCCCTCCCACCAAGGCGAGCACAACCAAGGAAAACCCCAAACCATTGTCGACTCCCAGCAGACAGGGAAGAGCTGTCTAATATCACTGTCACCTGCCAGTGAGAACTCCAGAGACATGTCTGACAGCCAGCATCCCTCATCCTCTGCATCACACCCACACAATCCTGGGCAGACAACACGTGAGCATGGGCCTGAGAGCAGAAAACTGAAATCTGTGAGAGGATGTGTGTGAGTGAGTTGAAAAGCAACTTAAGCGGTTGTGTAAATAAACCCTTCTGTAAGATCTGGCACTGCATTTTGGTACTTGGCAGGATCCATTTGTTCCACACAATTCCTTCCCTCACCTGCTTCTCCACAGACCCCTAGCCTTTCCTCACTGCCTGTGAAAATAGTTCTCTGCATCTTCACTGGACTGGAGGAGGGACATTGTGGGCGTAGAGGAAGAGGGAAGAGCGCTGTTTTATGATGTACATACACATTCAGGGCCACACTGTGATTGTGGTTTTGTAATAACCATTACTTCTAGATCAGGTTCATAATCCAACAGGAAAAAGAGCTTTGGAGCAGCTGCTTTAAGACTACTGCTTTAATTGCTGGCACTGAATTCACCTTCAGCTGTGCCTAACTACTCAGTTAACATGCATCATTTGAGCCTTTAAATTTGGAATCTACCTCACACTAGATTATCAGATAAAACTGAAAATTGGGTGTTTTTCTGAGCATTTCATGATTAAAAAAACTTCATGGCAGATGGGTTGGAACTAGATGATCTTTAAGGTCCCTTCCAATCTAAACCATTCTCTGATTCTAAACAATTCTGGTAGATATGAAAACTCCACATAAAGCAGCTGAGGAACAATTTAACAGAAGCCTGAAGCATGCATTCTTTTTTAGTATTTATTTTCCTATCACAGGAAACTACTGATTCATAGCTTAAAAACACATTAAAAACCTCAACATTCTTCATATGGGTACCAAGAGAGAAACATGGGGTCAAATAGGTAAGGAAGGAAGAGTATCTACTTCTGACCTAAACGCCCAAAAGAAAAGACGATCTGTCATTTGGAAAAAATTACTAACTTCCCTTACTGTTTGTTCCATAAATAGCCCTGTTTAAAAAGTGCCTGTCAGCGGGAAGCCAAGCAAAAGTTGCGCCACAGTGAGCACTCATTACCTACACAACAGCTGCGAAAGCCTGACTCGGATCCAGACCATCTACTTTAAATAAAAGAAAACCACACACCAGCCACAATTAAACTACAGTAAACTGAGTTGAAAAGCTTGAAAAAAAAAAAAAAACCAGGATTGCAGGCAAGAACAGTCTTCTGTTTTCTGATGAAAAAATACATCCCACAATGTCAAACCCTTTCAGGAATTACCCTCTGCCGAGTTCCACATGCCCCTGCACGTGTGATGTGTGGGCACCGCAGCCTCCAGTCATGCTGTCTCAGTGTCCTGCAGCTGTGGTGACAACACCCATTACATGTAGGGACAAAGACAACAAGCATATTTTCCTCATGGACAAGAAACACAGACAGACACATAGAAATCACAGTAACATCTTTATTATAAAACTGCTTAGGTGTCCAAAAGTTTCTGGAGTACTACAGGACCTCCCTTTGTTTCAGGTACTTTTTTTTCATTTCATAATGCATAAGAATTACTTTGTTAAATACAGGACAGATTTTTTTTTTTAAGTTCTCTCAAAATTCTTTCTATGTTCCAGTTTAAAATGTGAGGAAAGAAACCCAACAGACAAGGCATTCAGCATTCAAATTTAGCTTCTCCTTGAAAACAACCTCTAAAACCCATGTCAGCAGCTCAGTGTACACACAATTAAAGCACACAGAACTGAAGTTTCAAAAGAGAACACACTTTAGAAAGAGCAAAAGAAATACCCTTTATAGCACAGAGCAATTTAAAAGAAGTATGTTTCTGAATCGACAAGCAATACTCGCAAAGATACAACACAATTTGGTCTCAGATATAAAACTTGACTGACAGGAATGGAACGACCCATAGAACACTGCAAAAATAATTACAGAATTGAGTGTCAAGGACAAATACTTAATTTATATTAAAAATAGGAATTACTGAGGTAATTGGAACTGCCATTAGCTGGTTTGCACGTGCAAAAGGCTCGTTACTCATGTGCATGCAGATAGACTTTATACCTGAAAACTCTGCCACTGACATTTAGATGCTTTCTTTGGAAAACAGGAGCCCACTTACAAACTGTATTTACTCTCAAAGCCATTTTCATACTTCCCCAACATTCCGAATACAGCTTCACGTCAGGAATTACAGAAAGCCACATGGGTTATTTCAGAGATTTATGCTTAATAAAATAGCATCAGCAATTCCTCTGCAAAGGCAGATGTATGAAATAACATTTCAGGTAAGGTATCTGCCTCACCACCTTCTTTAACACCCGATTTAGGGGAAATGCATAGAGAGCTCCTCAAGCAATGGCCAGCCAGCAGTGCACCTGCAGCATCCTCATGAAGGGCGAAATGACTTTGGCGTGTTCAGCTCAGGCACCCACCTGGCAGCACCTTGCTGGGGCAGCGTCCAAAGGCTGAGCGGGAACAATCATTTGTGGATCACAGCCACCCTGGGATGCCCCAGCCAGGGCTGAGTTCACATGCTACATATGTTCTGGCAATTAGCGTCTTAATTAGCTGACACTTTACATTATAGTTAGTAATATATTTTAAAAAAAGGCATCTAAATAATTATTTCATAAATGAAAGAGTGCTGGAAAACTACCTGGCCAGAAACTGTGGAAGCAGCAGCTGGTGTTTTACTGTGTACACTGATTATGCTGAGATTAAGTCTTTCTTTGGTTAAGCATTAAATTCTACCATCAGGATTTGTTCCTCTTATTACTTTCAGGTACTTTTTTAAAAGAGTCCCCTTTGAGGGGTATGGTATACATTAAACAGAAAAATGAAAAGTAAAATAAATGTTTGTTATAGACAGGCAAAGCAGAGGGTTGTTGTGAAAAAAATTCTCATCATCCTTTTTTTTAATTAAAAAAAGCCCAAGTCACTACAGCTGTAAAGAGCAATCAGTCTTAGCGGCACATTTACTTATGTTTTCTTGGAACGGCACCAGCAAGCCTAGATACACAAACTAGTGTGTTCTGCTTGGAAGTCCAAACTTCAAGCAACGCTTGCATACTGCAGCATCCCTGCCTACAGCAGACTCTTCTGCATGATCTGGTTAGAGGATGCAATTGCTGAATTGGATCTTCTAACCAGCAAAAGATTAGGGAAAAGATGGATCAAACTGAGTCTTCAGTTGTGCATGCAATTTAAAAACAAAACAAACAAACAAAAAAACAACCCCACCAGCACAAAGAAGATACCTAACAAGGCACTGAAGAGATTTAATCTTCTTGAATACAAAGCTGATTTTACAAAGGCTCTTTTACATAATTGTATGCACAGCAAATAAGAAATATAAAATCTGTTTGGTACCCGGAAGGTATTAATCTTCATTCACGTCCAAGTCTACAAAGCAGACCGGGGTAAAAGGCATAGCCTTCAAAGTTACCAAACAGAACTGGTGAGCATGCACGTGTACGTAAACACAACTGCTGCAAGGATTTGGCATCAATCTGATACTGCAAAGCAATTTTTTTTAAACGCACTTCATACTGACATTTTAGTAATGTCAGTTCTTATAATGGATCTGACAGACAGATATCTGATTTGAGGGGGAAAGGCCTCCCCCCTCTTCAAGAATTTCCTAGTGTTTCCGCTTTGTTTTCATCAAGTACAAAGGGAGAAGGGAAGTCTTTGTTCTTCATGTATGCCTCCAGTCCCTGAGAACATGTGAAAACAGTACTGTTAGGTTGTAAATACATCAGACCGGCTACCTGCACTATTTTTAAGTCTACCTAAAGTCCTCAAAAGTTAAAAAGTCATAGGAAGGACAGACAACAGCAACAGTTTCCCCAGTGCAGAGCTGGAAATTGTTTCAGCCCCGTGCCTGGGGTTCATGAAGGACAGGCACCGATGAACAGTAATACAACAGATCTCAGAAACGAGCTTCCTGGGGAGGGACAGGCATGCAAAGGTGTGACCTTAACTCACATTAGACTAATCCTACCGAGAAACAGTCAAATTGCCTTGTTTTCATTTTGTTCTTACAACGCAGTTGTAACTTATAGCAATCGACTGTGAAACCTAGCAAAAACGTAAAGTTTTATGAATGCCCTTCCCCACAGTCCCCATACATCCTCCTGCAATCCACTATTTCTCACCCTGTCTGTACAACACAGGGAAGCTCCTCGTCTTGCTACTAAATGGAAAGAGCTTTCCCAGGACCAATTATTTTCAGAGAGACAAACTTGAGAAATCTGCTCTAAGACGTGGTTTCTCTAAAGCCAATGAACATACCACACTTATTCAGTATTCACTCACCATGGGAGATGGGCACAAATTCGCATACAGTGACCCTGTGGCTTTTGTAATTAGAATATTCTGCACTTTTCATTCAGAAGATCTCAAAGTATTTGTTAGTCTTAATGAAACTGTGCAGCCTCATTGCAAATCTCATTTTACCGATGGCTAAAACTGACAGTGAACAAACTGCTGAAGCGTAAACCATATTGGAACCATGAACAGAACACAGAGCCCAAGTCCTGGTTCCCTTGATCTTACCATTTCTCAGCAAGCCCAGGCTAAAGAAATCTCCCATGTTTGGAAGGAAATCAGATTCATACCCTGCACATTCCTAAAAATACCTCCATAGGTAGTTATTCTCACCTCTCCAAAGTAAGACACTAACGGAGAAATCTCACACACAGCTGGAGGATCTTCAGTTCCCGAGAGACTAGAGAAGAGAACACAGGATGAACTTCTTGCTATGCTTAAAAAACAGTGCATCTTCTTCGAAAGATGATCAAGAACAGGATATCCGGAAGGATTCACATGCACCAGACATTATTTGAACACAAAGTGTGAAAATAAAACAGAATTAGCAGGTCGCAAATATTTCTCATCAAAACATGAACATTGCTTTTATAGAGGTGCTTTTCAAGTAAAATGAACAGCTTGTGGGTTTAGTAAACTATGAGTTGATGAGCTAATAGCCCCACAAAGTAAAAGCAGCTTCCCATTCAGCTTTATGCAGGAAGTATCTGAATTGGTAACAGCTGATCCTTAAGCCCACCTCAGAATCTTGCTGGGCTTTAAGCGCTGGGGCCATATTCAGTAAAGCTGGTGAGGACTACAAATTACAATTCTGTGGGCTGGCTAAATCCAGAATGATGGAAAAGGTTGCCCCTGCATAACGAGCTCCTGTAGGGAGGAGTCAACTTATGACCTCAAGGGCAGGAATCTCTGCCAGAGGTAAAGCCCAGAGCACTGGGAGTTACTGTCTAGAGCACTCACAATCACGAATGGAGCAGGAACTGTAATTGACATGACTCTGCATGGTCAGAAAAGACCTGCTGAATGAAAATCATGACGAGTCATCCTATGATCAAACTAACGCCCGGTTTTGTAGAGCACAGTACATGCCATTAGCTAGCTGGCACGGTTCGGCAGCGACAGGCAGAGAAGGTCACAGAGGTTCGTACCTGAGTTTCTCTGGTATCCTGCAACCATTTTCATCCAGAAATCTGGCTCCAGCCTTGAGAGCCCAGCGGTAATGCTGGGCCAGGAGGGCTTGCCGAGCAGTGGTAGGAGTGTCTTTGTCAGCTGTGTCTGCATTTTTTAGTGGCGAGAACTCCTCTTCTCTCAAAACCTCAAACACCACAAAATTCCTACCAACAAAGGGGAGAAAACAATGATAATGAAAAACAAAGCGTGCCATCAAGCCTGTTGATATAATAACTTTCATATATATTTTAGGGAGCAGCAATGTATGCAGCCTGGGGCAGTCAAGCTAAGGAAAACCAATCTCCCATCTGAAGAGCAAAGAAGTACCAGGGCTGTATGATGGAAAAACACAAGCAGCAGCCCAGCCTCTTTAGAAACCTAACAGCAGCCTCACACCCCTCCAGAGCTGTGCATAGACAAGAGGAAAAGCAGGAGTTCTGCACAGAACCCACAGAAACCTCTCCAGGCACCAGGAGGCTCGTGGACAAAAAGCCTCAGCTCAGTGCATGGCAGGATGGAGAGAGCAGCAATGCCTGAAGCTCGGACCCGGCGCCCAGCTGTGCAACTCCCTTCAGAGCACCGCAGCCCTGCTCCAAGAAACAGCCACTCCACTTGGGAGTCTGTAGGCAAGGATCAACTGAGGCCACCAGTTCCCAGGGATGAATAAGCAATAGGGGAGGATTCACAGTTGAATGTTAAGTACAGCTGTTTACCAGAAATAGGAATGCAAATTAAAAGATCCCACAGCAGCATCTGTGCGTTTCTGCATTTCACATGTGAAGAACAGCTGCCAAGCTGTTTTTGCAGTGTTATTAAAAAAGCACAAGGAATCACTGCTTGCAAATGTGTCCTTTCAAAGCTCAGAACTCGGCACTGTTTCCATCACGCTGGTTTTGCCTTTGGTATGACACTTCTTTACTGAACACGTCAGGAAACAGAGGCCACTTCAAGCCTTGAGCTCTCTATCTTAAAGTAAAATCCTCTAAAAAGAAAAATACTATCCCCAAACAAAGATAATTCAGTTTGCCTGAGGTCACTTTTCGCCATTTATTTAAGCCTAAAACAGAATCTTTACTGCTGAATTCCTGACCTTGGAAAATAGGTTTTATAAGAACACTTATGCTAAATTCCTCAATGAGTAAAATCCCACATTCCCTAAACACAAAGTACCCCTGACTGCAACAACACTACAGCATCGCACTTCTCAGTTATGTTTTAGAGCTTGGCAAGTCAACACTGACAGTTCCCACAGCAACAGTAACTTGGCCCCAAGGTGCTTAAGCACAAAGGGTGTGAGCTGAGCCCCATGGAAAACCAGAGCTGCAGTTGCCATGGAAGCCACAATCCTGAAAGACCCCATTTCTGTGAGTCTGAATACTGCAACATGGGCTTGTATTAAATGTTGGCTTTACGCTCGATTTCTCTTTTTTTTTTTTCCCCCTTTCTTTCACAGGGCTGGCAGAGGTCAGGCCAGCTAACACATCCTCAGTGGAACAAACAGTTCTGGGACCACAGTCAGAGCAAGCCCGGCCACTGCCAAGCACCCCGTGACTGCACCTCTCGGAGCCTGCAGCATTACTGTTCTGCTGGCGCTTGGTATAGATCCAACAGCCTTTCTAACAACCCACAGACCACGCACTCCCTGGCAAGGCCTGTTACAACCTACAGTCATTCAAACAAACATTGAGAAGGGGAGGAAAAAAATAAAATCATGTCTGCCACTAACTTAGAGAACGGGAACACATCAAACACAAACTTCTCCAGCTTTATCCCGTTCGGTTTTAGCGGTTTTACCAGATTTCCCTCCTCGTCAATGTAGGGCACCTTCTTTATGGCTACGTGATGCTTCAGCTGCGGCTCATATTTCCTGGAAAAGGGGAAGAAACAAGTTCATTTACTTTGCGCCCATTTAGAAAAAAGTAGTACTCTTCTGGGAAGCAGATGGTTTATTACTGCTCTAGGTCATCTCTCAACTGTGGTGGGTGTTGCTCTCTCCAAATTGGTCCAAGTCACATCCAGGAAACACCTCCCTGAGCAGAGCAGCCCAGCCAGCAGCACTCCCTGCACCAGTGGGGTATGACAGGGTATAGCAAGAGAGGGAGCACCTAATGTCTAGCTGAAATTGCAGGCAGAGATAAAAAAAGGCAACCCAAATTGTCACCTGACCGGGATGACAATGGAGCAGAGCAGATCCCTCACATAAGGGTGGATCGAGCTCTTCAGGAAGGTTGTACGGCTGGTCACTGAATGCCCAGCACCACATCCCCATTTCCCAACACCAAGGTGCAGAGTCCTCCGCCAGCTTCACCCTCTCCCCAAACCTCTGTTGTCCCAAGAGATGGCATGGGTGACGTTCCCATTGAAACTCAGTGTGGGGCTGCATCACTGACCACTCTGCAGCCCATGTGGCTGCTCACCCTTTCAGGCCCAGGAAGGTCATGCACTGCTATACCTCGGTCGACGTAGCTAACAGTAAAGCGTGCAACCTCTTCATTGGGTAAGGCCTGAAGAGCACACTGGGGCTGTCAGAAAGGGCACACAGCTGGTTTGGACCGTTTGGAGGAGAGAGGAGGTGAAGAGCAGAGCAGGAGGTACCCATAACTGAAATTACAGAGTGGGAAACAAGAACACCCCCTCTCGGAGGCATTTCTGGGCTGCACAGCTGCCTAGCAGGTCTGCTGGAACTTACTGGGCCACCATCTCCAGGAACTCAACTGTGAAGAAATGGTTGCAGATATTGCCAGCGCTGTACATCAGTCCCCCATCGGGGCTTTGTTGCTGCGCAGTCTCCAGGCTGATCTCACTGTACTCCACCACCTGGTAGACGCCATCCACACAGCACACCACCCCGACAGGCTCTGTGGGGTAGGCCTTCTCCACCACCTGCAGCCACAGGACAGAGGGCTATGACAAGGAGGAAGAAAATCCCAGCGCTATTTCAACTTCCATGTACAAACGATCCTACAGGACTGTTGCACGCTGATCCTCCAGCACCTCAGGAGCACGGGCAGGGCAGTGCTTCAGAGTAGCATAGAGGCACATTTTGCCCAACAACTAGGCATAAAAACCAGTATTCAATCGCTTAATTGCACAGTTGCTCAGAAGACAAACCCGCCTGGGACCAGGGGTAGAGGTCTCTTGGACGCCTGGGTCCCAAATTTTTGGAGTCCCTGGACATCTGGGTCCCCTTAGGGATCAGGGGTCCTGGGGTGGGGTGTCCCCCAGATACCTGGGTCCCCTAGCATGGGGGTTCACCTCGACACCTGGCTCCCCTGGGGTGGTGGTCCTCCAGATGCCTAGGTCCCCTTAGATGAGGGTGTCCCAGATGCCTGGGTCCCCTGGGGTGGTGGTGTCCCGGAAGTAGGGGGTCTCTGACACCTGGATCACTTTGGGTGGGGGATCCCCTCAACGCCTGGGTCCCCAGGGGTGGTGGGTGTCCCAGACGCCTGGGTTCCTCAGATACCCAGGACCCCTGGATGCCTGGGTGCCCTGGGACTTCTTGGTGCCCCAGACACTTGGGTCCCCTGAGGTAGGTGTCCCCTGGATGCCTGGATCCTCTGTGGTGGGAGGTCTCCCAGACTCCTGGGTCTTTGTGGGTGAGGGTCCCCTGGGACATCTGGGACACCTGGAGTGGGTGGGTGGATAACCAGACTCCTGGGTCACCAGCCCACCCAAATGCCTCGGCCCCTGCAGGACACGCTGGTGGCCCTGGAAGCGCTGGCCCAGATTGGTTGCACTGGGGTGACACGGTCAGATCCAGCCTCAGCCCGGGGCTGTCCTAGCTGGGGGGGAGGGGGGCACCCAGGGGGACACGGGTGACACTGGGACCCAGCCTGCAGTTGCTGGAGAAGTTAAAAGAAATCAGCATACTGTGGGGCACTGTTCTTATCAAGGACTGTGACGTGGCATTAAATGAAAAATGTTTGCAGCTATTAGCCTTCAGCTCCCTGTTTGCATTAACAGTGTTAATGATTAAAGTGATATAAATCTCTCCTCAGCCACCTGCTGCTTTAGGGTGATATCCTGGTTTGAAGCTAAACAGAACCAATTTAGTGGCCAGCCCAGCCAAACCAGGACAGATGACAAAACCGGGCTGGTTTGGCTTTCCCTGTCTTCCACAGTGGGGCATAAGGAATGCCTCCATTAGACTTAAAGGTGCATTTACAAAACACAACGCAGTCCAATATGGCATCCAGATAGCCCAAGTGCTTTGCAGAAAGGGGAAGCAAATCCAGCTTGTAGTTTCCTGTGCAGTTACAGTCCCTGCTCTAATCGAAGTTTTCCACAGTACTGTGGGAAGAGAGGGGGAGGACACCCACAGGTAGGGACTCCGAATGCAACGCAGGCAGCAAGTAGCTCCCCTAAATCTGCTTGGACCAAGCCGCTGCTGGACAGAGGTCTGAACACCCCTGTTCATCTAAGCTAACCCTAGCCAGCAGCTTCCAAGTGTAATCAGACCTTAACTCCCTGTGGGAAAATGGCCCCGCTTAGCACTGCCTCACCTTTGCACCACAATCTGCCCCTTTGGAAACACAGAAGCCTATGAAGACTGGATCTGCCATTTTCACAAGGATATTGTCCACACAGTATACATGGACATACTGGATTCCACGCTGCTTCATGTCGTCCAAGATCTTATTATCCACCAAAGCACGGTATAAGCCACCGTTTCCATCTATAATGCAAGAGAAAAGAGAAAGCCCTGGTTAATTAGCGACTCTGCAGGTTTTTTTGTGGCTAGGAGCAAGAGCTGAAAGTCCTGAACAAACTTTCTTTAACAGCAGAGCAAGGAATGCTTTCTAGCCAAGAGTCAGTGCTACCAGATTTTACCTCCACCTCTGCCCCACAGTTCAGGCAAGCCTGTTCCCCTCCACATCTCAGACCCCTCACCTGCAGAGTGGGACCACGGGGACCAGCCCCAGAGAAGCATCACGAGGCTTTATGAAGCCTTGTAAAATCCTCAGAGGGAAAACACTAAAGGGCAAAACATTATGCAGAGGATGGGAAAAGCCTGTTACACTTCTCTTCCAGTGCAGAGCAAAAGCATATTTAAAACTCAGCCTGGAGAATAAGACTAAAATAAATCTTATTCTCTGTTTATCTTCCCCCCTCAACTTCACGGAATCACGGAGTTTTCAAAGTTGGAAGGGACCTCTAGAGATCATCTAGTCCCACTCCCCTGCTAAAGCAGGATTGCCCAGAGCACATTACTCAGGACTGCATCCAGGCGGGTCCTGAAAATCTCCAGAGAAGGGGATTCCACCACCTCCCTGGGCAGCCTGTGCCGGTGCTCTGTCACCCTCACCATAAAGAAGTTTTTCCGTGTATTTGAACGGAACTTCCTATGTTCTAACTTGGGCCCATTACCCCTCGTCTTGTCACTGGGAACCATTGAAAAGAGCCTGGCTCCATCCTCCTTCAGCCCACCCTTTAGATACTTGTACGCCATAATAAGGTCTCCCCTCAGCCTTCTCTTCTCCAGGCTAAAGAGTCCCAGCGCTCTCAGCCTTTCCTCATAAGGGAGATGCTCCAAGCCCTTCATCATCTTAGTTGCCCTTCGCTGGACTTGCTCCAGCGAACTGGGAGCCCAAAAATGGACACAGTATTCCAGTTGTGGCCTCACCAGTGCCGAGCAGAGGGGAAGAATGACCTCCTTCGACCTACTGGCCACACTCTTCCCTATGCAGCCCAGGATTCCATTGGCCTTTTTGGCAACAAGGGCACATTGCTGGCTCGTGGATAATTTACTGTCTACTAGGACCCCCAGATCCTTCTCCTCAGAGCTACTTCCCAGCAGGTCCGCCCCTAACCTATATTGGTGCTTTACGTTCTTCCTCCTCAGGTGCAGGACCTTGCACTTGCAACTTCCCAATGCCTTTTTAAAGGCTTGAACTGCAGCTGCATAAAAGACACCTGCACATTTGTTCATCACAGATCACACTTTTGTGGTTCCTCCTTTGACACCCCTGTCAGCTCAGGAAAACCACTCTGCAGCCACAAAACCACATCGCTGCAACACAGCCCCAACCAGGCTGCCTTCATCGTGTTCCTTACCATGTCCAGGTTAAGAGAAGATGAGAACTTCACTAGGTTACACATTGCAATCATTTTGGAAAGAGTTAATCTTCTTGCTGCTTTTTTACCCATTTCCAGCTATCAGCCCTGAAAGGGAGCTGGGATCCCGACAGTTTCCCCCCTGGGAGGCAGCACCCCAGGGACCTCGCGCACAGTCCTGCCAATGCACATTGTTCCTAACCTACAGCTGCAGGTTCCTAACCTGCGCCACTCCTAATCCTGCCAATACTCCCAGGCTTTGATAAAAAACATGTACTGTGGGCAAATCTCCAGCAAGAACTAAACAGAGATTGCTACACTATTGATCACCAGCCTGAAACATTTAACTGAACCCTCCCATGCTAATCAGAAGCATTAACACTGACCTCCAAAGACTACTCTGTGTGCCAAGGCTGGCTGATGGCCAGTAACTATTATCAACATATATCACATTACTGTACCATGTAAGAGTGAACAGCAGGGTACCTGGAGCCATAGCAATTTTCCCCTTCTCCTCCAAGATGGCCTTCCCATCAAAGGTGACAGCGGGCAGCATCCTCTGTTCAAACATGACCACGTTGGATTTATCCAGGTTGAAGTAGTTGTGCTCTACAAAGAACTCCTCTGTCGGCCCCAGCGTGAACTCACTTGTCATGATGTACCTGGGTAGGAATTGGTGCTGAGCAATGAGCAAGAAAAGCACAAGCAAAAGACAAAACTACAAAAGGGAGGAAACATGAAAGTGTTAAATGAGAGATACTACAGTATCCTGTGGTATACAACCAAGAGATCTCCTCCAGAACTCATCCCACAGGAAGGCTGCGCAGGGTCTTGTGCACAATCCTACCCACAGGCTTAGGTCCAACCAGGACAGAAGAGCCTTTCCCTAAATGTGAACTGCATCTGGATATATGAATGAGCTGGAAAACAAGGCAAAGGACAGTATGACAGCCTCATTCGCCCCAGATTCAAGCTGATGTTAAGTGTCTAAAGAAGCATTGACCAGCACAAGGTGCAGCTCAGAGTGAGCTGCAAATCCTCAGCAGCTCAGTCTGCCAGCACCTCTTCTGTGCCAAGGCGAACAGCAGCATTTTCAAATGTTGGCTGCATGATTTGTTCTTAAGTTTCTGTTTCCTCTTCTTCCAGCTCCACATTGCTGCTGTTTCTCCCTCCACTATCTCCCTTCAACAGTGGCTAAGAGCCATCCTCATCATCTACCCGTCAAGTGCTTCAACAACTATTGGCATAGGTACACAGGGTCACTGCCAGCATGCCAGGGTTATCAATCCCTTCCACAGGAGAGCCTGGACCTCACAAATACCCTAATTTACACTGCTGCAGCACAACATAGTCTGGCCTCTGATGTACTGTAGCAGCCAACTGCCTCTTCAGCCCTCGGAGAGGAACTGTAAACATCACCAGCAGATGTTGTACCCCGCAAAGCACCCATCCTGGCTTCCAGCAGCAGCAGGGATGGTGCATTTGCAATTCAGGTCATGTATGCATGGCTTCAGAAACAAACACAGTATGGACTCAAATCACCTTCTATCTCCAATTTGCGAAACAACGTGCTACCCTGAAGACCTTGCACCTGCTCCTTCCCTCTTCCCAAACTCTGGCTCAGACCAGACAGTGATTTCATAAAGGTATCTTTTCATAGTCTAACGAAGACCACTCAGCCGAAAACACTCCAAGCAGCATGCCGCAGCGCCTTCCTCTCTCTCCCCCACCACATCCCATAGGGAATTCATATTTTGCACCTTGCACAGAGCTAGTCTCTTTTGAAGCCTGGAGGCCTTTGAAAGCCAGGAGCAGCCAGGAGAGACAGCAGACAGCTGTAAACAGCAACAGCAGGAGGTGGCCTGAAAATGGAGCACGACAAGCATTTACTGCTGCAGGGGGAAGAGGGTTTTTTGCTGCAGCAGATACTGCAGGCAAGGGGAGGCAGAGGGTCTTGGAAGGTGAGCTCTAGGCAATCTCTCCCTCCATGCAGGAGCCTGAGAAAACGCAGCACAAACAGATGAAATCTCTTGCAAAGCATGTGGAACAGGCACTGAAAAGTGCTGTTTATAGCGTTGTCAGGGACTGTGCTTGAAAAGACAGCTTGCTGCAGCAGTTAGGGCAGTGGTCAGTCATTCAAGGGCAGTGGTTGGTCTCTCAAGTCTGCAGACGAAGACCTGCCACTTCTTATCCCTGCACACGCTCCTCCAGCTGCTGGCATCACAAATCCCGCCGACAAAAGGCTCTGCCCTGATGTATCTCTGTACAGCAGCCACCAAAGCACTTCTAGAAGACAGCATAGGTAAGACTGCAATGCAAAGAGCTCTGCACAGAAGGTGTGTGGCAACAGGTCACCTACCAGGGGATGGCACACTTGCAGTGGTGTCTCTGGCCAGCAAGCTGCTCCACTTTGCGGATTCTTTCTGCTTGGATCTGATACAAAGTCTTGCCACTGGGCAACCCCACGTTGTACATGCCCTTGGGGTAGCTCACTCCCAGGCGAGTTCCTTGTCCTCCAGCCAGGAGCAGCACTGCCACCTTGTTCTGCGAGATCTGATGCAAGCCTGAATGGGAGAAAGAACCCCAAGGGAACATAAGAACCACAAAAGCAATCAACACCCCGCGCCCTTCTCCTGAGCCTTTCTGCAGAGCTCAGGCAACAGCCAAAAGCTGCCAGTTCAATGTCCACTGCTGGCAGTTCAGAGAGAAATATGATGCTGCACGCAATACGAAAAAAATCATTTCACCTCTTTGATGCAGCAGTTTCCTCCCTCCAGAGAGGTGGGAGATGTCCCTTATGGTTTTCAAGGCTTACTTTGATAAAGCCATAGCTGACCCAACCTAGGGCTGGGTATGGTCCTGTTCCAAATAGGGGTTGGACTAGAGACCTCCAGAGGTCCCTTATCACCATCATTTCTACATTCCAAATAAGCAAAGTCTCATCATCTTCAGTAAAGCATGGGCATTTCTGGAATCCACCTTATCAACTATCTGTATGTGTGCTCCAGCTTCTGTTGGGCTTCAGTCAGGACTAATAATACAGCCAAGCCTGCAGAAACCACATCTCCCACTATCTAATTAAAAACAATTATCATTTCTCCCAACAAACCAGGGGAGTCCAGAACTTGGGGAAGAACCAGACCACATAATAAACACCCAGCTCATTGGTTTTGTTCTCTGCCTTCTCTCAAGCCATCATCACAGTAACGACTGACAACTGTGAGAAAGATTCTTCCTTATGTGCTGGTCTTGGCTGGGACAGAGGTAATTTCCTTCACAGTAGTTAGTATGGGACTATGTTTTGGATTTGTGCTGGAAACAGTGTTGATAACACAGGGACGTTTTAGTTATTGCTGAGCAGTGCTTGCATAGAGTAAAGGCCTTTTCTGCTCCCCACCCCACCAGTGAGGGCTGGAGGGGCACAAGAAGTCGGGAGGGGACACAGCTGGGACAGCCGACCCCAACTGACCAAAGGGCCATTCCATACCATAAAGCATCACGCTCAGCATATAAAGCTGGGGGAAGAAGAAGGAAGGGGGGAATGCTCAGAGTGACAGCGTTTGTCTCCCCAAGTCACTGTTCCGCGTGATGGAGCCCAGCTTTCCTGGGGATGGCCGAACTCCCGCCTGCCCATGGGAAGCAGTGAGTGAACTGCCTGTTTTGCTTTGCTTGTGTGCGCGGCTTTTGCTCTACCTATTGAACTGTCTTATCTCAACCCACGAATTTCCTCACTTCTACCCTTCCGATTCTCTCCCCCATCCCGCTGGGGGAAGTGAGCAAGCAGCTGCGTGGTGCTTAGTTGCCGACTGGGGTTAAACCATGACACCTTAGGGAACGCTTTGCGTTCCTCCAGGAACATAGTGAGCTCTGGGACTGCCCAGGTCAAAAGCCACAGCTCTGCTGCTGTGAGGTAGTATCAGAGCCTTTTGCAACCTAATGCAAGAGGTCTACCACACATCGCTGAGCCTGCCACCACTCCCTGCAGTCCAGGACAGCCCATGCTTCACCCCAACCTCCGAGAAGAAAACACCCAACTTTTAACCACATCTGGGACTAAAAAATTCCTGACTTGGACCGAAAGACACAGGGACCAAAGATGCTGAATTAGAAGAAAAACAGGATTGTTTTTATACTCATCTTTAAATAGCTGGCTGTTTAAACGAGCAATAGAGGGACAATACCAATTGCTGCTCTAACAACCTGGCTTGGTTTTAATTCTGTTCAAACATCCAGCTTTCAGCAATAAAACCAGACATAAGACATGCATGACATTGCAGTAATCCTATTGACCTCCCCATGCTTACAATTTTCAGTCCCACCACAGCAGTAACACCATGTTTCTGCCTAAATATACCCTTTTGGGAAAGGCTGGTAATGGCTGCTCAGGCATACCAAAGGAAGCCGGTGACGCAGCCCTGCCATCGCTTTGCTGCAGAGAGACCCTCCGAGTTCACAGGGCCACAGAAGTGTTGGCTGGAAGCCACCTCTGGATATCCACAGTCCACCCTCCCGCTTCAAGTGGGATTAGGAGAGCTCTCTAGAGGGAAACCTGTGCTGAGGGTGGAAGTCTTGGGATTTCAAAGTTTCAGGAGGTCCTTGGATAGAGTGGGAAGCTTGAATGGCTTTAAACATAAAATTTAAAAGGCACAGATGATAGCACTGGATGAGCTGTATGGCGATGCAAATAAAATAAGCATAATTCTGCGCAACAAACCCCAAGCAATTAACGCTCCTTTGCATCTTTACTGAACTACCCAATGCAAAAGACTTAAAGCACAGAGCAGAGGCTCCAAGGTATTAGATACGGCACTATTACTTGCTCTGGTCCCTGGCACGTGGTTTGCAGCTGGAGCACCTCCATTGTCGACCTCCATCAACCATCTCCCTCGACACAGCACTCCTCCATGCTCCTACTGCCCATCCTTACCTGAGCCTTGCCTTACCGCAGGGCTGGGGCACGCTTCTCCGCTTGGCCTCGCGTGTGGGATCGAGGCAGCACCCAAGCAGCACTGTGCTAGGCTGGCAGGCTCCTTCCGCCAAACCTGACCCAAAACTTCCCAGAGGAAAAAGAAAAATGAAGGGAGGGAAGAATTTATGGAAGAAAAAAAAAAAAAATCTAAAAAAGTTCCCCTGTGGGACACTTTGAAACTGTTCCATTTCAAACAGGCAATAAAAACATTTTAAAAACCCTAAATAATCTAGAACTTGAAACTGCTTGAGCTAATGTATTTCGCATTGATTTTAAAAAAAGCTGCCTGAGGTCTGATCTGCTGTTCTCAGTTGCTGCAGCTCGGGGAGTGCTGCTTTGGGGTCCAACTGAGATTCACCCACCAGTGGACCAAGTCAGGCACTTGCCCCATTCCATCCCTGTCACGGCACCGCTGGGCTCACACCGACAGACACACTCTCGTCCTGATGCAACGGACCACATCTCACCAATCTCAAATTCCAGGTTTATGCACAGCAATAGGCTCTGACCAAGGGGCATCACTCACATGAAGCTCTGGAGCAAACACCGTATTGGAAAATGGTCTCTAAATTGGAGAGACACA
This sequence comes from Vanellus vanellus, assembly GCF_965231255.1. Taxonomy (NCBI): domain Eukaryota; kingdom Metazoa; phylum Chordata; class Aves; order Charadriiformes; family Charadriidae; genus Vanellus; species Vanellus vanellus. The sequence goes on from NC_138923.1 coordinate 469,722, forward strand.
AATTTGACACAGGGACCACTCAGTGGATAAGGGAATGGGTGGACAGTCTCACTCAAAGAGTTGTGGTCAACAGCTCCATATCCAAGTGGAAAACAGTGACCAGTGATGTTCCTCAGGGGTTGGTACTGGGATTGGTGCTGTTTAACAACTTTGTCGGCGACACGGACGGTGGGATTGAGTGCACCCTCAGCAAGTTTGCCAACGATACCAAGCTGCGGGGAGAGATTGACATGCTGGAGAGGAGGGATGCCAGGATTGAAAGCTGGGCCTGTGCAAAACTCATGAAGTTCAACCAGGCCAAGTGCAAGGTCCTGCACCTTGGTTGAGGAAATCCCAAGCACAAATACAGGCTGGGCAGAGAATGGATTGAGAGTAGCCCTGAGGAGAAAAGCTTGGGGGGTGTCGGTTGATGAGAAACTCAACAAGAGCCGGCAATGTGTGCTTGCAGCCCAGAAAGCCAACCGCATCCTGGTCTGCATCAAAAGCAGCGTGGCGAGCAGGTGAAGGCAGGGGATTCGGCACATCTGCTCTGCTCTCATGAGACCCCACCTGGAGTACTGCATCCAGCTCTGGAGTCCTCAGCACAAGAACATGGACCTGTTGGAGCAAGGCCAGAGGAGGCCATGAAGATGATCCGAGGGCTGGACCTGCTCAGGTGGTGGTCGCTGCCTCTTGCTTGAGGGTGTCGCAGAGGAGGAAGGGAACCCATGAGGATGGATCCCACCCAGGCATCCAGGTAACTATAGACCTGTCAGTCTAACCTCGATACCAGGGAAGGTCATGGAGCAGGTCATCTTGAGTGCCATCAAAACCCACATAATGGGCAACCAGGGGATCGGGCCTAGTCAGCATAGGTTTACGGAAGGCAGGGCCTGCCAGACAAACCTGATCTCCTTCTATGACAAGATAACCAGAATATTGGACGAGGGAAAGGCTGTTGATATTGTATACCTGGACTTTCAAAAGCATTCAATACTGTCCCCCATACAATTCTCATGGAAAAACTGGCTTCGCACGGCCTGGATGAGCATACAATCCGTTGGATCAAGCACTGGCTGACTGGAAGGTCCCAAAGAGTGGTGCTCAATGGATTTAAATCCAGCTGGCGGCCGGTCACAAGTGGTGTGCCTCAGGGCTCAGTGTTGGGACCATTTCTGTTTAACATCTTTATTGATGATCTCAATAAGAACATAGGGTGTATCATCAGCACATTCGCAGATTACACCAAGTTAAGCAGGAGTGTTGATTCCCAGGAGGATAGGGAAGCTCTACAGAGAGACTTAGATAGATTGGATCATTGGGCCAACATCAATGGCATGAGTTTCAACAAGGGCAAGTGCCAGGTTCTGCACTCGGGCCACAATAACCCCATGCAACGCTACAGGCTTGGGGAAGTGTGGCTGGAAAGCTGCCTGGCAGAAAGACACCTGGGGGTTCTAATTGACAAGCGGCTGAATATGAGCCGGCAGTGTGCCCAGGTGGCCAAGAAAGCCAACGGCATCCTGGCTTGTATTAGAAATAACGTGGCCAGCAGAAGTAGGGAGGTGATTGTGCCCCTGTACTCAGCACTGGTGAGGCCGCACCTCGAGTACTGTGTCCAGTTTTGGGCACCTCAATACAAGAGAGATATTGAGGTGCTGGAGCAAGTGCAGAGGAGGGCAACAAAGCTGGTGAAGGGCCTAGCAAACAAATCATATGAAGAGCAGTTGAAGGAGCTGGGATTGTTTAGTTTGAGGAGGAGGAGGCTGAGAAGAGAACTCATCACTCTACAACTATTTGAAAGGACACTGTAGAGAGGCTGGTGCTGGTCTCTTCTCACAGGTAATTAATGACAGAACAAGAGGGAATGGCTTCAAGCTCCAACAGGGTAGATTTGGACTGAACATTAGGAAAGAATTTTTTACAGAAAGAGTGGTCGGGCATTGGAATAGACTGCCCAGGGAGGTGGTTGAGTCACCATCCCTGGATGTGTTTAAGACACGGTTAGATGTGGTGTTGGGGGATATGGTATAGGGGAGAACTTTGTAGAGTAGGGTAGATGGTTGGACTCGATGATCCCAAGGGTTTCTTCCAACCTAGACAATTCTATGATTCTATGATTCTATGACTCCTAGAGGCAGATGGGTCTAGGTCAGGGCTGCACGGTTAAATTTAAGAATTTTACCAAACAGGCTGAGAGAGTTGGGGTTGTTCAACCTGGAGAAAAGAAGACTCCAGGGATGCCTTATAGCTCCTTCCAGTATCTGAAGGGGCTACAGGAAAGTTGGGGAGGGACTTTTTACAAGGGCATGTAGTGATAGGACAAGGGGTAATAGCTTCAAACTGGAAGAAGACAGATTTAGATTAGATATCAGGAAGAAGTTTTTCACTCTGAGGGTGGTGAGGCACTGGAACAGGTTGCCCAGAGAAGCTGTGGCTGCCCCATCTTTGGAGGTGTTCAAGTCCAGGTTGGACAGGGCTTGGAGCAACCTGGTCTGGTAGAAGGTGTCCCTGCCCATGGCAGGGGTGTTAGGACTAGATGATCTTTAAGGTCCCTTCCAACCTATTGTATGAAAAGCCTGCGAGGTCCCACTTTGTCATGCAGCACGCAGCACAAGCAGCTGCGATCCTCGGCCACAACTCAAGGGTGCCAAGGCTGGCATGACCCCACTGAAATGGGGATGTCCCAGAGGAGATGGCAGCTCTCAAAAGTTTCCTATGCAGTGACCAGAAGACGGGATCAGCCCAAGGGTGATTTGGCATCTCACACCCACCTCCCAGAGGGGCTACTCACTGCAGGAACCAAAACCTCGACCTAAGCGGGATGAACCCAAGCCCAAAGCAATATCACTGATAACATCAATGGTGTCATTCTCTGTCTCTTCCCAAAATCCGGCAGACTGACGGGGCTGTATTCCCGGGAGAGGGCTGACCACAGCACGCACGAACAACCCAGCAAGGCGACTCTCCTTCCCATCATTTATGGCATTCCCAGTATTTCCAGTGAAACCCTACAACTCCCAGAGAGTTTTTCCAAGTTTCTGATCTTAGGTTGCCATGAAAATTAATATCCATCAAAATTAAAGTAGGTCTGCTGTCACTTCCCAGCTGTAAAACTACTAATATTCACGACTAAAGTTCATAACAACTGACTCCTCCTGCAGTAAATGGAAATATTTATCCCTCTTAAAAAAACACCCACTTTATTTTCTGCAGCATGAGAAATACGAACAGCTCAACCAAACAAAATAGGGAAGATGTGTCGGCTGTTAGATACCCACCAATGCTGCAGCAAGACTTATTCTGCATAGAAAGTAAAAAACAAAAATAGATTTTGCAGGAAGAACAGATTGATCTTGCAAGATCAGACTGAATTCTCCTGCTGAACAGGCGCATCAGCTCAATTACAACAGCAGTCAGCAAGAGAAGAATAAAGCAAAAAACCAAAAATCCTTAATTCTGCAGAGCAGTCGGATAACCGGAATGGCTCATCAAATGCTCTGATGAAACGGGAGCTACGTGCACCCCATGCCCGAGAGTTAGATTTCATTAATAAAATATTTACAGAATGTAAAATTGTCTCTGCTAGATTTATACCATCATCTCTAAGGCTGCCTAGAAGATGTGATTGCTTAACTTTTCTGTTTAAGATCTGAAAGCAAATCTGACCAGGCTAAGTTTTATCATCTCAGAGACAATAACAGTGCTATTCTTTTTTTTTCTTTTTTTTTTTTTAACTATTAAAAAATATCTTGGGTTCCCAAACCAAATTTTGAGTTGCCTGGTTCTTTTAACCATCTTTTTTTTTTTTTTTTTTTAATCACAGGAAAGGGGGAAGGGGAAAGGAGGAGACATCATTTCAGTTGTTCAGTCTTTGTTTGCAGAGGACATGCTGCAAGTGGGAGCTGCTGGGAACCTGGACACCAGTGGACAGAGCACAGTCGAGCTCAGCTGAGGGGGGGACCCCTCAGCCACAGGCTCTCTCAGCTGTACAGCCTCAGGGACAGTGAGCAGCAGGTCAGGACTGCTCACTATGCTCTCGTCCAGCTCAACACTGTGAGCAGCTCGCTGGAATCAAGAGCCTTTTGGAGCCTGCATCCCCTCAGAGACCCACAATCCCCGCAAAGCCTGTGCCACCCATGCCAGCTCCACTGGGAAATACCATGCGGGAGCACCAGGACGCCCCTGGGGATGAGGCCACGTCCACAGGGACACGTGGCATGCCAGCACTGCCCGGGTTCAGCGGCACAAAGTCTCGCTCCTGACTGCCCTCCCCCAGGAAATAAAACCAAGGGCCGATTCCCATCTCCACCTTTAAACTGATCATAAAAGCAAACCGAAGGGAAACAGAGGAACCGTGTCCCCCTCTCCTGGTAGAAATCAAAAAACGCTGTCTGCAGGACTGATGTGGCTCAGGGCCAATCCGGACTTTGGGGCTGGGCAACTTGTGTGCAGTGCCGGTAGTCTCAACCACGCCGGACCTTCTGGACTCCTGCAAGCAGCGCTCGCAACAAGCGAGGCCAGCCCTGTGCAGCATGCCTTCCCTTCCCTGCTGCAGACAGCGGCACAAGGCAGATACGCCGGTTCCTTGTTGGCCTGGCTGGGCAGTAGACGAAGGACCCAGTTTGGTAAAATTCTTAAATTTAACCGTGCAGCCCTGACCTAGACCCATCTGCCTCTAGGAGTCATGGGTTCCCTTCCTCCTCATTGCGACAACCTCAAACAAGAGGCAGGGACCACCACCTGAGCAGGTCCCCAACCAAACCCCACCGGTTAGGTCTGGGCAGCCGCCGCAGTGCTGGCTGGGCACTGGCACCCTCCTCTGCTTGGCTGGAGATGTGAGCACGGCTGATGGAAAGCCTGGCTGGACCAAACACTCGTGGCCGCTGGGTCACCAGAGTTTCCTCCCGCTCCCTCCATCATCACTCAGCCCCATCAGCGAAGTCTGACGTGGCAGAAAAGCTCCTCTGCCCTGTGACCCTGCCACTTCTATTTTTGCTTTTGTTCAGAAATATTTACACCCCTGCCCACACATCCCCACCTCTCTGCTGGCAGGTTTCGGTCAAGGCTGTGCAGACACAGATACTTTCCACAATTTAGGCAAGTGTCTCTCCAACCACAGTGTGTTTTTTCTGGCTTCCTTTTCTTAATGATGATTATTTTTAACAGTGTATAAAGAAGGAGGGGAGGCACATCTGAACCTTTGTAAATAAATGAAACAGAGCGTGCACTTGGAAAAAGGCACAGGATGTCAGTGTAAAACATACAGGCTTTGGGGGGAGCACAGCTGCTGCCATCCAGCTGCCACTGCCCCCATCACCTCCATTTTTCACACCCCCACGGGGTGACCAGGGAAAGCCACCAGCATCTACCGGGCTCCAAAACCCAAGGATGCTGGGCTTCCCTGGGCTTCTTCCACACTACCCATCCCCTCTGTTCCCAGGTCTCCCTCCTGCACTGCTGGTGGCATGGCCTGGATGGGGCTCTGTGCCAGCCCCCGCGCTAAGCAGGAGACCTACCTTTGCCTCCAAAAGCTGTCTGGGAGACCACCCCCATGCCCCGATTTTGGCAGCAACGCGAACCCTTTGCTCCCACGCTCCCCCAGGGCTTCACCTCCACCCATGAGGCACAGCATCACCCCGTGTCCTCCCGAGCACACGCTCTCCAGCCACTCTATGTAGCAGCTAAGAGCCAAAATTCAATGTCTTGGCCCCAAAGTGCCACCACAGCCCCCACTGCGCACCAGGGATGTGGCTGCCTGTGTTCGGAGCCTGGCGGTACAGCCGGAACCCCAAACCTGTCTCCTCCCTGCCTGCCTGGCCGTCGCCCCCGGGCTACTGGATGCCACCCCACGGGTGGTACCGCAGGGCACGGCTCCACCGGGGCTCCCAGCACCGGCCGGAGCTCCGCGGGGACGGCCGTACCCCCCGAGCACCCCGCGCCGGGGTAGGGACGCGGCCAGCCCGGCCCGCTCCCGCCGCCGCCGCCCTGCCGGTTTTAAGACAGCCCCGGCTGGTTTTGAGGACAAATCTCAGCGGTTTTAGCCCCTGGGAGGCGGGCGGGCCGCGCTGGGGAACCCGCCGGGACAGCGGCCCCCGTGCCTCCCGCCCCCCCCCCCCGAGGGCCCGGCCCGGGGCAGGCGGCCCCGCGCCCCGCTCACCTTCCGCCTCCCAGCGCTCCAGCGCGGCGGGGCCGCTGCGGCGGATGCTGCCCAGCAGCCGGGCGGGGAGCGGCTCCATCCGGCCGTCCAGCCGCTCCGACGGGCCTCGCTGGCGGGCTCCGGCCGCCGCCGCCAGCCGGCAGTGCTCGCCCAGCCCCGGCGGCAGCGCCGCCAGCAGCGCCCCGCGCTGCGCCGGGCCCAGCTCGGCCCAAAAGCGCAGCAGGTGGCTCTGCCCGCAACGCGCCAGCCGCGCCCGCGCCTCCTCGGGCGGCCCCATGGCCACCGGCCCGCCGGCCTCTGCCCGCCGCCGCACCGGGCCGGGACGGGCGGGGCGGGACGGGGCGGGATGGGGAGGGGAGGGCGGGGCGGGGTCACGACATGGCGGCCGCGGGTGCGGCCTACAGCGCGCTCCTTGGGCGGCCCTGCGCTCTCGTCCCAGTGCGGTCGCTACCTCGGCCCCGCGGCACCCTGCCGCCCCCCGCCGCCGCGGGGTCCCCGTGCCTGCCCGGTTCCTGGCCCTGTGCTTGCCCGGGGCTTGTCTGGTGCTCTGCCCGGCGAGGCAGCCTGCCTTCGGCCAGCGCAGCATTTTCTCCCCTGGCCGAATTCGCGGCCTTTCTGCCGTGGGCTGCGCCAGCTGCTGGGAGATGCTGTTTGGCTGATGGGGTGTATCCGGAGGGGTCCCCAGAGGTGCTGGGACCTCCGGACCTGGGAAAGTCTCACACCCCGTCTTGCACCCGCTCTTGCAAACGTATGGAAAAGCTCATGGGGTTACTTCAGCACAGCAGCTGGAGGTGGGTCCTGCCCGACCCCAGCCATGACGCCTGCTGCAGGGCCAGGCCCCCCCCAGCTCCCCATCGAGACGCAGCACCAGCAGCGAAGCGACTAGAGACGAAACCCCAAAGGCCGAGGCCGGGCTAGGCAGGGGGTGTCAGGAGGCACAGAGCGAAGCAGCCCCTCCTGTGGCCCATACCGGGGTCACAGGCTGCCGAGAGTGGGGACAGTGCAATGTCCTACGGTCCTACCCTCGAGCTCCCGCTATATTCAGTCCCCTCTCGCCACTGAGCCGCCTGGCACTAACTCCCTGTCCCTGCCATCAGCCTGTCTCTGTGGCACCCTGGCCACAGAGCCTGGATGGGCAGGAGACGAGAGAAGACAGACAGACAGCTGCTCAGACACAGCCACCTCCCTGCATGTGACTGGAGTGAGGAGAGCTGGACCCCATCCAGATGTGACAGTCAGGTCAGGAAGAATCCCTGATTGTTGTCAAAGCTTGTTTCACACGCTGTTTCCTATTTTATGTGACTCAACACAGCTCCTTCTTGGGCAGAGGCTTGGGGTTTCAAAAATTCCTTGCTCTGCTCCCACTTACACAAAATCTCGTCCTGCCATGGTGGCACTCCCTGCCTGCCCAGTGTGTGAACGGGCGCAGGTCCTTCCACACGCATGGTGCCTGTGTAACCATCGACCCTTGTTCAGCAGTAAAGACTCTGTCAGACCCAGCCCTGCCTTTTCCTGCAGAACTCTTACAGCCCTTGCTGCCTCGCCTTGAAGGAACCCCAGCACGTAGCTGTGGGATCTCATAACCGTGGGATTTCAGCTCTCCTAGAGGAACCACAGTGAATCATGCTGCTGCTGGTGAATGCACTCCAACCCCTCAAATCCTGCCATCCACCAGAACAGGTTTGTCCTGCTGCACAGAGTCCCCTGGGCTGATTCCATAACCCATCGCACCCGTGTGGGTAGATATTTTCTTCTGTAAAGCAATAAAAGCAATGGCAGGTTGACTCAGATATACTGGGCAGGACAACCTGAGAGAGCAGGAAGGAGGTACGCTTGGGCCAAAGGCAACACCAGCGTACAGGTGGAACAGGAAATTCATCATTGAAAAAGCTCCAGCACCCCGAGAGCAGACAGACAGCAAAGACTGCTCCATCGGGGTAAGATATGCTACCAGGAGAGAGGTAGAGCTTCTTATTTTTAGGGCCCTGCTTCAGGCTTCAATATAAAAGCATCCACCAATATGTTCCCCAAAGAAATGCGGTTTTACAGTCGTTCCCTGAATAAGGTGAAAGGCTGGGTGGTTTCTGGCTGTGGCATGACTGTTACTACAGGCTGCCCTTAGTCGCTCCCGCGATAGCTGGTGTCATCGGCAGCAGCAGAGTGGAATTGACACTAGGATAGAGCAACCACTAGGCAGATTCTAATCGGAGGCCTCGCAGCATCTGTCACACTACCATTTAAGCCCCAGACGATTCTCTATACCTAAACTCGTGGTGCTGAGACACCATCAGCTGGAGGGGTGAGACCGGACAGTGTGACTGCTGTTTCCTACCAACACAAATCCTTTCTCTGCGCACCCAGGCATGTTGCAGAGCGAGCAGACAACCCCCCCCCCCACCCCCCCAGACAGCTTATTTTAGCTTCCTACCCGCTGCCTTTCTGCCGGCCCTCGTGACAGCCTGTGAGCCGCCAGGCAGCCACCAGACTTCCTGCTCGCTGGCCCTCCGAGGGAAAAAACAGTCTGGAGGAAAGAAAAGTAACTTTGTGGGAAGTGCCCGGCCGCCTCCAAAGCAAACAGCATGTCCTCAATAGGCCCCGTAAGCAGCAAGATGGAAAACAGGATGGCATCTCAGAGCTGGGGAGATCAAACCAGATAGCCCTTCACCGCGGGAAAATGCTGCATTTCCCCGACCACACTCCCCTCGCTGTTTTTAGCCTCTGCCCAGAGGTTTCCTGGGGACAGATGCATTTCTGGGTTGACATGTTGGTACCCCACTGGAAGTGATTCCCTGCACCCTTTCAGCTTTAGGGCTGAAAGAAGGGGTTAACAGCAATTGCGCTTAATGAATTGGACAGTGATGGGGAGCACCGGAACTTGGCACCTGGACTGTTGTTTGAGCAGCTTCTGGTCTGGTTTTAACCAAGCCCCCACCAACCGTTCCTGGGTATGGTCTGGAAACCTGTGCTGGGAAGGGGAACAGCCCACTTTGGCTGCAGCATTGTTTTGGCTGGCAGCGCAATAGGCAGAAGCAGGCTGTACCATGCTGGCTGGTCCGTGTGCCAGGCAGCAGCATGCATGCACTGAGCCCACGGACATGCATCTGGTTCTCCACCAGATCTTGCTCTCCCCCAGGAGATCGCAGCAGCGGTGTCTCGCAGCATCTGCTTGAACCTGGTCATTCGGAGACAACCTCATGGCTGCAATCACAGTGTGTCCTCTGCAGAGTGAACTGCAGAACACCTCTGAACACCTACATGCTGCTGAAGTCAGCATGAGACTTAATCTACTGCCGCAGTCTCCCATCATCACCCGTAGGTCAGTGTGTCATGTAGGAAGGTGCCCCAGTCTCCATCACCAGCACTCTGTTCCCCCAGTGCTCTGCTGTGACCTCTCCTCCCAGGGGAGGCAACGCTGGTTGGTGGGACACGCTGGGCTGCCACCAGCCTTCCAGAGGACATCAGATGCCCCGTGCCTTCCCCAGAGAGAGGCACCGGTGCATTGGGTGCCACCACACCAGTGTGACTGCCACTGCCAGTGCCTGCAGGCCACTGAGGGTGGGATGCACCAGGCTTGAATGGCAGCTGGTACTTCCCAGTAGCTTGGAGGAAGGAGATCTGAATTACTACTATCCTTATATTAAAAAAAAAACAAAGATGGCTCTGTAAACCAGAAGAACCTGGGCTGGCCCCAAGATAAACTATTCAGTGAGAGGGAAAAAGAAACCAAACAAACACCAAAACAAACAAACAAACAAAACCACAAAAAAGACCCCAAAGCCTGAAAAAGCCTTTTCCAAGAATTTTCAAAATCTCCCTAACCTCATTCACCCAACCATGCCAAGGCGGAAAACATTGGCCTGTCTTATGGCAGCCTCTTGAGGGCACTTTGGTATGGAAATCGTAGCAAGACCAGAGCTGCACTGGGCAGCTGTGTCCCAGCTCCCTGTTGCCAGAGCAGAAAGCTCCACACGGAGGAGCGAGAGTATTTCAGCTGAACCATCAGACACAGTCAATGACATGAACTGTTTCCGGTATCTCTGGATTGCTTTCTGGGTGGACGAGACCTGCCAGGCAAGGAAATAGGACAAGAGACGTCAAGGTCCATTTGAATTCTCCCTATTATTCCTGCCTGTTCCAGCAAGCTCAGAGATGTGGGAGGAACCTAGGGAAAACCTCATTTTCCTGCAGATTTAGCCTTTGCTGAGCAAAACAGCCCATGTGCTGATGTTACCAGAGCTGAGCAGCATCACATTCACTGCCTTGTTTCTGGAGCAGAAAGGGGAGGGATGATGCACCGGTTCCTTCTCCCTTTATCCTGCGCAGGTGTGAACCTGTTCAGTCAAACACGGCAAAGCCAAGCAGAGATCTCAGAACAGGTAGGACAGGTCCGGGAAATGTATGAAAGGAAATGGTTTAAAGAAAAGCAGGCTGTGAACAGCCCGGCCATAGCACAGAGGAGACCAGCCAGAGCAGGTCCTTGATAGGGAAAAGCCCAGTGGTGGTCTGCAGGGGCTGCTGTGATTGGCACGGCAGCCTGGGTCTGACAGGGCTGAGGAACTCCAGAGAGGAGAAGAGGAGTGGCAAGAATGGGCTCAGAAGCCTGTAGGACCAAGGGGCTGAAGACACCTGGGATGGAGTCCCAGTGCCTGGCCTGGTCAGGGACGCCGATGGCGAGGGCACAGCAAGGGTTGTGTGAATGGGAAGGCTTGAGGGCCAAGCATCTTCCACACTCTCCCTTTGAAGCCGACTCAGAGCTAAAGGAAATCAGCCCTTGGCACATGACACAGGGAGGTGTCTGTGGCACAGGGACATGACTGTGGCACAAGGCAGCCTCACGACCTGAGCACCCGGACAGTGGCTAATTGCCCTTTCTGGCTGTCACCCTTCTCCAGCATGCTTGCCCCCTGATGTTCCTTCTCTCAGCATCTTAAGTGTCAAACCAGGAAAAGGGCTCTGGAGGTGCCGGCATGTGGGTGCCCAGGGCTCCTCGAGCGAGTTGCAGTGCCTGTGACGTGTGAATGGTGACACCAGGGATTTGCTGTCTGCTTTCTTGCAATGGACCATCTGACAGAGGCAGTTTGCAGAGGAGGGAAGCCCCTTTCACTAGGGCTAGCATGCTGTTAGATCTAACACACATGGCAAATTTTGGTATAAATTAGAGAAACCCATTCTCTTAATGATGCCAGTTCATACTAAGTTTGTAAGAAATATGGTCCAAATCCTGCTTCTCTCACATTTGTCAACACTGATTTTTTGCCCTCTTTTCTCCATGTCCATGGTTGCTTTGGGCCCCTACCTCAGCTCCTGCTGGCTGGTGGCTGCTGGTTGTCCCGGTTTCAGTGACACTAGACTAATTTCTCTTCTAATGTTTGGGAAGACTGCACTTTTAGAAGACTCTAGTGTCTGAATTTGTGAAAATATTTACTTTATAACCAGCTATGGTGTGTGGGTTTCAAGGTCTCGGTGTATTCGAGCTCACCAGGTGCGGGGATGAGGAGGAGCGAGACCCGGGCACTTGACCCAAGCTGCCAACAGGGTTATTGCATACCATGAACGGCACATTCAATATAAATTAGAAAGTTTGCTGAGGAGTTCTCTCTCTCCCTTGGTGGCTGCCATCCTGAGAACCTCTTGCCCCAGTGCCAGGTCCCTGAGCCCTTCCCTTCCTCCCGAAGCTGCAGTGCTCGCAGTGTCCCACACTTGCTGTCCCCTGCTGGGAGTGCACAGCTTCCTACGGATAGAATGGGCTGAGTATAATCCTTGTGTATTTTATATTGGTATCGGGAGCAATATTGGTTCTTTAGTGTTATTAATGTTAATTATTTAGTCTTATCCTATTAGATCTATTTATAGTTCAACACTCAGGTTTCCTTGTTTCTTCCCAGTTCCCCTTCCCAGGGTGGGGAGGGGTCACTGGGTGAGAGAATAATTGTCTAAACGACAGTAAATTGTTGTGGGTTTCTCAAACCATAACACTGCTGCTACACCGGCCACAGCACCGGGATGGCCAGCCTCAATCCCTGCTTCCCCTGCAGCACCAGCCAGGTCAAGCACACAGGACCTCTCCGTGCTGATGCGAAAGAGCGGTACATGATCTCCCGTGGGGATGCTCTCCTGGGGTGAGGAGCTGGACAGACGCTTCTTGGCTGCGTTTGTCAAGGTGGCAGCGAGAGCGAACACCGCGTTGGGGGGATTTATTTTGTTCCTGTTCACTAATCGCATGTGCTCTGGAGCCTTTAGGGATGTAAGGTCTGCAGGTCCAAAAGAGAGCCGCTTTCCTTTCTGCAAGGTGACCGAGGTGCCAAAATCCAACTCTCCCAAGCGGGTCTTCACCCCCGGCAGCAGAAGCGCCCATCGGGCTCGGGCGCAGGCCGTTCGGCCGGTAAGGAAGGAGCTTGGCAGCTGCGGGACCGGCGGCCCGAGGAATGGCGTTGCCAGAAATGCGGGTTTGTGTCGGGGGCGGCGGGGGGGCGGACACCGGCCGGCGCGGCGCTTTCCGGGCGGGGGTCACCGAACCGTTACCGGGGGTGCAGGAGCTCGGGTGGAGGTGGGATGGAGGGTGAGACACCTCCATGAGCCCGCCCCGCTCTCGGCCGGGGCGGGGGAGGGGGGGGGAGGGGGGCGAGGGGGTCCTCCGGAGGGACCGGGACCCCCTCGCCCCCTCCCACGTCCGAGAGCGGGGCGGGCGCGGCGTGGAACTCAAACCGCCGTCCTCCCCCTCAGCCAATGGCCATCGCCACCTCCCGCCGCTCGCCAATGAGAGCGCGGAACCTCCCGCCACCAACCAATAGGAGCGCGGGGGAGGGACAGAGCGGCAGTAACGCTCGGCGCGGTGATGGCCCCGGAGCGCGGCGACCGATCGCTCCCCGCCGGTACCGAGGGGCTTCCCCGGGTTTTCCTGCAGAGCCTGAGGACTCTATTCGATATCCTGGATGACCGGCGGCGGGGTTACGTCCACCTACGGGAGATCGAGTCCCGCTGGCGGGGAGCGGAAGCCCGGGAGCTGCCCGCCGGCGTGATGGAGGGTTTGCGGCGGGCGGCACCGGCCAGCGGGTACCTCACCTTCGAGCGGTTCGTCCTGGGGCTGCGCGCTGCCCTGCCCGGTGCTGAGCCCCCGGGGGAGAGCGGCGGCGGGCGGCGGAGCGTGGAGAAGCCGCCGAGCCCGCGCGGTGCCGAGGAGCGGCGCGGGAAGAGCAACGGGCAGCGGGAACCGGGGCAGGGCCAGCCCCGCGGCCGAGGTGAGCCAGCGGGGCCGGCCGGGAGCGCGGGCTCGGGGCAGGAACGTGCCCGGCTCGGTGCGGGCAGCACCGACGTGTGGGCAGCGCCAAAGTGTGGGCAGCGCCAAAGTGTGGGCAGCGCCAAAGTGTGGTCATCACTGACGTGCGGACAGTACAGATGTGCAGGCAGCACTGCATGTGGACAATGCCAAAGTGTGGCCATCGCCGACGTGCGGACAGTACTTATGTGTGGGCAACGCCAAACTGTGGGCATTGCCGACGTGCGGGCAGCACTGACGTGTGGGCATCGCCGACGTGTGGGCAATGCCAAAGTGTGGGCATCGCCGACGTGTGGGCAATGCCAAAGTGTGGGTATTGCCGACGTGTGGGCAGCACTGATGTGTGGGCAATGCCAAAGTGCGGCCATCGCTGACATGCGGGCAGCACCGACATGTGGGCAACATCAAAGCGCAAGCAACGTCAAAGAGTGGCCATCGTCAAAATGCGGGCAATGCCAAAGTGTAGCCAGCACCGACACGTGGGCACCACCAAAGTGCAGGCAGCACCAACATGTGGGTATAACCGTTGCCGGAGGCTCAAGTGAGGCAGGGTGCATTAGACCCTGGGCTTGCTGTGGTCCTCAAGCAGCGCAGCCCTGTTTCCTCCTCTGGGCTTAAACCAGCAGCCAGCCCTTCCTACAGGCCTGATGTGAAACTCCCCGAAAGTTCCTGCTGGTTTTAATTTTGGCTTTGGTGGACTTTGGGGCAAGCTGCGGGTAAAGCGAGATGGCGAGCGTGCTGTTCCCCTGTCTGATTCGAGTTTGTGCTTCCCCTCACATCTCTCCTCGCGTGGGTGCTTGTCTGTTTATAGCAGTGACAAGAAGAATTAAGGGCTTTACTGTAATGTGTCCTTGGTTGTCCCCTGGCACAAAGTCTGTAGGTGACCTTCCTCAGGAGGTGGGTGGTCTCACGGAGTTGCTGGGCCTCTGAGAGCCGAGCAGCTTTGCTGGAGCGAGAGCTGTGGTCGTGGAGCAGCCCTGCGCTTGGGTGGGTTCTGTGCTTGGTTCACGATTTCATCCACCTTTTGGACCGAAAAAATAGCAAAATCTGATCCAACTTTTTTTTTGTTTGGATAATTCCGCAGCACTATTTGCAATAATAAATAACTAAGCAATAATTAAATGGGAAAGTGGCATCAGGGAGACGTGCGTTGCTGTCCCCAAGTGCTGTCCGGGTGGCCAGACCAGGGGTCTGTCTGCAGAGCTCTCTGCCAGGTCCGTGCGGACTCTGCCCCTTCTGCGGCACCTGGGGATCCAGTGCAGGGTCTGCCAGGGCCCCCCACCCCTAGGTGGCATGCTGACCTCAAGAAGGGGGTGACTGTCACTGGCATCTTGATTTGTGGCTGGGCAGTAGGAGACGTTTTAAGGAAACCAGGCTTCTGGACTTATCTGGTGTAGGTAATGATTCTTTATCTAGATTTGTGAAGCCCTTTGAGACCGACGGACACAAAGGTCTGTGTGAGGAGCTGGCGTTTGTTATTGCAACGCTTGAATGTGATGACTTCCTCTACCTTGGGAAAGTTGTCTGGGCTGGTTTGCCTTCCCTTCCCACCCGCTCCCTCCCAGTCCCTTCTTCTGCTGGGTGGAGAGGAAACTTGAACTGTGGCGGAGGTTCTCTGCTTTCCATTTTGCCTCCAGACTAATCAGTGGAGCTTCATCTAGGGGAATATTGTTAAACAGGCTGGTTCTTCTATCGTCAAGAGTGTAAATCTGGAAAAACCTGAACAAAAAAATCCTGCTTGGTAAATAAATAGCAAATTGAAAGCTCTGCCCTGGAAAGGAGCAAGCAGATGACTACAGCAACTTTCTGGCTGCTGAGGATCTTTCCATTATAGGCTGATGTTACACTGATGTCTGGAGCCTGCGGGCAGGGTTCGCGCCTCAGCCCTTGCTGCCAGCTTCCCACAGTGCAGGGCCGTATTCTGGCAACAGGCCTGAATTTCAGGTTGATTCAGCAGCCTAGCAAACATTATAACTCAGAGTTATTCTATCTCTTTTAGCTCCAGATCCTGCACAGCTGCCCAGTGAGCCCTTCCACTGCAGAGGGTCTCCCAGGGTGTGGATGAACGGGTAGATGTTCTCTTCAACTGGCTGTGAGGGAGCTGGGCGCTGCTGTGGCAGGACATGGCTCTTCCTCCCTGTGGAGAAATGTGCTGGGTGCTGAGAGCTGCCCGTTGGGCCCAGCAAGCCCCGTCTCAGTTAAGATTAGATCATTTGGGCTCAAGGCTGATCTGAGCCACCAGCTGCATGAGGTAGCTTCTGTAAGAACCCAACCAAGGGCAGGGAGGTGGTGTATCAGTGCTCATCAGCTGCGAAGAGTCTGAGGAAACTCTCCCGGTCTGTGTTTTGGGGGAAGGAGGTGCTCGCAGGATGCCATCTTAGCTCTAGTTCCTGGTCCAGGGGTGCATCTGCATGCGTCAGAGGTGATTTGGGTGTGAATCGTGGCAAGATGGCAGAGGTTGGGGCCAGGTGGTCCTTCTGGTGCCTCAGGGGTGCAGTGAGTCAGTGGGACAGTGATTCTGTCCCGTTTTCCCCACTAACCTCCACTAGCATATGGGCAGAAGTGCTTCTGAAGAAGTTCCTGCTCAGAGTCAGCTTCCAGCTTCTCAGAAACTCTCATTAGCCTGGCGGTGCTGGAGCAGCCCACGAGCTGCTGCTGGGCACCAGCCATGGTCTATGGGTAGCCAACAGCATCTGCTGGGTGCAAGGATGGTGGGGCTGATATTGGAGAAGAGACTGGGCACCAGAGTCACCATGAAGCTCTATCCCTGGAGGTGTTCAAGGCCAGGCTGGACGGGGCTTTGAGCAACCTGGTCTAGTGCGAGGTGTCCCTGCCTATGGCGGGGGGGTTGGAACTCGATGATCTTCAAGGTCTCTTCCAAACTAAACCATTCTATAATTCTGTGATGGCTTCCCTGCCACTGGTGGCTTCTCACGGCAGCATCCGAGCCTCTCAGGGTTGGGTGTCTTTACCCTTGTGGTTCCCCTGAGAGATGAGACCTGGGGAAGTTAAGACACAGAGCAGAAAGTACCTTGCCCAGGAGGTCGGTGGTGGCCCTGGGCACTGCCTCCTCCCCAGCGCAGCGCTGGCCTTTGCTGCTGGGGTGGCCTGGCTCTGGCAGCTGCCTGGAGAGCTGGTGGCCCCCTCAGGAAAGAGGGGGTGGGTTGTAGGTAGCTGTTCTTGTCTGGGCTGTTGCCAGGGTCAGGTGTGTAAATGTGTAAAACACCCGTGAGGTGTCTGCTGGGTCCTGGGCACTTGCTGGGCTCAGGCCCTGCAGGGGCAGAGAGGCCCTGGGAGGGAGGAGGCCACCCCATATCTCATGGCAGGATCTCTTCCACCTCTGGTGAGCGGGTCCTGCTCATCACCTAAGAAGAACTGATCCCAGCTCATTAGCGAGGGTCCTGTTTTAGCCACTACGTCTTCAGCTCAGATGCACAGAGCTCAGTTGTTTGACCAGGGAGCACCTTCTTAACACAGGTTCAGCTCAGCACAACCTGGCATTTCCAAATAACAGCAGCAAAAACCTTTTTAACATGTTGTTTCTACCCTGCAGCTCTTCTCAGAGGTTCTCCTGGCTTTGCTGTGGGATTCTGCCTTTTGAAGCTGGCCTTGGTTTTGGGGCTATTTCTCAGCTTCCCAAGCAGGATGTGCTACAGGTCTGCTAGGAGAATATGTACGTGGTTGCACCGGTCTTACTGGGTTCCTCCCAGGTAGATATGGGTGCGTGAAACCAAAGACAGTTGGCAAAACAAATGAATGGGCGATGTCAAAGACTTTGGATTTATTGACGTGCTGGAGACCTGTCTATGCTGGAGCACTTGCTGGTAGAAGTGGGATGCTGTGATGGACCAGCAGGAGTGGCACAAAGTGAGAGGCTGAGCGAGGTGCTTGTGTAGCCTTGCCTGCTGCCCCCAGAGCCCCAGTCCTGCTCCCACTGCAGAACCGGTGCAAATGTGGCAGTGCAGGCGAACCCACTGTGGTGCAACTCTCCCAGACCTTGGTGCCTTCAAGGTGAAGAGTAGCTCCTGCGGCTACGGCTGCCCTCTCTTGCCCCGTCTCCCTCTTCCATCGTGTCCGTGTGCTTGGATGAGGAGACTTTCGGAGCAGCAGGCAGCGATGTGCCAGCCCAGGCAATGCCTCGCGCCTTGTCCCAGCACTCACAGCCCTTCATGCCCACGCAGCAGCGAACACGCTAGACCTGTGCTCGGCAGCTCTGGTGCCTGGGAGCCGGTGTGTGCCCAACCGTGGGTGGGGGTGCCTGGCAGATACATGGGGAGCAGCCCCAAGGAGGATATGTTTTCCCCAGCTGTCTCGCCACCTGCCTTCGCTTGCTCTTGTTTGAAAGCCAGGTTGGGAAAGAAACTCTTGTGGGAAGCTGTGTGCAGAGAGCGGGGTGAGCTGCGAGAGCACGGGGGTGAGCACGAGGCAGGGTCTGCTGGGGACACGGCGGGGCACCACGGCAAGAAGGGAGGTGCAGCAGGCTTGCTGCTCAGGCACGTCTGGGGAGGGTGCTGGCTGCACCCTTGGCTGCCCTGGCACCGTGGTTCGGGGCGGCAAGGCGGTGCTGTTGCCGGCTCGGCCAGAAGCGGGGATCTAAGCTGGCTTGGCCGGGGCCGCAGGGCTGCGTTTCTGCCGAGTTCGCCAGGGCGGGCGGTGCGGGACTTGTACTGACTTTTCTGCAGGTGCGCAGCCAATACCTGCTTTGGCGTACAGGCAGCACAGGCAGGAGGTGTCTGATCCAGCCTAAAATCTGCCAGTAATGAACTTAATCTGCAAATATAGGTTATGCATGGATTTGCACCACCGTCATGTGTTTGTAGTAGAATCCATCTTTTGCAAGAGAGGATGTTGGGATTTTAATAAAATTTTGGAAAGTCTACAGCCTGATTTACTTTACGGTTAGGCCACAGGCACAGGGTCTGGGGGGGGACATCTGCATGGCCAAGCCCATCACCAAGCAGGAGCTGCCTTCAGGAGGAGTCAGGTTCCTGGCAGAGCCTGTGCCATCCGAGCAGGAGCCAGGGGTCCCACGAGGACAGGACGAGGGTAGGCAATATCACTAATGGTTTAATTGTCTGTGCCGGGACTGAAGCAGCGTTGCCTTGAAGCTGCCTGCTTTTTGCAGAAGATGATCACCGAGGTCTGTTGCCAGCTTGGTGAAGCCAAATCAGTTGCTGCTGAAGCCTGCCCTGCCCATACAAAGATGTGAGCAGACGCTCGGGCCAGCACTTTGCTCAGCCGTTCCCTGTCACATCTGTTTGCAAGACCACCCTGCAGATAGTCCCACAGAAGTGGCCGTGGGGAGGTTTTTGTTGCAAGCCGCTGGTGGCCTCACGCTTTCCTCTTTTACAGGTGGTGATGCTAAGGCTGCTGGGCAGTCCCAGGGAGATGGCAGCCATCCAGGGGCTGGGGAGACTCGGAGGCATCAGAGGGGACGTGCAGAACACCGCAGACACACCATCACCAACGGTGTGGACTTCAGCATGGTAAGGGGACAGCCCTGTCATGGGCTTCAGCAAAGGGACCCATGGTCCCTGGGGGAAGGTGGATTGCCAGAATCCCTCACCACTGACACCAGCTCCGTTTGGGCTGTGGCTCCCCCCTGCCCACCCTGCACGTGTGAGCTGTGGGGTGTCAGGCAGACCTTGATATTTTGGATAGAAAGCTCTATTGATGTATGTGGAGGTACGTTCGAGACGCTTTCTGTCCTGCATCGTGCCAGGCAGGGAGGAGGCACATGTTCCCCTGCCTTCCCCTGGAGTAGAGTCAGGCCACGGAACCAGCGTTTGATTGCACGGGTGCCTTCCCCGTGGGTGAAAGCTTGGGCAGGGAAAGGCAAACGTGTAGGTGTAGGAGCAGGTGGGTCTCTGGGCCTTTCAAGCACTCCAGTGAAGGTCAGGTACTCTCTGTGCTGGCGAGCAGTGGCGCCGGGCTATGTCCCCACTGATGTTCTCTGTAGGTCAGGGCTCAAGCATGCTGATCCTCTTGGCTCCTGGGAGACTTTTTGCCAGTGATGCAGAGCAATCAGCATTGAATTTAGCAGGGCGACCCAGGATGGAGGGATCTGCTCCCCTCTCCCTGAGTGGGGAGGCTTGGATCAGATTGCCTGGATGAAGGGATCTGCACTGCTCCCAAGTGGGATGGAGGAGCTGCCTGGGCATGTTGCCCACAAGCTCAAGCTAAATTTTCCCGGGAAGAGAGCCAGGACCCAGCCTGCAGGATGAGTGATCGGCAGGACGAGCTCTGGCGGGTGTCGGAGCTGCTGCCGAGGCTGCGGCTGTCACCCTTGCACTTTCATTTCTCACGCCCTGATGTCACCCGGCTCCCCGAGCCCAGCGGGGCTAACCAGCGACGTGGGCAGCATCGATTACAGCCTGGCACCGGCCTTGGTGGACATAACGTGCTCTGACGCCTGGCCTGGGGAGGGGGATTTGTGCACACATGGTTTGCTGCACTTGCAGCCATGCAAGGGGTTGGCGTGCTCTTGGGCTGAGGGGGTCACTGCTGAGAGGTGCTGGCAAGGAGTAATAAATGTAGATGTGTGCATCTGGGGATGGGAGTCTCTGGTTCTCAGGGTTTTGGTGGCTGGGGGTTGCCGCTTCGGAGAGGGGAAGGTCCCTCCTTCCCTAGCAAGGCTTTTCCCTGTGTGTGTAGCTCCAGACTGGAGCCTGTTACTCCCCGGAGCTCCAGGTCCTGCCTGGTACTGGTGAGGAGGGGCTGGCAGCCAGCGCATCTCGCTGAGAGCTGGGGTCTGTTCCCAGCTGTGCTACAGGCACTCTTGCCCTGGGCTTGTGTTGCCCTTGCCTGTGTTACCCCAAGTTGATATGGGGGCAGGGGGAGGGAGGTCCTCTGCCTTTCTTCCCTCCTCTCCATGTACCCGAGTGCTGCACTGCCTTTCGTGTGCTCCTCCCCCTGGAGAAGGAGTCCCTGTCCCTGTCCCGCAGGTGAGGAGCCTTCCCTGGTAGGAGTCTTTGGGTACTGATCCCACTTCTGAATGTACAGAGACAGTTGGAGCAGGTTTGACTCCGGCAAGGACCAAATCCCTGTGCAGGATGGTGCTATCACCTCCCCCCTGATGGCACTCAGCTGTGATGAGGCTAATTTGCTTAAAACCTGGGGCAGGGGGGAGCAGGGAGGGGAGCACTGGTATCCATCCTGCATCCTGGGCTGCACTGGGATGGGTTCACCCTGCGCAGCAAAGTGGAGCTGTGGGGGCTGTGCTCCAGCCCCAGGACCTTTTGCACCACCAGAGCTGGTGTCTGCTCAGCTGGTGTTTTTCAGCCAGTCCATCATCGATCGGCCTGATTTCCCCATGGCCACAGGGGGTAGCTGGGATGAGACCTTCTGTGAGAGGCTGAGCGCTTTCATTTGTAGGCGGCCCAGGGGACAGGACTGTCCCCTCCCCTTCTACCCAGTGTAAGACCGGCCAAGTCTAGCGCTCTGTCTTCCTCCTGCCCCAGAAGCTGCCTCTGCCCCCAGAGCATCCCATCCTTGGTGAGATGCCATCTGTCTCTGCACCCGTCAGAGCTGCTGATGTCCCGCTGCTCTGTGGGATACCACCTCTTTCTCCGGTCACTGTGCTGGCCAGCAAGCCTAGTGGGACCAGGTCAGGCCAGGTGGCTGCAGGATGCAGCCCAAGCTGGGTGGGGGTCCTTGCCACGTACAGCACCTTCTTCATGCCCCTCAGCAACAGCCTGCATAGCACCAAGGCTCTGCACTTCTTCCTATGGGTACGTCCCCTTTGGTCCATCTGTCCATCCAAGCGTGGGGTTGGGGAGGGCAGGGGCGGTCATTTTGCAAACAGCATTTCCAGGAGCAGTGGGAGCAAGAGCAGCCCTGGTGTAAAGCGTGGCTGGTGTGGGGCGGTTGGGAGGCTTCGGGGCTGGCAGTGGGGATGGGGAAGCACTGGCAGCCTGAAGAAGGTCTTGGTATGGTCTCACTTGTCCCCGGGAGCGGGGATCTGTTCTGGGTCACTTCTGAGCTGAATTGTCCCCCTCCAAATGCTCTCCAAAGCAGCAGGAGAGGTTTCTGAACATCCAGCAGCTTCTGGGTGATCAAAGTCCTACTGGTGTCTGGAGGAGACTCTCCTGGAGCACGGTCTGTGGCATGGGCAGTGGAGGGCAGGCTGTGTCATGGCAGGGAAGGCAGAGGCAGCAAAGCAGGCAGCTCGGAGGGGCTGCGGGGGTAAAGCGGAGCGGGGAGCAGAGCGCTGGGGAAGCAGGGCTACGCTGTTCCCCCCAGCTTCAAGTCTGCACATTTAACTCGGCTGCTTTGCCGCTCACTGAAAGCCGTGTGTCTTTGTGCTGCTGGCTGATGCTCGCAGCCCTGGGGGGATTTGGGGAGCAGCTGCAGGCCCCGCTCTTGCTGCGCCTCTGGATAAATACGAGATGGAGAAACTTGCTTCTGCAGTGGGGAGCGGGGGGGTGGAGGTGGCCTGACTGTCCTTTGCCTGCTTTGGTTGTTCTCCCAAATCAGAGAACTCTTCCCCCAGAGCAGCATCCAGCAGAAGCCATCATCCTGCTCCTCTGCAGCTTTTTGTGTGGGGAGAGGGGCTGAGACCCCTGCCCATATCCATATCCCTCTGCGCCTCGTGAAGAAACCAGTTCCTGGGGCTTGATAACGACTTGGTGGGGAGGGGGTGACATCTCTGCACGCTCTGTCCTGCAGCTGAAGCACATGAAAGAGCTGGAACAGGAGAAGGATTTCCTGCTGCAGGGTCTGGAGCTGGTAGAGCACGCCCGGGAGTGGTACCACCAGCACATCCAGTTCATGCAGGAACGCCAGAGGCTCCTGGGGAAGAACAAAACCAGTGCTGTGAGTCTGGGGCTTGGTCATGGGGTGCCCATCTGTTTGCGGGGGTCTGGGGCTGCTCTGTGGGTTTGGAGAACCGGGCTGGGACTTGGTGGGAGCTGGAGCTGGCCCCATGGTAACTCCCAGTCTCTTCTTCCTCCCTGTCCCCCAGGAATTCCTCCCTGAGGGCAGCCAGAGCCACCTGGGGCGCCTGCTCCCCAAGCTGCAGGAGGTGAACCGCTGCCTGGGTGACCTCCTTTCCACCGCTGGCAAGGTGAGAGCAGCAGATAAGCAGCATGTGGTTGTTTGTGTGAGCTTGGGACCCATCCTGCCGCCCCCTTATGCTGGTGGCTGGGCTGACATCAGAGCTGCCCGAGTTCCCCCAGGCTCTGAGGAGGTGACTTGGCTCTGTGGGCAAGGTAGGGGATGGGGGACAGCCAAGAGGATAGCACAGCTGGTCCTGAGCTGGGCTGGAGGATGCTCAAGGCATTTGGGGAACTAAAGGAGATCCCCAACAGGGTGTAGTCCTTGTCAAGCCAATAAGGAAACCATCCTGAGGTGCTGAGTCAGCTCTCTCGGAGCTGGCTGTCCTGAGGGGCTCCTGGCAGGAACTGGGCACACTGGCAGGAATGTTTCCCACCTCTGCCTGCCTTGCTGGAGACCATGCGATGGCCTGTGTTGGGATCTTAGTCCCGTGCTGGGCTTCTCAGTTCCCTGTGTGCCACAGAAACAGCTTTTGGCCTTGCAGAAAGGCTGGGGAGGGCCACCAGGAAGGAGGCTCAGTGTCTCATCTCTGCCCTTCGTCTTCTCTGCAGCCAGCGAACCCCTCCTCAGCCCTGAGCAGGCTGGTCCCTGTGGCGTCCCCAGCCTCAGCAGGCTCCCAGCAAGCCATCAACATGCTGAAGGAGCAAAACCGGCTTCTCACCAAGGTGAGTGGGGATACAGAGGTGGGGAAGGAGATCCGCTTGGGGGTGGGCTGGGAAAGGACATGGGGTGGGATTGGGCTGGGGAAGGAATACGAGGCAGTGGAAAGTGTTCCTTCAGCTTGGCCAGCCTTGGTCATCCCAGCATGTGGGCTGCACCTAGACACCCCCTGTCATGCAGCTGTGTCCAGCTGATAGCTGGGGGAGGGTCCGTGGACAGGGATGGGACATCCCTGCCAGAGGGACAGTGCAGGTCACGAGAGCGTGCAGACGCTGCGGCTGGGGTCTGGGAGCAGAGCTGCTGGAGACGGGGCACCCATGATGCTCCTGCCAGGGCCGGGCTCACCACTGGGGTTCGCATCCCAGCATCCAATGCCGGTGTTTTCCTCATCTGAGCAGCATTTTCCTCCTCTGTCCTGTGCAGGAGGTGACTGACAAGAGCGAACGCATCACCCAGTTGGAGCAGGAGAAATCTGCCCTGATCAAGCAGCTCTTTGAGGCTCGCGCCCGCAATAACCATGAAACGAGCCAGCTGGACTCCACCTTCATCTAGCACCCATCTCCCCACGTCCTGTCCTCGAGCTTCCCCGGGAGTTTCGTGGGACTCTTGCCCAGAACCCATTGCACCCATTGCTCCAGGTGTCGTATCTCGAGGTCTGGAGCTGCTGGTGGCATCTTTGTAGGAGGAAGCCGGGAAGGCATTTCCCCGACCTCACCTGGGGAGCATCCCCGCACTGCTCTGCTGCTGGGCTTTCCAGCCGTGCTGCTCTCAAGCTGCTCCTTTTCTGTCTCTAAAGGGACTGCAGGGACTGTACCCCCCAGCCCCGTGATCCCCAACGTGCTGGGGGAGGCGGCTGCTGCCCGTGCTGCCTGTGCAGGGGGCAGCTGCTGTGCCCTTGGCCTGGCTTAGGCTGAATTTTGGCTGCTCTCAGAAAAAGATAATGCGTCTTCAACACTCCAGCTGGCTTCTCCAGGCAAGCCTGGCCGTTGCAGGGTGGTTTATCCCACTATCAGAGGACAAGATTGAAAAATCCAATGGGGCATGCCTGGCCGCTTTCTGCTGCCTGAGTTCTGCCTGCCAGTGACACTATACTGGGCCAGAGCAGTTCCCGAGCTGGTGCTCCTTCTTGGGTAATCCCTCTTTCCCGGTTGTGGTAGTGATGCCATAGTTGCTGTTTACACGTCTGCAGGCTCCTGTAGTTAATGAGCCATAGACCCAAATGAGGTAGTCTGTACCTCAGAGCTGCTGTTTCAGGCTGTTTGCAGGTTGAGGCAGACACATCTACATCCCTCTATTTCGCTTGGCCTGGCAAATGCTTCCTTACCACTGCCAGGCTTATATTTTTTTCATGATGACTTTAAAAGGAGAGGTGATGTCCTACAGCATGAGGATGCTAACGCAAGCCTGACTTCACAGAGTGGCTTTAGGACACGATTTTGGTTCTGACTGAACGTGGGTGACGGAGCAGACACTGATGGGCTCTTTCCTTTGCACATCTCCAAATGGAGAAATAGCAGCTTTGCCTGTCCTGGTGGTGGATGTTGGCTCCCCGGGGTGACATCCCGAGTGTGAATTGCACCCCTCTCCAGGTCTCTTGGGGTGGTGGTCTAAGAGTGGGTCCTGTTAGTCTGATGCATCTCAGAATACCTCCTCTTTCCCACCCAGCTCAGTGATGATGCTTGAGCTGAACGATGTCTTCCACTGTGGCTTGGTACTTGGTATTTATGGTGCTTTCACAGAAGATCCTTGTAAATCCCCATGTAGCACAGGCCTGGCCCTCTGTAGCTCCTAGACCAGGACGTTTCTCTGCAGGGTTGTTTCATGCTCTGACTCTCCTGGCACGATGCCGTGGCACAATGCACTGGGCTGGGCAGAAGGTGCTGGACCTACCCTGTCCTGAACTGGGCACTGTGCAGACCAGTTCTTTTCTCACTCCTATTTTTGTCTGTCCAGTGCTGTCTGTCCTGTCCAACTCCTGTCTTTGAGGTTGATCTTGACCTGAAGTTCACTGTAAGGCATGAATCCCTGCTCTACCCTTGTGCCTGCTGCCCTGTGCCGGAGTGGGGATCAGCAGAATGCCAGGGAAAGGGAGGAGGAGGAAGAGGAGCAAGGCCATGGCTAGCTGTGTCCCCTGTCTGCAGGAGTAGGGTGTTAGTTTGTCCCCTGGGCATCAGTACCTGCCATCTCTTTCATGATGCCACCTCTGGTGTCCAGTGCCTGTTTTGCCTGAGGTTTAATTAAAAGTGACCCTCTTTATAAGGAGAGTCACCTGTCTGTAGGGATAATAAAATGGGGTGAACTATTTAACTTATCCTTCTGTCTCTCTTCTGCTTTGAGCCATGAAATTCCAGACTGTCCTGTCCCAGGGGATATGGGGTGAGCTGAGGTTGCACAATCACTGCTTGAGCATGAGGAGCCCAGGGGGTCTCTGCTCCAGGCCATGTCCCATGCCCTTTCCCATCCCCTCTGGGCTTCCCTGTGCTCTGGGGCTGGGGACCCCCGGTTTCTCCTCACTGCTGTGGAACGGGATCATGAAGCCACCTGCACCCCTTCCAGTGCTTGTAGCATCATCTGGCTGCTCCTCCAGAAGCTGTGCTGGGGGCTCATACTCCTCAGGTGGTGTGGGTGTAATTCACAACCTTGTATTTCTTTTTAAGCCCCTTCCCTTGGAGCTGGCCCCCATGGCTGTGGGCAGCGGTGGCCGTGGTGCTCTCAGGGATGGCCAGAGGGGACCTCACTGGCACAGGGCGCTGTGGCAGACATCCCTCTGCCCTGCGCTAAGGGTGTCAGCACCCGCTTGGGGGCAAACCTGGGGCTCTACACTGGCCAGGGGCACCTGCCTTTGCGCTGTGGCACAGCCGGGCTGGGGGGTGAGCTGGGGGTCCCTGCACCCTGCAGAAACCTCCGGGGCTGAGCTGCCCCTGCTGGGAGCGGAGCCGGGAGGGGGACCCGAGCCAAGTCCCCCGCAGCTGGGAGAGGGATCTTTGCTGCGACCCCTTTGAAGTGGTGCTTAGGGCAGCCACGAGTCCCAGACAGAGCAAGGAGGGGGAGGATAATTGCCCTCAGTTCCCATTTCATGCTTTTGCTTGGACGCAGAGCCCGTGAGGGCTTTCAAAGGAAAGAGAGGATCATTGTCCCCGCTCAATGCTGCTCTGTGCAGAGCCAGGGCAGCTCTCCCCCTGCCCCGCAGCCACCACTGCCCCAGCCCAGGGGAACATCCTGGCCATGGCCCGGCAGCGCTGGCCCCAGGCCCAATTCCTGCAGGACCGCTGGTAGGGTGGTGGGGGAGCTGCAGAAGTGCGATGGGTCTGCTGGGACCGGGGTCCCCCTGGGAACTGCAGGGCTGGCCTCGACCTGCCACGCTGCTTCTGGGTCACTGACCGTCACCTTTGTGTCTGGGCTGTGTCCACTTCAGCACCCTTAACTGTGGGGGCTGGCACTGCTCCAGCGGTGCTCCGGGAGCCACGAGACCTGGACTTGTGACCAGGTCTGTAAGCGATGCGCTGGGTGATGTGGGTGAACATCTTCCCATCTCTTCAGGCTCTGTTCCCAGTAGAGCTATTTTTGCACAGATCTGTGAAGGCGCTTCCAGGGCTCTGATCACATCTGGAAACCGCTGCGTGAAGCTGTGGTCCACCCCAGGAACAGCTGGAGCAGGTCCCTGCTGTCCCCAGCCAGGGCAGCTCCTGCTGACCTACCTCAACTTGGCCCCTCCATGCTTGACTTTGTCAAACCCAGGTGCAACACCACATAGATAGAGGAATAGAATAGAATAGAATAGAATAGAATAGAATAGAATAGAATAGAATAGAATAGAATAGAATAGAATAGAATAGAATAGAATAGAATAGAATAGAATAGAATAATAGTTTGGGTTGGAAGGCACCTCTAAAGGCCATCTAATCCAACCCTCCTGCAATAAGCAGGGACATCTTCAACTAGACCAGGTTGCTCAGAGCCCCGTCCAAACTGGCCTTGAATGTTTGCAGAGATGGGGCATCTCCCACCTCTCTGGGCAACCTGGGCCAGGGTTTCACCACCCTCAGCATAAAAAATTTATTCCTTATGTCTAGTCTAACTCTACCCTTTTTTAGTTTAAAGCCATTACCCCTTGTCCTATTGCTACAGGCCCTGCTAAAAAGTTTGTCCCCATCTTTCCTGGAGCCCCTTTAGGGACTGGAAGGGGCTCTAAGGTCTCCCCAGAGCCTTCTCTTCTCCAGGCTGAACAGCCCCAACTCTCTCAGTCTGTCCTCCCAGCAGAGGGGCTTCAGCCCTCGCATCATCTTTGTGGCCTTCTCTGGACCCTCTCCAACAGGTCCATGTCCTTCTTATGTCAGGGACCGCCCGAGCTGGAGACAGCACTGCAGGGGGGTCTCCCCAGAGCGCAGCAGAGGGGCAGAATCCCCTCCCTTGCCACGCTGCTAGGGATGCAGCCCAGGATATGGTTGGCCTTCTGGGCTGCCAGCGCACATTGCCGGCTCATGTCCATCCACCTAAGTCCTTCTCAGCAGAGCTGCTCTCCATCCCTTCATCCCTCAGCCTGTATTGATACTGAGGGTTGATACCACAGTCAACAGTCATGTCACCGGGTGTTTATCACAGTCACGGGGGTGAGACTGCACGGGTGGTCCCCACTGCCAGAGCCTGGAGATGAGGGGGTGTTATCGGGAGAAGGGGTGTGCTCGGGTCTTGCCTGGGCTTGACCCGGAGATGTGTCTGGCCCCTGAGCTGCCCCAGGGGATGCAGGATCTCATCCTCTGCGTCCTCAGTCACGCGGTTTGGGAAGGATCCAGTCACCCAGGTCTATTTGTAGTTTCTCTCTCTTCTCCTGCCCAGCTCCATGCTCTTCTCACGCCCTTGGAGGCTGGGCTGTGTGCCCAGCTAACCCCCTTAGAGAAGGGCCGCTCTCCCAGCAGAGCAATTATCCCAAATGCCAGCAAGAACAGCCGCATCTTGGGCCTGCAGCCCATATATTTTGTGCTTTTTGCTTTTCTTCCCTGCCGCATGGTCAGAAACTGCTCTGCCCATCGTGGGTCCTTGCTGCCATGGGGAGTTTGCAGCAACTCCAGTGCCCAGCGTGCTGTCAGCCCACGTGTGCTGTGCCCACTGTCCTGCTCTTGCCAGTGCAATCCCTGGGACATGAACCGAGGATGTGATGACCCAGAGAAGCCCCCAGGTCCTGAGGCTGGTCCTCACCAGGACGGGGAGCCGGGCCGTGCAGGGCTGTCTTGGCTAAGGGGGTGCCTGGCGTGTCTCAGACCTGTGAACTGGCACCCGGTACCTCTTGCTCATCCTTTTGGTCCCTCATTGCAGGTGTTCTCCTGCACCAGACCATCCCTGTGCGTGGTTGCCACAGCCCTGCCTGTGTGCTAGGCTCCAGCTCTCCAGAACTTTTCTCCTTGTGGCAGAGATAAAACTGCCTCCTGCCTTAGCAGCATTACCTGGCGCGTGCTCGGTGCTCCCCATTCCTCCTTCCTGGATGCCACCGTCAGAGAGTTTTGTTTTCCACTGGCACTTGAGGGATGGTGGAGCAAAGATCCACTCCCAGGTGGCAAGGGACCGGGTCTGCCCTCCCCTCTGCTGGGTACGGCAAGGGCAGTGCTGGGTGAGCCTCTGCCGCACCACCCCGGCTCGTTCCTGGGGGGACGCTGGGGCCGTGGCTGTGCCAAGTGCCCCCAACATCTCCATCCCAGGGGCAATCAAGCGCAGCATCCCAGCTCTGCTCCAGCATCCTGCCGGTTCCCTGCCAGGTCCAATGTCTCCTGGGGACCGTGACCCCAGCCTGGCGTGGGTGCTCAGCGCTGCCTGCGTAACCAGCCCAGCCTCTGCCAAGGTACAGCTGATTGAAGCCAGATGCTCCCTCCCGGGAAGACCCGGTGCGACGGGGAGGGGTGGGGCTCCCAAAATTCCTGCTTTGCTCTGCAGCTGCGTGCCACGGGGACCGTGACTTTACTCCCCGCATTACATCAAGAGGCAGCTGCCCATGGCGGATATCCACCCTGTTTCCTCACTCCAGAGGAGCAGCCGTCATGGACCAGAGCAGGGGCTGGGGTCCTGGCCAGCATGTTGGGGGGAGGACACGCTGTGTGGGTGCACTTAGACCCAAAGTGTCCCCTCACAGGACCCCAGTACGGCGGTGGGTGCAGACACAGTGGAGGTGGCCGCTCCTCCTGTCCTGCCCCAGAGCCTTTCCTGGGTGTGTGTCCCCCATTTTCCCCCAGAGCATCCCTGCAAGGGTCTGAGGGGTCTCCCAAATCTTCTCAGGCAGCCAGGGACACCCCGTTCTCAGACAGGTCCAGGCAGGCAGGTTTGGTTTCTTTTGTCTGCTGAAAATTATCTTCTGCCCATGGAGGAAGTGGAGGGGGGGGGGTGTCTACAAGTTCAGGATGACACCAGGTAGGGACGTGGTGGCTGTTTGGGTGTCCCCCAGCCCTTTTCCTTGGGGAGAAAAAAATATCAAATCATCCTGTCAAGAACCTGATAGCAGGAAGGGCTGCCTGCACCGGGGCATCCTGCAGCTACCCCCGGGCAAGGGTCACGGCCATGGCCACGTCTGTGCATCCCACAGATGGGGACCCACAGGGCAGAGCTCAGACACAGTGGTGGCAGCCCAATGCAAGCAGGACATCCCAGCCCAAGCTCCCCAGACCCGTGTCCCCGGATACAGCCTCCAGCCAGCTCCTTGCTGGTGAGGACGGAGCTGCCATGGAGGGGCTGGTACTGGTCGGGCCCTGCCAAACCCCATGCAGGTGCCGTATGTCACCCTGCCTGCCAGGAGGGTGTCACAAGTGACGAGTTTGCTCCATCTCAGCCCTGGGCTCCTCCTCGCCACGCCGCTGTGGTCCTGGCAGACACCTGAACCAGGCGTCACGGGTGGGCAACCCGGCTAATGGAGGGGACCAAAGGAAGCAGATACCCAACCACACTACACTGAGAGCACGGACCAGGTGTATGGGCCAACTTTCCCCTCGTGCTGTTGCACACACACGCATGGCGAAATATTTATCGAGACCCCACCTGGAGTACTGCATCCACCTCTGGAGCCTCTAACATAAGAAGGACATGGACCTGCTGGAGCGTGTCCAGAGGAGGGCCACGAGGATGATCCGAGGGCTGGAGCACCTCTTCTATGAGGAGAGGCTGAAAGAGTTGGGGCTGTTCAGCCTGGAGAAGAGAAGGCTCCGGAGAGATCTTATTGAGGCCTTCCAGTCCCTAAAGGGGGCCTACAGGAGAGCTGGGGAAGGACTTTTTACTGGGGTATGTAGTGATAGGACGAGGGGGAATGGCTTCAAACTGGAAGAGGGCAGGTTTAGATTGAACATTAGGAAGAAGGTTTTCACTGTGAGGGTGGTGAGGCACTGGGACAGGTTGCCCAGAGAGGTTGTTGAGGCCCCATCCCTGGAGGTGTTCAAGGCCAGGCTGGACGTGGCCTTGGGCAACCTGGGCTGGTGTGAAAATGTCCCTGCTCATTGCAGGGGTTTGGACAAGATGGCCTTTAAAGGCCCCTTCCAACCTGAATTCTGCGATTCTATGTGGAGCTTGGAGGGGTGAAGGGGAGCTCCAGAGGAGTTGTGCCACGAGCAGCGCTGGGCTCAGTGGGAAAGGGCCGAGCATGGCGGGTGCCACTGGTGCAGGCACGATAACAATATTTCTGTCCTGCGGTAACGATATTTCCGTCCGCAGGGTCTTGCACGGGGGTTTGCATTGCTTCATTTCTAGAAGGGCACTGAGTGGCTCTCAAACCACAACAGCTTTTTCCATCCTTGCTGGAGATGAATGGTTCCCGCGTGGTGCTGGTCAAACAGGGAAAGAAATAGGCTTTTTTGTCCTATTGACTAAATAAAGAAACCCAGCCCCCAAGGTTTTGTTTAGCCCAAGATGAAAATCTTTTGTATTGTTTTGAGTTAAGTTCAGGCTTTTTAAACACGCTTTCCTTTTTCCTTCTGCTGTATTTAGGGGCGGTTGTAATAGAAAACCCATTTCTAAGTAGCACATGGAGAAATGGCCCCGTCCTGGTACTTCTGGCATGAGCTCTGCCATGCAGAAAGCATCCACTTCTTTGGGATGCTTCCAAAATCTTCATTAGATCTTAAATTCTTCCAAAACCTCCATTAGTCCTCAGGCTGAAACACTTTGTGGGGGAGACCTGGTCCCACAGGCAGATCGGACGTCCCTCTGTGCCGGGCCAGGAGCCACGCTGGGATCTGGGTTCAGCATCCCATCCCCCGCGAGGGATGTGCCCCAGCCAGCCTGGAGAGAGCTCAGCTGGAAGGACCAGGAAAAAAATAATCAAATACATCTAACAAATTAATCATTAAATATTTAATATTGATGGTTTAGGAAGAGAATAATTTGGATTTGTGAAAGGCATCCCGGAGCTGATGTTCCTGCACAGATGCAAATGCCTTCTCACTGGTGGCCACATAGCTGGTCAGTGCCAAGCTGCCGGGCTTGTCCGGCAGGGTCGGATGAGCCCAGCACACCGGTAGCATCCCTGGCATCCCTGCATCCAGGGCAGCCGGCAGCACTCGGCTAATTCTGGTAGGGTTCTTGGTAGGGTCTGCAGGGGCAGCTTTCTACCCACAGCATCCCTGCACTGCCCAGGACGCCCGGACATGTCACCCCTCATTTTGCTTCTCTATCCAAAATCCTAAGGGGGTTTTTCCGGCCCAGCCATTTTTCACATTTTCCTCTGATGACTAGGCTGTTGCACTGCTGCCAACTCCCAGACGACATAAATCTTCCTGGCCCTCCTAAAATCATGAAATTAGGGGGAAAAAAAGAAAAAAAAAAAAAACAAAAACAAAAGCAGCTTTTGTAAACACTACTTTTAGGAGAGGGTGTTTATTCCTCTCCAGGGTCCTCAGCCTTGATCACTCCCATCTTTCAGCTTTCCCCTATAACGCCCGCCTTTAGTGGGAGCCCGGTCTTACGAAACCAAAGGAGCTGTGAAAATCTAAATATTGCAAAACTTTATTTGGTTAAGGAGAAAGGCAAAGCCGTTGGGGCCGTTAGGGCTGTAAGGCTGGGAGCAACTCACCCGGCAGGATCCGACACCGACCGAAACATCCCGGTCACTTCATGTCCTGCAGGGTGGCTGTGCCGGCATTGTCTGCGGGGGGGGGGGGGGGGGTATGTCTCCCACCGTGGCTGCACAATTTCCTGGTTGTCCACCCTCCCATGCTGTCCCAGGGCCTGTCTCCGCTCCCTGTGGCTTTTCCGGGGATTTCCACCATATTCCCAGGGCCATGAGCTGCTTTTCCTCCTCCTGCCTCCCAGTGGGATCAGTGGCTCTCCCCGCTCGCAGGGCGTTTGCGTGGCAAACCCTCGTGATGTGGGTCTGCAGGACAGAACCTGTTCTCCCAGGTTCCTGCCCCCTGCAAACTGGGCTGGCACCTGGCTCCCGTGGCTGCGACTGCAGGGGCCATGCTAGCCAGAGGCACCCACTTGCACGGTGATGCCCGCAGGGCCAGGGCAGCTTTTGCCATCCCTCCAGCTGCCAGCCCAGCTGCTGGGATGGTGGCTTTCCCTGTCCCTGCGTGCCAATGTCAGGCTGCGACAGCAATCCCAACCTGGCCACGTGCATGGCACTGCAGACCACTGCCGCAGCTCGAGAGCCACTGGGGTGCTCCAGCTCAGCCCGTGAGCTTGCTAACGAAGAACCCCAAACGACAGGCAGGCCGGGGACTGCCATGGGGAGACACCGGCACAGACACCAGTGTGCCAATGGTCATGGCACTGCTCCGGGCGGATGCTCACGGATTCAGGCACTGCTGGAGAAACTCCCGCTGTGGGTGTGCACACGGGGACAGGCAGAGGCACAGCAGCACACCGCAGCTGTACACGCTCACGCTGTGCCAGGCTGTGCAGGGGCCATGCACACTGTGTCCGTGGGCACACCGTGGCTGTACTCACACTGTGTCCGTGTTCACACTGTGTCCACGGTCACATTGTGTCCATGGTCACACCACGTCCGTGCTCACACCGTGTCCATGTGCACACCGTGTCCATGAGCACACCACGCCAACCTGTGCTCCTGGCCCCGCACACCACACCGAGCCCCCCGCTTTCCCCACTCAGTTCCTGGCTCCCCAGCAAGGCAAAGCGGAAGGAGCCCCTCCATGGGCAACAAACTCTGTCAGGCTTGATGTCCTCCACTCCAACCCACCCGCACACCCCACATCCACCCACGTGCCCTGTCCACGTGCGACACCACCCTGGCCGTGTGAGCGTTGTCTGTGCTGCGGGGTGAACCCACACAGCAAGTCCGGGGAGGCACCTCGTCCTGCAGGAGCCTGAGAAAAACAGGCCGGGTATAAAATTAGCTGGAGCTTTTATTGCCGGGATTTTATTTTTAAATGCAATGGAAAATACATTGCTGGAGGGAAAATCCGAGAGGTCTGGACCAGACTGCAGGGTGATGGCATACCCCAATCCCATGGTGAACGTCCTGCTCGCTCCCGGGTGGGATGCGGGGTGGGAGCTGGGTGCAGGGTGTCATCAGTGTGGCAGGAAGGACAAGCGAGGGGCTGATCCTGCCCCTCAGGATGCACCCACAGTGGTGCGTGAGGAGCGGTGGGAGCAGAAGGGGCAGCAGGGGTGGATGAGCCCTGCCTACAGGCATCGTGGTGGCCATAGGGTCCCTGAGAAGCTCCCGTGGGAAGGCACCTCCCTATCTGAGCAGGATGGGACCCTCCAGACAGAGAAGATACAGCTGGAAACTTGAGACTGGAGAGGCTGGAGAGGGCTGGAGCCACCAGCTCTCCCAGAGCATGAATAAGGTGAAGGAGGTGGGAACCAGATTCAACCCAACCTGCAGTAGGCGGTTCTCCATGCTGGGGTGGCAGGAGCTCCTTGTTGAGGGATGGTGCTGATGCTGGAAGTTTGCCTGTGCCCAAAGGGAGGTTTTTTTGACAGGTCCGAAGAGGAGGGATCTACTGAAGGGTGTAAATACAGAGAAATCAGGAAATCACACCCGGCTCAGGAAATCCCCTGAGCTGAAAACAGCTGGAGACTGGGAGAGGGCTCAAGGGAAGCATCACGTATGTTTGCTGTCATCTTCCTCATCACTGCACGCCGCTGGGTGGCAGGTGGGGACATCACAGCTGTGTTACTGCCACCTGCTCCCAGGCTTATTTGCTCAGAGAGGCGTGTGCCGGCCATGAACGCAGCTGGCACGGGCTCTAGCTGGACCTTGAAGTATTTTGTTTTAAACTAGTGAAACTTGAACCTGTAAAGACCTCACTTGAAAGCTAAAACCCACTTCCACGGGTCAGAGTGAGTGCCTGGTTCCCCAGTGAGCTCCTCACCACGAGCTGCCTGGTGACCCCCAGGGCACCTCAGTTGTTCCAGCCACTGGAAATGTGGCTCCTTGCACAGACACCCACTGCTGAAACCACGGGACCCGGCGTCCATCCTCTCTGCTCCAAGCTGCCCTTCCCGTCCTGACGGGGTGACGAGAGGAGCCTGAGCCACATCTGCAGCCTGGGACAGGGCTCAGGGTCTCCGTCTCAGACTCACGTACCTCTGGCTGGCACTGGCCGGGACGCAGCAGTCACTCAGTAGCTGTGCTTGACCCCAGTTTGTGGAAGTCCTGCTGCAGTCAGGCAGAACCCCGGGGCTCACTTCCAAAGAGGGGCACGTGTAGGGTGTCAAAAAGGGAAGCTGAATCATTTAGCAAGGCACATGCAAGCCTTCCTGTATGACGAGGTGAGGGCAGGATGTGCAGGGGCTCCTGGCAGCAGTTTGGCTCTCAAACCAGCCCTTGAGGCTGAGCAGGCTCCTGCCAAGGGAAAGCGGAGGTGTGGGGTCCCCCACAGGCTGCAGGGGGACAGCCCGCCTCACCATGGTCTTCCTCACGGGCTCCGGTACCTGGAGCACCTCCTCCCCCTCCTTCACTGACCTGGGGGTCTGCAGAGTCATTCCTCTCATATATTTTCACTCCTCTCTCCCAGATGCTGTGCAGAATTTTTTGCCCTTTCTTAAGTACGTTATCACAGAGGAACGGCCATCACTGCTGATGGGCTCAGCTTTGGGCAGTGGTGGGTCCATCTTGGAGCCGGCTGGAGCTGTCTAGGTCCAACATGGGGCTGGCTTCTGGTGTCATCTCACAGAAGCCACCGCTGCAGCCCCTTGCTACCAAAACCTCACCGTGTAAACCCAATAGAGTCCAAAGGCCATGAGGTCCCCCTGGCAGGAGGGGGAACCGGGCTGGAGCAGAGCGGGGATGTGCTGGGAGCGGGATGCGGTTGCTCATCCACACCAGCCTCTGCCCAGCTCCCGTCTGGTTGACGCACACCGGGCAGGATCATTTCTGCCCCAACAGCAGCTTCCCACATGCCTGGGCTGGTTTTGGCTCTCCTGAGGACTCACCAGCCTGGGCAGCTCCTCAGAGACCCAACGCAGGGTGTGTTTCGGGAGCTGGACCTCACCGGCTGCTCCTCAGAAAGGAGACGGGTGGCTGCTGGCTGCCGAGTGCGCCTCTGGCAAGCCGTCCACAGCCCCGGTCTCTGCCAAATTTCACACTCATGCAAAATGCTATTTTTCTGCTCTGAGGGTTTAACTTCAACCCTGCCCTGGGACTTCAGGCTGGAAAAATCATTCCAGCAAAGAAAGATTTTCCCCGCAGCAGGGCAGTGTCTCCCCGCGGCTCCTGTCAGCAGCACGTGAAGCGATGATTGCTCTTCCACCCCACAAAGAAGCAAAATCTAGCTGAAGCTGGAAAAATTGCACTCAGTAGTTTCATCCAAGTCACCTGCTGAAACCTGAGAGCAGGAGTGAACCTGAAGGTGGGATGAGCATCCTTCTCATGCCCTTCCCAAGCACGGCCCCATCCCTGTGGGCACGAAGGAGCACCTGGAGGTCAGTCACACTGCCAACTTCCCACAAATGAAATGGGGTTTTCTTTTCCTTTTGTCCCAGTTACAAAGCACAAATGTGTCTGAAAAGGGTGGGGTGGTGGCTTTGAGTAAAGCATTAGCAGCCCCGAAGGTCTCGGAGATCATCTCAGGGCACAGCTATTCTCCACCTCTTTTCTCCTGACTCCATCACCTCTGCAACCCGCTTCAGCCTCAGGGACATATTTTTAACTGGTGCCACCCCATGCATGGGTCGGCTTGCTCTTCTGTCCTGCAGCATGTAACATTCTTCACAGGACCGTGTTTCTTCAAAACATTTTGCACGCATTAGTGAAGGAGAGAGGCTGGACCCTACGCTGAGGCTGAGACACTGCCGCCGGCCGGGATGCTCTCAGAGCCAACTGAGATGCTGCGCCGTGGAGGCCGGGCAGGGGACATGGAGCAGCCCCTGAGCTGCTTCATGCTGAAGCAACTCTCTTTTCATGTTGGAGAGGTTTACACCAAGCCAGCGGACCTTCCTGAAGCGGCCTGGAGAAGACCCACAAAGATGTCTCTGTTTTGGGGCAGGAATAGGCAACCTGCAGCACTGGGGTGTGTTTGACAGTGTCCGTCTGCAGCTGGAGAGATCCCTGTGCATCCTCAGGAGCATCCAGCTGCTCATAAATCACACTGTTTTGTGGTGTGTGGAGGAAGAGGAAATGAATGAGGCTCTCAAGGGCTTTTTGAGAGCTTCACAGCACATGACTTTCTCATATTACATCTGGTGGCATCCCATGATGAGCTCCAGTTCTCCCAGAAAGACAAATAAAAATCCGATTTTGCAGTTACGTTCAAAAACTGAAAAGTGTAACTGTGAAAATCTCTGCAGTTCACAAAATTTCTTTTTTTAAAATTTCAGGATTTGGGGTTGTCTGACTCCCATTTTTGTGTTTTGAGTCATTTGAGTAAAAGCCCTAACAGAGATGGAGGAGCCGGAATTCAGCAGGAGGGTTCATACAGAAGGCCCCAGGGTGGGCGACAGTGGTGAAACAGAGGGGTTAAATATGGAAACCAATGGATTTAATAAATTGATTAAAGCTGATTAATTCCCTGGCCTGGGTATGGATCAGTTCAACAGCCTGATCTCGGTAACCGGT
Source organism: Vanellus vanellus (assembly GCF_965231255.1). Classification (NCBI taxonomy): domain Eukaryota; kingdom Metazoa; phylum Chordata; class Aves; order Charadriiformes; family Charadriidae; genus Vanellus; species Vanellus vanellus. The sequence continues at coordinate 506,844 of NC_138923.1, forward strand.
GATTTCCCGGCAGTTCTGCAAAGCTCATTCCTGCTCCCCGGGCAGCCCTGGGTTTGCCGGAAGGAGATGAGCCCGGATGCTGGAGGGCTGTCGGGAGGCGGAGGCCGAGGGAAAGCATACTCCCAGTGGTGTTTCCCCAAAGTGGGAGCCATCAGCAGTTGGGAGATATCTTCCACCCGGTGCCCAGATGTCAGCGGGTTCGGGGTGGGATCCCACAGGGCTTGGGCAGCAGGGGCAGGCAGGGCTGCTGCCTGGAGGCAGCCCAGGGCAGCTGCTACAGGCTGGGGAGTGATACACAAGAGGAAGGTCTCACTGGGCCGAGCCTTGGCCAAAGGGTCACGGTACCCACTCTCCTGCCCTTGTGCTGCAGCGGGTCCCTTCGCTGCCACCCCTGCCGACAGGTCCGTGCAGCCAGCCAGGCACATCCCAGGCTGCTCTGGGCACCTCGCGCTGCCTGCCCTGCCGCAACAGTAGGAAATGAAGTCTGTCCTGGGTGTGCCATCACGTGTCCTGTGAGTGCCATCACGTGTCCTGTGAATGCCATCACATGTCCTGCGAGTGTCGTCATCTCCCCTGCCTGTGCCGTCATCTGCCTGTACCAGCATCTGTCATGCCTGTGCCATCACACTGGCATGGCTCTTCTGGACACAAGGGGTCCTGCTGCCCGGATCTGTGACAGCTTGAGGCAGGAATGATGACAGCCCATGACCTCCCCAGTGCCCTCCTTCAGAGGGGGTTTGTGCTCCTCCCTTCGCCACCGAGGACTCGGAGCCCTGGAAGCACGTGAGAAATGACTTACTGAGGTCACTCAGAGCTGAGCTTTGATGCCACTTGGCAGTGCAGTGGGTTTTCGGCTAAGTCAGCAGTGTGACAGTGGGATGTCCTTGTCCTGGAACAAAGGATGCTCTCCCACTCTCGGGACCAGCATGGGTGTCTTCGAGTCACCTTCTGCCCTCTAGCAGTCGGCTGGCTGGGGTGGAACACTGGAAGCCCACCAGGCAGGGAAGGATGTGTCTGCCCATGCACCAGTTTGGTGGGGAGAGGATGGGAAAATGCCATTTGGACTAAGGCTGGGAAGAGAAAGCACATCATGGTCAGCTGGGGCTGGAGCAAGCCCTGGTGCTCTGGCAGAGGAAAGGGCTCTCCAGAGATTTCTTGTTGCATTTTGGGGTGTGGAAAGGACTGGAAACATGCCCGCTGGCTGGAGGGTGATCCTCAGGGCTGTGTGCCTCTACACAGAGACAGTAGCCATCTATCAAAAGGAAACTCCATTATTAGGGTGAGAGACAACACTACTAATACACTTAAATTTAGAAATTGCTAAGCTGGGCAGCCAGGCTGACAGGGGTCTGTCCAGGGCTGGGTGCACCCGCAGGTACGGGGCTCTGAGCTGCTGTGCTGGGGCTGCTTCACAACTTCTGCTGGAAAACAGTAGGAAAAGGGACTGGCAGAGCCAGGAGTCCAGATGGGATGCCTCCCCAGTGCAGAGCTTTCCCCAGAAGGACCGTGGCACAGGGAGGGGGTGGGATGCTGCGGGACAGCTCTGCTGGCCATCCCCAACCTCGTGGGGAGGCCACCAAGGATCCTCAGCCTGCATTGGGAGTCTACGTTTTATTAAAGCCAAAGAAGAGGAGAGACCCCTCCTTTCCCTCGACGTGAGTTTCCAGTGTGAGGTTTTGGATCCAGCAAGTGCAGTTTGATGACAAAGATTTGAAGGAGCAGTCAACCTGGGACAGGACAGCTTCTCCAGCTGCAGCACTGCGCAACGGCATCGAGGGACATGATTACGCCTCTGTAAGTAGGAACCCTCCACGGGATGCTGGTCCTCAAAACTAGCTGCAAGCATCTGAGGAAAGCAAAATTATCTTGCTTGGTGCAAAATGGGATTGGGCTGAACTGATACCTTCCTGCATCTCTTCCCAGAGCTTGGCAAAAGGATGCTGGAGCAGTGTCACCTCGCTGGGCTGGGGCATGCTATTGCATAGCTGCAGGATGGTGATGGGAAGGTGGCTTATGCCCTAACAGAGATAGTCCTAGCTCCCGAGCTAGCTGCTGTGGCACGGTGGGAGGGCGGTGGTTGCACAGAGCCCTCCAGTCCTCCTAACATGTTAGTTTTGTCCCTAAAACCTCTAGGGACTTGTGGGAACCTCAGAACAGAGAATTTCTCCATGCAACAGCAATGGGAAAAGAGCAAATTCATTGCACAGGAGAGCTAATGGAGAGATGCTATACAAACCACGTACCTCCAGGTTACCTGAATTCTCTTTGTGGATCAATGCAATAACCAAGAATGGAGAAACAGGTCCTGTTTGGACCTTCAAGGGGCAAAATTCCTTATGTAACTGGGTTAAATGTAGATCACTGGGGAATAAGAGACCGCTTCAGGTCAGGAAGTGGTGTGGATTTTGGGGGAAAGTGGATTGCAGCACTTGCACACACCCCCAGGCGGAGGAGGCATGGCTGTGGGCATCCCAATGCCCCCCCTCCTCCCCCCGCCATGCTCTGCTTGCCTGCTGCTGCCCACAGGGGCATGTTTGCAGTGGCCCATGGTCCTGCTCACCTCCGAAGTGCGGGAAGCTGAGCCACAGCCCTGGCAGGGACTCCCCCACAGCTGCCCCCAACAGCCCCCTGCTTGTTCAGAGCCCCTCTGATGCTCCAGCGGGGGCCCAGCAGAGATAGCCTGCGTGTTTCGGCATCCTGCACGGGAGCCCATCCTTGCTGCGGCTCTGCATGAGGAAGGCAGTGGTGGCCATGGGCCACCCAGTGCAGCGAGCCTCCTGCCCCGAAAGCCAGGGCAAGGGGTCAACCTCCGCATCACCCAGCTGCTCACCGGTGCTGGCCATGGGGCTGGTGTTCGTGGTGGGGAGCTGAGGTGGTTCAAAATGTGGTTTCTCACTTATGCTTGAAGGCCCTGGGTAGCATTGGCCAGTTTTAAGAAAAGTGGCAAGCAGTTGCCTGCTTTATTCCAAGCAGAACATAATTTCCCCCTCTGTCCTGCCAGCTCTGTCCCCACCCCACCACCATGCCCTCTCTCCTGCTGAGGATGGGGATCAGCCCCACGGGCAAGGCTGCCCACGTGGGTCTGTGCATGGTGCGCCTTTCCTTCATGGTGTGTGCTTCCGTCCTGCCCACACACCCCATCCCTAAAGAAAGGTGAACCCACGGCGGCTGCACCGAGCCAGTGGAATGCAACCATGGCCCCGGGGTTTCACACGCCGGCATACCTCCACCCTAGGACCATGGCACGGGGGAAGGATCCTGTGCTGGGATCCGCAGCCTCATACCATGAACATGGGGAAGCGGCTCCACCAGGTGCTTTGCCACAGCCACGGAGCCGATGGCACAGGATGCCCTCCAGCCCATGGTGGCTCCTCACTGCAACGCCTGCCCTGCCAGGAGCAAGCACCCTGTGGCCAGACGTCTCCCGGCCCTCTGCCCTGTAACGAGAGGGCTCCTGGAGAGGCAGCCAGGGAAAACTGGTGGGGCTTTTCTGAAGAAGCCGACTATTTCCTGGCTGTTTGGTGCCAGGGCAACAGGGACCAGATCCTGTCCCATGGGAGCCCCCCCGAGCTGGCAGCGCAGAGACGTTGTCCTGGGAAACAGGAGAGAGAAAAGGTTTTAGAAAGTAAGGCAAGAATGGAGATTTGTGCTTGGGTTTGATCTTCCTTCCAGGCAAGCATCCTTGCCAGGATGAGGATTATAGCCTTGGATACACTGGGATCCTTCCAGTCCTGGAACGCTTCAGTGCCTGTAAGGGGAAAAGCTCTGGGCGCGAAGCCGAGGTTCGAGTGCATTGGGGAGCTCCCACCCGTGGGCTGTTGATGCAAAGCCACTGGCTCAGCAGGAGCTGCCCTCAGTCACACTTTGGTTTGTTGCACCCCCTTATTTTTTACCTCTACCCATGGAAACGCTGGTTGGATTTGCAGTCTTGTTGCCCACAGACTCAAAAAAAAACAAACCACAAAATACCTTGCCTGTGTGGGCTGTGCCTTGCTTGATGCTGGAGACCAGTGTGGGCACCCCCGGCTATTTTGGACCGGCGCTCGCTCCCCTCGCCAGACCTTGCCTGGTTCTCGCCGTGTTGGTGACACCGTGCAGGTGGAGATGTGGGTGGGTGCATCCTGGACAAAAGCATCCTTCTGGCCCTGGCTAGACACATCTCTGCTGGGCTGAGGGATTCCCCAGCGGGACAGGCTGCTGAGAGGTTTTTCCAGTACCTCGTACAATTTTGGGACTCCCCCATGAAAGGCAATGAGACACTGGGGAGAGAGAGAGCACCAGCAGTTTGGGAAGCCCCGATACCCAAGTCCTTTGGTTGGTGCAGGACTCAGCCTGCCTGGAGGTCCCTGGGGAAGGGACAGCTCTGGGCTGGCGGGGTGGCTGGCCTGCGCTGGCCTGAGATCTCAAAAAACTACACCTGATTTCTCAGCCGAGTCCCCAGGCTTGGGTCAGTCCAGTTCCCTATTCCAGTGAGAACTGCGGAGCTTGGCCAGGCTGAGCCCTGGGGACTGGGAGCAGGTTACAATCCCTCCGCCTGGCTGTGGGTCCAGTGCTGCTCCCAGGCAGGACTGGGATTGGGACTGGGATTAAGGTTAGGGTTGGGATTAAGTTTAAGGCTGGGATTGAGAGCAGGGCTGGGGGACTTCCCCTCCCATGGATGACAGCACAGGGCCCTGAGAGAAGTCTCAGCCCGGCCTGTGACCAAGGAGCGAGTCCCTGCCCTTGTCCCTTGTTCACCCACCGCTCAAGAGCTGCCCATGAAGCTCCTGCTGGGGACACCTTCACAGCCTCCCGCCATCCTAAATGTGCTGCTGGCTGCCACAGGGACTGTGCTGTTCTCCAACCAGTCCCTCTCTCTACCTGCTGTTCCTTGCCCTGAGTGCCTCTGCAGAGTAACCAGGGCACCCACTGCCCTCCTGTGCTCCCCTGGGAGCAGACAGGGACTGCCCTGGGGCTCCTCCCAGTGGGGCTGAGATGAGTGTTTTGCTTTAGCAGCTCTCGAGTGCATCGTGGGACTGCTGGTGGATTGCTCATGGCTGGCCCACACCGGTGGTTCATCCTAATCCCAAGATCATTGAATGCTCCTGGATGCATCTCCACTTGCTGTTGGCCAAGGAGCTTGCAGATGGGCGCAGAAAGCCCAGTCCCTAATCCCTCCCTTTGGATCTCGGCCCGTTGCATTGTCTCCAGGCTCATTCTGTTCTTCCTGTTATTTCCCAACCACATATGGAGCTGCAGTGCCGCCCACCAGTGCTCTCAAACGTGCTTGTCCATGTTTAATGAAGGCATTGAGAAGCACTGAGCCCCACCACCAGCAAACTCACCATCCCCAGGTGCCATCTCCCAGGGCCAGCCAGCAAGTCCCTTCTCTTGCTCCAGTTTCCCCACTAATCACTCGTTCAACCCAGGCAGCCCTCACCCAGGTGGCTCCAGGTCAGGTGCTTTTGTTGGAAGAGGTGGATTAGAAAAAACTTCTCTCCTTTGTCCGGGAGAGCAGCTCTCCTGCACTGCTGGGTGAGTAACGCGCTCCCCACCTTCTCCTCTTTGTTCCCCACCTGCCACTTTGTCCCCAGTGAATATTTCAGCTGCGAGTCCCCTGGGGTGGGGACAGGCCCAGCGGGGACGCTGCTATCAAAGCAGGCTACCTAAAATTTCACCGTGTGCCTCTATCCCTGGGGACGCTCAAGGCAAGACGGACAGATGGAGAGCAGCCCTGTGTGTGAAGGACTTGGGGATACGGGTGGACAAAAAGCTGGACATGAGCCGGCGAAGAGCAGACAAGGCACCGGGGGCATGAAGCCCCCATGAAGCATGAAGTGGGATGCCAGAGGCACCGGACAGCCTTGCTGTCCACTGGAGCACAGGGCGCTGAGACCTGGCCTTGCTCTTCCTCCGCCCCTGCCTTGCTGTGCAGCTCGATGACAACACGGAGTGTGGCAGGGTGCAGGGAGGCAGTAGAAGGCAGGGTGGCAGGGTGGCAGAGGTGACAGGGCAGCAGGACAACCGGGCTGCGCCAGGCCGGCTCCCCACGCAGCTGCTTGTGCATCCAACCTGCTCGTTCAGGCAGATCCTTTGCTTCACAACCTGGAGTCCCGCAGAGGTGACATCTGTGCCAGCTTTGCGTTCCTGGCATCCGAAATCCACGTGTCCCTGGTTTCCTCAGACAAACAAAGCTACGCTCTCCTTCCCATGGCATCGGGGGATCCCTCGCTCCATCTTCCATCGCAGAGAAAGCCCTCCCTGCACCTCACTTTCTTTTTCCCACTGAATTTGTTCATTCCTGGAGCTCATTTCATGCTCCTTGCCAGGCAGTGCCCACCTGGGGTGGCCACCCTAGTGCAGGCGCCTGCTCCTCCTCGGGGACGCGGCTGAGCTCTCCCTGTCAGTGGCCAGGGCTGCCTGCACGGTGCGGGCAGAGGTGCTGCCACCCTGCCCTGCCTGCTCTCCTGCCCGGTGGGGCCTCCTGTAAACGGGGCGTGATGAGAAATGGCTGCTCGTGGCAGCCTCCCCTCGCTGGGACCGAAGCGGCCAGCGTCTGACCCTGAACAGGCTAAACTCGGGACAGCGGAGTCGGTGTGCTCCCCGCCTGAACGCACCCTCGCGGGGATATTTCTCCAGCTGTACATGGGTCATCCACGTGGCTGGCATTGCCCTTGCGTGGCTGGGAGCATTTCCAGCCCAACTCGCCCCAGCTCTTGGCTCCTCCCAGTTTGTGCTGGAGGTTGAGTCTCCTGAGACACCAGTGATGGGGCAGGGCTGGGCACAGGCTTCCTCAGACCTCGGCTCAATTCCCCCCCCACCACCACCCTGTGCGGCTGGGCAGAGGGTGGCAAATGTGACCCCGTGCAGAGGAGGAAGAGCCCCTCTTGCAGTGGGAAGGGATGCAAACCCCCTGCTCCATGCCGCATACGGGCTACCTGGGAACAGGGAGGCCAAGTCTGCGCAAGACCAAGGTATGGAAGACACTCACAGCTCCACTCAAATCCCGGTAGGTTCCCACCACATAAGTAACTGCCTGCCAGAAAGGGTCTTACTTCAAAGTCCCCAAAAGCAAAATAAGGATGAGGAGCACAGAAAGGACCATCCCTACCCCCACAGGGCTCTCCCAGCCCCATCTCTGCTCACTACCAGAAGAGATTTGTAGTTCCTTTTCAGTCTCTGAAGACCTCTTCTCACTGCTTGTCTAGTCAAAAAGACAAACAGGAGGCTTGGCAGATATTAAGAAAGGGATTAAGTGCAATCCAGAGAAGATCTTTCTACTTCTTTGTTAATCCCTGGTGCGGCTATACCTGTCAGGTTGCAGATGTGTGCCTCAAAAATATTGGACACATGAGAAAGGTGGCAAGGAAAGTGAGAAATAGGCAGGTATTTCCCCATGGAAACTTGAGAAGAGCCTTAAAGTCAGCAGTGATGCAGGAAGGCAGTGGAAATGATGCTCTGCAGATCCTCAGAGCCAAGGCTATGGTCTCCTGCGGTATTAGCAGCAGCAGCAGTAAAGGGGAATAATTTTTTCACATAAATCAGTATACTAATGTCTCAGAATTGATCGACACAGGTTTTCCAGAGGTTAAATGCTTGATGAATTGAAGTGAGGAGGTAGACACACCTGCAAACACTCACAGGTTGAACACAGCGGTCCTGCGGAGAAGCCCTGCACTGCAGTGATGGGCACCGGCCAGGCAAGGGTCACTCTTTGTGCCTCTATTTACCCATTTTCTTCCCCAGACTCTGCTTTGGACACTGCTTTGGGGGACAAAACTGGAGCTCGTGCCTGGCGGGACCTCCAGCGGCAGAGCCTCTGCGACACAGCAGCACGTCGGGGCCAAGGGCCCCCAACCACAAGCCTTTGGCACAGGCTGGGCCCCTCGAGCGCCTCTGCACACTGGTACCGCGGCGGTGGCGGGGAGCTCTGCGGAAACCCCAGCGCTGGGGCAATGCGTGTTCCGTGCAGGGCAGCTGTGAGCGGCAGAAGAAGTGGCTTGCTTTGAAAAAAACCTAAAAAGTGAGACAGGCTGCAAGCAGCTGAAGTGTGACCCTCCAGCCTGCAACCCAGCTGGGTTGGAAGCTGCGTCCTCCTTCAGCCTCCTCTCCTTGGTGATATCTCCTTGTTTATTATTTTGTTCACTGTTTTATCCCTCTGTGTAAGCAAGCTCAGAGCCAGGGGCCCAACCTTCCTTGGCTCGTTGCTCTACGTGGAAACACATTACATTATTCACTTGTGACCATATTAAAAACAATCTCAATATATATCTGGACTCCTCAGGGCTGTCACAAACTCCTTGTAATGATTAAAAGCAGTAATATATTCATAGCTTTGGGTGAGACACTTCCTTGGAGCTTTTTGTTACTCAGGGTGTTCTCACATCCTACTGAACCCATTTCTGGGCTAAGCCCCGGGGCAAGGGTGATGCTTTGGTGGGGCAGGATGGGGCTGAGTCCTGGGTCAAGGACAACGCCTGGTGGGGGGAGAGGATGGGACTGATCCTGGGCACAGAGGCTATGCCTGGGGAGGAGGGACAGGTTGGGGCTGAGCCAGAGGTGGAAGTGAGCAGGACAAGGCTGATCCCAGGGCAGGAGTGATGCCCACGGGTGGAGATGGGGCTGATCCTGGGGCAGGAGTGATGCCCGCAGGTGGAGATGGGGCTGATCCCGGGGCAGGAGTGATGCCCATGGGGGGAGATGGGGCTGATCCCGGGCAGGGGCGATGCCCGGGGCGGGGGGGGGGGGGGGCGGGGAGGACGGAGCCGAGCCCGGGGCAGGGGCAGCCGCGGGACCCGCAGCCCGGGGCCGGCCCCCCGCAGCCCGACGGAGCCCGGTGTCCCGCCCGGGTGGGCCGGGGCGGCGGTGACTCAGCCGGGAGAGGCGGGCGAGGAGGAGGAGGAGGAGGAGGCTGCGGGGGAGGAGGAGCAGCAGGAGCCGCCGCAGCCGCCGCGGAGCCGCTCACCTGCCCCTGCTCCAGCCCCGCCATGGCCCGCCGGGTCGCCGCCGTCCTCCTTCTCCTTGCCCTCGGCTGCCTCCTGGGCATCCTCCTGCTGTGCCTCGGCTCCGGGGACACGCGGGGCCCGCCGGGCTTCAAGGTGAGCGGGGCCGGCACCGGGGGCACCGGGCACGGAGGGGACCGGGAACAGCGGTCACCGGGGGTACCTGGGCTACCGGGGGCTGAGGGAGCCGCTGTGGGCATCCTGATCTGCGGGATGCCCGGTGCGGGAGAGCCTCCGGCATCCAGGGGATCCCCGGCGTCACGGGAAGCCACCCGGGGCTGGGGGAGGGGGGGTGTCCCCGAGCTGCGGGGTGGGGGTGGCAGGGTCCAGCAGCGAGGCACCGAGCCCCCCCCCCCCCCCCCCCGACTGTGGGGACACCCAGCTGCCCAGCCCCACAGCCTCAGACCTGCTCTTCGAGAGAGGAATCTTTTGGACACACTAAAAAATAGCGGTGGCATGTCTGGCTGCGCCTCCCCCGAGCGAAAGCAGCCGTGTCAGCATCTGCTCCCGCGGCTGTGTCGGGGGCCGGGGTCCCCCTGCGCACCCCAGTGTCACCCTGCGTTCCTGGGCTCCAACTGCATCGTCTGAGCCAGCGCTGCCGCAGGAGAGATGCACTTCCCTATGAAAACAAGCTGCGTTTTGTTTCTTTTTCATTGTAAATTCAGATGCTGAAAGAAGTTCCCAACCAATTTCTTGTTGGCCAAGTCCCCCAGTTGACTCTCTTGCAGCCCAAGTCTTTTGTTTTAAAAAAGTCTTTTTGGGGGTTGGTTGGTTGGGTTTTTTTGGTTGGTTTTTTTTTGGTGTTTTTTTTTTTTTTTTCTAGTGACAGACGGATCTATTCCATGGGGAGCAGGCTCTTGTCCTGGGAAATGGTTCATCCAAAACCCCCTTTTTCTCCTCCCAAGCAATTGTCTTGGAAACTTTCTGAGCCAGCCTGAATGCCAGATGTGTTGCCTTCTCTCCGGGTTTGTCAGATGTAATGAAGATTAGGTTGAGAAAATGAGCTGGCTTAGCCAAGATGATATTCACTGCTGTTAGTATAACTAGCAATGATTAACTCTTTCCCTGTAACACCTTTTTTTGCCGTGCATTGCCACGTGCTGGGGCGTATTGAGCAGTGCCTGCAGCTGGTTTCAAAACGGATTTTCTCTTTGCACATAGGGGAATTAGGCGGATTGCTGCTGAAAGCCCTATGTGCTGGGAAGTCTTTTCTCCTCCTGGTTCCAAGCTGGAGATTTGCTTTTAAGCCAGGTGCATTCCCAGAAATCTAGTTTTTGAGCCTTTTTGTGCTTTTTCCCTCTCCGGGTGGTAGTACCTTCCAGTCTGCAGGCAGCGGTGAGGTTTGGGGCTGAGAATCCCCGAACGCTCATGTGGGTCCTGGCCCTGCTCCACCTGAGGCTGCACCGCCCGGCCCTGGGACCTGAGGTCTTGCATCTTTCCTGGATGTGCCAAACACATGTGAGGTGCAGCGCGGTGTGTGTGGTGAGGCACTGCCCACCGGAGCTCAGCACCGGTGCAACGGCAGTGCCTGTTCCCATGGGGCTGGCACCAGGAAGGCAGCGAGGAGGTTTGCTCTTTCACAAAGGTCGGGGCTGTTCCGGGGCTGCAAAGCTTTGTCTTAATCTAACTCAGCCCAAAATATGCTGACATGATTTAGAGGAGGTTGGTCCTGCTTTGAGGGACCCCGGGCACATCCTCCCCACCCGCCTGGGAAAGGCACGGTCCTTGCTGGTTCAGTCGATTGTAGCAGCAGCTGCTGGGTGATAGCACTGTTCACTGCTGAGCTACAGCTCCACATCTTCCCTTTCCAGCTCCTTTGCTTGGAATATAGCCCTAAAAATACCCTGGATTCTTTATCTTGCTGCCAGAGGGAGTGATCCCAGGAGTGCGGCGTTTTCCTTCCCTCGTGGGTCTGCAGCGGAGTGTAGAGCACCGCTGCCTGATAGCTCGGAGCTGTTCCCTTCTCTTGACAACCCTTCTTTTGGCAAATCTTTTCACTGGCCGTTACAAAACCCGCTGGGCTTTTTCTCTACCAGCCATCCCAGGGGAACTGTAGCTCCTAAGGTGGGAAGGAAAGTCATCATAACCCACTGCAGACCTGAGGGTCCCACAGATCTCACTGTCCTCAAAGGAGGTGGGGCGTTGTGGGACTGGGCTGAGCCCCTGCTGCACTGTGGGGCCGCCCAGAGAGCCTGTGGGGTGGGGAGCTGGAGGCTCAGGCACAGCCATGGGGCATGGTGCCATGCTGCAGCGAGTTGGGCAGTTCTCAGCGTCTCCCTCTGCCTCCTCCCCTGGTGTGTGGGATGTTTCTGGGCAGAGCCGTGCACTCACCAGGAGACATGAGCCCTACTCCTGTCTTCGCTGCCCTGTGGCCTTTGGGGACATCCCTGCCCTCTGTGTCCCCTCTGCGGGGGCTTCAGGACTGAGCAGCCCTGGCTTGGGCTGGGCTGAGCGGTGCTGTGGTGGGGCAGAACCTATGGGGCCATGGGTGACCAGGACACAGTGGGGCTGGGGCAGCACAGGGACATTGTCCCAGTGAGAGGCCGCACTGGGGATCCCCGTGTCCCCCAGCCCTGCAGAACCACCAGGATCTGCTCAGGGGATCCTGTTGTCAGAAAAATCCATCATCCCTGTGCTACCAGGAGATGCTGGGGTTGTGGACTGTCCCACGGGCTGGGGCCAGGACCACGAACATGTGTGCAATGCCCCGCCAAACCCCGAGGCACCAGCAGCTGAGCGTGCTGGGGCAGATGAGAGTGATGGTGGGAGCCAGGCACCAGCACAGGAGTGTGCCAGGACATCCTTGTGTCCCTCCAGCCCTCATTTCCAGCCTGCTCGTTGGCAGGCATGGGACACATCAGCTGGAAGAGCTGAGGGCAGTGCTTACATTGCGAATCACTAATGAGATGGGCTTTCAGCTGTGTTTCTCCCTCCCTGGGCTTCCTGTCTGTAGGGCCCCTGCAGATGAGCTGCCTGTGCCACCCACGTGGCTGTGAGCCCACAGCTTGGCCACGGGTGGAGCCCGCATGGCAGCTCGCTCTGCGCTGGGTGATGCAGTGGCTTCGATGCCCGGGCAGAGGGGCTGGGACAGGGACAGGAGCTGGGACAGCGGCTGGTCCCATCACAGCCCTACTGTGGGTGGCCCCATCCCCGATTCCTATGCAGGTGCTGGAGGCGTGTGTGCACCCTAGGGTCTGGAGGAGGGGACGGGACCTCTCCTTCATCCCTGCGGACCCTCTTGGCCATCCAGGTCTGCCTTAGCCCCTGTGTGCACACGCGCCTGTGCACGTGGCTCCCACCCCTGCTCACTGCCACCAGCGCCACTGGGGAGGACGGGACAGGCTGGGGTGCAAAACCCCGTGTCCCCTGGGAGCGGGGCAGAGGGGGGTGGCGCGAGGCAGTGGTGGCTCCTCTCATGCCGGCAGCCAGGGAGCCAGCCGTGGCGTCGGCGGCTGGCTGGGCGCCGGGCACTCCCTGCGCCTGGCAGCGTCCACCGCGCTGCGGCGGTTCATGTTGCCGCATGTCATTACCTCGGCTGGGCCTGAGCGCTGCTGCCTCCACCACTGGGGCCAGGCCACCACTGGTCAGGGGGTCCCACAGACCATCCCTCGCTGTCTCAAAGACCATCTTTGCTGCTCCACACCTGGCAGCGATGGGCTCTGCCCACCCGGACGCCGGATCCCAAAGGAGACACCCCCACCCCGACCCACTGGCGTTGGCAGCAAAAGGGCACCAGAACGCGCTTGCGTGGGGCGGCTGGTTCTGCAGCCTGCCCCGATGCTGTCACTGTCACCCTAAATGTGACACGTCCGCGCGGTGCGGGGTCGGCGCCCCTCGCTGCCAGCCACCCTGCGCTGGTGGCAGAGCCACAGTTGCAGCCATGTGTGCTCCGCTTCCCCGGGCCTGAGCAGGCAGTGCCGCTGCCCCAGGCACGCACGCACCGACACGCGTGCCCGCAGGGGTGCACGCTCGCATGCATGCCCACGCAGACCCACGCGTGCACACCCGCCTAAATGCACGTCTGCAGAGACAAACATGCACCCACGTGCACAGAAACGCGTCGGCACACCTATGGGCCTGTGCACCCCACTCGTGCACACCCACGTGCACACACCTCCCCACACCTCCACGCCTCGATGTACACTCGCGTGCATATGTCCACGCACACCCCTCCCACGCACACCCACCCCTGCAGGCACAAACACCACACGCACACATACATGCACGCACATCCATGCACATGTGCACCTACATGTGTGCATGCTGCTCCCACCGGGCTGTCCCCACCCCTGCGGTGTTCCCGGTGCTGCGGGTCATCCTCACTGCCTCCTGCTCCAGCATTTCTTAGCTCCTGCCACCCCACAGGTACCCTGGTCTCCAGCCTCGTCCCCTTCCACAGGCTGCAGCCACCCCCCCCCATGTCATCCCGGGGCTGGAAACCCCTCCCGGTGTCCCGGCTGTGCTCAGCCTCGGGTTTGGGGGTGACTTGTCCGTTTGGGGACAGTGTTGTCACCCTGCTAATGCTAATGTCACTTCAGGTGATTTCTGGAGTGGTGCAGACATGGGGTGGTGCCCTGTGAGGACACCAGGGACATCTGCATGGTGTCCGCAGGATGCCAGGGGACACACGTGGCAGAGGCGGGCAAGGGGTCTGCTGGGGTTGGACCCCGGCCCCGGGGACACCTCACGGAGATGCCAGCACCCGCTCGTGAGGGCTGGGACAGTGAAGGCGACATGCCGAAAGGACCATGGGGTGGGAGCTGGTGGTGACATGGGACAGGCAGCTTTGCTGGGGCAGCCTCAACATCCTTTATTGCTTGTGCTTTGCCTGGTGGGTGATTGCCCATCCGTCCGGGGGTGCAGGCGGTGCCCACGGGGCCCCGGGGCAGGCGAGGCAGAGGGTGCTACAGCGAGGAGGGCCTGGGGGGATACTCAGTGCCAGGGGGGACATGGCCTGTGGCACACTGAGCCAAGGAGGGGGCTGAGAGCCCCTCGAGGCTGCCCAGTGCACTGACCCCAGCACCCAGCCCAGAAATGGCCCAAACTGGGGATCCTTCTCCCCAGCTTTGTGCTTTGGAGCATCAGCTGCGGGGCAGGGGGAGGCTGTCAGAGCTCCCCCCCTCCTCCTCTCTGCAGCATTCAGCATCACCAGGAGCTGCTCCCCTACACCAGTGCTGTGGCACGCCGGCCGCAGTCTGGCCGCAGAGGGGAATTCTCCACCGGTTCCTAGCTTTTGGCCCAGAACATGGGGCAAGCCACTGACAGTTAATGGGAGCCGGGGGAGGCTGGGGGGTCACCCACTGGAAATGGTTCCCTGGGGGAGCAGGGGGCACTGCTGGTATGGGGCCATGGGTTCACGTGGGAATGGGAGGACCCATTTAAAGCGGGGACTCCAGGCGTCCCTGCCTGTGCCCTGACACTTTATTTCTTCTGCCTGAGCTGGCCAAAACCCAACCCTGCAGCCACCAGGGCTGGAGCCCGCCCTGCGGCTGGTGGGAATGGGGACAGGGATGGGGACAGGGATGGGACCAGGGACACCCAGCAGGCAGGGCTGAGGTGGCTCCTGCATGCTGGGCAGGGAGAGGAGCTGCCTGCTCCAGCCCAGGGCCTCCAGGCGGGTACCGGCAGGGCTGGCAGCAGACAGAGCCTTCGTAGGAGCCAGGTTTAAGCCTCAAGGGGTTTCACCCCCAGAGATGTTCAGCTGCTTTCCACACGCACACCCCCTCCCCAAATTTGCAGCCTCCTCTCCAGCAGCGAAGCAGCTCCAGCAGGGCGCGGATGGGGCCAGCGCAGGCAGCCCCGAGCCCCTGGGTGATGGCGGGGGGGGGGTGATGGGCAGAGGGGTCCGACTGGGGGGGGCTGAAGGCAGTACAGGGCGTCCCCTCCCTGGGAGCTGGGTAACCTTGTTTGGCAGGAGGGAGCGGGGTTATTTATAGCCGGAGAATGGCAGAGCCATACAAGGGCAGGAGGGATGAGGTGCCTGGCTGCCCTTCTTTGGCGAGCTGCATCCCTGAGGGGCCACTCCCAGGTGTTGTCCCCATGTCCCCCTCCCCGCTGGCCCCAGGGACCCCCTGGCACGGCTCAGCACAGGTGCCCACTGGCCACGAGTGATGCTGTGGGGAGACAGGAGCAAGCGGGGGTGTGGGGGGCGCTCGAGGAGGCAAGGGGGTCCCTATGCCCAAAATGCCAGACCCCCTGTGCTGTGTCCGGCGGTGTCTGGGGGTGGCTGGTGTCCCCGGCGGGGGAGAACACCCGCTCCCAGCCGCACCCTGGGCAGGGGCCCGCGCAGGCAGATGTGGGCAAGGCCATGGCCATGCTGGGCTGAGCAGCGCTCGCCACTGCTGGATGATGCTCCCGAAGCTGCTGGGGAGGGCACTGGCAGGGCAGGATCGGCTGGGTACAGCGGGTTGTTGAGCCCCAGTGCCTTCCCTCAGGGTGGTCTGGGGCAGCTGGGGGGGTCTCCAGCCTCTGGCCTGACCCGCTGCCTCCCCCTCCCCACAGTATGGCATCGTGCTGGACGCCGGGTCCTCCCACACGGCCATGTTCGTCTACAAGTGGCCTGCAGACAAGGAGAATGACACCGGGGTGGTCAGCGAGCACAGCATGTGCGACGTGAAGGGTAAGGGCTGTCCCAGTCCCCGGGAGCCGGTGGCTGGTGGCAGGGCCCGTCAGGTCCCCTGCGGGCAGATCGTGACCATGCAAAGTGCCCCTGCCATGCTCAGCTGCCTCCCTGTGTACTCACCAGTGCAGTGAGGTGTTTTAAGGGGTCCACCTCTGTTCCCTAAACCTCCCCCATCTCCCCCCAAGGCTTGAAGCTGTGCATGATTGTGGTTTATCTTTTCCTGGCATGCACTGAACCACCAGGAAACAATTCAGCTCCCTGCCTAGCCCAGCGAGGGATGGTGTTTTTTTTTTCTCTATTTAAGCAACCTTTCCCCATCTGTCAGGCAGTGGGGGATGCGGCGGGGGCCGGGAGATGTGGCTGGACTCTGGGTGGCTCCATGCCCACCGAAACCTGCAGCACCTGCCTTTTGAACAGCCTGGGAAGGGCAAAGCTGCCCACTGAGAGTCTTCCCACCGAACATCTTCCCACCAAGCACCTTCCTACCATCTGCAGGGAGCAATGCTGTTTCCTCTCCCCAGGTCCTGGCATCTCCAGCTACAGCTCCAACCCTCCGGCTGCCGGGACAAGCCTGGTGCACTGCCTGAACCAGGCTCTGAGAGACGTGCCCAAGGACAAGCACGCGGGCACCCCCCTCTACCTGGGTGCCACGGCCGGCATGCGCTTGCTCAAGTGAGTGCTTGCTCTGGCCATGCCAGCTGCCTGGTCTCAAATGCTGCGGGGGGGGGGGGGGGGGGCCTGCCATGTCACCCTGCCATCTCACCACCCATGATGGGTGGAGATGGCAGAGGACAACTCCAACATCTCCCCTTTGCCAGGCAAAGCTCCTAACCCTCCCAGCTGCCCAGCTCCATGTCCCTTGCAGAGGTACTTGGGCCTTCCAGAGCAGGAGATGCTCTACAGGGCACAGCCAGCACATCCCTGGCTGGAAAGAGGCCAGCGTGGGGCCAGCACTGGGATTAACCCACCTAGTCTTTTTGGCGAGCCAGGAGGAATGTCCCCCTGTACCCATTGCCATTACCCCCTGAAAAACACACAGAGGAGGGAGTCGTGCCCACCTCACCCAGCCACGGGGTATGGCCGAGGAGGGAGATCACCTCCATCCCTGCTGCCTGCCTCCTTCTCCAGCAGAGAGAAGGGGAATTAGGGGAGTATTTTCAGGGGGACATCGCTACAGGCACTTGGGGGAGGACCCACTTTCCTCCCACCCCGCGTGCCGTGATGGGGCTGGGCCCCAAGGGCTGTGCGGGCAGCGGGGGCTCCGCTCATGGCACCCTGGTGCAGCCCTGACACTGTGCCCTCTTGCTTGGCCCGCAGCATCGCGAACCCACAGGCTTCGGACGCCGTCCTCAGTGCCGTGGCGGCCACGCTGAAGTCGTACCCCTTCAATTTCCGGGGGGCAAAGATCCTCTCAGGGGAAGAGGAAGGGGTCTTTGGCTGGGTCACCGCAAACTACCTCCTGGAGAACTTCATCAAGGTGGGCAGGGGAGCATGGCACCCAGCGGGGACGGCTGTGGTGGCCAGGCTGTCCCGCAGCTCATCACATCCTTACACCCTCTCCTGTCTCCCTTGCTCAGCGCGGGTGGCTCGGGGAATGGATCCAGCCCCAGAAGAAGACCTTGGGGGCCATGGACTTTGGGGGAGCTTCCACACAGATCACCTTTGAAACCAGGGACACCATCGAAGACCCCAGAAATGAGGTGATGCTGAAGTTGTATGGCCAGGCGTACAAAGTGTACACCCACAGCTTCCTCTGTTACGGAAGGGATCAGGTCCTCAAGAGGCTGCTCTCAAAGCTTCTCCAGGTACCAGCATGTGCTTGATGGGGATGCCAGCTGTCATCACCCTGCGGTTGCCCCCTCACCCTGCTATTTTCACAGGGGAGTCCCCCAGCCCCGGCTCTAGGACAGCCCCGCGGGGCCAGCTGCACACCTTTCCCGGCCAACTTCTGGGTTTTGCCCCCTGATCCTCTCCCATGGTCCCCAGGCTTCCTGCTGCCCTCTCCATAAGATGTTGCACCCCTTGGCCAGAGCCGGGATGTCCCAAGTCATCTCAAGACGCTTGTGGCAACTGCCAGCTCTGTGTCCCACTCCCCAAGTTCCTCCACATCTCCCTGGCAGGGACATGGAGGCAGGCAGGCAGCAGTGCCAGGACAGCCATGCAGCACAGGGGAAACTGGGGCTATGGCATGGCTCACATGTCCCATGTGTCACTTCTCCGACAGGCTGGGAGCTACCAACCTACTGTCCACCATCCCTGCTGGCCCACGGGCTATGACAAGAGCCTGTCACTGAGCAGCGTCTACGACAGCCCTTGTACAGAGAAGGAGAGGCCCAGCCTTGCCCTCAACACCACCATCACTGTGGTTGGCACCGGGAATGGCAGCCTCTGCGCTCTGCACGTCAGCAAGCTCTTCGACTTCACCACCTGCTCCTTCTCCCGCTGCTCCTTCGATGGCATTTTCCAGCCAGAAGTTTCGGGAAACTTCATTGTAAGTCCTAGCATGGATTGGGGTGGTCTCCTGGCTGCTGGGTGGGCAGGTGTCCCTGGCCCCCCAGCATCACGTGGCAGCAAAGCCAGACCCTTGGCTCTCCAAGGGCAGTTCCTTGTGCCCACAAGGCCACTCAGGGCTGCTGTTCATGGTGAGAGGGTTTTGCTCTGAGCCTGCCCCACAGCTGCCTCCTTTCCTCTGTCAGGCCTTCTCTGCCTTCTTCTACACAGTGGACTTCATCCAGACAGTGATGGGGAGACCCGTGCACTTGCCCAGCGACCTAAAGGATGCTGCCAAGACCATCTGTGCCACCAGCTGGAGCGAGGTGGGCTCTTCAGGCATGGCAGGGAGGAGAGGGCGGCTTCATGTGGGGCATCACCCAGGCTCTGAGAGCAGCCCTTGGAGGTGACTGGGTGTCCCAGCACCCATGGAGTAGGGGGAGGGTGGGTGACAGCTCCCACATGGGACCAGGAGAGGCTCAGGTGGGTATGGGCAGCACTTTGGCCAGCCAGATGCAACCACCCAGAGCTTCAGGCCACAGAAACAAAGCCTGGATCCTGCTGGCTTGACCCCTTTTCTCTGTCCCTCCATGCATCCCACCCAGCTGCTCCAGAAAGCCCCTAAGCTGGAGAACAGACTGTCGGATTACTGCGCTGTCAGCACGTTCGTTTATTTGCTGACCACCAAAGGCTACAACTTCGACAACCATTCCTTCCCCAACATCGCTTTCCAGAAGAAGGTGGGTAACACCAGAGCACATACTCCTGCCATGGTGTCTGTTTGGAGTTAGGCCAAAAAGGAGGGGAGAGATGATCCCACACCAAGAAAGAGCTGAGCAATGTGAGGAGAGAGCTTGGGGAACGAGGGCAGGATGGGACTCTCTTCCTTCTGGGAGATGCAAAAAAAAAAAAAATAGAATGAGCTGAGCTGACTGTAGGGTGGCCATGGAGTCAGGTCCTCCAGTCCTTCCTTGGCCCATGAGACACCAACCATCTTAAACAATGCTTTTCTCAGGCTTGTTGGGATCATACCTTTGCCAAGTGCCCTCACCTGCACAAACTGTGAGATGGGCAGCAAGATCAGGACTGGCCTGAGCAGATAAGATCCTGCTCCCATCAGATGAAGCCAGCTCAGCACAGGACGGCCCCTGGGTCAGCTGGACCTATGGGGAAGCGAGGGCTCAGGATGCTGTGGACTCCCCCAGATCCCTCCCCTTCATTGGGCTGACACTGAGGTGGCCCCTGGAAGGTCCCTTGAGGCCCATGGAGCTGCATTGACCAGGGTAGTGACCATGCCGTGCTGTTTCCACAGGCAGGAGAAACCTCCATCGGCTGGGCGTTGGGCTACATGTTGAACCTCACCAACATGATCCCAGCGGAGAAGCCTTCTTCCCACAAAAGCATGCTGTACAACTACTGGGTCATCCTCATCCTACTCTTTGTGGTCACCACCCTGACATCTCTGGTGACTGCCGTCTGCCTGCTCCGGCGCAGCAAGTCCAGTGCAATCTAACAGCAGGGACAGGGTGGGCCTTGTCTGCAGGACCCAGCACCATCCTTTCTGCCAGGGTCTCCATGGCCTGAACACTTGGGATGCAGCAAGTGCTCAGAGATGTCCTTCTCCAATACCTGATGTTGCCTGGCCCAGAAGGAAAGCTGTCCCTTTTTGCCCTCCCCTTGCTTTCAAGCTGCAGAAAGGGGGGGACAGAAGAGGACCCTGACCCTGCAAAAGGGCTTAAGGGTTCCCCAGTGCTACTCAGGGATAGACCCCGGAGCAGGCTTGGGATTTGGACGTTCAGACCTGGGGCATCTTTCTGCCATCAGACCTGGGCTGGAAGGGGCCAGTAAGTCAACAGCAGGATTTATGCTCATGTGCATGGGGTGGGTGGGGAGTATTACTTATGCTAGTCCTTATACCTGACTTCTCACCTGTCCCTGAAGCATCAGCCCTGCCTCCTGGGGAGTGCTGGGCATCACCCAGAGCCCATGCTGTCCTGTCCTCCTGGCCGATGCACAAACCCCATTGGCCTTCCTGAGGGCCAGATCTTAGCCTGGACTTCCACCAGCCTCAGCACAGGGGCTTTGGGTAGGGGCTTAGCAACAACCTGATGTGGGGAGCAGGCAGCTTCCCAGGTCCCGCTTCAGCAACCAAACACGGTGCCTTGCCCATTCCTGTGGTCCGTAAGCCAGTCTTGCCTTTGCCACAGCCAGAGCCTCCTCCGTCCCCCCAGCAATGGCACAAAAGGTCCCTGCGGCTCTCTGGTGCGTGGCTGTGCCAGCGCAGCGGCAATGGGCTCGCTGCGGAAGTGGGGCTTTGTGCTGCTTTAGGATTTGAGCCCTGCATCACCCCCACGACAGGCAGCTGGGAGGATGCACCTCCATTCCCAACGGAGTAAGAACAGGGACATGCAAACATGCAGAGGTTTGGTTTTGTTTGTTTGTTGTTTGGGTTTTTTTATAATCAGAAATAAACTTTGTAACCACTTCTATGGCTCTGTAGCTCTTGATCAGGCACAGGCTGGTCAAGCCTGGCTGTCCCACAGGGGTAGAGCCACTTACGGGGTCTACTCGGACACAGACACAGGTCAGGCTCAGCCTGAAGGTCTCAATCCCTTGGCGCCTGCCCAGTGCTGATGGTGTCATCAAGCTTCGTACGCTTTACCAGCCTGGAGAATCCCCCAAGACAGACGAAGGCGGGCTTGAAACCTCACTCCAGACTCAGGCCCACTTGGAGGCGGAAGAGTTTCAACCAGCCATGGTTGCAAAGTTGAGGTTTCCGAAGCGCTAGAGGTCCAGTCACCCCAAAAGCTTGAGCAGGCAGCGCTTAAGCTCTGCCCCGTTCATTCACCACTGCACACCACAGCCTCCATGCAAGGAAAACACGTAGGGAACCTCTGCTCCCAGGGGAGAGGGTCTGGTACCCAAGCAGGGCAGGAGAGCAGCCCGCAGGGTTGGCAATTTGTTTGTGCAGTCACTGGCAACTCAGAGCCACCGCGGCATGCACCCAGCCACCAGGCAGCTGTGCAGGGCCAGTCCCAACTTGTCAACCCCATCTGGAAAGAGCCTCCTGCCCCACCGCGTTCCTCCGCATACCCCAGGAGAGGAGCGGCTCCAGCGAGAGCTGCAGTTTCTCACTGCCCTCCTTGCTCTTGCAGGTGGCACAAGCTCCGCTCTCCGCTCCAGCCGAGCTCCCGGTATGCTGTGCTTGGCTTAACCCACCTGTTCCCCACCGCCACTTTGCTTCTAGCTGTTCTGGTGGCTGCTCCCTATCTCTCTGCACAGGCCAAGCGTGATTTCACTTCAGATGATGTTCTGAGCCCCCAAACCCAGTTTCCTCCCCCAGCCTCTCCTCTCCCCAGCATAGGGACTCCCTCCCGTGGTGAGGCTTGGGGATTGTCTCCAGCTCTCATGTGGAAAGACATTTTTGGTCTCTGGAGCTGAAACGCTGCTGCCCTGCTCTAAGACACCAGCTAGCTTCCAGAACCCGGGCTGGCTTTCCCCTTCTAAGAAATTCAGCTGCAGCTGAATCAGAGCTGGACATCCACCAAGAGCAGCCCGTTTGCCCTAGTCATGACTTGGAGTTTGCCATTAGGAAAAAATGAAGTAAAAGAGGCTTCTTAAATCTTCCCACATGCCCTTCTGGATGCGTGGGATTTGAGACAGGAACATTCCCTTGCCGGCTGGTTACGGACCTGGATGGACAGTCTGGGACTGGCCGGGTGGCATGCCCTGAGAGCACAGCAGGCACCGCACAGAGGGGCTCTGGGCACACGTGCACCCCTTTGCGGGGGCAGAGAGGACACCCCCCAAGGCCACGCAGCTGCAGGGCTCAGCTCAGCCCCATTTGGGCACGCGAGAAAAGCCTTGCTGCCATGGGGGCAGGGACACTGTGACCGGCTAGGCTAAAGAAACAGAGCACGCAGCAACAGCTCTGCCCTCCCACAGCTTAGCCCAGACCCGTCCATGCCTGCAGTCATTTCACAGCCCTGTGCTGTCAGATTGCGTGTGCCATGGCCTCAGACGGACCAGAACTCTCTACTCCAACTTCTACTGCAGAGGTTGCCTCAGGGTGACATTTACCACCTGCACCCCACCTCTTCCTGTCCCACCACCAGCCTTCGCTTCATCCACAATGAGTGTTTTCAGCTCGTGACTTTTATTGCGCCCCCCCCATGCATGATGTTCAGAGGCCACCTGGGGGGCAGCAACCCCTACGGTGCCTCCACCAAGCTCTCGCTGCAAGATCAACTCATCCGAGCTCCCAGGCAGTGCTACAGAGCCCACCAGGCTCGCAGGCAGCACAGGCAGGCCGAGCAGGCGGGAAGGGGTGAAGCAGGACACGGGCACAACGCGCTGTGCTCTGCTAGCTACTCCACAACGTCCCCGTACTTGTTCCTCCTCACTGGTGGTGTCACGCTCTCTCTGTCCTCTAGGCTGGGCAGATTTTCTGCAACAGAAAGAACAAGCTCCCTGGTTCCCCAACTATCCTGGAGCATTTGCCAGGGGCGGGCAGAGAACCACAGAGCCCTGGTGAAGTATTTAAAGCCTCTTCAGCTAGGCCCAGCTTTGGGAGCTCACGGTACCAGTGGGAGAACACAGCTGGCAGCCACTCCAGTTCTGCCCACTGCATGGAGCAACTGGGGTGTGGAGGGGTTTACTGCCCCCCTCTATCCCCTACCCTGTTCTTCCAGCAAACAAGCCCTTTATGCTGGCTCTTGTGAATCCACAAAACAGGCAGGGCAGCAGGCAGAAGCGAGCGCTCCTGCCACATGCCACCAGCCCTCCGCAGGTACCTGCAGTGCAGGTGATGGGCCCGGAGCGTGGAGGGACATGGGAGCCATGAGACCAGGCAGGGAACTCCGGCCACCCTAGCACTGCTGCCACCTCAGGGGCCTGCTCCCATCCCTCGGCTGCAGGGTGCCAGTGTGGGACTTATACGGGGATTTTGGCACAGTCACCAGCTCAATTAATGAGGCAGGAATGGCAAATTGTTGCAGCAGGGAAGAAACAGGCACAACAAGCCCAGGGAAAGCAGTAGGGAGAGATGTGAACGTACCTGCGGGCTGAGACACCCTACCAGCCATGGCATGCTCCTGCGGGGACTTGCCTGTCTCCAGGTAAATCCAGAAGTCGGAGCATTTCTGTGTCTCGGCTCTGGTTACCATATAGCTGGCAAGGGACCCTGCGGCTAAAGAGACCAAGATGCTCGCAAGACTGCTGGCAGCAACCACCTGCCAGCTTCTGAGCCCCAGACGGCCGTGGGGAGCAGGGATGCGACAGGAGCCAGGGGAACATCACCCCCCCAGGATAAGGACAAACAGCCCCGAGCCGGCCTGGGCAAGGGGCAGGGCTGGGCTGGCTCACCCCCGGCCAGCAGCAGGCTCCACTGCAGCTTGTACGGCAGCTTCTTGTTCACCAGCTTCTGCGCGGCGAAGGCGGCTCCGCTGCCTACGCCGAAACCCGGAGGCCGGGCGCCGTTACCGGCCACGGCCCCCGCCCGGCTGCCACCTCCCTCGCTGCCCCCGGGGAGCGGCCGGGGGACACCGGGGAGCACCGCGGGGGAGCTGGGCCGGGCCGTACCTGCCAGGAAGGCGCCGATGCCCTTCATGAAGGCGTGGGACTGGCAGGCCGCGTACTGCTGCAGCGCCTGCGGAGACACACTCAGCGCGGGGCACCGGTCCCCCGACCCCCGACACCCCCATCCCGGTACCCCCATCCCCGGCCCCCCCAGTACCCGCTCCCCCCACCGCGCTCCCCCTGGCCCCAGCAGGGCGCACCGGGTGCTTGGCGGCCACGCTGTCCTCCACCCGCCGCAGCCCCAGGTTAACCATGGCGGAGCTGGCGGCCCCGGCGCCGGGGAGGGCCCGCAGGCCTCGCCCGCCCCTTCCGGCGTTGCTGCCATGGCGGAGCCGGCCGGGCCCTTCCACCTGCTGCAGGACGGGCCGGCCCGGTACCTCTGCTACTGCTGCCCCGGCCCTGCCGGCACCGTCTAGTGAGTGCGGGACCGGGGCCGGGACCGGGACCGGGGCCGGGGCCGGGCTGGGGCCGGGGCCGGGCTGGGGCCGCTCGGCCCCAGCACAGCCTGAGCCGCCGCCTCCCGCAGTGTGACCGACGCGCTGGAGGTCTGGGCTGGGGAGCTCGGCGCCCGCCCGCCGCTCGGCTGCGTACGTACCGGGGCCGGGGCCGGGGCCGGGGTGGCGGGGCAGGCCCAGGCCCAGGCCTGGGGGCCGGGGCAGGCCCTTTCGGGACGTGCCCTCTCTTCTCCCCAGCGGTGCCTGCCGGAGGAGCACGGCACGAAGCTCAGGTGGGTGCCGCGACCGCCGGGAGCCGGCCCCTCGGCCGAGGGCTCCCCTCACCCCGGGCTCACCCGCACAGGGAGGCCTTGGGGCGGGGGGCAGCCTCGCTGAGCCTGGGCGAGGGGAAGGCCACGCTGCAGCTGCAGGAGGAGGCCCAGTGTGCGGCCCTGGATCTCTTCAAGCTGCCCATCACCGAGGCGAGGAGCCAGGTCCAGGCGCTGGTGTTTGGCATGGCAGGGCGCATCGAGAGCCTGGAGAGACGCCTGGAAGGTCCGGAGGAGGGTGGGGTGTTGGAAGAGGGTAAAGGCAGGAGGAGGGCAGGCAGTTCCCTGCCACCTTCACAGCATCATCCCCCCCCCACCCAAAGGTGCCCCAAGTTACCCGGGTCAGCCAACAATGGGGGAAGGCTTGTGCCTCCCTGGCCTTGCCCCAGGTGGTTTCTCCTCGCCGGCCCTGCGTGGACTGGCCAGGAGGGCTGAGCAGCAGAGGTGCAGCCACCTTTTTCCTGTTTCGGCTGGCCAGTTCCCCATAGCTGGCCAGGGTCTGCACTTGACCACTTTGGGCAGAAGAGGCCCTGCATGGGACCAGAGAATGCAGTGTTGTGTTTCAGTGCAGAAACACAGCCATGTCCCTATGGCCAGCACCACACCGTCATCTCTGTGTGTGGGAATCGCCTTACAGAGGTCTCTGTTTTAAGGGTCTAGGAAGATGCTGGGGCAGCGGCAGCCTGGGTTGGGAGTGTTGGTAGGAGAACATGGCTCAGTTTGGCTGTGGAGGGGAGGCAGCTTGCTGGGGCAGCCTGGGGTGCTGCATTGGGGTGTGTTGTCACAAGCTCTGGCTCCTGTCTTAGCAGTGGTGGAGACGCTGGCATCTTCCTGCAGCCCTGAGAAGAACGCTGCCCGGAGTCAGCAGCTCTTCCTGCCAGGTAAGCACTTGCCAGGGGGGCACCTCCCATGGTCCCGCTGCTTGTTTGCCTTCTCTTCCCTAGGAGGCTGCTGGTCCTGTGTCCATGTGCTCTCCGGGACACTGTGAGTCTCTTCAGCTGTGGCTGCTGTCAGCCAACCCACTGTTCTGGTGCCCTTCCCGACACAGAAGGGGCCAGGGCAGTGGCTCTCAGGGGGTCTGGGATGCTCTGTGCTCAGGACAGATGCCGGGCATTGCCAAGCAGGTTGCTTGCTAGCCTCCTGGAGGAGGTCAGGCTTGGTTGCTCTTCCAGACTGGGGGCCATGGCAGATCCACGGCTCCCTGCTCCTTTGGGAGAGGCGACCCTCATGGGGGGCTTGGCCCTTCCTCACCCACCACGGAAGCCGGGCCAGCCTGGCCGGGCTGCTGAAGGCTCACCCTGGGTGTGGAGGGGCTTGCAGGGCTGCCAAAGCAAGCGGCTGTCCTTTTGTAATCCCCATCCTGCCTGTCCCTGACCGAGGCAGGACCCAGTCCCAGGAAGAATAGGGGTGCTGGCTCAGCTTTGCCGGCCAAGAGGAAGATCCGGGGAGAGTCTCTTATTAACCCTGGCTTCAAAAGGTAACTGCTGCTCCCCAGCCGAGTGCTGGGGCTGGACTGCACAGAGATCCAATGGACTCTGCTCTGTAGCTGCATGGGAGAAGAGTGTGGGGCTTTGGGCTGTGATGCTTCTTCCATCTCCTTCTAGCAAGAAGGCACCATCTGGAGTGGACTTTGAGGACTCCTGACCTCTGCTGTCCTGTCCCCTGATGACAGCCCTACCGGAGCCTTGTCAACCACACACGTGGAGGAGGTTTCACTGCACCCTGGCCTGCTGAGCCTCTTGCGCCCAGAGAGGCGGATGGAGCAAGCAGAACCCGGAGGACTGGAGACAGTGCCTGGCAGGTCTGAGTGGGCAGCAGACCCTCAGCTGGTGCGGTGGCAGGGCTTTTGCGGGGGACAGGCGGGGCAGGGATGACAGAAGCGGTGGCTTTTTTCCCTGCAGCTCTTCCCTGCTGGCAGGGGCCACCTCTCTACCTCACTTGCCATGAATTGGTGGGGTTTTTTTAAGATTTTTGTATCGCTATGTAACAAAAAGATAGCATGTGCTTAACTTATTGCCAGTAAAGATGGTTTTAGCCAGATGGTCTCTGGGGACTGGGACAGTGCAGATGTGTCGGTCCATTGTGCCTTTCCCTTGCCCAGGAACTCTGTGGCTAATTTCAGCTGAACCTGGAGGGTCACCGCCTCAGAGAAGTTCTCTTTCCTGCCAGCTTTGTGCCAGGGGGCTGGCGGGTGAGTGGTTAGAGCCTCCCCAGCTCCCTGGAAAGCTGGGATAATGTGCCTAGTCCTTGCTAGGCACTGGGAGAGGATGGGGAGGCCAGCGCGAAGTCTTGCGAGGGAGGAAAGCTGCTGGGGTTGGTCACTCCAGGCTCACACTTGTCTCTCTTGCAAAGCTTTTATTGATTTCAGGGAGCTCTGATACATGGCTTGGACTTGCCCCGCTTCACCCCCATCCCTCTCCCAAATCTGCTCCTGAGAGTTTCCTAACAGTGGGTTCTGAGGGGGTGGTGCCTTCCACTCCCCTCACCCAGGGCGATGGGGGCTGGGCTGTGTCCACCCCGCCGTGCCAGCCCCCTGGCTCTGTTCCCAGGGCTCTGCAGGGCTGTGCTGGTTCCCCTCACCGGTGCAGCACCTCGGGGGCATCCTGTGGTGCCTGCTGCCCTGGCATAGCCCTGCCTGGGGTCACTCGCCTGGTGGGGGGCACAGTGTGCCTCTGAGGTAGGCTGAAGGGATGCCTACTGCAGTGCACTGCCCTCTCTCTGCCCTGCAGCCCTCTGTTCTGGGCAGCTTTTCCTCCCCAGCACCTGTCCTTGCCCTCAGCATCGCCCACCTTTGGTACAGATGGTGCCCGTGACTGTGGCCCCCTTGCATCCATCTGGATGCTTGAGGGATTGCAGGGCAGGTTGAGGGGGTCCTGCCCAGGCAGGGATGGTGGCACAAGAGGTGAGAAAGCATTTGCGGGCTCAGCGTGATGCAGATTGCTGCCAGCACCTGAGCCAGGGGTGCCAGTTGGGGAAATTTGGGTGCCGGGGACCGTGCTCATGTTCTCTGCCCTCCTGAGTGCATGCAGGCAGGACTGTGGTGGTTGCGGCAGCACTGGGGTGGGCACTGGCCTGCTGCCCGACCCTGGCCTTGCGCCCACCTGGGCATTTGCCCGGCTCACTGCGGCAACCGGACCACAGAGCGATAGGCTTGTATGATCTCCTCGCTGTTGGGGCAGGTGTATTTGAACTCCTTGGTTTCGCTGGCGCTGTTGAGGTACCGCCACACACCCCGCAGGTCCTTGGGGATCCCGAAACGGCGGTAATGCTGGCACACGACCTGCGGGCAGAAACGGGGTGAGCCCTTGCCCAGCCCCGTGAGCCTGTGGTCTGCCAAGGTGGGCCCCGTGGCCAGGTGGTGGCATTGATGGGCAGGAGCCAGCCAGGAAGGGTGGCAGAGGGCCAGGAGACATGCCTGGCACTGCACAAGAGTGACATCTGTGGGAAGGCACCATGCTGGGCAGGGGGCATGGGGAGGGGCGTGCCAGGGGGGCACCAGGGTGATAAAGGGGTTGGCAAAGGAGTGGGGGGTTGCTGCAGTCACCCAGGGGGAGGTGGGAGTATAGGGCCGGCGGCATCGAGAAACGAAAATCACAAGGGGAAGGGCACAGCACTGGGATGCCCCTGCTCACCTGAACGATGTTGAGCTTGGGCAGTAGGTTGCAGTCAGCTAACGTGAGCTGGTCCCCGTCGAGGAAGCGGCGCCGGGAGGCCCGGAGGTGGGGGTCGTGGTCCAGCTCGTACTCCAGTGGGGCACTCAGGTACTCGTCGAGCTTCAGCAGGGCCCGCAGCAGGCTCCGCTGCAGTGCTGCGGGGAGGGCGGCAGCACCGCTGGGTCAGGGCATGGCCCTGCAGCTCTGCTGTGGCCTCCTGCCAGCCCGTCCCTGTGCCCAGGCAGTGCCTGCCCACGCTCTCCCTGCCTTGCCCAGGCTGGTACCTGCCCCGGCCCTCCCAAGGGAGCCCTGGCAGGGCCACGCTGAGCTGGGGGGCAGGGGGCCTGGGGCAGGGGAGGGCTGGGAAGGGTCAGGGTAACCTGACCTGACTTTGGGATGATGACACCTGAGACGTTGCATGGGATGTCATCCCCCCCCCCCCCCCCCCCCCCCCGCCCAGGTCCTCACCCTCATCCTGGGCAGGCACTGGGTTCTTGATGAAGGTGGAGAACTTGTGGAAGATGTCATTCCCGGCCAGGCTTGACTCCCTGTACTGTGGGACCAGGCTGGGGAACCTGCAGGGACATGGGCACGGCTCAGGAAGGAGGCAGGGGCTGGCCCCACACCTCCTCGCCTTAGCCTGTCCTGCCTCTCTTTGGCCCCTTGCCCTCTCTCAGGGCAGTGCCAGCCACTGACATGGGGGGGCCCAGCTTGTCCTCCAGGAAGTCCTCGATGGTGACAGTGTCAGTCTTGGGCTCGTTGTTGTAGAGCAAAACAGGCAGCTGGGCACCCGGCGCGAAGTCCTTCAGCACATCTGGTGCCCTGTGGGAGATGGAGACGGATGCTGATGGCTGGCAGTGCCCAGGGCTCTGCAGGGGACTGCACATGTGTGTGTGTGTGTGTCCTGGGCAAAGGGATGAGGGGGTACCCCCAGGCTGCTCCTGCCTCAGTGTGTGCCCATGGCAGCTCTGCCTTGGAAAATGCCCACCAACGTCCCTCAGGCAGCAGTGGGCAGCTGGGGGAGTACAACAGGCTCCGTGCATCCCACAGTACCCACCCTCCACGCCCCTGTCCAACGTGTTGGGGACCCACTACCCCCCATCAGTGTGCCCTCCTTGGGATGGAGGCACCACTCACCTCTTCACATCCACGGTGGTGAGGGTGAAGGGCACCCCTTTGAGCAGCAGCACCATGAAGAGTCGCTGGCAGAAGGGGCAGTGGCCCACGCTCTCCCCATCCTCGCTTGCCTGCAGGCAGAGAGGGAGAGCTCAGCTACCCCTTCGCCCCAGCATGGCCACAGTGGGGGCAGCACTGGCCAGGCACCCCTGGTGGGTGCAGGGTGAGGGTGGCAGGGTGCATTTCACCTCTCCCTGGCCAAGCCCCAGCTGGCCACAGGCCGGTGAGAAGTGCTGGTGGCCTGTGGCACCCGCTATACCAGGCAGGGTGCCAGCCCCCAGCCCCCGCCTGCTCCCGGGGCCTCCGCGCCCCAGCCCAGCAGCCTGCGTGGCACAGCGGGCGCTGGCCATGGCACCCCAGGGTGCCCCAGCCCTGCAGTGCTGAGGAGGACGGGGCTTGTGGGCAGCGATGGCGGTGGCACCACTGTGGTGGTTGTGGCAGGGGACAGCCCAGCGCGGCATGGACTGTGCCAGTGGAAGGCAGTGGCGATGCTGGTGGCCCTGTCACCCCCAGGCAAGATCCCAGGCGGGCCCTCTCCTGCCCTGAACAGCCGGACAAACTGCCCTGGCCGGGCGGTGCCGGGGAAGGGCCCGGCAGATGCAGGCAGGCAGATGCTGCCGGTGGCTGGGCTGCTAGGCAGGGGGCCCTGGTTTGAGGGGACACCCCAGGTTGAGCACCCGCAGCACCCCCATGCCTGCAGGGCAGGCAGCAGCATGCTGTGCCCCGGAGAAGAGCCCCGAGCTGCCCACTGCCTGCCCAGGGCCCCTCGTCTGGGCACTGCGCTGGGCAGGGGCAACTGGGCCACCCCAGCCCGGCAATGCCGGGGTGTCACCCAGAGGTGCCCACCAGCCTGGGCATCCCAGGCCCCCATGACCCCCCTCACCTTGACAAAGAGCTGGATTTGGGGTTTCTCGGCCATGCTGTGTGGCGGCTGCTGGCGGAGTGGTGGCTGTGGTGCGAGTGCCGGAGCCGCGGCCCCTCCCAGCCCACATTCCTCCCTGGGGTGCACCCGCTCCCACCCACGCCTGGCCCCACGGCACAGCCGGGGACGCCCTGCCGTGGGGCCCCGGCCACCGCTGCTGCTGCCAGCCTGGGTGCCTGGCAGCATCGCCAGCTGTGACAGCTCCTGCCTGCGCTGCCTGCGCCCTGGGGAGGCTTCGTGTCCCCAGCCAGCCCCACCGCCCACCCTGGAAGATGCCAAGTGCTGCGTACAGCCCTGTGTTGTGCCCAGCTCCCTTTGCCCGTGCAGGCTCCTGCCCTCCCACCCCGGGGCACCCCGGTGAACCCCTTCCTCAGCCCTTGCCCAGCCTGGTCCCTCCCTCCCCAGGCACCCAGCCCTGGCACTCCCTCCCACCAGCAACCATGCAGCCTCGCTGGCTCCAGTTACTATTTTTTATTTAAAACGATCATTTTTATTTTTTCACATTTCATCTTTTTTTTTTTTTTCTTTTGCTAGCAATGTACAGGCTCCTCCAAGGTGTCCCCACCCCTTGGGGTGCCCCATGCCTGGGGCTGTGCGTGGCACCAGCGCTGTGCCCGCAGCTGGTGGCCAAGGACGTGCAGAGGGAGGGGATGGGAGAAGCGGGGCCAAACTCAACAAAGCAAATCATGTTAAGGCAGCGGCCACCCCTGCCCCGGGGGCGATGCCCTCCCACTCCCACCTTGCTGCCACCCTCAGGGTGCCCCCAGCAGTTTGCGCCTGGGCAGCCCCAAGCCCAGGGCAGGGAGGCCACCGTGGCCACCTAGGCTGTGTGGGCACACAAGCATATCCATTGACCATTGAAAGCCATGGGGCACAGGGATGGTGGCATGGCAGCGGGTGGGGGAAGCTCTGCAGATGGGAGGGCTGGGGGTGGGGGGGCTCTGTGCCCGGGGTGCCCAGGGCAGCTGAGTGGGTGCAGGGTGAGGACAAAGCCCTGGCCAGGGCACAGAGCAGGTCACCATGCCCACCCTGGGGTGCACCAAGGGTGCCATCCTCCCCTCTCTCCCTGGTGGCAAAGGGCTAACCCTGAGCTGGCTTGTCCCCCCAGCGCCCACCTTGTCCCCCAGAGCATGCCCAGCAAGGGAGCAGGGGGCACCCTGGGTGGGAGCTGCCCACCCGTGCCATCCATCCCACCCCAAGACCAGCCAGTTTCCAGTATGCCATTAAAAAAAATATGGTCTGAAAAATCTGAAAATAGAGCTTATCTCCCCCCAATTTTTCCCCTACTGAAAATACTGTATATTGTATCACAATCTATAGCAGGTGGCATACAGGACTGGCGAGACCAGGGGGCATGGGGACAGTGGAGGTTCAGCTGCCACCTGGGACTGTCCCTGCTCCTGTGTCCTCGAGTGGGGCTAAGGCTGGCCCCAATCCGCCTCCCCACGCACTGTGCTGCCCCATGGCAGCAAGCTGGGGTGCCCAGTGCTGCCCACTTGCTGACGGGCAGGATCTAGCCCAGGGCCTCTAGCCCAGCCTATGCCAGGGAGGCAGAAGGGGCAGTGGGGACACACATGGGCAGCCTGGCCCTGGGCACTCTCCGGGAAGGAGGGAGGACCGTGCACAGCCACCCCGAGGTGCTGCGAAAGCCTGGGGCACCCACAGAGTGGGTGATCGGAGTTGGTGTCAACGGGCCCTGCTGTCACGCTGCCTCTGGGCACAGCCCCCCATGGTGACAAGGTGGCAGGACCCTCTGCAGAAAGGAGGGGCACTGCTGGCCGAGGGGGTGCCTGCTGTCAGCTCTAGTGACGCTGCCAGCCCCTGGTGACATTGCTGGTCCTGGTGACACTGCCAGCCCTAGTGATGCTGCTGGCCCCATTGCCACGGTCCATCCTGCCCTCCCCACCACGCTGGGCACCACTGCCGGGTTGCACCGGTGCTCAGCTGGGCTGTCTTGTCCTCGTACCTCAATGTCACCCCACTGCCAGCTTAAAAAGCCATCCTGGGGTGCAGCAACCCCTCGTCCAGTACCACCAGTAACCCAACAATAAGAGTGCAGGCAGCTCCTGTGCAGGGCCGCACGCTGAGCAATGAGTGCCAGGGCAAGGGGGACAAGCAGGGGGACATGGCGGAAAGGTGGCACAGCTGCAGCAATGCCCTATGGTGGGGAAAGTGGGCGGTGAGAGCAGGCAGGAGGCAGGGTGAGGGGGTCTGGGAGGAGGGACGTGGTTGCGGGCAGAGGGGAGAAACAGCTGGTGCCAGCGTGTGAAATACCCTGTGAAATAGCCCTCTGCCCCACCGCGTGCCCCTCTACAGTGGCGCCGCTGCCTGGTGCCAAGTGCCCAGCGTGGCAGGGCCAGGGTAGCCGGACCCCCCGGCTGGCAGCAGCGGGGGCAGGCAGGACGCACCAGAGAGGCCCAGGACCCCATCTCAGGCAGACTGGAGGTCATCGGTGACAGAAACCAATTGTGGGTGAAGCACCAGAGCTCCTGCCCCCGCGGTGCCAGACCTCTGCTCCCCCCACAGTGCCAGGGGCAAGCGCCAAGCCAGGGGTATGGGAACAAGGCGAAAGCAGCCGTCCTTCCTCCGGCCCTGCCAGCGCCAGGCCTGGGGTGGTGCCAGTGCCCGGGGAGGGGGCAGAGGGTCCCCACAGCCAGGGGTCCCCAGGGTGGGTAGAACATGGGTGTCCAACCAAAGGCACCACTCACAGGCCTCATCCCCACCACAAAGCGTGCAGGGCCGGCGACACTGGCACCAAGCCACATCCTTCTCTTCACAGTCTCTGTCCGTTGGCACGCGCTGGCTGGACAAGCCAGCCCAGGACAGTGGTCCCCGGTACCACGCAGCGGCACTGCCCTGGAGTTGAAGGGGACAAAGGCCATCCAGTGGGCAGTGGCTCATGGGAACCGTCCAGGCCGGCGCCGCACCCGTCGTGTCCTCCTTGGCATGCGCCTCCAGCTGCGGCAGCTCCGCTCGACGGGGCGAAGGGAGAGGAGAGGCCAAAAGGGTTCGGTGGCTTCACAGCCAGGCGACATGGCTGCCCATGGGGTCTCAGCACAGCGTGTCCGTGTTGAACGAGAGCTGAGCCTGTGGGCAGAGACAGGCAGGACTCAGGGGCTGGGCAGGGCAGGGGCTGCCCGCTCTGCCCAGCACACCCAGTGCTGCTGGGGCCAGGATCCAGCCTGGGGTGGAGAGCAGCCTTCCCCAGAGAGCCCCCTCTGGTCCCACCGTGTCCCCTTCCCTGGATGAGACCCAGTGCTGTGGCACCCAGCCCTGGTGCCCCATGGCAAGGACACAGCTGGGACCAGGGACACCCAGATTCAGGGACACCCTCTCACCCTCTCCTCCTCGAAGCTGATGAGGCCTTCGTCATCGGTCTCCAGGTCCTCCTGCTCCTCCACCACGAGGGCCCGCAGCTCCGTGGGGGCAGCCCGGGGACGCAGGAGGCTCAGCACACGCTCCAGGGGTGACTGCAGGGCACAGCTGGGGCTGGTCTCCTGCTGTTCCAGGTTGTCACTTTGCTTCTTGGCAAAATTCACAAACACCTGTGGCGAAATGGGCAGGAGGCTGCAAGGGACCCCCTCAAGCACCTCCACCCCCTGGCCACTCCTCGCCTGCCATCTGTGCCACTGGAGACAGGCCCCAGCACATCCCACCAGGCTGTGGCCACCACCGAGCCCCCCACCTAGCTCCAGTCGTGTGCCAAAGGTGGTTTCTGCCAGGCACTTCGTCACAGCCACCCCTCCGAGTATGGCCACCCTACTTGGGGACAAGCACCCAGCCACCCATGCTGTTCCCAGTCTCACGTTGTCCAGCGTGGTCTGGCTGACGGAGTAGTCTTCGATGCCCAGCACATCCACCACCTGCTCCATCTTGCTGAAGACCTGTGCCAGCGAGATCTGGTCCGATTTCAGCTGGTACTGAGCTTTTGTGTGGTGCCGCTCCTGCAGGGGACATGGAGGTGACACCCAAGCCCTCACTCCCTGACCCCCTCCTCTCACCCTGCAGGGGGTCCCACAGAGCTGTCCCTTGGGGGAATGAAGGCTGCTTGCACTGTGACGCAGGGGCTGGCAGAGGATGCCACCAGCAGCGCTGGGAGCTCACCTTGAGGACGGCCTCGGGGAAGTTGCGGTTGAAGAACCTCACCACCTCCTTGACATTGAGGCTGGACTTGGTGCGCACTGTGATCATGTAGCCATCGCCAAACCTGCGTGGGGACAAAGGAACCCATGAGGACCTGTCCCCCCCGCCCTGCACCTCTGCAGGGAAGGACTGACCCCATGGAATGGGACAATGTTCTCTGGCAACCGCTTCACCCACCCGAGTGAGCCCGTCCCTGCCCACCCTCCAAAGCGGCACCCACACTAAGAGCTGACACCTTGCTGTGGGTGCCATGCCATCACCCTGCCATGGGGGGTCCAGCTCCCTCCCACCCTGCAGCGCACATGGGGTGCTGGATCCCCACTGGGCTCTTACCGGTTCTTCAGGTGCTGGATGCTGCCAAGACACTTGAGCCGCCCATTCACCATGATGGCCAGGCGGGTGCAGAGTGCCTCGCACTCCTCCATGCTGGGGAGACAGGGCAGGCTTTAGCAGGGAGGCACGGGGGGACAGTGCCATGGCCTCACCACCAGGGATGGGAGAAGGCAACAGAGGGTGTCCTGGGTTCCCTCTGCTCTCCGTGTCCCTGCCAAATGCCATCGTCTGGGGACTAAAGAGCCCCCTCCCACCCATGCAGCACCCCACATGCCCAGAGGCATCACACGTGCAGCCAGAAGTCTCCCCCGGACCTGTGGGACGTGAGCACCACGGAGCGACCCGTTTTGATAACATCCAGGATGAGGTTCCAGAGGAAGCGCCTTGCCTTGGGGTCCATCCCTGTAGTGGGCTCATCCTGCAGGACAGACAGCACCCTCAGACACGTCAGACCCCAGGAAGACCCTGCCACCCCCTTCTCACCATTCCACACCCCAGGACACTGGAGGCGGACCCAGGTGCAGGCAGCTCCCAGCCAGGGTCATTTCTCTACCCTAGCCCAGTGCCAGCCCCAGGGACACGGTGGGTGGGAGGAGGACCCCGTGGGCAGGGTGCTGGAGCCCAGGGCGCACCAGGAAGATGAAGGCCGGGTATCCGATCAGGGCGATGGCTGTGGACAGCTTCCTCTTGTTGCCTCCACTGTAGGTGCTGGCGGGTTTGTCGGCGTACTTGGTCAGCTCCAGCTTCTTCAGTGCCCACTTGACCACCTGCAAGGCGTGGGGGGCTGCTGTCACCCTGCCAAGGCCATGGGGCTGGCAGAGCCAGCAGCGGGCAAGTGGTTGGGCTCTGTGGTATGGGCTGGCTGCCAAGGGGACCACAAGCAATGGCAATGTGCCAGTAAGCGGAGCCCCACAGCAGTCCCTGGCATGGCCATGAGGGTCAGTGGGGGCCTGTGAGCGTATGTGCCCCGTCCCAACATCCCATGTGGGCACACCACTGGGGTGGCACTGCTGTGAGGGCAGCGGCACCGGCTCAGTCCCCACTGCTGCCCAATGATATGTCGTTCCCGAGGCACAGTGCCAGCCTTTGGGTGCTGGCAATCACCTGCCCGCAGCCCTACCCGCTCCTCGTCCTTCCAGGGGATGCCACGCAGGCGGGTGTAGAGCTCCAAGTGCTCCTGGGCCGTCAGTTCATCGAAGAGTGCGTCAAACTGGGGGCAGTAGCCCAAGCTTTGCTGGACCTGCAGGAGCTCCTTCAGGATGCTGCAGGAGAGGATGGAGGGGCCGTGGGGAGAAGGAAATGCTTTTCAGGAGCACCCTGTTGCTCAGCCCCCCTTCACACGCCTTTATACTGGAGCATCTTTTACTAGGTAATGCACATGGGCAGCCTTGGCTAACAGCCGGTGTCACTTGCCAGCCCCCAGATGATGGTCAACTCAGCAGGACACAGGGCTGCAGAGTCCCATGGAGCCACATGGGCAGACTCACCCTGCTTCATGCTGGGAGACCCCCAAGTAGAGTCTGTCCCACCCCCAGGACAGCAGGCAGTCCCCACCTTCCACCCAGCCCGTGGCCCCCAACCTGTGCCCATTAACGAAGGCCTCTCCACCCGTGGTGCTCTCGTCCCCTGTCAGCATCTTGAAGGTGGTCGTCTTGCCCGCACCGTTGACACCCAGCAGCCCGAAGCACTCCCCAGGCCGCACACCCACGCACAGCCGGTCCACAGCCAGGATGCGCCCGATCTTGCGGGACTTGTACACCTGGTGGGGCAGGGGATGGGGGCTCAGCCCGCTGGAAGGTGCCTGGACCCCAGCCCCAACCTTCGTCCCTCGGATGGCACGGCTCCGAGGTGTCTCCTTGCAGCCACGGCACAACCCCCAACTGCTGCCACCCTGCTGCTGCACCTTGGTGAGGTTTTCAATCTTCAGCATGTCATTGTCAGCGTCGCCACGCAAGACACGGTGCCGCTCGTTGGCCACATCGATGTCATCCTCGATGGGTTTGGTGGACACGGGCAGTCGCCTGCCAGAGGGAGCACAGGGCAGGGTGAGGATGAAGGCACAGGAGTCACCTGCCCGCATCCCTGCCAGGGATGGGCAGCTCCGCAGCTCGCACCCACCAGAGGGGCAGCCCTAAGCTAAGGGGTCCTGATGGCAAAGCTTTTCCCCACAGCCAATGCCCCCTAGCCTGTCCCACGCTCCCCAGCCGCACTCACTGGGGCTTCCGGAAGAAGTTGTACTGGCACATGATGGTGATGAAGAAGCCAACAAAGCCTTCAATTGTCATGGCAACGAGCCCCCGCGTCACGATGTCCCATTCGAAAGGCGATTTCATTTTATCAAACTGCCCTGAGTGGGAGAAAGAGGAGAGAGCAGCTGGGGATGCCTTCCCATGGGGACAACCCGGTCGTACATCTTGAGCTGGCCTGTGACAATGACACTCCCCTGCTCCCCTGCTGCAGCTGCCTGGGCTGGTTGGTGCTGCTGGCACCAGGGCCGGTCACAACAAGGCTTTACATTCACAGTGCGTCTGCTACTGAAATCATCTTACAGCTTTTCAACCTCAGTAGGATGAATCAACCCAACTGAGAGTGGGTATTGGATGGACTTCTCAGATCCAGCCCCAAAATTGCCCCTCATGATGCCAGCAGCACTTGGGTTATATATGGAAGCTGCTTTTGAGAAGCAGAGAGCAGCAAGAGCTTTTTGAGGCCAAACTGAAGCTGCGAGTAGCAAAAGGCTCATTTTGGCTGGGCAGCGCAGCCCTGCAAGCAAGAGACCACGTCTGGAAGGAAAGAGCCCTTGCAGTCCTCCTCCTTCATATCACAGCATGGCCCCCCCATGGCCCACCACAGCCCCCTCATGGCTCCACCATGGCTCCACCGTGGCCCCGCCACGGGCAGTGGACAACAGCAGCAGAAACACACAACTCTGCCAGGGCTCACAATCTCCTCTCCCTGTAGGGCTGCTATTTGGGATAGCCCAAGGAACCGTTTTCAGCATCACTGGCACCACACCACGGATGACCCTCAAACCTGTCTCTTCCTGCACCCCAGTCTAGTTCATGTCCCCTAGCTTTTTGCTCCAGGTTGCCCTGGCTCTCAGGAAGCCACACAGGGTAGGCAGAGGGGATGTGCCAGCACCATGGTCCCCCCCAGGCCTCACATGCCCTGGAGCGGGGGAGGGAGGGAACAAGAGGCCATACCAATCTTGGCATAGTATTCGTTGATGTACTCATTGTAGGCCATCTCCATCAAGCCATGGCCCAGGTTGTAGTTAGGGAATACAAGGAAGCAGCTCTTCAGGTAGCTATTGACCACCTTCAGATCCTGTGGGGATGGGCAGAGAGGACACAACCATCAGCAACACCCCTGAGGACTGTGAATACATGGTAGGATCAGGATCCCCACCAAGATACAGCCCAGTCAGGTCTCATAGCTGACCCTGCTGGGAGCAGGAGTTTGGAGCAGAGACCTCCTGAGGTCCCTCCCAACCTGAGCTGTTCTACCACCCAGTAGTAGCTTCTCCCTTCCTGGTGGACCCAGGCAGAGCTGTGAATCCCATACCTTGTCGTGCTCAAAGAGCTGCAGCAGGAACGTGGCAACAGTGGCCGTGATGCCAATGAAGAGGTTGATGACGATGAGGAAGACATAGGCGGAGCTGGGCACCTCGAACCAGAAGGAGGCAGGGTACATGATGGGGGTGATGGACCATCTGGAAAGGTGAGTGGCAGGAGTGCATGTCAGCGTGGCAGGAGAGGGACCAGGCAGTGCCAACCATAGAGCCTTGGGATCACCCACCTCCCACCCCCGTCCTCCCTGGGCTCTCCCACCCCAGCCCTCACAGCCCACCAGCTACAGGAGCTGCAGAATATCAGCCAGATGGGCAGCCCCAAGGCCAGATCCTCCCCGCACAGGCACCGTGCAGACGGGGCATTGGGGGGACCCACCAGTGCGTCCTGACCACCCCTCTGAGCAACGTACCCGTAGAGCAGGAAGAGGGAGAGGACGGCGGGGAAGTTGGTGGGAGAGGTGTATGCCGGGAGGTCAAATACGAACAGGATGATGATGCAGCACGTGGCTGGCACCAGGTAGTTCAGCTGGAGAAGACAGAAACTTCTGTGATTGTCCACCCACCCACCTGGCCCTGGGGGCTTGGCTGGTGGGGCCATGCGCCCTGCTCACCATGTCCCACACGTAGTTGGCCAACCAGTAGATGACGGGGTCGCAGCCACTCACGAACTGTAGGTGTTTGGCCTTGGTGGCCTTTTCAGCCACCAGGAACACCACAAAGCTGGCTGGCACAAAGGACATGGCCACGATGATGAAGATGGCAATCACCACGTCTGTGCCTTGCAGGCTGCATGGGAAGCAAGGAGGAGAGCAGGAGCCCTGTCACCCTCAGCTGCCCAAGGTGCTGGCCTGGGACAGTTGCTGTGCACAGGGCAGGACACAGCACAGGGACCCCCACATCACAGCCACCCAGTGTCCCCCCCCGCAGCCTGTGGGGCAGAAGCCTCAGCATTGCCCTGCAAACCGGGGTGAGGAGCTCCCTCCCTTCCACGCAACGGCCACCCTCTGTCAACACACTCCCTGGACCTACAGATAATCCAGGGACAGGCTGGCGCTCGTCTTGTTCATGGGGTGGTTGGTGACTGTGATGCCTGCAAAAAGGTCCAAGAACAAACACAGGAGTGTGAAAGGTGGCTCAGGACAGAAAAGTCTTGCCCCCAGCCTGCCTGGTCCTAGTGCTGAGCAGGAGGACAGATTTCCTCCCTGCAGGAGGAGAGCTGTCTGAAGCAACTGAGCACCCCCAGGCCAAGCCCTCCTTCACCAGCTGGCAGAGCGTCCTCGGACACATCACAAGCCTAGGTGCCTTCAGGCAGCACTTTGGGATGTTCTGCTCCAGTCCAGACCCCAGAGAGATCTGCCTAGCCCGGACTTCATAGCCAAGGTGTGTGACCCCCTGCTCCAACTGGGCACTAGCCTTCTTGGTCCAAGGGGGCACATTGCACTTTAGAGCATGGTTGGACCATGCCCTAAAGCTGTTCCTGATGTGCTTCTGCCCTTAAACACCTCCAGGTCCTCACCATAGGCAGCAGGGTTGCCTTTGCTCTTGGGCAAGTTGGCTCGCAGGATGGCATTGTTGAGAGCATTGAGGTAGGTGGGCATGCTGTGGTAGCCCTTGTTGTTGTAGAAGACCTGGAGGAACAGAGAAGAGTGATGGGAGGCAGCAAGACTGCTGGGCCTATGGCAGATGTACTGGAAGGAAGGGATGGGACAGGATGAGATGGCACAGGATGGGATGGGACAGCCACAGGGCGGGCTCCCTGTGCTCCCAGCTGTGGGGAGGGCAGGCCACTGCTGACCATGCTGGGCCAGACCTGCTGGGGTGGAAGCTGCTAAGCGCCCCATGGCATGAGAGCCGCACCAGATTCCTCATTTGAAAGCACTGCTGCAGAGCTGTGGGTGAGGGGTCCCTGCCATGCAGGCAGCACTGCCTGCCCCCTTCTCCTCCCCACCCGTGCCATGGCTGCCACTGCCCACCCAGCTCCCACCCAGCTGCCACGGGGCGCAGCGCAGTCCCACCTGGGCCGTTCTCCGGACAGCGATCTTGCGCACCGTGGCAGGGGCCTTGGCCCCGAAGGAGGCTGGAATGGATTTCTGGACGTTGCCAAAGGTGAGCGCCCCATACCTGTGAGCCAAGGCACCACTGAGAAGCTGTGACTGCTGTCCCCCACCTCCGGGAGCGCGGCCATGCTCAAACATGCTCCTGGCTCCCACCAGTGCCCCGAGCAGGTGTCCCCAAGACCCCAGGCCCCCACCCCTGCTCCACGGCACAGGGCAGACCCTCGCAACCTCCCCTCTTGCCTGTGCAGCCGGAAGCGGTCCGAAGTGTAGAGCAGATACTCAGAGACGTTGCGCCCTGTGATGTCTGCGAGGATGTCCCCCGTCACCACCTTCATCTGCGGGGGGTGGCCCCCCACGCCGCTGGGACAGGAGAAGCCGGTCCCCTGCATGGAGCACGTGCACTTGATGGGCTCGTGGACGATGCGGGGCAGGGCAGGGGCCGAGGTCACGGTCTCTGAGGAGCAGAGAGGGCAGCTTACAGCCAGGCTCCTGCCTGCCTCGGCTGCCTGCAACGACGTGGGGGGCAAGAGGCTGATCCGAGGGGTCCCGGCCAGGCAGGGAGGGCTGCTCTGCCCTACAGCCAGAGCCTGGTCTGTGAGAGGGCTTTTGTGTCTCAGTGACCGAGAGGGACCAAGAGACGGATGTGGGGAAAAACTTTGGGGGACAGAAACGGTTCAGAGAGGGGACATGGAGCGTGGCTGGAGAAGGCAATGACTAGGGACCATGGTCCAGCAAGGGTGACACAAGGCTGGCCACAGGGCTCTTGATGGTGTCACCATCCCAGGGAGCTCCACCGGCACTGCCAGGGCTGAATGGGGAGAGTTGCTCCATGGCCAGCACTGGTGCTAAGCCAGAAGTTCAGCCCAGTAATGCGATGCTCTGCTGTGGCGACGCAAAACATTTCCAGGGGTCCGTGGAGCTGCTTCTACAGGGGGCATATATCATCTCCCTCCTGGAGATGAATCCAAGGCCCAGATACACTCGAGCACCGAGGGCAGGTGATACCTTTGATGGTGGAGGAGAAGGTTGTGGAGTTCCAGGCACGGAACAGGTCCTCATCCATTGAGATGGGGTAGTCGGAGGGAGCTGGGGATGGAGGCGGCGGCACAAAGTTGGAGAGCGGCAGGCCCTGGGTGAAGGAGTCGATGCACATGGCATCGAAGTACTTGGCCGCCAGCATCTTGGACTCATTGCTGTTGAGGTTGAGGGTCTGCATGGGCTGGTCCAGTGTGTTGTTGAAGGCCGTCTTGAGTACACAGGTGGCCCCTATGCCAGAGGGCAGGTGGAAGGTGTTCACCAGCTGTTGGGGGCTGGCGTCGGGAGACAGCCTGATGCTGCAGGGAGAGGAGGAGGTGAGGAGGAGTAAGGAATAGGAGACATGGGTCTCACCACCTTGGCCATCTTCTGCTGGGACTTCCCCAAGGCCTCGGCACTTACAGCTGAATAGGCATGACTGAACGGGCACACAGAGCTGAGCTGCCAGCATTAGGGCTGGCACCTCTCCCAGAGACACCCTGGGAAGGATGGAGGCTGCTTTCTGCAAGGGGACGTGGCACCGGCCAGTTTCTGCTCCGAGCCTGAGCCGGCCCTGGGTCCAGCCCCGCTGCGAGCTGCCCTCCCTGCTGCCTCCCATCACAGGCCCAGGAATGGAGACAGGGATGGGGACGGGGCACGGGACACTGGGCACCAGCGAGTGGAGACTCTCACCGGTACTCACGCCGCTCCTCGTTGGCATAAGGAATGAAGTTGCCCTTGGGCTGGGTGTAGTTGTGGTACTGTGATGGTGAGAGGATGAGGGGTGGCAGGTCACCTGTGGGGACAAGGACAGAACCTGCTCACACCCGCACCACCACACACAGGCAGACTGGCCAAGTGCCTGCAAGCCTTATCCTCGTCCTCCCCCCAGCCAGTGTCCCCACTAGACACATTGGGGCAGACAGAAAGGGCCACCAATAGCACCCAGCATACAGGGTGGGTGGCTCGCACGCACCTATTTCGGGCACAGAGAGTGCCACTGTCATGGCCACGCAGACAAAGAAGGCAGGCAGGAGGATCTGCGAGAAGAGAGCCTTGGTGTTGCGTTTGGCACAGTGGAAGCGTTTGACGATCAGCCCGTGGAACTGGCGCAGCTTCAACCATGAGCCCTCCAGCTTGAAGCTCCCCTGCCCGTCCAGGTCGCGGTCCTCTGCCTCCACCTCCGCCTCTTGCTCTGGGAAGAGAGAAGGATGTCACCTCCCCAGTATGGCCGCAATCACCTTGGCCCCCAGGGAGCTGAGCCAGGCACCA
Source organism: Vanellus vanellus (assembly GCF_965231255.1). NCBI lineage: Eukaryota > Metazoa > Chordata > Aves > Charadriiformes > Charadriidae > Vanellus > Vanellus vanellus. Next base: position 549,418 of record NC_138923.1, read on the forward strand.
AGCTGGGCACAGCCACCCCGAGGGACAGGGTGGCACCCAACCCTGATGGCCACTGAGCCATGGCAGCACTGCAGCATGAAGCAAGGCAGCTGGCTGGTGTGTTCCTCTTGGCCCAAAATAGGAAATTTAGACAAGAGTTTTTAAAAAACAAGCTAAATTGATGCTTTTTGATAGACCCTCCCCAATTTTCCCATTAGTTCTCCCAGCTGGTGAGAGGTCAGCGTAGTCAGAACAGGCGGATGGGACATTGGTGGGGGCGCCCAGCGAGGCAGCGGGTGCGGGGCTGGGGCTCAGGCAGCTCTGCTGCAGGACTGTCTCAGCTCTGCCTCCTGCAATCCAAATCCCAATGCTCAGAGCAGGCCTGGCCGGGGAGGCAGGGTGGCGCATCCCTGAATTAATCACAAGAGCTACCGGGATAACCCAAAAAAAGGATTTGTGAATAAAACAGCAGCCTCCGGGCGCATGCCTGCACCCTCCATCCTCCAGCAATCCCAGCAGTCGGGCAGGGAGAGCCCCAAGCACAAGTCAGGGTACAGAGGGGAAAGCCACCAGCTGGAAGACGACTGAGGACCAAGAGGAGACAACCCAACCGGGCGCCAGCGTGAGGAGCGAGCGCGTTAGTGGGGTGGGTCTGCAGGGTGGCACTTGTGGGATCTGAGGGAGGCAAAGGGCAGAGCTGCGCCCACTCCGGGTCTCAGCATGGGAGCCCCCCCCACACACATGCGACCAGTTTGGGGGTGCAAACTGGTGGAAGCACCCATTCCCAGCCCTCCCACCCAGGCTGCAGCTCTCTGGGCACAGCATCGGCGGATGCATCATCAGACCCGCCGCGGGGTCCTGCCCCAGCAGGCACAGCCCCCCATCCCTGGCACAGCCGCCTGCCCAGGCCAGGGCCAGCTCTGCCCTGCCTGGGTGCAGGGACGGGCGCTGCCACTGCCCCGGCGACCCTCCGCGTCCCAGCCGAGCACCTCCCCTGGCCCCTGCCGCTGGCCGGGCACCGGCGGCACGAACCTTGCAGACTGATGTTATCAGGGTCCTGCCGGTTATCAAACAGGGGCGCGTAATCCCCAAAGAATTCGGAATAAGCCCCACCTTCGTCGCCCCGCACAGAGCCCACCGAGGAGGCTGAGTGCAGGGACGCCTGCGACTGCGCCAGCTTGGAGCAGGTCACCAGGTTGCTGAGCTCCACCTCAGGCTTCTCCGGCATGGCTGCTTCAGCAAGGGGCTCCCCATTGGCCTCAGGCTTTGGGCCCAGCTCAGGGGCAGGTGGCCGCAGGGCATCCTTCTTGGACTCCTTCATGTCTGGAAGGAGAAGGGGAGTTGCCACTGACAGTGCCACCCTTCACCTCGGTGTGGCACGGAGCAGGGACGGATCTGCTCTGGAAACCCGTAGTGGAGCAGAGGCCGGCTGCCCTTGGCTGGGATGGGCTCTGCTGGAGACAACTCCTTCCCTTGGGAAAGGAGAGCCCTGCAGCCACGTGGAAGCAGAGAGGAGCCACCAAGCCCACACCAAGGCACACAGCCTCGCCAGTCCCAGCACCACCATGTGCCCTCCTGCCGCCCGTACCCACGTCGCTGTTCTCTAGAGACTGGTCCTCCTCGGACACCTTCAGGAAGACTTCCTCAAGTGTGGTGTCCATCAGCCCGAAACTGGTGAGGTCCAGCTCCTCCAGGCTCTGCTCCAAGTGCTGTGGAGGCAAAGCGTGGTGTGAGGAGGGCAGGATGTGCCCACAGCGCCATGGCCCCCTGCGACCGCCTGCCTGCCCACCCCACCAGCCCCTGCGAGCACCTGGAAGAGCCTCTCGAAGCAGCCCTTCTTGACGGCCTCACTGGGAAGGATGTAGGAAAGCTCGGTGTTGGTGTCCGATATGAGGAGGCAGGAGGCCACGTATTTCTTGATGAACTGGGAGACACGGGGCTCGGAGCAGGGGCTGACAGAGGAGTGGGCCAGGGGGCTGTGTGGCTGGCCCGGCTCTGCGGCAGAGGAGCAGCACCGGTTGGTCACCTCTCACCCAGCCTCCCACCAGGACCCACTAAGTCCACATTACACCCCAGCACTGCAGACACTCCTCCAGCCTCCACCACGGGGTGCTGGAGGTTTCCCAGCTGCCCTGCCTGGCCTGGAGACAGTGCTCTGCACCACAGCCTGTACTGGACATCTCGGTGGTCAGCCCACAGGCCAGACAGAACCAGCACCCAGAGGCAAATGCCACTACGCAGGGTCTAAGCCGGGCCCCAGATGAGAGAAATCAAGGCTGAACAATGCCACCTCCTACACCCCTACCCCGTCCCCCTCCACCCTCCACATGGCCTGACGAGACTCGGGGTGGGAGCACTTGGGTGTTGACCTCTTGTTCCTTTCCTGGGCTGAAGAAGGGCTGGTCCTATTTACTCCTTTAAACACTGAGTCCCACTGCCCCCCAGACCTGTGCCGTTCCTGGTGTCTGACTGCTTCTTCACCACCGTCAGCTTGTAGCCATCGCCATAGGTGCTCTTGAGGAAAAGCGGAGAGCCGCAGCACTTGAGCTTGCCGTGGGAGATGATGGCGATGCGGTCACCCAGTAGGTCCGCCTCGTCCATGTGGTGCGTGGAGAGCAGGATGGTTCTCCCTGACAGTGGCACAGAGCCTCATCAGAAAGACCAGAGCCACCGCAGCCAGAGGAGCAATGGTGGGCTCTGCCAACCTCCGCTCACCTGGCTTGTACTTGAGGATCAGGTCCCAGATGGCCCTGCGTGCATACGGGTCCACGCCAGCTGTGGGCTCATCCAAGATCACGGCCCGCGACCCGCCCACGAACGCGATGGCCACCGACAGCTTCCTCTTCATGCCCCCTGAGAGGGTCTGCACCAGAGAGTGGCGTTTGTTGGAGAGCTCCAGGTCCTCAATCATCCTGGGGACAGGGGAGAAGCACCAGGGATGCTGGGGGGGCCGTACCAGCGCCCAGTGCCTACAGGGAGCATGCGATGCCTCTTCCCCGTGTGGTACCTAGGGCTCTCAGCTGCTGGGACAGCCCAGCTACAGCCAGGCTACAGAAGCATCTTCTGCTGATTTCACAGCCTGATACCCCAAGTTTTGGAAAACACTTGGTGGAGGTGGTCCGGAGGACGCCTCTGCTCCCAGATCACCCACCACAGCACAGCCAGCAGGAAAAAGACCCATTCATGCAAAAGGCACGGATGGGGCAAAAGAACCTAGGGGGTGCCTACTTGTCCATCTCCTTGCGGATCTCCTCCTCTGCCATGCTCTTGAGCTGCGAGTAGAACCAGAGGTGCTCCTCTACAGTCAACCTGTCAAAGAGCACGTTGTGCTGCGGACACATGCCTAGGTTCTTCCGGATCTCATCCATCTCTGTCCGGATATCATGGCCGTAGATGGTAGCGGAGCCCGAGGTCGGAGGGAACAAGCCGGTGAGGATGGACCTGGATGGATGGAGAAAGGCAACAATATGAGGGACCTCATATTCCTCCGTCTGGTCCCAATCCCAACCACCACCTCCAGGAGCATCTGCTGGGCCCCAGGCAGAGCAATGTCAGGGCAATGCCATGCACGTGCTACCTGTCCCCCTTTTGTGCAACCCGCACATCCACACGGCTGCCCTCTGGGCATGACACCAGATGCCACAGGGCCCCGCAAGGACATCACGCAGCACCTTCCCCACCCACTGCAGCGGGCCAGAAGGATATGGCACATATCTGCCCTGATGGGCACTCACATAGTGGTGGTTTTGCCCGCGCCGTTGTGCCCCAGAAAGGACACCACCTGGTTCTCATAGAGGTTGAGGCTCAGCTTGTTCAGCGCCAGCTTCTTGTCTGTCTTGTAGACCTTGGTGAGCTTGTCAATGCAGACAACCAACGGGAGGTGGGTTGGCTCCTCCTCGATGCCTCGGGTCTCCTCTGCCATGAGAGTGGGATGGTGAAGAGCCGAGGGCTGGCAGGGAGGCCGGGCTTGGAGCAGGGCTCCCCAGGGGATGAACCTCCCCTTCTCCTTCCCAGTGCCTGTGCTGGCTCGTGGCCCCTTCCCCTCTCCTTCTTGCCAGCTTCCCCCCTCCCGCACCATGGGTGACAGCAGCACCTGGCCCAGGATCCTGCCCTGAGAAGGGCACAGGGGACACACGGGGGTCCATGCAGGACCCTGCAGCAGAGCCAGTGCCATCCTTGGGCCAAACCATGCCACCCCTGTCCATCCTCACCCAGCCTCCGGCTCTCCATGGCGCAGGCCTGATCCTCCTCCATGATGCTGAGGCGAGTGGTGCGGGACCACGGCCAGGTCCACTCCCAGGTCTCCACTCGCCCATTGCCCAACCAGTAGGACTTCTGGAAGGGGAAGTACCAGGGCCGCGGCAAGCCGAACATGCCTGCAAGCACAACCCCTATGGAGTCAGGGCCAACCCTACACCCATGTCCGTGCAGAAGCCAGTCGAGGGCCAGGGCAGAGCCTGGCACAGGTACGGGCATGGGCATGGGGTTTCCCCAGCTCAGGGACATCACTGTGGGGTGGGGGCTGCAAATGCCCTGGCCAGCTGTGCTCAGGGTGACGCTGCTGGGCTGTGCAAGGAAGCAAAGTCCTTTGAGCTTTGGGTTGGGCCTGGCTTCAGCTTTACTAGGAAAGCAAAGGAAGCAGGTGAGACTCCTCCCCAGGAGGGTGATGAAGGGGAACAGAGCTCCAGCCAGGGACATCTTGTTTTCTTACAGTCGTCCAGTGAACTGAGACACACGACTGAAGATTTCCAAGGAACCTGCTGGTGTCACCAGTGGGTCGGGGCGTGTGGGCAGGTGTTCCCAACAGGACACAGGCAGGGGACCCTGAAGGCACGTTGTGCCAAATCCCACCATGTCAGGGCTGAACACCACCAGGGACTAGCAGCATCCCCAGCAAAGAGGCTCCTATAAGATCAGAGGTGCCATCATACCCCACAGCCCGCACGTACCTGGGTGCACAGCCTCAATGTACCAAGTGAGCACCCCGTACACCACAGCATCCACTATCAGCATCATCATGGACAGCAGGAGGTTGAAGTCATCTCCTTCCACGGGCGACTGGCTGAAGGTGTGCCACTGGATGCCCACACCGGCCACCTCGTACAGGGCAAAGTACTTGGAGCCCAGCCCAAAGGCTGTGGTGGACATGAGGGACTGCGAAGAGGTGGAGGGGAGGAGACGTCAGCGGGAACCACAGGCCACCTCTGGACGAACAGGTTGGGGCGAATTCCTACCCAGTGCTGCCCCACCCAGCCCCGTGGAGATGGTCCCTGCCCTGGGAGGCACCAAACCTTCTGGAGATGCCTCCAAAGCCCCATGGGGAGTTGGTTCATACAGGCAGACGTTTGCCCAGGGCTTGGTGACAGCTTGGTGGCCTGTGTACTGGACATGGAGTGCCCAGGGCAAACCTGGGGCCAAGCACCTCCCCAGCAGCTGCAGCCAACTCACCGCGATGCACTTCTCAAAGGCTGTGATCTTGTCATGCGCCACCTCCTCCCTGATGGCCACGTACATGTAGGGCACGTAGCTGAGGAAATAGATGATGCCTCCACAGGCAGAGGCCAGCTTGGCCTTGGAGTAGAGCACCGACACCAAGAAGCTGCAGGGAGGACAGCATCACCTTGGATCCTACCCCACCAGGGCTTTCCCCACACCATCTGATTTTGCTGGTGTTGAGGTGATAAATTTGCCCCTCAAATCACCTGGCTGGGGGTACTTGTGCCCCTCCACCAGCCCTTGCCCACACAGCTCCCAGCACCCCTGCCCCATGGCACAAGGACTCTGGCACTGCCTGTGCCCCCTCACCCCACAGAGTGGACCAGGCAGCTCACCAGAACATGATGGTGGCCACTGCATAGATGGCAAGAAAGAGCCAGATGATGAGGACATCACTGTGCATCAGGACCTTGCCATACTTCAGGATGGCGGTGAGTGCTGTGACCGAGATGGAGAGCTGGACGAAGCCAGTGATGAACCAAGCCACCCAATGCACTGCGTTGTTCAAGCCCATCATCTTCATCACCTGCGAAGCCAACGCTGCTCAGCAGGGCTGTCTCCTACCCTGCCCATCCCTGCTGCCTCACTTGCTGGGGCTGGGAGATAGATGGGCCGCACCGAGGGGTCCCTAGAGGCTGCTGGGAGCAGGCAGGCCACAGCACCCTGTGCCAGGGTGCCAACAGGCTCAGCTCCCTCCAGAGCTGAGCAGGGCTTGTGCTGGGGACACTCAGAAAGACCAGCTTAGCCCAGGGATGTGGGATCTGCACCCACCCCAGCTCACGCAGCCTGGAGACATGGGGAAGGTGCCCAGGGATGCAGCACAGAACTGCTGCAGAACTTAGAGCTCAGAGATGCCAGTCCTCCCCAGGGATCTCTCCCACCATCCCCACCTCTTTCAGGCGATGCTCCTTCTCTGTCACAATGTGCTGGATCATCATGGCCACCGAGTAGACCCAGGAGATCACCATGCACAGGGGCATCATGTGCTCGATGACAAAGAGGAAACTGGTGGGGTAAAGGAAAAGAAGGGAGAGCTGGATGGTGGCACCATTGCAGAGACCCAGGGAGACCCTGGGGCACTAGGGCAGTGGAAGGGCTCTCCCACCACCCGGGGACAACCAGCCATCCAGTCCAGCAGCTCCTTAGTGCCCTGAAAGAGCTTCTCCAATGAGTCCACAGGACAATGTAGTGTCCTGGCTGTCAGGCAGCAGCCACGGGATCAGCCCAGTGCCCTGCCTACCCTGGTGTGGACGGGGCCCTATCCACCCTCCTGCCCTGGAGGGCTAGTGGCTCTGGGACTTCTCCAGGTGCTTCCTCCAGACCACTGCATTCAATAACCACCGACAGATCCATGTGCCATCCATTTGCCACACTCCTCTTTTTCTCCCCAAGTCTTTCAGCCTCCAAGACACCTCGCAGCCACGAGTTCCTCGCTTCAGCTGCAAACTGGGCACAAAGACCTTCCCCTGCTTGCCTAGCCTGGTGGTCCACGGAACAGGGCTTAACTGGTTGCTCATCAGCCCCAATGTCACCAACCTTTCTCAGGCCCCCAAACTTGTTCCCTTTTCCCAGCTGAAGTGTCCTAGTCTGAAAAGGGGAAAAGGGAAAGTCCTGCCCCTGCCCATGCAGGTGTTACTCACTCGTCCCGGGTATAACATGGGTACGGGAACATCTGCACATAGTTGCCGGGCTCCACCACATCATGGCCAACAAACGTGTTGATGAGGGCGCGCTCCATCATGTCTGGGGAGGAGAGAGAGAGGCCAAGCTGAGCAGGCAGTGCGGGCAGGGGCCAGGTTCACGGGCAGCTGTGGCAGGGAACTGGCACTCACCCTGGATCCAGACAAAGCCATAGAGAAAGTAGAAGCGGCCGCCGGTGTTGGGGCCGGGCCGCCAGTAAGCCCGCCGTATCTCATTGGTCTTCTCCGTGAAGCTGGAGTTCTGCCGGATCTTGTACATGACGTGCGGGGGCAGTGAGCCATCCCTGTTGGTCTGGAAGATGACGCCTGCGGGCAGTGGGAGAGGCAGGTAGCCCGCTGGCACCACAGGAGATGGCCACACCAGCCAGACCGCAGTGACAGGCAGGGACATTGAGAGTTTCAGTGTGTCCCAAGGGCCAAGGGCATCACGAGGGCTGCCACAGATGAGGAGAGTGGGCATGGCCCTGGCATGGGATGTGAGGGCACGTGGACAGCATGCAGCAGTGGTGGGAGAGCCAGGACAGCAGCAGGGTGCTGTGCCCGGCAGGGCTCAGCCAGGGACAGAGGATGGGTATCGTGAGATGCTCGGTCTGCTCACCCACCCAAAGCATGTACCAAGGGAGCCACGTCCCAAAGCCAGTGGCCCCAGCCCAGGGCAAAGCTGGAGAAGCACGCAGCTTCAGGGGCCCCTGCAAAGGGGATGGTTCCCGGGGACATACTGGCAAAGACCGTGACGTTGTCCTGGTAAGCCTGGTTCAGCGTGTAGTTGACGATGCTCTCTTCATCTGGGAAGCCTTTGAAGATGTCCACGCTGACCTAGTGGGAGGGGAAGGCCAGTAAGACACCACTGCCCCTGATGGGTCTAACACACGGTCCCTGCATACAGTGCAGCATCTGCCACCCACAGCCACCCTGCAAGCCCCTGTACCCAAAGGTGGATGGACACACCTCCACTGTTGACATCTACCCCAAAGCTCTTGACACTGCAGAAACCACTAGCTCCTCCAGGGTTCCCATCCCATGGCCTTAGGGGACCTGACCCCTCTTGAGCCCCATAGAGCCTCAGCTGCAGGCAGTGGGTGCCACTCCAGCACCCGTGTTCCCACAGGCAGGCACAAACTCACCTTGGCCATGAAGTGGACCCAGCCACAGGCGGCATTATCGATGGTGTCCAGCTGCTGGAGCAGGACACTGGCATTGGGCAGGGAGAAGTTGCCGCTGAGAAAGTTGTGAAGAACATCGCTGTCGGAGACATTCAGGATCTCCGGGTGCTTGTGGAGGTCAGCGGTGAACTGAGTCACAGAGGAAAACACAGGAGGGATAAGTTGGTGTACAACCTGCCTCTCAGCTCCTTGCCCTCCCCATGGATACAGACAGGACCCCCTCCCCATGGACACAGACAGGACCCAACACTCCTCCTGGGAATGGAGGGACAGCATCCACCCTGCGCAGGGAACCAGCCTGGTCCTCGCGAGAGCAGGGTGGGCACTCAGGAGCACCTGAGAGCTTCTCATGAAGAAGCCATGAGGTGCCTGGGGGCAGGACATCTCCTTCCAAACTCCAGGGCAGTAAAGCCCAGGCAGACTTGGTCCCCACTGCACTATCCTACCTGCTGGAGCCAGCGGATGCGCCTTTGCAGCCTGCCCTCCTCCAGGTAGGCACGGATCTCGGGGGAGATGTTCAGCCATGCCTTGGCATAGTGGGTGACATTGCCCACAAAGGCAAAGGTCTCATTGGCCTGGGGGGGAGGAAGGTCACACCGTGGGAAGAGGCACCCCTGCAGAGCGGGGCTGGTGGGAGAGGAAGGACAGGGTTCCCAGTCTTTGACCCCTTACCTTCAAGATGACCTTGTCCACTTCAGTGCCCACTGGTGCGTACAGGATTTTGGGGTTGCTGGTCATCAGATGCACAAGGAGGCCGAGGTTTCGCTGCTCCTTGCTGGTGAAGCCCAGCGAGCTCATGTTGCCCTGCTTCAGCGCCTCAGGCTCGATTGTCCTGCAAAGAGGGCTCAGGCTGCCAACTGCGTTCCAGCCCCAGCACCCCTCGCTGCGAGTAGCCCCCACCCCTGCCCAGGAGGGGATTTCACACCGACTCCTGTGCCAGCATGGTGCTGCCCAGCACAGGGAACTTCCCCGGCCACAGCACAAGGATGTGGTGGAGCATCCATCTCCTGCATGCTCATCAAGGCATGACCAGGGCCCTCGACCGCTGGCAGAGACCAGGTGGGCTCTCCCACATCCCTGTCCCAACCAGAGAGCACCTGGATCCAGCCCCCTCCAGCCCCCGGGGCTCCTACCGGTTGTTGCCGCAGAGGATGGGCTGCAGCCCAGCCCAGAGCTGCACGAATGCTGAGAACTGTCCCTGGGGGTTTTCACCGCCGGCCGGGTCCCCGCCGGCACCCTCCTCCTCCGTCGTGGTGTTGCCGGCCGTGGTGTTGGCGCCAGCCCAGCCGGTGCTGTTGGCAGTGGGCAGGGGGGTCTTGCTGGCGCAGGCTCCCCTGGGCAACAGTTTGGCCAGTGCTGAGAGAATGTCCACATCACGGAGAACCTTCTCCATCTCCACCAGGTCCTCCAGGAGGGCACGGAGGCGGTGCTGGGCGGCCGTGCTGTTCACCTCATCCAGTTTCAGCTGTGAGGACGAGCGGGCAAGGGGTTACCCCTGGGTGGGGCAACAGAGCCCTGCTCACCAGCAGGAGGGGGACCAAAGGGAACCCCATGTAGTGGCATGTCCGCTTTAGTGGTTAGAAGGTTGGAGCTGTGCCCAGCTGGCACTCATTGCCATGCATCCATGGCTATCAGGCAGTGGGAGCGCAGGCAAATGTTGGCAGGGTCTTGTTAGGGGACATGAGATGTCCCACAGGCAGGAAGGGTGGTCCTCTGTGACCACAAGGGACATGTCAGACTTGGGTGGGATGAGGAGGGGACCTCAGAGCCAGTCTTGAGGAGCTGTGCCACCAGAGACATTGCCAGTCCCAGGGAGAGAAGCCTGCAGGGACATGCTTGGAGGATGCTGGGGACACCCAGCCCATCCAATGGGCAGTGACCAAGCGGGTGCCAGGAGGGGGAATCATCTGGGGTCCCACCATGGGGCTGGGCAGGGGGTGCCCATGTGGGGTAAAGGGGTGACCAGGAGGGACTGGGCCATGTCACAGAACCCCCCGTCCCCACACAACCCCTGGTGAGTACGGAAACCCTGCCCAGGACTCATCCCTGTCCCACAGCCAGTGGGAGGCCCATCCCACAGTCCCGCTCTCACCCTGCTGACAATCTTGGGGGTGTCCAGCTGGTCCCGCAGCTCGGTGGCCAGTTGGGCGAAGCGCTCCCGGCGGGCAGCCCGGCTGCCGTTGCAGGCCAGCGCCCGGTACGCCTGCAGCAGCGGCTGCTGCCCAGGGGCCACACGCAGGAGGCGGCGCAGCTCCCCTGGACTCTGCTCGCACGTCAGCTGCTCCAGCACCGGCCCGGTGAAGAGGACACCCTACGGGGCAGGGAGCCATGGGGACGCAGCCCCAGGTGCAGGGGCACGGCAGCTGCCCACATGCCCCCAGTTCGCCCCACGAGGTGCTCACCTCCATCTCGGTGATGAAGGCCTGGGGGCTGTCGGAGGTGGTGGGTGCCGGGGCGGCACTGGTGAGGCCCAGGGCCTGGGAGAGCAGGCGGAGTAGCGCTGGCCGGCGCGGGGCTGCCGCCGGGTCCCGCAGTGCCCTGTGGACCAGTCCTTCCCGCAGGCTCCTCCAGCTGCTGGGGAGACTCTTCTGCAAGAGGACCAACTTGTGGTGGGGTGGCTGGTGGTACGGGGGTTCCCCAGGGTCCCCCACAAGCACACGTGCACAGCCCCACAGCACCCATGTCTACAGTCTCCATGGGGAGGGGAAAAATAGGGGATGTGCAGATGCGGAGAGCTTGGGTCCCCTGCACCTCAGCCACAGGAGGGAACAATCTCCCCCCGTCCTTCCACAGCCATTGTCCAGGCGGTGCCAACACCCATTGCAATGGGAAACAGAGGCACAGGTACTGGTGTGGAAGCACTGGGGAAACTGGTGGCAGCACCGGGATAGGACCCAGCCATCCCTGGGTGCTGCTCTGGCCACCTGACAGCATCCCATCACATCCCCCCTGCCGGGATGGACACCCCCAGATTGCCCTGTGGTGGGACATGGACGGGACACACAGGATGAGCTCTGCCCCACCACGTCCCCTCTTCACCGCTCCTCACCTCCAGCTGCATCATCTTCTCACCGGGGCCAAACCCATCCCACAGGTCTCGTTCATGGGTCTCATCGGGTACCAAAGGAAAGGAACCGAAAAACAGGCGGTACACCTGCACCGGGGAGAGGAGTGGGGCTGCCAAGTGTGCCGAGAGCGGAAACACTCATTTGCCCAGCAATGCCCCAGAATGGGGTGGCAGAATAGGATGAGTCCTGGCCAGGTGCCTGCTGACCTCCACCCTGCAGGTCTGGTGGTCAGGGCTCAATATGGGTCAGGATGTGCCCATTCGCTGGGGCAATGTGGACCCCTGGCAAAGCTGGCCCTGCAGCGTTGTGCTGTCACCCACCTCCTGCAGTTTGTCACCCACCTCCTGCGGGTCACCACCCACCTCCTGCAGGTTGTCACCCACCTCCTGAAGGTCATCACCCACCTCCCGAAGGCCATCACCCACCTCCCGAAGGCCGTCACCCACCTCCCGAAGGCCGTCACCCACCTCCCGAAGGCCGTCACCCACCTCCCGCAGGTCGATGCTGGAGCCCAGGAGCAGCTCGGCCGTGCTGTTGGGGAGGGACAGGTTCTGCGTCAGGAAGCGGTGCAGCTCGCCCTGGTCCTTGGCCGCCCACGCTAACGTGAAGCCGGATCCTGGCAAGGAGCAAGTCGGGGGCGTCAGAGCAGCCTGCCAGTGTTGGGGACATGGCACAGCCCCAGGCAGGGACATATCACAGCTGGTCCTGCTTGGCACGCAGCTATGCGGGACAGTGGCAGGGAACTGTCACATGCCACCACATCGCTGGGTGCCTGGCAGGTGGGCACCTCCATCCCTGCCTGTGCAGGCAGCGGGGGACAGGCAGGACACAGCCTACCTGCTCGGTTGCTGAAGTGGGTCTCCATGGAGCTGGGCTCACTGCTGCTGAGTGCCTCCAGGCGCCGGCGCAGCGACTCCAGCTCCTCCTCCAGCCCCGGGTGCTGCGGGTCGAAGAGGCTGCTCTGCTCCACCACTTCGCTGAGGTGCTCCAGGAGCTGCGTCACCCTGCGAGAGCCCAGCACCACTCTGGCTTCAGGGACAGGGGGATGGGGACACCCTCCGCAGAGCTCTGGTGGGAACGAGCCCCTCGGGTGCATGGGGCAGCAGTGCTGCCTGCCACGTGGCACTGCTGCCCCAGGAGCTGCCCTCGCCTGTGCACTGGATCCACCGTGCCAGGGGCACAGAGGAGAGCCCCAGCACCTCCAGGTGACCCTGAGGGCCACCTCCGTCCTCCTCCCAGCACCAGGCACCCGGGAGCCCGTGGGGGAATGGGCTGAGATGTCGCCTGCACCCTGGGAACACGATGCTCTGGACCCAAGTCCTTTGGGGGACAGGGGCTTGTGCCTTGTCCCCGGCAGGGCAGTGCCAGCATGGGAAGGGGCAGGCTGTGCACGGGAGTGTGCGGGAGCGTGCAGGGTGGGATAAGGAAGCGCGCGTCAAGCGTGCGACTCACGTGGAGTTGGAGTACTGCAGGAAGCCGAACTCGTCACGCTGGCCGTCGGGGCACAGGGACTGCATGACGGGCAGGATCCCGGCTGAGGTGAGCGGGGCCGCCGTGTAGAAAGCTGGAGCCAGCGAGAGAGCGCAGAAGAGGCCGGGCAAGGTGCGGGCAGGGAGGGAGGAGAGGCAGGGAGGGGGCAGGGGGCCACCGGAGAGACAGACACTCAGTTCAGAGAAGCGCGCAGTGGACCCTGCGAGTCCCACGGGAGGTTGGCGGCCAAGGTCAGAAGTCTGCAGCTTTCCCACCAAGGTTGTACCTGGCTGGTGGCCCCTTGGGGCTGTGGCCAGCTCCTGCCACCCTGGCTCCTGTCCCCTTGCCCCTGCCCACTCCCCTCTGGGTGACAGGTTCCTCCCACCCCAGTACGATGCCAACTTCTGCAACTTGCCCCCAGGATGGCTGCCAACCTCCCCCGGCCTCTTGGTTCCTCTTGTTAGTAATTTCAGAGGCACTGCTGGATCTCCAAAGGAAGAGGAGGACAAGGAAGAATACGACAGGGAGAGTTGTCACCCGCAGCTCCCTGATCCCCTGCCCCCACCCCTGCCCGGCTGCCCCGACGTGCGGCTGCTGGAGGTGGGTGGAAATGGAGACACAGTGGGGGGAAGATGGAAAAAATGAGGAGCAGCAAGGGGATGGCAAACCTTCCCCCCCCTCCGCCAGAGCTGAGCCATCATCCCTCTGGGGTCTTTCCATGTCCTTCCCCAGGGCAGGGCAAGCCCAGAAGGGGACCAGAGGTTGTCACTGGGCAGTGACCAGAGGTTGTCACTGGGCAGTGCCAGGCAGGGACACTGCTCTTGCCACCCCAGCTGGTGGCCCAGTGATTAGAGAGGCAGGTCAGTGGTGTTAGCACAGCTGCAACGGGCAGGAGCTGGTGAAGATGGGCTTCTGGCAGGGACAAGGGACAGCCCAGGGCAGGGATGAGTGTAGCATGAGACGGGCCAGCAACCTGCTGGGGTGGCGGGGCAGACTGGTGACTATGCCATGCTTTCCTGACAAAGCCAGCGCATGGGTGGCATCTTGCTGGCCTCCAGGCTCCTCGCAGTGCCACATCCCGGCTTTTCCCAGCTGCAAGGGGCCAGTACAGGGACCTGGGGTTGATACAGGGATGGAAGCCATCTCCAGCCCCTTGAGGACCAGCCAGGGGGGATGTAACAGGCAAGACTGGGTGACCACAGGCCACCACATGGCTGCCAGCACCCAGGAAGGTCTGCTCCAGGAGGGAGGCAAGAAGCAGGGGTAAGACAAGCCTCCACCTGGCCTGGAGAGCCCTGTGCAGCCCCAAGGGGCCAGGGACATCACTGCCAGCAGCCCCAGAACCTGGGGAACCCAGTGGGGACACCACCAACTCAGTGAGGACATCACCATGGGCTGGTCCAGGCTGGGCAGCCCCTGGGGAGGAGCTGGCAGGGGCCACACTGTGCTGCCCAAGCTCATCTTCACCAGCCACAGAAGAAGGAGACAGGGTTACAGAGGTGTGGATTAGGCCAGAGTGAGTTGATCCAAACCAGGCTCTTTCTCCCCAAAATACGTAGCTGGCACAGGCAGGGGAAGGGGGAGGCGCCCACCCACCCCACCAACTTACAGACTGGCGCATGCAGTAGAGGCATGGAGGGCAGGCGGGCAGGGGAGATGGTGGGAAAGAAAAAGAAAACATGAGCAAAAAGGAAAAAAAAAAAATCAAACCAAAACACCACACAACACAGAGCGCACATCAGCACCGGGGCAGGAACCAGGGCAGTGCCCGCCACCGCCCGCAGCCAGGCCCACGCTCGCAGCTGGGCTCTCCCTCGCCGGCACACACTGAAACACAGGCTTGGACCATCGTTACACCGGGTCGCCACCACTGGTTCCCAGCATCTCCCTCTGGCCCCACCGCGCCACCCACACAAGGGCAGCCGCCAGGGTGGGCATCCCACAGGCTGTCTTGATGTCACATGGAGCCCTGGCGAGGCGGCAGCTCTGTTCCTCCACCTCTGGCAGGGCACCGGCACCCACAGCCCCGGCTAGAGCTCCGGCTGCACATTTCCAGGCGCCCCCAGCTCCAGTCCCATCAATTTGTCACATTGCCAAGGCCCCAGAGCCCTCCCGGAGCCAGGTGTGGGGCTCCACAGAGTGTATTTTCCCCCCAGCACCTCAAGGAGCTGAGGAGCCCTTCCCAGCACCGCTCTGGTTGCTCTTCGAGCACTCGGAGAGACCATGGCTGTCCCAGCACCATCCAACTCCATCTCCTCTTCCCCCACCCCCAATACATCCCTGCCAATGGCAGCCACAGGCTTGTTGGTGCTGCCACCACTAGGGGAGGACCTCCAGGCTGGGACTGACTCTAGCTCTCCAACACCCCCATATCTGCCCTGCCAGCCCTCGGCTGCAGCCCCTGCCCAGCGCTATGCCCCCCCAAAAGGCACCTCAGGGTCCCCATCAGCTGTCACAGCCCCCCCCCACCCCCAGGCTGTCCCCAGGGTGCTGGAGCAGCTCCCCAGATCCTCAGGGTTTCCCCAAGTGCGAGTGCCCCAGACACCACCCTACTGGCACTCACCTTCCTTTACAGGGATGGTTGGCTTCTTCTGCCGCAGCCCCAGGAGGATGAAGAAGAGCACCAGGGGGATGAAGATCTCAAAGGCCAGCACCCACTGGGGATGACACAAAGCAGAGGGATCATGACACTTGGGGACAGGACACGGCTATCAAGGAGGAGCATGGGCAGGATGGGGGTCCCCAGGGCACTGGTGCAGCACGGCATTGTGCCCGTGTCTTGCAGGTGGCTGGTGGCACTGTCACAGCTCAGCCAGAGGCAAACGGGTCACTGGGCACCCAAGGATCTCCTGCTTGCCCCTGCCTGCACCCTGCCTGCTCCATACTGCCTGGGGCGCCTCGGGACAGGCGAGGGTACCACAGAGGGGGTGGACCCTTACTCCAGTAACGCAAACAGGGTGTCAGGGCTCGATCCCAGCCCCGACGGGCCACCACAGCTGGGGCTGCCCAGGGGAGATGACCCCAAGTCCTTATGGCCAGCAAAGGGCTGCAGGCCCCCATCCTGGCAGTGCCCTCACAGCTGGCAGCTGCCTGGCATGATGTTCCCCTGCCACCTATGCCACCGCTGGGTCCCACCCGTGGGGCCATGCAGGGGCCAGACCCCAACGCTGCCAGGGCAAGGTTCGCTTTGGCCAGGCCCTGGCACTGGGTGCACCTGAGGGCAGCACAGGGGGTCCCAGCACCCTCTCTGTGCCCTCCCAAAAGGCTACGGCTGCGCAGGATTTCCACTGGCAGCATATTGTAATTCACAGCAAAACCCCAGGAATCCCTGACCCCAATCGCACAGGTAGCCCAGGCTGGGCTCCATGCCCTGGGGATGGGCACCGGTAGGAGCGGGCACCTGGCACGCTGCCAGCACAACCACCGCCAGTTTGCACCAGGAGTGCCCAGACCACGTCACGGCCCCATCGCCACTGCTGCCGAGTGGAAGGGAACTACTATATGTGGGGAAACTGAGGCACGGGGTGAGGTGAGCCAATCTCAGCTCGCTTCAGGGCCAGATCAGACCCCGGGACCCGCTGACACCATGGGCAGGGCACACCCCAGCTCCACTGCTGGGAAGATGCCCACTACAGCACTGGCACCTCTGACCGCGCTCCCGCACCTTCCCGCAGTGACGAGGCGCTTGAAGGTACATGCCAGTGGGGTGGGAAGAGAGGGCTTTAAAATGACAGGGGCTGCCTGGAAGTCCTTCCAGTTGGCAGCAGGTGACAGGGTCAAGCCCTCCTGTCCCTAACAGCATCACCTCCACACTGACCTCACCCACGGGCTGCAAATGCTCTGACAAAAAGTTACAGCAGCTCAGCACACGGCAATGAGCAGAGGGACCCCTGCACCCAGACCCCTGCCAGTGCATGGCTGCGGCACTCCTGGGGGCACCACGGTTGGCAGGACTGTGGGACAGGTACAGCTGCACCCACGGATGCCCCCCAGAGCTGCCGATTATGGGGGCAAGGCAGAGCCCAGAAGAAGAAGGGCTGGAGGGGACAGGGACAGCGAACACCCCAGGAGCAGTACCAGGGAATCCCCATCTGTACAGCACCACCGGTCCCTGGCACAGTCCCAGCTGTCACCATCCCTGCATTGGTGGGATGGCAAGGGACACCCCAACCCGCTCTGCCCGCCCTGTGGCTCCCCCCCCGCCTGTTTACCAGGCACACAATTGGGCCTCTGTGCTCAGGCGCCTGTGGGACTGTCCCCCCACACCCACGCCGGGCTGTACCAGGCTCCCTTGGGGACCGCTGGGTCCTTGGTGGTGTCAGGAGGGACCCGCTTGTTGTTATTTATTTTTTTAAAGTGGGTCATTGACCTTTGGCTCATCTCCTTCCCCAGAGACATCCTCTGCCCCTGACCCCTCCTGCACACCCCAGTGCCAGGGCAGGCTGTCCCCCACCACCAGGGGTGACACAGCGATGGCCAGAGGTGGCAGCAGAGCTGGGCTCACAAGCCCTCACCTCTGGGACTGATCCTGCCCCTCTGGTGTTCAGGACTGTCCCTGTGGGGGCTTCCCAGGCATCTGCCCCGTACCTAACGGGGCAGAGGCAGGGGCATGAAGCGGGGGGGGATGCTGTCCCAAGGGAGCCTCAGCCCCCCCTGGGAGAGGCACCCAGCAGGGGGACCCAACTCTGGCACAGCCCGGGGTCCCCACCGGCAGGTGCAGGACACTGGGAGACACTGTGGCATTGTGCGAGGAAGCAAGGGGAGAATGGCCAGGATCTGGGTGGCTGGGAAGGAAACGCTGGAGAAGGAGAGGGACAAGAAGGGGAGAAGGGCTGGTGCCTGCCAGCAGCTGGCCATGGCCAGCACCGACCAGCGCGGTCTGTCCTGTCCTCTCATTTATTCCCTTCTTCACTCCTCCCTCCGCGAGGGCTCTCACACGTATGCCTGTGGGGGGTGCGGGTGCAGCAGCTGGGGTGGGACCCACCTTGTGCCCAGGTGACAGTGACTGGAGGGCCGGGGGCAGCTCCCGGGCAGGGGCAGAGCTGGGCTGCCAGAGGGATCCACCCCATACACACGTCTGTACATCCCCCTGGCACAAGTTCACCTCAACCTTGTGGGAGAGGTGAGCACGACGAGACTGTGGGTGCTGCTCAGCTTTGCATGGTCTGCCTGCCACCGCCACGGACAGCAAGGCATGCGCGTGGCTGCTGGAACCCCACGTTCAGCCCCGCCACGGGCCAGAGGCACGGGCAGCGGGATCCTGCCCGACTCCCCCAGCAAGCGAGGCAGAGGTTGGCGGGTGCTGCCGGCAGGGTGCTGGCCCCAGGCAGGCACCTCCCTGGCAGAGGGATGCTCAGCTCCCTGGACCACCGAGCCAGCGACTCGATGCCTGCATCTGCCCTCCTCCATGCTGGCAGATGGGAGCAGGGGGCCGCGGAGAGGACGAGGGAGGTCAGGCGCTGCACAGCCCGAGTACAAGGCAGCAGCGCCAGCCAGGGATGTGCGGGTCCCACGCTGCCAGGCCAAAAGCACCGACAAGCCCCATGGGACACAGCGAGAGCAAACGGCCCGGCCTGGCACAGCGGTCCCACCGTGCCCACCCTCTGGCAAGCACCAGGGGCAGCTGGGAGACGTGCTGAAGCCAGGCACTGGGCCACAGAATTTGGCAGGACAACTTCACCAGCGTCCCCAGGACGTGCATGCCCCAACAGACAAGCTGGGCACTCCCCGTGGGGGCAGCCAGGCCGGGCGGAGGCAGCTCTCTATGTCCACCGCCACCACCCAAAAGTCCACACCATCCCTCCTGCCTGCTCCCAGGAATGTTCCAAAGCTGCAGCCATCGCCTTTGGCCAGCACAGCCTGGCAGAGGGACAACAGGGGCTGGGAGCCCCCACTCAGAGACCCCTAACCCAGCAACCCCAGTGATGCCCCCACACCCCAAACTTGCCACATCAGCCCCCCTCTCTCCATGGCCTGGCACCCATATGGGGATTTACCGGCCCCAACGCAGGTGAAGCAGCACCATGCACAGCCCTGGGTAAACCCAGCCTTGGAAGCCTCCATCCTGCACCCGCTGGCGGACAGGGCAGGGTCTCCCTTGCTGCCCACCCCCTGCCAGCCTCTCCTGCAGGTCCCAGTGCTGCCCACCGAGCCGGCAGCAGCAGGTGCCGGCCCACAGGAGCCCTAAGGGATGGGGCTCAGCTCCTTGAGAATCAACAGCCCAACTTTTCCAACAGCATTTTAAGGCAGGTGGAAATCATAGGATCATAGAATGGTTTAGGTTGGAAGGGACCTTGAAGATCATCCAGTTCCAACCCTCTGCCATAGACCAGGACACCTCCCAGCAGCCCAGGTTGCCCAAGGCCACGTCCAGCCTGGCCTTGAACACCTCCAGGGATGGGGCCTCAACAACCTCTCTGGGCAACCTGGGCCAGTGCCTCACCACCCTCAGAGTGAAAAAAAAATTCCTAATGTTTAATCTAAACCTGCCCTCTTCCAGATATCTTCAACTTTTTGATGGTTCCAGACTTTAATCGCTGTTCAATACCCACTTACTTGCCCACAGCTGGGAAGCGCAGGTGGATGAAGCCATGGTCATTGGGCAACACAAATGCTGGAGCCAGTGGGTTAGCGAGGCTCCGTGGCCAGGCAGACCCACCAGGCCAAGCCGAGCCCCCACCCCTGGCCAGCCCACAGACACCCACCCAGGTCACCCTGCCTGTGCCCTCACCCACGGGGACAGCCAAGGCTGGGCCCAAGGGCCACCAACCCCCCAGCACTTTTGCTCAGAGCAAGTTGTGCCCATCACCTCTTGTCCCACTGCCACCTGCCCCCAGCGAGGGCACGTTCCCTGCCTTGCACCCTGCCCAGTGGCCCTGGCATGGTGGCCCAGGGACGTGCCTCAGGGAGGAGGAAATTCCCACTGGGCTTTGCCAACACCTCTCTTGAGCCCGGTCCTGGCATGCCAGAGCCGGGGGCCCAGGGAGAGCCGAGCACGGTTCTCCCCTGTGCCAGCCCCGCGGTGCCGTGTCAGCTGGGCACCAGTGTGCCGTGCTGAGGGGGCCATGTCATCAGTAGCACCATGTCCTGGAGCCACGCGGCAGTGCTCCTCCACTGGCACATGGCACTGGGAAATGCCCCCCCTCCCACCGGCACAAGATGCCCGGCCGGAGCACAGGCGGGATGGTGCTGGCAGCCGCAGTGTGGAGGAAGGTGCCAGCCACCCGGTAGCCTCTCCCTGCGGGCAGGGAGCGAGGCAGAGCCCTGCAGGCCTGGCAGCTCATGGCCACCCACCGTCCGGGCCACCAATTCCTCTATAACAGCTGCCTCCACGGCCACCCTGCAAGCAGGGAGGGATTCACAGGAACACTGCCCAGCACTGCCTCGCCAGCACCACGCTGCCAAGCCTGCGTGTGTGTCCCCGTCCCCGTCATCGTCCCCCCACCCCCTGCACCAGCTGCAAACAGCAAGGGGGCAAAGAGCACCCTGAGCCAGGGCAGCGCCCGCCCGCCCGATCGATTCCTGCTGCTGGATCCGGCACCAGCCCCCACCCAGCCCCGGCAGCAGGACCTGGCAGTGCCTCTGCCGGCACGGGGTGCCCTGTCCCCCAGGGACACGGCAGCCCGGCACAGTCGCTGCTGCAGCAGAGTCCTGCCAGCTGGGTGAGCCCCCTCAGTACCCCAAATTTCAGCCTTTCTTATTTTGCAGACATCAAGGTCTCCCAGCTCCGCTCCCACTGGCCAGGGAGCGAGGGGCAGAGCTGCCAGCACAACTCCTCTGCCTGGTGAGAGCCTCCCAGCTCTTGGCCAAGGAGCAGAAGGCACAAACCCTGCACAGGGCAAAGCAGCCACGCCGCTGCCTGGCTCTGCCCTGCCCTACGTTCATCCTCCCCCCAACCCCAGGGCACACGCACCAGGAGCCGCACCAACATGCTTGCGACACCAAAGCAGCACCCGGAGCCTCAGCTTCTGCTCGTCATTCCTCCAAAAGAGCCCCAAACCACCAACATTTCCCCAGGGCCAAACAAAACCCAGCAGCACGCTGCCATCACCAGCACTTCAGAGCTGCGGTCACCTTCCTGTCCCAAACGTGGGCTCAGAGAGCCACAAGGAAGGTGGCTGAATACCCTGAACTGTGCCTGCCCTAACTTTTGAGAGATTACCTGTTAATTTTACATCCAACGCAGGTTTAAACCAGTTACCAAAAAGTCATTGGGGAGCCCATCCCTTAAAATAAACACCACTGAGCTCGCCCACCCCAGTCCCAGCACAGCCAAGGTGACACAGACGATGGCACAGCCTGCACCACCCAAGGGCTGCCATCAACACCCCAGGGTGCTCATCCTCGGGCACCCACAGCCCTGGCTTCCCTCCACCAAGTACTGCTGATGCTGTTCTGCTCAGACCCCCATCACCCCATTCAGGTTCCTGCCTGAATTTTGGCCCTGGGAAGAATGAAATCACAGCCAAACGCCAGAGCAGCCCCAAGAACAGTGAAGCCTCACTGGGCAACGTCCAACGCTCCCAGAGGCTGGGCACGAGACCTTACAGAGGTGCCACAAGACAGTGCCCAGCCATCACCCTCGCCAGGTGACAAAGGGGGTTTCAGAAGTGGGTGACATGTGGCACCCTGGGTCAGAAGCACACCTCTAAGACATGCAGCCTCCCTGTACCCACCACTGCTCCGTCCTCAAGTGGATCAGCCAAACCCTCACCAAGTGCCTGCAGACAAATTCTGTCCCAAAACCACCACTGTGCCTCACTACAACGTGGCTCCCCAAACAACCCCTGGTGCCAGGGACAATGGGAACACCCCCACGGCCACCAGCATTCAGAGGCAGTGCAGAGAACTGGCCCCAGCTCTCAAGTCCCAGCCCAGCACCCTCAGCCAAACACGAGGTGTCTGCTCCCCATCCCATCCCGCAGCAATGGGGCCACTGCTCTGCATGTTGCCGGGAGGAAAGCGCACCATGGTGCGGCACCTACCCCAGGGCAGCACCCCACTGCATGGGGCTGTGCCAACGGGCAACTGCTGGCAGGGCAAGGGCACGGCACACACCACGCTCCCTGTGAGGCTGGGAGAAGCCCAGCAACCCCCTAAGTGGACCCCCAGCAGGGGAGGGGTCTCGTGCTTATCCCCTCTCTCCGCTCCAATCCCTCTGCCTGTTGCAGCAGGATCAGCCCAGTGGGATACAGGGCGGGTTTCGCTTGGTGAAACATCTGGAGGTGGCCAGGGCAGAGCTGCGCTGGGGGATCCACCCCCAGAGAGCACGGCACAGGTACAAGGCTGGGCTCTGGCACGGGGACCAACGCTGCCCTGGCTGGCCAGCGCTGGCAGCTCTGCTCCCGGGCTGCTGGGAGAGGGCAGCGCTCACCCAGGAGCGGGCAGGATGATGACCCCTGTGCAGACAGGGAGCATGAGGTGACGCTGGGATTTGCATGCAGCAGGAGCATGAGGAAGTAGGTGACACACACATCCTCAGGGCATGACTGCCCTGGGGGCTGCACTGAATCCACGAGTACCCATGGCACTGGGGGCAGGTCGCACCCTGGCACATGGCTGGTCCTCTGCAAGTCCCATGCACACACAGCATCGCTGGGTGGTTGAGGAGGTGCTCGTCCTTCCCCTGCCACCTTGCCTGCAGCAAGCAGGGCACTCCGGTGACAGTCCCCACACATGGGGGTGACTGAGCCTGGCTCCTCACCCTCCTACAGCGCACTGCTGCCCATGGGGCTGAGGAGGGTCAAGGAGAAACAGGTCCCCAAAAAGACACGTGCACCCTCAGTTTGTAACCCCACCAGCCACAGCGGGCAGGTCCGGGTCAGTTGCCAAGGGCCAGCAGATGCCAGGGCATAGCTGTGCCAACCGGCTCACCTTCGCGGGCAGGGGTCTGTGGCACAGCCCCTCACTGTGGCCACGCAGCTGTACTCAGGAGGGATGACTCAGCCGAAGAATATCATCCCCCTGGCCCGTTTTGGGGGCAGCGGGGTTGCCCATGCAGTGGGCACCTACCCGCACGGCGCGCCTTGGCCCCCCGGGTGCTCTGGCCGCCGGGGCAGAGCAGGGCCTGGTGCTCGCAGGCTGCCGGCGAGGGAAAGCCGGCAGGATCAGGCCTGCAGGATATTTGGGAGGGGGAAGAGGAGAGAGCATCGCCAGCTGGGGAGCAGCAGTTCCCTACCCTCCCCCACCCTCTAAAAATACCCGGCGCCCAGCGCACCCATCCCCCTGCCCGCGTCCCCGCGGGGGTCCCTGCGGGCCGGGGTCCCTGCGGGGGTACCTCCCGCCCGCCCCGTACAGGAGAGGCCGGGGCGGGCTCACACACCGGATCCGCGACCCCAGCGGACCCCGCCACCTCTGCCACCCCCGGGAGGGGACCAGCGCCCCCGGGACCCCCACCCTCCTCGGCCCCGGGAGCGGGAGCAGCTCCTCTCCAGCCACGGGGGAGGGGCAGCGTTGACCCACATAGGATTTGGAAACCTATTTATAGCCTGCGGATACCGAGGGCCTGGGGAAAGGGCTCCCAGCCCGGAGGGGCGGCCCTGGGGACCAGGGACAGGGCTGGCGAGTGCCCGGGGAGTCTGGGCCGTGGCGGGGAAGGGAGACGCCGCACAGGGCGAAGGGTTGGGTGGGCACCCAGCCCACGGCCCCGGACTCCCCCACGGGCACGGCGTGGGAGCGGGGCGGGAGAGACCCAACTGTTGCTGCCCCGGGGAGGGGCTGGGCCCAAGCCGGGGCGGGGTGGGGTGGGGGGGCGACCTGCCGGCAGCCGGGCACGGCGCGGGGGTCCGCGGGCGCTCCGGGGCTTCGCAGACCGGCGGCGCCCACGCTGCCCGCCCCCCCGCGGCGAGCGGACACGGCCGGGCCCGCACCGCCGCCCCCCGCCCGCCCGGCCCCGGCCCCCCACCTCGGCCGCCCCCCGCCCCACTCACCGGACTGCGCCGCTTCAGCGTCACGTTCTTCCAGAGCAGGAGATGGAGCTGGTGCAGGAACCCCATGGCCGGGCCCGGCCCCGCCGCAGGGACCCCCCTCTCCCCGGCTCGGCTCCGCCGATCACCCACCGCCCACTGCCATGCCCTGCCGCCGCCGCCTTTGTCCGCAGCCGGCTGGGAGGGAGCGGGCCGGCCTCCGGCTCCAGCCCCGGCCCGGCCCGGCCCGGCCTTGCGCAGCGCCGCCCCCGGCCCAGAGCCGCCCCCCCGCCGCCACCGCCCCTTAAAGGCACCGCCGGGCCGGGCCGGGCCGCTGCGCCCGGGGCCGGGCCTCGGGGCGTCCCCGCAGCCCACCCCGGAGCCCCGCGGGCAGGCCCCTGGCCCGGAGAGCACTGTGGTCCGGCCCTCGCCCCCGGGGATTTGCCGCTCCGTAGTGGATCCCGCCCCTCCCGGGGAAACGGAGGCACGGAGCCACCCGGGCACGGCGGGGGGAGGCCGCCGCGGCACCCGCCTCTCCCCGGGTACGGCCTGTCCGGGAGCGGGGCTCCTGCCCCGCGGAGGTGCCGGGGCGGGGAAACCCTCGGTCCGCAGGAGCTGCCCCCGGAGCGGAGCGGCCCCTGCGCCTCTCCGAGCCGGAGACACGGAGAGGTTCCCCCCGACTGAGCCTCTCCTCCATCGTTGCCCCTCCAGGACAGACCTGCAGCAGGGAGCCCATCGCTGTGGGGGTCTGCGTGCGAGGGTGGCATTGCTGTCCCCACACGCTGGCTGCTGCCTGCCCTCCTCAGACGCAGCTGCCCACAGGTCCTGCCCAACCCATCCTACTGACAAGTGGTGGGGTGTCCACATGTGCTCTTGGAGGGGACCAACCTGCCTGCGGCACGCTGTTCCCCCAGCCCAGCCGTGACTCCAGGGCTGGGAAGGATGCCCTCAACAGCAGTAAGCACTGAGCCAGGCCAGCTCTCTGTCTGTCCTTCCTTCTCGCCATCCTTCCTTGAACACTTTGAACCATAGAATGGTTTGGGTTGGAAGGGACCTTAAAGATCACCAACTTCCAACCCCCCTGCTCCGGGCAGGGACACCTCCCACCAGCCCAGGTTGCTCCAAGCCCCGTCCAACCTGGCTTTGAACACCTTCAGGGATGGGGCAGCCACAGCTTCTCTGGGCAACCTGCGCCAGGGGCTCACCAGCCTCACAGGAAAGAATTTCTTCCTAGTATCTAATCCAAATCTCCCCTCTTTCAGTGTAAAACCATTCCCCCTCATCCTATCGCTCCCCTCCCTGATCAAGAGTCCCTCTCCAGCTTTCTCGTAGGCCCCCTTCAGATACTGGAAGGGGCTCTAAGGTCTCCCCAGAGCCTTCTCCAGGCTGAACAACCCCAACTCTCTCAGCCTGTCCTCACAGCAGAGGGGCTCCAGCCCTCGCAGCATCTT
This sequence comes from Vanellus vanellus, assembly GCF_965231255.1. Taxonomy (NCBI): domain Eukaryota; kingdom Metazoa; phylum Chordata; class Aves; order Charadriiformes; family Charadriidae; genus Vanellus; species Vanellus vanellus. Next base: position 574,649 of record NC_138923.1, read on the forward strand.
TGTGGCCTCCTCTGGACCTGCTCCACCAGGTCCATGTCCTTCTTATGTTGGGGGATCCAGAGTTGGACGCAGTTTCCATCTTTCCATCCTTCCTTCCTTCTATCCTTCTTTCCATCCAGCCATCCTTCCTTCCTTCCATCCTTGCTTTCATCCACCCATCCATCCATCCATCCATCTCTCCCTCCCTCCCTCCCTCTGGTTCTCTTCATTTCATGACCTGTCTCTCCCTCCCTCCTGGTAACCCCCTCTCTCTTTCATTGCTCTCCTCTCCTGCAGCTATCTTTAACCATCTCTGTCTCCGGGCTGCTTTCAGGGCCAAGTGCAGCCAGGAGCTGTGAGTAACTCCTTTGGCTGCCCCAGCCCTGAGGGGTGTTGCTAAGGGCGACTGCGTTTTGGGCAGGCTCTGTGACAGCTGCCCGGGCACTAACAAAAGCTCCCCTTGTCCTTCCACAAAGCACCATTATTTGAAAAACTTCTGGGCGAAACATTGTGCTGAGGTGAGGGAGGACAAGGGATGCCCGGGGGAGGGGGGGATGCGATGGTGGAGAGGCACAGCGTAGCCCCGGCTCTGTGCCCCAGGGAGGGCGGCAGTTTTGGCAGGGCTGCAGGGCGTGCGGGCAGCAGAGCCGCCTGGCGTCGAGAGGAGCGGAGCATGGGATGATGGCCAGGGCTGTCTCAGCCCCTTTCCACCTGCACCCCACCAGCACAAGTAACCCGAGGGCAGCTGCGCCAGCATGACCCCGAGGTTTATTGGTGTTTCTCCGGCTTTGAAATACCAGAGAGGTGTGGTGTTGAGGTAAGCTGGTCTGTGGGGGTTCAACCAACCCCAGACCTGGCTACAGCGGTGGCTTTTAGTTGGTCCCTGGGGAAGGAGGGATGCATGCACCCTTGGTTCCTCCTGGGGGATTGCATGTGGGTTGTCCTCAGCCCACATTGGAAACACCTCAAAACCCTGCCCTGCAGCAGAATGGGTCCCCAGCCCGCAGGGGCACAGTGGGGAGGATCATGGCTGGGGCCGTGGGCAACGTGAGCTCAAAGCCCTGACCTGGGTCTCCTGCCTCCCTCCCTCCCGCTGCCCCTGGGTGGGTCTTACTGAGTTTCGCAGCTCCTCTTCTGCTTGGCATGACCATGAAACCCTGGTAGGAGCCAGCAAGAGACAGCCCCAGCAGCAGCGAGCCATGGGGCAGCACAGCCCCAAAGACCCGCTGGCCCATCTCTGCTGTGGACCCGGGGCCCTGAGCACCTCTCAGGGGTGCCTCTCAGGTCACCTCGCCCCATGGCCAAGCTCCCCCGTCTGTGTGGGGTCATCTGCAGATGGCAGCACCCTCCCACACAAATCTCCCTGTTTGCGCTGGTGCTGACTGTTGTTACCCGATGGTCCCATTCCCCGGCCCCGGGCACTGGGGGCTCCTGCCCAGCACACGTGGGCAGAACTGGCCCCTGCTCACAGCCCAGCTTTGAGCCTCCAGCATCACGCTGCCGCCTCCGTGGGCTGCGGGGGTCAGGGTGCCCAGACCCACTGGCCGCAAGTACCCCCCAGGCATCATCCCTGCTGCTGGGGTGTCCTGGGACAGCACCTGGGGGTGACAGCAGCAAGTGCAAGGGAAAAGTTCCTTCCTGCTCCGCCATCCATCCTACATCCCCTGTGGAAACCTTGTGGCCTCTGCTGTCTCCAGCGCTGTCCTCTGTGGAGGGGAACGGCCCCTTTCTGTGTGGCCCCAGTCCCCAGAGCTGCGCAGGGGGGGACGGGGACAGCAGCGGGGACGATGCTGGCAGCTCCGGTTGGGCAGGGAGTGCTGCCTGCAGCTGGTGGGGTTGGGGCAGACCAGGCTGGGAACGGTGCCCTGCGGGCTGTGCAGCGCCCGGTATCTGGGCTCTCAATCATGCAGGGGAAGAAATGCACAAAGGGGGTGAGAAAAGATAACAGGAAACAGGGGATATGGCTGGGGAGGAAAAACAACCCAGCCCCAGAGCTGCTGTTGGCCTCCCAGAGCTCCCAGGGCGTCCCTGTAACTGCAGAGCCCTGGTACACCCCGGCATGGTGGCACGGCACTGCCACCAGCGCTGCAACCATTCTTGCTCCCAGGACGTGGGCACCCAGCGGGAGCAAGGGTGCAGTGGGAGGTGCAGATCCAAGGGGGGCTCGACCAGCCCGGGGGACCCCCAGCTCTGTGTGTGCCCCTGCCAGTGCCAGGGACAGCGCTGCACGCTGCGGGGCTCCCCTCCCTGCCGCTGCCTCAGTTTCCCCATCTCTCTTCCCCTGCCAGGGCTTTGGGGGAGTCTTGGTGCCCAGAGAGCAATGCCAGCAAGGAAAACAAAGGGGCGCATGGCCAGAGCGGGAGAGGGGCAGGTCCACAGCCCGGGCACGCGAGGCAGCTCTCCATGCAGATGCTGCCGAGGCACTCGTGTGCCCACTTCCCCTTTTGGCAAAAAGCATCCCAGCCAGGGCAGGTGCACGGGGCTTGGCAGCACCGAGGAGCTGCTGGTGCTGCTTTAGCTGACGGTTGCAAGATGACTCAGTGGGAGCCAAAGTCAGGCTGGCATCCTGTTTTCAACCAGGCTGCGGGTGGCAGATGGGGGGCACCTTGGTGAGGCTGAGAGCAGGGCCCTGCCTGCACCCGTCCCAGCACAGGCAGGGCGTGTGAACCCCCGGCACACAAGCCCTGGCAAGGCACCGGCTCCTTCCCAGCACCCGCCGAGAGGGAATAGCCCACGGCCATGGGTGGCAGTGCCCGCCTGAGGCTCTGGGGCTGACACTCCCCTCCATCCCCACCAGCTCTGCTGTGGATGGCAGCAGATGCTGAGGGAGCACCTGGTTCCAGTCTGAGATGAATGAGCATCGCACTGTTCAGCTGCTCATGGGTGATATCAGAGGGAGCTGTGTGTGCCAGGGGTGTGCAGCCAGACCTGAGAGTCCTGCTTTTGAGAATAATAATAATAATAATAATAATAATGATGATGATGATGATGATGTATTAGTGGTCTCAGCAAAAGACTGTTTGTGGGGTGTTCTTTGGCACAAAGCTAGCAGAGCTGTCCCATGCGCTCAGCACGGCCCCCGCTGGGCAGCTTTACCCCCTGCAATGCCACGACTCTGGCAGGCAAACGGGGGACGGGTATCTTGGAAAACTGCAGCCCAGCCCGTGCATCAGGGCTCTGGGCTGGCAGCTGGGACAGGAGAGGCACGTGGCAGAAAGAAGCCAGGATTTGGGCTTGGTTTCAAACCTGGCACCTGTGAAACCCCTTTTGGGAACTGAAATCCTGCATGGGGCCACATGCACTTTGGCCAGGGAGCCGCAGCCCGGCCGGAGGCTGGTGGGTGAATCACCTAGGAATGCACAAGCACAGAGCTTGTGACACAAAGGAGCCTTTCCCGGGGTTGCCAAGGCACTGCCATGGGGCAGCACCTGCCATGGGGCATGCACTGAGCAACTGCGTCCCACGCTGGCAAGGGACACACGCCCGGCCGGAGGACATGCACCCTGCCACGTGCAGCACCCAGCCATGGGGCAGTCACAGGGCATGCACCAGCCACCAGGCACCCGCGCATCTGAGTGCACGCTCAGCCATGTAGCACCCACCCAGGCATGGGACATTCACACGGCTGTGGGGCACCCACTCAGCCACAGGGCACCCACCTTGCTATGGGGCATGCAGCCAGCCGTGGGGCACCCTCTCAGATATGGGACATGCACGAGCCATGAGGCCCCCACCCAGCCATGGGATGCCCACTCAGCCAGAGGGCACCCACCCAGCTGTGGGGCACCCATTCAGGCCATGGGGTGTCCACCCAGCCGTGGGGCACCCACCCAGTCACGGGGTACCCACCCAGCCGTGGGGCACCCACCCGGCCATGGGCATGCACCCACCCCCAGGGCACGCACCCAGCCGTGGGTCACATCGCTGCCCAGGCGGCACAGGGGAAGTGCTGGGAGAGGGCTGTGCCGGCTGCCACGTGCAGCAGGAAGGACCTGCTGTGGGGCCAGGACGAGGCAAAACCGCAGAAAAGAGGAAGCCCTCGAGTGCCCCAACCCAGCGCCGGCAGCTGCCCTGGCAGACACACGCAGGCACCTCGCACGCCGCCGCGCCAGCCCTTCCCCGGTAAGTCTGAGCTCCGCACCGCTGGCCACTGTGGGGAGAGGGGCTGAGAAACAGGTCGGCTCTTGGCACTGCCGGAGCCGGGTGTTCCCTTTCGAGCATCCTGAAAACAGGCGCAGCATCCCCGCTGCCAGGGGCCGGCTGGCAGAGGGACTCCGAACACCGGCGTGAGGTGCAGGGAGCTGGCAAAGCTTTCCCAACCCTCCCTGCTTCGGATGCCAGTTTCTTCTGGAGCCTAAACTTAGCTCGTGTATTTTAGCAGGACGGACGGAGCGGGCTGAGGCAGGGAAGGGATTTTTCACAGCAAAGCCTCAGTGGCTGAGGTGGCAAAGCAGGGCACTGCTTTCCAGGAGGCTCCAAAATTGTGGAGGAACCCTCACAGCTCTGGCTGGCAGCGGGGCTCGGGCAGCCCGATGTGTTTTCAGAGGTTACCTCAAAAGGGAAACTGCCTTTGGCACCGAATGCCGTGGGCAGCCCGCGGGCACTGAGCCTTGTGCCTAGGACCGGCACTCCCGGGTGGGCTTGAACTGGCGGCCAGTCCTCAGCCCGGCCAAGCGTCCCCCTCGCTGTGCCCGCCACCGCTCTCTGTTCCCATCAGTGCTGCTGGTTAAAGCACGCCACCGCCAGCAGAGGCCTGAGGCAGGCAGATGGGCACCGTATCGGGACCGGCATCTCATGGCTGGCGTTCCCATACGCCTGCAGGCTGTGCAGCCCCAAATGGCTCCCTGCGTGCGCTGCTCCGCCTGCCCTGCCCGCAGGGCACCGGCCATCTGTGACACCCCGAGAATAAAATACGAGTGTCCGGGGAGGCTGCAAGGTCCCAGCCTGCTTGGGGTCCCCGCGCCCTCGGTGGCTGGGGAGAGCCCTGCCATCGCCGTAGGAAGGTGCTGGAGTGAAGGAGCACTTCTCAGGCAGAACTCCCCAGTCCGGCCCTGAGCGGGGTTTCGGACTTCCCAGTCACTCCCCGGGACACTGTGGTTTGTAGCTGGGGTCTCACCGTGGGGTTATTCAGGCAGGACTCAGCGTGTTCCCCCTCACCTTTTGCTGTGTGGCCCCATCCTGCAAACCCTCAGGCACTTTTCTTCGGAGCCTGGCTGCAGCAAGGCTGGATGCATTTCAGCCTTGACCCGCCCCAGGCAAAGTGAGAAGGGTGGAGGGGGACCGCGGCTGTTTGTCAGGTGGGGAAACTGAGGCACGGAGCAAGTACCAAGGACCGCATCCCTCATGCATGTACTGGGGAGCGGTGCCGGGCAGTTGGGGGGGTGGGAGGATGGCTGCTGCCCATCAGCTCTGTGCCCCCCTTTGGCAGCATCCCTGCTTGCCCTGGGGGGACACTGGGGACCACAGAAGGGTGACACAAAAGCCACTGTAGGGTGACACCAGGTGCACAGGAGACCCTGGGGGGAGATGAGAGCCAACAGAGGGTCCAGGGGTGATTATGGGGCTCAGGTTTTGTGGAGAAGGTCTTTCTCCATCCGCTCCTTCCCCAGTGCCTCCCCAACACCCCTCAGCCCTGGCAAGCTGAGCTAACGGCCCTTGGTGTTCTCTCCTCTCTCCCAGGCATCAGCTCTGTCACCCGAGAAGGTGACAGCCAGCCCAGCATCATGGCCCGGGCATCACCGCTGCCACGGCGGCTGTGGGGCCGGCCCAGCGTGAAGGCAGTTGTCACCGCTGGGGTGTTTATAACCATCCTCTGGAACCTGAGGTACTTCCTCAACCCCTCTGAGGTCTCTGGAGAAGCCCCCAAGCAGACTGAGCCGCTGGTGGTCCTGGTGTGGAAATGGCCCTCGAAACAGGTCCCCAACATCAGCGGGGACGTTTGCCGTGAGCTGTACGGCATCACAGGCTGCTGGCTCACCACAGAGCGGCAGCTCCTGGGCCAGGCAAACGTGGTGGTGTTCCCCCACGCCAGACTGCAGCCCGGCAGGGACAGGCTGCCCAAGGAGAGGCCACCAGGGCAGAACTGGGTGTGGGTTTCCCTGGAATCCCCCTCCAACACTAAAGCTCTAGCAGGATGGAACCAGACCTTCAACTGGGTGATGACCTACAGACAGGACTCAGACATCTTCATCCCCTATGGCAAGCTTGTGCCAAACCTGTCAGCCACTGTGAACATCCCCACAAAGACCAACTTGGTGTCCTGGGTTATCAGCAACTACCACAGGACTCAGAAAAGAGCTGAAGTCTACAAAAACCTCTCCAGGTACCTCCACGTGAACATATACGGGAAAGCAAACAAAAAGCCTCTTTGCAAGGACTGCCTCTTGCCAACGACATCCAAGTCCAAGTTCTACCTGGCCTTTGAGAACTCCATCCACCAGGACTACATCACTGAGAAGCTCTGGAGGAACTCGCTGATGGCCGGCACTGTGCCTGTGGTGCTGGGGCCACCCCGGGCCAACTATGAGCAGTTCATTCCTGCAGACTCCTTCATTCACGTCGATGACTTTGGTTCCCTGGCAGAACTGGCCACCTTCCTGAAGACTATGAACTCCAGCCGCTACCGGCAGTTCTTCACCTGGCAGAAGAGGTACAGCGTGAAGCTCTATACCGATTGGAGGGAGAGGATCTGCACCATCTGCACCGCCTACCCCAGCCTGCCCCGCGGCCGTGTCTATCCTGACCTGGAGAGCTGGTTCAACACCTAACGCGGGGCTGGTCTGTGCTGGGACCGTCAGGGACACATCTGAGCAGAGGATACTGGGGTGGGGGGAGCGTGGGGCACCCTCCTACAGATCAGGACATGGGGCAGGGAGGGATGCGGGAGCCTTGGCATCTCCTCCCAGTCCGGCTGTTGCCACACTGGGACCTTGAGCAACTCCACGTGACTTAATTTCTTGCAAAACGGGACTAACCCCCCCACCCCCAGACCCGATGCTGACCTACCTCGCCAGGGTGCTCTGGAAATAAAAGCCACAGCGCTGCAGATGCTCTGCCTGCGGCACAGGGGCTGGGCAGGGCCAGGGGGGGCTGCCGGGAGAGCTCAGGGCTCCCCAACCTTCCCCTGCAATTGCTCCATGTGTCCCCCCAGCACGGTCTGCTGAGTGGCAAAGCCCCGGTGGCAGAGGCCCCATGGTGGCATGTGGAGGAGCCGAGCTCAGGGCAGCCCGGGGGGGTGGGGGGTTGGGGGGGCAGCGCCCTGCGGCAGGCACCGAGAGCACAACCTCTGCTCCGCCACTTCCTGGCACAGCCCAGCAGCACCCATTTCCCCCCCACACCCCCACTCTCGAGTTGTGGGTGTCACCGTGCCGGTGATGACCGGCAGGACACAGGATGCTCTCGAGAGCAATCTCAGCCTGCTCAGTGCCAGGCCAAGGCAGAGAGGGATGCTGCGGTTTCTCACTCCCTTGTCGGCACGCCTGCCCTGCTGCGGCAGGAAGCCGGTGAGGCGGTGGCGTCCGGAGCCTCACAGCGAGCCCAGAGCAAACCTGGTCCCTTGGGCACCCTGCGGCACCGGCATCCTTCTCTGTGTGCCCTTGGCACTGCCAAGCCCCGGCGCACCCTGCGCTGCGCACGCACCCCGCGCCGTGGGCTCTCTGCTTGGAGGGCACGCTGCACCGTGGGCACCCCGCACCACGCAGACCTTGCACAGAGAGACCCCTCTGCTGTGGGCACGCTGCATGGAGAGCATCCTGCGCAGTGGGCGCCCTGCAGCACACCCCCCCTGTGCCCCGGGCAGGGGCAATGCCCAGACACCCCGGGGGAGAGCACCCGTCTGGGATCAGTGCAGATGTCAGGGCTGGGTGATGGGACCGGGGTGGGGGGGTGTGACACGACTGCTCCATCCCTGCCTTCCTCTGGGCCGCTTGACTTGGTGCTGTCAACCCCCTGATATAAACGCCTTATTTTGTCACAGGTTTCCCCCGGTTTCCCTCACGGCAGCCCCAAAGTCGCCCAACCTCACCCTTGCCACCCCACAAGCTGCCTGCTGCCCTCTGGGACCTGCTCCCTGTGCCCGGGGTGCAGTGGGGCGCAGGCACGTGGTGACACCCCCTCAGCAGACGGGACATTCCTGCCCCGGGCTGCCGCTTCACCGTGTCCCCAGCCCAGCCCTCGCCGAGTTGCAGTTACGGGCACGCCACGCTCTTCTGATTTCTGTGGCTTCCCACTTCCGTTCCGTTTTGTCTTCTGGGTCAACTGAAAATGGAGCAGGAGGGGCTCTGAGCGCCCGTGGGCCGGGCGCTGGGGTAGGGGTGTGGGGGGGTCCTGCAGGGTGCTGGGGCTCTGGCCGGGCTGGCCTTTTGCTGGAGTGGGAAATCAGACGGTGGTGGAAATGTGGAGAAGCAAACCTCAAGGAGGCAACATCCTTCCCAGGCTTTCTGCTACCGATCCAGCACCCAGCACCCCCAGCCCACCCACCAAAAGTGCCAGGCAGCCATGGAGGGGAGGAGAGGGGGGGCAGTTTCCAGTGGGTGCCGTGCCTGGCTGCGTCCCCACCCTGCCAGCAGGCAGGGACACAGCCCTGGGCACCCAAGGCACTGGGGAGCAAGCAGAGACACGGGGCGAGCCAAGGGGATCCTGCCCCACGGGGCTGGCGCCCGCCCCGGTGTGCCCCCCCAGCCTTTGCGGGGTCCGCGGTGCCCCGCCAGCAGCTGCCTGCAGTGACCCCGCTCCTGCCTGGCCCGCGGGAGCAAGGCTGCAGGCCAGCCCGAGCACAAACCCATCCTTTACTAGCAGCCGAGCTGAAAAAGGGGCTTTTCAGAAGTTTCCCTACAGGCTTGGTCGTTTCATTGCTTCTGCTCAGGGGCAAAATCCCTCGGGGGCACAGGCTGGTGGCAAACCAGGCTGCAGAGGCGGTGGCCCGAAGACCGGGGTGTCATCCCCAGACGCTTGCTTCTCCCAGCCGGGCTGGCACCACCCGGCGTGGCCACCGTGACACGCGGGAGCATTCCTCGCCCACCGGTGCCACACTGGCAGCCCCATGGCAAGGACAGCCCAGGCTTCTCCCACCTGTCCCCTGCCCACCCTGGGGCTGGAGCAGCCTGTGAGATCCCGCTAGGCTTCCACCCTTCCCAAAAGCAGCTATGGAAAAAACAGCTCAAACCGGGTGGAAGGTGATGCCGCTCTCCCCCCCCCCCCCCCCACTCCTGACCATCTCTGATTTGGGAGGGCAGTCCCTACAAGCTGGTGTCCCCCCAGGGCAAAGCTGCCACCGCTCCTGGTGGTGGGCCGGGCTGCAGGCAGCCAAGAGCGGGATGTCGGTGGCATGACAGGGACGGGTCAGCCCTATTTGGGTGCACTGGTCCAGCCCCCGCTGTGCCCCCACACGCAGCCAAATCCACGCCACCAAGGCTGCCTGGTACCGTGCAGGAGCAGGCATGCAAAGGAGGCAAGGAAAGGGTTAACTCGCTCTCATGCCCCAAAGAACTGAGATTTATTTAATTGCCAGACGGAATGTGATTAGGAAAAAAAAAAAAGTAATAAAAAAAATCATCATCAACTACAGCAGGCTCAAAGGCACAGGGGTGCTAGCAGCACGGACAGGACGGTGTCGGCCCCCCTGGGCTGGGAACCCCCTTGGGGAAAGATGGTCCCTGGGCAGCCAGGCTGGGGCAGAGGGACAACGGCTGGAGTGGAGAGGACACGGGGGACCTGGGGTGATGCTGGGCACAAGGGCCGGGGAGGATCCCCGCCACCACCCCAAAATGAGCCCGGCCAGCCTGCCCACGGATGGGTGAAGCTCTCCTGCACGGTGAGGCGAAAGGCGGCTGGGGTTGCGAGGGTTCACCTCCAGCCCCACGCGCTGGACCTCGGCTCGCCCCAGCTGCCCGGAGGGTGGGCAGAGCTGCCGGGGACCCCGGCCCTGGGCACAGCGCCCCCAGCCCCGCTCTACGTGACAGGGAGGGGGCACCTGGGAAACTAGGAATCACTACAAAGATTTTTACTTTTTAAAAAACTACAACCAAAAGCCATTTAAAAAAAAAAAAAAATAATAAAACCACCCCCCTCCCCCCCACCCCCCACCCCCTCACTCCCCCCCAAAATGTAAAAAATACTTTTTTGCGGGTCTTGCATGAGAGCGGCTCGGCTGAGCTGGGGCTGGGCGCAGGCAGTTCCCCTCAGCGCCCCGGGCACACGTGGCTTCAGTGGGGGTGCAGTGGGGCAGGAGCAGCTGCCCCCCAGGAGAGATGGGAGCGGGGCTGACACTGCTGGGACTAGTAAAGTCGCCTAACTGGGAAGGGCTGGGAGCAACCACAGAGAGCAGGCACCATCCCCATGCCAGGCTCCCAGCCCTTCCCCTGCCCCTCGCACCCCAAAAGCCCCAAGGCAGCCCAGCGAGTGCCCAGGCAGGCCCCGGGAGAGGGGCTGTGCCCGTGCCCGTGCCTTCTCGGGGCGAAGCTGCCCCCAGCAAGCCAGCCCAGCACCGCTGCCGGCCCCCGCAGCCCCCGGTTCAGTGGCTGCTGTTGCTCATGGAGAGCCCAGGCTGCATCGCTTGAGGAAACATCTCAGCTTTGTGGAAGGGTGGCATGTAGACGGGCGGGGAGGGCGCCAGGCTGTAGCCCTGGGATGTCACCGGGATGGGCAGACCGGTGGGCACCAGGGACTGGTTCATGTCGTACATCACTCCCTCCGCCTCGTTGCCGAAGGGCAGCAGCAGCCGTTTGCCTTTCTGACGCCGGTTGCAGAACCAGACCCGGACCACCTGCGAGGGAGGGGAGACAGGGAAGGGTGAGGGGGTGATCCGTGGCGACGTGCGGGTGACAAGGAGACCCTTCTACTGGTGGCATCTGCACGGCACCCTGACCCACCAGCACAGCATTTTCCCCGCCACAGCTCCTCCAGGGGCTGGGCTGAGACAGGCTGATGATGGCTACCAGCCCTTGCCACTCTCCCACAGCTCCCAGTATTGAACTGGCCTGATGCGGATGCTCAGACACCGCAGCCGTTTGGGCACCCACCCTGCAAACCCTCCCAACGTACATCTTTGTCCAGGTTGAGGTCCTCGGCGATCTGGGAGATTTCCTGGGGACTGGGCTTCACGCACTTGCGGAAGAAGCTCTCCAGCGTCCCCTTCACGTTGGTCTCGATGCTGGTCCTGCGTTTTCTCTTCCGGGCTTGGGCCAACACTTGCTCCGCATTGCACATCTGGAAGCACAAGAGAGGCCACATGCTTGGTCACAGGGCTGGCAATGCCCCACCAGGCTCTGGACACACATGTGACTGGCGGCAGAGGTCTGGGAGGGATGGGGACAGGCTTTGTCCCCGTGACTGTCCACTGTCACCCCACTGCTACTGGGGCCATTCCCAGTGTCCCAGCAGTGCCTGTAAGCTGATGCGGGAGGGGCCGGGGGGGGGCGTGGTGGGGTGGACACGTCTCCTAGCATCCCTCCAGGCTCCCCAGGGAGCAGCAAGCGGCACCTCCACCTTTTGTGAGACTCCAGGAGGATCTGGCTGCTCTGAGACAGGAGCTGCCACAGGCGTCACAAGGTGCGGGTGGGGGAATTTGGGCTCCCCCAGCCTGGCAGAAGGCGATACCCAGTGGTTCCCCCTACAACCAGACTGAAGCCATGGCAGCAAGATGCTGCTGTGGCGTAGGACACCTTTTTTCTCTCCTAAAAAGCACGTGTAAAAGGGAGAAGCTGCAGGTTGATGCCTTGGTGGTGTGCGGCGCCCCCGCCTCCCGGCCCTCCCCAGCCCCGTACCTCTTGCATGTTGTCCGTGTTCTCCGCCTCGTTGAGCCAACGCTGCAGTAGCGGCTTCAGCTTGCACATGTTCTTGAAGCTGAGCTGGAGCGCTTCGAAGCGGCAGATGGTCGTCTGGCTGAACATCTTCCCTGCGCGGGCAGGCAGGGCATCACACCCCGCTCCTGCCCCCGCACCGGGGGATGGATGGCCCCCCCCCCCCAGCCAGGATCCCCCCAGCATCCTCCCCCCCTCTAGCATCCCCTGTCCCTGGGGATGGGGGATCACGAAAGGCATTTAAAGCACCGAAACACTCTTCAATAAGAAGCTGTAGCTATTTCAAACCAGTTTCTTGTTATCAAACCCTTCCAGCTTGAGCGAGTACTTAACAGGGCTGGGGAGCCCCAGGAGCCCTGGGGGTGGTGCTCACCGCCTCCTTTGCAGGTCGTTAAGGAGCACAGATCTCCATTGCCCGGGTGCTCCATCCCCCTCCCAGGCCTCTCCCTTCCCCCCGGGCGTGGGGGGAGAGATGGGGACCCCTAAGGCGTGTGTGGGGGGGGGGGGGAACGGGACGGGGACCCTCACCGGCCTCTTACCGTAGAGGGTGCCCAGAGCCAGCCCCACGTCAGCCTGGGTGAAGCCCAGCATGATGCGCTTGTGCTTGAGGTCCTTGGCGAACTGCTCCAGCTCTTCCGAGGTTGGCGCATCCTGGCAGGGGCAGAGATAAACTTGAGAGGGGACATTCGCGCCCAGGGGCTGCCAAGAGCGGGGTCGGGGAGAGGAGAGTGCTCAGCTGAGCCCGTGGCAGCACCGACACCCTCTAGCCGCTGCCCCCTCTGGGCGATGGGGTCCTTGGAGCGATGGGGCAGGTGGCAGAAGGGTTTTCCCCAACCCCTGAACAAGGGGCTCTGCTCAGAGACCCCAAAGTGCATCCACCCCACCCTGCCCCACGCAGGACCCCTGGACAGCCCCCCCTCCCACCCATGCCACACCACCCCACCTCACACCACACTTGCATGGCAGAGGCCCAGCGTGGCACAAGGACCCGGGGACAGAAAGCAGGTGCCAGGAGCATCCTGAGCTCCTGATCTGCCCTAACGTGCCCTGGGAATGTTCCCTCTGCCCCCGGGCTCAGAGCCTCGTGGCCTGACCAGAGGCAGCAGTGATGGCCGCATTAGCCGATGGCCCCACCACCGCCCCGCGACACGTCCCCACGGGCTCTCCTATCCCGGGGTGTGGGCACCCACCTCCCCACGGCTCCCGGGCACGGGGCAGCCCCTCGCCAGCCCCTCTCCCGCCTGTGGCCAGGGCAAGTGAAAAGGCTCAGACGAAGCGAACGATGAAACCGCCCGCGACTCCAATGGGCTTCAAACACTTCGCCACAAACAAACAAAAAAAAAATCCCTTTCTCCTCTGGAAAGCTGCTTACCCGGGGGCTTCCCTTCCTCCCTGCACCGCAGCCGTCAACTGCTGCGGGGGCATTTTGCAATCTTTTTACCCGTTTCCACATTTGCAGCGCAATTTTGGATTTTACAGACGTCCCTCCCGCCACGAAATCTCGGCTTTTAATTCCTGGCGTATATCGGCAGCAAGAAGCCCGGGAGCATCCCTCCTACGGGGAACCCTCACCCCCACCACCCCCACCCGCGCTCAGCCGCGGAAACCCGTTCCTCTTGACCCCCACCCAGCGCGGCAGTCCGCCACCCGGGGGACGCGCATCCCCCCGCTCCCATCGGGGCGTGCGTGGGAGAGCTCCTGAACCCCCACGGCACGTTACCCGGCACAGCTCCGCACAATCCCACCCAACGCACCCGCAGCAGCTCGCAGGAACCTTGCAACAAACCCCGGCATCATCTGCCGCTGCTGCCCCCGAGGCGTGTTTGCCTGGGAGGGACGGGCTGAATTTATGCCAAGATTTAAAAATATTTAAACCAAACCCCAAATACTGCGCTCAGTCACGCTGATAACTACCGTGGCCACCCCCCGAGCCTCCCCCCCCCACGCCTCCGGGCTGGTTCTGCCCGAGTCCCGGCAGCCGTCGGTGCCCGCGGAGCCCCGGCCGGGGAAGCGGCCGCCGTCCCCGTACGGCCGAGGGGGCTGTCAGGAGCCCGACCGCGATGGGGCAGAGCCGGGGCGGGGGGGGGAGCGCGCTGTCTGTCCCATGCATGGCCCCGAGCCGGGCTTCAACATCATGTAGGAGGGACGGCCACACGGCATCGCGTATATGGGAACGGTCCACACAAGTGGAAAACTGCTCTCCCAAAACCACCTTTCTCACCCCAAAGCAGACTGCCTGAGGCGCTCCCTCCAACCAGCCGGGCCGAGCCCCAGCGCTGGGACACGTCGGGCCGATCTAAGGCCTCTCCCAGAGGCAGCGGGCGGAGGGGACAGGCAGGAAGGAGGGCATCGGCGGGTCCCTGCGTGGCAGAGCCCGGGCCGAGCCGGCGATGCCCGGGGGTGGCCAGGCGGCTTCTCGCCCCGACGGGGCGGCACGGCAGCGAGCCCAGGCTCCGCTCCCCGCCTCCGCAGGGCACAGGGGCGCGGAGGGGAGCGCGGTACCTCCGAGGGCGGAGGGCAGCGGGGCAGGGCAGCCCGTCCCGTCGGGTCTCACCTCGTCGCCGCTGTCGCTGGAGTGTCCACCCTCGCTGGCGGCGCCGCTGGAGCTACCGCTGCTGCCCAGCCCGGAGAGGCCGCCGGAGCCCGGCTGCAGGGCGGCGGGGCAGAGCTGGGGGCCGGGGAAGGCGGCGGCGGCGGGGCCGGGGAAGGGCGGGCCGGGCAGGGCGGCGTTGGCGGCGTTGGGGGCGGCGGGCCCGGCCCAGGGCGGTGCGGGCCAAGCCGGCCCGCAGCAACCGGCGGCGCGGGGCTCGGGCGAGGGCTGGCGGCAGGGCCGGCCCGGGCGAGCCTCCGCCTTGGCGGGCGGCCCGGCGGGAGGGGGCAGCCAGGCGCGGGCCGGCTGCGGGTCGCGGGCGGCCTCGGGCTCGGCGGCGAAGGGCGAGAAGAAGAGCGGCTGGGCGGCCGCCCCGTCGAAGCCGCCGCGGGGAAAGGGCGGGCCGGCGTCGGGCAGGAGGCCGAAGGGGGCGGCCGGCAGCCCCCCGTCCGGGCTGAACATGCTGCCCGCCGCCCTAGGGCTCCATGTGGGGGCTGCGGGGCTCGGCCCGGCCGCCCGCCGGCCGCTGCCTCCCTGCTGCGGCGCCGCCGGGGTCTGTGAGGGCGGCGGGGCCGGGCCGGGCCGGGCCGGGCCGTATGGAAATAGGCCCCGGCCCCATTGGCCCCACATCGGTGGGTCGGGCGTGAACTTGATCCCCGGGGTGGGGGCGAGGGGGGGGCACCCGGGGGCAAGGGGCGATGGGAGGTGGGCGCACCCGTCCCCTCGGGGCGCGGGAGGAGAGAGCCGGGGTCCGGCGAGGGACCCCGCTGCGGAGTCTTGCACCCCCCCGCGTAGCTCGGGGGTGCTCGGTGGGGCCCACGTCTCCAAATGTTGGGGCAGCATCAGCCCCAAGGTCTCCCCACTTGGGAGCTCCCCGGTGCCGCAGGGTGTGGGTGCGGGCAGGGAGCCGGGACGGAGCGGGGGCAGGCGGGGCGGGGATGGCAGCCGGCCCGGGGCCGCAGCATCCCCCTGGCCACAGGACAAGCCCCGGGGACGCTGGTGCCGTCGTGCAGCGGGAGGGCTGGAGGAGGGCTCGGCCATCCCCTCTCGCCCTTCTGCCCGCCCTGGGCCCAGCGGCGGAGTCTCGGGGCTCCCTGGCGAGCCCTGCGGAGTGCCCCGTGGGTAAAGCTGGGGCTCCCCGGCTCCCTCACTCTCCCACCGCCCCTCTCCTCTCCCTTGCCCGGCAGAGGAAGGCCCTGCCTCGGAGGGAGGGCGCCCTTCCCCGTGCAGGCAGAGGCCCCGGAGCTCTGGGTGTGCCGCGGGCGAGCTAATTGCAGCCTTGGCTATCAGCCCCATCTGCTCCACAATGGAGCGCGCTTGATATTTTCTCTATCTTAAGGGCTTTCCTCTCACGCTGCCCTGCACAATGGCGCTATCGGGGCCGGCTCCGGGCATTTCCCCCTTCCCTCCCGCCGCGGCACCCGGAGCTTCCCCGATCCTGAGCTCTGCCGGGATCCGCCTGCCCGATGCCGGCTCCCGCGTACGGGCAGCCACCGGCAGCGCGGGCACCCCCTGACCCCGGCCAGAGCGGGGCGAGAGGCGATCCCGCTGCCAGCACCGCTCCCTGTTTATTAACCCGGATTACTGGGAGCCTGCGGCCGTCTCGCACTGGAGATATGCCAAAGAGATAGGCTGGAGGAGCCTCCCCCACGGCGGTGGGATGGGGACGGGGCTGCTGGTGGGACTGGGGGAAGGCTCTTGATGCTGGTTATGAAGCACTTGCTTCAGCTCCCGAGAGGGCTGGCACCCAGGGACGGGCACCCAGCGGCTGGCGTCCAGGGACTGGCATCCAGGGACTCCTACGCAGGGACTGGTACCCAGCAGCTGGCACCCAGGGACTTGTACCCAGAGACTGGTCCCATCAGTGCCAGCAGCAGCCCCCAGCCCAGCACATGGCACCGCCGCACAGCGGGGGCAGTGAAACATTTCCTCCCTTGTAATGATATTCCTGTAAATTAAAAATAAAAACCAAGAGGATGAGCTGGAATTAAAGCCCCTTCCTATCTCCTTCCTGGCTGGGCATGTGCCAGGCTGCCCTTCCCGGCTGTGCCAGGCTGCTCTGGGGAGGGAGGGCAGCCCCAGGAAAATGACCTGAGGATGCAAAAAGCCCATCAGCGGGGACATGGGCAACGTGCTGAATGAGCCCCACGGCTGTGGGACCTGCCTGGGGGGAACCACTGCCCAGACTCAGTGAGGCACCTTCTGTGGCAGTGCTGGATTTGGCCATGCCACGGGGAGAACCAGGCCATGGACCGTGCTGCTGGGGATGCCAGCGCGCCGGCACCGTGTAGGCAGGCCTGCCCTGCTGCCTGCCCACTGCCTGCCCTGCTGCTTGCCCTGCTGCCCACCCCACTGATTGCCCACTGCCTGCCTGCTGCCTTGTCTGCTGCCTGCCCGTTGCCCATCCCGCTGCATGCTCTACTGCCTGCCCCGCTGTTTGCCCACTGCCTGCCCCGCTGCCTGCCCTGCTGCCTGCCCCTCTGCCTGCCCTGCTGCCGGCGGGCAGAGGAAGTCTCGCTGCGGGACTCCAATCGGAGCCATCAGCCCTGCTCCTCCCGGGCTCCCGCTGTGGCCCAGGGTTTCAGAAGATCCTTGGCCGGGCAGTAACTCCCCTTCTCTTTGATTTATTGTTCCCGGGCCAGACCCCCTCCTCCTGCCAACCTGCTCTTTCTCTCCATCCCCCCAGGAAGCCCCCCAGCCCGCCAAGGCCTCAAACGCATTCCTGCTCCCTTTCATATACAGGCAGAGGGGAAGGGAGACGTTGACTTTGAACCGGCCCCTTTGTAGGAGCGGGGCCCATTGTGGCAGTGATGGTTTTAGCTGGGGGATGTGGAGGGAGTCAGTGGGGTTTCTCGGTGTGTGCCCCCCCCCCCCTACATTTCAATGGGGCAAGTTTGGGGGGGCTGTGTGAGGCGCCCAGTTATTGTGCGGAGTCACTGTGCACCGATGGCTGGGGCTTGGCCATCCCTCTCCTTTGGGGCAGAGCCTCCTGCCTGCTGCGGAGGAGGAAGGATGCGTGCCTCCATCACCCCCCATGGCTGGAGCTCCAGGCTCGGGTCCAGCTCTGTGGTCTGTAACCCAGCCAGGGATGGGTGGGATCCTCCTAGCAAAAGGGGAGTAGAAAGGCGTCTGTCCTTCCCGGCTCGCTGAGATGACAGCAGGCTGAGGGGGACAGAGATGGACATCTGCTTGCCCTGCCTTTGCTGAGTGTACTGTTTTGGCAGCGGTATGGCTTGGAGACAAGATTTTAAGAGAGCATAGGACCACAGATGATGTTTTGTTCACTGTCAGCTCACCCTCTCTCCTGGGGCAAGTGATGGAGAAGCCATCATTGGGGCTGTGCTGGATCGCCCTGAGCTTCATGCCTAAGGTTTGGTGGGCCGCAGCCCTGCACGCAGTGGGTCGGGGCTGCACGGTCAGGAGCCGGCCACAGTCTTCACCCCAGGTCTGTCTGAGGAGGGCTGGGCAGTGGGTTCAACTTCAGAAGCCCCATCCCTGGGAGGAACACCGAAGCTCCTCCATGGCAGCTTGCTTGGCTGCTGGCCTGGGTGGATGGGATGGAGGGCTGGTGCTTCCAAACCCAGCTGAGATGAAAGTCCTGGAAGATGATTTGGTCCAGATCTGTCCCCTCATTAAAAAGGCCTCTGCATTACAGAGCCTGGGGTGTAATTTGGGTATCACCCACATCACCGCAGTGCTTGAACACACCACCTGGTCCTCCCTGCTGTTTTACAGCTGGGGAAACTGAGGCACAGACAGGCTGGTGCTGAGCACAGACAGCCCCGACATCCAGCCCCGGGGTGTCCTGGGATGGCACAGATATGGTGCGTCAGGACAAACGACTCTTCTGTGCCCGAACATGCGGTGGGGACACAGCTTCCCGGGGGGGCTGAGCGAGGGGATCTTCCCAGGAGGAGCTACTGTGTTTTCCTCAAAGCTAGAGCTTCCCAAAACGCCTGGGCGTGTTCTGAGAGGCTGCTGGGCTCTGAGAACAAAGAAAGGACAAATTTGGGGACCTCGGAGAGGGGGGTGCAAGGCTGGGTTTCCCCAGGGGTGAGCCTTTGGGCTGTCCCAGGTGATTTGGGGTGCCATGCTGCCTGCCTGGGGCTGCAGCTGGAGACCCCGAGGGCCACCCAGGAGTGGGGCTGAGCAAAGCATCCCCGAGGGTGCCCGGGCGCTTTGGCCGTGAGTCAGCACCCACCCTCCAGGCTGCCGAAACCAGGAGGAGATGAGATTGTATCAGCCTGATGGGGGGCTGGCGTGATCAAAGGGCCGGGAGAGGAGCTCAGGCTCCACACAATGGGGGGACAACACCGATAGCCCTTATCTGCCGCCCCGCCGAGGTGCGAAGGGCCCGGCCCTGGGGGGCGATGGGGGCGGGTGGGTGCTGGGTGCTGCAGGGCTGGGGGTGGGCAGGCACAGCCCGGGGCTCCCACCCATCCAACCCTTCGCTGGGGGAACCTCTCCTGGCAAACGCTGAAAAGCCAGAAAATGAAATCTGTTTCTTACAAGGTCTGGGAAAAAAAAAACAAACAACCCCTTGGGAAGGGTTTGGAGGCTATCCCAGCTGCTCCCGCTATTCGCTGGGGAAGGTTTTGGGATGGGGGACCCGCAGCACCCTCCCTCGCTGTCATCTTGTCCCATCCCGCGCCCGAGAGGAGCGCTCCGAGCCGAGGGCCCCGCAGCGGGGAGCCTGGCCCCACACCACACACTCGCATGGGTCTCAAACATGGTCGTTTAATAAAATCTCCTTTGAAAAGAACTACAATCCATACAACGACGAGGGGCGCAGGGAGAAGGGCAGCAGCCCGCGGGTAAGGGAGTAGAGTGCGGGGAAAGGATCTGTGCAGTGACAGCTGTTGCCAGCAGCCCCGACGGGGACGTTCCCACACCACCCACCGCTCACCGGCACAGGGCCCTGCCGCTGCTGCCTGCCCTGCCTGTGCCTGCCTGCCCGTGCGATGCTCCTGAGCGTGCAATGGCTCCCGTGCATGCAGCAGCTCCCGTGCGTGCGAGAGGCCACCCGTGTGCAAGAGGTCACCCCCGTGCAAGCGTGCAACAGGTCACCTGTGGCCGTAACAGTCCACGCCAGGGTCTGGACATGAAGCCACATCTGTGAAAAGCAACCCAAAACTCATCCCGGGCCTTACGCTGGACGGGTTTGGGGAACGGCACCGGGCTGTGAGCAAGGACTTGGTGGGGGCTGGTAAGCCCAGATGCAGACATGGGCAGTGGAAGGGAGCAGGGGGTCTCTGGAGCCCGGGACGTGCCCGGGATGGAGCAGCAGAGTCTGTACACTGCCACGGAGGGATGCCTGGAGAGAGCGCCGGGCCGGGCTCCGCAGGGACGCTGCAAAGGGTATGGGCTCCGTGGGGCAGAGAAGCATCACAGCAAAGCCACCGTTCCTTGGCTACCCCTCCAGGCCTCCTGAGCCCCCACCAGTCTCGCTCCTTCCTCCCCCATGGCCACACAGGCTTGAAACCAAAACCCCAAGCCTTTTCTGAGCATTCACCCCATGGGGGCTCGGGGTGAGAGCCCAGCCAGCACCCAGGGCTGCTGCGAGGAAAGCCTCCACCTCCGCTGGCACAGCCTGGCACAGCGGCACTGGGACTGTCTGTGCGCGGGGGCCTCCGAGGACCAGCAGCCCTAGAAGGGGATGGAGCCGGTGCCGGGGCCAGGACAGAGCCGCTGCTCCCGGCCGGGCAGTGCGCAGGGTGGCACATGAAGGCGCATCCCGGGGAGCGATGCCAGCACCTGCCCGAGCCCGCTCCTGCCCTTGGCTCCTGGAGTGGGACCCTGCTGCCAGGGGCTGCCCGGGCTGGGGAGGAGGGGGCAGACCAGGCACCAGAGCCGTTAGCGATGCCACCCGCTCCGGGGAAAGAAGTCTCCGTCCCTGGCAGAGGGGGTCTGGGCAGGCTGGCAGCCCTGCCGCCTTCCCCCACAGACACAAGCATGCCTGCACCCCCTCTGGCCCCTTTCCCTTTCTCCAACCCCCTCTCCAGTCCTTTCCCAGCTGCTGTTGCATCAGACCAGCCGAAGCCGGGGCAGCAGCCCCCTCCTCGAAGCCATACGCAAGGGGACAGCACTGCGGTCACACAGTTTCGGTGTCAAGGCAGCGGCCGCTCCCCCCGCGGGGTTGGCGTGTCCCCGAGAGCAGCGAGCAAAGGGCAAGGCAGGGACGCGATCACAGCAGCAAAGAGGACAAGGACGCTGAAAACGGGGGCGATCCCCCCCTCCCATAGCTGTTAGTGGGTGTTTATTGGGCAGGTGTCGAACAGTCTGGCAGAACGGGGTCCGCGTCCCTTCGCCCAGCTGCGGGTGCCCCTCCGGCGCGGCCGCCCCGTCGGGCTTCAGCGTTGGGCGTACAGTCCGTAGCGAGCTCGGGCAGAGGAGAGGAGGGGTGTTACTGGTGCGACTTGGGGTTGGAGGGGTGTAAGGAGGAGTCGTCAAAAAGCGGGTTCCTCACTTCCATTTCTCCGGTCTGCGGCGGCGGAGGGAGCGTGATGGAGGGAGGGAAAAGGCAGGAGGTCAGAAACCAGCCGGGGGTTGAGCCGCCCTGTCCCAGGGGGTTTGAGTCTGAACCCCAGCCCAGCAGGGAGAAGGCAGGATAGGGGGGGACCTCGTGGGCTGGGATGGGGTGACATACACCAGGACCTTGCCATCACCCCTGGAAAGGTACTGCCTTCCCACCAGGAGCAGCCGGGGATGCTGGGATGAGATGCTGGTGCAAAACCAGCATGGTCCCAGCTGGGATGGGACCCCCAGATGGGATCCCTAGCCTGGCTAGCAGGAATGGGGTTCCTTGCTCAGACTGGGGACCCCAGGACAGGAGCCCCATCCTGGCTGCCAGGAATGGGGTTCCTTGCCCAGACTGCCTGCCTGCCATCAAGTGCCCTTTAATGGGCCTGTAAAGACCTAATGATGACCCTTAATCTGGGCCCTGATGGCTGGGCTCCGCAGCCATTACCATGTGAAAGGCTCCTTTCGGGTCTCTTTGTGCTCTTTGTACCCAGGGCTGTTAGGAGCTGCCCTTCCCCGGGGTCCCCTGCCAGCCAGGAAAGTCCCCCCTCTGGCTTTGAGGGGTCACAGGTCCCCCGGTCCAGGCGCTGGGGAGGCACCAAGACGAGCTCCCCTGTACCGGTGCCCAAGAACCCGAGGTGACCGTGTCCCTGGCACTGCAGGGACGGCAGGTTGGGTCTGCCAAGGGCTGCTCCTGCTCTCCGCTCCCCGGGCCACGGGGCAGCGCTCCCCAGGGAACGGCCCCATGCCAGGGCACCCATGCCAGGGCTCCTGCCCACTGGAGAGCTGTACTGAGACCTGGCCAGGGCAGGGACCATCTCAGGGCTTGATGAAGGATGTGTTTAAAAGGTTCCTTGCAAGGAACTGCACATCCCCAGCATGTGTTGGATCCCACCCAGCAAGCACAAGGGTCCCCCCGTGGCCACCCTGCGCCCGCCGTACCGGAGCCAGCCCGGGGCACTCGTACACAGTGAAGTCTCCATCCTCATTCTCCTCGTCGGATGAGGCCGAGTCTGGCAGCTTGGGCTCCTCTTTATGCCTGGGGGGAGAGGATGCAGAGAGGGGGTGAAGACCAGGGGGGGGGTGAATAACAGCACCCCAGATAATGGCAGGGCATGGACCAGCAACCGGGTCTGCTGTCTGTTCCCGGGGCTGCTTACTTCTCCATGGAGAGCATCTGCTGCTTTTGGTGCTGGTAGTGGTACATCTGAGCACTCTGAGCCAGCGTCTTGTCCCCGGGCTGCGGAGAGAACAAGGACAGGCATGGAGGCCAGGCTCTGGAGACCCCCCCCAGCCCGGCTGGCAGGGGTCCCCTGCTGCGTTGGAAGCCCCTCAAGCAGAGCACACGCCTGGCCAAACACCCCCCAAGGAGGGACATGGGCACCGTACCGAGATCTTGTCGTAGGGCAAGGGGCTGGCCACTCGCTGTGCCGAGTAGTCTGCTTTCTGTGCCAGCCTGACCTCCTTCTGCAGCCTGCCAGAGGAGAGGAGAGGGGTCAGCAGGAGCCACCAGAGCGGACGACTCCACATGGGAGCCAGTGACCCCCCGGGGGAGCTCAGTCCTCCCACCCACATCCCCGTTCCCTGCAATGGCACCCATGATGGGTGGCATCCCCAGGCGAGGTGGCCCTGCACGTGCGCAGGGACCTCATCACAGCCACCTCCATCCCACTGGGCCCGGGCACGAGGCACCAATGCACCAGGGATGTCAGCACCCAGTGCTGCAACGATGCCCAAATCAGGTGTCACCCACCCCCAGGATTCATGGCTTATGCCTGGCACAGGGGTGTCCCACCACTGTCCTCCAGCCCTGACCAGCAGATGCCACACCCTGGTGGCCACAGCATGTCTGCAGGGGGACTGCCTCTCCTCCAAACCCCACCATGTGCCCGGGAAGCACAGGAACAAGCTCCCGTGGGCACAAGGACACCGAGGGACTGACTGGCACCAGCAGCCCCCGGCTCACCTGCACCAGCAGACTGCAGCCACGATCAACGCCGAGATCCCGGCCACCGTGCACACCACAATCAGCCCTACAGAGGTGGAAGGGGACACAGAGGGACAGTGGGTGAGCCCGGTGCCACCAGCCCATGCTTCCATGGTGTGAACGTGAAACCCCCTCCCATGAGCCCCAGGGTCTCACCAAGCACCACGTCGTCATTTGAAGGGATGGGAGATGCCTCCACCGGGTACTTCGGGACCGCAGCGCTGGTGGAGGTAGGGAGGGTGGCTGCTGCCTTGCTGCCGGCGGGACCCCGCTGCAGAAGCCCCATTCTCAGCCCGCTGGCCACACGCTGTCTGCCATCGGCGGGGACCGGGGTGGCTGCAGAAGAAGGCAGAGCCGTGAGCAGAGCAGCTCCCGAACAGCTCTGGAGGGCAAACCAGCCTGGGGTGCAGGGTCTGGCTGCCACCGGGTCCCTGGCAACTGCTGCAGAGAGCAGTGGGAGCGGGGGAGCACTTACTCCTGGGTTTGCCATCCCGCAGTGAGTGGGGGCGAGGAGCCTCGTGCCTGGCCAGCACGTCTGCCAGAAAATCAATTTCTTCCTCCAAGCTGGGAACGGACGTCCGCCCTGCGCCGGGAGAGAGCGGGCATCAGACAGGCACCCCGGGATGCGGCCGCACGCCCAGCCCCGGGGACAAACTCAGCATCCCCCGAGGAGGGGGTGACGTCCCAGCACAAGCAAACGCAGGTGGTTTGGGGAGTCCAACCTCCGCCGGATGCAGTGCTCCGGGACATTGGTGGTCCCAAAGCCAAGACCTGGGATCTGCCCACATCCTCGCTGCTTTTGGGGTGGTTTTCACCCCACAAATGTTGGAGGCTGCAGGAGCAACAGCAGCCGCAGCTGCCACCGCGCCAGAGCCAGTGGGTCCTGCAGAGCCCCGTCGGAGCAGACAGGCTGCCAGCACCCGCTGCTCAAGAGCTGCCCTCTGTCCCTGCACCTGGGGGCATACAGTGGCCCCGAGCAAGGAGGGACATGAGCTGGACCAGAAGAGACACCCCACAGCCGCCCTGCTGCTGCGGGGTGCGAGGGCAGTGCTGGCAGGATGAATCGCAGACCCGCTGCGGGCAGTGGGGCCGTTTCAAGAACAGGCAGGGGACACCTGAATGCTGGTTGTCACCCCAAATTGTCCTGTATGGCCCAGGGGGCTGGAGCCACCCCAGAGCAGGGCTTGTCCAGGAGCTGGTGGGCACCGTCGCTCCAGCTGAGGGGCCAGTTTCTGCCCAGCGCCCGACAGGATGCGGTCCCTTTGGGGAGGGGGGTCGGGGTGCCCCGTGCAGCGAGGACCACGAGGTACCCCCCAGGGGCTGGCTGGGCATATCACGGGGGGGTGAAAGCAAGCACGGTGCATGCTGGGGACACACAAAGTGCCACGTGCCCCTGTGCCGTGGGGCACGGGCAGGACCCCCACCCCAGCCTGGGGGTGCCCACCCGTGGGGTGACAGCGCAGAGCAGGAGGGGACCCACTGTCCCCAGGCTCGCCGAGCAGAGTCAAGCTCTGCTGCTCACTGCTCCGCTTTTAACAGGATTAAACTCAACTTCAAAGGCAGGAGATGTCCCTGTCCCCATCCCTGCGCCCTCTGCCCCGGTGCTGCTGCATTCAGGCTGTCCCCAGCGGGAAGCCCTGCAGGGTAAATCAAGACATACAAAGGCGAGGTGCTACCGGCAGCTTGGTTCCCAGATAATTCAAGGTTATAACAATTACAGCTCCTCTGGAATCTGTCCTCGCTCTCAATGTTTGGAAATAAACCCCAGTTCCCTCTGGAGCCAAGCACAAAGGCCACTCGGCCAACCTGTGACTCAGAGCCACACAAGCCAAAAAACAACTTAAAAGGGGGACACTTGCTTTAAACAAGTGCATCAAGAGCCACCACCACCGGCCCCCTGTCTCTCCAGACACCCCCAGCCCCTTGTCCTCAGCAGGAGCCGAAGTGCCACATGCCCCCGTGTGCCCCAGGTTTCCCCGGCTTTTTGCACCCCGTTATTTGCAAAACAGTGCCACGGCCACGCGGTGCCGGTGCCAGCTTTGGGACTGTGCCCAACGGGTGAGTGCCATGGCGCCAAGGTGCCATCACAGGGCCAGGCTCTCCTGATGGGCAGGGGAGCTGGCGTGGGACTGAGCGTGACAGCCCTGTGCCCCATGGGGACAGCCCTGTGTATGGTACGGGGACATCCCGGTGCCCGGGATGGGGACAGCCCGGCTCTAGCTCCCCACTGCACTCAGCAAAAGGCTCATCCTCATTCCCATGGGACCCAGGGGACAGCCCTGCCCGTGCCCACGTGTGTCACCATCTGGCCTGGGGGAACCGGGCTGTGTTGGTGGCACCGGTAACAGAGCGCACAGCCCAGCGCTGCCCGGGCATCCCTTGGCCTTGGGCAGATGTGGCTGCAACAGCCAACGCTTCAGGAGGATGAATGTGAAACGGCTGGAAAAGGAAAAAAAAAAGCTGGAAAACCATTCAGGAGCGGCTGCCAGGTCACTCTGAGCCTCCCACTGTGCGAAGCGGCACAAGGAAAACCAAGGCAGCTGTGCTGTTTGGTGGGTTTTGGTGTTGCCGGCAGCGCCTGAGCCGCGCCGCTCACCTGCATTAACCACCTTTGTCACCAAATTCCCCTTCATCGGCTAAAAACCCCTGTGCCCCTGTTTTCTTTGGCAGCTGAGATGTCCCCCAGTGACACGACATCTGCCACCCCGCAACATTTGTGGGGCAGAAGCAGCCCGGCACCGACGGCCGGCTCCTGCCGGCCACTGCAGGCGGGTGAAACACCGCGGTGAAACGCCGGCCCGGGGCTTCTCCCCAGGGAACAGGGGGCTGGGGTTGCCCCCCGGTTCCTGCCCAGCTGCCCCGGGTTCCCAGAGCCCCCCCCCCCCCCCCGCTGCAGCGAGGTGGGCATGCAGGGCACGCACAGGGGGCACGCAGGGCTTGCACCGGGCATGCAGGGCTTGCCCAGGGCTTGCCCAGGGCACGGGTGCCCTCTCATGGTAGGTCCCGGCCAGGCTGGCACACAGCATCCCAGTCGCTCTCCTCCACCCCCCCCACCCCCCACCCCCGACCCTTCCTCGGGGCTTTCCCCTCCCCAGGATCTCCAGGGCTCAACCCTGGGATGCACACAAGGGGCTTGCCAGTCACCGTGATGTGTTTGGGGAGTTTGGGGACAGCAGTGGAAAAGAAGGGACATGTGTGGCTTCTGCCTGGGCAGAGAAAACCTGATGTTGACAGTCTCCACAGGGGGGCACAAAATTCCTACAAATCCACTTATTGCTATAGTCCTGCCCCGGGATGGCTGATGCCCTCCTGGCTGCTGGCAGCACAGCAAGCAGGGAGGGGGGAACCCCCAGGTCCACAAGCCGGGACCCCCCTTTTCCCCGCTCTTCCCAAAGCGCTTCCCGCAGCTCCGTGGGGCTCAGCCCTGGCTCCGTTGCAGGCAGGAGTGGGGACAGGACCCAGCAGCCCAAACCGCATCATGCCAACCCATCGCGGCACGCTCAAACGGCACGCAGCACCGTGGTGCTGGCAGCGTTTCGGGTGCTCGGCCCCCTGTGCAGGCAGCGCCAGTGAGGTGCAGGCAGCGCCAGTGAGGTGCAGGCAGCTGGCTGCCCGCCCATCCGAAGCGGCTGCGGGATGCACCGCATCATGAGGTCCCGCGCATCGCATCTCACCTCCATGCTGGTGCTGCGCCGGGTACGCCGAGACACCCATGCATGCCGTCACCAATGGCAGGAACATGCTGCTCACGTGCATCGCCCTCCTGAGACCCCAAAACGCCGCTTTTCACCCCAAAAAGCTGCTCTGGGCACCCGCCTGCACGGGTACGCTGGGGAAGAGGAGCCCTGACTGCTGCCCACGCTTCTGCCAGGAGCTGCAACCAAGCTTGGGGACGGCGCGGCGGCAAGTACGGTGGCGGCTGGGATCCCAGGATCGGCGTCACCGGCAGTCGCAAGCGGCTCAGGGATGCCTAACCCTTTAAAGGGGCTGCCCACGCAGCAGAGCTGCGTGGGCAGCCCCTTTAAAGGGTTAGGCATCCCTGAGCCGTGGCAGCCCCCACCCTGTTTGCATTGCACACCACCCCACCCCCCAAAATGCAGCTATCACAGCCCTTCTGCATCCTCGCATGCTCCCCAGCCCGAGGAGGTACAGGCAGGATGCAAAAGCACCCGTGGAAAAAAATCGGTACCTCCCCGCCACTGGGCATCCTCCGGATGCTACTGCTCCCCCGCGTGCTAAAATAGAGGATTTGGGAGGGAAGCCCCCTCTTCCTCCCCCCGCCCCCGCTATACCCAGACTTTAGCTGCCAGAAGGTGGTAGCATTGCTTGAGAGAACAGGACGGGGCTAGGAGAGACCCTGAGATAGTCTCCATCCTCCCGGCATCCTCCCAGCGTCCTCTCAAGAGGATGCTACTGCAGTCCCGCATCCCCCTGACAAAGCCGAGAGAGAGGATGCTACCACTGTCCCAGAGAAACTGGGAGAAGATGTTACTGCAGTCCCACATCCCTCTGCCAAACCGGGCAAAGATGCTACTGCGGCCGCCTCTCCCTGCCGTAGCCGTCACGGAGCGGAGTTGCTATGGAGATGCCGGCGCATGTGCAGCCCTTCCGAGAGGGGGATTTGCTCCCAAGACTTCACATTAAAAAATAAACCACAAACAACTGTTAAAGCCATTCGGTACCCGTGCATGTCGAGCCTGTGGCTGGCAGCATCTGCCCATCCCACCCCTGCTCGCCACCAAACGCCAAGCCTGGACCATCCCCTCGCTCGTGTCCCCCCCTCCCCCCCCCCAGCCATCGCCCCCATTTCAGTGCAGCCCGGCCCCTCTGCCCGAGAGCCAAAGGGCTTGCGCGCAGCCAAGGCCCTGTTTTGGGGGTTTCCCCTCGGATTTAAGGGGTGCTCCTCCTGCCAAGAAGCTGATGGCAACGAAGGGCACAACGCCATCCCCCCATGTGCCCACCCGCTGCAAAGCACAGGCTGAGCTGCGGGAGAAGGGCAGCTCTGGCTGCACCCTGGCAGGACCCCAAAAATCCTCAAGACACAGGAACCAGGACACAAAGCAACTCACCCCAAACCCCAGAGCGCCCCTCCGCGCAGGCAGCAGCTCGGATGCAGGGGGACGAGCCACCCTGTGCGTTTTTCAGGAGCTCCCCAGGCCTTGGGGTGGGGGCGAGGGGCTGCGGTGGGGGCTGTGCCGGTGGGGATGGCGCCGGGTGAGGACCAGCTCAGCCCCACGTCGGGGCCAGGCAACGCTGCGGGTTGCCCACGTCGGGTAGGAGCCAGGCTCCGGGAGGGACCGTGGGCTCTGCCCGCCATGGAAAACACAAGCCCCCCCTCTTCACCAAGAGGGTTTTGGGGGCAGCGGGAGAGAAAAGCCGGCAGAGAAGGGTGGGCTGGAGGAAGGTGCTGATGCACTTTGCAGCAGGCGCAGAGGTGGTTCAGAGGTGCTTGAGAGCCCCCACCCCGCACCCAGCTGCTCCCCAGCGAAACCCCCCAGGAGCAGTGTGCCAGGGCACGGCCGGGTCCCGGCTCCTTCCCCATGCACAGAAGCCGCTCCACTTAAGTTAAAGCAAAAATAATTGGGTGGAGCCATAACTACAGTCTTAATTTCCCTGCTCGTTGAATCTGCAAGAAAACCCATGAGGTGGGGGGCACAGAACCAGCTCAGCTTTCCAAGCCACATGACGAGTTGAGGGTCACCCTAAAAAACATCCATGCCCGGCCCCCAGTACCGTCCGTGCAGCCAAAATGGGCTGCAGCTGCCGCGGCTGCACCGGGAGCACCTGCCACCCACCGCAGCAGCGGGTGGGAGAGCTCTGCGTGGGGCGGCACGGGTGACCATGGGTGGCTGCTCCCCGGGGATGCTCTGCCCGTCTCTCTGCCCACTGGCACAGCGCAGCCACCCAGGATGCCACAGCCCCCCAACTCCCTCGGGAAAGGAGCGGGGCAGGAACAGCCGGTGCCCCTGTCTGCAGCCAGGCAGGGCTCCTATCCGGCGCTGCCGACTCCAGCCCTCCTGGCATGGATGCTGGGCATCACTAGAGGAGGAGACAGCAGACCCAAACCACAGCCCAACATCTCAAACCAATGGGAATCAGCTATAGAGACCCCAAACCCCGGCATAGCTCAGCCCCAGGACGCGTGAGGCCACGGGCACCCGTTTGCCTTGGCCACGGGGTCTGCACGAGTCCCAGCTCTGTGTACCAAAAGCCGCTACCCTGCTCCTGCAAAGGCTGGGGCTCTGCATGGCCACGTCCCCACTCCAAAAAGTCCCCACCCCAGAACACCCCAGCAGCCACCCGTGCCCCTTCCCACCCCTGGGCTCCTGGGCACCCCTGGGCGCTGGCAGGGCCGGTGGCACAGGCGGTCACCAGCACGGCTGCAGGAGGATGCACAAGGAGCGGGGTCGGGTCCGCGTGCTCCCCGCCGGTCCCAAAACCACCCCGCAACAGCAGCGAGCCGGGGCTTGGGATGAGAGGGAGCAGAGCTGCTGTCCCCACGGGGACATGGCTGCCACAGAGAGGAGAAGTCAGAGGATGGGGAGCCGGGGTGCCCCGAGGCGTAGGAACCTCCTGGAGCTGCGGAGGTGCAGGGCAGGTTTGCAGGCAGGTTTGCAGGCAGGGGGTCGCCGAAAGGGCTGCTGCAGGGTGGGTGCACCTACCGCTGGGTGAGAACTGCTTCTGGACGCATCGCCCGTGGTCATCCTCCTGGAAGGGGGGCAGGCAGGGGCCGCAGGCGCCCGACCCTGGCGGGCAGAACTCCCGGCGCTGCAGGGCACAGTCCAAGCTCCGGGGGCACGATGCTGCTGTGGGGACAGGAGAAAACAGGTCAGGAGGAGGAGAGGGGTCAAACGCTCCCCTGGGTCCGCCCTTGGCATGGGACCCAGCTCTCCAGGTCCCACTGCAGCTAACGGGTGTGGATGGGCTTCGCCGGGGCTGCCCCTCGGCCCCGCTTTGCCTTTGCAGAGCCATTACTGACTGCAATTAAGCACGGGCTCTAATGACTGGCGAGCTGGCCTCGATGATCCTTATGGGTCTCCTCCAACTCGAGATGGTCTATGGTTTTATGACTTGCGCAAGGCTGTTTGCTGCCTGCAGGGAAGAGCGGGCAGTGCCTGTCCTCCTGCAGGGGACCCCGAGCCCCAGGATGCCACCATCCCCTGGGATGACCCAAGTCCCAGGGTGCCGCCATCCCACAGGACACCACGAGCCCCAGCGTGTCACCATCCCATGGGATGTCCCGAGCCCCAGGGTGCTGCAGGACACCCTGAGTCCCACAGAGCTGGCAGTGACAGGGGTCTCCAGCCCCTGCCTGCACCACGCAGACAGTGCCCGAGCAGGCTGGCACCTGAAATCCATCCAACGCAAGCGGATGCTCATGTGGCAGCTGTCAAACAAGAAAAAAACCCCAAAACACAACAAACCAACATCCCCCAAAGCCTCAGCATGGCTATGACAGGTCATCACAGGCAGCAGCAGCTTTAGTTTCCATCCTTCTGACATCGTAACAGGGGAAAATGACCCAGCCCTTCCCCAGCAATGCACCACGGCCCAAATCTTTCGTAGCTTCACTGGGCATCTTGTTTCCATATCAGACCCAGGAACCTCTCCAGGACCTGGGGACAGGCACGAGCTCCCCAGGCTTGGACCTCATCCAGACCCAACATCCTCGTGATGCTGTGACAGCCTGCCATGGCCAGGAGCAGCCCCGGTCCTCCTCCAGCCTGGCTCAAGCCAGGGGGACACAAAGTCCCCGGGTCCTACGCAGAGCTGAGTTCTGAGACCGGGTGATGGTGGCAAAATATGTGTGTGGAGATGGAGACAGGAACCGTGACCAGCCAGGACAGTGACACGCAGGGCCAGCGCACAGGTCTCACCTGGGGGGGACACTCTGGCGTCATCCCGGCTCTCTGCGACAGATGGATGGGGGCACTGCTGGCACTGCCAGGACACGAGCACAGATGTCCCTCCCTCATGAGCTGGTGGCAGCGCAGAGCTGGGTACCGCTCACCGCACCAGCGTCCTGGGCTGGGCACAGCTGGACGGGGGTGCACAGCTGGATGGGGGTGCAGGCCCTGCTCTTCACCTTGCCGCGCGTGGCCGTGCCCGCACCCTTCCTGCAGGCAGCAGCAGGCAGGACAGCCCTGTTGCGGACCCTCACCGGGAGCAGGGCCAGGCCTGGCCGCCCCCGGCCCGGCGGTGAGTCATGGCAGGAGCCGGCTCCCAGCACCATCCCACGCTCCCTGAGCCATCCCCGTCAGCCCTCGCCCGCCCACACCTACACCGCAGGCAAAGCGCCCGCCGTCTGCCTGTCCCCGCGCCCCGGGCGACAGCAAGTGCCAGGGACAGCCGGAGCGCAGTATGGCACCGAGCACCCCAGGATAAGGGGCACCCCAACTCCGGGGGCTTTCCCGAGCATCCCCATACCTGCAGCACACCAGGGGGTGAGGGGGAGCAGCCGCTGCCGTGCCCAGGCATGGCATGGTGGAGACTCTCGGCACAGGATGGAGTCTCCAGAACACGAAGCTCCAGGGCCACCGCGGCAGCTCTGCTCCCCCAGCAAGGGCACGGGTGCCAAGCGGGATGCCACCCCAAAGCAACACATGCGGGATGCCACCCACAACATACCCCTCTTTGCAAGGCCCTATTTCACCATTAAAATGCTGACCAGAGGGTGCAACCGGTACCGATCGCTCCCAGACTGCACCCGGACCCCTCCCCACTGCACCCCGTGGGGCATCGCAGACATTCGGCAGTGCCAAAAAAGGGCAGAGCTGCCTTTGCTGCAGCGGTTGCTCCTGCGGGCAGGGTTTTCCCGGCAGCGGCGATTAGGGATGGCTGAACCCCACGCTGGGTACAGCAGCCTGGAGGGGACTCGCTCAGGGCAGGGGACAGAGACCCCCGTGCCTGCAGGAGCTGGGTTTGCTCCCCGGGCATGGCTGGGGGAGAATTAATGCTTAATGGGAAAATAATCAGGCGTTTAAGTATAGAAATTGGACTCGGCTGCCTGCTTTGCCCCCCCCCACCCCCCTCCCCCGGGCTCGCTCTCAAGGCCACTTTGTTTAAAAATCACAAAACAGCCAAAACCACATGGCTGCTCAGGGGCAGGAGGGAGGTTTTGACACTGTGCAGCCCCAGGGGTGGGCACACGCCACATCCCTGTGGGGCACTGGGGGACCCCCGCCTGTGCAATGGACCTGTGGAAACACGTCCCCCCAAAACAGGCGGTGCCGAAAGCTGTTCACTGGCGGGACTAAGCCACCCCAATGGGTCACCTGGCGCTTGCAGCCACCCAGCACCACGAGACCCCATCGGAGCCACCTTGGGGCAGCGGGAGGGGTGAGGAGGGGGCAGCACTGAGCCAGCGCCCAGCAACCGGATAAATAAACCCCAGCCTGGAATATATAAAAGGTCGTTATCTCTGTTTGAGGAACGAGCTGTGCTTGCCCAGCTGTCACGGGCTGGGATTAGGAGCGAGACAGGCGGGCACTGATCTAATTAAGCTCCCCATGTGTAATCAATTGGTGGTTAGCGAGCAGATATCACTGCGTGGGCACCCTGCGGGGTGGGGGTTTGTTGCGGTTTTGCCATTCTCTGAGCCCACCGCAAAGCCCAGTGGCTGTTCCCCAGCGGGGCTGGTGAGACTGGGCACCTCTGCGCCGTGCCGGGGACTGAGCACCGTGTGTGCTGGCACCCAGGAGCTGTGGGGACATGTCTGACCCCAACCACTGCCACCCTGGGGACTGGGCTTTGGGCTGGGACGAGCTGCCGGTGCTGGAGAAGGCAGGGTGGCTCCCTGCAGGCAAAAATGCAGGCAGGAGTTGTGCCCAAGGCCAGGGGGTGAGCGGGACACGGTGCAGCCGGCACGGAAAGACAAACAGTGGGTGAGCACGAGCCGGGGACACGAAGGAGCGGGAACAGCCCTGTGCGCAGGAGGAAATGCTGGCGTGCGAGCTCTGAGGTGTGCGCGCACACGCACGCTTTCCCCCGGAGAGGTTATCCCAGGGGGAAGTGCAGCACGGCACCCCCAGCCCCGAGGAGCCACCCCGGGGAGAGCCGGGCTGTGCCCCGAGGTCAGCGGAGCCCCCGCAACAGGGGTGCCCCCCGCGCCCCTCTGCACGCCGCGGGGTCCGGCAGCGTCTGGCCACGGTCCGGGTGAAGCTGTTTTTCAACACTCATGCCAAAACATACAGGTGAAAAAGAAACAAAAATATAAACCGTGGAGGATGTCCGGGTGGTGGCCGGGAAGGCAGGAACTGCCCCCGCTGCGTCACTGCTGCCGATAGAGAGATAAAAGTTAACGTAAGAGGATAATTAATTAGCGCTGAGCACTGGTCTGAGCGCTTACGCTCTGTGCGGTGCCAACACCTAGCCTCCCGGCTGACGGGGCCCCGGTGCCAGCGGCGTGAGCTGGCAGAGCCCACTGGGCATCAGCCGCAGCAGAGCAGTGGGCACGGAGCTCCTGCTGCCCACCGGAGCAGCCCGCCGGGGTCCGGCCCTGCATGGCAGCAAGATACCGCCTCTGGTGGGGGATGGTCACCGGGCCAGGGCATGGGGCCACACCAGGCATGGGGGGACATCGGGGTGCCCGGGGAACAGGGGTGCAGGTCTCCGCTCACACGTTGAGCCTTTGCACGCTGGCGCACGGCTGCGGCCCAGGGCTATCTGTGGCCGAGGGCACGGCGGATCACTAGCAGCCCGGGCTCTGCGGCGGCGTGGTGTCTGCCAGCTCCACTCCAAGGTCACTCCTCCTCCTCCTCCTCCTCCTCCTCCTCCTCCTCCAGCCAGGTGATGTGGGAACTGCCTGAATTGCTCTGGGCTCTGAAGGGCTGGAGCCAGCGCCGGGCGCCCAGGCGTGCTGCCCCACATCGCGCCCCAGGCCCCGAGGTCTCACTTCCCTCCGCCCCACAGCCTCCCCGGGGCAGATGCTCGGGGGGCTGAGACACCCTGAAAGCCCCAACCCCGCTCCCCCCATGCCCAGGGACACGCTCCCCAGGGTGAGCCGGGGGGTCACCAGCAGATATAGTAATAGAGCACAAGCCAGGCTGGATGCTTGGGGTTGCTCCAGCCCTGGCACCACCTTGGCAGCACACACCAACCACGGGTGACACACCATGACTGCGGGACGGACACCACGCCGGCAGCCCTGAGCCCTACCAGGCTCCCCGACCCGGCTGCATGCCCGCTGCTTCTTGCGCCTGAAAGCAGGAGGAGGGGAGCCGGGCTTCAGGCACGGCCGTACCCCCCGGGAGCGATCCCCCTCCCCGGGCACAGCCGCTGGCACCACGGCCTCGGCCAGCATGGCTCTGCCACCGCTCCGGCAGCCCCCACGGGGAGCCCTGCCGCTGCCTGCAGCCGCTCACGTCACCGCTGTGCTCCTGCCCCCGAAAATGCAGCAGACGGGAGACCCCTCCTGCGCACGGAGGCGGCTGAGCGGGGCTCTCCGCAAACGCTGACCCCCGCGCAGCGGGAGCAGGGGGACGTTGGCCGTGTCAGGCCGCTCGTGGGGATGGAGGACATGGCACGGCCACACAGCCTGTGTGTGTCCCCCCCTCGCCATCCCTCCTGCGGCAGCACCGGCGCGTGCCGGCCCACCCGAGAGCACTTTGCAGCTGAAACCGCCTGTTTGCGTTTTGCTTCGGCAGGTTTGTCCAGGAAAAGGCCACGTGCCGCCCGGCTCCCTGTCCCCAAGGCCACTGGGGCTCGTGTCCCAGCTTCCAGCTTTTCTGGTTCAGCCGGGCGGGCGCTGAGGTCTGGCTCAGCCGATAAAGCACGCCGGCAGAGACGGTCCCCGATGTGGCTTATGTCACGGCCAAGGGACAGTACCAGCAGCCCTGCGCCGCAGGCGGGGGACAGGGGTGTCCCCGCAGTGACCCCCCAGCAGCATCCCCCGGCCTGCGCAGCGAACACCTCGGCCGCACCGTGTTCCCACCGGTCTCACCGGCAGCGTCCCCACCCAGGAAAGATGGAAAATGCCACCACGGGCAGTCACCCGGGTAAAACGCCACTGTGGGCAGGGGAGGGCTGCCCGCGCCGCTGCCCGTGTACAGGCAGCACAGGCAGCGTGCCGGGCACCCGGCGCTGGAAGAGCCGGGGGGAGTGCGGGGCGGCAGCGGGGCTGCGTGGCAGGGGAGACCGGAGCCATGCCCACGGCAGCTGCCTGCTGCAGCCCTGAGGCCACGTCCGGGTTCAACGCCGTGGGGGCCGCGGAGGGCCGGAGGGGCTGAGCCAGCCTTCCCCAGGGGTGGGGGATGCCAAACCCTCAGCCGCCCCAAACACTTCACCTCCCCAACCGCTGGCATCACCCCGGAGCCTGTCCCCGCTCTAGGGCAGACCCCCGTCTACAAGCACCCCAAAATCTCAAGCTGCTCCTGCGATCCGGAGCTGGGGGAAGGGGGAGCACCAGGTAACCTCCCCCTGCCAGGCCGAGGGAGCGGGATTTCGCGTCATCGCTACTCAAACCCCTTAACTGGCCAGAAGAACCCCTGTTCCCTTGCCCTGGCAACCCGCCCGGAGCCCCAGGGGAAGAGGAGCTGGATCGATGGGCACTGCGGGAAGGGGAGACGGCACCCGGATGGATGGAAATGGCTCCTCTGGCAAATGGCAGCTCCAGACCCCAGCAGAGCCGAAAGGTGAGGTGGGCACCGAACCGAGCGAGACCCCCGCAGTCCCCCAGTCCAGCCATCCCTGGGCACTGCCGGCTCCGGCCCCGGCTCGCTGCCCCCGTCCACCCGCTCAGGGCTGCGCCACCTCTGGGAGGGGGACACACTGCATCCCTCACCGTGCCGGGGTGACCCCCCCAGTGCCAGGGCTGTCTCCAGCCACAAGCGCTTTGCCTCAGATACTCAGGAAGAAAAGAAATAATTAATAAAAAATAAAAAGAGAAAACCAGATGCCATCCACCATTTCCCCGCTGCTGCCCGCCCAAACTGGCCGCTGGCTCTGCATCACCGGCCCCGGCTCGGCTAGGTGTGCGCCCCCACCCATAGTGGGGACCCCAGGCTGTCCCCAGTGCCACCCCATGCCATAAGGCACCTTGCTGTTCTTCACAGCTCAACCCGCCCACTTTCAGTCTTGTTTATCAGGTTTTACTCACGCAAATACCAACGGGCTTTGTACCTGCCCCACAGCCCGCTGGGGCTGTGGCAAGTGCAGGAGTTGTTTTTTTTTTTTTTTTTTAAATTCTTTTTTTACTAGGTTTGGCACAGCGCGACGGGCCAAACAGCCGGTGGTTAGGGCCAAAGTGCAGGGCAAGTGGGTTACCGGGGCCGGCTCCACACAGGTATGGTGTGCTAACACCGGGTGCGCAGCCTGGCGGCTCCACCAGCAAGGGGGACCCCTCCTCCCATCCCCGCGGTGCTCCGGGACACCCCGATGGACAGCATGGCACGGTGCTGGTCCCTCGCTGTGCCAGCATCGCAGGGGATGGGCAGCCCTGGCACCACTGCCGTACCCGCACCGGAGCAAGCTATGCTCAGGGCACCCGCCTGCCCGGTGAGCCACGGCACAGCAGAGCCACTGCCACCAGCGAGCTCTCCCTGCAGACCCACTGCTGCTGGTGGGGAGGTGGGAGATGTGAGCCCACCTCCCCCAGCTGAGCAGCCAAGGAGCCGCCAGGCCAAGGACCGGCACGGCTCGGCCATCCGCGAGCAGCCACATGCTCCGGCGCGCTCCCACTGCCAGGCTGGGAATAAAACCCCGGAGCGGCAGCTCCATGGTGAAGCACCGCTGCACCCACTGGGGCCAGATGCTCTTTGGCAAAGCCCGAGCCCTCCCACACCTCGCTGCATCCCACGCTGCCAGGAGACGTTTTGCAGCCTTTGGTAACGATGCGCCAGCACGATTTCGCTGATTAAACACCCTCGGGCAGCTTGGAGGCGGTGGCGGCAGCACAGGCAGCTTTGCTCGAGGTGGGGAGTCCATCTGTCCTGCCTCCACTGTCCACCCCATGCCTGGCACTGGCCTCGGCGCTCCCATCAACCCATCACCCTGAGATGGGGTTTGGGGACACGGCCACTTATCGTGAGGTTCTGGGGGCTATTAGGGACTGACCACCGGCGGTCCAACGGCTCGCGAGCAGGGAGCCCCGTGCAGGCAGCCCGTGTGGTGGTGGACACGCAAGGCGAGAGGTAGGCGGAAAAGCAGGGACCACATCACCCCACCCTGCCCGGGCTGTGTCTGCGCTGACTCAGCCGCCACCAGCGATAAAGACCTGCGGGGCATCATGTCTCACTGGGGCAGAGAGCGCAGGAACCGGCGGTGAAGCCCAGAAAATGGGGGGGTTGTGGGATGCGCAGTCGCATCCCGGGGCTCCTGGAAAAGGGCTGCAGATGGTGCCGAAACAACTGGACCTGGAGATTTCTTTTGGGTTTTATCCCCCGCAGGAGGTGGCTGGCTCAGGGAAACCCTCTCCTTTCCAGCCAGGAAGGCAAGAATTAGGGCCGCAGGACAGGTCACATTACCGGCAGCTCACCAGAGCTGCCCTCTCTCCTGGCTTAGAGGGTGGCTGGGAAATAATCCCCGACAGATGTGAGACGATGAGCTCCCCGAGGCAAAGCTGCTCCTCCCGCACGCGAGAGCCATGGCCGAGCCCAGGCAGCACCCATGGGTGCTACCGGTGCGCAGCAAGAGTGGTGCCTTCCCTACCTTTTGCCCTCCACCTCTATCACCGTCTCCTTTCCATAGGAAGGGAGCCGGAGCCGGGGGGAAGCCTGTGCCGTGACAAGCCAGTGTCCCCGCCAGCACGCCAGCTGGCAGGTCACTTCTTGTGTCACCCGCCTGAAGCAATGCGTCCCCCCCACCGAAGAGCAAACCTCCCTCCCCCAAGAGCTTTGGCCCCTCCATCCGTGCAACACACCACGGGGTGCACTGGTTAGGGTGGGCAGCGGCCAGGCCACGGTGCCCTGGTGCTCCGGGACGGGAGGAGACACAGACCGGGACCTACTCCGGCTGCGCTTCCTTCCTCCAATTCAAAGCGCACTCCAGGCACTTAACGGCCAGTTTCTTCCCGTTGCAATTATCATTAGCTCATGCAGCAGCTAATTACAGGCCTGCTGCCGCCATTTGGTGCTCTGGTCACCCCCGCAGCAGCGGCGGTCAGTAAAGCCCAGACACGGGCAGGAGATGCCCCGGCACTGGTGCAGCACTGGGGCTGTGCCCTGGGGTTCTGGGGGCAGCCACTGCACCCATCGGGGACCTGAGCCAGTGCCCCTTCGAGGGACGACGCAGCAGGGCACTGTGTTTATGGGATTAATGCAGGGATGGGACCGATGTCAGCTCCTCTCCCCAGTGCCCAGGGACCCAGCGCCTTGCACCTGGGGAGAGGCCACCCTGTCACCCCTCCTGTCCCTGGCACCCCTATCACCCCTCCTATCCACATCATCCCCAGCATCCCTCTTGCCCCCAGCAACCCCAGCAACCTTCCTGTTCCCAGTGCCCCCACCATGCTATCACCCCTCCTGTCCCCAGTGTCCCTCTATCCCTCCTGTCCCCATCACGCCAGCCACCCCATGACCCCTCCGGTCCCCATGGTCCCTGCCACACTGTCACCCCTGCTGTCCCTGGCACACCTGCTACCCTGGCATCCCTCCTATCCCCAGCGTCCCCTAGTCCCCAGCACCATCAACCTCCCTGTACCCAGTGCCCCTATCACGCTGTCAACCCTCCTGTCCCCAGCATCCACATAACCCCTCCTGTCCCCAGCGCCCCCCCCCCCCCCCCCCCCCCCCCATAAGCGTGCAGTGGAGCTAAGCCGATTATGTCCCTTAATACCCCCATGGCCCAGAAGAGCCATTTCAGGCAGACGTCCCGGACTTGTCTCCCCCCTGGCGCTGTGGGAAGAGCCCAGGCGCCCCCCCAGGAGCGAGGGGACCCCATGGAGGGGTGGGCTCTGCGGGGCCATGGCAGCCCCAGGGAGCCCCTTGCAGGCAGCGCAGCCCCGGGGTTAGGCCAATGTCCCGCTCCAGACCCTCGACACCGCCTGCGGATCCCAAACCCGCTCCCGGAGCTGCCAGGGAAATTGTGGATCCAAAAGGCCTGACCCCGCGCAGCGTAACCGCCGCATCTCCCAGGCTGCGGGACCGCGGTCTCCCCACCCCGAGCTCCGGTTCACCCCACACCAGCACCCACAGGGCACAGCTGGGCGCACAGGCGTTTGCGGGTCCCCAGCAAGCTGCAGCGAAAGGAGAGGAAGGACCTTCACTGCGACTCTCCCATAAACCATAAACTCTTCCACGGTGCTGACCACGTCGGGAATTGGGATGACGGAGATGAGGGGCCTCTTCCCCACCCGTTCCCCCTCCCCAGGCCTGCGGACGGAGCCCTGCCCCGAGCCCCTGGCACAGGGACCGACCCGGGGAGCCCCGTGGGACACCCATGCCCCACGTCCCCAGCTCCCCCACCCCTCGCTTACCCACGAGGGCTCGCGGCTCAGGGCAGCCGAGCAAATCTAAGCCCAGAGAACATGGGGGAAACGTTATCTCCAAGAATAAAATCACACAGAAAATTAAACTCGGGAGCAAGAGCAGCGGCACCGCGGCTGCCACGCGGGAAACAGTTGGTCTGCACCGGTGTGGCAGAGGACACCCCGACACGCAGCCGGGGGGGGGGGTTTGAAGGGAAGGGGTGGCTGCACGCCCCTGAGCGGGACCATTGCCCACTGTTGCCCAGCGCTACCAGGGGGACTCAGATGACCTTCTCCATGTCTCAAGAAAAAGCTGGGGCTGGAAATACCTGTTTTCGGTAGACTGACCCACACAATGTTGGGGGGCTCGGAGCCCACCCCCTGCTCGCCCACCGGGCAGAGCCCTGGGAAGCGCTGCAGGGCAGCCAGTCCCTTGCCGTGCCGCGAGCATGGCACCGGCTGCCGCTGCCATGCTCCCAAGAGGGACTGCCCCAGCTTCAGCGTTCAGGATGATGGTCCCTGGGGACGGCCGCCACTGCAGAGCTGGGGCAGCCGGTGGCAGCACCAGCATCCGTGCTCCCACCTGCATCCCTGAGGAGCGGCACGAGGAGGAAAGGCAGCAAGGAGCTGGCAGTTCACATGTGGCCAAATGGGTCACTTGGACCAGGAAGGACCATTCGTTTTTTGCTGAACAGCTTCTCCGGGTGTTTCTGATGCAAAGTGCTGGCTGCGGCAGCAG
This sequence comes from Vanellus vanellus, assembly GCF_965231255.1. NCBI lineage: Eukaryota > Metazoa > Chordata > Aves > Charadriiformes > Charadriidae > Vanellus > Vanellus vanellus. Next base: position 614,663 of record NC_138923.1, read on the forward strand.
GGCCGGGGTTTTCAGGGTTATTAAAAAAAGAGGTTCTCGCCCCGTCATCCCATTTGGAAAATCTTTTTTTTTTTTTTTTTTTTTTTTGTTTATAATAAGAATAGATTAAATTTGGCAACCAAATTACTCAAGAAGGGGTGAGAAGTCTGACTCTCACTAATGCTCCAGGAAATGCAGCCAGAAAACAGGCGAGGAAGCATTTCTGCGCTGGATAGAGGCACGTGGGGAATAAAAACACAATTAAGGACCACCAACCAAAACTAAACCACTGGCTGCACCGTCTCCAAAGCTAGCTGCTGCCCCTCCTCCAGCTCGAATCAGGCCCTCGGCAACACGAGGATGTCCCCATGCCATGTGCTGCTGGCGTCCCGGGAGATGGCATCTATTGCAGGGGTCTCTGGGTTGCAGTACTGGCAGATGGAAGTGGGGAGGAGGAGATGCCAGCCCCCATTTGAAGGTTTCGCTGAAGCTGTAGAGGCAGGAGGATGCGGGTATGGTGGTCTGGGACCTTCTCCCCCGGCTCTCCTCGCCAGGAGCCAGCTTCACCAGGACGCCCCAGAGCAGGAGCTGCACCTGGCCCTGCCACCTCCACCTCACAGCCGTCCCCAGAGAAAGCCAACCTCTGCCTCATCCGCCCAGGAAGGGAAATTATAAAATGGGAAGAAACAGCCAATGTTTCCCCTGCTTTGCCATTCTCAGAAGACTGCGGGGACAGGACAGTGACTCCTTTACTTGCCCAGCCATCCCAGGGATGCTCCTCCGGGCGCCCCAGACATCCCCAGGGATGCTCCTCCAGGCAGCCCAGGGATGCTCCTCCGGGCACCCCAGGGATGCTCCTCCGGGCACCCCAGACATCCCCAGGAGAAGCCAGCCCAGAGCTCCCCAGCGCCGTGTGCCACACAAACCCGATCTCCCAGCAGCGGGATGCTGCCGTCAGCATTTCCAGGTGGTATGACAATGTGACTGGAAAAGGCGCACAGAGAAACCCTCCCCAGCGTTCGCCTGGGGGAAAGAGGTTGAGCCATCCATCTCAACCCTGCTTGTGCCGAGAGCGTGTGATAACCCAGCCGCCGGCGCAGGCTGCTGCCGGCAGAGCGAGGCCCCTCCACGCTTTCCTCGTGCCCAGCACCCCCCGGGGCTGGGAAGGGAAGGGGAAACTCTGCTACCTCCCCCCCCAACCTCCCCCCCAGCCCACAGGCAAAGCCGCACTGAGCAACCCCTCGAGGGGTACCCCCTCAGCAGCACTGCCAGGCCAGCTTATCCCTCCCCCCAACCCCTTAAATTCGGAGGCCATGGAGAATACGCCGGTGGCTGCATCAGAGCCGTGAGGATCTCCTTCCTCCCATCGCAGCCTGCGTCACCGGTCCCCGCAGCCAGGCCACCCTGGCCCCCACACGTGGGAAGAGGGAGAGCGCAGGAGCATCCCCCACCTCCGCCTCCGGCCCCCCAGCATGGAAAGACCCGGATGTTTTGAACCGCTGGGAGATTAAAGAAAAACATTGCACCTTCTCGCCCTCCCGTAGAGCACGGCAAGGCCACGCCGTCCCCGGCTGATGGCAGGCTGCCTGCCCGGCGTCCGCCCCACCGGCGAGCTGGAGCAGGGAGAACAATATCGGATCCGCAAACAATGCTGGGAGCGAGGAGGCGCTCCCCGGTTCCTGCGGCCAGCGAGGCGGAAAGCACCTGCCCGGAGACAGGCCGTCCCGCAGGCAGGGACACCGCGCTGCCCGGCCCCTGCCACCACGGCAGGCAGAGGCGGGCAGCCCCCAGGTTTCCCCGCAGGCAGCAAAACTCGGGGCCAGGGGGGGGTTTTGGAGGGGTGGTGTTTACACCCATGGTGGCCCCGCACACCCCAGCAGAGGGCACAGAGCGAGGGGACACAGTGCCCGTCCAGTGCCAGACCCGCCGGGAGTGGAAAGGCACTAACCTAGACCCTAAAATTAAAAAAAAACCCACAAACAAAAAACAAATCCAAACCCTAAACCCCTCTAAACAACCCTTAAGAAAACAGCAAGAAGGCCGAAGGCGGTGCTGCTGGGAGGGAAATGAAAGCCACGCATTTTTTTTTGCCCCAGGAGAAAGGAGAAATGCCTCCATCGCCCGATTCAGCGCTCGGGGCGACGCTGCCGCTGCTCCCCTCGAGGGAGCGGCTCAGGGCTGGTGAGCAACCGGGGTGCTCCCGGCCTGGCACAGCCTCCCGGCGGCTCCCTCAGACACCGCGGTCACCACAGAGGCTTTATCTGAGGGATTTTTGTTTGTTTGTTTTTGTTGTTTTTGGTTTTCTCCCCCCCACCCAGTAAAGGTGCTGCTTCATGGGGGCCACTGCATAGGGCTGCTCCCAACAAGTCCACGGTCTCTCCCTAATCCAGGATCAGGCCCCATGGCCGTGGGCACCTCCTGCCACCCCAAACCGCTGCCGGGGACCAGCCCTGCGCCGATGCCACCCTGCAGCAGCGGGCAGGAGGGCGATGGCGCTGCCTGTCCCCGGGGAGCGCTGCGGGGCCTGGCTGGGAGCCGGGTGGGGTGGGAGAAACCCCGTGGGGCTGCGTGGGGGCGGGAAGCCCACGGGCCGTTTCCCACCCTGCTTTCAGGCCGTGGGGATGAGTGGACCACGCTGCTCGGGGGGAAGGATGCTGTGCGGCCCCTAACCCACGGCAGCTTCCCGCAGCGCTGGGTGGGGTGGGGGTGGGGGGGGCACCGTGGGAGCTGGGAACCTGAGCACCCACAGATGCCGAGCCCACGCGGGGGTGGGGATGGGAGAACAACCGCACCGTATTCGCCGTGGGAGGGACCACGCGGGTCCCTTGGGATGGGGACAGGAGCATCCACACAAACCCGGGGGAGGGCGGCCACGGACACGGGTGGAAACGGAGAGGCACTCACCGGCACGGGCGAGGCGCAGGCGGCAGGTCCCGAGGGCGGCGAGCAGCAGCAGCAGCGCTCCGCGGCGGGGGGCAGCGCCCCGGGCCGCCACCATCCTCCACGGACACGGGCGGGCGTGGGGGCCGCGGCGGCTGCGGGCGGTGGCGGCGGGGCGTGGCCCGGCGGCGGGGGGGCGTGGCCCACACGCGGGGCTCCGCCCCGCGTGTGGGCCACGCCCCCCCGCCGCCGGGCCACGCCACGCCCCTCCTGCAGCATCGCGGTTGGAGCCTTCATCCCTGCCAGCATCCCCGCAGCGGGGCCATCCAAAGCAGGGGTTGTCATCGAATTATGGATATAATTTGGGTTGGAAAAGGCTTTTTCGATCAGGGAGTCCAACCGTTAACCCAGCACCGCCAAGTTACCGCTCAAGCGCGTCCCTCAGCCACCCGGCCGTTAATTACCATCAGGGACGGTGACTTCACCGCTGCCCTGGGCAGCTGGTTCCAGTCGTTGCCAACCCTTTCAGTGAAGAAATTTTTCCTGGTGTAACACCTCATCTTGTCATGTGTTCGAGATTTTAATCCCTTAGTCTTCAGATCTATCGGTAGAGCAGGGCGCACCACACGAATCTCTGCCCGTGACTAGGAGCCGCAGTCATAGTCAGCTATGACAATGCCATTAACAGCACCCGTGCGAAAATAAGAAAAGCCGATCTGCAAGAGCTATAGAGAAGTGTTTACAATTGAATCTTACTTTAACCAGTGCAAACACTGATTGCCTAACTACCTTTTAAAAATATTTCCCCGCTGTATTTTCACCAATTAAAAAGAAAGCAGTGAGACAGAAATAAAGATTCCAAGAAGCTGAAAGAAGAATAAAGTTCTATGAAATCCCAAAGAGTGAGATAATATACTTTTTCAGTCTTTAATACTACAAAGATAAGCACTGAAGGAAATATAAAATAGATCTGTTTAAAAATTACTTCAAGGTCCTTTAAGCATTATTTGTAACGAGGCTTATCCTGCTTCCCCCCGACCAGATAACATGAACTCTCATAAGCAGAAACATAATCTGCACGAAGAGAGGTGGGGAGTGCGGGGCAGCAGAGATGCTTTTTCTGCCCAGCTGCAGGAACAGAGGTCAGGGGAAGCTGGTGGGTGTTGGGACCCGGTTACTGCTCCAGTCCCCTCAGGAGTGGCATGAACTGGGGATGAGGGGCTGAGAAATCCCGCGTGCGGGTCAGGTTGCTGCTGGGACAATGCCCGGGCTGGTGGCAGGAGGTGTCTGGTCCCTGCCTGCCAGGCAGCTGTGGCACCTGACTGCGAGCGCTGAGTTTGTCAGACCTCAGCTGCAGCCACTGGCCTTGGATAGAGCTGTGCACAGCCAAAACACCCCCTCCTTTCCCAGTCACAGCCACATCCCCGGGGCCCTTTGCGTGAACTCCCTTCTGAACGCTCTTCACGTACACTGGGTTGGTCTCACCTCTCTAGGATTTGTTTTCCCACCCTTGGGTCCTCCTCAAAGCACGAACATCCCAGCCGGCTGCAGGACAGCGGATGCTCGGTGGACATGTGCTTCCGCAGCTGCCAGCCCTGGGAATGCCCCACAGACACCCCAGTTGTGCCAACCGCTATGTCCAGACGGGATCCCAGGTTATTGTCCCCAGTGTCCCTGTGAGATGCGGAGCTGCTCAGGGCTGCACGAGGGTTTCCCCCACGGAGGCAGGGGGTGCCGAGACAGGCAGCTTTGCAAACTTCAGGTGGCCAATCTCCAGCCCCGTGCTCCGGGCACGGACCCGAGACTGGCACTGGCAAGAGACGACGTGATGCTCAACGGGACCCGCTGTCCGGGATCCCCCTGTCCGGGATCCCGCTGTCCGACATGTGCTGCCATTTCAGTCCCTAATTCTCGGTGGAGGGATTCCCATGGCCGGCGCCCCGCTATGTGGCTGGGCTCGGCCCCAGCCGATGGCGCTCGCGGCAGGAGCCCTGTTAGAGCGTCAGCGGTGTCCTGGCAGGCTGTCAGCCTGCTCCGTGGCTTTCCAAGGTTTGCCGAGAGCGAGCGGCCGGGGGTACAGCATTTCGGGGATGCGGGGCTGGGCTTTGGCAGGGGCTGTCGCCTGCCCACGGCTCTCGCTGCCACCAAGGCTGTGCAGGAAGGTGCCGGCAGGGACGGCTGACAGCACATGGGGACAGCCATGGGGACAATGCTCTTTGCAGCCTTGTCATCTGCCTCCAGCAGAATAGATGTCTCAAAGTTTTCTTTCTTCCTTAATTTCCTTGGGCTTTCGCTGCTGCCGGCTGTCTGGACAAGCCCGGGATTTTGCTTCCAAAGGAAAGACCCTGCATTTCCTTTGCTCTCTAATTTGCTGGAGCTCTGTACTCATTAATTGCTTCTCAATTTTTAACACTCACCTCTGAGACCAGCAAGCTCACCAGGCGATGGTGCTGGGAGAACCAAGGCAAGTGCCCCCACCTGGGCCAGTAACCACATCTTCAACCTGCTGCTTTTTGCCCCACAGGAAGGCAGAGTTGGAGGGTTACAGGGATGGATACTGGGCCAAACCAAAGGGTTATTGGGACAAACTGGTCCCATTTATGCTGACATAAATCCCTAATAAACTCAGTGATTTCAATACACTCCAAAAGAGCCGAGCTCCTCTTCTGCCCTGCATTGTCCCTGTCACCAAGTGCCAGAGAGGCCAACCTCAGTCAGTGGGCAAAGTCCCTGCCAGGTCCTGTCCCCATGTGTCACCAACCCAGCACCTCCGGCTGCACCCAGGGGACTGGTGCTCCCAGCCGGGTGCCCTTGTGCTGCTTGAGGGTGCCATCACATGTTCAGGGCTCCGCACCTCCAGGGCAGGGTCTGGCTGGGACCCCTCACTCAGGGGAATGAGCCAGGTCCCCCAGGCACCGCAGCCCACCTGGCCCTGCTGGTGCTGTGCACCCTCGATGGGGGGGTTGGTGGCCCTGCCCCACCGCGGGCTCTCAGGAGCCCCATAACTCCTGGGGTTTCCCCTTCTTGGTGTCAGGGCCAGGGACTGGCTTCTGGTGGGGGCGAGGACATGGGGACCAGATCTGCAGTGGTGAGGAGTTACAGAGATGACCGTGGAGCACCTCTCCTGTGAAGACAGGCTGAGAGAGTTGGAGTTGTTCAGCCTGGAGAAGGGAAGTATCCAGTATCTGAAGGGGGCCTAAAGGAAAGCTGGAGCAGGACTTTGTGCAAGGGCAGGTAGTGATAGGACGAGGGGTAATGGCTTCAAACTGGAAGAGGGGACATGTAGAAGGAGGAAATGTTATCAGGAAGAAATGTTTCCCGATGAGGGCGGTGAGCCCCTGGCACAGGGTGCCCCGAGAAGCTGTGGCTGCCCCATCCCTGGAGGTGTTCAAGGCCGGGTTGGACGGGGCTTGGAGCAACCTGGGCTGGGGTGAGGTGTCCCTGCCCAGGGCACAGGGTGGAATGAGATGATCTTCAAGGACCCTTCCAACCCAAAGCATTCTGTGATTCTGTGATCACAGGTCCGCAGCATGGCTGTGGCCGGGACCAACCAAAAGCCACCCATGGCTAATGGCTGGGAACCAGCGATAGGTCTGTGCAGCGGCAAACCCAGCAAGCGCCGGGCCAGCGCAGGAGTGCTGGGACCAGGGCAGCCCCAAGCGGGGACACCCCGGTGAGGGGTTCTGTGGGACAGGCAGGTGGGGATGGATGGTGGTGCAACTGCTTCCCCATGTGCACATCGAGTCTGCGGCCACGAAAGAGCAGTGGGAGGAAATGGGAGGTCACTGGGGGGGGGTACTGGTGTGTGTCCAGAGGAGTCTGTGAGTCATGGCAAGGTGGGGAGGAGACCCCCGCCCCATGCTGCCTACCCGGACAGGGGATGTCTGGGAGCCCGAAGTACCTCTGTGAGGATCCCAGCAGCATGGGACAGGATCACCGTCTCTATTTGGGAGCAAGAGGTTGGTGGGGAGGCGGAGGGGGCCACGGGAGACAGCCCCAAGTGCGGCGGGACTGGGGGCTACGGAGCGGGGAGCTGGATCCTCCAGCACTGACCCGTCGGGGGTGAGCAGGGCTGGCAGCAAGGTGGGACCTGCTCTCCTGAGCCTGAGTTATCCCGAGATGCCCTAATCCCATTCCACCTCTCTGGAGTAGTGCTTGCTACTCGCCACAAGTCCAGCCCCAGCTCCAAGGGTCCGGCCCGTTGCAGATGGCTTCCCTATCCCTTGGTTGGTTCCCAACCTCCCAAAACTCAGGCTGAGGCCACATCTCTTGCTAATGCTGAGTTTCAGATCTTACAATTTCATTTGCAGGAAGAAAAAAAGTAAAAAAAGTAGCTTTTCTGGCCTTTGCCTTGTGCTCAGCCAGGATGGTGCTTCAGGCTGGGGGTCACTTTTGGGCTGCTTTTGGCCAGTTGTGCTGGGAGTCCCTGTGCCCAAGCCTCTGCCTGGGAGGGTGGGAAGATGCTGCGGGTTTGTCCCAGCCCCAGGATGGGAGAGCTGGAGCTATGTCCCACCTACTCCGACGGTGGGGTGTACTCCTCTGTAAAGACAACGAGGGATGAGGCTCATCTCCTACTCCAGAGGGGAGCCCGAGGAGCAACGTGGCACTGAGGAAAGCTGCACAGCGCCCACCCAGAAGGATGCAGAGAATAAAATCCCCCACGGACCCCAACTGGTTGCAATGTTTCTGCCTCCCACCCCCTGCACTGCCCACACAGGCTGAGACTGCCCCAGCTCAGTGCATGCCAGGGTACCACCACCCTGGCTGTTCAGCCATGCTCCCCGTGGTCCTCAGCGCAGCAGCTATGGGAAGGTGCCAAAATCACCCTTCGCCTCTCACCACATCTGCACTCTGTGCGAGAGCTGAGTGCGGGGACCCCTGGGCAAGGAGGACCCGGGGACAGGAGCTGCTGGTTGCTCTTGCTCGTTTTGGGCAGTGCGATCATCTGCTCCTTGGAAAGGCCCATCTGGCTCATGGTGCCTCTGAATTTCTCTGTCACACTGGGTTTCACTGCAGCGTCTCTGCCTTCAGGGACAGAGATGTGGCTGCAGCCTGGCCAAATGTCCCCAGACCTCCTCCTACCATGGGAGTGGCACCGGGAACACTTTGGGTGTCCCATACGGCCCTGCCAGAGCACCCAACCCCCCAACACCCCCGGAGCAGTGGGACAAACTATCCAGCAGCTCCTATCCTGCTGGTAGGGCTTATTGGAGGGTCTGCTCCCCATGTCCCTTCCCTCCGTGGACATCACTATGCCTTTTTGTGCTTCATCTGACACTTAGTGTAGAGAACCAACACTGCAATGGTCAGCCCCGGCGTTGCCAGTGGATGGTGTGGCTGGGGCAGTCCCTATCGACCAGGCCACAGCTGGTGAGATCTTTCTCTGCAGGAGAAACTGGTGGGAAGATTTAGATGTGGTTTGGGGACGGAATGAGCTTTGGGCATCACCACCCTCTGGGATGCAGGCTGAGCCTCCTCATGCACAGGGCTCCCGGTGCTCCAACAGCTCCCGAAGCCTCAGACACCACTGGGCTGCCACATATTTTCTCGTGTCCTGCCTGCCTGGGCTTCACCCTGCCCTCCTCCTCTGCCCCCCCCACATGCAAACCCCTCCACCCTACACACCGTGCACCCCTCCTTAACACCGCACAGCCCCCGCACCCAGCATCCCCTACACCCCTCCCCTGCAGCCCACCTGCCCCGCACCCCTCCACTGCGCCCCTTGCACATCTCTTACCCCCCTTCATCACCTCCTGTACCCCCTGTGCACCTCTGGGCACCCCTGACCGAGTGAGAATCATAGAATAGAATCATAGAATCATAGAATTGTCTAAGTTGGAAGAGACCCTTGGGATCATCAAGTCCAACCATCTACCCTACTCTACAAAGTTCTCCCCTACACCATATCCCCCAACACTGCATCTAAACGTCTCTTAAACACATCCAGGGATGGTGACTCAACCACCTCCCTGGGCAGTCTATTCCAATGCCCGACCACCCTTTCTGTGAAAAATTCTTTCCTAATGTTCAGTCCAAATCTACCCTGTTGGAGCTTGAAGCCATTCCCTCTTGTTCTGTCATTAATTACCTGTGAGAAGAGACCAGCACCAACCTCTCTACAGTGCCCTTTCAAATAGTTGTAGAGAGTGATGAGGTCTCCCCTCAGCCTCCTCCTCCTCAAACTAAACAGTCCCAGCTCCTTCAACCGCTCTTCATAGGATTTGTCTGCTGGGCCCTTCACCAGCTTCGTTGCCCTCTTGTGCGCGCGCTCCAGCAAGTGCCTGAAGTCCCTCGCTCTGCCTCCCCGCCAGCCTCCACATCCCAGCTCCCCATCCAGTCCCCGCTGCCTCCACCTCGGCATGACATGAGACACCCTTGCACGTCAGCCTTGTCCCCAGGACTGCCTGTGCCTCTCCCCTGGCAGTGGGACACGGTCACTTCCAGCCCTCCGGGCTGGGATGTCTCCCCCTCAGGGTGATCCCACGGACCAGGGACCACCCAGGGCTGCAGCCCCCTAAAAGCCATTGGTTCTTACCACGGTTCTGAGAAGCATCACTTCATTCCTCCAGACCATGATCAGACCTCCTGAGTCCTGAAGAGCCCGAAGAAAGTAGTTTATTTAGTCTTGGGAACAAAGTATGCTTTTAACAGCCCAAATTCTCAAGTTTTAGGAGCTTACCCCTTCATGGGGGACCCACTGGGACTAAATAGCACCAAGAGAGAGGCTGGGGTCCCCCAGCACTGCATCTCACATGCTGGAGGTTGGGGGTCTCTGAGGATGCTCCCACATAATTCTTCCATTAACCCAGCACGGACCCTCACCGATGACTGGGTATGAAGGTAGACCAGTGTACGCCGACAGCCACCGAGCTGCCTCTCCTGGGCCACCCTGCGATGTTGCATCTCACAGCAAATGGACCTTTCTGCCCCAGATGGCATCACCCGCATGGAGTCATCCTGACTCCAGCATGCTCCGCAGAGAGAGCCGGAGAGCTGGGGGGTTGCTTGGGGCTGGGCTGGGCTCCGTGACAGGGGTCCCTGTGCCTGGGTGGAGATGTTCACAGGGAAGCATGGTTATCTGAAGGGCCTGGTCTGGGGAGCCCAGGGAGCATGGCATGGAAATTCCTAGCTCCCCATGATACACTTTGTTGTAGTACATGAAACTGCTGCCTACACAGCGGGGAATAGCTTTCATCCATGTTCATGCCATGGCTCTGGGAGAAGGGGAGAAGCCCTGCTGCTGGCTCAGGTCCCATCTCCGCCCTTGCGCTCCCCTGGTACTTATGGCAGTTTGCCTATTGACCAGGTTGATCTGTTTTTTTTAGGACCATCATCCTCCGCTTGCATCCTGCAAGTCTGGAAAGCAAACGAAGACTATTGGACTCCAGTTGATGGCACGCAAAGCTCTCAGCTTTACCAGTGGGACTCCTCAAAAAGCAGCTCAAGAGGTTATTTGGTTACTCCAGCCCAAGCAGCTTCTGGGGGAGGCATGAAGCTGCAGCTGGAGCTTGAGCTCAGGCAATTCCAATTAGAAACAAGGTATAATTAGCAATGTCGGGGTGGCTGTGAGGAAGCTGTCAAGGCAATGTTAAGATTTCCATCTCTCATCGTCTTTTAAACAAGATGGTTCCACCTTTCTAGGGGGAACAGGGTCATCACCCAATTAATTGGGTTGAATGCAGGTGTAAGGTGGTGGGGGGGGGCCAGTGCTAGACAAAAGAAGAAACTAATTTTCTCATCAGGTCTTTAAAGCATGTGAAGCCATATCAGTCATCTCCACTGAGAATTACAGTTGATTTCAGCCTTTCTTCTCAGACAGGGTCCCAGAATGGGGATTGGAGGCAGTCTTGCACTGGTAAAGGTAGATTAAATACAAAGGTGTTTCTCTCTAATTTCTATGGTTTAGTGATGCTTCTCCAGTCCCTGATGCTGTCATGGAGTCCCCTCCATGTGTAAAATCCACTTGAAGGTGCTTTACAACACCCAGCGGTGAATTAATTCTCTGACTCCACCTGCAGCCGAAAGGAGCAAACCTCCCCCAAGGACCGGAGGGTTCCTGGCACAGTCCCTTACTCCTTTTTTGCCAAACTCAGCTGTACCTCAAATCCAAATCGGCAGCAGGAGCAGCTGTTGGACATCTGCCTGGCCGCAGAGCTGTAGCACAGCAGCTCCTCTGGTCTCACCTCCTGAGGTTTCCAGCCATGTGGCGGGTGTTCCTAAGTCCACTGTATTTTTCTACAGTTGGTTGATCGCCGTTCCAGGTTGGAGGCAAGAGACCAGCTCTTGACAGCTCTACTCCTGTGTGCACCTTCAGCGCACGTGTGTTACCAGGACGGGAAGCAGCCACCCCCCAGGGACCCATGTAGTTCTTCCTTTTGGTGTTTTATGAAGAACTCAAGAACTAACCGAGGTGAAGAGCAAGAAGGAGAGGAGCCCTGGGTGAAAGCCACACCGAATGAGAAGATTTGCGCCGACGCTTACAGGAATTAAAGTTTTGATGATTAGTTCACCATCACAGTGAAATACGGTGCTCAGAGACATCTTCCCGTTTTTCTTGCGGTCTTCGATCCAGCTGGAGTTGGAAGCTATGGCGATGGTACGCCACTTCCCAGCCAGCTAGAGAGAATGGCTCTGCACTGATTAATACAGAGAGCAAGGAGAGATTTGGGGATAGAGTAGGAACTCCCCACTCCCTCCTCTGCCCCGGCTGCTTACAGGTGGACAAGCATCTCTTCTGCCAGGCTGAGCAGTGGTCTGCCATAAAGAGCTAACCAGATGCAAGATCCACTTGGCCAAACCCAGGTCTCTGTGACCTTCACTAGCCCGCCGACTCCCCCACTAAAGTGTTCAAGCATCCAAACGTCATGACGTCAAATGCCGGGAAGCCTGAGGGACGTTGACTTACAGCAGGAACTGGGGTCCTTGCAAAAACAGGGAGGTGGGTTTTGTCTGACTTTGCGTCCCTCAGGGAGACTGTGTCCAAGCAAGGCATCTTCGCTGTCCTTCGCCATGGGAAAACTCCCTCCAGCGGCATTACCTTTTCTCCATCAAAACATTCTTTCAGAAGGATTTTTGCCCGGGCCTGAAACACCAACAGAAGCGTCAACTCCAGGAGCAAGAAAATGACCTTCATCTTCAGCCCACCTGTGAGAAAGATGAGCTTCACAGGCACCTCCGAGCTTTTATCCCTGTGACCAGGTCCTCAGGCGCAGCAGAGCAAACCTCTCCTCTTTCCCCATCTGTGCGACGGCCGGTGCCGAGATAACGTCGGTAGTTGGGTTTCTCCCTGCCTGCAGCCGAACAGCATGTTCCTGCCGATGTCTGAGTCAGAGCGATCCCCCAGGTTCTCCATGAGAGGGCAGGGAGAAGGGGGCGAGAAATTCCCTGCCAGCTTCTGCCCCACCGACGGTTTCCGTGAGGTCAACGCAAGAGGCTGCAGAGTGATGAAGAGCCCCAAACGAGTTCCTCAGCGACCTGGGCTGCGTCCCGCCTGGTCCTAGGGGTGGCATGTATCCTGTCTGCATAAGTGAACCCCATTTCATCCCTAAATCTTCCTTTGCTGTGGGTGAAGCTTCACTCCCTGAGACTTCTTTTTGCTCAGATGTGGTGCTGTAGGGCAGTGCTCTCCAAAATTTTCTGATCGCACAACCTCATCAGTGAAAAACATCTGAGTGTGCACCCCCAATTTATGTATATTTATTCATAAATTGTATCTATGTACACAATAATAGAAATTCTAAAAGGATGAGATAAAGATTAAATAAACACTAGTTTTAAAAATACTATTTTATTTTAGTCTATTTACTAATGGTACCAAAAATACTTTCTTCCCGCACCCCACTTCGGAGACCGCTGCTCTAGAGAAAGCAGTGATCTCCCCTGACAGATAAGCCCGATGAAAGGGATATATGTTTCTTTTATCCCTAGTGACACTGCTGGTCTTTATGGCAAGCTCCCTTGGTCCATAGCGTGGTGTGGTCTCACCCATCAGTGTCACGAGTTGAAGGCTGAGCACAGAGCACACTCAGGACTTGCCGTGCCTGACCCTTCCTTGCCGCAGGGGTTCTCCAGCCTCTTTCCCTGCCTGCCACCTCCAGAGGTGCCTACCTGGCCAAAGACTAACGTAGCTACAGCTGCCAGGAGCAGTCAGGAAATCACAGGTTTCCCTGTCCGTAGAGAGAGCAGAGGGGTGGCAGATAGCCCTGGCTCCAGTTCCCATTATTTCTGCCAAGTAGGAGTCTTACAGACTCTTATTTGTAAAGAAATCCCAACGCAGCACTCGGCCGTGGTCCGAGGCGGACGCGTTTCGCTGTTCCTGTAGGCGTATCTTCTTGCACACATTGAGCAGTGGTCACAGCATCCTTTCACACCCATTTATTTACGACCACCAGGTAATGCCTCCCTGGCTCCGTGTGATGCTGAGAGACCCCGAACCCTTCCCGAAGGCATGTCATGAGCCAGATTAATCTGCTCTCACAGACACGCTCGGATGCCACTCGCGCCTGCTTTATCGCCACCATTTTGCATGTGGAAGCAGCTCACTCTTCCCAGGATTAACTTTGGCTCCTGAAACAACAAAGATCAATCCCCTGACAATGCTTTTCCTACTTATACATATTTTATTGCATTAGGGGAAAGACATCCGGCTCTGCAGTGTCTGCAAGTCCAGCCCAGACGAGATTATCCACCACTTAAAAGGAGATGCAAACAGCCCAGCATTACTGCTGTGCTCTGCACGGTGTTTCACCTCGGAAAGGGCTCTGCTTTGGAATAAAAGCTCTTTCCAGAATGCCTGACAAAGCCCTGGTGTAGATAAATGATTAAAAAAAATAAGGCTTACCAAGGGCACCGTCACAACGGAGCCAATACAGCTTCTCTACCTGGGCAATACCTATTTCTTAGGAAAAAAGTTCCCAGAATTACTTATTGGGAGAACTCCTGTGGCCAAGCAATTAGCAATTTTACAAAATCCCCTCCTAGTTTATTCAGGTCTTCCAAGGATGTTGTGTGCCATCCTCCTGCCACCGGGCCGAGAGGGTGAAGACTTCTGCAGTGCTCCACGCTGGAAGGGTGGTACCTGGCTCTTGGGATGGGATGAGGCACCCCTGACCTTCCTGGGATCATGAGGGGCTTCGTGAAGATGGCACTGTGATTTCAAGCCAGCTGGGCTAGGGGCTTTCAGACACAAAGGGAGATGACGCTGTGAAATGGGTACCGAGCCCCTGGGTCCCCACCAGGCAGTAACAAGTCTGAGCATTGGTTGCGTTGGTGAGGGAGAGCGAGGAACCAACAGCTGTGGCCCCACCAGCTCCACACGGCACCGCCCGACCGGGAGCCCCAGACCCCTCGTGTGTTGGGTCACCGAGAGCCGCATCCCTGCCGTGGACCTCTATAACACCCCCCTGTGCAGGGCTTTCCTGATGGCCTCTTTGACCTCGCTGTTTCTCAAGCTGTAGATGATGGGGTTGAGCATGGGAGTCACAACAGCGTACAGCAGGGTGAGGGCCTCGTCCATCTCCTTGGAGCTGCTGGAGTGAGGCACCAGGTACGCAATGGCCCCCGCGCCGAAGAACAGGGACACCACGGTCAGATGGGAGGTACAGGTGGCAAAGGCCCTCTGTGTCCCTGCTCCCTTCTGGAGGACAGCCCCGATGATGTGAACGTACGACACAAGAGTAAGGAGGAAAGAGCCCATTGCAATAGTTCCAGCCAAAGCATACAAGGCGGCTTTGTTGAGGGGAGCGTTCGGGCTGCAGGATGCCTTCAGCAAGAAGGGCATCTCACAGAACAAGTGGTCGATCACATTGGACCTGCAGAAGGGCAAGTGGACTGTGAGGAAAGCCTGGATCAGAGATGATAAGGAGCCGCTCAGCCACGAAACAGCCACTAAGCAGTGGCACATCTTCTTGCTCATGACTGACGAGTAGTGGAGGGGGTGGCAGATAGCCAGGTACCGATCGTAGGCCATGACAGCCAGAAGCACGCACTCAGAGCCCCCAAAGCAAAGGAAGAAGTAGATCTGTGTGATGCAGCCCACAAAGGAGATCGTCCTCTGCGGTGAGAAGGAGTCTCCGAGGATCTTAGGGAGGGTGACGGAGGAGTAGCAGATGTCCAGGAAGGAGAGGTGGCCCAGGAAGAAATACATGGGGGAGTGCAGGTGGGCATCCAGCCAGACAAGGGTCACGATGAGCAGGTTCCCCAGCACCGTCACCAGGTAAATGAGTGAGAAGCACAGGCAGAGGGTCACCTGTGCTCTGTAGGCACTGGAAAACCCCAAGAGAAGGAACATGGTGGGGCTGCTGAGATTTCCCCACTGCAGGGATTCAGGGCTCATCTATAGGGAGAGCAGGAGGAGATAAGGACAGATAGAAGGAGGGTGAGCACTCACCGCTGCCGTGGGACATCACCAGCTCTGCTGCATGGTGGACTGAAGCTGTGCTGCTGCCCTGGCACTCCTCACACCGCACTGCAAGGGCTCAGGGGGGGGATGTATCTGTGGGGGCAGGTGGTGGGTCTCAACCCACGGGGTTTCAACCCTCAAGGCAACCCACAACACTGTGTCACCTGAAGGATACCAGTGAGAGCTGGGACACTGTGGTCAGTAAGGGTCCCAGGGACTGTTAAATGAGGGCAGACAAGGGCAGCTCCTCTCCCCTCTCCAGGTTTTGGAGCATGGTCTAAATATCCCACAAAACATCCAACACAACAGGTTGGACCCTGCCTTGCTGAGCTTGCGAGCAAACTGTCTACAACAGTAGTGAAGATACAGAAAGATCTCCTGCTTCCCTTCTCCGTCACAGATTGTGGGAGCAGACCTTACCCCTCTCCAAAAAAAAAAAAAAAAAGAAATTGTTAAAAGTTACAGACAAAGGTGTCTTCTTGCAAATATTGCACTGTACTTGTTAGCCTCATGCTCACACCTAGAGAGCAATGTAGAGGAGGGACCTCTGAGAGATCTCAGGAGGACCAGAAAGGCGTCTCGAGGTGATTGTGTAATTCAAACAGGCTTGAGGGTGGCGAGGAAAAGCAGAACTGCTAGCCCTCAGGAAAAGGGGAAGATTGAATCTAATGAGAAACTGGAGCTCAGGGATAAATGAAGGTGAGATACAGAAGATTTTGAGTGTGAACCTGAAACTACTGAATCCACAGGAAGAGCAGTAAGGAGGTGATCACTGATTTGCACAAACTTGCAAGAAGCTGCTGGTACTGACAGAGCTGTCACCAGGTCCTTCCAGGGAGAAGCGTGGGAGCATCTGCCAGATGCGAAGAGGAGGGGGGTGCCAGGCTGAGAAGACTTGAGCACCCCCAGATGACATGGCAAACTCCCTCCAAGAGGGAATGAGGACAACTCCACCATGCTGGGGATGTGCTCCACAATGCGGAGGTTCAGGGATGGGCTGTGGGTTTGTGCTGGTGCCCAGCAGTTGGGGTGAGCGTGTGAGCAGGGAGGGAGGGAGGCAGGAGCAGCCAGCCCAAGGCTGGGTGCCACGGGAAGGGCTGGGGTGCTCGAGCAGCTGGAAGCCTCCAAGGAGACACTCCTCTTAATGCAAGGAGGCACGCCAGCGGGAGGGGAGAAGGCTTCAGGGATCTGATGTCAGGCTTTGAGCAACGAAGGGAATGGAGGTCGAAGGAGAGGCATGGACTTTCCAAGCTGGTTTGGGATATGCTGGAAGAGTAGGAGCTGGTAAACGAGGGCATAACCACAGAGGGAAGGGAAGCACCTGTAGGGGTAAGAGCATCATCTGGGAGAGCGATACGGGCAGCAAAAGGCTCGTGTCTCCTCTGGCTCAGGAAGAGCAGATGGTCCGTAGCAAACAACACAAATGATTGTGCCCTCATGCAAAGCTGGTATGGAAGAACTCAAATTATTACATGGAGCCACCCATGGCAGCAGATGATCTCAGAGGTCAGAGAAATAGCTGGTGTGACCAGAGCAGAGGCAATGGAGAACACAGGAGGAGAGGGCAAGAAAAGGAGGCGAGGAGGAAGGGTAGGACAGCACAAGACTTTTTTCAAAGTCACCATCAAAAGATCAAGGCACCATCAAAAAGATCTTCCTTGATCTAAATTGCCTTGGGAAGGAGGGAAAGGAAGGTCTGCCCGGACGGTGCTGGGAGTTTGTCACAGATCCCCCAGCCAGACTGGGGTGAGGACAAAGCCCCAGGAGAGAAATTCTTCCAGGAAGAATAACTCTTTGGAGGAGCGGTGGTATTATAAATCACAGCCTTGTCGGTAATGGTCATTCCAGATGTCCTTGGATATGACATCTCACATATCTCTTCACCAGGTCACAGGATGAAGTGAGCTGATGTTTTTTTTTTTTTTTTGTACCTGTTCCTGAAAAATAGGCTGTTTTTAGAAGAGCTATCTGAGAAAATAACTTCAGCTAGAGTAGGGATGAGTCAATGCCATTTTGCGTAAATGGGAAGATCAATAGGAGCAGATTGGTGGCTGCGGCTGTGAACAAGCACAAATCAGGACAAGCGAGGAGAGCTGGTTACTGCAGCTGGGCAGATTTGGGTAGTCAAGCATGCAAATGTAGAAAAAAGCTGGGATTTTGTGAAAGAAAAAGTGCAAAACCCAGCTAAAAACTCCCTTTCGAACACAAGGAAGAGGCTGGTGGAGCAGGGCTTCTCCCCTAGCAAAGGAGCAACATAGATACCCCAAGGAGGATGGGTGGAAAGAGTGGAAAGTCTGCAAGGAAAGAAAAGAGCCTGGAAAGCAGTAAGTAAAGTCTGCACTGAAAGACGAAGGAGCGCAGAGAGACTGGGAAAATTGCTTGTAGTGTTATGCGATTAATATACGCCCTTCAGCCGTGTAGTTGAAGGACAGGCAGCCACGCAGTGCTTCGCAGTTCAGTGCTCTGGAAGTCAGACATCGCCCGCTACCAGTTTTCCAGGAGGACAATGACAATTTATGGCAAAGGCAGGGTGGCCGGTGACAACACGAGGGCACGGGGACAGCAGCATCAAGGCGGGAGGAGAGCCTTCAGAGGTTTGCTGCATGTCAGCAGGGCTGCGGGAAGGGAGCATGGCTGCACCTGAATTCGGGAAAAATGAATGCTGCTTCTGCTGCAGCAAGGATGCAAAGTGTCCTCATGGTGGGGGCTATGTTGGATGGGAGAAGAGGAATCCAGCACCAGGCATTTGCAAAGCTCCAGGGCAGACAAAAAGAAAGAAAACTAGGTGGGCACAAGACCTTTGGCGCTACAGAGCAGTCTGCCTGCTTACAGGGTCCTCAGCTGGAGACCCAGTGGTCCAGTCAGCCCGGGACAGTTAAGGGTCATGAGTGTGGTACAGGGTGACAAACTGGCCATGGGGACAGCAGAAAGGTTTCCAGTCCATGTGGGAAAATACTGATGCTGTGGTACGTTAGCGAGACCTTGCCGAGTGGTGCACAGGGAGCTCACTCAAGGAGGAGGAAGCCAAGCTGGGCTGCCAGGATGCCTGGAGAGGGGAGAGTCCATTGGAGAGGACACGGCGCGATGTGGTCAGCCTGGAGAAGCAAAACCAAGCAGGGAGATGACTGCAGCACTGGGGAGCAGAGCCCTTTGCTGGAGCACACTGCTGTGGGTAACATTGGCACAGGCAAGCCTGCAAGAGCTAAGTGACTTTGACCCAGGAATCATCTCCTACACCAGGGTTTGGACAAGGAGCCAAGGTCTCACGTTGATGCCTTCTCAAGAGGTTTGGGGCTCAAAATGTTCACATCATGGGGCAAAGGTGGGGGGGGGGGGTTGGTTCCTAAATCTCTTTGTCACCACTGAAAACTTTTCCCTTTATCTAAAATAAACTTGTTCTAAG
This sequence comes from Vanellus vanellus, assembly GCF_965231255.1. NCBI lineage: Eukaryota > Metazoa > Chordata > Aves > Charadriiformes > Charadriidae > Vanellus > Vanellus vanellus. The sequence continues at coordinate 633,325 of NC_138923.1, forward strand.
TACAAGTAGGTGTCCACAGAGCCTTTGCGTTGGTTTAATGAAGCAGAGGTGGAAAACTACATGCCTGGTTCACCTGGAAGATGACACACAGACAAACCCGGCGTGAGACCCCTCAGGAGGGCACCCAGCCCCAGCTCCCTCCCAGTGCCCCATGGCCTCCCCAGAACCAGGGAATCCACTCTCCCCAGGGCATCGCCACAGCCTGGGCTACTATAAAACCAGATTGGCATCTCTGGCACCAGTTGCCTCACTGGGAGGTAGAGGGGGCAGGAGAGATGAGTCACAGCAGACTGTGTGTGTCGCCAGCATCGCCCTCCAGCCTGCGAGACAGGGAAGGAGGAGATGTCAAAGGTGTTGTGCAACTGGGATGCAAGCGGCATCTTCATTTCATTTTCCAATAACTGTAGGGGTTTGCAATTAAATCTGCTGATCTGATAGTCATTAGCTGAATGATCAGCCCATCATTGGAAGTGTCTGTTTGCCTTTCTGCTAATTAAATTGCATTTGATTTGCAATCAAATCTAATACGAGACAAGTGAGCTCGAGGTAGACTGGGGAGCAGCTGATGGGCGCTGCTGTGTGTGAAGCACCGGCCAACACCACCGTCTCGCTGTGTTTGTAGAGCCGCATCCCAGGCAGACCGGGAGCACCGACGGGGAGCAGACTGTGGCACGGGTGAACAAGGGACACGTCTGCAGCCGGGCAGAGCCGTGTTTGCAGTAGGGGCAGGGCTCCTGCCGTGCTGTGAGCAGGTGAGCTGCGGTGCTGTGAACTTTGAGACGTGTACCAGGCACCCAGGTACTCCTCTGGCTGCCGGACCGTGGGAGGGACTGCAAGGACACCCACGTCTGCTGGTTGTAGGAGAGGGGCATAGAGCAGAGCAGGGCAGAGCTGGCCTCGCAGCCCCCGGCATGGGGCTGAGTTCTTCCCTCCTGGATCCTACAACTGTCCTGCCCTCAAGCACTCACCCCACACAGGTGTTGGGGACACCCAGCGCCTGCACGGCTTACCTTGAGAAGATGCTTTCTCTCTTCACACCAGGGGTGTCTGGCAGCACCAGCTGTTTGGGACACCGGGGTGATTTCAATGTACTCCTGGGGGGCACCTGGGAAAAGATGCCCTGTTACAGCACAGTCCGTAATTGCTCCGCACAGCCCCCTCGGGCATGGTGCTTTGGGATGCTGTGGGAGCAGGGAAGCACACCGTGAGGGAATATGGTGTGCTGAGTCCTGTGCTCCGTGCCTGACCGTGGACATCCCCCTGAGGGGTGCTCCAGCAGCATCCCCATGAAGAGGGCCCCAAACATCCAGGGGCCGGGACTGAAGTTGTCTTTAAACTTCTTAATGGGGGTTGTTCAGCCTGGAGAAAGGGAGGCTGAGGGGAGACCTTATTGCTCTCTACAACTATCTGAAAGGAGGTGGTAGCGAGGAGGGTTCAGTCTCTTCTCCCAAGCGATAGGACAAGAGGAAATGGCCTCAAGTTGTGCCAGGAAGGTTCAGGATGGATATTAGGGAAAAGTTCTTCACCAAAAGGGTTGTCAAGCACTGGAACAGGCTGCCCAGGCCAGTGGTGGAGTCACCATCCCTGGAGATATTTAACAGGCAGGTAGACATGATGCTGAGGGATGTGGTTTAGTGTGGTTTTGGCAGTGTTTGGCTGATGGTTGGACTCGATGATCTTAAAGGTCCCTTCCAACCCAGACGATTCTATAATTCTTAGCAGCTAGAGACACCCAGAGGGGTGGTCCGGCAGTGGAGCTGGAGTAGCACAGCAGGCTCTGCAACCAAAGTGGGTCAGAGTCACCCTTAAGCAAGAGAGTCCAGGAATATGTCAGAATTTGGATCTTCAGCCTGTGCTTTCCTTTTCTAGCTTGATTTCCCCACTTTTGCAACCAAGAATGTACCTCCTGGCTTTGCTGGATAACCTTGGTTTCTTCTAGACAAGCTCACCAAGATTTAAGAGTGACTTAAGGGGCTCTAGCAAGTGTAAGGTGTGTTGCTTCTCTGAACTGCTCCTCGGACACCTTCCACCTCTGGAAGGGAAGTCTCTTCCCAGATGCACCAATCTGCAAAACACAGTGTGGGGCCTGAGAGCATGCGGATCTTTGGGGAGGGGAGAGCGATGGGGATGCTGGCCAGAAGCAGGAGCACCTCTCCCTGCTGCGACACTTGTCCCTGCCCCTCCAACTCAACCCTTCTTCCCACTTTCAGCGCACACAAGTGACTTTTGGAGCCTAAAGTCTCCCTCCTTCCATTTCACCACAGTAGCCTTGGCTTTTCCCTGCTCTGCCCACAAGTGTCCGGCAGCAGCGCAGGGGATGGTCACGGAGCAGAGGAGGGAGGGCTGAGGGCACACTAAGACCATGCTTGTTAGGAGTGGAATTGAGGGAGGGGATTGTGCACCTCTGCTACGCTCTGGGGAGACCCCCTTGTAGTGCTGCCTCCAGCTCGGGGGGTCCCAACATAAGAAGGACACGGAGCTGTTGGAGAGGGTCCAGAGAAGGCCAAGGAGATGCTCTGGGGCTGGAGCTCCTCTGCTGTGAGGACAGGCTGAGAGAGTTGGGGCTGTTCAGCCTGGAGAAGAGAAGGCTCCGGGGACACCTTAAAGCCCCTTCCAGTCCCTAAATGGGCTACAGGAGAGCTGGGGAGGGACTCTTGATCAGGGAGGGGAGCGATGAGACGAGGGGGAATGGCTTTAAGCTGAAAGAGGGCAGATTTAGATTAGATATTAGGAAGATATTTTTCCCTGTGAGGGCAGTGAGCCCCTGGCACAGGTTGCCCAGAGAAGCTGTGGCTGCCCCATCCCTGGAGGTGTTCAAGGCCGGGTTGGATGGGGCTTGGAGCAACCTGGGCTGGGGGGAGGTGGTCCTGCCCAGGGCAGGGGGTGGAACTAGATGGTCTTTAAGATCCTTTCCAACCTAAACCATTCTATGATTCTATGGTCTTCCCTGGTGTTGGCCACAATTATAATTTATGGGTGGTCAATAATGAATAAATACTTTCTGTGAGCATTCAGTGCTCAGCTGGCCTTGTTCAGCTGGGTTCCTCTTTATGAGTCCCACTTGCATGACGTGGGGAGCCACAGGAGGATTTCAGCTGGAAGGCACCTTGGGGGTCTCTGGTCCTGCTCCGAGCAGGACCAGCTTTAAAGTTCAATCAGGCTGCTTGGGGACTTGTCCACCTCAGTATGGATACCTCCAAGGATGGGGAACCCACCATGTTTCTGGACACCTGCTCTAGTTCAGGACCACCTTCACAATGAAGAACTTTCTCCTTTTGTGCAACTGGAGTTTGCCATGTTACAGCTCCTGCCCATTGCTCTTCATCCTACCTCTGAGCACTCTGGGAAGATTCTGGCTGCATCTTCTCCAGATCCTCCCCTGAGGCAGCTGGAGACAGCAGCCAGATGTCTCTTTTGCCTTCTCTTCTGAAGGCTGGACCAGCCCACCTCTCTCAGCCTCTCCTTGTACGTGCTGTGCTCCAGGCCCTGACTGGCTTCGTGTCCTCCACTGGGCTCTCTGTGGTTTGTCAGGGCCTTTCTAGTTCTGGGGAGCCCTAAACTGGACCCAGCTTTCCCAGTGTGGTCTCACAAATGCTCCCTCGAGCTGATGGCTGCCCTTTGCTAACCCAGACCAGGATGCATCTGGCTGCCTTTGCTGCAAAGGCACTCTGCTGACTGATGTTCAGCTTGTTGCCTGCTGAAGACACAGGGCTTTTCCTGCAATGCTGCTGTCTCCCTGCAGGCCCAGTCTGCCCAGTTGCACGGGGTTAGCCCAGCCCAGCGGCAGGAGTTTGCATTTGCCTTGGCAGAACGTCAGGAGGTTTGTGCTACCCCATTCTGGGGGTGGCTGAGGTCACTCTGAATGGCAACCCGTCCCCGAAGCTGTGTTGTCCCCAAGAGGCACATCATCGCTGATATTGGGCATCGCTGGGACTGATGCATCTTCACATTTCAGGAGATACTGACCCTGGCAGCTTGGGAAGTCCCCAGCCACATTGCTTCCCACCTTCAGGCCACCAGACACTTCCCATCAGCCGCGTTGGGTCAGCCAGTCATGGAGCCGGGGTATTAAACCATGTCCTGAGATGATCCATGTTGAAAATAGGCACATGCTTTCAACGGCTTTCCACACCTGGGGAAGCAGGATCATCCAAAGCCGGTTGCGGTTCAGGCGGCAGCGCCTCGTGAGGCTGTGGCCAAAAGAGCACCTTGCTGCCCCAGCAGCACTGAGTTTTTTTCTTCACTTTTAATGGGTCTCAGTTGGTGTCGTTAAAAGTTTCTGAACCTCTGCAGTCTTAACTTCCAAAAAGGCTCCAGGGCCCTTGTTGTGCCACAGCAGTGCCTGGGGACAGGAGCTATATTTGCCCCTTCCCAAAACAGGGAGCAAAACCAGTGTTTATTCCTCTGTGGGGCTCAGACCAGCACAGAGGTGTCTTCAAGCAGTAATTGGCAATTTAGAGGTGACTGGTTCCTGACCTGTGGGAGTTCAAATTGTTTATGCTTGTGCTGTCAAGAGTCGATGCCCATCGCCCAGATCCCGGGGAGGGGCTGACCCGAGGCTGGAGGGTGGAGAAGGCTCAGCTGGGCTGGTACCCACCAGGTCCCACGTCCAGTGGCACTTGGGGAACCCCATGGTCTGACTCTGCACCATCCAAGATGGACGGACAAGACCTGATGACTGCATGTCGCTGGAGTGACTCCTGCTGCGGTGATGATACCGGCAGCTGGTGACGGTGGTGCCAGAGCCCGTCACACGCAAAGGAACATCCACAAGGCTGTAACACACGGTTGCTCCAAGCAGGTTGGATGGGCACCCATGGGCTTGGGTCATTTGGATGGCCAAGAGTCCACAGATCCTGAGCAGCAAGCAGGACCTGGCTCATGGGCTGAAATCAAACCCCCATTCTCATGACAGCCAGTGCTACGCTGAGAACTGCAGACGATCCAATACAGTCGCATTTAAAAGGGGAAAAAATGGAAAGTCAAGAGGATTAAATATCACATATGGCACAGAGATTGTCAGGAAAGACCAGCTTAGCTTCACTCTGAGCGCTTAAGCTGATATTAGCAAACAAACCCTAAACAACGTTACAAAGGGAAAGCCTAAATGGAAGCCAGCATGATTCAATCAGTTTAAAGAAGCTGATCAGAAATAAGATGAGTTCTCAAACTTGCTGAACCTGCATCCACATGAGGACAGTAAAACGACCCCGGGTAAGTTAACTGGCAAAATACAGGATAAACAATGAAGATGCCAGAATTTGTCCCCTTGCCCCTTTACTCTGAGGAATGACATCTGCACTTACATGTATTCCTTTCTTCAAAAGCACGAGGAGCAGGAATTTAACACTAGGACATGTTTGGCCTGTAGCCAAATTCAGAGGGAATATTCAAAGAAAATAAGCTGATAGACATGTGAAGAAATTTTTCACTTTGAGGGTGGTGAGGCACTGGCCCAGGTTGCCCAGAGAGGCTGTTGAGGCCCCATCCCTGGAGGTGTTCAAGGCCAGGCTGGACGTGGCCTTGGGCAACCTGGGCTGGTGGGAGGTGTCCCTGCCTATGGCAGGGGGGTTGGAACAAGATGTTCTTCAAGGTCCCTTCCAAACTAAATCATTCTATGATTCTATGGATCCCCAGGCTGGACAATCTGTTTTGCAAACATTTGAAAGAGTCTGTCCTACCAATGCAGAAGTGCAAGCGAGTGGTAAGACAGGGGAGATGACATTTCCAGTCAAAGTAAATCAGGTATGAAACTCAAACTTTTCGCTGCAGCATGCCATCTGCTCATTAGAATCACCTTTGCTACCTCTAGTTTTCACCAGAAGACTAGAAGAAGCAAATATGCTGGCTTTTAAAGAGGTTGTCAGTGGTAAAGAGACTTCAGACAAGTAAATCTACTATGCAGTGTGGGCAGATACAGAAGCTGTAATAAATGGCTGACCTGGTTAATATATGGGCAAATTTTGTCACAGGGAGACTGAATCCAACTTTTGCACAGGAAAATCACACCTCAGAAATATTGTTTCTGGAGGAATCAACAAGATATGGGTGTTGAACATCTCCTAGTCAGCTGAGACCCCCCCCTTGTCAGGGGACAAGCTGCCACAGGCTAGGGAGGAAGATCCTCACTTGGATAACTGAATGGCTGAGAGAGAAAAAAAAGGAGGAGGATCACTCAGGCAGCTCATCGTGCCACCAGGTATCTTGTAAAGCATCTCAGCCACGTGTAGCAGGTGCCAAAGGTGGCGGATGCAGCATGAGAAGTTAGGAGAAGACTCGGGAGCAGGACAAAGCACCATGCAAATCTAAGCTGTACCCACACCTTCTCGGATGGGTAGAGGTCCAGGTCTGGTCACCCAGGCCCAGCAAGGACATGGCCTAAGCAGGGGAGGGAGAGAGAAGGATGAGAGGCACGGCTGAAGAGCAAGGAGACTTGCTCAAGGTTTAAGATCTGGAACAGCACGAGGTGGATGAATAGAGACAATAGCCTCACATCCCCAGCAAGCACTGCAGCCATCAGCTCTGAGTCTCCAAATTGCTCCTCATACATCAAAGGCCGGTCCAGCACCTCCCTTGCCCCAACACTTCTCTGCTCTCTCCAGCAGCCGGTTGGGACCCAGGTGCCTGGGCTTATCTCTGCTGCACCCTCCCAGTCCCTGCCAGCCCTTCATCACCAATGCGCTCCCACAGCACCCAGAAAAGGAGCGGCAGGTGAAACCACTGCGACAAGCGAAAGGCAGTGCAGAGATGGGCGGTGAAGCTCCTCACTGTAGGATGCCACCAGTGCCAAGGAGGTGTCTCACCCCAGGAAGCCCTTAGAAACATTCAGGGAAGAAAAGTCCCGTGTCATTACATATATGAGGACATCTGGCCAGGTTTGCTGGAGCAATAGAGCAGGTACAACCCTGTTTTCACCCTGTCCCTGCATGCTTCTCCTTGCCCCTGTACCTGGCTGTTGTTGAAGGCAGGGTGCTGGGAGAGGGGCCGCGTGGTCCGATGAGTGTTGGATGAGCAGCAGGTACAGGGACAGGCTTGATGGAGGGGCTGCGGTGGGGAGCCCCCCACCTGCTCTGTGTGGAAGGGACTCACACCCAGAACAGATCTGAAATTGTGTGCATCCTGCGCCAGGGCACGGGGAGGAAACAGACGGACAAAAGGAGGAGTGGAGAATGCCGGTGGCAAAGAGAAATGATCTCACCGCTGTCTGGCAGGGTGATGCCTGCACACGGCAGGAAGGAAATATTTGGCTGGAACACAATGTGAAGACACCGGGACTCCCCGTCACACAAAGCCCTTGGCGAAGGGCGTTGCTGGCAGCGGGTTGTTTTCATCTGCATCAACACATGTACGGAAAACAAGCCTTGAGGCAAAGCTGCATGTGGGCCCGGTGCTCCTGGGAGCGTGGCAAATGCTGAACTGTTCCAGTCCAAACTGCGGGGGAGAATTCCTGCTGGAAATGCTGGAGTCCTTCCAAAAAGGGTGGAGATGACGCTGGGTTGGGAAGTCCCAGAGAGGTCCCTTGCCCTGCTGCTGCCGGGACATGTCCAGCTCTCGTCCCTGCTCAGCACCAAGACCAGGAGGGACAGTTTCCCAAATGTATTTTCCCTATGCTTCAGAGGAGGAAGGAGTACCTGGGAACATCTCAAGGTGCTCAGTTGCTGGGACAACACCTTCCTGGTGTACCTGCTACTGTCACACAGCAACGAAGCAGATCCTGAGCAGAAACGAATGCCTGGGTGATCGGCCAGACTGGCCAGGGATGATCAAGGTGGAAAGGCCAGCAGAGAGGATTTTGGAGGAAATTCCTTTTCCAGGAGAGGCACAAGCTGCTTCATACCCTGCTAGACCTCAGTACCTGTAAGCACTGGCTAAGCTCTTGGAGATGAGCACGTGTGAGGTGCTGGGGCCTTGCTGGGGACATGGTTTACCCTGGGCAGGTTGTGGTTTCTCCTGGGTGGATTTGGGGGGGCTGAAAAGAGCAGGAAGGGAAGGATGGAGTGGGATTTCAGAAATATAAATTCAAAGCAAGACAGTCGCTGGAGGCAGATATCCAACACCATGATAATCTGACCCTGGGGTGGGCTTTCTCTGCACGGTGCCCAGGAGCAGAGACCACAGGCAGCCCCGCACCAGCTCTCTGGGTTTGGGTCTGGAGGATTCAGACACCCATCTTCCACTTCCACCTTCCACCAGCCCTGCAGCACCACGGGACTGAGAGGTCCCAAAGCTGAGTCTTGCCCCTGCCTTGGCCCAGCCTGAATGTGTGGACGAGCGGGGCTCCAGGGGAGCAGAGGGCTGCAATCGCATCAGGGCAAGTGGAGGGAAGACCAGTTGGATGATGGCGGTGGCTGCAGCCCTCCAAACTCCAGCCTCAATCTCTGTGGCCAAGGTCTGTGGCTTTTCTCCACCCAGCCCATCATGCCCATGGGATTTCCAGCCTCACTGCACCCCTCGTCTCACTTCTGCCTGGCCATGGTCCTGCCCCACAGGAGGCACACAGGAGGGAAAATCCTGGTGGGCTCTGAAAATGCTCTTGCTTGGGCAAGCTCAGTCCAGGATCACCCCTGACTGCTCACCATCCACAGACTCTGGGAAGACAACAGAAGGGACCACGTGCCCGAGCACCCCATGTTGTCCCCAGACAGCTACACAAAGCTCCAGGGTGAGTTTCTGTTTATTTGGCAAAAAGGAGGGACTGTGTGATGGAGGAGGAGGAGACGTATCAGAGCCTTGACCACCAAGCTCAGAAGAGGGATGGCGGAGCAGCAGCCTGGATCTTCAGAACGTGGATCTTGCATTGCTCAGCAGGAGCATCCGCCAGCAAGCCCACACCTCCTGGAAAAAAGCCAGGAGAAGTGGGCTGAGTATTTGAGGTGAGGAGGCCAACAGAAAGGGCCCAGCAGGGCTTTCCACCAGGATCAGTGCTTTCTTTTCCAGTTCACTCCAGCTCTGTAGGGTTAGCCATCTCCAGCAATGGATTTCTAGCTAAGCCCGACACTGAATGCATTCTGGTGTGGTGGGAAATCATGTGCCAGGGTGGGCCAACAACAACCAGGTTCACCGTGGTGAGACACCAACCCAATCTCTGGCTGGTTTTGCAGGTCCACAACCCTGAGGTCCCTTTGGCAAGAGCCGGTGTCCCAGTCCTTGCTGCTGGATGAGCACTGCAGCTGTTTCTCCACCGAACCAGTGGGTTTGGTGCAAGTGCCCTTGCTCCCCGCTGCACCCTGGGGTCCCCACTGCAGAGCAGCTCCAAAGGGAACAGTCCTACCTGGGTGCGAGCTCCAGCACAGGTTCAAATGACTCAGCCCCTGAATAATTCGAGGAGTTCATGGTGGCCCTTCTTGGGGCACCAAGGGGGGCAATTTCAAGCTGAGGACATTGCGAACACCGTGTTGCACTGCAGCAACTCACCTACGCTTCATCGAGGCTGCATTCCTCTGTGAAAATAAAGAGAAAGGCTGAGTCTGGGGCTGTGGTCTGGCTAGTCCTATTTAGCACCCAAAATAGACAACCGGGGAATGAACTTGAGCAGGGTGAAAGCCACAACGTGCCAAAACCACCGTGCTTTCTCCTGCCAGCTCAGACCACAAAGTGGTGGCAGTGATGGGCCGAGCTGGTCCCTGCCAGCACGTCCTGGCTCCCCGTATCAACCAAGCCAGCCCAACACGGTGCTGGGCAGTGCTCACCCTGGCTGGGCAGCATCTTGATCATCTCATCGGTAAAGCTCTTCTCCTGCGCAAGCTTCTTGAAGAGTGCTGTGATTTTGGGGCTCACCTCCCGGGTTCTGCCTAAAGGCAAAGACACGCTTCAGCTCCAGGCCATGGCCTGTCCCTGCATCTCCTCGGCAGCTGATGAGTGTGCCCAGGCAAAGACAGGATGGATGACGGTCCCTGGGAGAAGGCTGGAAGCAGTGGTGGACATCCTGGAGAGTGGTGGTGGCCAGGGACAGGAGACACTCCTCCCAGGGGACAAGATGAAGCGGAGGTCCTGGCACCAGCACAGTGTCTCCTCTCTTGGTTCCCATCCCCACTGTTTCTGCCCTGCTTGCAGCAGGACCCCCACTCTTCACCCCGTTTCACCAAGAGACTTACCCAAGGCCATGGACTCCTGGCACAGTGCAGAACCCTGAGCCCCAGCCTCCCCCGCCAGCCCCCAATCCCTGCCCCTTCCCCTGCCCCACTCCCGCACCAGGGCAAGAGATGCCGGCAGGAGGGCAGTGGTGAGGAGGGGGTCTCTCCCGCCGGCCTCCTGACTCCTGGCTGCTCAGGACACTTCGAAACACCCCAGCACCCCCGAGCTCTTCACCCCAGCCAGACTCCCATTGGCTACGCACTGTAGAGCCTCAGCATGTGCAAGGTCTTCCCGTCCTTCACTCTGGAGGCAAAGATAACTGCGTAGGTCTTGCCGTCGGTATCCACCACTTGCGCCGTTTTATTGCCTCTCTCTGCAAAAGGACGTGGAGGAAAGTGAAAAATTAATTACCTCCCCCTGCGAGATCCCACACTGCAATGGGCTGTAGGAGCGTGAATCAGGATCCCAGGGACAGCTCCGGCCAACATGTCTTTCTTCTGTGTCTCCCCCTGCTGGTTTTTCCTCTTGCTCAGGCTCCTCTGAAAGCCTGGGGGAGCCCACAGATCACGGCAGAGCGGAGCGACAGGAACATCGAACACAGAAGGCTCTGGGGATGGTGGCTGCAGACAGCGGAGTAGCCCGGCCAGTGCCAGACTAACACTTGGGCTGGGGATGGTGGGAAATCACTCTTGCGTCGTCCCTTGGGAGCATCCATCCACAGCCCCATTGCAGAATGAACCTGCTTTTCCCCAGGGTTTAAGCTCGGTCTGAACGTGTCTGTCTTATCCCAGAGCAGCTTCCCAGGGGGAAGGAGCAGGGTGTCCGCTGCCCTGGAGGGTCACCAGCCCTGGCATGGACCAGCCTTGTCCTGCAGCTGGTGACCAGCCACGGAGGGATGTCCCACCCCAGGACCTCAGGAGAGGCAGACAGGCACCCCTGAGGGCCATGTCCCCGGGACACCCAGCTGCTTCAGGCAGGGATGATGGGAAGTGCCTCTGCCCCATCCTCTGCCCCCCACTCACCGGGGCTGTAGTATTCACCCGGGACGCCTGTTTGCTTGTAGATCCACTCTGATTTCTTACACCCCTTTGGCCTGCAAAACAGTGAAGGATGCTCTGGCTGGGATGAAGTGACCCCCCCTTCCCCTCCGCTGGGGACACTGGCTCCAAGGTCGCTACATAAACGTGGGACTTGCTGTTCAGGGATGAGACGGTGTGGCCAGGAGAGGGGGGCACGCATGCCACTCTTGGATCAACGGGTGCCTGGGTTGGCACGGCACAGTGTTGGCACCCAGGGATTGCCCCATGGGGTGACATACCCTGAGCTGGTGGAATGAGGCTGGTCCTGGTGGGAAAGCTTTAATCATCCTGCTGTATCCCTGCTGGGAACAGCGGAGTGCCTGAGCCTCCGTGGTGGGACCACTCCTGGCTGGTGCTGCCCTGAACCTGCCTGGCCTGACCTGAAGAAGGGATCCCCACTGTGCAGCTCTCCTGATCCCCTTTTTCAAACCACAGGGCTGGTGGCCCTGCCTCATCGTGGGTGCTGGGTGGAGGGACCTGGGTGGAGACCCACCGGTGAAGGTCCAGGGAGGAGGCTGGTCACTGAAGCCCATGGAGAAAAGCACTTGGCACTTACGTGGGAATGGCAAAGGAGACCTTCAGGTTTCCCTCCCCCAGGACTGTGATGGTGGCCATCGCCATCTTCAGCTCATCCTTCCTTTGGAGGTAGCTCTTGGAGTCGGAGGCCAGAGCAACGATGTGCCATTTCCCTGCAATCTGGCAGCAAGGGTGGGCTGTGAGTCCGGAGGAGCCGGCAGGGGCTGTCCCCCCTCGGGGACCGAGAGACCCTCAGCCCATGGGACACCTGCATCCCCTCCAGATACCGAAATCCCTGCTAGGCTATGCTGGAGGGGGGTGACGACTGCCCTCTCCGGGGTGTGACAGTGGAGCCGGTGGTGGCTGCAGGTTCCCCAGCCATCCCCAGTACCAAAACACCTCTCCAGTCCCCACCCTGGTGACCGGAGGCCACACTCCCACCTTCTCTTCCCTGGGATGCTGTGGCTCACCTTGCTCTTGTCCAGCCCCACAGCCCCGAGGTCCTCAGCCTCTGCATGCAGCAAGCAGAGCAGGGCCAGCCCCAGGCTGAGCCCCACGGTCCTCATCTTGCAGCAGCCTCCTCCGGCTTCACCAGCGGGATGGAGAGCAGTGCCAGGGCTGCCGGTTTTATAACGCCGTGCTCTCCCCCTCTCTGCCCACCCCGGCGCTGCTGCGTGTCAAGCTGCACGGATAACGCTGCTGGTGTTGGCTTGGGCAAGGTGGTGGTTTCGAAGGGCTGAAGTCACGTTGGGGTGAACAGCGTGTGGTCTCACGGAAGAAGGAAAGTGGCTGCAAGCGCCGGGAGGGGGTGAGAAGCGGTGTTGCAGGAGCTGTTGCACCAGTGCTGAAATTTGGGACTTTCCCAGTTTCTTTAGTCACTTGTGAAAGAACAAAGAGAGCTTTTGTTTCCTGGCTGGCTGATGGAGGGCTGACAGGAGGAGCGGGGAGGTCTTTCCCGGCACTGGCCACGGCAGCACCGTCACCCAGTGACCCATCATGAAGGGGCTCGGTGCCCCGTCCCGCTGGCCAGGCTGGCATCTGCCCCGAGGCTGCCTCTGGGATCGTGCCCAAGCCCTGCTCGCTGCCGGCATGACCTGACCCCATGGTGCCCGCGTAGGCTCGCCCACCCGCGCCGGGGCACTCGGGCTCCACAGAGTGGGATGCACTCTCTGCAGGGCAGGCAGAAGAATGGGTTCGTGTCACTGTGGGAGTGTCCCCTCCTTCCCAAGGTGTGATGTCCCCTGTGCCCTGGCTCTGACAGGCTCTGGGGGTCACAGTTCTGAAAGGTCCACGCTGCTTCCTCACAACCTGGCTGGGCACGGCGGGACCCCCGCTCCGGGGCAGGGGGGCAGTGGCGGGGACCAGGGGCTGCCTCCTCTCCGCAGGAGGAGGAGGGGGATGGAGGAAGGGCTCTGGCTGCTCTTGGGGCTCATTGCAGCATGGTCCTACCTCGGTCAGTGGGAAGATGGGGGCACCAATGGGGCTGGGAGACAGGTGTGGGGGGGGCCAGTCCTGCCATGTGTTTACCCTGGCCAGCCACAGCGCAGCCCCGCTCCCGCCTGGGTGGCCTTGGCGGGGGGGGACTGAGCAGGGAATGGGGTGTCCTGGGGACGAGCTGTGTGCTGGGAGGCAGAGCCTGTGCAGGCAGGGCTGGGCAGCCTGACTGCTTACCCTGCCTGCCCAGAGCTGCTGCCCACCCAGCCGAGCCGCGCGAGCCCCTGCTCATCCCAGCTCGGTTCTCCTCTGCCCACATTCCCCGTGGCTGCCCCACTGCATCATCCCCGTCCTCTGCTCCTCATCCTCCCCACGCTGGGCACAGCAAACAACGCGGCGAAGGTGCCCCCCATCACCCCTGGGGTGCTGAGAGGAAGGGTGGGATGCAGGACCACCGGGTTCGGGGTGCCTGGGGACCCTGGCAGCACCCTTACTCCTGCCAACAAAAGCACCGAGATCTGGGGCAGCTTCTGCACCTATTTATTTAGGAGGGTGAGGTGTGATCCTGGCACGGGGCAGCGGGTCAGGCAGAGCCCGGCTGGGGTGGACGGGATGGGGCACCATGGAGGGGGAAGCAGAGCCCAGTTTCCACCAGGTCTGGAGGACGCACGGCCCTGGCGTTGGCCCCTTCAGCTGCAGGGAGGCAGGACAGACGGACAGCCGTTAGAGCAGGGGAAAGCCGATGTGATGCGGAGCGCCAAGGTGGGGGGGGGGGCGCTCCCTGGGGGGGCTGTGAGTCCCTGCTTGGCCCAGGACATGCTGGGAGGGAGTCCCGGCTTCCACCGGCCACGCTCACCTGATGGCCTTGGAGCACTGATCTGTTGGAAAGCAAAGAGAAGGATGAGCGTGGCACAGGCAGTGCCCTGAGCCCCCGCACAGCATCCCCATGCAGAGGGGCCGTGTGTGCCACCCCGCGCCCTCGTGACACTCACCCGACTTGGGCAGGATGGCCATCATGTCTTCGGTCAGGCCCGCGGTGAGGATGAGCTCTTTGAACCTCTGCAGGAGGTGGGGGCTCGCACCCTGGTCCCTCGCTGCAGCCAGACACCCAAAACGGGGGCTGGTGAGTGCGGGGGGACAGGGCAGCGAGCCCCACGCCGGGGGTCTGGCTCCCGCGGGGCAGCGATGGGACCCCAGGGAAGGGCAAAGGCAAAGCCATAAAGGTTCAGGGAGGACACACCAGGCACCCCACGGCTGGCAGCAAAGGGGCACATACCCCTTGGGACAGGCGACCCACCTGCCTGGGGTGGTACGGGGCTGCTGGCGGGGCTGGGGGTCCGCAGACAGAATGGGACTTTGCCAGGGGGTGGGGTGGGGGGGCTTTGGTTCAAATCACAAACAACTGGGGTATTTTTAGGGCAAGATTTCATTCACCCCAAAATTAATTCCCTGGGGGTGCCTGGGTTTCAGCATGTTGGGTGCTAACGCGGTGGCCTGTGGTGGTGGTGGAGAGCTCAGCCCCTGCACCCCCCCCCCCGGTGCCTGTCCCTCCCCCTGGGGGAGCCGTGGGTGCCCGTCCCTACGCCTGACACCCACTGAGGAGCTGCAGCGCAGTGTGGGGATCCTGCCCGCCCTGCTTGAGCTCGTGCACGATGGCGTAGCAGCTGTAGTCCGTCTCCATCACGCGCAGGTCCCTCTCCTCTTGTGCTGCTAAAGGACCCCAGACGGTGCCCGGTCAGGCAATGCGGCACAGCCCGGGCACCTCTGCGGCCCCTGCCAGGGCTCACGGCTCAGCACCTGAGCCCCAAAATTGCCCGAGGGGGGACTGAGAAGGGAACCCCTGCGCCATCCGGCAGAGCCAGGCACCCGCCCGCAGCACGACCTCTTGCCAAGTGATGGAGTCAGAGGGGCCAAACCCACCTCCCGCCGCTCCCCGGGCACGGGGGACCAGCGATGCCCACCCACCGTTTCAGGGTGTCCGTGGCTCCCATCCCTCCTGCCCCCACGTACCCGTGTAATGCCCTGCCTGCCCGCTTCGCTGGAAGAGCAGCTCAAACTTTTGGCATCTGTCCGGCCTGGAAAGGGAAAATGGAAATGGCAAACGTGGCTGGACGCCACGTGGGAGGGCAGCAGGGTGGCAGGGCAGGGGGGAGCCCAGCCTGCCTGGGGGACATGCTGGAGCACAGGCAGGACCAGGGCGCCGTGGGGCAGCAGGTCTGTGGAAGGATGATCTTCAACCAGTGCCTTGGTGGGGTGGGGAGTCCCCTGCCCCAGCTGGACACAGCGAGTGGGATGGGCACTCACAGAGGCCAGACAAGCTTCATAGCCAGGTCCCCCTCCGGCGTGAAGCTGATGGTGGTGATGGATGACTTCATCCCATCCTTCATCTTCAGGAACACGGAGCAGTTGGAAGCAGCAGCTGCGACATGCCATGTCCCTGCAAACTGCACCAGGACACCAGCAGTGGGGTTTGGGAAAGCCGTGAGGACCTGCCACCCACCATGCTGGACCTGCCAGCCTACAGCGGGGGACCTGCCACCCTCTGTGGGGACCAGCCAGCCGCGCATGGGGACCTGCCACCCACCCACGTGCAGAATGCCCATGCCAGAACAGTGGGGACGGTGTCTGGAACACCTTGGGGAAGCACATCACACGGCGGGGCATCATGACCCCGGGTGTTTGTGTCCCTGTAGTGGGGCCACCGCCAGGTTTGGCCACAGCAGGTGGGAGCTGGCCAGGACTAACCCAATTTTGCACAGGCATCCACACCCTCCTGGCAGCTGCCCTGGTGCCAGCTCAAGCCCAGGAATGAGGGGTGCCTGGGGATGCCCGGCTGTCCCCAGGGGAGCAGCAGGGCACCCTGCCCCAGGCATCCCCTCCAGACCAGGCAGGACCAGCCGGGTGGGCACCCAGTGCCGTTACCTTCTCGGCGTTGAAGCCCGGCTGCACGGGGACCTCGGCCCCTGCCTGCAGCAGGCAGAGCAGGATCAGCGCCAGGCTGGGCAGCATCACCGTCATCATCCTTACTCCGGGGGCTGGATACAGGCAGGAGAGACTACTTGGACCTGCCTCTTCCCGCATCCACCTTTATAGCCCCCACCGCTGGCAGCACCCCCTGCCCGCCCCCACTTTATGCAACAGGTTACACAAGAGCAGGGATAACTTGTACCCGTGTTAGGTGACAGCGTTGGCCCATTCCCCCTCTAATTGCCCAGTCCCGAATGAATGCAGCTTTGTGTGAGACCCAGCCCGGAGCGTCTCAGGGACTGGGCGATGCCCCGTGCCTGGTGCTGTGTCTGGGGAGAGGGACGGGGGTGCCCCCAGTGCCCCACTCTTGGCTGTTGCGCACTAGCCCCGGGGTCCGGCAGTGCCGGGCTGGATCCTGCCTCAAGGGGGAGGATGGTTGGGATGGAGTTTTAGCCCGGGGTTGAGCTGCAGCCCAGTGCCCCCCAGAAGGGGCTGTGGCTTCCCAGGCTGCTGGCACAGACCCCGCTCTGGGAGAGGCTCCAGGCTCGTGGCATGGAGAGCAGGGCAGCCAGGGCTGAGCCACATCCAACGCTCACAGCCGTCACCCTGGTTCATGTCCATCCTGCCCCCATATTTTTGGAAAGACACCCCCCCCATTGCCCCATCCCCACACTGCCAGCCTGCTCTTTGGGGGGAAACTGAGGCAGGGAGGCTGGGGTAGCCCAGGAGGCAGATGGGACCGGATCGCCCCAGTGGGTCCCAGCCCTGGGGACCCCTTCTCCCTGGACAGGGCAGGTTTTGTGGCCAGGCAGCGCTGTGGCATGGGACAGCGAGTGCACACAGGGTCCCACCTCGGTGGCCCCACAGCCAGGAGCTGGTATCAGCCCTGACCCCGGGACCAGCCCCAGCCCAGCCCACCGCCACCAGCCATGGTCCCTCCTCCCCATCACCCTATCAGGTCTCCCTCCGCAACGACTCAGCAGACAAGGGGGGGGGGGGCTGGTTTTATACGGGCTTTAATGGGGATGGGGGTACAGGTGTGGGGTGTGAAGCCGGGAAGCGAAGGCTGCTGCGGTGCTGGGGGTGCGCTGGGGACAGGACAGGACGGGGCGGCCACCGGCTTGCGGTGCTGTCGGGGCTCCGGCCGGCAGGAGCTGGTGGGTCTGCCTGGAAGAGATCGGGGGGGGGGAGAGTGCGGCTGAGCTGGGGGACACAGAGGGACACATGTGGGGACATCGGCCCTGCCAGCGTGGGTGGGCACCCACCATGCAGGGCCTGGAGCAACAAAAGAGCAACCCCATGGGGCTGGGGATCCCCGGCAGGGGTAAGGGGGACCCCAGGGAGAGGAACAGCCCGAGGGGGGGGGGGGTTGGAAAGGGATGGGGGCTCTGCAGGGTGGAGCAGCTCTGAGCACCCCCTGTACCCCCCGTCGGGCTGGTGTGAGCCCCAGCCAGGGCAGGACTCACCTAGGCAGCATCTGCCATGCATTTGTCTGCAGGAGGAAGAAAAGCGGAGATCAGCTCATCCCAGGGCTGGGGGACTGCTGACCCCCCCACATGTGGCTCTGCCGGGGCTCTGCACAGTGGCACCCCACGGCTGGCCCCGTGCCGGCCCCGCAGGGACACAGGGAGAAAGCAGGAGGGTCTCCTCCCTCTTAACCCCCCCGGCTGACCACCTGCTCCCCGCCACCCCCCTGCCCCTCCAGTCTCTCACCCGTCTGGGGCAGGATGAGGATCTCTTCATCCGTCAGGCCCTGCTCCCTGGAGAACTGGGTGAACCTCTCCAGGCGCTCGGGACTCAACTCCTTCGTCCGGCCTGCAGCCGAGAGCGGGGTGAGAGGCAGCTCCCCCACACCCCCAGTGAGGGGCCACGCTGCCCTGGGGTGCGGGCAGCCCAGCAAGGGACAGGTTCCCCAGGAAGGAGGTCCCGACCCAGCCATTCCATGGGTCATCCCAGCCTGGGAGATGATGCTGCCCTTCTCCCATGGGAGAGATCCCCCACCGAGAACATCCTGGGGGGTTCTGGGGGGTGGGGAGGTGGGTGGCATGGGTGTCCTGGGGCAGACGTACTGTAGAGCAGCACCATGGTGGAGGAGCCGGTGCTCTTGGAGATCTGGGTGGCCACCAAGGCATACTCCTCGTAGTTGGTCTCCACCACGCGGATGTCATGCTTGCTGCCCCAGCCTGCAAGGAGACAGGGAGGGCACAGCTCAGCCCCGGGCACCGAGCCAGCCCCGAGGCGCTCTGGCGAGAGCAGGAACAGGGTCAGGCTGGGAGCTGGGGGTACGTAGGGGCTGCCCCACAGGAGAACGGGCTGGGAGCCGGGCACTCACGTGGGCTGGTGTATCTGAACCGCCCTGGCTGCTCCGTCTTGGTGTAAACGCTGTTCCTCTTCTCACACTGGTCACCCCTGGGGAGCGCAGCATGAGGACGTCAGAAGGGCTGGGGGAGATGCTCCAGCCCACCTGTAGCCCCAGGCATGGCACCATGGGGGAGCAACCCCTGCTCACCCACCCGCTCCCCATTCCCGTACTTGGGGTAGGTGGAGGTGACTTCCAGGTTCCCATCTGCGGTGGCAGAGATGACCGTGGTGCACATCTTCATCAGGTGCTTCTTGTCTTTGAACCAGTTGGAGTTGGAGGCCAGGCCGATGCTGTACCATCTCCCCATGAGCTGCACACAACCTGCGCTCAGTCACCGGCCGGGTGAAGACCCCCATTGCCCCTTGGCCTCCCACCAGCCCCCCACCATCCCACCATCCCACTCCCCTGCCAGCCTGTGCCCTTGCGGCAGGGCAGTGTCCTGGGGTCCTCGTCACCCAGGGAGCTGCTACGGCTCTCGGAGTCCACAAGGCCCAGCAGCCAGGAGAGTCCTGGTTTATGATGTGCCCTTCACTGCCCAGTACTTGGGGTGTTTCCTTCCTCTTCGCCCCAACCTCGGGGAGGGGGTGACAGGATTGCCTGGCTCTGAGATGCCATTTGCATCCATCCAGGGGCATGAGAGGAGGGGTGAGGACCCTGGGACCAGCATGGCTCATCACAGCCTGGTCCCCGGGGCCACCGGCTCAGTGCACCAGGAGAGGAGCTGTCAGCCTTGGAGGTGGGCTGTGCTGGGACCATCCCAGCAAGACATGCCAGACCCCCATCGTTGCAAGGACGTGCCTCCATCCCCATCGCCTCCCTGGGGTGGCTCTGTCCCCCAGGACCCCTCTGGGGGTTCCTTGGAGGAGCAGGCAGCATGGCCCCTGCCCCAGCTCAGTGGCACCCCAGGGCTGTGGGGCTGGGACCCCAGCATGCAGCCGGGCTGGGGCTGTCCTGCTCTGCGTCCTGCCCGTCATCGGGGGAGGAAGGGGAGTGCAAGCACCCAAAGCATGCCAGCACTCGGGGGCTAGGAGGGCAGACGGGTGTGTGGGACTCCCCAGCACAGCAGCCCTTGATTTTTTGGGACCCTGGGTTGGGGGTAGATGGGGTCTGTGTTGGGGAGAGGGGTCCATGACCCGTCTCTGTGCTGCCTGTCCAACTCAGCTTGCTTTTCTCAGTCCTCCCTATAAAATCCCTGTGTCTCTACAGCCACCCCACAGCACAGCAGATGGCCTGGCCCCACATCTGTTGGGTCCCCTCACGCAGGCTGGGGCCTGGATCCTGCATCCCCTCTGGAGCCACCAAACCCAGGAGCCGGAGGCTCCCCAGGGACGGCGGGGCTGCAGGTGCACCGGCCGTCCTGCCCCTCCCAGCGTCAGGACCAGCCTGACCCCAAATCCACCTGCAACACCATCTCCTCACATTTGCAGAGTGAGGATCCCCCAAAAACACCCCGAACCCCCGGGCAGGGTCACCTTGTCCTGCTGGAAGTCGGTTTGCACAGGAACGCTGTCCTGCGCCTGCAGTGCCCCGAGCAGGGCCAGCCCCAGGATGCCGAGCAGTGTGGCGTGCATGTCTCTCGCCGAGCCGAGCTGAGCCGAGCCGAGCCGAGCCGAGCCAAGCCGAGCCGAGCCAGAGGAGCA
Organism: Vanellus vanellus; assembly: GCF_965231255.1. Lineage (NCBI taxonomy): Eukaryota > Metazoa > Chordata > Aves > Charadriiformes > Charadriidae > Vanellus > Vanellus vanellus. The sequence continues at coordinate 653,397 of NC_138923.1, forward strand.
GGCAGAGTGCTGCGGTGCTGGAGAGTCCGGCAAGCCCCTATTTATGGGCAGGCTGTGCAGTGGCCCCAGGGGGAGCCAGCCCTGCCTCCCCCCCGTGCCGTTATGCAAGCGAGAGCAGGGGCGAGCGCCGAAGCCAAAGGGCAGGCGGGGGAACCTGTGAATGTTTCCCCTCCTGTTGATATGACATGTTTGCTTCAGGGTGCCAAACTGCTCCGCAGCAAAAATGCAGCTTGCAGCCAGCGCAGCGGCTGTCCCTGCCCCCAGCACTGCAGAGCCGGGGGCCGCTGCGGGCAGCTGGGGTGTCCCACGGGCATGGGCATAGGGCCAGGACCGGGGGCCAGGGCTAGCTGGCTGCCCCCTCCTTGCAGGATGGTCTCACTCAGACTCAGAGAGGGGCCAGAGCGAGGTGGAGGGAATGTCAAGTGCCTGACGGGTCCTGACCCAACCCATGGGACTCCTGGGCATCTTCAGCTGCTCCTGCGGGACCTCCCCCCTTGCCCTGACCCAAGTCCCTCTATCACCTGAGGAAGCACCTCAGCTGGCCCTGCCACCCGCCGGGGTGACTCCCATCGCGATGCAGCTCCGGTGCACCCTGATGGCGAGCTGGGGGGCTGGGGGTGCTGAGGGGCAGCCAGACCCCCACCTCGGGCAGCCCTGATGCCCAGTTCCCAGGGGACCAGCACGCAGCCATGTGCTCCATCACCCGCCATGCCACCCTGCACCCTTTGCCAAGAGGGGCTGAGAGATGTCCTCCCCCCCCCGGCTTGGGGTCACCTGCAGGTGCTGAGCTGCCCCTCGGTTTAATTTGGGGACACCCTGAGGACCCGCAGGGTGAGGGCTGGGGGTGAACACGGGGTGCCAGCAGCAGCAGCCATGGGTCTGGCACGGCTTGGGCAGGGTTGGCCGTGCTGGGCAGAGCATCAGCCCTGCGGCTCTCCCCGCAGCGGGGCCCTGCCAAGGCGCTTTACATAAGGAGTCTGTTTTCACAACAGCTGGTTTTTTCCCCTGGCAGCCCACCCTGCCCGCCCGTCACGGCACATTCCCTTCCCCGCACCCAGCTGCGAGCCCGGCCTGCCCCTGCACCCCACGCACCGGGCCGGCCCCAGCTCCGCGGATTTATTAAAACAAAACAAAAAGCTGAGCCAGGCAGGACTGAGCATCACGAGAGCCTGGCTGTGCCCCCCCCCCCCCCCCCCGTCCGGCACTCTGGGCTGGGGGCTCAGCTTCTGTCTGAGCCCACCCTCGGCGTGCAGGGTGCCCAGAGGAGCTCTCTCCATCGGGTATCAGAGGCATGGAGCACCCATGGGTGTCACTGCCCAGGAGACGGGAGGGGGTTCCAGGGATGTGGCTGCTCTCCTGGGGGAGGCAAAGCAGGAGGGCAGCTCAAGGAGCAGGGTGGCAAAGCTGGGCACAAGCTCAGGAGCGTGGGGGCACATGGAGGGCACGCAGGGGCACCGGCAGTGGCGTGGGGCAGGCTAAGCCTGATGCCGGGGCAGGACAGAGGGTACCCGGGCTGTGGATCACTGTGGTGCCTGGACACAGACCCTTAGGAACAACCTGGCTGTTTTCACCCCAAAAATGGGTTCATGCCAGATAAATGCATGCTGGGCTGAGCCGGGGCGCAGGGGGATCTCCGGGGACCAGCCCAGCTCCCCAGGGCAGGCGGGCAGGGCTGCCCAGCGCCTCCCATCGCCCTGCCACGGCTCCACCACAGTGCAGCTGCTTGTGGGGTGCAGGCGGGTGCAGGGCAGAATGCGAGCCGGATCCGTAACACCCTGACTCTGCCAGGCTCAAGTGGGCTGCCTGGGGGGTCCACAAGCACAGCCGGACATGACTGACCCGCACGTGGGCAGCGGGGCCAGGACTGGCGTCGGGGGAGTCACGTGGTGGTCCCTTACATAAGTCCCTGATAAACAACATGTGTTACCAGTTTCCGCTAAGATTGCAAAACGCTGGCGCTGGGGGCAGAGGGCTGCTCCCCGCCCTGGGGGCTGTGGGGTGCTGCGGCCACCGCACCGGGCTGCTGCTGGGGGCTGCTCCCCGTCCCCTCCCACCGCTCAGCCTCCGCCGAGGAATTGGCACCGTTGCCCAAAACACCCCGGCCCAAGCGCAGGGCATGACAGCCTCGGCCAGGCTGGACGCGCAAGGGGAGAGGGGTCCTGCAAGGGGCCCTGCAAGGGTTGCACCCCTGGTCCAAGCCCCCGCAGCCCCCGCAGTGTGCTCAGGGTGTGCAAGGGACGTCCCCTGCCTTGGCTCTCCAGCCAGGTGTTGGCTGTGTAGGCAGGTTTTGGGAGGCAGGCAGGGGTCTGGCCCAGGCAGCAGGGGTCCGCAGGACTGGGACAGGGGAATGGGCTGTTTCACTGCTCCAGAGGCCCTGGGGATGGGAAGCAGGACCACCGTGGGGCCGAGGTTTTCTCCTCTGGGATCTCCTGGCTTGTCCCAGGGGAAGGGCTGATCCTGTGCCCCCACGGCACCGAGCACCGTACTTTTCCCCACGCTGTGCTGGAGGCTCCGGGCTTTCTCTCGCTCACCAGGTGGACTCACGTGCACTACGGCACCCGAGAGTAAATCGGAAACTGCCACAGCCCCATTGTTGGGGTGAGGCTTGGGGAGAGGATGATGGAGCTGCATGGAAGGGGCTGCACGGCCCCCCAGCACCCCCCTGGCACCTCCCGGGCCAGGAGCACAGTGCCAGGGCACCAGCAGTCCAGGGGTGGAGGCAGCACTGGCCTTGCTGGGGCAGACTGAGGGGTGACCTGCCTGGACACAGACTCTTCTCTGAGGCGTTTATTGGGGTGTCATTGGCTGCTGCAGGGCACCGGGGCACAGAGCAGAGGGGTGACACAAAGCTATGGGAGGACAGGACAAGGATAGGCACGGCTGCCAGCGCAGCTGGAGGAGCCAGGGACCCCAGGGCTGGCTCCAGGGCTGTGGAGCAGCAGCAGGGTCTCACCAAGCCCCAGCTTTGTCCTGCGTGGCCGTGGGTGGCTGGGTGAGGCGAGGGCTGAGCTCTGGGGACCTCCTGGCAACACCATCTGCACCTATGGCTTCGTTTCTGGAAGGGAAAGAGAAGTGCTGAGGGTCTGGGGAGATGCCCGAGCCCAGCACCAGGGCTGGAGACCCACCTCTGCCTCCCCAAGCACCAATGATAAGTGGTGGAGCTGTCCCTGGGGACCCCAGCCCTCACCCCGGGACGTCACTGTCCCAGGACACCCCATCTCACATCAGCCCTCACCCCAGGAAACACCAATATAGACCCCACTAAGTCCAGCCTGACCCACGTGGGGGGCAAGCAGGGCTCTCCTTTGCCAGGGGGCATCTGATGCCCATCCTGGGTGATGGTCTGTCACCTCCTCACCCCACAAAGGACATAAGGGGACCCTGTTCCGAGGGATGGTCTGGCATGGATCCCCCATGCGAGCCCAGCCCCCCTGTGCCCCTGGGGCAGGACCACACAGCCGTGGTGTGGTGTGGGTCCAGCCCAGTGCCCAGCCCGCAGCCAGGGAAGGGAGAACCCATGTGGTGCCCAAGGTGGGGCCAAGCCTGACACACTGGGGGGACCCAGTGTATCGCCCGGGATCTGCAACTCACCGTCGAGGATGTGAAACTCATCTGCAGAGTCGCAAAACCCTGCAAGAGAGAGAGCCTGGGGCAGTCATCCTGCCTGGGCACCTGTGAGCCCCCAGCCCTGCACCCCAGGGACACTGTGGGACACAGCCCAGTCCTTGCATCTTGCATCCTTGTCCCTGGGGTGGCCACAGCATGGGGACAGACCCCACACGTGGCCCTGCTGTGGGTGACACGGGGCCACAAGCTGCACAAACCCGTATGGATGTGCCTTCCCCTCCCCACGCTGGAGGGGCTGGACCCCAGTCCCTGCTGCCAGGCCCCTCCTGGGCACAGCCCTCGCCATGGGTGCCCCCCATGTGCCACCCACCATATGGGGGGAAGTAGTAGGTCACATCTTCGCTCAGGCCCACAGCCCTGACGCGCTGCTCGAACTTGTCCGCGATGGCATCGCTGACCCGGCTGGTCCGTCCTGCACGGGGAGGGAGATGCCATCACCAGCCTTGAGCTCTGCCCCAAAGCCCCCCATGCCCCCCTGTGGTAAGACTCAGGGCCAAAGGGTCTTTCAGCTCAGAAAAGCTGGTTACAGTCTCCTCCCTCCACAGTGGTTGGGGCCAAAAACCTCCATTGGGGGACTGGGCCCCATGGAGAGACCCCATCCCTATCTCTGGGTCCTCTAGGGCTCCGGCGGGCATCCTCTGAGCCCAGCATGGGTTTCCCATCCATCTGCCGCCCAATTTCCCGAGCACCAACCCACCATAGAGCTTGACAGAGATGCTCCGGCCCTTCTGGTAATAGAGGATGGCGTAGGTGCTGTGGTCCGTCTCACCCACCACCACATCCACTTTGCTGCCATAGCCACGGCCTGGGAAAGACAGAGGGCAGCCCCAGTTAGCCCTGGTTAACCCTGGTTAGCCCCAGTTAACCCTGGTTAGCCCCAGTACTGTCCAGGGGCTTCGTTTCACCATGAGGGTGTACAAGGGGTGAAAATAGGGGCCAGAGCAGGTGCAGCCCCACAGGGTTCCATTCCCTACCACTGTGATAGCATTTACCACTGGGGCACCGTGAGACCCCAGAGGTGGGATACTGGGAGGGCACTGATATCAAAGCCCTGCTGAGAGTAGGAGCGAGGGGCTCCAGCTCCACGGTGCCCACAGCCCCCACACCACCCCAGCCCGGCCTCCCTCACCCTTCAGGAGGAAGCGTCCGTGGGCCTGGGCAGGGAGGTAGCGCTGCCTGATTTCCCAGCACATCCCATCCCTGTATGGGAAGAGGAGGAGGTTGTCGGCACAGGCTGGGGAGGATTCAGCCCAGGTCCCCACCCGCCCCACTTGCCAGGGCACACACGGTGTCTGTTTTCTTGGGACTTTGTTTTCTCCCTGGGGAGATGCTGGAAAGAGATGTCCCAGAGCACCGTGGAGACACAGCGAGAGACACAGAGCCTGAAATTTAACTGAGCCCGAGGGGTCTCTGTCCCCTCCCTGCAGCTCTGAGCCTGGCTCAGCCCCTCAGCCCCCACGGCCCGGGCAGGGGGGAAGTGCCCACGAATGTGCTGAAGATCCCCCTTCCTCAGCCCTGCTGCTGCTGCGCTGGCCCTGAGAGCTGGTCCCTGGCTGGGTGTTCACGGAGTGACCACGTGCCTGATCGGTGCCTCAGTTTCCCCAGCCTGGCTGCCCCCCACCCTGCCCTGCCTGGGCAGCCCAAGCCCACCCCGGGCTGGTGGCCATGTGAGTGGCAGGGTGCCAGCCTGCTGTGGCAGGGCTTCTACCACAAAACATCCCAGAGGACATCTCACCCACGTTTTACTCCGAGGCAGCTCTCTCCTCCTTAGGCCTCATGGCCGGAGCACTAGCTCTGCTCCAACCTGCCTGCAGCGTCCCTGTCCCATCCAGCGTCCCCATCCCAGGATGCTGGCCCTGCTCCAACCTGCCTGCAGCATCCCTGTCCCATCCAGCATCCCCATCCCAGGATGCTGACCCTGCTAAAACCTGCCTGCAGCGTCCCTGTCTCATCCAGCGTCCCTGTCCCCGTCCCAGGGCATCAGCCCTGCTCTAACCTGCCCACAGTGTCCCTGTCCCTGCCTGTGGCCCCAGCGGCCGGCATCACTCACAGCTTCCTGAAGGTGCTGATGGCCAGGCTCTGCCCACCCAGGACGGTCACCGTCACCGCCGTGGCCTCTAGCCGGTGGCTGTGCTCTGCCAGGGAGCTGCAGCGGGAGGCCATGCCGACCAGGAACCATCTCCCTGCAAGCTGTACGGCACAGGGGTGGCACCATCTGCCAGGTCACTGCCTCGGGGTGCCACCACCCCACTGCCCCAAGCACCCACTGCCCCAAGCACCCACCACCCCCAGCACCCTTCTTCCATGCTATCTCTGCTCGCTTGGCACCTCTGCCCCCAGCCTGGCCCCTTGGTGTGCCCACAGGGCACGAGGAACCAATGAGTGTGACAAAGCAGGACAGATAGGAGCCTGGCATGGGGACAGGCTGGAGCAGGGGGGCTGTGGGGAGGGGGTGTCTGAGGCATCCCCCCGCACTGCCGGGGAGGCTGTGAGCACCGCAAGTGCAGCCCCGGCTGTGTGGTAGGCAAACACCCCACTCCCATGCCACCACCCCACGGCCTCGGCTCAGACCCCGCAGCCTCGGCTGGAGGCTGTGCCCAGTGCGGCCGGGGGGGCACGCCAGTGCCGAACCCCAAACCCAGAACAACCACACTGGCCCCAGGGCTGAGGATGGAGGGGGTTGCAGGAGCCGGGGCTCTGGCTTGACAGCAGCAGGACAGGACAGAGGGGCCTGGTGAGGCTTCGGCCCCTGGCCTGCCCTGTGAGGCAGCTCTGGGGGCAGCGCTGAGGGGCCGAGCTGGGCTGGTGCTCCAAGTCCCGGCTGGGGCCTGGAGGTGCGCCAGGGGGGTCAGGCTGGGGGATGGGCTGCAAGGGCAGGTCTGAGGGGGGACGCTGCAGGGTCAGACCTGGAGGGGGACACACAGGGGGATGCGCTGCAGCCCCCCCCCCCCCGCCCCATCCCTGTGCTCCCCGAGCAGGGCTGGGCCCCAGCCCCGACGGGTGCTCCCCGGGGCCCTCACCTGGGGGAGGCTGAGCTCCTCCTGGGCCGCCACCTTCTCCAGTGGGCTCTGGGGAGGGGGCGGCCGTCGCCGCCACCCTGGCCCCTGTCCCAGCCCCGGTGGGGCCGCGAGGAGCAGGCCGAGGAGCAGCAGGGTCCCCAGGACTGCCATGGTGCCAGGCTGGCGGGGCCCGCTCTGCCGGGAAACAGCGGGGTCAGGCGGGCACTGTGGCCGGCCTGGAGCCGGGCCAGGCAGAGGCCTCCGGGAGCTGCAGGCTGGGGTCAAGGCCGGGGTCAAGACCAGGGGTCTCCATGAGCTGGGCCGGGGCAGGGCCGGCGGGGCGCGGCGGGGCCCGATCCCGGGGGGTCCCGCCACAGGCCCGGGGGTCCCGGGTGGCCCAGACCCCAAGGAGGTGGGGCGGGGCCTGCTCGTGAGGGCGGGGCCTGATCAGCCGGGGCGGGGTCTACTCGGGTGGGCGGGGCTGGTCTGATGAGGGCGGGGTCTGATCAGGCTGGGCGGAGCGAGGCGGGGCGGAGCTGCAGCTGTAGGGGCGGCCGTGATCGAGCGTGCCGCGCTCAGCTAGTTGTGCCTAGCGCGCTGTGGGGAGCTCTGGGCTCGAGCTCTCCGGCCTGCGGCGGAAAGCGGCGCGGTGATTGGAGGAGGGAGGTTGGACTACCGAGACGAGCGGCCGCAGACAGTCGGAGCGGAAGTGCGGGACGAGGAGGCCGGAAACGCTGCGGGAGGGAGGCGGGGGCAGCGGAGCCGCTGAGGTGCCGTGAGGGGGTGGGGGTGGCGGACGGGGACGGCGGTGCCACAGGCCCCCGGGGCGGGTGCGGGTTCGGGTTGTCCGGTGCGGGGTTGCGGGCGGCCGGGCCGGGCCGGGCCTTGCCTCGCCTCACCCCCATTTACTTCCAGGCGCGGCGGCAGAATGACACGATGGACGCGGGCGGCGGCCCCCTCCTCCCCGACAGCGTCCTCTACGAGATCTTCCTCTACCTGGACCACGTAGACGTGCTCTCGGTGGGGCTGGTGTGCCAGCAGTGGCACGCCGTGGCCCGCGACGAGTTCCTCTGGAAGGAGCTCTTCTACCGCTACTACCGCATCTCCCGGGAGGTGCCCCGGCACCCAGGTGCGCTGGCGTTGGCGCGGGGGGAAGGGGCTGGCGCGGCTGCTGCAGGGCTGGCAGCCTTCCTGCACTGGCCGAGCAGGCAGGGTGGTCGCGCTGGGCCGGGGGACCTCTGTTCCTTGGGTGATGGCACCCGAAACCTCCCTGCCATGAGCCCAGAAGAGAAAATCCTCTGTCCTTCTGTGCTGCCCAGCCCTCTGTCCTCTGGTGTCAAGGGTGATGGATCCACTAAACGGTATCACGTTAGCAGACTACAGGCTTGGATGGTGGTGTGCACGTGAAGGAATGTGCCCAAACCCTTCAGAAAGGGGCATCAGATAGTTGAAAATGCTTCGACTTTCTCTCACAAAAAGATGGTCTCTGAGCTCTCTCTAGGCAGGTGCTCTCTGGTAGCTACTGCACAGCTTGTCTGGGCGCTGCTGCTGAGGGAGATCCTGAGGAGACGCAGTGAGTCACTACGTGCTGCTACATCACAGCCCGGTTGGATTCCATGATAATCACTGCTGGCTTTTCCTGATCAGGACCTCACAGCAAGCCTCTGCTTCAGGCTCTGTCCCTTTCTCATCCGGACTTGGAAGACCTGCAAGTACACATTAGCTGATCAAACTGTTTCCATAAGACGTAGGCAGCAGCTGCAGCCTGGCTGTGGAGGGACGACATGCTGTCTGGAGAGGGAGGTGGGCATGCGGCCATTTAATTGTACAGTGGGCCAATGCTAAGGCAGTAGCTGACCCACTTTGTGAGGGCAGGTTGGACTTGATTTTGGCCTCAGCGTGCAGTAGGAAAATGACCCATTAACAGTCAACATCAGCTGAGCCTGGCAGGGCCTTCCCTGGGTAGAGCTGTTGGCAGTGTCAGTGGCAGCGGTCATACAATCACCGGTCTGTTTCCTGCTGAGTATCACGTGCTAGAAGCGGTTTGGTGCGGTCTGGAAGGATAACCCAACACTGTCGCACCTGCTGAGACAGATCTTAGGGACCTGCTGACAGGAGTCCTTGCTGCTAAGGTGGGTCTCTCTTGCAGGCCAAAAAGCCCATTCCCAGCATGCTGCAGAGGTCCGTGAGGGCTGTGCTCCATCCTCTGCCCCAGTGATGTTTGTGGGGCTCTGAGTGGTGGCCACGGCAGAGGGAATTGACTTCTTGCTCTCAAGTTGTAGTTGCCACAGAAGGACGGGAAGAAATGCCAAGGATCAAGCAGTGAGGAGCCATGTCTTCCTGCAGTGGGTGCACCCACCAGTGCAAAAGGGCCCTGAGAAGAGATGAGATGTGGACGGGACGACTCAGGCTGTGTGACTTCACTTGTGCAGACCCTGGAGCTCCGCAGGGTTGAGGACGTCATCTTTAGGTTTTATCTGAGGCTGTTTGACCGGGCTCATTCACTTCCAGCCTCCTGGAGTTAGTAAGCTGCTAGCCCTGTTCTTTAGCACTAATTGGGACTGAGTGGTCAGTGTAGCTCAGTAATGTATTCGGGCACCTCCCAGGCTGCGCTTCTGGAGCTGTGAAAATCCTCCATGAGGCAGTGGGGGCAGGGGGTGGCTGGCAGGCCCAGGAAGGGGCTGAAGCAGGAGTTTGGAGTCCTCTGCCAACCTGCCTGCCCTGGGCAGCTCTGTTGTTTGGGGAATGGCATCCAGTGGGTCTTGTAAGAGACCCACTGTACACCCAATATACCCAATACACCCAACTGTATTGGGGTTGCTTGGCCAGATGGGATCTGTTCAGGCTGCTTCCCGGCCAGACAGGCCAGGACCAGGAGGTTCATAGGGGCATGAAGCCCCTTGCCTAGTGAACAATGGTGGGATGTCCTGGCAGCAAGCTGCTCCCTGCCTGCAGGAGCAGGTGCCTCCTGGGCTGCAGTCAGTTCCAAAAAACCCCTTCGGTCCTGTTCAGTATAACTAGGGAAATTGGCCCTTATCCATATACATGTCTAATCCTCTTTGCTTCCTTGGGATTTGCTGCTGCAAGAAGTCTGTCTGTAGGCTGCCTTACCAGGCACTTTGTTAAAAGTCCTCTTTATTTGTCCCTCTATTGGCTGTCAGTGTGACTTCTATGAGTGTGCTCTAGGCTCTTCTACTGCAGGGCTCTTCTGTCCCAGCATGCTGTGTCCAGCTCCCATTCTTCTCTCTTGTTTTCTCTAGTCTCTTATCTCATGGAGACGGTTTTTCCTGGTCTTGTACCCTTTCTGGAACCTTCTTAATTCTGTGTTAGACAAGATAAAGATAATCAGAGCGGAGCCCAGTACCCTGAGGAGCAGCAGCTCTCTCATCACGTGATAGATTTGTTTGCATTGTGCTGGAGCACGTCTGCATTTCTGACAGCTGTTTTGTCCCGAGCAAGGCTCAGTTACATAGCTAACAGCTCTGCCCTGGATGTTTCTTACAGTGGCTGTACTGGTTTAGAAAGTAGTGGTACGGTGCGGAGTTGTGTGTATACTGGAAGAAGACATTTTCTGTGTGTGGGAGTGGGGAAGCTACTGAGAAAAATGTTAAGCCCTGCTAGCACGGCTGAAGCCGTAGGGACCTTGGCCCCAGCAGAGCTCCTGGCATTGCTAGCAGCAGTCGAGACTGCGCTTTGTTAAAGACTGATTCTGTGGCTGCCAAGTTTAGCTTAGGTCTGTCACTTCCCTCCATTTACATTCCTGTCCCATGTCCCTGCTCGTGTGTTACAGCTGCTGTCTCCTGGTATGACGAGTTCCAGAGGCTCTACGACACCATCCCTTGCGTGGAAGTGCAGGCCCTGAAGGAGCACAATGACCAGGTTTTGCACCTCAGCTTCTCCCACTCTGGCTGTTTGTTTGCGTCATGCTCCAAAGACTGTACCGTCAAGGTAAAGTGGCAGCCTCCCCTGCACAACTCTTGCAGCTTTGATTTAGCGGGGCTTAACCACGAGAGCAGCCTTTAGGACATCTGTGGAGGGGAGAGGTTTGACCAGGTGTCCCTGGACTTAGGCCGGTTCCTGCAGATGCTGAGTTGTTTGCAAAGCCACAGAACTAATGACTCTTGCAAATGTAGCCTTGAGGGCTGTGGCTTCCAGCTCCAGCCCGCGTGAAGGTGGCCGAGGTGCCTGCCTGGCTGCTTTCTAGGTGCAGATCAGTCCCCTGTTGTGCTGTGGGTCTAACAAAGAGCACAGAGATAATGATCCACTGCAGAAGTTGTCTTGTGTGGGTGGTTGTCTGGGGCAAAACCTCTCTGAACATGCTGAAAAATCCAGCTGGGACAGTACCATTTGGTGCCTGAATACCTTCTCCACTGGCTGATGGAGAAGTAGTTCTGCATTTAGCCGCTTTCCAAATCTGTTGGCCATTTTCTGTCAGGGTAATTGACAGGGAAATTGGGACTGGGACACAGTTAAAGTGTCTTCAATATTACTTTTTTTTTTTTTCTTGTCCTGATGAGTTCTGGCACAACAGATGAAGTGGAACCACTCTCGGGCTTGTCAACAGTTTCCTGACTGTTTGTTCATCTGTTTATAGATCTGGAGCAATGAGTTGGACATCTCCCTGCAGCACAGCTCCAACATGAGGCCATACAACTGGAGCTACACGCAGTTCTCCCAGTTCAACTCCGATGACTCCCTCCTTCTGGTGTCAGGTGTCTTTGTGGGGCCTCACAACTCCTCATCAGGAGAGATTGCCGTAATCAGCATGGGTAAATACTGCCCTCGCCTTCACTGGGGCTTCCTGGGAAGTGTGAAATGGTGGGTGCTGGGTTCCCTTCCTCTTTGGGTGTGCAGTGGCCTTGACCTCTGCTTGTCCTGCCTTCCACCATCTTTGCAAAGGGGTCCCAGTTGCGGTTTCGGAGGGTAAACCTTTCAGATAGCCTTAACTCTGCTCAGGTCACCATGTCATCACCTAAAGGCACTGTGGCGTATATTTATTCTCACTTAACTTCTGTTCTAAGTGATAGTCTGGGCAAGGCAAGAGTTATCTGCGTTACCTGTTGTCTTGAAGGCACCGTTTCTGACTCAAGCGTTGCTAGTCCCACCCTGAGGTCTTGCGTGGCTTTCTGAGGCGCATTCATCCGGGTCTGCTTCACCTTTTCTGCTGCAGTTCTGTGAAACTCGCTAATCCTGACTGCATTATCTCTCGCTGTCTCTGTGCTACAGTCCCACTGTGCCAAAAATCGAGAAGCACTGCTAAATACACAGCTGCCTTGCACAGAAAGGCCCTGAGCCACAAGGGCGGGAGTGAAGAAGTTCTGTACGTGTTTGACTTGTTCTTGTCCTTGGGGTTTCTGCTTTGGGCCATGCTCGGAGAAAGGCTGTGAGATTAGATTGCGCTCTGGTCTGGTTCCGTCTGGCTGCCCTTTTATTTTGATTTCCCTTGAGCCTGCTTTCCCCATACATCTCTGTAGAAGAGAGAAATCATCTGTCTCCATAGTAGTGACTGGAACTGGGCGGTGGTTGGGTCTGCTCAGCTTGCAGTGGAGGTGCTGCATCAGTGCCTCTCCTGCAGAGGCTTGAATCCACTTCTCGTGTCTTCTGCCGTGGTTTCCCCAGAGCCCTTGCTGGGAGCCATCGCCTCACTCTCGTGTTTCCTCTCCCTTCCAGAGAACTTCACACTGCTTTCCAGGGTGAGGAATAAACCTTATGATGTGTTTGGCTGCTGGCTGAATGAAACCAACTTGATATCTGGCAATCTGCATCGGATTGGGCGTATAACCTCCTGTTCTGTGCTGTGGCTGAACAACGCTTTCCAGGTGAGGTGCCTTTGTTCCACCTCCACAGACAGTGCAGCTTCCTGCTGGCTCCTGGGGGAGGAAAAGCAGCGGAGGAGGTGTGAGCGGGGTAAAATGGCCCAGTCCTCCTGTCCTCCCTGTTTGTCTCCTCTGATTTGCCCTCAGGATCTTGAGCTTGAGGCAACCCTTGCCTGAGGTTTCTCCGTGCTTGGTGTTATGTTGCAATATTCTAACTCTGCCCCCAGCTTCAATTAACTCTTGCCCCATTAATTGGGATGAGGACTTGACTGCAGCGCCCTAGAGCATGCATTGCTCAACAGGAGAGTGGTTGAACTGCAGCAGGGTTGCTGAGATCCTTGATAGTATGAAGCTGGGGCTGGGATGGCTGTAGTCTGGCATGTATCCGAGCAATGGCTGTTCTCCCACTTGGCAGCTCAGTGCGTTGTTCCCAGGAGCTGGCGGCAGCTGAGAGGCTGAGCTCAGCCCTCCCTGTCCTTGCTGACATTTCTGTGGGCCAGGTGCTGTCTCTTATGCTGTGATGAGACCTGGAGATCAGTGTGTGCTGGCCTTAGACTGCTTGTTTGCTGCTTGTTCATTCTCTGGCATTTGTTCTGCTCGGACATGTTCCTCTTCCATGTTTTGCCTCTGTCTCAGTGTCACAGCTGCACATCCTGGCGTTTTGTGTTTTTTTTGACATGATTGATGCTGGCCCTGGGTGAAATCCTCTGGTAGCAGAGACCCTTCCCATAACCACATCTCTGTGCTGCGCTTACACTACAGCTGTAACTCTTCCATCTCCAGGAGGTGAGGAAGGACCTTGCCTGCTTTGACAGGGGGTGTTGACATCCGGCCGCAGACTGCCAGAGCAGTTAGGCAGGAAGAGACCTGCTTGTGTCTGGGAGCAGATAACCAGGCTGATCCTGCTGATGGGTACAGGCAAACTTCAAGACTGTGGAGGTCTTCCACCTCTGCTGCTTGTAGGCCAGGGAGATGGCGCTTCACGCTGCACCCATGTTTATCGCAGAGGCCTGTTCCTGAAATTCTTGTAAAGCGCCAAGCAGCGCCAGCTAATGACCTCAGGCGGGGAAGTGGCAGCAGGGCTGCCAGGCTTCTGTGTTGCCCACTCCACTGTTGTCTGCCTGCAAGAGTTTTTTGTCTTGCTGTGCCCACCTCCAAGATGGGAAGGAGAGCAAGAAAGCTGGCCAGCCTCTTGGGCTAGTTCTCACGGTCAGTGTTCCATATCGCAGTGTGAAGAGAGGTCGGTGTGTGGCTGCTGTCTGCTGTCAGGGCTCAAGGTCAGGGCAGGTGGTTTTTGGTTTGAGCTATAGGAGCGACTCTCCAGTGAGGTGGTTCCTGCTTACTTCTTCCTTCTGCTTGCAGGGCATCGAGTCCGAGAATGTGAATGTAGTGAAGAGACTGTTCAAAATCCAGAACCTGAATGCCAGCACTATCCGGACCGTGATGGTAGCTGACTGCAGCCGGTACGATTCCCCAGACCTGCTCCTGGACTACGAGGAGCAGCTAGCTGCTTCCTCCACCTCCACCTGCCCAGTCTTTGATCTTGGCAGTGACAGCGAGGAAGAGGAGGCCAAGCCCAAGCAGACTCCGGAGCCAGCAGTACAGGAATTGCAGGATGAAGGGGGTGTGACAGCAGAGGACGGGCTGCAGCAGTTCTTTGATGATATCATGGAGGGCCGTGTGAGGCCTGCCATGACTGAGACAGAGTTGGAGACAAAGGTGGCTGAGCTGTTCGTACGCAGCAGAACTAAACCGCCTGAGCTGAACCTGCTCTCCACGGACAGCAACAGCAAGACAAAATACTTAATCTTCACCACAGGATGCCTCACCTACTCCCCGCACCAGATAGGTAAGGCTGTGGTCTGAGCCCAGGGCACACCAGCCTCCCTGGGGGTGTGGGCTGCAGCTACGCTCTGAATTTGAATCTGGAAAAGACCTGTTTTATGTGCTGCCTGTTTGTGGTGAGTGAGTTCCAGTTTTGCTCAGGCTGATGGATTCTCGATACGGGAGGCTTTTGAGATGCCCCGGTCACTGAAGGGGGTTCCACCCCACAAGTGCTTGCCTGAGGGTTGTTTTGTTGCTACCAGGCTTAACACATTGGTCAAACAAGAAAGTTGTGGTGGGGGCTGAGTGGAAGATCGAGAAGGAGCTCCTGACTTAAGGACAGCAGCCACAAGTTTGCACACAAGTGGGTGGGTGTGAAGGGCAGTGGTTGCTCTGATAGCAGCATGTGGAAGGGCCTCAGTCCGGTTGTCTTGTAGGGGTGGAGAGGGCATCAGGGCAAGACTAGTTTGAGCAGCTTGGAGTTCACCTGTGTGTTGCTTGAGCAGTGCTCCTCAGCACTGGGAGACAGAGCCCTGCCTGCCCCTGTGCCTCACCTGCCTCCCCCACTGGCCGGTGTGTGACCAGCCTGCATCACGTGGCCTTTCAGCTTCAGCGAGACACTTGGGCATCTCTGTTTTGGTATTGGAGAGGTTTCACGGTGGGTTATTCGCTGCCCCAGCGGGTGTTTCCATGGCAAGCTGATCCCAGGCAGCTCGCTGGCACTTAGCCTCCTTCCTCCTTCCTACAAGGGGCTGTAGTTGCAGCACAAGCCAGGCAATGGCGCTGCCGGCGACCCTTTTTCTGGGTTAGGACTTCTCTTGCTTATCTGGGGTTCTCTTGTTGAGGCACTGGGACTAACAGAGTCTGAATTTATATGAAATCAGTGCAGTGATGAGCAGAAGCAGGTAGTCTGGCTGCTTCTCCAAAAGCCCCTAAAGCTAGCAGGGAAGTTCAGTGGGAAGGACCAGACAGATCAGTAGAAACGTGGGGAGGGAAGGAGAGCTGCTTCTAGGCAGGAAGACTCTTCTGTAAAGCCAGACAGTTTCAGTTCCTTTTGCTGCTTGCACAATTACAGCCTCGCTTTCCTGCTGCAGGCTTTTCTAACTTTCCTGTTGCCTGGTCCTGCACCAGTACAGCCCAGTAAGGCAGGGAAAGGCAGCTTCCAAAGCTTTAGGCAGTGGAGAACAGTCACGTTGTCTTTGCCCACCTAAGTTAGGAATGCGACCTGGACTAAGTGTAGCTCTGCTCCTGTCCACGGCCGGGTCTGCAGACAGACGTGGTGGACCTTGGCCTGCCTCTGGACATGTGGCAGGTGGTCTGCCCTGACTCAGCCCTGTAAGCAGCGCTGCATCTTGCTCCATGAGCCAGAGCAAATGCTGCCTCGCAGGCTGGGACCTGCAGCGCGCAAAGGCAAAGCGTGGCGCAGAGGCAGTGCCTGCCTTTGGACTCCACGGACTTCCAGCAGAGCCTCCCAGGGCCGTGGGTTTTGGTGCCTTTGAACTCCAGTGACTCCCTGGCCGGCAGCCAGTGCCCACGGCACAGAGTGGCTGTTCAGAGGGACGAACCCTGGCTCGGCTCCTCTCCCAGCCATGAGTCACAGTAAATGTTATGTTTGCCCATCGGTTTGTGTGTCAAACCGGCCTTTGTGCATCTGCTGTCTGCCCCCAAGGAACTGGTACTTGAAAGAGCTTGCTGTTGTGCTCATCTCTCGCCGGGCTGCTGGGCTGGAGCTGCTGGTGGGAGCTGCGCTCCTGGCTGTTGGGCATCAGTGCTATCTCGCCTGATCTGCGGCACGCAAGCACTTCTGCAGGAGTTCCCTTTGAGCTCCTGTTTCCCTTGTACTGGTGGCAGGCTTGAGTCACAGGCAAAGCCACCTGTTCCGCTGCTTTATGTGTGTGTGGGCTACGGAGCTGAGTTTGGAACTGGGAATGTAGCACTGTGAAAATGAGGATGAAGAAGCTGGCAAGCGATGCCAGTTGGGTGGAAGAGTGAAAGTCCTGTTCTGAAGGTCCTGAGCTTCCCAGGCTCAGATGCAGTGATGTTGTGAAGGGCCTTGGACTTGAGGCGCAGTGCGGTGTCGCCCCTAGCTTGTTAGTGTGTGGGAGAGAGCTGAAATCAAGGGTGTTCAGCAGCGATTCCCTCAGAGAGGGGATGGGATGGGCCATCCCAGCTCTTCTTGGACCCGCTGGGCTGAGGATTAAGCCCATGTGTGCCCAAGAGCTGCTGAGGATCACCGGAGTCCTCCAGGAAGCCGCTGTGGATGGTTTGTGTTTGGGACCTCTGTCTAGAGCCAGAAAGGGAGAGGGCTTAACCCATAGTGTGTCTCTCCCTTAGCCAGGAAGTTCAAAAGCTGTAAAGCATTTTGGGCCCAGTTTGGGTTTAAACCCCTGTTCTTGGAGCTTTCTGGGGCTGACCCCCACCTATGTTTTGACAGTGGCAGGGGAAAGCCCTGCCACAGCTGGTGCATCTGCTGGGCCTTCTCCAGGCTGGGTATTGCAGGAAATGGGCCCAGCCCAAGGATTTATTTAGGAGAAAAACCTTTCTGTAACCAGAGTGTCTTGGGGGCCAGCACAGCTTCCTTGTGCTTCAGAGCATGCTGCAGGCTGGGCTTGGAGCGAGCTGTGGCTGCAGCAGCCGGGTTGGCAGCCGGGCGCTGGGCATCTCCCTGGCTGGGGTTGAATGTGCCAGCGCGTCGCTTATGGGTGGTGTCCTGGCCAAAAGCACCACTTGTGAGAGCTTTAAGGAGCCTGGCAGGGACAGCAGCCCTGTCACGGTCCTCAGCTAGTGAGCCAGTTCTCCTTTCTTGGCAGCACAAAGGGAAGCCCCTTCTTGAAGAGTAGGGACTTCCACCAGCCCCGCTCTCTGTTGGCAGCAGCCTACAGAACCACCTGATTCTGCTTTCTGTCCTCAAGGGATTAAAAGGATCCTGCCCCATCAGATGACGACTGCCGGGCCTGTGCTTGGGGAGGAGAGGCGCTCAGATGAGTTCTTTGACTCACTGGATCACGTCATCGACATCCATGGGCACATCATCGGGATGGGCCTCTCCCCTGACCACAGGTGAGCATGGTGGGGTGGCAGCACTGGCTTCAGACGCTGCGGGGGGTGGGCGACAGCTGCTTAGGGGCTTTGGGGGCTGAACCAGAGAAGAAATCACTCCAGTTGATGGAGCAGGGTGCCTGCATAGACTGCTCTGCTTGGTCGCATCCCAGTCCTAGTGCTGATGGCATGTGTACTGTCTGAGCATCTCCCCAGATCCCTGCAGGAATGCTTTTCTCCCGCTGCACTGCTGAGCCCAGTTCAGGATGGGGTCAGGGAAGGAGCCTTGTATAAGAGCGAAGGAGCTGCTCACCGCAATGTATCTTGTTCCTGAGATGGATCGATAGATTCTTAAAGTTGGATTTAATGCCATTAAAGAGGCTTGACCTTGCCCTTAGGGCCCACTATCTCAACTGTGGTGGCCCTTTCTTTTCCAAAAGGGGCAAGAAGTGGTTCAGCAACACGTTCCTGTGTTTCAGCCTGGATTTTAGTGAGCAGAGCTGCAGTTTTGCTAAGGACCAGAGGAACTGCTTGGTCCCTGCCCTGCCTGGTTGCACTATGCGTTTACAGCTGGGGCTCTGTGAGCTTCATCGCATGCGGTGAGGTGCAGGGTAACCCCTCTGCTCCCTTCCTCAAGGTACCTGTACGTGAACAGCCGTGCCTGGCCTCGGGACTGCGTCATCTCCGACCCCATGCAGCCGCCCCCCATCGCCGAGGAGATTGATCTTCACGTGTTTGACCTGAAGACAATGAAGGAGGTGAAAAGAGCCCTCCGGGCTCATCGCGCCTACACGCCCAATGAGGAGTGCTTCTTCATCTTCCTGGATGTCAGCAGGGACTTTGTAGCAAGGTGTGTGGCGGTGGGGAAGGGCAGGATCCTGACTCTGTGTCCAGGAGGGCCTTGGGGCCAGCACTGCGGGATGGCTTGTGCAAGCCGGGCTGGTCCGTGTGCTGGAAACTCCCGTGTGTTGTGAGCAGAGCAGGAAACGGGACGTTTGTAAAGAGCAGAGGGACTGAATCAGAGGCTGCTGATAAAGGCTGTGTGCCCTGATCCTGTTGTGAAATCAGTGAGGAAAGGGGAAATGTGGGGCTGTGGCGTGTTTGGCAGGGGTTGGCAAATGCTGTTCTTGAGGGCTGTGTCATGGGGTGAACTGAAGGGGTTCTTCAAACAGCCTCTGGATCCCAGAGGGAGGTCGCCTGCCCAGGTTGAAGCTCATGGGTGACGGGGCTGTAGATAGAAGCTAGGGCACTCTCTGCCTCCACCTGCACGGAAGGAAGAGGGTTGGGAGCAGCAGGTTATCGAGGCTGCTGGGGTGACGTCCTTACCCATGTCTTGTCTGCCGCAGTGGGGCTGAGGATCGCCATGGCTACATCTGGGACCGGCACTATAACATCTGCCTGGCCAAACTGCAGCATGACAACGTGGTCAACTCGGTGGCGTTCAGCCCAGTGGAGCAGGAGCTGCTCCTGACGGCCAGCGATGACACCACCATCAAGGTGTGGCGCTCCCCTCGCGCGGTGCGCATCCAGCAGGCCAGGAAACCCAGGCCCAGGAAACTGCTCTTCTCCTGGCTCATGAACCAGAAAAGCTGAACCCAGGTACACCTGCTCCTGCAGCTTCCTCACTGCAGCCACCTCCTCTGGAGCTTGCAGAGCTTTGGGCCCTGCACAACAGAGACGAGCTCTGGGCACACAAATCCCATCTGCTGAGGCAGGAGGGACCCCGGCAGCGGGAGCTGCTTCCTCCTTGGAGCATCTGCTTCAAAGACAGAATGTAAGAGTCGAGGGCCCGTTCCTGGGCCTGGCGGGCAGCAGCCCGAGCTGGTCACTGCAGGGTGGGCGCCCCACAGCTTCTCACAAACGCTGCTACTTGGTCACAGCTCTCTGGGTGAGCTTTGGTCTCTGAGAACAGACTGAGACACGTCTCCCGCATTTGTACCGTGAGCCCGGGACGTGGCTGACCTCGCCGAGAGCTACCGGCTGCAGAGCACTTGGCAGAAGCGGCGGTACAGCGCTGTGCTGCCTTACTGCAGGACTCTTTTAATATAGTAGTTTTATTAATGTTTGTTTGTCCCAAACCCCTACAGGCAACTCGTCTGGCTGCTGGGTAATGCTGAGTGCCTCCTCCCACATGGCAGCTTGGCCCCAGAGGGGAGCAGGGACTGGAGGGCAGTGAGAGGGCAGCGGGGGAGGCAGGGCTGGGGGGCCTCGCTGGCATCTCCTGTGGCCCCCGGGGCCGCAGCCGGTGCCCTGTCGATGCCTTCTGTGAGCAACTACGTGTCGATATCGCCAGTTTCCAAACTTGAGAGTGGGGAGGGCTGGTGGTAACATGGTGCTGGCTTTGCCTCTGTCTTCCTCTGTTAAGTAGCACTTAAATAAGCTATGGCATTGGTAAGGTATTTATTCTAGGGGATCTGCTGTCCCTCCCCAAGGGGGCAGCCGTGAGGATGGCCGGTGGGTCTCATGGTCACCTCCCTCCCACGCTACTCAAGTCGTGGCACTTTAGGTTCTCTTGGTATGTTCTCTGTGAATAGGTGTAGGCACCCATGGGTGGCTGCAGGTATTCACCAACAAGTGACCAGGGGAACACAGCCCTCCTTTGCCTGAAGTGACAGTTGAATAAGCTTCCTTCCACCTGGGCTGACTTGCCAGGGGTTCGGTGATCAGCTCTTTTGGGGACCCCTCTGACAGTGGAGCTTCCTCACTTGAAGTGATTACCAACTCGGTGGTGTTTATTCTGTATCTGTCCCTGAAGCTTTTCTCCCTCCAGCTGCTACCCAAACGTAGGAGTCTAAAATTAAGCTCCTAACCTTGACCTGGCATAGATGGCTGGGGCCGGCAGTGGCCCCAGGAGCTACAGTTGCTCCTGGGATCTGGGCTTTGGGCTGCATCTGGAAAGGAGCCACATCCCAGGCAGGGGCTGGGGGAGGTGTTTTGGGACTCCCCTAGGAGCAGTAGGGGCAGTTGTCTGTGCCACTCACAGCCTTGGGTGTGACAGACTTAACGGAGGCAGCAGATACTGTCTTGAGATATGCACTGATGGCTCTAACAGCTCCTGTGGCCCTTGGCAGGAGGGTTTGTACCCTTGGTTTGCTGTGCCCTAGCAGGTGCCCATGGCTTTATACAAAACCCCTGTACTCAGGTTTTCTGTCATCGTAGGACATCCAGAAACAAGGGAGTCCTTCGCGTGTGTGTGCACACAGGATCCACATCCAGCTCTCTGTCCAGTCACACAGCAAAAGAACAGCCTCTATCTGCCTCCCTCCTCCCCCAAGATTGTGAAATCTGTTCTCCCTTGGCTCGGTGTAGTAGTGAGCAAGGCACTGAGGGTTTATGTTTGTACCGAGTTTTGCTCTTCACTATGGCATTGAATAAATATTCTGCTAAAGCATCTCTGCAACGCAAGTTTGTTTTTCTCAGTGCTGTTCTTATACTGAAGCAGAACTGAAGCCAGAAGTGTCATACAGCTGCACCTGCATCCTCAGGGTGTTCCAGAGGTAGCTGACCAACTTGGATTACCTGCCCTGGGCTGTGGAGTACAGGCAGCAAAGCTGTAAAACAACAGGCGGAGAGGAGAGAGGCAGAGAATTGCCCAAATCTTTGCCCTCAGGGAGGAGGATGAGACAGCCCTGCAGAAGGGGGGGCCGCAGTTCATGGCAGCCTTGGGAAAGCTCTTATCTGCCAAGGCCGAGCGCTGCAGGCTCCAGGACAGACCAGGGGCTGGAGCATCCTGCCTTCTCCCTATCCCTCCTTGGTTTCTAATTTTTCCAAGCAGTAATAGGCGCTGAGCAGGTAAGGGGGGGAGCAAGCACTGAGACTGGCCCTGTGCTGTGGCAGCGTCCTGAGCTGCAGCACCAATGTCCCCTTAGAGCCTTTTGCCATCTTCGTTGGTGCATCGTGCAGCAGTTGCACCTGCATGATGTGGGTCTGGCTGCTCCCGGGAGGGGACAGGCCCCATTGGGTTCCCCCTCTTATTTGTCTCTTCTGCAGCCGTGCTGCTGTTCCCTGGCCCCTCACTGGTGTGACAGCCCTGGACGGTGGGCCTCTTGCACGGACGGTGGGAGCAGCGCAGGCACTTGGCTCCCAACAACCGCTGTGAAAAAACAGCCTGGCTGAGCCATGCCTCATTATCCAGCACCCAGGAACGTGAGTGTAACGTGTTGCATTTGCCTTTCCAGTAGTGCAGCTCCCCTCTGCTGCTGGGAAAGCGGGCCCAGCAGCGCTGCGCCTGCTCCCACCAGCCCTGTGGCTTCCCCAGTCTGTGTGAAGCTCCAGCAGCCAGGATGGTGGGTCACCCGCCCCCCTCCAGGAGCTCCTTCCCTGCCTGCTCAGGTACCCCTTGGTTGGAAGGGGCAGCGCTGGTGCTGGGCAAACCCCCCCTGCAGCTGCAGCGTTCCTGCAGGGATGTAGCAGCACCACAGAACTAAACCCCCACCCCGAGGTGACTGTGCCTCTCTTCCACCCATGCAGCACTGCAGCCTCGGCCTCCCATGGATTATACAACCACGATGCTCTTCCAGCTGCTTTTATTAGTGGTTTTACCCATACTACATCCTCAAGGGGAAAAAAAAACACAACAGTTTGCTTCACAGTGCCAGGCTGAGATGGGTGTTCTCCAATAGCTGCGGTCAAAAGAGGAAAAGAAGAAAAAAGAACACAAAGAAATCCAGAGGTGGTATATGCCAAGTGTCCATGCGGCAGCCGGGCCGGCACAGCTGTGCCCAGGAAGCGTAGCACTGCCTGCAGCACACGGGCTGCTGCAAGGGCCACGTGCTATGCTTGCCACTGCATGCTCCAGAGCTGCTAAAAAATGAAAAAGGACCAGACACTGTTGTCAGCACCAGATCTGCCTCTCCTCAGCCACACGGCGAGGGAAGGGAAACACCACCGCTAGGAAAAGCTTCTGGGGCAAGTGCTCGCCTGCCACGCCGCACCCCTCTCTGACAGCAGCACAGCCCCCGTATCCCCTC
Organism: Vanellus vanellus; assembly: GCF_965231255.1. Lineage (NCBI taxonomy): Eukaryota > Metazoa > Chordata > Aves > Charadriiformes > Charadriidae > Vanellus > Vanellus vanellus. The sequence goes on from NC_138923.1 coordinate 675,672, forward strand.
CGCAGGCTGGAACGCATCAGCCTGATCTCAGCATGGACTCTCCCACCCACCTTCCAGGCACCTGCTGGGCCAAGAGGACCAGCACCCGCCCCCTCCAAAACAGCCCCGGCCCCCCTCAGCTGAGCCACTGTCTCTGCAGGGACCCCCCGGCACCCTTTGGCCAAGAGCCACCCGGCCCTGCTGCAGGCAGTGGGTGTCCAGCACCCCATGAGCAAAGACATCCACATCAACTCAGACCAAGCTTTGCCTCCCCACCTTCCTCCCCCCCCGCCCTCCCAACTAAATTCCCAACAGCTCAATGAGCAGAGCTGGTTTTCCTCCCCCTTTCCAGGCACTGCAGGTGGGAGCAGGGCTCAGGCTTCGCTAGGCTTTTTGTTTCCTCCTAAGGCACCCGGGTGAGAGCGGCACCACGCAGGGCTTGATCCACCCCTCGGGCCAGGCTGGGAGGGGGCTTGCACAAAGGAAGGGTCCTGCTGCCCCTCTCCCACCCCCGAGAAGAGCTGAGGACCCCCGGCCGGGGGCTGTGCCAAGGCAGGGCGCAGGCAGCTACCCAGCCCCACGCCACTCCAGGTGGACACATACCCGCTGCCCTGTCTGCCCTCGCCTTTGCACAGCGTGGCAGCCATGCCAGGAGCTTTCCCAGCCCACCCTGCCTGACCCGTGCCCCCCACTGCTGCACTGAATGCAGCCACGCTGGCACAGGCTCCTGTCCCCCTCCGCCTGCTGAAACAGCAGCATCTGCCTCCAGCCACAGCCCCTGCACGTAACAGGTATGCCAAGATCCACACAGAGACGTTATCGGGGGGCTCAAAGGTTGTCCCAGCGCCCATCCACAGGCAGGGAGAGCCCCCCGGCCAGCGCAGCACCCTTGGGTGCAGGAGGTTCAGCATGGCTCAGGGTCCGGCTCAGCTACTTGCCAGCCTGGAGAAGGACATCAGGCACCGGTTGAGCTCACCAGGCAGCAGCGGGGATACCCCAAACCACCCCAGGAGCAGTCAGGGCACTGCCACGGGGCAGGCAGCAGGGGGACAGCCAGCGCTGGCTGGGTGACAACTCACCTCCACTGACAGCATCCCTGACCCCACTGGGGCGGCTGTGTGGCTGTGCCAGAGCAGAGGTGGAAGGAGAACACAAGCAAGGAGGGCTCTGCACCCATCGGGCTGGGCACCAGGCAGGGAGCTGCCGGCAGAGAGGGGCTTTGGGTCCTCCTCCACCACTCCCCACCGAGGGTGGTCCATGGCGGCCATGAGCAAGGAGAGACCACCCTCCAGCCTTGCTGCCCACCCTCCCGGCAGGGTCCTGGTCTGTTATAGCAAGGTGGGCTCAGCACCGGCTCCTGTGACCAACAAAACCTCTCCTGGGACAGTTTTGGACACTGACCCCAGGTGAGGGGAGCACAGAGAAGGCAGCACAGCCTCAGCAGTCCAGCCTGGCCGACTGCCTGCCCAGAGCTACTCATGGCCACAACTAAACAACTCCAGAGGGACCAGCCAGCCACAACGCAGGGACAGGGCAGCAGTTTCTTCTCCACGAATACAGAGACCTTCTCACAGCTGCTGAACACTCGCCGCCCAGAAGGAAGCACTGCCAGGAACCCAGGGACAAAAAGAGGACAGCAAGCTTCACTTGTGGACTTCTCCAGCGACCCCAGGTCCTACCCAGGTGGCTGCAGGCTCAATAAAGGGCCAAACAGAGAGATTGCTCCACTGTGCGATGCCCAGGCTCCGGCAGGCACGCTGGGCTACCCAGAGCCGAGGGAAGGATGGGAGAAAGCTGCTGCTGGTGGGTACGGCAGGCCCTCAGGGAGGGCAGGGGCTGGCCAGCAGCTGCCCACCGTGCCAGCGGACGAGAGACATGCCACATCAGTCAGTGCCGCAGCCACAGAGGTGAGAGCGCCTGTGCAGACGGACGGCGGCAGCACAGGCGCAGACGGCAGCAGAGCTGCAGCGTACGTGCTCGGCAGCTGGAGGGGGCCCTGGGAAGGCTGGTGTGCCCGTGCTGCTGCAGCGGCCCCGTGACGGGGCTGAAAGCCAGGTCAGGAGCACCTGTGTGTGAGTAAGGACAGCTTCCAGCACTGCCACCATCCCACCCAGTGCTGCTCAAGTGCAGGCAGGCAGAAAATGGCAGGGTCTGGCTAAAAACCCGCCTGAGGCTCCTAGGGTTCATGGGGCTGAAGTCCTGCACTGAGCCCTGCGTCACCACGTTCTCCCGGGACAGGACAGGCAGTCTCCAGGGAAAATTCACTCCTCTTTCACAGCTGGCATCCCTGGTGCTGCCCCACGTTCTCTCCCTGGCAGCGGGCACTGCCTGCCCCGTCCCGCGCTCCCAGCACTCTGCTCAGAGCACAAACCACCCACCAGACACACAGACGTGAGGTACTGCTCCCCCACCCGCCGCACAGCTCGGTTCAGCACTGCTCTCTACAGACACTGATGGCATCAGAACAGCGACAAAACAGTTCGCGCTTCTTGCCCGGCTCGCACCGAGTCTGCCACGCATCCTTCCCGTCCACCGAGGCACAGACCAGCCGGCAGCACAGAGCAACAGTACCGTTGCAGCACGCAAAACTTCCAGGAACACAGAGATCTCTGAAGAAAATCCTAGATGGCTGAGCCAAACATCCACGCGAGGTGGTGCTCGGGCAGGCCAAACCCTTGTTTTACTACAGAGCACTAAACTGGTAAAGCAAGAGCTGCACTGGTTTCCACTGGGAGCCCAGAGAGCAGCAGTTCAGACACTCAAGTCCCTGCAGGAGATCTTGTACCCTGCAGACTGTGAATGTCCACCCAAACCTCTTCTCATGGAAGGTCTCTCTGACACCAGGGAAGAGGGTTCCCACCAGACACCTCGTTTCCACTCAGAGCGAAGGTCCCTTTTTGGGAAGGGCTTTTCCCCTTCTGCTTTTTGCCCCCTCCTCGCTCCGAGACCTGCCTGAAGTGCAGCGCAGGAGGGGGATACCCCACTCGGGGCTGGCTCTGCGTTCACTGCTCCCAGAGGTGAGGAGGGTTAGAGGCCCGTGAGATCAACGATGGCTTTAATAAAGATGGCGTCATCACGCACGTAGGAGTTCTTGGCTTCCATCACGGAGACGGGACAGAACAGTGGACAGCCGCTGGCAATGTTCATTTCCGTGATGGGTCGCTGGAAAGAGGAGGAGGTCACGTCGGGTCGGAAGGCATCGATGATGTGCTCCCGGTTGTTCTGATCCAGGAGCATCAGGGTTACCTGTGGGGAAACATGAAAATATACAATAGCGGCTGAAATCAAAGGCACGTGGAAACCCAGCCCGGTGCCCTGCTCCCTTGAAATCTGTGAAACCAGTGCAACCACAGCCACATCGTGTGCCTACAAATCTGAGAAATGCCTGTAAGTAGGGTCACCGAGATGACGTTCTCTGCTGACATTTTGTAGAAACCTTCCCACATCCTGCCCTGTCACTGGAAACTTCCGTGGGGCAGCACGGGACTGTCAGTCTGACTCTGAAAACCTACAACTGGCCGGCGTGGCGTTCGCTCCCAACACCAGTACCCCAGGCAGGTATTTCATTAAGTCACAGAGATGCTGTCCCCCTGCGAAAAAAGGTGTCCCCTCTCTCTGCATCAGTACTTTGTCCGCTCAGCCTTGAAGGTTTTTTGCAAACCTGCCACGTCTGGGAACGGCAATCTGAGCTTCCGACGCCGAGTCAGCATCAGCTGCACCCCAAATACTGAGGCCACAACAACCTTCCCTCACCCTGAATTCACGCAGAGGCTCCGCTCGCTTTCCAAACGCGCTGCTGCTCTCCTGCCGCAGCCTCTGCCGTCTCGTGCCCCTGCCCTGTAGCACACTCGGTGCTCTCAGCGCGACTGGGGAATCCCCAGGACGGCGACATATCAAAGTCCTTCCTTCTTCTTCTGCTTGCTAAGTAGGCCAGACCAACAATGCCTAGAAGCTCAAGTAGCTGCAAAACCAGAGAGGCACATTGCTGGGCACAGCAGGCTTCGTCCCAAACCTACCTTCTGGTTGAAGGGCCACCGCAGAAGCGCGTCGTTGGGTCCTTTCATCACCACAAAGAACAAAGACAGATGGGTCCCGCGCCCAGTGCCGTCCCCATTCAGGTAAACGCGCAGACACATCTTGTAGCCGTACTTGCTCGTGTAGAAAGCTATCAAAGAGATGCAGAACAGACACAGTGAGTGCCAACCCCAGCAAAGCCTGGCAGCGGCAGGTTGCTTCGAACTCTTGAGAAATCTAAAGTTTGGATCCTGGAAGAAACCAGATCTGGGTCTTAAAACACCTGCACCACGGAGATGCTCTGGAAAGCCACCAGGAACAAATAACAGACCACCTTGGACCGGCCTGGAGACAGGCAGTCACAAGCCCCTGGTCTAGCTGAGACGCAGAGCGCTGCGGCACAGAGCAGGGCACCAGCCGGCCCCCGGGGCTCTCCCCACCCGCCATCGCAGGTACGAGCGCCCCGGGCACAGCCTGAAGCTGGAGCCCAGGATCCGGGCGCTTCCCCCCGCGGACCTGCCCGCTGCGCTGCACACGACTGCTGAAGGAGCTGCAGTTCACGGCAATAACACTGACAAGCGGGAAGAAAATGATGCCCCCCCCCAAAAAAAAAAAAAACCAACCCCAACCTGTCCGGGGGTAGACCCTTCCCAGTACTTGCTGCACCCTCTCCGCAAGCTGGTGGCCTCGGATGAGGGCAGAGGCTCAAGCGAGCGAGCGTCACTCTGCCGTTAGGATCCCAGCCCCTCCACACGGCACGGGCACGGGCTCTGGGATCTCAGGCCCTCTCCTTCTCCAGCAATTCTGGGAATGCCCGTGTTGTGATACCAGACCCGTGCAGGGCCACAGAAACACGTCTCGGAAGGGGACCTGTCGCAAACCGCCCTCTCACAGCGGCACAGTTACGTGCCTCAGGTCTGGCGAGGCCTCAGGGCACGGGGCAGGAGGTCAGAGCCGGCGTTTTACTGCGGGACTCAGTGCGCTTTTATGAACGGGCAGCCAAGCTGCCGTGCACTCCCACAGGGCAAGGAGCAAGAAGAGATCAGAGCCTTGTCTCCCGTTTCCCTCCTGGCACTCCCCAGCTTGTTTGCTCTACTCCTTCTTCTCCACCCAAAGGCTATCGGGGGCAGATGCCGCCCTCTGCTAGCCCAAGCAGCACATCCTCACCGCCCATCTGCGGCTTCTCAGCGCTCCTGTGACCCCGTGAATGTAAAACCAAGTGGGGAACTGCAGGAAGGACGGCCCCAGAGCGGTGGGAGTACCCAGCAAAAGGCACCAGGCAGGCAGAGTGCTAAACGCCCTGTGCACCGCGCCGCCAGCTCAGAGCGGAGAACTGGGCATCCCGCTTCCCACCGGCCCGAGCAAAGGCAAAGCGCGTCGGAAGGGAAGCAAGAGCCCAGCGAGCCGCCCCCGGCATCTGACGGCCAGCAGCGGGCGGCTTTCCAGGGACAGCTTCGCTTCGGACTGTCCTGGGTCACAGCCCTAAAGAACCTTTCTTGTGCGGATTTGCCTTTTTGAACTCCGATTACGCCCTTTCCAAAATTCTGTGGCAGTCGTCGTCTTCCCACAACGCAAGTCAGTGGTAACTCTGCTTCCGTCTCTTTAACACCGATTTCATTTGGTATTTCCTCACCTTTATGTTTAAATGCAAACCAAACAATTATACTGATTTCCCTTTTTGAATTTTCATCCCATTCACAACCCAGACCTCTCTCCTCTCAGCTCTCTCCTTCCCAGACTGAACAGCACTGGTCTATTTGCTTCACTTTCCAAGATAAAAAAAAAAAAAACCTGCCTCCACAGGAAACATTTGTTTCTCAGCTAAAGCAGCACCAGGAATGAGTCTCTCATCCAAATGACACACCTGAGTACTGTAGGAAACAAGGCCTTGTACTTTGCACTTGTAAGATTAAAAAAAAAAAAAAAAAAAAAAAAGTCCTGCCTTTTCCAGAAGCAGTCCCGGCATTAGGCAGGAGCAGCCCTCACCTTCCAGTCCTTCCAGCCACGCACAAGGTGCTCACGAGCAGATTGCAGAGACCAACCGGCAAGACAAAACACAGTCTGCTGGCCCGCAAAGTAGTTTTTCCTTTGATGAAACAGTTCGCAAAAGCCCTGAGCCCTGCCGCCGCTGCCCTGCCGCCGCTGCCAGGCAGGCGATGGAGAGGAGCCAGCACGCAGCATGGAGGAGGAGACACCAGCAACCATGAGCTGCCCCTTCCAGGAGGAGCACAGCTGATCAAATGTTAAGGCGTACGAAGCCTCTCGCATTTGGAGAGGTTTCACCCCTTTCCCTCCCTTGGGCTGACTCATCCCTCCACCAGCTGCCTCGATTCTCCAACCTAGAAAAACAAATCTCACACCACCCCCCCCCTCAACCCCACCAAGGACCCCCGGGCGGCATCAGCCCACGGAGGGGCTGGAGGAGCCCCCGAGCTGGGGCACAGCGAGCCGGGACGCCCGTGGCCAGAGGATGAGAGTCAGCTCTGTCCAGAACCTCCCTCCAAAGCGCAGTCCCTGGAGACATTCGGGTCAAGCAGCTCTCGAGCAGGGTGCGGGAGACGCACAGGACGCGAGATTTAAGCTCCTCTCTAAGCTAAACAAAATAGATTTGAAGCAGATTTGTCGGCTTTGGGAAAAGGAAGGAAGCGCTGCCCTTCCCGAAGGGGACGGAGAGCGGGGGTTTTCCACGGCTGCTGCTCACTTTTAAAAGGAAATGCTAATTGCACGCACACAGTTTCAGTAGCAGCTTAGTTTCCCTCAAGGTGGGGAATCCTTTTTTATTTTTTTTTCCCCCCCTTTCAGTTTTTCAAGAGAAAAAAAGGACAGCTTTCATCCAGAAAACAGATTTGAAAGTAGTTTTAAAAATTCAACTGTGGCCCAGCCACAGTCTGCTTTTTCCCCAGCACCAGGAAGCAGGCGGGAGGTACCTGCTCTGGGCACGCAGCTTTGGGCGCTGTGCAAAAAGCTCTCCAGCACGCTCCGACCCAAGCGAATCCTGCTCAGGCAAACCCAAACTCCTCTCCCTCAACCATTTCGTTGCGAGGTGAGCGTCTCACCGAGCAACGAAATCCTGCGGAGGGGTGGTTTCATCTTACAGCGGCAAGCCTGGGAAGTGCTTTCGTAAGCAAACAAGCCAAATCTTAACCTACTGCTCGCTGTCCGACACCGGCTCTTTTAAGAACAGGAAGAACAGTGCTGGGCCGGGGCAGTTCTGCGAGGAGAGCCCCTTCCTCTAACAGACATTCAAGCACTTCCCTAGGAATGGTTTGGGCTTTATTTAGAAATTTCCTCTTGCGCCATCAGAGTTTAAGGCACCAAAATGTATTTCTGCAGTTCCAATATATATTTCTTCCCTTCCTTAACTATTTTATTGCTGGTTTTATGGTCTCAGAGTACTTTAATTCTAACTAAAGGATTATGCAGGGCTGTTCCAGAGCTAAGGGGGTTACATTCTCCTTTATGAGAAATTAAAAAGGTCTTCTGCAATCAAAACAGCACCTCTTTCAGCAGCAGTTTCATTCAGCCCAATGCTAAAGAAAAAACAAATAATAAAAAAGTGTTTCAGCCTCCACGAGGAAAGGGGGAGAGAACAGAAATACACCTGACAGACCAGCATCTCCCCTGCTAAGGGCACCACTACAAACCCCACACCCAGCCGAGACGCAAAAGGCTTTTGCTATTTTGCAAATTTGTGGGCAATAACCTGGAGAGAAGATCGCAGGAGAGCGGCCTGTTATCGCCTCCTGACGCTTCCTGGCAAATTCTGTTATCTTCCAGATGAAAACACCATCGTAGGTGGAAGCTTCCATGTTGCGGATCTTTTCCTCCATCTCAGCCATGGCCAGATCTTTGAGCCCAATGCTCCTTTCCAGCTGCCGGACCTGCTCAGTGGGACACACGGTGCAGTCTGGTTAGAAACACGTACTGCTGTGACACCAGCAGAGACACCAGCAGAGACACCAGCAGAGACACCAGCAGAGACACCAGCAGAGACACCAGCAGAGACACCAGCAGAGACACCAGCAGAGACACCAGCAGAGACACCAGCAGAGACACCAGCAGAGACACCAGCAGAGACACCAGCAGAGACACCAGCAGAGACACCAGCAGAGACACCAGCAGAGACACCAGCAGAGACACCAGCAGAGACACCAGCAGAGACACCAGCATCCCCTTCAGGATGACTCTTTAGTGAGAGACATTCTCCAGAACTGACAGGGGTCACAGGAGGGAGAAATTTAACATCGTAAACCAATTCACTGAAGGTTCCTTTTGAACCCTGTCATTATACATCGATACAATTCGGTGCTCGAGCACTTTCCCACAGCGAATGGAAAAATCCTCCCAACGAGCAGCTCTGTTATGTTGGCAGCACAAGAAGTGAGGATGGGGGGCGAAAAAAACAACTCAGCATTGTGACAGAACTAAATTGAGAAAGAGAAGAACCTACACCCAGCCAACAAGGTCTCCAGAGGGTTAATCACTGCTAGCTAACCTCGGGTCACACCAGTTTTGGCAGCTCCCTTGCTGAGAGCGCACAGGTACGCTGCAAACTGCGCGACTCCCAGCTGCAGTGCTCAGCAGGGACCGCGCTGGAGCGTACTGGGGGGGGGACACAGCTTCTTCACAGCGCCAGACGGTGCTTGGCACAATGCTGTAGCACAGCATCAGTGATTACACTCCTTTTGAAAGATCTAGAGGATGGGCAGCCCCACGGATTCGGAGAGATGCAGGGAGATGCTGAGTGCTCGGTCTCTCATTGGAACCAAGGAACAGCACCGCGGTGTCTGCATAACTTGATTGCTAACAGAGATCTCAACGCTTTACGCATGTCAGTTTAATTCCCATCTTTCCCCAGGAAGCTTGTGAGGGTTGGGCACGGGCAGAAATGACATTGTAGATCTGTGGAGTTTCAGGGCTAGGCGGTGAAGCTTTGCTAGCTAACAACATGGAAAGGAAATCGGAAAAAAGTCTCCGCTCAGAGTGCTGGAAAGCCCGAGCCAGTGGTTACACACCTTGTTACTCAGTGTTTCAATTTTCTCCTGGTCTAGTCGATGCTGCCGACTGTAGGCTTCGGCTGTTAGAGACACTCTTTCCACCTCACGATTGAGCACGCAAACAATGTTCTCAAAGGTCACTGTTTTCCTCTCAAGAGCCTCACATCTTCCCAAGAGCTCCAGGGACCTGGAGAGCTCCGACTCCGAGCACAGAGAGTTTGCTGCCAGTCCCGGTGAGTTGTTTTGTGATGAGGAAAGGGTAGGAAGGGGCTTCAGGTCTCCAGACCCAGCCTTGAGGCTGAGCACAAAACTCAGTAGCATGTAGAGATGCTCCGCCAAACACTTGCTTTCATGTTCTGATAGCTTTTCATTTTCCACCTACATGAAGAGAAATACATCCCCCTTTCAGCAAGCTCAATCTACGCTGTCACCATCCACAGAACAAATTCCTCCTCTTGAAGTCACAAAGTTAGCTTTAAATTACAAAGGAGAAAAACCAAAGAAAGATAGTTAAAAAAAATGGTTTGGGGATGGGTGGGGGGGTGGTGGTGGTGTTTGTTTCAGAAATGCTGCAAATCACATACAATGGCAGATGCTTAACGTTTCCCCAGCTGTACGCTGTTCTACTCTGTCTTCAGCGCCAAAGGACAAAGCCTCACGTAATCCCCCCAAGGAAGGATGTATACGAACATCACCAGTAGGAGCTGGGAAAACTAAACCACATGGAGAAACACGGCCCGGCTCAAGCTCTAGCAGGAGCTGTGCTTACAGCTGAAAGCAGCAGAACCACCAGAGCCTCAGGGTGTTCCTCAAGGAAGAGAAAGTTTCCTTCCACATTAAGCTCGTTCCCTGGATGCCCAAACTCTGGACAGCAGACGACGCTAAGCTCCATTTGCAAAGGGTTTGAAACACCACTTTGTCCAAATATCTGAACGCAAACATCTGTAACAGGTTGGGCGACAGCAGTTTGCAGGTTAACTCCAACACTGGAACTGAAAACAAGTCCCAAGATAAACATCAAGAAACAAGCCCTTACCACCTCAGCACATCCGACAACCTCAAATCTGCAAGGCACTTTAGATCTGCCACAAGTCTTCACATGGTCCCGAAACTAGAAAGGAAGGCAGGCAATGTTAGATCTTATGTGTTCCCAGTAGCTCCCTTTCCATCTCGCTGACGTCTATTAAACTGAAGACGATGTCAAGAACGCCCAAGCCATGGCTCATCACCAGCTGCCAAAGCGCGTGGTTAAACCTGGGCACTGCCTACCATCAGGCGTGACTTTCACTTTAATATAAATAATAGCACTGACACCTTGAGAAGGAAGTTTTGTTTCTCTTTCTCTTGATGGCTAGGAGGTCTCTCTTCTCACCTGCATATGCAAGAAAGAAAAAGCAACCAGCCCAGGTACGTGCTACGGATGCCGAGCAGCAAGCTTCTCTGAGGGCGGAGGAAGGGGAGGCATGAGGATCGACCCCACGAAACAGCGAGCCATTTAATTTTGTGCATTTCGTGTAACCCTGGTCGGGACGTACCACAGCTCAGTATTTTGACTTCCAGCTAAACATTACAAATCTGAAAACAAAAAGCTTCCCGGTGGTCCTGCCCGAGTATTTAAGCGGTTCCGGCAGGTCCGCCTGTGCAAGGGAGGATGCTCTGCTGGGTGCAGCATCCCCTCGCCGCGGTGCCGAATGATGCCGCACCTCAGCCACCTCTCGTCTGGCAGCTGCCATGAAGAACCAAGGCCAACGATCACACAGTATCACAGTATGCTAGGGATTGGAAGGGACCTCAAAAGATCATCTAGTCCAATCCCCCTGTCGGAGCAGGAACACCTAGATGAGGTTGCACAGGAAGGCGTCCAGGTGAGTTTTGAATGTCTCCAGAGAAGGAGACTCCACAACCTCCCTGGGCAGCCTGTTCCAGTGCTCTGTCACCCTCACTGAGAAGAAGTTTCTTCTCAAATTTAAGTGGAACCTCTTGTGTTCCAGCTTGAATCCATTACCCCTTGTCCTATCATTGGTTGCTACTGAGAAGAGCCTGGCTCCATCCTCATGACATTCCCCCTTTATATATTTATAAACGCTAATAAGATCACCCCTCAGTCTCCTCTTCTCCAAACTCAAGAGACCCAGCTCCCTCAGTCTTTCCTCATAAGGGAGATGCTCCACTCCCTTAATCATCTTAGTTGCCCTACGCTGGACTCTCTCCAGCAGCTCTCTGTCCTTCTTGAACTGAGGGGCCCAGAACTGGACACAATATTCCAGATGCGGTCTCACCAGGGCAGAGTAGAGGGGAAGGAGGACCTCTCTCGATCTGCTAACCACCCCCCTTCTAATACAGCCCAGGATGCCATTGGCCTTCTTGGCCACAAGGGCACAGCGCTGGCTCATGGTCATCCTGCTGTCCACCAGGACCCCCAGGTCCCTTTCCTCTACACTGCTCTCTAACAGGTAGCTCCCCATCCTATACTGGAACTGAACGATGGATATTTCTAAAGAGAAGTGCCACTAACCGCCCAGCCGCCGAGATGACTCGTTTGGGTTCCCACACAGTGCATGATTAATGCTAAGAAGCACTGGCACAGTATCATCTTGTTTTTGATACACCTCGCATCATCAGATATCAGTGGTCTGTTCTCAACAACCATATTCCACATTTAACACCTACATCTGCTACGACAGATGTCGATTAAAACTGTTTTTAAACCACTTTTTAAAATGCTCCTAGATCCATCTGGCTTGCTTAATGAGTCAGGTTACGCAGTTACAACGGCTGCAACTGATCAAGAAAAGTTTGGGGAGAGATAAAAAAGGGGGTTAACATTTAAACAAAGGATAGAGCACCTATGGGAATCCTACAAGCCTGTTCTCTGCTGGGCTCCAGCTTCAGCCTGCAGACAAGCAGATCTGTATCCCGAGATCCCAGCACGACGTCCTTCATCACCCTGCCCATTCTGAAGAGCCCTTTGCTCATCTTTTTGATACTTCTGCCCCCCCTCTCCTGCTACAAGGGCCTTTTGCAACAGGGCTACTAAAAATATTTGCCCGTAGCAGGCAAGACAGTTTCAGAGGAACGTGCTTTTTGAAGATGTTTCCCAAAACTTTGGCGTTTAGACTTCCGAGCCTTTCCCCAGCAGCATGGAGGCCCTATAGACATGGATTCCATTACACAGTTAATTAGAAATAAATTAATTTAGCTGGAGATGGGTTCCCTTTCCATAACTGCAGCAGTGGTCGATACGGCATAGGACATAAGTACCCTTTAACCCACGGGCGTGCTTTTCCCCTGGAGGCTCTGCACCCAAACGCACTGCTAAAAAGGGAGGTGGTGTCGGCAGCGCCAACGCAAAACTACAAGTGCCAATGAGTCACCTTCAGTCGCACCCTACCAGTGTTTTGAGCCTTATGGAGAGGTCACGTCTGTACTAACAGCTGCCACTTAATTGTTTTCCCCACTCCACTTTCTAACAGTCTTTGGTTTTCCTCCCTGTTCCAAGAACGCCCATCGGGACCCCAACCGCCACTGCGGCACACGGTTCACCGACAGTCACCTTCTCCCTCGGAATCTTCTTCCCACAGCCTTCGCAAGTCAGCGGAAATTCAGGGCACACTTCGCCATGAGCCTGTAAAAGAATGGACAGGAGAATATTTGGTGCTCTAAATAAAAGCTCCAACGAGGTTATACGATGAGTACAATTCAACAGGGGTAGTTCTACACTTTATTACAGAAGAGCGCTGTATCTTCCAACCTATACTGAAATCTTGGTCATGCTGACTCATTTGTGTGATCCCCAGGCTACCAGAATTTTGGGTGCCTACGTAGCCTCAGCCTCAATTTAAAAGCTGCTATAATATTTTATTTTTTTTTTTAAAAAAAAGAGATTACTGCTTTGATGGAGAAGATAATTAAGCGGAAGCTCCATTTATGGCTCTGCCAGGAAAACACACGTTCAGGCAGGTTGAGTGAAGTAAGCCACTATCTCAGCAAGATAATTTGTGTAATTTTTCCACTGTAATGGTTATCAGTCAGCTGAAGTATGAACCCATAGCCTACTCATCACACGCTGGGCTGAGCCGTCCGATAGTATCTTCACATTTGAATCAGAAAACCATTTTTCAACCAGAAAGAAAAACATTTTAAAACTGTTTCGTTTCATCGCCCCGGCATAGCACCCACCCCTGCAGCAAGAGCACACACAGTTTGTTTGGCGGCCAGAGGAGCTGAACAAATGATCAGGGCGATGTGATACTCTGTCCTCAGCAGACACTAGGTCCAGTGATACTGGCTGAATTGGGAATGCAAGAACGTGCCTCTGCTTTCTGTGTCGTCTCCGCACTCCTTAAACCCTCTCTTTACACATCAACCAGTTGAAACCAGGCATTGGAAACGCCATGAATATGCAGTTCAAAATTCAGATGAAAAGATAAGTGCACTGAAGTATCGTGCCACGGCAGTAACAGGGGGAAAAAATGGAAGCATTTGTAAAGTAGTCATGTGAAAAGCAGATGCTTTGAGAACTTGGGTCACATTTATTCTTTATTAAAACAAATTACTATCTGAGGGGGGAAACACGCAAACTTAAATACTGTCACCACATCAGAAACTGGAAAGTGAAACCCATTAGTGGCTCAACTTTGACTTCTTAGTTACTCTCTCCTTTTTATACTTCAAATGAGTAATCAGACTCAAAGCCTCGCTGCACTGTCCCTGGAAAAGCGACCGGCCGGCCTCTGTGGTTCGACTGGGCGGCGCTGCCCGCAGAGGCGGCGGCGGAGGAGGCAGAGCACCTTCCTTCAACCCACTCGCTCAGAGGGGCTGAACCCTTTCTTCTACCCACCTTCTGCTCTCATGTTCTAGAAACACCAGATAGCATCTTCCCCGCGACCCACAAAACGCTGGCATAAGAACAGACGGTCTGGCTGAAGGAAGGAAACTTCACTGTAGAGACAGCTATTTAAAAAGGGAGTATTTAAAACTGACGTTCTCCCGTGCCAATGGGCTAGGCGTGAAACTACCGCCCCCTCTGCACTCCACACCTCCCAGCGTTTATCTTCCACCCCGACTCCACGCTACGCCACGCTATAACACCCAACACGCAGGCAGCCCTGCAAAGCGTGCCCAGCCTGCAGCAGGAGAAGGGAAACCAGCCCCGCGCAGCCAAGCTCAAAGTACAACTGCTCCGTACGTAAACTGAGAAACCCAGAAGCATTGGCTTTAACCAGCACAGCTCCAAACCTCTAGACAAAGAGTTTTGTGTAAACAGTTTCAGGCTCTTCTGGAATCCCCTGTTCCTTCCCCCTCTACACAGGTGTCTAAACAGAGATGGATGGAATTGCCGCTGGAAGAAATCCACCCCACCCAGAAGCCGAAGAGCCGGGGTTGGCATTCCAGCCTGATCTGCCACACTCCACTCCCCCAGGAATGGGGCAATCCTCCTGTTTACACCTTTCCCAAACCCACATCCCTGAGCTTCTGCAGCAGGGACGAGCATCTCTGACATTCGGGCATTTGCCAATTTCATTTTAGGCAACTTGGGAAAGCCATCACCGGGAAGAGGGCTAGGTCAGAGCAGAGCCACTCTCCCAGAGTGAGCCTGTCGTGGAAATCAAGTTAGACGGGGGTCGGAGAGAGGAGACGGCAATAGAAGAATTAAAGCGGGGTTGGAACACAATGTTCTGGCTCAGACCTTCAGGACTACTCTCCAGTTCCCTCAGCTTCTCACCCACCAGCCGTAAACCGAGGCACAGACCGGCCTGCAGCATCCCCGAGTAGGAAAACCAAACTGGGCAGAGATAACAGCCTGCACAGCTACACCTTGCTCTTCCCACTCAGTTAAAACCAAAACCGCCAATTAATCTGCACATCAATTTCATTCCTTAAAAATAAACAGCGAGACAAGCCAGCAGCAGCCTGGACATCACACGCCACCATCAGAACAGGCGATTCTTTGGGAGCCCACCTGGGAGACTAGAAAAATCAGACACCACCGCCGCCTTCGGAAGGACCAGGGCAGCCTACGAGCGCTCCTGGGTTACCGCTGCGGCCGCTCAGCCCTCCAGCGCCCGACGGGCTGCGAGGGAGGTGCTGAGCCCTCCGCCCCTCGCCTGCCGGCGGACAGAGCTGCCTACGCGCACGCCATAACTCTCCTACCTCAGTATCAGGAAAGTAGAAAAGCCATTCGCAGTATTTGCAGTTGAGGTTTCTCCCAGGGCACTGTCGGGATCATCCCCCTACACCCCTCGCGCACAACCAGCGGGAAGGGGCAGTTCCCTTCCCGGCCGCTCCGGCACAGCAAGGGCAGCACGTTTCAATGCGGCCCTGCGGAAAAGCGCGGGCACACGCAGGGAAAAAGCGGGATTTAATAACAGCGGCTGATCCCTGCAGGACACAACGATCGTTTCCTAAGGAAGGCCAGGATGAGCTGCTCTGCTACGCCTGCGTAAGACAAAAGGGAAAACTGCAGTTTAATCCGATTGCTGTTTCGCCTCTCATGGCTTTGCTAAACTTCCCTTGAGCTGCAGAAGAGGCCACTGCCGAACGCTGTTATCCCGTATCGTGGTGGCGGAGCAGGAGGTGTACCTGTTCCCCAGCTGCCCTGCTCAGAACCTGCCATATCAGCACAAGTCCGTTTTTACGGAGGTCTTGCAGCCGCGTTGGGAAATCCATCAGCGTGACACAACGCTCCTCCGCCGGCTACGAGGCAAGGCGGGCGGCTGAGGAAAGCAGCCTTTGATACAACTGCTGCGCGCTGCCTCCGCCGCAGCCCCGCAGGAAGGTTATCGCAGCGGGCAGGGTTGGCAGAGAGACGAGGCGCAGAAGAACGGGTTTGGTGCGAGCTGCCCACCGCAGCTCTTTTGCGAACACTCTTTGGAAATTAGTCCGTTAGTCCCCTCCGAGCACGGTAACATAAGCACAAAGCTGAAAGGCTTGGCAGCAGGAAGGGAGCAAGGAAAAGGAAGGAAAATGAGCAGGACGGCAGAGGAAAGCCAGCTGAAGTGGCACAGGGCGCAGCGGGGCACTGTCAGGGCTCCTTTGGCATCTCACCCCGGCTATAAGAAAGAGGGTGGGCCCACAGAATTGTAGAAAAAACACCGAAAATGGGTCTCCAGTGTAAAAAGAGACGCCTCCCTAGGTTTCGAGGGAAACTGAATCCCACGCAACCAAGAAGGATGAGTTGCTTTGTGCACCTTTGCCTGGTCCCCAGGGGCTCCAGAGCCTCCGAGACGGGAACGTGCCACACAACGCAGGTACTTTGGGATGTCCTGCTCCTCTGAAGTCAACCTGCCCTTCCGTGCTGCACCTCCTCCTCATCAGGGGGGTTCTAAAGCTGGTTTTAAGCCATGCCTGCATGAAGCTTTCCCCACAGAGGAGGGCTGGGCTACCACACACATGGTCCTCGTGCTGTTGCACGGAGCTCAGCAAGACAGGGTTGGAAAGCAGGAGCCCAGTCTGTAATTCACAGTGCCAACCGGGAACGCGAGCTTTCTGAGACCGTCACATCACCTGGTGCCAGACACAAACTGCTCCCTTTGCTGGGACATGCTGGTGACACAGATCCAAGCAAGTTCACTTGACACTTCCTTTTAGGTTTAATGCCAAAACCAAAGATTAAGTTCCCATCAGTAACTGTTTGTGGATTTAGTTGGGCACACGTATGGCAGTGATGGCACAGGAAACCAGCACCGCCTTTACTCTGCTGTCCAACGCCACCGCATCCATCTGAGTCGAGGCCAAAAATAGGCAGAAGAGATGTCAGGGGTTCCCGGGGGCCTCGCTCATGCCTCTTTTCAGAACCAGCAGGGCAACCTTGGCTTTCAGCTTTCTATGCTTTTGTTCATCGGCTTTTAAAGCTGATTAGACAGACATTTGATTTGGGATTTATCGGTAGAGGGACACCAAGGCAGCATTTCTTGCATTGATGACAGATGTGAAAGCAAGAGGAGGTTCTGAAGAAGGCTGAAGGTACAAGAAGCATCTGAAAGCAATAGCAGCTTTTCTGCCATTTCCGAAGGCTCTGCCTTTCCCTGGTTGCTTTGAACTACATGAGCCCAAGGCAGTGGGACACTCCAGGATGTTTCTTCCAAATCCCTCCATCATCCCAGAGAAAGGATTTTCCTAGGGAGACTCTAGTCTGAAACGGACCCCCAGAGCATTTTAGAGAAGCCTGAGTCTGAACCTGACCTGGCCCCACGGCTAGCTGAAGCCCGTGCACCGCCGTCCTTCGCCTCAGACGCGGCTAGCTGCATTGCAAAACAAGACGACTAAATCCGCTTGCCAAGGAAATAAAAAATTATGGCGTTGGGCTACACCGAGTCTCCATAAACAGCTGGCTGACATGTAAGGGAGGTTCAAAGCAATTGGGAACATCTGATCAGCGATAACTCCGCAGGTCTTCTAGGCTACAATTAATAGTTATAGTCATAGTCATGTGAAAAATGCCCAAGATGTGCTGTTCATAGCTAATGAGGTCACTGCTCGAGAACAACCTGTCACTGGGGAGCAAACAGCAATCACACCATCACACTACTGATGCCAGGCGCCAGCACGTTCTTAACATTGATCTGGATTCACCTCCAATAGTTATTTCTGAGAGCTGACCGCTGTGGTTAGCTGCGGTGTTGACGGCTGTGCTCTAAGCACACTGCCCGTGCCAACCAGGTCTCCTGGACAACACTCCTGGAGAGATATCCCTCCCTTCCAGCAGCACTTTCACCAGCGCATGAAGCTTCACCTTAAGCGCCCAGATCAAAAGGGACAGCCTCTCTGTGCTCTGCCTGACCTTCACATTAGAAAGGGCGATGTTGATACTGGTCAAGCTCTGCGAGCTGCAGATGGTGGGCAGGGGCACGGTCGACTCCTTTGCCTCGCAGGCAGCATGGAGGTACAGGCTGCGAACAGAAGGGCTCTTACAGCACGAGGCGGAGAACACCACTGGCACCCAGAAAAGGGGAGATGAAATCAAAATCACAACTGGGATGGGTGTCTTTCACGTGCTGGAGAAGCTGAGCCTGCGGTGAGCTGCTTGATTTCAAGACCTGATCTCTCGAAGTTGTCAGACCATTGGAAGTGGTTCTGTTCCCCAAGGGCGCGTGATCATGGCTTTGGCTCCTGATGGATACCTGGAGCCTAAGGAACATCTCCCTGGGTGTGAAGTGCTGCCACACAACCTCCAGAGCCGCGTTCACGCTGAGGGGTTTCACCGTGGCTTAAAAGGGACACACAGCACTCACTTCAGCTTCAAAGCTCGTGACTTACAGCCTTTCATTTTCCAAGGGGCAGATGCCAAAACTGTTAATTAGGTGGGCCACCACAAGAAGGCTGAGCTGTTTTTAGAAGCTAAGAGCAGACCCTCTACAGCCGGGGCTTTCCAACTCCCTCCCACGCGCGCTCTCCGGCACTCCCCGTGGCTTACCTCCCACCACGGGCTTGGACGGGAAACTGCCTCGTGTCTGGGCAGCCAGCTACATAAACTCTACTTCAGGGACTGTAAGGGAGGCCAGGTTTTGTTTGGGGACCTCAGCTACGGCTCTGGAAAGTAAAGGTGTGTCAGAAGCCTTTTACCAAAGCAAGAGGTCCTTTTTGGTCATCTGCATGTGGAAGTCAGGGATCCTCCCACAAGAAAGTGATCTGGTCCTGGGGCAAACTGCTGATCAGACTGGAGCTGGCTGCAAACCGCACTTCAACACCACAGCGTGACTCGGAGCCAAAACCTTCAGAAAAAGACAATAAACGCTCTACCTGATTTTAAAAGGAAGACTGGTTGCCCTGCTACAGCATCATCGAGCGTGCTTGCCACAGCGCTTAAAATGCCGTAATGCCATGCAGACAACACCGCTATAAAACACTCAGAAGTACCCTTTGGAGGCAACAGGAGCCAGGTGAAGTGGGTTCAAAGACCAGCAGCTCTGTTCTAAGCAATGTGCAAAAGCCTGAAGCTGAAGCTTTCAGCCTAAGCTGAAAATCACCACCAAAAAACTCTCAGGGCATTCCTGGAGCGCAGATGGAAAGGGGGTGGGCATGAAATGGTGAAGCATCACGAAGCAGACCGTTCCCCCGGCTCAGGGCACCCAGCAGCATTTTGGATGAGAGGCAGTTTTCTCTACATGAGGTGTAGCAGTGCTTCTCCAGCATCTCCCACTAGGAACGCTGGCCCAGTCACCTTGTCCTCCGGGCCCCAGGAAGCTGTGTAGCCCAGAAGGAGATGCAGACATGCTCTCCAACACCATGGGCTTTGGAGTAGTATCACTTTTAAGTTCTGAGTTTTGCATCTTCCGCAGCCTTCCAGGCTTCAGTTGAAGTGAACTCTTCAAAACCATGGTGCCAACTGGCCACGAGGAAAACCCATCCCCTCCAGTTCAGATTAGGATGGGTTATCGCCGCAGATGACAGTCGCCCATCCTCATCAGCTGAGCTCATCCATTTTCCTAGAAACCACCCCTCCCAACTTAGCTTAAATACTACTGTCGGGATTAAGCTTAAAACTTAGTTCTCCTTCCAAAACTTAGACAATGTAATTTCCTTACGTCTCAAATAATTCTCTATCTCCCGAGATGACCAGGGTATAGTTAAAACCTCCGTCTGGGTAACAAATGGAAATGCCAAGGCTGACCATGTGAACACCCCTCTGCAGCCCCCTCCTCCCATCCCAGTCCTGATGGGGGGGCAAAGAAAGGGAGCTGGCAGTAGGAAAAGCATAAACAAAAGATATATGAGAACTGAAGATATGTTTATAAAACAGAAGAGAGACGTAGGCAAGTGGAGGTACCGCAAGGCGAGGAAAGAAACGCTCCGGGGCTGAGAAACCACAAACTCCCTCTACCTGGATATCGCAGAGCATGTTTTCTTGGTCTTCCCTTTTGCTCTAACAGGCTAGTTTTAGTTTCTGCAATTCTCCTCAGACTTTCCACCTGAATCTAAAGGCTCCTGCCCACAACCTGCTTTTCTGTGTGTACATTCCGGCAGACTCATCAGGAAATCTATATGAGAAAAAGAGGTTACCGATTAAAAGGAAAAACCCTGCAGCCCCACCACGAACTGCTTTATCCAAACGCCACTAAATATTTACAAAGTCAGAAAAATGCATTTATAAATCCAGACATGTTCTAAGCACTTAAACGTTTTATATGCCTCCCACAGCTTTAAGCAGAAGTGCAAGTCGTGTCCAAGCAGACTTTACTCTTTCAGTTTTGTATGTCCCTTTGAGACTTGAAATTTGGTCCGCCTGAACAGAAAGCAAAACTGAAATCAGTTTTATTAATTTTTTTTTTTTTTAAGAACTAGAGCTTTTCAGCTGCAGAACATTTTTTCTCTCGTTCGTGCCCTGATAAGATTAGCAAACCAGAAGTGACAGTATCTCTTGATATGTAAGTGGATAGCAGCTGAGTAAGTCTCTCGCAGTACGAACACACGAATTTTAAATTAGCAAACAATGAATTCGCTCTTAGGGACTTTCCATGTCCCGTCGGAAATAGCGCAGCAAGGGACTTTCCATAGTGGGAGCACTGAGCTGCTGCAGGACGTTACACACATTGCTGGCTACAGATGCAACCGTACCACATGAGGCAAACTCTACGTTGCAGCACTAAACTAACCAGCCTACCCGTAAGTCCACGGTACCAAGACCAGACTCCGGGCTAACGCGGTCCTTTGACGCCTCCTTTCATCAGCCCTCCTCAGCCACACATACCATCTCCTAAGCTCCGACCTCCCGAGGACAGCCAGGCCCGATTAAATGCCGCAGCTCTTTGGCAGGCAGCTGGGAGGAGAGATAACACAAGCCAGACCTTGCCTCCTCCCACCCGTTCCCAGGAAAGAATCAGCTTTTCCCGAGAGGGCACAAAACACCCTCACCCCCGGTAGACCGAATGCCTGCGGTAGGCAGGAGAGGCAAGCTCAACCCCGAGACGAACCGACTAGCACTGCTCGAAATCCCCGCTCTCTTTCGTCTCACGAGATTGCCCCGAGACTAACAAAAACCATGACGGTCACGATCAGCGCTGCAGACCTGCAGCCCGAGCACTCCAGAGCCGCACCGCTATGAAACACAGGTGTTCTGCTAAAACAGAGTCACAGGACCTTTTGAAGATTAGGTGGAGAGTAGAAGAGAGGCACAGCCTTAACAGTTCAGATGCTCTTAAGCGGTTGTGCGTAAGATCCCAGAGCATCACGCACACACACACACAGCCTAGCAAGAAGACAGACTTATTGCCCTTTTGAACTTCTACTGCAAGCCCTGGTTGGACTCAAGCCCATGTTCAAACACTTGTAAGACCACACAGGGAGGACCTTTGGCAGCTGATTATTTTTGCTGAGCCCTGCAGAAACTCTTTAATTTTTTTTTTAAACCCAGGAGAAAAAGTTCAGAAGAGCTCATCAGTCACAGCACAATCAATAGTATTGGAAGCTGCTGACAAATAGAATTTTGTTTAGTCTGATGGAGATGAGCTCACCTACTATAATCAACGTTCAGAACACTGCAGTGGGCATCAGACTTCTAGTCCCTGGTCATCAGCAGAAATTAAAGCGTGGGTCAATCTGCAGGCACCAAAAGCACAGCGTGAACCTGCCACCTCAATAATACACACCGTACCCTGAAATGCAACTCCCAAACTCTCTCTGCTGCACCAGTGTGAAGCTTTTAACTTGACATTTATCCAGTCATACAGCCACACCATGAGCCACTTTCAGATCTATGAACGAGGGTTTCACAGCAGAAGAACCACTTAGCACCCTCCATCCCCTCATCCTTCGGGATGAACTTTTGGCATAAGGAAGCGGAAGGTTCCAGACAGCAGGACCACAAAGAAGGGGCGCAGAAGCATCCCTCTGTTAACAGGCTCAGCACGCTAGGCAGAAAACTCAGGCGTGATCCACAGCTGCTGTTTCTTCCTGCCACCTTGCAGCGGCATTGCAAAGAGAATCCCAACGTTAGTCTAGACAGACGGAGGTTAAACCTTTTTCCGACACACTTCTCAGTCACTACCAAAGCTCCACGAACCACAGGGCTACAATCCTTACCTAGGGCGAGTGTTAGAGGGAAATAAAATTTATTGCTCTTAGCTCAGGCCCCCCACATGGTGGTTCTTCCATTCCAAGAGGGATGACAAAGCTGTCCTCCAAGAGTACCAAAGCTTCACAGGTGAATCTACGTTCACGACCACCTGCCAATGCATTTTAATGCTGCAAATCACCACAACAGAGTGGATTTGTTGGAAAGCATGGGGAAGCACGCGGCCCACTGCCAGCCTCAGCAAGAACACGTCTCCCATGAGCCGTGTTAAGCCGTGTACATGCTAAAGACCAAATGCCCAGGGGCACGAAAAGAAGGCCTGGATTAAAGAGCTGATGGGCTTCTCAGGAAGAACAGGGCTGGGAAAAACCATTCTGTCCAGCAGGCCTGTGGCCCAGAAGAGCTCGGAGCAAGGGGTGGCCAGGTAGGGAGTAAAAGGCAGTCCCGCTGCCCTGACAGCTATGGGGGCAGCTGGCTGGAAATAGCACCGCGGCCAGGCTGCTTTCCCCAAGCTCGTGGGTCTGAAGAAGATTTTAGGTTCACGTAACACAGAGAACTTCACAACAAGTTCGTGGCACAGCACGGTTTCTTGACAGTTCGCTTGTCTTTTATAGCGGAAAGGGGTTGGAGGGAGAGCGGGTGGTTCCCACCACAGGAGGGATGTGCTTGGTGCTCGCAATCACAAGGAAGCGTGAAATTGTTTCGGTTCAGCCTGTGCCCTCAGCAGGGCAGGCTAACCTAGCTCGGCCAAGAAATCTCTCCAGCTTACAGCGAAGTCCCAGGAGGTGAAAGCTCCCACCACCACTGCCAGTGTCAGCGGAGGAGGAAAACCACCTGAGCCTTCCCCAAACGCAGAGGGAAGAAAGAGGACGCAGACATGGAAAGCCTTGCTTTGATCTTTACCTCATATTCTTTAATGGTCCCCTTCCAAGTGCAGCCACTGTTAATACACACAGCGGGCAGACTTTCCACCTCCCGACGAGCTGCGTTGTCTGGGAAAGCCTAAAATAGAAAAAAAAATCAAGCAAACCACAAAAATTACTGAGGAGTTACAGTTTTAGTCCAGTCTCCTAATTCTTTATTAAGACTCCTCCCAGGCCAGTTGCCACATCACATCCTCAGAGGTGTGTTAATGGCAAACAAATCGTTATTACAACATTTAAGTAGGCCACCGCTATATTAACATAACCTGGATTTTAGAAGCTGGGAAGTCCACCACATTAATCATAACTCTCACTACTGAACAGAACCTTTCCTCGGAAAAAGGGATTCTCGGGACTTGTGTTGTAAACAGAAACTGCAAGTGGTATTAATGACATCAGTCAGCTTCTTTACTTTCTAAAATGCATTTTTACTTACCGAGTTTGATTCCAAAATAGAAATTCCTTCTTCATATATTCCTTCCTGAATACAGCTGGCACACTTTTGAGGTCCAGCACTAGCAGACAGAAAAATAATCATCAAACACAACAAAAAGAGACTGACTTATGATTTAATGACAAAAGGATTTCTGGTACTAAAAGCATTTCTGGTATTAAAGCATTTTCTTATTTTCAAAACAATGCATTGAGCCTTTGCTCATCTGTATTTTTGATGCCCATTTCTGATTCTCACTTTTTTTTTTTTCTTCTCCCGATTAACAGCTCTATTCAACTTCCCTCACTTAAAGGCAAGAGTGAGGCAGAACACGAGGAAACTTTTCTGGAAGCCAGTGTGTGCTTCAATTTCTCACATTTTGGCACGACAACCATACGATGACTTTTAGGAGGAAGTTCCTTCAGTAGCTGTGATGAAGCTCTCTGAAGGAGATGGGTGATCCACCTGGATTGCCACCTGAACGGCAAAAACAGTGCGGAAGATTCTGGAGAAGGGAACTTTGAAGCAACCCCCAGAACAATAAAAGCGAGTCAGAGATTGCATATTCCCTTAAAGACGACCTGATGCCAAACCTCAACGATTAAACACAGCTCCCTCGCTGAGAAGGCCCTGAAAACGAGACTTTTCTCGCCTTTGTTTGCTTGAAAACGCTTTTCCAAGCATTTTTGTCTTCAGACTGAAGCCACAAACGTTACCTTATGATTTTCTTCAGGCAATAGGAACAGTAGCGATGTCCGCACTGAGCTTGAAACGGCCTCCTCAATATGTTCTTGCAATCGGAGCAGAGGTATTTGACCTCCAGCTTAGTTCCCAGGATCTCCTTCGCAAAGCCAGGCTGGTTTAGATCCAAAGAGGCAGGTAGAGCAGAGTTTGCTGCTGCCATGTGAACGAAAAATTCTGGCTGTAGCTCCAGAGCCTGAAATGAAAAACATTTTCCCTGTTTGGTTATAACCGGGGGGTGGTAATTTTTCACATCAACTGTATTACTCACGGAATATTACACTGGCACCCAAACCCCAACAACACAGGTAAACACATAGATGTGTTAAAAATACGGAAAGAAACTTTACAGTTAGTTTTAAGCCAGCCCGGTCCCGGGGAAACCTCCGGGCTCTGGAAAGCCCCCCTACCGGCGACTCCCGCCGCCGGTCCCGGCTCCAGCCACTGCCCGTACGGGGAGGAACGTCTCCCGGGCTGCGAGGCGGCGGCGGCGGAGCCTCCCCGCACCAGCGTGACCCGCGGGGAGCCGGGCCCGCCCCCCGCGTTGGCGGGAGACTGCTCCACCCCGCCGGTACGGCCCGGCCTGCACGGCCCGTGAGGAGAGGCCGCGGCCCGGTCGGCCCTCAAGGCGGAGGGAGGCCGGGGACGCCGCCGCACGGGGCCGCGGAGGCGGTACGGGTGAAGGGCGGCCCCGCCCACCTCCTCCGCGGCCCCCCTATCCCCCCGCGCCGTCCCGGTTCCGCACTCACCGGCCGCCTCCGTCCGCGCCCCGCACCGGAAGCGCCCCCAGGCCACGCCCCCGGACACGTGTAGCACGCCCCGCCCCGCCGGGCCACGCCCCCTGTCCCCGGCCGCGCCGGCACCTAGCAACGGCCCCGCCTGGAGACGGGACGGGGCGGGGCCAGCGGCAAGGGGCGGGGCCAGAGGCCTCCGATGTCACCGCCCCCTCCGGCCCCCTACACTGTCCCCTACCCCTGTCACCCCTGCACACCCCCACACTGCCACCTACCCCTGTCACGCCTGGACACCCCCACAGTGTCACCTGTCCCTGTCACCCCCCATCACCCCCAGCCACCCCACCGTCACCTCTCCCTCAGTCACACTCCCCAGTGTCACCCCTCAGACACCCACACACACTGTCATGTCCCCTCAGCACTCCCCAGCCACCCCCCCCAACAGCGTCACTTCCCCCTGTCACCCCTCAGACACCCCCCCAGCATTACTTCCCCATCACCCCCCAGTTACCCCCCCAGCATCACCTCCCTGTCACCGCCAGCCACAGTGTCACCACCCACATGTCACCCCCTCACAGTCATCCCCCATCACCCCCACCCTCAATGTCACCTCTCCCCCCTGTGCCCCCGTACCCCCGCCTCAGCCCCCCGGGACCCCTTTGCCCCCCTCTCACCAGTGGGGGACCTGGAAGGACAGCAGCGCTGGCACCCCCACCCCGGGACCCCCACACTTTTTTAAGGCACATTTGGCCATTTCAGGTGGCTCCGGGCACCCACTTACCTGCGCACAGAGCGCCATGGCCGCCCCGCAGCGCCCGCTCGGCAGGGACGAGGAGGCCAGAGCCGTGGGGAAGGACGGGCGGCGGTGGGCGGGTTGAGCGTTAATCAAAAAAAAAAAAAAAACAAAAAACCCAACCCAAAGATGACGTCGGGGGGGGAATGCAGCTGCAGTGGTGAGGTCAGCGCAAGGGGCTTTTCACAGGGGAACTCACCGGAGAAAGGTCACAGCAGCAGGGTTTGTCACTCGGGGTCCCCAGCCCGTGTGTCCCCTGGCCCAGCTCACACGCCGGGGGCTGCCAGAGCCCTCCCGATGGGGTGGCGCGGGGGCTCGGGAGCTTCACGGCCTCCCGTGCTGCGACAGTCTGGTTCTCACCACGTGGGGAATTCACCCGGTGGCGGGGAAATCCTCCCCGGCCAGAACTGGGGGCTGCTGGTTGGGTGCTACCCCCAGCGGAGCAGCCGTGGCGTCTCTCCCGGGAACCCCGACTGCGAGGGTGGCCCCAGGGGGAGAGCAGGGAGGCCAGTCAGGACGGCTCACAGTGGCCCACCACAGGCAAGCCCGGGGAGGCACCGAGCCCCCTGCATGGGTCCACGGGCTGCCGAGATGTTCCCTGCAGGGCTGGTACGAGTGACTGTGGGGACAGCTGCAGGGACCGGGGAACAAGGTGCATCCCCAAGCACGTGGCACCACCAGGACAGGCAATGCTTTCCTCACTCCGCTGCAACATCCCTTTTTCCCAGCACAGGGAAAGAGAGTATGAAAGCCTCTGCGTTGCTAAACTTCTTGGCTGGTCGGTGTAATTTGGGGAAGACAAAGCCCTTCCCTGTGACCCTGGTGGCCCTGCTGGGACAGGATGTGCTCTGCCCAAAGAGGAAAAAAACATCAACCACCCGGAGCTGCTCTGAACAAACCCGCTGCGGCAACAGCCCGGTTGCCACGGCACGGCCAGCGAAGCGAGTCTTGGAAGGCAGAGTAATGCATCTCATCAACCTTCCACCTCCCCATCCCAAAGCCGCTCTCTCCCGTTGCACTGACAGCCAGAGCCGGGCGCGTGGCAGTGACAGACACCACTGACTGAATGGGTGGAGGGGAACCCCCCCTCACCCGCTCTCCCTGCACCCCATTTCTGAGCAACGCCCGCATCACCCAGCCGCCCCTCCCACGTTTCACTATGAGGACCTGCAAAAACACCACTGAGGGTTAACTCACATCCCCCCTCATTTCAGAAATGACGAGCGCAAGTGGTTCGGGTTTTCCCACCTCTACTGCAGAACTTTTTCAGTGATTCAGACACAGAGTTGAGGGATTTTATTGTCTCCCAGCTGAAAGGGCAGGGACACTGGTGGCTTTCAGACACAGAGCTTTCGTAGAATCACAGAATGGTTTAGCTTGGAAAGAACCTTAAAGATCATCCAGTCCCACCCCCCCGCCCTGGGCAGGGACACCTCCCACCAGCCCAGGTTGCTCCAAGCCCCATCTAACTTGGCCTTGAACACCTCCAGGGATGGGGCAGCCACAGCTTCTCTGGCCAACCTGTGCCAGGGGCTCACCACCCTCACAGGAAAGAATTTCTTCCTGATATCTATTCTAAATCTGCCCTCTTTCAGTTTAAAACTGTTCCCCCTCATCCCATCGCTTCACTCCCTGATCAAGAGTCCCTCCCCAGCTCTCCTGTAGCCCATTTAGGGACTGGAAGGGGCTTTAAGGTGTCCCCGGAGCCTTCTCTTCTCCAGGCTGAACAGCCCCAACTCTCCCAGCCTGTCCTTCTTGCAGAGGGGCCCCAGCACTTGGATCATCTTCGTGGCCTCCTCTGGCCCCACTCCACCAGCTCTGTGTCCTTCCGCTGTTGGGACCCCCCCGAGCTGGAGGCAGCACTGCAGAAGGGTTTCCCCAGAGTGGAACAGAGGGGCAGAATCCCCCCCCCTCGCCCTGCTGGCCACGCTGCTGGGGATGCAGCCCGGGATGGCAGTGGTTTTCAGGGCTGCGAGCACACACTGATGGGTCACATCCAGCATTTCGTCCATCAGCACACCACAAGTCCCTCTCGGCAGGGCTGCTCTCCATCCCTTCTCCGCCCAACCCTCTCACCCACGGCCTCACGCCGGTTTCCTGCCAAACGGACACAAACTGGTCAACTTTATTGCCAAGTGCCGCGCCCGCCCTACCCGGCACCGCAGCGGCTGCCCTCCCTCCGAGGGCCGGGGCTGCCCGGGGAGCCGGACTCCGCCTGTTCCGCCTTAGTTGAGGCCCGCAGGGAAGCCCCGTCCCCGGGAGGGAAGGGCCTTCCAGCAAACACCCGCCTTACCCACACGCGAGCAGTGGAAATCCTTCCCCTCCCGCTCCCGCCCCCGCCCCCGCCCCAGGCCCAGGCCCAGGCCCACCCTGCCCCGAGGTACGGGGAAGGCCCACACCGCCCTCCCCCACCAGCTGCCGCCCGGGCGCGTCCTCAGCACCCGGGGACGCCCGAGGTGGCGAGCAGGAGAGCAGAGCTAAAGCCAGGCCGGAAGACCGCGAGCAGCCATGGCGGCCCCGCCCGCCGCGAAGCCCCGCTAAGGCGCATGCTCCGCTCTGCCCAGGCGGGCACGCCTATTGGCCAGCGGTTCTGACAGCGCCGTGGGCTAACCCAATCGCTTCTCGGTATCAGGTTATTGGCAGCGACAGTAGCCTCTCAGAGTGCACAACCCACCCGTCCGCCTCCAGCCTGGCGTGCACACTAACCAATCGTCTAGCGAGTAGGCTGATTGCTAGGTTTCTGTGCCTATTATGAGGAACTGCGTCACTCCTGGCTCGTCCGCTAATGAGAGGCCTTCTTTCCTGAAGGGCGTGCGCGCCGCCCTATAGACGGGCGCAGCGGCCGGCCCCGCCTCCCGCGGGGGGCGGGCGTTGGGCTGTGGAGGCTCCCCCTGAGCGGCGGGCGCGGCGGCGGGCGGGGTCGGTACTGGTGCCATGGCGGAGAGCGACTGGGACACGGTCACGGTGCTGCGCAAGAAGGGCCCCAGCGCGGCCCAGGCCAAGTCCAAGCAGGTCAGCGGGGGACTGGCGGCGGGGAACGGTCCAGGCCGCGGCCGCAGGTTCTCCCGGATCGAGGCCGCAGGCAGA
Organism: Vanellus vanellus; assembly: GCF_965231255.1. Taxonomy (NCBI): domain Eukaryota; kingdom Metazoa; phylum Chordata; class Aves; order Charadriiformes; family Charadriidae; genus Vanellus; species Vanellus vanellus. The sequence goes on from NC_138923.1 coordinate 704,385, forward strand.
GCCTGTGGCTCGGCCCGGGTGAGCCTGCGCCCGAGGCCCCTCTGATGTTGAGGGGGCGACTGTGGGTAGCGAAGCGCTCACCTCGGCCCCTTTTCCCCTCCCCAGGCCATCTTGGCGGCCCAGCGGCGCGGAGAGGACGTGGAGACCTCCAAGAAGTGTGGGTATCCCGTGGCCTGGCTCCCTCTCAGCCGGGGGGAGGTGATCGCCTGGAAGAGGCGGGGGTTGAAGAAGGGAACAGCCTTCCTAGCTAAGCCCAAAGTCGTTCCCGGTTAGGGGCTGCCTAGAGCTGAGGACCACCGGGGAGTGCAGCACCCCGGGGAAGGAGGAGCGATCTCGTAGCTGGCTCCCGGTTTCTGTTTGCCCAGAGCTGAGCTCTGGCTAGTGTCTGCAGAGCTCTTGGAAGAGCTTTCATGGTCACAAAACTTAAACTCCCGGTTTTTCCATCTTGTTTCTCTTGTTGATAACCTATGCTTAAGGATTTCGGTGACTGCTTATCTTCCTGTGGCATCGCTCTTTAAAAATTTGCTGTTTTCCATCCAATGTAAATTCTCAGATTCTCTCACCGTAGGGGTGAGATTATGGTGGTTGGAAACAAATAAATAAATAGATGATCCTTGCACGAGGTTTAGTCAGCTTTATCAAGAGACTAATGTGAGAGAAAGGATTTAAACCATGACTTAAATGTTGTAACTTAATGAGACAAAATCAATAGCATGCTTTTGAACCTTGGGCTTTCAGCAAAGCTACGTAGGGCTAGAATTTACTTATAAAAGGCATCAGAAAATTCATTAAAAGCCACTTATTCATGCTGCCTTACACCTGAGCAAACAAGATACAAATTCAAATATTAACCCCCCTCACACGTTGTAGCACGAACGTGTGTCTGGAGTGGTTTGAATATTAAATCCCCAAGCCATAGCACGATCCTGCCTATCTGGAGTGAAGTTCAGATGTGAAGTAGAGAAAGGGGAGGGCCCTGCATGGCTGTGTTTAGACATCAGCATTAGCAGGATTAAGATAACATGTTCCCTGGTGGACAGGATCTGGTTGAGATTAGTGCTGATGTTGGCATGTTGAAATCTTGAAAGGTCCCTGGGATCCTGGGCAGCTGAGTTGTTAGAAAAAGCGCTTTGATACTTTTTGGCACAGCTCTGAGCCTTGTTTTGTTTGTCCTTGGTTAGTTTTTTTTTTTTTTTTTTTTCTTGCTTTGAATGATAGGGGCAGCAGGCCAAAACAAGCAACACTTCATTACAAAGAACACAGCCAAACTCGACCGAGAAACAGAAGAGCTGCACCATGACAGAGTTCCGCTGGAGGTGGGCAAAGTGATCCAGCAGGGCCGACAGAGCAAGGGCATGACACAGAAGGACTTGGCCACAGTGAGTATAGCCTGGGGCCTGCTCCTGCTCTCCTGAGGCGGGTTTAGGCATCGTGAGGTGAAGGTGGACGCTTCTCCTGTCCCCTGGTGGGCAGCTGAAGTGGGATGGTGTCATGAGGAGGAAGTTTGGTGAATGCAACGTCTTTGATGTCTGATCTCCAGGCAACATTAATTATCTAGGAGATGTTTTAGGGATTTATCTGTGCAGTCCTTGAACACCTGCTTGGAGACGGAGTGTTGCTGCGGCTGGTGAGCTGGTAGGAGGCTTTTTTACCCCCCCCCTCCTCCCATCAACTCAGCACTGCCGTGAGTTTTTTTTTGTACCATCTGGGCCTGGTGCAGCGTTCAGTAGCTCGCAGCTGTCTTAAGGAACAGCAATACGTAGTGTTACTGCTCCTCCTGAGAGGCTGAGGGAGGTTGAAGTCTGTCCAGGATGGGTGTCACCATTGCTGTGACACTCAACTAGTGGAGGGAGGTGATAGTGGTGATGGAGTAAGCTTCGAAGTAGCACTCTGTCTTTCAATCCTGGCAAAATTAGAGGCTGTTCTTAATTGTCTGTGTGAGTTCTGGGGGGTTGGTGCTAAGTGTTTGCTGTGTATGGAGCCAGTGTTTGAGACGCATCCTCTCTTTTTAGAAAATCAATGAAAAACCACAAGTTATTGCTGACTACGAATCAGGAAGAGCAATCCCCAATAACCAGGTTATGGGCAAGATCGAAAGAGCCATTGGTAAGTTGAGAAAGGAGACTTCAAAAATAATGACAATGCTTTCAGTGCCCAGGAGGGATGTTTTGGTTTACGTCAGTTACATTTTCCACGTCTGGAACAGTTGCTGGCTGCAACTGTTGTGGTGGGTGTCATTAAGCCACGTTCTGATAAAAGTTGGATCTGCTGACTGAAACCAGAACTCAGAGCTCTTGTTTTCTTTTGTTCTTCATCTTCATGCGTGGGGCCATGCCCTGGGGACCACCCCTGTATGCTTCCCCCCAGAAATCATTGAGATACTGAGACCCATGAAGGCCTGGTTATCCTTGGGAAAGTATCTTGCAGCTGATAGTGTGGATGTTACGTTCCTAGGCTGGTTCAGATAACATTTTCTAGGAAGGTGGTGCACAAGCAAGAATTGGAGCTTTGTCTGAAACTAGTCTGGTCCTCATAGAAGCTAAAATAGGATTCTCCCTAACTCTGGCTCCCTGCCCTCTTTTTTTAGATATTTTCTTCCTTATAGCAAAAATTTGAGGAAATAAAGTTATCGGGTGAATGATGGAGTGCTGATGGTGGTTGTCTCCTTTGTGTTATTCCAGGCCTTAAACTGCGTGGGAAGGATATTGGAAAACCGCTGGAAACTGGCCCCAAAGGGAAATGACAACAAAGCCTCGAAATCAGTTTGTCCAGACTGATCTCGTCTGGCTGGTTCTCCTTAACCACCAGAATCTCTCTTTGTATTGCCAAGCTGAACAAGAGGGTTTCAGACTTGCTTTTGGGGGGGAAATCTGCTGAATCTGTACCTGCTGTAAAAAGGCAACCTTAAAGAAGCGATTTTCCTGATTTTTGTTTTTCCTTCCTCCTTTCCAGAGATTGAGGAACTAAACCCCCAAAAATACCACATCTGAAAAACATGTGCATCTTGGTGTTTAGAAGCAGCTAATGTTAAGACACTTGGGGTTGTCTGAAATGTGATCATTTAATTGGAAATAATTTGTGGGACGGGTGGGATATGTTATGTATAAATAATTTGGGAGAGTTGGGGGTTGATCAGTGTCTGCATTTGAAATGATGACTCAGTCACTGCATCACAATGACATTTTCGTTTGTTCCTTCCAGCCTGTTTTAAAAGAGATCTATAATAAAGTTTGATACCCTTCAGTTGCACAGGGTACTTGCTGCGTGTTTACCAGCTGGTAGTAAATTTTTGTTCTTGGGTGTGGCTGGAGCTGCAGCACCCTCTTCCTTTTGGAAGCATAATTAGTGGGACTACCTGGAGCGTCTGGGGTAAGAGCCGGTGTTGTCGCAGCCTTCCTGGCTGCTCTGCTCCCTTCCCTGGCGGCGAGTGCTGCGGCTTTGGCTTGCAGCCCAGAGATGAAATCAGTCCTGTGGTTCTGTCTTGTGTGGAGGTGAGTGGAGCCTGTGGAGTTCTACAGAGCAAGGTGGGTGCGGAGACACTCAGTTGGGCTTTTCCATGAAGCCAGAGCCCTTCTTATCTCTCGCCTCCACCTTCACCCATCTCCCAGGAGCACAGCTTGGCTGGGGGCTCATTCCTGCAGGGCACAGCCAGGCCAGTGCTACGGCGGAGCTGTAGGGATGGTGCTCGGCGTGACTGTGTGGCATAACTGAAGTGGGGCAGAGCTGAAGGGAGAGCTGTTTGCGGCAGGGTGAGAGGAAAAGCACACTTCGGTCGCAATCTGGGAAGGCAGGGCAACCTGATGCCCTCCGGACAAGCTTAGGGAGTTGAGTTAGTTCCACTAATGGGGATCTGAACTGGTCTGGTTGCTGTTGTGCTCGGCAGCAGGTTTGGCTGTGGGCTGTGTAGGGGCTGCACAGTGTTAAGTTTTGAAAGCTGGGGAGGAAAGAGAGGGGTCCTGAGCTAAAGGTGGCCTGGGTGCAGGTGTGGGTGCCCTCGCCCTGAGCCCAGCCTGCGCCTCAGCAACATGTTTCTTCCCAATGACCTTTAAATGCAAATTATCAAAACCCTTTGAAAGGCATGTGGGCAGTCCTGCAGTAGGTGGGCACCTATACAGCGGGGTCAGGGCTGCTCTCTGCCCTCAGCTGTGTTTTGTGGTGGCCCCTGCGCTGCTCCCTGCCCTCTGGGCTACCTCTCCAGCCTTTCCCACTCTCCCTTTAAACCCAGCAGAAGCACTGGGCTTCCTCCCCATGCGAGCTCTTGTGCTTAATCCTGGGAGTGGGAAGGGGCTCGTGCCTGGTGCAGCACCGGCTGATCTGCCCAGCCCTGGGGGCGGCAGGACTGTGTGCTTCACCCCTTGCCACGGCCAGGACCCTGCTCAGACGAGGACGGCCACTGCAAGAAACTGCTGCTGACGGCGCTTGTCAAATCGTGAGCACATCACTACGTCATGTAGCAGAAAATTCATGTTACAAAAAAACAATGCTTTTCCCGAGCAATGGAGGTAGTGGAGGCAGCGGCATGTCCCTCTGCGGGGCTGGCACCCCTGGGGTGAGCACCCCTGGCAGCTCCCCGGTGCTGGATGCTGAGAAATGGAGGTGGCTGCTGGAGTGTGAGGTCCTGCTGGAGGGATGCTCTGCCCTGCGTACGCCTCGCAGGCGTGAGTAGGCAATTGCTGCTGCTGGCTTATTGTTTCAAACCTCATCCCCCTCTTTTTGCTCTGGAGATATAATGACCTTGTCCTGTAAAGAAAGGTGAATGGGAATCGGTTACAGTAAGCGCAGGCTGTGTCTAATTTGAAATACAAGCAGTTCTTCCAGGCTGCAGTGGGGAGAACCCACGTGCTAGCCCACCATGACCCCAGCAGAGGAACCAAACCCCCCAGCATGCCTGGGGGGGCTCCATGTCCCCTTTGGGGGTCAGTCCTGGGCTGACCGGAGCTGGTGGCTCTTCTGGGGACTACGTGACACCAAACCCCTCAAAGGAAACTGTAGCTTAAGCTGCTGCTCGCGGTTTTATGTTGCTGGCTTGAAGAGGATGAGCAATGTTTGCATGACCTGCTCCTCGCAGGGCTCTGGGGAGGAGGATCGCAGCCTCAGCTCTTTCTGGAGCAACTGCCTGATGGCAGCAGCAGCATTTCTAGGTCAGTCCTACAGCTCGGGGTCACTTGTTAGCAGGCAACCAGATAAGAGGCCGAGCCCTTTGCACCTCCCTGACGTGTTGGCAGAGTGCAGGCTCAGGGAGGACCTGCCAGGATTTGCTGAGCTTTTAGGAAAATTGCTGTTTTGGGGCAAGGAAGAGAGCCCTTCACCCCTGTCCTTACATCTCGAAAGGTGATGTTGTCAAAGCCCTGGGGAGCATCGCTCTCTGCCAGCGTCCCGCTTGCCAGCCCTTGCCGCTTCAGCAAGTACCAGCCTCCAGCAACCACCAGCACCAGGACGATGATGGCCAGGAGAAGACTGAGCACCACCTCTGCCACAAAGCTGCCGGAGGATTTCTCTGCAGGGAGAAGAGATGCTCCCAGGCTCGACTCACCGCCCAGGAGAGCTGGCTCCAGCCCCAGCCTCAGTGCCAGCACCCTGAGCGGTGCTGGGTTGACCTTCCACAGCCAGAACTGTCCCCTCACCTTCCATCGGCAACTCCGGGCTGGAATGGCAGCCCCCCACAGTGCTGTACACGATGTCGTCCAGCGCCACCGTCCCCTCCATCGGCCACCTCCGCGTGGTGATCTCAAAGATGATCTGCAGGGGAAGATGGGATGCAGGGGGGGTGATGCCTGGGGAGGGCACTCCACACCCCTGGAGGGCACTTTGCACCCCAGGGCTGCCCTGCTCACCTGGAACTCGCCGGGGCTCCGCACAGGCACCACGCCGCCTCGCCAGCCCCGGCTCTGGTGCCCTGCCACGCTCCACACTGTGCGCTGCCCCGCTGCACCACGCAGTGTCACCCGCAGCTCCCCACAGGCTGCAACGCAGAGAGGGGACAGGTGCCTCAGCATCCATGGAGCCCCCCGAGAGCCACCCAGCCCTCCCAGCTGTGCCATCCTCCCCTGGGATGGCAGCACCCAGCAGGAACGGGCCACCCTCCCCGCCCAGCCGGAGCTGAACTGTAGTGTCCATGGTCCCATGGGTGGGGAGGGGGTTTGCAGCCCCTGACCAAGCCCCCCCGCTCCCGTCGTGGGTTCATGACGCCCTCCCCAGGGACAGCAGGGCTTACAGAGGTGCTCTGGGATGTCCATGTGGTACCAGAACCGCAGGCAGGAGTCGGCAGCAGCAGGCAGGTGCTGGCTCTCCAGCCTGGCGGTGGTGCTCCCCGGGCCCAGCACGCTGGTGTCGAAGTGCACATAGTGACCTGGATGGGTAGGAACAGAGCACAGGGTGTCCCCCTGACCTATGCACCCCCACCCCCCACACCCCCCCGCACCATGTTCTGCTCCCCCACAAAATGCCCAGACCATGCCTGGAGGATTGCACCTCTCAGCTCCGCTCCTCACTGCGGCCTTTGGGACTGAGCCGTCCCTCCCGGGTGAGGAGGAGAAGGGGATGCTGTGGAGCCAGGCCCCCTGGGATGTACTGGGAGGGGGGGACATTCATGGGATGACCCCATCCATCCCTAGCTCCTCTTCCTCCCTCCAGATGTGCCGGGGTGCCCTGGGAGGGATGGGTGTCTCCTACCGTCCCTTGTGCCCAGGGTGTGATCCTGCTCAGGGCCGGGGTACTTGGCAAGGGGGACCCCGTTCTTCCAGCCCCAGGCGAAGCTGTGCAGGCGGGGGTCCAAGGGGCTGCTCCAGCCGCACATGTCCCTCTCGAAGTCACAGGACGCTGGGAGGAAAGGGGGGCTGTGATGCACCCAGCGCTGCAGGCACCCACTGCCCTGCGCTTCCTGGTGGGAGATGAGGCATCCAAGGGGGAGCAGTCCCCTCCCCACCACCCCCAGCTTTGGGCCAGGCCAAGCTCAGGGCAGGAGCTGGGTGCCCGGCAGCCATGGTAGATGGAAAGGATGGGCTGTCCCCATCCCTACAGCCCTGTGCCCCCATGGGGTGCCCTGTCCCCCCTGGCCAGCCCATGGTGCCCCCATGGGGTGGGCTCTCACCTGGCTTGGGGCAGGCTCCGTCTGACACGTGCAGGTCGTCCAGCGCGATGTACCCGTGGTCACCCCCAGCTCCCACCACCTCAAATATCGCCTACCGGAGGGGTGGGCAGGGCGGCACGCTGAGGCTGGCAGCCGCCATGCTCCCCTCGTCACCCCTGGCCTGTCCTGCTCCCCACCGCGAGGTCCCCGGCACCCTGCCCCGTCTCACCTGCCAGTCCCTATCTGGCCGGACAGTGACATGACCGCGGTGCCAGACATCTCCCTCCATGGCGCTCACGCTCATCACCTTCTTCCGCACCCCGCTTTGCTCCATGAAGACTCTGAGAGATCCTGCCCAGGGCACCCACCATGGAGGGGGGTCTGGACTGTGCTGCACAGGACCCCCACCTGTCCAGAGGTGCCACCAGGGGCCTCGTGGGGGAGTCATGGCACTCACCTGGGGTCCCAGTGCTCAGCTGGTACCAGAAGGCCAGGCACTGGGCGGTTGCGGAGGGCTGGTAGGGCTGGGAGGTGAGGGCAGCCGCGTGCCCCGCAGGCAGGGAGCCCCTGTCCGTGCTCACCACCATGTAATGGCCTGGGGAGAGAGAAGCCCCCACGCCATGACCCCCATCCGGCCCTGCTGGGGGCACCAGGGGACCGCTGGGGCTGGGGTTCCTCCCAGGCTGGGGAGTCCTGGGGCTGAGAAACTCCAGGTTTGGGGAGCCCCAGGTTTGGGGAGCTCTGTACAGCAGCGCCCTCTGCACATCCTGGGCAGAGCAGGCAGGGATGGCAGGCAGGATGCTCAGTGCAGGCAGGGAGGGCAGGGAAGGCAGGCAGGACACCGGACAGACAGGCAGGGCAGGCATGGAGGACAGGCAGAACACTTCGGACAGGCAGGGAGGGCAGGCAGGGTGCTTGGTCAGTGCAGGCAGGGAGGGCAGGGAAGGCAGGCAGGACACGCAGGGCAGGCAGCAGGGCTCCATCAGAGCCCCGGGAAGCCGTGGCCCCGGTACCTATGGCAGTGCCAGTGGTGTGGTCGGCCGAGGGGCCGGCAGTGGTGCCGGTGCTGTTGCTCTGCCGCAGCCAGGTACGCTGCTCACTGGCTGCCAGCCCGCAGGCATCCGCCTCGAAGGAGCAGGAGAGCTCGGCCCCGCAGGGCCCCGCCGTCAGCGCCAGGTCGTCCAGTGCCACGTCCCCCAGGAACCCATCCCGCAGGGCCTCGAAGACCACCTGCCACCGAGACAGCGCTGTCAGACGGCCACATGCCCCGCTGCCACCCAGGAGCATGGAGGGGACCCAGCTCTCACCCGGTACTGCCGCTGACCCGTGGCGGGCAGCGTCGCCTGTCCCCGGTGCCAGATGCTGCCCTGGGTCCCCCGCTGGGTCCACAGCACCCTCTCCTCTGCTCCCTCCAGCCGCAGCTTGAGGTTCAGGGTGCCTGGGCAGAGGGGAGCATTGGGCAGCTGTCCTGCACCCCTCGGGGACCCCGCAGTCTCCAGGGGAGTGGATCCCAGCTGGGGCATCCCTGGGAGGATGCCATGGGGCTGCGTACCGATCTGCGGGCCGGCCAGGCGGTACCAGAAGGAGAGGCAGCGCGGGGCGGTGGTGGACTCCTGGCGGTAGGTGACAAGCTGCGCCCGCTGCCCGCGGCTCCACGGCGCAGAGGGATCCGCAGCCAAGAAGTAGCCTGAGTGTTGGGGACAGCCAGGGCAGAGGGGACACGGACATGGGTGCTCCGAGCTGCGCCAGCACCACCTGCACCCCCATCCCAGATCCGGGTGCCTCAGGGCTGTCCTGGCTGAGCTTGCCCCGCAGGCATGGGGCTGCTTGGGGTTAGCCAGGCACATCCCGGCCCCGGGGACAGGAGGCTGTGGGGTCCCCTGGGCTGCCCGGGAGCCAGCCCCTTACCTGAGCCAGTGGTATGGTCGGAGCCCTGCCCCTGCCCCGTGCTGCGGACCCATTTGAAGTCACTGGAGTGATCTTGGTACCAGCCGCACATGCCCGTCTCAAAGTTGCAGGACAGCTCTGGCCAGAGAGAGGTGACCGTGGCGATGGAGTGGAGATTAGGCACCCCAAAAGCAAACAGGTCCCCAAAATGTCCCTTTCCCTTTGCTCCCCTGCCCCACTTCCCAAGTTCACCCCATGCAGATGCCCTGGGGCAGGATGCGAGCTCAGCCCTGGCCCCAGGGCTTCTGCACCATGATCCTGCCCCTGGGCTGGGGACAGGGTGACAGTCACCAGCCAGCCCCCATGCGAGCAGCGTCCATCTCTGCAGGCAGCGAGGCCCCCTCCCACCCGTGGCCACCATCCCTGCCCACGCTCCCTTGGTCATACCCGCAGCCCCTGGTGGCACCACGTTGGGGTAGCACTGCACTAACGTCACATTGTCGATGGCAGCGCCCGCCGAGTCCTGCAGATCCACCAGCCCCACCAGCTCAACCTGGGGGCAGCGTGGTGGCAGTGAGCCCCGGGGTGCCCGGCAGCACTGGCACTGCCCTACCAGTAGCCAACCAGGCTGGTCCCTGTGCCCCAGGGCGCACCTGAAAGCGTCGTGTCCTCTCCCCCAGCAGGACACGGACGTGTCCCTCAGCCGTGCCACCGTGTCCCCGTGTGTGCCAGGCCAGGTGGGTGGTGCCAGTGGTGTGCTCCACGATGCTGACGGCGAGGAAGCCTTGGGCGTGAGAGGCAGTGCAGAAGATGTGGGGACCAGCAGTCCCCGGCCACCCCCTGGGAACCCTCCTGGTGCCTGGGCACCCACCCAGCCCACAGTCGCAGGGGACAGGGACACCCCAGCTCCAGGATGGTGTGGTGGGATAGAGCTGGGCTGGGAGAGGCAGCAAAGGCGGGCAGGCGTGGGGGACTGCCCTGTGCCAGGGTGGGACAGGGAGCGGGCAGGGGGTTACCTTTGTGGCCTCCGTGGATGCGGTAGCTCATCTCCATGGTGCAGGCGGGGCCGGAGGGACCCAGCAGAGGTGTACGTGCCTTCGCAGCAGCCATCACTTGTCCTTCTCCTGCCTGGAGGGCCAGGAAAGCCCCTGGGCACAGAAACACCCTGAGAGGTCAGGGCAGGGGCCCCATGTCCCTGGCAGCACCCCCACACTTCCCACGATGGCACCCACCCCCACCCCCCACCCCCCAGCCGGGTGGGAGCAGGGGGTCCCTGCACCCTAGGAGTCCCTGCGGTGCTGGGGACCAAAAAGCATCGTCTCGGCAGTGGGAACAGCTTCACCTTTGAGGATGGTGTTGGTGAGCTCGGTGGCCCTCTGCACGCCCCAGCGCAGCCGCCCCACGCTGACGTCATGCCAGCCCCCGTCCCCCGTCTCGAAGGTGGTCACTCCTGCAAAAGCCCAGGCTCAGCTCCACCGGGTCACTGTGTTTCCCGGGGGCTGTGTGGACACCCATGTCCCCCAGCCATGCCAGCCAAGGTGTGCCCAGGTCACTCTGCCCTGGTCCCCTCTGCTGCCTGGCTACCAGGGAGCTAGGTGCCCGCCCATGGCTCTCACCGCAGCGCTTCTCGTCGGAGCCATCGGCACATGTCTGGGCAAAGTCGCAGGCCAGCTCCGCGCTGATGCACTCCCCGCTGTCGCAGGCCACCTCGTTGGCTGTGCAGGGGCTGGGATGCCCCTGGCTCGTCAGCGTGGTTGAAGGTTTGTCTGATGGTGAAACACCCCGGGGTGGAAAGCGGTGGTGAGAGGGACTGGCAGCATCACCGGCGCCACCACCCCTTCAAGCTGCAGTCCCCTGTCCCTGACCACCTCCATGGCTCCCCACAACCCCAGCCCCATTCCTGCCCTGCCCTGCCTGCTGCCACCAGATGAAGGGGACAGAGAGGGCTGATGGTAGCTGCCTGCGTGACGTGCCTCAGGCAGCAGGTTTTGACGCAGGGGATGGAGTGTCACAGCTGGAGGACGAGGACACCAGGCAACCTGGGCTGCCGGCCCCAGGGCAAATGCTTGCCATGCTGTGCCCAGGATGGTCATCGTGATGAGCAGAGGGCCGGGCAGACCCTGCGGTTGGTCCTTTAGGGAGGGTGTCATGGACACAAGACACCTGGGGACCACTGCCCACACTGGAGCAGGGGTGGGATATGGCCGCCCTCCAGCTCACCCTGCGTCTTCATGCAGCCCTGAGACAGGATCAGGTCATCGATGGCCACGGTCCCCGCGCCGCTGGCCATCCCCTCGATCAGCACCTGCGGGGAAGCGCCATGCCAGCAACATCAACATGGCGTCTTGCGCAGTACGGAGGGGACAGGCAATGGCACTGGCATGGGGGGACACCGGGGAGCCGCAGGATGGGGGGACACCAGGGAGCCGCAGAATGGGGGGAACCCAGCTCCTGTGATCGGCCGACACGGCTTCCCCTTGGAAGGGGCTCGGTGGGAGCAGGGGTGATGCTGCGGCTGGAAGGGGTGCGTGGGGTGGGCTGGCAGGGCCACAGTGGGCTTGGGGTGATGGTGCTGCCCCTGCACAGAGCCGTGGCCTATGGCTGCCCAGGGCTGCTGTTGGGTGCCCTCCAGGGCCAGCTGGGGGGGGTCGGGTTGTGTGGGTGGCCATGGGGGACAGCAGATAGGATGGTGGGAAGGCACGGGGTGAGATGAGATGAATGAAGACACCCTCCCACCCCACTTCCTGTTGGTGTGGTCCCTGGGCTGGGGGAGGCGGTAGGGGGATTTGGAGGTGTGGGCACAGGGACACGAGGGTGGCACCTGGCAGCACCAGGAGGCTCAGTTCTGCCATCTGGTTCTCAGTTCAACCCTTACCCCCGGTCCCACGGGGGCATACTGGGGGTGGCCCTCTGCCCTCTGTGGGGTGGCCCTGTGTCCTTCGCCCTGCAGACAGCCCAGCTCGCCCCAGCACAGCGCCAGCCCACCTTGAAGCTCTCCGTCACTTTGAAGACCACTCTCTCCCGGACCCACAAGCTGCCCAGGTCCCCCGTCCTCTCCCTCACTGGGTGCTCGGTGGAGTTGGTCACATAGGAGATTCTGAGTCTGCTGGCGGCCGAGCCATGGAGGTGGCAGTACAGCACGAGCTGGGGACGGGGAGGGGGGTGAGTGAGCCCCGAAGCCCTGGACAGGGGTACACAGCCCTACGGTGCAGCTGCCGCCCCATGGGATGCTCACAAAGGTGGGGCTGGAGGAGCTCAGAGCTCCCAGCGAGCACTGGAGATGCCACCAAAACACCCCAAAAAACCTTCCACCCATCTCCAGCAAAGGGCCAACCGCAGCCCCAGCCCCATGCAGGGTTCCTCCCGGCTGGGGATCCAGTCCTCTGCCACAACCCTCTGTGCCCACACAGGCTGTGACACGGGGTCCCGGCTGTGACTCACGGAGCAGGAGTCGGTGGGCTGGAAAGTGGGACTGCTGAGCCGTGCCGTGACACCGGCCGCCACAGCTGAGGTGCTGCCCACGAGGAGGAAAAAACCTGCAGGAGATGCCAGGAAGGGGCTGAGTGGTGCTGGGCCGTGTGTGCTGGTGCAAGACGCTGTTTTCCCGGCACAGCCTTAAGCCGAGCCCAGGCACGTGTTACCCCAGGGGCCGGGGGGCACGTCTGCCCCGGGGCCAGTGATGCCCTGGGAACCCACGGTGAGGCTCCCCTGGGGTGCTGGTGCCTGACCACGTACCTGCCCTGCTGTTATTGCTGTGGTCCCGGGTGGGGATGCTGGACATGTTCCCCAGGTTCAGGCTCGTGTTCCTCTCCCACATGGGCTGCCCGACCTCCGCCTTCCAGCTGCAGAGATCTTGCTCAAAGGAGCAGCGGGTGAAGGATTCTGCAGGGAGGGAGGGAGAGCAGAATGACACAAGGAGGTGCCCGTGATGGTTTGACCTCTCCACAAAACCCTCAGAGTGATTTTGCCCCTTCAGCTGCACAGCCATGGGGCAGAGCTGGGGTCATCCCCGCCAGCCCCACAGCCTGGCTTTACCCTGCCAGGGCAGACCCTCAGCCCGTCCGTATGGTCAGGGGGACGGTGGGCAGGACCCCCTCCCCGGGGCCAGGCATACTCACCACACAGCGTTGTGTTCTCATCCGAGCCGTCCCCGCAGTCATCAGTGCCATCGCAGAAGCGGTGCTGTGCCAGGCAGAAGCCCCGGTTGCAGCGGCTCTCCTCTGTCCCACAGACCTGCTGCCCGGGCTCTGGGGTGGTGGGACACACCGTCAGCACCTGGCCAGCCCCATGGGGACCCCAGCACATGCTGGGCTCCCCCCGCATTCCTCCCTGGGTTGCTCGAGGGACAGGGTTTGCTACCTGCTACCTGCCCTGGCAGATGAACCCTAGACACGGTGGGCAGTGTGAGAGCTCCCCCAGCTGCAACGCCCAACCCAATTTCCCCAGGGATCCTGGCTCGTGTCTCATCCCAGCAAATGCGGGACTCACCCTGCAAGCCGCAGTTCCTGAAGATGATGTCATCAAGCGCCAGCTCTGCCCCAAACGCCGGCGGTTGTGTCAGGGAGAAGATGAGCTGCCAACAAGATGCCAGGGATGGCATGAGCTGAGCTTCTGTCCGAGCTGCCCAGGCATCCTCGGCTGCCGGTGCATCACCCGGCTCCTCCAGCCCGGCTCACGGGCCAGTGCCCGGGTACCGACACAGCCCTGTCTCACCTGGAACTGCTCCGCGATCCGGCCTGGGTAGGCAACCAGCTGGTGCCAGCCCTCGCCTCCGCGCTCGGGGCTCTGCCACAGCCCCACCACCTCGTCCCTGTACACCATGGCCAGTCGCAGCACCGGCTGCTCCGTCTGGTTGAGCCCTGTGAGGAGCCCCAAAATGCGGACCTTGGCACTGGGCACCCCAGGGTACCCACAGGGACAAAGCGAGCCCTGCCGCCTCTGGGGACCAGAGCTGGGACTCCTGGGTCCTGCCAGCTCTGCTTGCGGAGCATGGAGAGGTGAGTGGGATGGCAAAGATCCACCTCGAGGTGCCAGTGGCTCTGTCCCTGCCATGGGAGCAGATGGTCCCATCCCTCCCCACTGCCCCCATCACCGGTTCCCTGTGCCCGGTATCCCGAAACCCGGCCATGCCTGCCGTGGGCACCCTCTCACCGCTTCCCGAGAGGTGGTACCAGGCCCTGATCTCGCATGTGGCGGCTGCTTCCCGCATCACCGGTGACTTGAGCCAGGCTGTGGCCGTGGTCTTTGCCGGGGGGGACACGGTCACCATGAACCACCCTGGATAGGGCAGAGAGCAGAGCAGAGGCTGCAGCTCCATGGGATGGCACCAGAGCGATGGCCAGCACCGCTCCTGCCTCACCATGGGTCTGCTCCACCCCCTGCACCCTACAAAGCTGGGTGTCCCAGCACCCATGGCCCAGAGGCGCGGTGCTGTGGGTGCCCAGAACCCACTCACCAGCTGAGCAGCTCCTGCTTACCCAGGTCGGTGCCCACGGTGTGGTCTGAGTGGGGCCCCGTGCCCCAGGCGGCCAGGCTGGCCCGGCCCCGCACCCATCTGTAAGCCGAGGTGCTCACGTCCTGCCAACCGCAATCGCCTTCCTCAAAATCGCAGGTGAAGGGGGTGCCCAGCACCGCTGAGCCCCGCAGGTACCCTGAGGGTGGGCAGACAGGCCGTCAGGGCAGGGCTGGGTCTACCCTGGGACCTGCACCCACCCCAGGGACCTGCACCCACCTTGGGGACCTCCACCGACCCCAGGGACCTGCACCCACCCTGGGGTCCTCTACCCACCCTGGGTAGCTGCACCTACCCAGGGGACATGTGTCCAGCCCAGAGACCTGCGCCCACCCTGGGGTGCTGCACCCACCGGGGGGACCCACATGCACCCAGACGACCAGCCTGGAGACCTGCACCCACCCCAAGGGACCTGCCACCAGCCCAGGAGACCTATGCCCACCCCAGGGACCTGCACCCACGGTGCCCCCAGCTCCATTGCCTGCTCTCGCCCCCGGGGTGGGAGTGGGAGCGGTGGGGCCAGGCACGCACCACACTGGTTCTCGTCGGAGCAGTCGCTGCAGTCGCAGACGAAGTCGCAGAGCTGCTCGGCTGCACTGCTGCAGCTGTTGATGACCACAGACCCACCGGGGAGGACAGTCTCAGCTACAGGAGAGACAATGGGGCTGAAAACCCCGCGAGGATCCGGGCACGGTGCCCGCAGCAGGTGACAGAGGGCACACGTGGCCTGCAGGTGACATTTGTCTGGGCTCCCCGGTTTGGGACCCTGGTGGGGGTTGCGCTGAGCTCTCAGCAGCCATCACCCCTTGAATGGGACCCCCCCATCCCACATCTCCCACATCTCCACCTTTGCCGTCACCTACTGCCAGCACCGCTCCCGCGCACCCTTGGGTTGCCAGACCCTGCCGGGGCTGGGGCACTGACCCCCCACCCGGTATATCACACCCCTGCTCCGGGTCTCAGCTCCCATTTTGAGGGAAACAGGAAAATTTAGGCATTTTCCTCCCCACGCTGAGCAAAGCCGTTGGCGATACCCAGCCCGGTGCTGGCATCTCCGTCACTCGCTCACCCCAGGAAATTCTGGGCTGACCTTTGCCAGCAGACCCCCAAAGGGGGTTTTCCTGGGCTATATCTGCTACAGACACCCCCCCCCCCCCGGAAAGTGTAGCCCCACAGCACTGCGATCCCCATGGGAGCCCCCACCAGGGAGGGACAGAGCAGAGCAGCCAGCGCCGCAGCCCCTTCCCTCCCCGCAGCACCATCCCCGTATCGGCAGAGAGCTCACCCAGCAGCAGCAAGAGGATGAACACCGCCTGCCCGGCCATCTCGGTCCTCGGGCCACAGCAAGGGTAAAACAGAGCCCGGAGAGGTACAGGGCTGGTGGGGGAGGCCACGCCGCGAGCCCAGGGCTGGAATCTGCTCCCCGGGACCTGCCCCGCAGTGGACTTCAGCCCCGGCGTTATCGGCTTCCCAGTCTCGGCAGTGGGGTTTATGGCGAGGCAGTTTGCCGGGCCGGGACAGGTCACCCATGGTCCTGCCGCCCGGCACCACTGTCACCATCACAGGTGGCCATCTGGCCGCTGTGCGTCCCCAGGAGACCTTCAGCTGCTTTTCCCCGCTTCTTCAGCCCCCCTCATTTTCCAGCTGTGCTGAGATGCTGGATGCTGCTCCAACCAGGACAGGGCCAGCTCACATGGTCCAGTGGCACATGCCAGCTCGACGAGGGAAAAGGCCACTTCTTCCTGCCCAACTGGCCATGCTGCCAGTCCTGGGTAGAAGCTGGCACCTCTGCCAGAGGTGTGGGGGCCGTGCCGTGCCAGCTGCCTGGGCTGTATCATGCCTAGCCACAGGGAGAAGCGGTCCCCGAGCATAAGGAGCAGTGGGAGAGCCTTTAGGCGCAGGGCAGAGGCTCTGGGTGCAGGGTATGGGCTGGCAGCAGGGTGCAGCCTGGCCAGGGAGGGCAGCTGTGCTGGGGGGCAGTGGGAATGGGGTGCAAGGAGTGACCCTCAAGGCATAAAAGGTATAAATGGGGCATGATGCACTCAGGCAATGGGGAGCTGCAGCAGGCAGGGATCTTTAGGACTGGGGGTGTTTAGGCATAAAAATGGTGGGGGTTTGAATTCAGAAGAAAACTCCGTCTGTCTGGAGACTTGGGACAGGCTGGGAGAGGAGGCAGGGACAGGCAGGACGTGCAGGAGAAGCAGCCTGTCCCACCACCCAGCTGCGCTGGCTTTGCCAAAAGCTGGGGTTCCAGCCCAACCCAGGGACCCCCCGACGGCAGGCAGGAGGGGGGGGGGTCTCAGCCTGCCCGGTCGGGGCAGAGCAGCCTGGTGGCCCTGTGCTGCCGCTGCCACACACGGTCTGTGCAGCAGCCGCTTTGGGAGGGTGCCCAGGCCTGGCGCAGAGCCTGGCGGGCTGCCTGCAGTGCGCCGTCCCCAGGCTCTGGCTGCCTCTCCCCAGCCCGTACCTGCTTCCCCAGCCCCAGCAGGCAGCCCCTGACCCTGGGGACCTGGAGGTGCCATCGCCAGGGCCAGCCCTCACCCCTGCCTGCACTCCATCTGGCAGAAGAATCTCAGCACCCCGCTCATGACCACCACGGGGCAAAGGGGCACAGCTCTATGGCCACAACCACATCACTCCTAGGGGAAATCAAGCCCAGCAGAGCCCCAGGAAAGGCTGTTCAGCATGGAAGTAGTGTGGCTCGGCAGCCAGAGCCCCCCCGCACAGCACCACTGGAGCTAGCTGGTGATGGCAACCCTGCCTCAGTTTCCCGACCTGGGCAGGGGGAAGCTGCTGCCAGGGCCCGTGGGGCTGGCACTGCCCCAGGGGAGCTCTCCTGCCTCTGCTGCCGACAGTCCCTGTGCCCGGAGTTGGGCCCCCGCTGCTGAAGGCTGAGTGTGGAGGTTTCTCCCCTCCTACCTGGTGGCCTTGGACGGCAGATTGCAGCAGGATTGCATCAGGCGCAGTAAAACGCAGAGCTCAGCTCCTTCCCCCAGCGCGAGCTGGGACAGGCGGAGGCCAGCACCCCTGCGCCCTCCCAGCTTGGGCACCCAGCGGCCAGCAGCGCCCGCAGGCAGGAGCCCTGCCCTTCCCCGGCTGCCCAGGCACCTGGTAGGCACCAAGCTGACCAGGAGCCAGTGCCGTAGGCAGAGCATCTCCAGCAGGTCTGATCCCTCCTCTCTGCACTGGGGAGACACTGGGGGATGCTGGGCCCCCAGTACGAAAGACGTGGGCAACAAACTTGGTGAGGGGGTCTAGAGAGGAAGTCTTATGAAGAACGGCTGAGGGAATGGGGTTTTTAGCCTGCAGAAGAGGAGGCTGAGGGGAGACCTTATTACTCTCTACAGCTCCCTGAAGAGAGGGTGTAGCAGGGCAGGGTTGGTCTCTTCTCCCAAGGAACAGGCGATAGGACAAGAGGAAATGACCTCAAGTTGCACCAGGAGAAGTTTAGGATGGATATCAGGAAAAAGTTCTTCACCGAAAGAGTTGCCAAACATTGGAACAGGCTGCCCAGGGAAGTGGTGGAGTCGCCATCCCTGGAGGGATTTAACAGACGTGTAGATGGGGTGCTGAGGGACGTGGTTTAGTGGTGGGTTTGGCAGTGTTTGGTTAATGGTTGGACTTGATGATCTTAAAGGTCCCTTCCAACCCAGATGATTCTATGATTCTATACTGGAGCAGATCCAGCTCGGGGCCGTGACAACGAGGAAGAGACTGGACATCCCACAAGGAAAGGCTGAGAACGTTGGAGCTGCTCAGCTTGGAAAAGGCGTAGGGGGATGTCCCCCACGTGTACAAAGACCCTGACGGGAAGGGAGCAGAAGGAAGGAGGCGGCCTCTTCTGAGCAGCCAGCGCCCCGTGAAGGGACGAGAGATAACAAGAACAAAGCGAGAACATTAAATGCCGCTTCATCATAAGAAAAAAAATTTTCTCCTGTGAGGGTTGTCAAAACCAGAGCAGGTTTCCGAGGCTGCTGTGGGGTTGCCAGCTGTGGAGATGCCCAAAACCCACCTAGCTACAGCCCCGAGCAACCTGCTGGGGCTGACTCTGCTGGGGCAGGGGGATAGACTGGTCATCTCCAAGCTGCCTCCAAGCTCTGTGATTTGATGACTCAAAGAGAAGCTGTGCTCCTCCATGCGACCAATGCAAGGCACTCAGCCCTTACCCGCTCAGAGTTTGTCACCTAACAGCCACCAGTGTTCAGTGCATGCACAATCATTGGGTGACATTCACCCCAGCATAGGGGAGATGGACAACACCTTGCAAGATGTCAGGTCTAAGCACAGTAGATCTATTTTTCTAGTGGCCCACTGCAACCTCATGTGTGTTCAGGGTACCTGGGCTTAGCCCTCAGCTTTCTTCCCCCTCCACCACCTTGCAAGGCTGGAGGTGGCTTTGGGCACCATCCTCCGCAGGAGACAGAGCTCCAGCCCTGAGCCACCAGCTGGGTAGTGGGCCCTGCACCCCCAGCCTGGCCCACAAAGCTCACCCTCATCCATCATGATCTGCCTTTTGAGTTTGGGGCAGGACACCAGGCACAGGAGCTGAGCTCTAGCAGGTCGAGCTAACCATGCACAGCTCCGGGCACAGAGGAACCATCTTCTGTCTAGGTAGCCCACATCCCCGGCAGCAATAGGTGAAGGCAGGGAGGCAGCAGCAGGCAAAACAGCCAGGCAGGAGCCAGAAGCACACTGGATCGCAGCTTGACAAGTGAAATGGGGCTGGGACCAGGTTGGAAAACTGGGGGGGTCATTCCCACTGTAAGGGGGTACCACCCAGACCCAGGGGAGCCATGAACGCATGACCACGCAAGCAGCTGTGCTCCGCAACGTGTTTAATTCTCACGTAGATGCGTGGCACAAATGCCCTTGCCACCATCGAGGCTGGGGCAGGGCACCCACCAGCTTCACCGAGGCTTTGCCGCGCTGTGCCGGGGAGGTGGGGAGCACCCACGGCACGTGGGCAGTTCGGTGACAGCAGAGAATGGGCGAGTTCAACAGAAAGAAAAACCAGGAGAGCCCAGAGCGCTGCTGAGCACGTGGAGCCTGTTGCCACCACCCCAACGTCGGATTTGGCCGCATCAGCTCCAGGCTGGCGCCAATGCCGCTGCTCAGACAAGGCGATTCAGTAGCCTTCATCTGCCCAGGTGATCTCGTAGTCCGGATACTTGGTTTTCAGCTTCTCTGTAGTCACGGAGTGGTCCGCCCGCCCAAAGCCCTGGCAGAGGAGAGAGGGTTCCAAAGGAGAGCCAGTGTGGTTATGACCCACAGGAGAGCTCGGTGAACCCCTGGGGAGGCTCACCGCAACCTGAGGCTCTGGCAGCAGCCCCCGGCAGTGGCAGACGCCGCTGAGCCCGTGTCTATGAAATACTGCCCGGCTCCAATCCTTCCGTGGCAGTGGCTCAGACCACAGGCAGCTCCGCTGGGGTCCAGCTCCCAGATAACAATGGCACCCAGGCAGGCAGATGGTGACAGCCCGGAGCTGGGAAAGCCAGCACCAGTGTCAGGGTGCACACAGAGGGACGCCGAGGGAACACGGGCACCCCCAGGGCTGGCTGGCAGCGCCACTGCCTTCCAGCTCGGCCCTTCTGCTCCCGAGGGATGCGGTGCCGGTTTGGCCACGAGCGGCAGGAGTGGCGGGGGCACTTGTGTCGCGGTCGGGAGGGAGAAGCCGCGCCCGCAGGTGGGTCCCCCCACCCTGCCGCCCCTACGGCGCCTGGCTTACCACCGAGTACCCGTAGACGTGGATCTTCCTCTCCTCGGGGCGGTGGGAGAGGCGGCCGCCCCCCAGGCACTCGCAGTCCAGGCCCTGCTGCGCCAGCTCCTGTGCCGTCCGCTCGTACAGGTCGGCTGCGGGGGGAGGGAGCCGTGGGGCGGGGGCGGGCACGGGGACCCCTCCGTGGGGGGACACGGGGACTCGCCGCCGGAGCCACCGCTCACGGACGGGCCCCCACCAGGGCGGCCCCTCGCCAGCTGCCGGCCGCTCCCCCCGGTGCCCAGGGGTGGGCGGGATGGGGCTCCACCGGGGATCCCGCCCCTCTCCGCCACGCCTAGTCCCGGCCCGCCCCCCCCACGCGTCCGCCCGGCAGTGCCGGTGCCCCGCGCCCCTCACCGTGGTACTCGGCCCAGCCGTGGCCGCGCACGACGTCCTTCCCGGGCCCGCCGGCCGCACGCACCCGCACCAGAACGTACTTGAAGACGCCGCCGTCATCGATCTCCACGTCCGCTACCCGCGACAGCTCCGCCGCCGCCATCACGCCCACCTCGCCGCCGCGCCCCGCCCCTTCCGCCGCGCCGGCCAACCAGCGTCCTTCCCCGCCTCTTCCGTCCCGCCGGCCAACCAGCGTCCGGCCCCGCCCACCGCCCCTACCGCCGGAGGGGGCGGAGCCGTGCCCGGAGCCGAGGCGTTCCTGTTCCTTAGGAAGCCCCAGGGGCGAGCGCCGAGTATCGGGCACCGGCGGCTTCTTCCGGCGGCGGGGAGGGGGGCCTGGCTGGGCGCCCTGCCGGGCCATGGCGCAGCCCCGGGGCGGCGGCGAGCGGTGGTGGTGCCGGTGTTGCCGTTGCCCCTGGCTCTGCACCCCCCTCCTTCCCCCTTCCCTGACGCCCCCGGGGCAGCCCCAAAGGTACCGCCGCCCGCATCTCTGCCGCCGTTGAACCCCCCCCACCGTGCCAGCCCCGGGCAGGCCCTTCACCCCGAGCCCATGGCACCGTGGCCGGGCTTCCCGGTGGCACCGTGGCTGCCCACCACCCTCCCCTGGGCCAGGCCCCAGCGCGGGGCCCGGCCCTGCACCCGTGTCAGCACCCAGCCCCTACCCCGCACGCAGGGACCGGACCCTGTACCCAGAGACCTTATGGGGTCCCGGGGGGCACCCAAGGGGGCCTTACAGCCACTCTTACAGGGTCCCCGCCGCACCTAACGACCGTACAGTGACATGCTCAGGACACAGACGCTATAGGAACAGAAACCTTGTGCAACCCAGCTCCCTCCCGCGAAGCGCATAGGACCACGGCCGCAGACCCTCTAGGGCCACCGGCAGCACCCACGGACCTGGGACAGCCTCAGTGGCCCCGCAGGATGCCAGGTGCTGGGGGGTGCGTGGAGGGGGGGGCTCTGGGTGTGCAGGCAGCCGGGTGGGCAGAGGCCGGGGGGAGCCCGGGGTGCCCCCGCCCTGGCCCAACACAGCTCACCCCGAGGGGGCTCTGCAGGCGCTTGCCAGGACGCTGGCTGGGACCTGTGCCCCACGGCACGCCTCAGCCTGTCCTCCTGTCACCCCACAGCCTCTCCCACCTTCCCCCACCCCCTACTCTGGCTGCAGCCCCCCCCTCAGCCGACACCGGCTGCCCGCAGCCCATCGCAGCCTCCTCCCCGCGGTGCTGCAACCGAGAGGGGGTCCCCGTCCCACCATGCTGACAGGGTAACACCTATCTACAAAGGGAGGGTGACCCGGCAGTGCCGGGGGGGTCCCCACCCCACATTCACATGATGTCGTCCAGGAGGTTGGGGCTGGCCACCCAGTCGAGGGTGCGGGGCTCAGAGGCTGCCATGATCATGCACATGAACTGTTTGCCCGTCCTCTTGTCAATGGGGTAGATGGTGGTGGGGGTGAAGCGCTTGTTGCTCTCCACGAAGTCGCAGAGCTGCTCATAGACGGCGGGGAACTCGTGCCGTAGGAAGACGCCGCGGATGCGCAGCTCCCGCTGGATGTTGATGAAGCAGACCTCCCGCGCCTTGCGGCCCTCCTCCCCCTCCTTGTCGATGTCCGCTGTGCCGGGCGGCGGTGTCAGGATCAACGTCTCCATGTCCCGCTCCTTCTTCAGGATCTTCTTCTCGGGGCTGGAGGAGGCTAAGGCCACCTTGGCGTATTTCCTGACAGTCGGCACCTGCATCTTTGGTGATGGCCTCTCCGGCACTTTTTGGGTGACGGCCACGGTTACATTCAGGAGGAAACATTCGTCAGGGTCGTACTGGTTGCCGGTCTCCCGCAGCTCCCGGGCGTACTCCCCCAGGTTGTCCGAGTAGCTCTCCAGCTCCCGCAAGGACAGGTAGGTGGGGGACATTAGCAGGCTCTCCAGCCCAAACTGGAGGAAGTTCTCAGCCGAGCCGGCATTGGGGAAGCCCAGGAAGAGGACACCACGGCCGCGGGAGAGGTAGCCCACCTTGGCGATGCGTGAGAAGGCCTTGTGTACCTCAGCGTTCTCCCGGCAGAACTGCAGGACATGGCGGCAGACGCTGCCCACGCGCCCATAGACACAGCTCTCCTTGTGCGTGTCCCAGTCCTCGCGGCGGCAGTGCCGGGAGCAGTAGTAGGTGTAGCAGCTGTGGCATGACTTGAAGTAGAGGCAGGCATTGAACATGGTCTCCGTCCTCCGGCACTTGGCGTTGGAGCACATCATCATGTCATCCTCCTCCGCACTGAGGTCGGGCGAGCAGTTCTCCGGTGACTTCTCGAAGGGGCTGACGGACAGCGGGGCGGGCGCGGGGCGCGGCGCGCTGGCACGGGAGCTGGGACCCGGCTGCTCCTTTGTGGGTCGGGGTCCCTCGGGCACACTGGGGGGGATCCTCCTGCCCTCACCCCGCCGGGGTGGCCCCGGAGCGCTGCTGCTCAGGAGCTGCTTGAGCTGCTCAGCGAGGCTGTCCCTGTCCCCAGCGCGGTGGCCCGGTGCCGGCTTGTAGTCGATGACGAGGTCGGTGATGAGCTCATCCAGCTGCTCCAGGCTGCGCTGGCGCCCCGAGCCGCTCTCCCTGGGCACAGGCTGTGGGGCACAGGGCACGGCATAGGGGCCACGTTCCCGCCCTGCGTCCAGCATGTCCCAGCTGGCCGAGCGCCTCTCACTCCTGCCCAGCCCATCGGCACGAATGTCATTATCGGTGATGGTGATCTCTGGCGTGACATACCAGGAGCGGCCCGGGGGACCACGGCCACCGTCGGCGTGTACCCTCTCGAGGATGGAGCTCTCCGAGAGAGACAGGGCAGCGTAGCGCTTGGGTGAGCTCGAGAGGTTGATCACCACCGGCTGCCGGCGCTCCTCGGGGGATAAGGCACGGTGCTGCTCCTGGGCGAGCAGGTTCTCATAGCTGCGTCCGCGCTGCAGGACCTCCTCCCTGCGCGCCGCCGGCGCCAGGATGTTATCCCAGGATTTGGAGTAGTGCTGGCTCTCTCGGCCCAGCCGTGGGGGGGTTACGCCGTAGCTGGCGTGCCAGGAGGAGAGCATGGCCTCGCGCCCGGCCGGCTGCGGGGTGAAGCGTGACACCTGCAAGGTCTGGTAGGGCAGTGCGCCTCGTTCGGGGCAGTACCAGTCGCCAAAGTGCAAGGGCTGTGTGCTGCGGGGCGGCGGGACTGTCCGTGACAGCACCTCCCGCTCCCGGTACTTCCCGTAGTCCTCAGCGTAGAACACCCGGGCAGAGGAGCCGAGGGCCGGGTACGTCCGGGCGTCCTCAGCATAGAGGGTTTTGACAGGGGTGCCGCGGGGGGCGTAAAAGCGGGGCTCGTCCCCATAGAAGGCGCGGGCGGGTGCCTCCTGCACCGGGTAGCCCCGTGCCTCCTCCACGTACAACGTCCGGGGTGGCACCGTGTGGACGGCAGCTTTGGCCGGGTCCTCGGCGTAAAAGTGCTGGGGGATGCTGTGGCGGGCAGGGTAGGGGTAGCTGGCGTAGCCGGAGCTGCGGAGGGGCATGGCGGGGCTGGGGCACCGCGCTGGCTCCTCCGCGTAGAAGAACTTGGCAGGGACACCGGGGGCCGAGAAGGTCATGCAGCCCCTCTCGGGGTACTCCCTGAAGTCCCGTGAGGCCGGCACCGGCACTGTCTGGTACGCCAGTGCCCGGGGGTCCGCCTCGTAGAAATCGCCGGGGTAGGGCAGGAGCGGGGGGTCCCCGCTGTAGGAGTCGCTGGGGGTGGGCGTGCGGGATGCAGATGCCTGCCGGCTCCCTGGTACCGCCAGGCTGCGGGCAGCCCCGGGGGCACGGGGCCAGCGCGGTGGTTCCTGCCGGTTCTGGGCTGCCCGCAGGCTACGCGCCGCGTGCACCAGCACCGCCTCATCCGGCTTGATGTCCACCCGGCACTTGACGTGAGGGCTGGCACCCACCTTGGCGCTCGGCCCCTCCTCGAAGCAGTTGCTGCCCAGGCAGAGCGGGGAGATGCGGCTGACGCTGCTGCGCTGCGGCTGCAGCTTGATGGGGTGCACCTCATTAGCCAGTGCCCGCAGGGGAACCTGGCTCTCGCGGCGCGGCGAGAGCTCGGGGCGGGAGGGCTCCCGTGCCACGCGCAGTGCCTCCCGCCCGCGCCGGGCCGGCGGCGGCGATGCCGAGACGGCAATGGGCACCGGGGTGAAGGTCGACTTCACCCGCGGTGCGCTCTTCGAGCGCGCACGCCGTTTTGGCTCGCTTCTTGGCGGCGGGGCTCTGCCGGCGTAAGGGTCCGGCTTTGGTGGCGCCCGTCTGCCCGGAGGCCCCGGTGTAAGCTCAGGGGTGCCGGGGCGCGAGCAGGGGCGCTCCATGGCCGGGGGGGTGCCCAGCTGCTCGTCCAGCGACTCGAGGAAGTCAAAGCTCCTGCAATGGCGCTTGTTGAAGGGCTGCGGCTCGCGGGGCAGGGACGAGGACATGGAGGCATCACATTGTGCCAGGGGCTGGCAGACAATTGAATCCCCGGGGGCTGCGGTGGCCACTTTTATGTCTTGGTACACCGTAGACACCAGGATGTCAGGTGGGTCCGTTCGTGTCATCTTAAAAGCGACTCTTCTCCCTCCAGCTCCCCTTCAGACAGCCTCAGAGGAAGGCAGCCGGCCCTGCAAGAGAAGAGATGAGGCACCTAAATCCTGGTGGGGACCTCGGGGAGCCGCAACGGCACTGGATAAATTCTCCCAGCTCAGGGCAGGGGTTTGGCCACCTCTTCAGAAACGGGGCTTCGGGGTCATCCCAGCCTACGCTGCTGCTAAGAGTCAGATCCCAACTGGGGGAAGAAGCTGGTAAATGTTCCAAACCTGGGGTGCAAATAACGGAGCGGATGGCAGGGCACCCATGGGGGCACCAGGCACCAGGGTAGCCAGGGAGGGGTGCCACCTCACCACAGCGAAAGGAGGCCACCAACTGCTGTGACCCGGTTCCTGGGGTGCAGGACGTGGGGACCCTCTTGCAGTATCATGGGAAATGGCAGCTCTGGATGGGACTGGGGGGGGACTCGACACCAGGGTTTTCGATAGTGGATGGGGAACGTGTGCCCGCCCCCCCCCACTGCGAGCATCCAAGTGCCTGCGGGGTCTCCTGGGACCGCGCACGCCCACGTCCCGGCACGTGCTGCATCCAGCACCAGCATCGTAGGCAGCACAGGCGGGAGTGTCAACTGGGGATGGGTACTGTGAGCACGCACCGTGGTGGCCAGGAAGACCACGCAGCTCTGGGGCTCTGGGCGGGCAGGAGCCATACCCCCTCCCCATGGCGGCTGCACCCACTGTGGCCCACAAACACCCCCTGTGGGGTGCCAACAGCCCAGGGCTCCTCCAGACTGGCACAGGTGGTACCGGGGGCTGGAAGAGGGGTGCTGTGGTGGGTGCCCCAGCCCCGTGTGCCAGCAGCAACCCCTCCATCACTTCCCATGGCTCTGAGCAGGACAGACCGGGGTCCTTCCACAATAACCCCATGCTGGAGGGGCTGTGCTGGCTCAGTGCCCACCGACTTCATCCTCTACCATGTCCTGTGGCCAGGATGTGTCTCCTGGGCTGGCAAACGAGCAGGACAGCAGCTGCAGCTCCCATGGGACATGGGGGGACCCACTTGTGCACCCAGAGCCGTGCACCCCACCTGCTCTGGGATGCTGCTTCACGGGTGGCCAGAGTCCCCGGCCACATGCGTGACACAGCTCTGTGACAAGGGGGGACATCAGCACAAGCCCCAGAGTGACCGGGAGGAGCAGACGAGGTGGTTTGCCCACAGGATCTGGTGGGTTGTGGCACTGATCTTCACTGACAGCCCATCGAGAGCCGGCTGCAGGCTGCTGTTGGCACCAAGCGGACATTCAACTGGCTTTGCCCACAGCGGGGACACCCGGCTGGCTTTAATGCTCATCACATCCTATGAGGTTTTTAGTTTTTTGGCCACTTGGCCGAGGGGCCTGGGAGCGCATGTGGGTGCCAGCTGCTCCATGGAACAGTAAAGGTGCGCGGCAAAGGCCAGGAAAAGGCATTTGGCTTTGAACAGCAGCAGAGGACCACAGGGAATGTGTTGATGGGAGAGCAGGAACAGACTTTATTTGGCAAGAAGCAGTATCGACTACACAGAGATGGGGGGGGGGGGCTTGGGTCCTCCCTCGTTACCCAGATAAAGCCCCGTCTCACCCCAAAGCTGGAGGGGATGGATGCCGAAGCTGAGGTGAAGCCAGAAGGTTGGGGGGGGTGTCTGTCCCCGACGGGGCTGTGGAGGCCAGTGGCCGGGGAGAGGCAGATGCCGGGAGGAGATGGGGATCCCATTGCCTCGGGGGCAGGGGGGCGGGTTTGCACCCATAGCTGTGGCTCAGCATCGCCCCTGCTGCATTACAACACTTGGGAGCTGGGCCAGATCCAGGAGGGCAGCACCCCACGCCGCGGCGATGCCAACAGCGGCGTTAGGAGGCCCATCACTGTGGTGTCGGGGCAGCTGGCGGGCAGGGAACCGCGGCCCACGGTCCTACCTGGTCCGGCGGCAGCAGGGAGGGGGTGGGTGGGCTGAGCTGGCCGAGGGCGCCGCCACGGCTCCATCCCAGCGCTGCAAAATAAAAGAGGCACGTGAGGGTCCTGCAAAACCCCCGGCCATGGCGGGGGGGTGGCTGCCGGGGCTACCTTGGGGGGACATCAAACACCCCAAGGAGGCCCTACAGATACAGCCCTGCTGAGCCAAACCAAACTGTAGCCCATCGAGGCCACTGTGTGCATCCCTGTGCCCGGGGGATGTGGGCACTGCATCCCACGGGCACCAGCATGTCCCCCGCCCAGCCCGGCAGCACCCTGCCACCCGCAGAGCCAGGCGAGGCCGTGGCAGCGGGGGGACCTGGGGACAGCGCAGTGCTGGCATCCCCAGCGCCGCCCGGGGTTGCCATGGTTTCTCCCGATTATTCCTCCTCTTCGAGGACAGCGTGGGTGCGTGGGGAGGCTGCTGGGGCGGCGGTGCTGCGGGGGGCCGTGGGAGCCGGGGCTTTGCAGCACCGCAGGGAGAGCGGAGCACCCGCAAAGCTGCCGGCACCCCCAGCTCATCGGGGGGGCAGAACCGGGATGGCCTCACCAACACTGCTGGTGCCCGGTGCCGCCACGCTCCCACACCCCACGTGCCCCCGACACTGAGTCCCCTCTGCAGGGAGAAGATTTGGCATCCCCTCTGCTCTCCTACCCCCAGCTGGTGGGCACCGGGGGCACCGCTTCACCCCCAGCTCTGCCTGCTCTCGGTGGCCACCGGTCTCCCTGCCCAGGGTCCCGCACTGTGTCACCCTGGGGATGCTGACACTGGCTGGCAGTGCTTTCAGGGCTGCCGGTGCCCACCGGGCTCCCTGCATGGGGGATGCCCTGGGGGCACACAGCCCCTGGGGACACAGCCAGCCCCGTGCCCACATCCCCACCCCAAGGAAGGGCCCAGGTGGTTTGCTGCAGAGCACCCCCGTGCCCCCACTGCTGGGCAGGACACAAGGACACCTCTGCACAGCCTGTCCCCGGCACAGCAGCTCACCTCCAGCACACCCACAGTGTTGCCAGGGAGCACCCAGAGGGACCCCCCCCCACACCCCACGCCAGCCCACAAGCTTGACCAGGCACTGCTGCAGGGCCCGGTGGCACCCATGCATCCCCACCCCACTCAGCACCCAGCCCTGCACCCACCGCTGCCCGTGGGGCCCTGCCTGCAGTGGGGGCTGCCCTCGCCCCCAGCCTGGCACCCCATGCTGCCCGGCACGCCGCTCCCGCCATGCCACACATGAGCACCCGCCCTCCGGCAGCTTCATCCCGCGGGAGCAGCACGAGGGTGCCGGGGGCCGGGAACGACCCCGGGCTGCCGGAGGGGCCCACGAGAGGCTGCCAGGAACTGGGTCGCTGCCTGCATGCGGCACGTGCGGTCTGTGCAGTGGGGCTGTGCAGTGCCCTGCCAGTGCACACTGCGCTGCCCGGGCACTGCAGCACCCCTGCCTGTGCTGCTCCCCCGCTGCCTGCCCCATGCCCATGGCGAGGGTGCTGCCTGCCCGCCCCGCACCGAGTGCTCTGCCAGGACACTGCCTGCAGCCTGCCGCCACGCTGCCTGCACACACTGCACCGGGCACGCTGCCCACGCACTGAACTGAGCGCTGCCAGGGCACTGCCCCACGCGCTGCCCCACGTGCTGCCAGCACGCTGCCCTCACACTGCCTGCGCGCTGCCCAGAACAACTCTGGCAGGGCACTGCCCCACGCACTGGCAGCCCGCTGTCCCCACGCTGCCTGTGCACACACCGCCCTGCCAGTGCGCTGCCCCACACAGCCTGCCCGCGCTGCCAGGGCACTGCCTGGGCGCTGCCTGCTCCATGCACACAGCAAGGGCGCTGCCTGCACACCCGGCACTGTCACACTGCCGCTGCGCTGCCCCGTGCACGCTGCCCACACGCTACCTGGGCATTGCTGCACACCCTGCCCGCACACATCCCACCGAGCAGACGGGCAGCGCGCTGCTTGCCTGCCTGCCTGCTGCCTGGGCGCACTGCACGGGGTATGCCGCCAGCACGCTGCCTACACATGCAGTGCACTGAGCACGCTGCCACTGCACCACACCGCAGGCAGCCCCAGCGCACTGCACTGCACTGCCTGCGCACGGCCCCACGGGCACTGCCAGCACCCGCACTGCCCCGAGCATGCTGGCGGTGCCCGGTTCTGGGAACACGGCCAGGGCAGCATCTCGCATGCACGGCGACCACCGTGCTCGTGCAGACAACGCTGAAGGTACCGCCGGTGCACTGCCACGGGTGCAGTACCCACGCACGCTGAGCCGTGGGCACTGCCAGCCCATGGCCCTGCACAGGCCTGTGTGCTCCGTGTGTGTGCCAGGAGGGCACGTGCTGCCCGGGCACTGCCTGCAGCAAGGGAACCCAGTGCCCCCCAAGCCCCTGCCCTGTGTATGTGGCATAGACACTTCCCCCTCTGTGCCACCCCCAGGGCACCCCCCAACACACACAGTACCCTGTGCCCCCATGGCAATGCCCCCCCATGCACATCTCACTGCCCCTCCACACACCCCCTGTGCCCCCCCCGCCCTGTGCCCCTGGCACCCTCCGCACCCCCCCGCAGCCCCTGCCCAGAGCCCCCCCGGGCTTCCTGCACACACGGCTGCATGGCCACAGCCCCCTGTGTGCCCCAGCACCCCCCCTGCCCTGCCTGCACCCCTGGAGGGGCTCATCCTGCCGGGGTGAGCAGCCCCCTCCCCCCCCCCCCCCAGCCCAGGAGGGTACCCCCAGTGCTGGCATCCAGGTGAGCAGCACCCCAGGGGCAGTAAGGGACACCCCGACCCCCAGGACCCCCCCTCTGCCGGCCGGGCCCCGGCCCCTCACCCTGGAGGGGCACCCACAAACGGGCAAGGTCGGGGGGCTGGGGGCACCCCGGGGCCGGGGGACCCCTGGGGGGGTTTGCAGTGCCCGGGGGGGAGCGGGGCTGTCCCGGGCGCTGCCGCCGCCGCCGCGCCCCGCAGACCCCGGGGGCGGTGATCCCGGACACCCCCCACGCTGCGCACCGGCACCGGGCGGCACCGGGCCCGCTGGGCCGCGCAGGGCGCTGAGCCCGCACTGGGGCCGGCATCGCCGGGAACCGGGGCGAGATGGCCCGGCCCGGGCACTGCGGCGGGGTGGGATGGGGGACACGGGGCGATGGGGATGGGGGACACGGGGCGATGGGGTGCGATGGGTTGGGATGACTCGGCCCGGGGGCAGGGGATGGGGATGGCTCCGGGGGGCCTGGAAGGATGGGATGAGGGGGCACAGGGGGATGGGATGGGGGGAAATGGGGGGAGCATAGGGGGATGGGAGGGGATGGGATGGGAGCGTCTCGGCAGGATGGGATGGGGATGGGGATGTGGAACGCGGGGGGATGAGATGAGGGCTCGGGGGCGGGGGAAGGGCATGGGGGGCTGGGATGTGATGCGATGGGCCGGGGATGGCGGGGGGATGGCCCGTTCTGGGTGCCCCGGGAGTATGACAGGCCCCAGGGCCCCCCTTACCTGCTCCGCGCCCGCCGCCCCGGCGGCCCCCCCGCCGCATCCCCGCCGCCACCGCCGCGCTAGGCTCGGGCTGCCGCCGCCCCGGTGGCCGTGGCCGTGGCCATGGCCCGGCTCCGCCCGATCCGGCACGGCACGGCACGGCACGGCACGGCACGGCACGGCACGGCACGGCACGGCACGGCACGGCACGGCACAGCACGGCACGGCCCGGCCCGACGCTCCGCCGCGGCCGCCCGGCTCCGCCGCCGCTTGTTTTCCCATAAATACGGCAGGCGGAGTTACCGGCGGGGCCGGCACCGGGAGCCACCCACCGGCACCGCCCCCGGCCCCGGTCCCCATCACCGGTCCCCGGTCCCCGGTCCGGCTGCGCTCGGCCCCGGCCCCATCCCCGCCCCCGCAGCATCTCCCGCCCACTGCCGGACCCCCCGGGCGGGGTCTGGGGGACCCCCGGCGCCCCGTGCCCCTCTCCCGGTGCCATCCCTCGGGGGAGTCCCCCCGCACCCCGTGTGCGCACCCGCGGGACCCCCGGTGTCCCCGGACGAGGCACCGACGCCCCCCGGAGAGGTGCCGGGGGGGGTTAACCCCACGTCGGGGACCATGAGCCCACCACCCTGCAGGGAGTCGTGCCCCCGTGGGTCCCTGCCCAGTGCCGGCAGCCCCCCCAGTGCCGGCAGCCCCCCGGGCCCGTCCCCGCCGGCACCACATCCCGCCTGACCTTGGCACATCACCGCGGCCCTGCCCGGCTGTGGCCAACTGGGCAGCGAAATCCCCCGGTAAGCTCCTCCATGGAGTGGCCTCGTTTTCCCAGAAGCGCCGGGGCTGTCTCTGCCTGTGGTGGCCGGAGCCCCACGGGGGGATGCTCAGCGATGCAACGGGCAACGCGCCGAGACGGGCAACGGCAGCGTCTGCCGACTCTTGGCACATGAGCCGGATCTCTGCCTCGGTTTCCCCATCTCCCACCTCCTCGAGCCCACCTCCACTGCTCACAGCCCCAAAAGGCAACACCAGTGTGGCTTGAGGGGCCCAACACCTGCAGGATGCCCCAGCAAGGGGTCTCGGGTACCCAGGACCCACTGGGAGCTCACATGGCTCCAAGCCCAGAGCTGAGGTCGGCCGTCCCCCGTGTGTCTGCGTGGCGGGTGTGTACCGCGATTTGCTTGATTTCAAAATCCTCTGTAGCCAAGACCCTTCCCTCCCTCCGCTGTGGCACCGGGAGCATCCTTCCGCAGCTTCCCGTGTCTGCACTGGGCAGAGGAGTGCCGGGGTGAGGGCGGGGGCTGCAGCACACTGGTGTTGCTGTGACTCCTGCAGGAACGCAGCCTGGGCTGATGCATTTTGCACTGAAATGCCCCCCCTGCTCCCAGAGATGCTGTGGGCACAGCTGAGCCCACTGGGGCCAGCAGCACCCACCCTCCCTGGGACCGGGCTGAGCCCCAGGAACTCATTGCACAGATGAGCGGGATGTGATGGCTGCAGGGGGGGGAGACGGGGAGCGGGGTCAGCTTCTCCCTGCTGCACAGATGGGGGCGAGCAGTCCCCCAAGGTCCTGGGGCCACTCTCAGCCAGGCCCTGCTGTCCTCCTCCAGCGCTTCCATTTTCCTCCCTGCAGGATGCAGTGATCGGGCTACTGGTTCGGCCGCTCCCGCTGCCCCCAGCTTCCTCCCCCTGCAGCCCCCGCAGCCCCCACCGCGCTGCTCCATCTGCTCCCTGCCTGCTGCCGGCCCCATGCCAGCCAGCCCCGCGCCAGAGCTGAGCACTGATAAGGCTCGTGACGTGGTGAGTGATGCACATGGGAGCACGGGGCAGGTCAGCTCGCTGCCCGGGGTGTGCCAGAGCTCAGCATCCCCCATGGGCACAGTCACCCAAATGATGCAGGAGCCCAGGGAACGCATGGCATCCTGGTGTAGAGGATGCTGCTACCAGGTGGGCACAGAGATGTCCGCCCTGAGGGCTTCCCCGTGGTGCCACCCTCTGTCCATGCAGCTGTGGCCCTGGGTGACACCTGTGTAGACTGAGGTCACCCACCCAGAGCTCTGTGGCTGCCCAAGGGCAGGGGATGAGCGGGCTGGACTGTGTCCCCCCGAGCCCTGTGGCGAGGGATGGTTGGACCATCTGCTTCGCCCGTGTGGCTGCTATTTCAGGTTGGAAAGCGCTGAGGGATCCAACTGGACCATGGGCATGTCTTTGCGCCACCGGAGATGGCAGTGCCATGGCATGTGCTGGGGCTCTGGATGCTGGAGGGCTGTGGACACCTCCTCCTCCTCCTCCTCAAGCCAGGGGCAGCCTGGGGGAGAGGAGAAGGGGAAGATCCCCCGGGAGGAGGTGGGAGTGGGAGGCTGTGGCTGTACTGGCCATTAAGGGCTCGCTGGGAGCCGGGCAGAGGGGGTCTGGCAGCG
The DNA here is from genome assembly GCF_965231255.1 of Vanellus vanellus. Taxonomy (NCBI): domain Eukaryota; kingdom Metazoa; phylum Chordata; class Aves; order Charadriiformes; family Charadriidae; genus Vanellus; species Vanellus vanellus. The sequence goes on from NC_138923.1 coordinate 737,434, forward strand.
GCTGACACCTTTCTCCGAGCACCAACCGGCGCACGCTGCGGCTTTGGGCTGTGGCACCCCCGGGCACCCAGTCTGGGGCACCCAGGGAGCGGGCACAGCCCCAGCCCAGCCCCACGGGCACTGAGGAGCCTTGGGGTGGCCCTTGGGCAGGGGTGGGGGGCTGCCCCCTGGCTTTGTGCCCACTGCCCGCAGGGGTGGCAGCCCCTCGGGTGGAGGGGAATCCTTGTCACAGCCCCTGGCAGCAGGGCTCCACGGGGAGGGGTGGGACTGTCCCCTACCCCTGCACAGAGGACGGTGGGGTTGGGTCCCTGCCATGGCTGTGCAGGTCTGGGCTTGTCCCCAGCCGAGCTGCCGGGGGCCCCTGTCCTGCTGTCAGGGGACAAGTGAGTGGCCAGAGGGACCACATGAGCCAGGGCTCATTCCCGCAGCCCTGCGAGGAAAGCACTAGCCTGGTGCCCATCCCCAGGCAGGAGCAGGTCCTGTCCCAGTGTCCGGGGTGCGTGCCCTGGCTGCCCTGCTGTTGCTCGCTACTGGGGGCCAGGAGAAGCCAGACTGGGCTGGTGTGGGGGCAAACCCCCTCCTCTGCTGGGGTTTCCACCTGCTCGGTGCTGGGTCACCCCCAGGCCCAACGGGGAGTGGAGCTGAGCTGTGTGCTGCACCCCTGTGACTCAGTTTCCCCAGCAGCAGCGCAGTCCTGCCCCTGTCCCTGCTGTATCCTGGGCTGCATCAGCAGAAGTGTGGCCAGCAGGTCAAAGGAGGTGATTCTGCCCCTCTGCTCCACTCTCGTGAGACCCCACCTGGAGTACTGCATCCAGCTCGGGAGTCCCCAACATAAGAAGGACACGGACCTGCTGGAGCGTGTCCAGAGGAGAGCCACAAGGATGATCCGAGGGCTGGAGCACCTCTCCTATGAGGAGAGGCTGAAAGAGTTGGGGCTGTTCAGCCTGGAGAAGAGAAGGCTCCGGGGAGATCTTATTGTGGCCTTCCAGTGCCTAAAGGGGGTGTACAGGAGAGATGGGGAGGGACTTTTTACTGGGGCATGTAGCGATAGGACGAGGGGGAATGGCTCCAAACTGGAAGAGGGCAGGTTCAGATTGAACATTAGGAAGTTTTTCACTATGCGGCACTGGCCCAGGTTGCCCAGAGAGGCTGTTGAGGCCCCATCCCTGGAGGTGTTCAAGTCCAGGCTGGACGTGGCCTTGGGCAACCTGGGCTGGTGGGAGGTGTCCCTGCCTATGGCAGGGGGGCTGGAACTCGATGATCTTCAAGATCCCTTCCAAACTAAACCACTCTATGATTCTACGATGGCAGCCGGGGAGAAACCCCCCTGTGCTGCACAGGCAGCTGTAGCTGTAGCTGTTAACGCTAATCATTCACCGACTGCCGGTGCGTGCGGTGCTGTGGTGTGCCCTGGCTCTGCTGGGGGGGCTGGGGGTGGGCAGCCCAGGCTGGGGCTGAGGGCTTGGTTTGTGCACCTCCTGTCACTATACAGCGTGTCACCGGTCACCGTGTTTGCGGGTGACAGACTCAGCTCTGCCGTGCCCCAGCCAAGAGAGAAACTGAGGCACAGAGGAACAACGTGCCCATGGGTCACACCGGGGGTCCATGGTGACACTGGGCTCTTGGCCAGCCCCAAAGCAGGATGGACCTCAGCTTGGGGGAGGAACATGGGGGCTCACGTCTGTCCTGCACAGCCTGTGAGGCTGGGGGAGGTCTCGCCAGGCCTCCCCAAGGACTGGTCCAGCGGGTAGGACCCATGGAGTCCCCCTGTCCCCCCCATCCTGCTCTGCTGTACACAGGATGCTCAGAGCCCCCATTTCCAGCACCGCCCCGTGAGGTCTGTACCTCCCCTCCCTGTGCAAGGCCATGTGGTCATTGAGATGTCCCCTTGACGAGAGAGCCTGTGGGCCACCAACCACCCCTGTCCTCGAAGGCCACCCGTCCCACCGCAGCTGCAGCGGAGCTGGGTACCTCCTCACCACCGTCCTGCCGGTCCTGGTGTCACCAAGAGCCCCGCTTTGTCCCCGGCTCTCCCGCACATCCTCACCGGTGCCTCTCTCCCACCAGCATGTCCCCATGGGAGCTGGGGAGCAGCAGCGGGGTGAGCCAGCGCCAGCATTGCCTGGCAGGAAAATGGAAAAAAACCCAAAGGTTTTGGGGCTGGCTGGTTTCAGCAGCCGCCTGCCCGATCCCGAGCCCTGCTTTCGCCCCACTCGCTCCTGAGATTCAATACCCACCTGGCTCAGGATATCGAACCTCCCAAACGCCAGCCCCCCGTGCCCCTTGGCGCAGCTCAGAGCAGGAAGGCGCCACCCAAAGTGGGGTCCCCCCACACGTGTCCCGGGGACGCTGACCCTGGGACCTGCTGGGCCAAGAGCCCTCCTGGCCCCAGCTCTGCTGTCACGCAGGAGTGGGGACTCGCCAAGCCAGAGCAACGTGGCAAGGGACAGTGGAGGCTGGTGGGGACCACGCACACATGGGTGGAGGATGACAGCCCTGTCTGCCCCAGTATGGGGCAGTTTCAAAGCTGGAGAGACCTTTCTGGGCATTTGGAAAATGCTGTATCACTCAGCCAGGACAGCCAGAGCCTCCCCGGGGAAGCAGGTACAGGCAGAACGAGGCACGCAGCGAGGGAAGGCATCCAATAAAGGGGTTTTCCAGGACCCTCCCGGCCCCAGGCTGGCAGCGGGACTGGGGCACTGGTGTGATGGTGTCAGGGGAATCCAGCATGGCCCACTGCGAGGGAGCAAACGGAGCTGATTCCTCAGAGGAGCTCAGAAATCAGCTGGGGAAAAATAATTTGAAGGACGTAAACCACAAAGAAATGATGTTCACCTCTGCCACGCGTGCTGGGCTAATTATTGAGAGATGGCGCATCCTCACCCAGCCTTGTGCTGATGCTGCAAACCCACTCGCTCATCCCTATGGACTGGGCAGCCAGGCCAGTGCTGGTCCCGCTCTAGGACCTGCTCAGCAAGACACAACAGGCTGGGAGATGCCAAGCAGCTGGCAGGTCCCAAAAATGCCCAGCCTGGGGAGATGGCAGCCAAGCCACCCTCCCATGGGCTGCTCTTGCAAGCCCAGGGGACAGGGCAGGCTGGTCCTGCCCCATGGGCTGCTTTGGGCTTTGGTGCGCGTGTGACGTGGCAGATCCCCGCCACCAGCTCAGGACATGCTGCTGCCTAGCACGGAGATTCCCACATCGGTTTTGTCGTTGAAGGGCTGGGCGGCCCCGATGGCACAGCAGGGAGAGGAGAGGAGAGGCGAGCAGCCCCAGCGCGGGCTGGGCAGCTCAGCACGGGGACTGCGATGGGAAGCGACAGCGCGGCACAAGCAGCCGCCAGCCTGTCCTCGGGGCCACCCGCGAGACGGAGCCCAGCGTCAGGGCGATTGCACCCGCGGGGTGACAGCTCGGCGAGAAACGGGGCCGGGGCACAACTCGAGTCAAGCGTGAGCAGCTCTGGTGAGGCAGGCGAGGAGATGGCTTCTGGGTCTCGCTTGGCTTCCCGGACACAGCAGAGACATCCGCATGACCCCAGTGTGCAGCTATAGGAGCAGACCGGGTTTCCATACCGAGCATTGAGAGGCGATGCAGGATCCGTGCCGTGGGAAACGGGGGTGATGAGCACCCAGCATCTTGCCATGCCCCCAGAGGCCCGGGGGAGAGCCCATCTGGGGACCTGCATGTGACATGGATGGCACTGGGAAGGCGTCAGGCGTGCTGCGTGATCCCCCGCTCCCTCCCACACTGCAGAATTTACAGCAGGGATTAATATTTGATACCTTCCCTTCGCCCAGGGCTCATCATTCCCCGGTTGCCATCCTCACCGCGTGGGCAGCCAAGGCGGGCAGTGCACCGCAGCCCGTTGGGGAACAGAATATCTGCTGCGGGGCCAGCAGAGCGGCTTTGGGGTGGCCAAAGCCGGTGGCTGGCAGCCTTCACGCCCTCCCCTGCCCGTGGGAAAGGGATGAGGTGGGAGCAGCACAGGCAGGTCCGGGGGGACAGGGCAGGACAGGGCAAGACAGTGGCATGGGCACAGGGAAGACCTCTCCCCTCACCACCCCACTGCAGGCAGCACCACTGCAAGCTGCTGCGAAATCCCCTGTTTCCAAGGCAACGTGGGGATCCCACAGCTGGGAGCAGGCAGGGCTGAGCTGGGCTGGACTGGGCTGCTGGCTGCTGCCCTGCCTGCCCGCTGGGTAACCCGCAGCTCCTTTCTGGGGGCGACGCTCACATTTTCCCCCAGCGAGGAGCAGCCGAGCTGGCTGGCGTCAGCGTGACGCCCGGCTGGGTGCAGGGGGGCTCTCCCCTCCTTCCAGCTTCTCTCCTCTTTCCCTCGCATCGCCTCCCTTCCCCCAGCTCTGAACCAAGGGAGAAGCCAGGCCCTGCTGCCCGCTCCAGGGGCTGGGGAGGGAGCTGGAGCCCCCAGCGGTTTTGGTGGCAGAAGAGGGCGAGCGTGAAGTCTGTAAAGCAGCTGCTGGGTTGAGGGGCCCCGTCTGTAAAGAGGGTTTGTAACCCCCACGTTCCCGCCTGCCTCCTTGGGAACGATGGGTCGGTCCCCAAAGGCTGGCAGGCAACGAATCTTGAGCTTGAGCACAGGGCACCCATCTGCTGACCTGCAGGCATGCCGGAGGCAAGAAGACGCCTGTATGAGGTGCCCTCTCCCCCCACGGTGCCCGCAAGGAGGGGTCTCAGCCATGCCCTGCCAGTGGGACGCAGCACCGGCGGGCGGTGGGAGCTGTGCCGCAGCAGCCCAGGCAGAGCGGGCAGCACCAGCGCGGGACAGGGCTGCCAGGCACCGCTCCAGCCTGCCCAAGCAATGCCACACGCCAGTACCGGTCGCTTATGATCCCCCAAAGCCATCAGCCCCCCGCAGTGACGCACGAACCGACCTCCCCAGGGCTGGGCTGGTGACCCCGACTCTGGGTAGCGCCCGAGGCAGCGAGGCCAGGGTGGGAGCCCACCACCTCGTGCCCTTCCACGGAGCCGTTTCCTGCCAATGGCACAAGAAGGGGTGTTTCTCCTACCAGCTCCGGGAAAAAGCCTGCTCTTTTCCCAGCCTGCTGGCTCCCTCCCGCAGCCAGCCTGCAGACGCCAGCACGCTCTCCATCTGCAGCTGCCACCCCGGCCAAACCTCAGGTGCAGGCAGAGCTCCCAGAGCCGACACGCGTTACCTTGGAGCGGGGAGAGGCATACGGAAGAGGGGAGACCGGCATCTCTCAGGTGTCCCCTGCCACTGGGAGACCACCTCCTCCTCCCCTCATCTCACCTCTGCGGTGACGGAAAGCCACACCACTGCTTCCCTTCCATGCTCCCGCCTTGCCGACAATTTGGAGGTAAGGAGGAGTTTTACAGGTTCACAGGCTGGCTACCTGCCCCACGGCAGTGCCCCGCACACAGCTCGGAGCAGAGCACACGTGCATACAGGTAACACCACCTGCTTGAACCCGTAACGCTGCCCCGGTTTCCCACAGGCTGCTCCGTGCCTAAACCCGCAGCTTTAGCCGACTACCCCACATCTCACCCCACCAACGTCTGCCTGAGCCTCGGGGACCCACCGGGTTCAGCCACAACGGCTCTGGGAAGGTGCCAGGGGATTATTTCCCTTTGCTCAGCATCCTCCCTGCGACGTGGCCGAAAGACGAAGACTGGATACTCACGGTGAGCCGCCCTAGGGCCAGCAGCACGTGTGACACACCTGAGATGCTGAAGGCTCGTTTTGGAGGCAAACCCACAAGCTAAAAAGGCTCAACCACTTGCGCTGGTATCTTTAAGCAGCAGACTGAGCCAACGCTGGATTAATTATATTATGCCATGATTGAGACTGTTGCTAGGTTACAGCAACCGGTCCCTAAGCTCATCCTACTGCAGGATTTCCCCAGAATCACTCATTTTCGAGCTCAGGGGCATCCCAGAAGGACAGGCAAGCACTACGGTCTCTCCAAGAAGCCAGACCCCTGACTGCAGGGAAGTTGCCGGCAGCGCACCCATTCTTGCCCCCAGCCCACCCACCTGCCTGCTCGCTGCCCTCCCTTCAGCCCTGCCCGCCCCGTCCTGTCCTGCGCCGGGGCCTGTCGCAGCCCCGCTGTTTGTTCGGCCCCGCGGCACCTGCGGTGGTTCGCAGGGCAGGCCTCCTCCACGAGCACCTACAAGTTCTCACATCCATTTTGCGTCCCGCTAAAAGCTTTTCATGTTCACCGCTGGAGGGAAGGAAGCGAATCCCCACCCCGGGCCTCGGCAAACCGGGGAAAAACTTGTTACGACCTTACGGGAGCAACAGAAATAGGGTGAAGCTGAATCCCTCAAAGGGCAGGATCGTTGCACTCCTTGCACGTGGCCCCTGTCCTAAATCATGGGGAATGATGAAGAGCTGGCGCAGCGGTGAGCCAGCTGCAAGTCCTCAGCAGGATACGGCCATGGAAAAGGCCAGCCCCGTCCCAGGGCGCAGCAGCAGACGCATTGTACGGGAATCATTAAGTACCAGCGTGGCACGACCTCAGCTGGACTGGCACGGCCATGGAAAGGTGAACTCAAAGGGGAGCCAGTGCCGAGGACGGTGGCTAGCACAGCCGGGGGACAGCCCGTCCGGCGGAACACAGGCAGAGCAGGGACACGAGCCCCGGCCACGCAGGGCTAGGAGGGGGGAGCAGCGTTTAAACAGTGCTGCAAAGGAACAAGCAAGCATCAACTGGCCAGGAATAAATCTGGATGGCAATTACCAGACTGCTTCCGAGCCCCAAGGCAGAAGACTGATGGACGGCTTCCCGCAGGGATGCCAGAAACGGAGCTGGTTTGGGGGTGGCGGGAGCTGCAAGGACCCATCAGTCTGTCCTCGTGCTATTTTTCTACCTGGTATTTTGACGCCGGGTTGGAGGAAGCCATAGGTTGGGTATCAAGAGACGTGGTCATTTTGGCACGGGCTGTGCCATGCAGGGCTGGGGTACGCAGCCCAGCAGCGGTGCTAAGCAGCTTGATTCTCTTGCAGGGACGAGTTTTGTGACAACCACGAACACGGATTAACATGAGCGAGAGCTTTAGCAAGCAGAGACGGCCGCCTGTGCTAAGCAGAGTTGGGCCATCAGGAGAAAGGGGCTGTGAGCGTGCTGCCTCTGCACAGGAGGAATCCATGAGGAGAGGACGTACGAGCACCGAGGAGTCAGCTCCAGGCCACTCAGGTGCAGGTGAGCTGGAAGGTCTCGCTAAAACTGGCTCCCAGCCGGGGAGCCACAGGGATGCCGGCACAGAAGGCACGCTGTGAAGCCTGCGGAGACCAAAACGCCAGTCTGCTCTCAGAGTATGACTTCACCCACGTCTTGTCACAGCAGCTGCATCAAGTCACACGCCAGGAGCTGCCAAGAGTGACAGGAGCTGCTAACCGTCACGCGGGATCATCCCACTCCATGGACGGGTACAGCAAGGAACACTACCCAAAATAAATGCCGGGCGCACAGCTGCCGTTCGTGTCTTGGGTTAGCAGCACAGCCCTGGCTGTCCCAGCCGGGATGCCACGCACGCTGTCCACAAAGCAGACAGACAGACTCCTGCAGATGAGGGATGAACGCCTAGTTCCCTCTCCTGGAGGGCTGCCAGACCAGGCTGACGCTCCAGCGAGCGGAGGCTGCTGGTCGGGCAGCTCCCGTACCGCACCCCGCAGAGGTTCGCTCTGCAGCTGAGCCATCCCGGCTGGGAAGCCGCAACTGGTGGGAACAAGGAACCTCGGAGTTACCTCTCATGACTTAGCACGTCCGCTCTGGCTTCAGGCTGGCACAGTGGAAGCCAAGACGCAATCGTACCGTGGCCGCGGGCCCTGCGGATCTCAACCAGCCGGCGGCGCGGAGGCAGGGGAGCGGGCAGCGTGGCTTCCACCTCCAGCAGCGGCCCCCGAGCACCGGGCTGCCCTTGCTGCGCTTGGGAACGAGACCCAGCCGGCAGGCTGCAAATGCAGTGATAAATCTGCGCTTCTCCCTCCCGCTGCTCTAAACCAAGGGAGACCTTGTACAGCATGCAGCTCTGGCCAGCGTTAACTGCAAGAAATTGCAGCTCCTCAGCCTCAAGCTCTTGATTTTTTTTTTTTTATTTTTTTAGCTGACTGATAAACCCGAAAGCAAATACACTGGTACCTCCAGAGATGCTCACAGGAACTATTTATAACGATGTGATCCTGCAGAAGCTTCCCCATAATGACAGGCACGTACACATACATTTTATATTTAGCTTATTCGAAAGACTGGGCACGGGAGAGCCCGGCTCAGACAAGGTCTATTTCTTTCTCCCCTCACTCACATTTGCCAGCGCTGGATTACACCTCATGCTGCAGCCCTAACCAGTTCAGCACTCCCTGAAAAACAGAGAAGCCGATGTCTAAAAAGCGCCTTTTTCCTGCTATTCCCTTCTATGCCCCCGCTTCCCGCACTGGGTGGGATCTCTCTGGCCTGGCTGCCAAAGCCAAAATGTGCCCCGCACCCTCCTGGGGCTCTAGCGTAAGTAAAGAGAGCTCCCGCATCTGCTTTTCTCTTTCAAAGGAGTATTTTGGAACACAGTGACTCATCTTTGCTTGTTTTTGTCTCAGCTCCTTGAACTGACAAGGAACACGAGCCGCAGGGAGTGTAAAGGCTCCTACGGTGGTCAAATCTGGCCCAGGTGAAAGACAAACCAATGCCAACATCAGTGTTTCCAGGGGACTCGGCGCCTGTACAGCCTTCTGCTAACCAAGAGCCGCGCTCGCAAGGAAGCAAAGCCGAACAAAAACGCTTTCCCTTACGCTGCGTGAAACAGCTCTCAGGACAGAGTTTTGGGGAAAGAACTCATGGGTTTTACGCTCTTTTACGTTCAGCTTTTGGTTTTTTTTTTTTGGTTTTTTTTTTTTTTTTTTGGTGAACGATTTTTAATTTCATGCCCCATTCCATGAAGTGTGAGAATGCAGCAGTATGAGGAAGGGGCAAGCGGGACGATGCCCTTCTGTGAAACAGTCCTGGAGGGACACGCAGCTCCCGAGCCCAGGCAGACACACGCTTGTGGTGGAGAAGAAGACGTGCAGAGGCAGTTGTACAACAGAGCTTTATAGTCAGAATGGATTGTACCAGGTTTTTTCGATGCAAAATGGAACATGACCCAAAATCTTCACAGAACAGAAGCGCTTTCAGGAACGCAGCCAGCTGAAGCTCGGACGCCCGCCTGCCTTTTCGCAAGAGAGGCCGCAAACTGGTTGCGTCCCAATCCACATTTTCCTCCCCAGACGTGCAAAGTTTGAACTGTCCCATGCAATTTCCCTACAGCGTCACGTGAAATGTAGTAATGCTCAGAGAAGTAGGCAAATGCTAATGGCAAACAGACCTGAACAATGTCCTGCTCATGCAGCAAAATAAACAGTTTTGTAGGAAAACAGTTACAGGTGTATTGTGGAGGTTGGGGAAAAGAAAAAGAAAAATGGAGCAGGTAACTGCCTGCTGTTCTAGACAGCTCTGGAGTGGATAACAGATCAAAAGAACGCTTTGCTATATAGGGCTGTAGAAGGAAACCCCAGTTTGGATTTCATGGTTGACCTTTTACAACAAAAAGGGGAGAGGGAGAACAAAACCAAACCTCAAATCAACCTGCAAGCAACTGGGCAATGTAATGCACAGGTCCTTGAAGGAGCTTCACTGTCTGAACTGCGAAAAGGACACCAGAACCAAAATAGAAGCGGGTACGGAGAACTTAACAAAGCTCCACCAACCACAGGGGCTGCTCATTGAGACACGGGCAAGCGCGAAGGGCTGGCCTGTAGCGCCCACCCAATGGCAACCACCGCTGCTGAGCAGGCACCAATCCACCAGTCTAAGTTCAAAGTGAAACTTAAAAGGCTCCCCGAACTCATGGGATAGGAGGAGGCTCTCCACTTGGGGAGGGAAAGGCAGCACGTTGGCTGCTGGGCGGCCCGGCCCAGTAAACGCAGCTGCAGTGTCGACAGAAGCTGGAGCAGGGAGGATGCTGTCTGAGCTACTGTGGTTGTCCCTCTCAGTGCAGAGAGGCAGCCCCACGGTTCACAGCGTGACTGTAAAATGCCTGAGAAGCAAATGCCTTGCCATGCTAACACTTCCCTGTAGACAGTTCTGAAGCTCTGGATATCTTCATTCCCACATGAGAGTCATGTCCCTGAGAGGTACTGAAGGGAGGGGATTCTAGTATATGTAAATTCAAGGGTGGGAAATGCAGAAAAGCACAGATTTTTCTCTCTTTTTCAGGTTAGCTTTGCACTTTGCATTGTTTTCCCAAACTGCATAGCAGCTTACGTGTAGTGTCTGAGACACTGGGGCCACGGAAATCAATGGGGCTTCATGAATTCCAACAGCAGCACCAGTGAGTGCTAATTAAGCTGCTGTGCAGAAAGGTCCCATTCAAAGGAATCCGAAATCACACGCACTCTCTCTCACTCTGGCCCTGCGGCTGCTGTTATAGAGAGCTGTACCATAGCATGATCTGCTCGATTTAAAGCTCATCAACTGCTGGGTGGAGCAATGGCCAATACCACCTTTCTCATTAAAAAAATAGGAAGGATAAAAAGTTAAAGATTTGAGACAGGCGAGCACGATGCGTTCATGCGGCATGTTTTGTTGCACTCCTCTTAACAAGACAGGAATTTCAGGTGTGCAGGAGTGGAATATAGCAGGGACGGAGCAGGAGGCAGGTCCCCTTCGCCTCCCACACCCTGCCCTGAACCTTCCCCTTACTCAAGTACATCTCAGCTGGATTTTCTTTGTGTAACGAATGCACCAGAACAGCACACATAGATGTAAAGCTTTTGTTTTGCCAGCTCTGTTTTGAGAGAATACACGGCAAATGGCCAAGGCTTTACACATCTGCACCTGTCCTGGTGTGACTCGTAAGAAAAGATGGAGACAGCCACGATAGAAGAGTCCGCTGCGCGTACATGCAGCCAGCCTACAGCTCCTCATAGTCCCCACCTCCTCGTGGCTTGCTCACGCTGGCTCCTCCTCCTCCAAGAAAAGCCTCGAGTTCATCTATCTCACTGTTTTTCTCCTTGCTCTTCTTTTTCTTTTTCTTTTTCTCTTTCTCCTCTTTGCTCTCTTCCTTCTCTTTGCTCTTCTTGTGTTTGCTCTTCTTTTTCACAGACTTCTCCTCTTCCTGCAAAATGAGAAAATGTTGATTAGTAAATCCTTTGAGCATGCCAGTAACCCAGCATACATCGCCCTGAAACTTGGCTCTGATGGGAACCTGACTAAGGGTGAGGCATCTACTACCACGGCTGCCTTGGAGTTAATTCCAGAAGACCCTTCTGCGAGTTTGGACAGAAGAGAAGCAAGACCATCTGGTTTATATGTAGCAGTGGTCTGTCAGGCAGTTTGCGCCTGACAATAGCACAGTATTGGACAGGCAGAAATGTCAAAGACAAAGCCTCCTGCAGACTTCCCTCACTGCCTCTCAGATTGGGTCTGTCGGGGACACACTTGGAAAAAGTCATGGTGCTATCAACAGACTCAGCCCAGCAGAGATGCACTGCTCTATTTAATCCTATTTTTTACAAACTCACACACTGCTTTTTCAAAATTCAACTAAAAGCTTGGTTTTAAGCTGCAAGAGGTCAGTGGTGTGCAGAGCCTGGGAGGCACAGATCCGGCTGTAGGATGGGAGAGTGGAAGGAAGTCCACCGGGTACACAGAGCATGCTGTAGAAGGCTGCCCCTCTCCTTGGCTGGTAGATAATATGGCAAATCATCTCTGAGGAATTAAATAGTACCTCTTTGCTTTTCTTTTTCTTCTTCTTCTTCTCCTTAGAAGGTTGTTTATCTGTTCAAACAAAAAAACCCCAACATTGTTTTTAATCAATTTAAACTGTGAGAGATGCAATTCTGCCCTGCCCCAATTTCTGAGAACAAAATGCCCCATCCTGGAGCCACGTGCAAAGACAATCCCGATTCCTCAGGACAAACTGTGTCCCTTTAGAAACCAACACAGGCGCCCGCAGTCACACCCTAGTTTAACCAGATACATCTAGTTGAATCATAAGCATTGTATTATTTACGTTATTCTGTGAACATCCACTGACCTGGATGCTCACTGGATCACAGCTACTAAGAAACAAACACAGAGACCAGCTCTACAAACTGGTCCAAAGGGCAAATTGGGGACCAGATTATTATTTCCAGAACCGAAAAAGAGCTTCTGGGAACAATTTCCCTCCGACCACTAAATATTTGAAGGCAGCTAGAAATTCCACCAGGCACGGTCTGTGCTTCCGTGGGTCAAGGCAGTAATGGAAGGACCATTGAGGACACGGTGCCGGCAGATGGGAGCACCCTAGCAGGTTAGCACGCACCGTTGTTCAAACTGTGTATGGAAATTATAACAACACGAGGCCAAAGCGTCAGCGCTGCAGCCCTGCTCTACAGGGGTGGCTGCTTTCACGCTATCGAATGAGTCCCAGAGTCCATCGCTGTCAAATCATTTGTCTCAGGTTCTTGTGGTTGATGACTTGGCTGCTAATTAGACTGCTGAACATCCCCTGCCTTTGCACAAAGACTCCTTGAACAGAAGAGTAGATACTTGGCTGTTTCAGAGGAGGGTTTAGAACTGCACCGCGTTTCATGTGTGGTATTTGATTACCAGTCGTACCTACACATTCTTTTCCTTGGTTGATCTGTAAATACAAGTCAGCCATGGAGAAGTCTACTTGCTGGTCAAGCTCCAGCTGACTGGCTACCAAAACACATTTTTATATTTATCCCAGAAAGAGAAGATAGGAGAAGCCCACGCTGAATTATTAAAGATGCTAAACTGAAGTTAAATTATTGACCCGGGCCTCTGCAGATGCACTACTAGCTATTTCAAGCTGTGCTGTTCAGCAACTCAAAGCGACAAGCTGATGAAGCTATCACAGCCTGTGACACCTTGGAACACTTTTGGAATAGCTATTCAAAGAGATCGCTCTCTGGTGCTGCTTACAGCTTTTTCTCCCCTTAAGTCTTTAACTTCTCATCTTTCGTGGTGACATCAGGGGCAGATCTATAGGAAGTTGCTTTGCAGTAATGCCAAGACAGCAGAAATTATTTGTGCGAGTAATGTTTGTTCCCTCAAGGGATGGGAATAAAAAAAAAAAAGCCCGAGGAACGCTTAGGTTGTGATCAGAACCCCACCCCACCCTTCCTCAAAATAGAAGAGCAAACTGACAGGGTATGCCAGAGTATTTTGCTCAAATTGATCCAAATTCTTGAGGGGGTGGACACCGCAATGCTGAGCACCACATCCCAGGCGTACAAGGCTAAGCAGGGAGCATTATACAGAAGCAGCCTGTGAAAGATGTGCTCCTGCTTCCAGCTAGGACAGAAATAATACACGGCTGATGCCACGGACAACCCCAGTTCCCCCCCCTCCCCATGGGAAAAAACTTAAAGAAAGTTATTTATGCCATGTTAAACCACATTAAAGACTCACACAGGGCACTGCATGAAGTTACAGGGTATTTTATTTAGTGCAAATTGGTTTGCTAACACCCTGGAACCATTTTGGAAAAAACAGATGCCTTACAAACAAAATCAGCAAGAGTCTGCCGATTCCTTTACCTTCCTCACTGCTCTCCTTGGGACCAGTTTCTTCCAAACCCAAACCAAAGAGATCTGAGTCATTTTTCAGTTTAAAGGAGTGCACTGTTGATTTCACAGGCTGGGGTGGCTTTGCCAACGAGGTATCGTCATCAGATATTTCAGAGAGATCTTCCCGGACTGGGAATTCATCCTAGAGACAAGAAAAGGCAGAAAACACAGACAAATCTTTCAACCAAAATCTCTAAGCATCTCATATACAAAGACGTCAGATGCCAGCAGGTGGGGAGGAGGGGAGGCAATGGTAGATGAACTGAGCTGTTATTGCCTGGAAATCAATGCCCTTCATCTTATAAGCTCTATCTATTTCTTGCCTTGCTAAAACGTCTCGGTAGCATCAGTACTGGAAAACGCGCCCTGATAACTTAACATTTGTGCTACCAAAATCAAATTTCTGATGTAAAGGGATTAAACGAGACCTACAACCGTGTTAGCTTGACAGCATCAGCCTCTAACTGCCCTAGAGAGGCACCTCTGTTTTGGGGAAAATCAAATCTAATAGGTTGACAACACCTCCAGACCTGACAGACAAAACCTTTTCCTTGCGTAGCTCTGGGGGGTACCAGAGGCAACGTGCAGCAGGGCCGAGGAAGCGGTCTGTGTGTGCAGAATAACTCCCTTCATCGAGCCAAAAGGGAATGCCGTCCTAGGGTAAATTTGCCCTTTCAGTGTGAGCTAAAAACCAGGATGCCGCAGAGACCAGATATCACGCCAAACTCCTCTGTCTCTGCGTGATGGCAATGGAAATGCAGTTTAATCATCTTCTGATACCTGCCAACTGATCCTCTTCGGAATTCGTTAACCACCCCTTCTTTATATCCTCCATGCTGACCAAACATGGCCTCTGCTGCTGACGTAGGCAATGCCTCCCTCCTCCTTGCTAATGGTGGTGTTCTTACTGCTTTGTCTGACTCGTAAACCTTGGACTTGGAAAGCACTCACAAGCTGTGGGGCATATCCCTGACACTCTCGCAACGGCAAACTCCCTCACAAATCCCATTTCTCACCATTGCATGCTAAGAGAAGTAAATTTGCTGCAAATACTTTTGCTTTCATATTAAAGTGCCAGGAAAAGCAGGTACTGAAACTGCTAAACGAATGGAAAATTCCTTAATAAACAGCACGACACATAGGCAAGGTCAATGAAACTGGGACAACCGTCCTTTCTGCAGGATTCTGGAATGATGCAAACACATAAACCGCTCCTGAACACCGGCTAACCCAGACACCGGGAGTACCGCTGAACAACAACTGCCCATCCCAAATCACGGTTAGCAGTTTCTAGAGACGGCTCTGCTGGCTGCGAGTGCAGATCATCGAAGTCAGGGATACCTAGAGCCACAGCAGCAAGTTCCCACCAGCCCAGAGAAGACGCCTGTGTTCTCTCCATCTTTAATACACAACGGGTGCAGAGGGGACTCCTGCTGCGCCCTGTGTTTGAGCAGACACCTGCAGGCAGCACCGCGCAGCTGCCCTGGCTCAGTGTCACAGAGACTAATGTCTAACCTGGCTATACCAGAAAGTCCTTCTCCAGCAGATTTTCCTACTTCAGTAAGGAGCTTTGCCAAGCAAATTTTGTTATGGCCTTTTCATTGCTGGATTGACTGTAGGGAGCTCACTTGTTCTCTCTTTCAGCCATGCACACACTTCTATGTGTTAAACTTTGGGTGAAAAACCATTAGCTTCGTATTTCATACCTTCCACACTGCTGGACTGACCATACTTTGGACTTGCTGAGAATAAAGAGCACATTAAAACCCATAAGCACAAATCTTGTTGCCATGTGGCTTCAACAACCAGAGCATTAGTGGGTTTGTGCTTATATCAATCTCTTCAGGTAGCTTAGCACCCGATTTGCTGCGACTGCCGCTGCGAGATGGGAGAGCAGATGAAAGCTCTGCTCAGTGAGATGCCTCAACACTTCAAGCTCAGCTTCGCAGCAGCGCACAGCGATTCATGCATGCTATTTACCATTTTCTTCTTCTGGCTGTCAGAATCCTCACTTTCGAAGTCTGGGTCATCCATAACAAATGAGAGCATCTGAGTAGCTATTGGTCCCTCTTGATCACTGTCAGACTCCTCAGGCTTTTCCTCTTTGACCACTTTCTGCTTGAGAGCATGTCCTTTGCTTTGGGAAGTGGTCTTTGGGGCCTGGACTGCTGCTGGGGTGGTGGCAGCAGCAGCTGGCAGGCTAGTGTTGAGCTTGCTGCTACTGTTTCTTTCAGACCCAGAACATGGAGGTAAACTGTCAGGAGGCTTCAGGTCAGTTGCTTTGGTCAAAACTGCTTCACTCTGTGGTTTCAGAGAATTTCTGGAAGACCTGAGAAGAAAAAAACAAACTGTCAGAGCCTGTCCACACTCCCACTCTGTGAAACAAAGCACAAATGTCAGTTAATAGCTGAGCCTGCCTCAAGGGCTGCAACGTGCATCTCAACAGGAGAGGTAGCTCATCCTGGGGGGAGCGTGTGCTCAAACACATACCACTCAGAGGCTGGAGACCACCCTCATGTCCCTGAGGATGCTGATGCACAGGTGCCTGTGCCGGCAGGCGATGCCTGACTATCACCCACAGGATGTGGTCCATGGAAAACATGATCCAGTTGATTGTTCTCCAGCACAGGGTGTGGTGAATGACTTCCACTCCCTTCACCACAAGACTCGACACCTCTGTCCTCACATCGCTATGAACAGATGCTCGGGTGCTCAGTTACAGTTTCTTGTTCAAACTTGAGAAAAAGGCTGGGTGATTCTCAAACAGAAACATACCAGTGACCACAGGAGCACAGTGCTCAAAGGCTGCCTACACGCAGTGCAGAAAACACTGCATAAAGCAGTCACACCTAAAGTAAATACAGCCCCAGCATACAGCTTGAGGAACAGCCTGATAGAGACACCAGAATTTCCCAGAGGCCGCGCAGAAGTCAGCGGCAGGACCGAGGAGGGGCCCAAGTTTGCCAGCACAACCCCATACTTCAGGCTGTGCTTCGTACCTTTTTTTTTCCTGCTCCGTGTTGATGTCAGCATCAGGTATGAGTACGACCTTGGAGTCCTTCACCTCTTCCTCTTCCTCCTCCTCGCTGGAGAGGGTGACGTTCTTGCTGGGCACCCGCTCTGCTGCCGGCATAGATCTACTGGGGATTTTGTCATCCAGATCCAGGTCATCTTGGAAACCTGCCACCATGGGGTTTCCCCCGGGCGCCTCTCCATCGCTGCAAAACAGACAATGATCAGACACAGCACCCCCAGGACGTGCTAGGACAGACATACCTCCCCTTGAAAGCAGACTGCCGCTCGCCTGCCTTTTCTAGCCAACTTCAGGGCCAACGTCTGTCAGCCCAGGCAGCTGCACCGCCAGCCTCCCCCCCTGCACACTGCCCAGCCGCTGCCCCGGCCAGGCTGGACCCGGGGGCTGCAGGACTGGCACAAGCCCTGTACAAAACGGGCCACAAAAAGATGTGTCACAGAGTGGCTGTTACCGCTCAAGCTGAAAATAAGTGGCTTGGAAAAGGTGAGCCTCAGTGCTACAGAGCAGCCTATTGCTTCGGCTCTATCAGAACATCTCTGGTCCAACATGCAAGGATCAGCCAAGTAAATCGTGGGGACCGCCTGCCTTAATCCCCACATCCTGTAATTAAACCTGATCATATACTGCCACTACTATGGGAATTCACTTACAGCTATTAGCTTCCTGGAATTATTTCTGTTTCTCTGGTGCTCCCTGAAGCAGGCAGCTACCCAGACACCACAGCCATGCTTTAACATTCCCCAAATTAAATTAACCTAAGGACACCCTTTTAGAGCTCGGAGTCTGTCAGGCTCCCTGGATGTAACACAGTTACGTGTTCAGAGGCATCTTGATAGAGAGCTTTGCAGCTGAAATTACCAGCTGAGGATTCTTGTCTGAATGTCCTCAGGACTCAACAATTTTAATACTTTCTGAAGGATTTGCTCATGTCAGGAATATAGATATTTTCCCCAGTCTCAGCTGATGAACATTACCTTTCCTCATTCTCTATGCTATATCTGCAACAGATACCCAGTTCCTTCCAGATAATAGTCCACCATACATAATAGTCACTGTCCTTTTAATGACTCGATATGGATTGTACAAACGCAGCCTTCATTTTTACGCAGAGACAAAAAATGATTACAGCTTGAAGCAGATTAGATTTTAGAGGCATAAAAGGAATCACAAAACCCGAAAATCTTTAATCTGGAAGAAGGTGGTGTTCTCAGTCCCTAGCACACGGCCAGCACTGGAAGAGACATTGGAGGATGGTGTGCTGATGGGATGGGAAATGCCAAGGCTGAACGTACTATTCGCTCTGTCTCTTCTTATGGCTAGTTACTGGTCTACAAGTTAGTTTTAAAAAATTAACACATCTGCCAACAGATAATGCAGTTATTTGTGAGATATGGGCCACCACACTTATCACAACCGGTGCAGCACATTGGGAGCAACTACAATCAATGCTTGTCTGGGTTAGAGCGCTAAGATCAGGGCTGACATCCACTCCCTCCTTCTGCTTTTGGTGTGGATCCCTCTGCTTTCCGGACTCACAGTGCAGCTCCCAGCTAAGCAGAAGCAGGCTGTTGAAGAGCCCCTTCATCATTAACACTGCTGCTCTCATACCGAGCCAGAAGGGAGGCACACGGCCAGTCTCACATAAAGGAGAAGAAAACCGGTGCCCAAAACAGCCTCCAAGGCTGGAGGAATTACAAGTGAGCAATTTCTGAGGTCTGCAAAGCACTGGCAGGGTTTCCTCTTGAAATGTGCTGAAAAGAAAATGGAGTTACATCCTAAAAATGGCAGGATATTATTCTGAAGTAGTGACACTGCATTTCTTTAACGCATCACTGCTCTATTAAGCATGGGGACTCTTCAGAGATTGCTGCCACTGTCCTCCTATCCATACGAGACTTGCAGCCTTTAAAGCATTCCCAGCCCAAACAGACCATCCACGTGTGTACACACACCCGCACAAAGTGGGTCATCTCCTTTTGCAGTGAGTACACGGCCTCCATCTATAACTGCCGCACAAATCATTGAGCGACAGCTTAAGAGCAAAGCAATGGAGTGAATATACGTCAGGAAAATCACTGCTGCAGTGTAAACACGGTCTGACAACGCAAAATTAGTATCAGCTTGTGGTCCTGAGGTTCCAGCTGGAAGGAATTCAGAGCACGCGAAACCAAGCACATTGCACCACTCTCTCCAACACTTGACGTGCTGCCAAGCCTGCGTTAGTGTTGAGCCAACGTGTTTGCAGGCACAGGTACCCACCAAAAACGACTACACTCACCGAGGTCTGCGTCTGAGCTACTGATCAAAGAGCACGTCGGGGTTTCCTCAGTGAGCCCTCCGTTGCGTACGCAGAACAGCTGCTGGTGACAAAACAAATCCCGGTGCAATCTGAGCAGCCCACGGTCTCCAACCGGTATTGACCGTGTTCCACCAGCCCTGCCGTGTGGCCAGAGGAGACAGCCCTGCAGGCAGCCAGCAGGATCCTCTTGCCACATCAGTTTTTGGGGCTAGAGAAAGAGGAAAAACCCAAACTCTAATAAGGCAGGTAAGTTGAGGGAATCACAGGCCGCAGGATGAGCCTGCGTGACTACGTTCTAGGAGATGAGGGTCTTCTAGCGTGAACCAGTGTCCTCAGCTTCCCTCACTTGGTCTAGCGCAGCTGAGTACCACTATATAAATAACAGATGCCATAAAAGCAAAGAACCAGTTCAAAGCCCTTCAGATGTAAGGACAAGGAAATCTAATCGATGTTTAAGATAAATATCTAGTGGTGCTGAGAAGACAGATCAGGAATACTGTTAGGTACAGCATTAACTCACTTTCAGACACGTACAGCCCACCCGTGGACCCAGGCCAGCCTGACCCAGCGGGAGGGAAGAGGGGAGACTATCTGGAGCCAGATTAGCTCCTCCAGTGCAGTCACATACACACGGGCTCAGGGCATGAGGCTAAAGAGCAGCAAATTAAGTTCTGAAAGAGCAAATTGGGAGATTGAACTGCCTTCCTAATTAACTGGTAAAGAAACCGATTTTGGGAGTTCTCTTTATTGCAAGCTAGAGAACCATAACACACCATTAAACAAAACCCAGGACTCCGTTAATCTCCGTAGATCTGGGCTGGAGTTTAGCTATAGCAACACCAAGAGACGTCAGCAAGTGCTGAAAGTCTCAGCAGCTGTCTGATCTTTGGGCAAGAGCAGCCTTGTTCCGCAGGCGTGAGCTCATTCCTCACTGCTAGCACACTTAAGAAAAAAAAGTGTTTTTTTCTAACATTACCGCTCCGCGTCAGCTCTTGCTCCATTGTTTAGAGATGTTATGGAGTAGGGAATGGGAGAAGTTCACACTAATTCCCTGCGTCAACAAAACGGACAAGAAATACCAGACTTTACCACCTCTTTCTGAAGCTCAGAAAAGCAAACAAGTTCTTACAAATGGAAGCAAACACAGCCCCGAGTTCAGGAAGCAGCTCAGTCACACGGCATAACATCCAACTTCCAACCACATAAGACCTTCCCCACTTCCCTGAGGAGTCGTCCCCTCTGCGAGAGAGCAGCTGGAGCGCATGGAGCTCTGCCTGGGGATGGATGAGGAGCCAACTGAGAGCTTATGGGTGAGGATTCAAGAGATGACAGGTAACGGTGACGCTACTGTGGGTGTCTGCTACAGGCTGCCTGACCAGAAAGAACAAGCGGATCAGGCCCTCTCTAAAAAGACAGGAGGAGCCTCATGTTCGCAGGCCCTGGTCCTTATGGTCTTCAACCACCCTCATATCTGCTGCAGGGACAAGACAGCAGGACATAAGCAATCCAGGAGGTTCCTGGAGTGCATTGATGATAAATTCCTCCTCCGAGTGACAGAGGAGCCAACGAGGAGAGGTGCTCTGCTGGACCTCACACCCACAAAAAATGAGGAAGCCCCACATTGGGAAGGGGAAGGTCAAAGGCAGCCTTGGTGGAGTTCAGGATCCTGAGGGCAGGGAGGAGGGTAAAAAGCAAGCTGGACTTCAGGAGAGCAGACTTTGGCCTCTTCAAAGATTTGGCTGGAAGAGTCCTGTGAGATGAGGCCCTGGAGGGAAGACGGGCCCAAGAAAGCTGGTTAATATTCAAGGATCACCTCCTCCAAGCTCAACGGCGGTCCATCCCAACGTTTAAGGAGTCAGGCAAAAATGCTAGGAAGCCTGCATGAATGAACAAGGGGCTCCTGGACAAACTCAAACACAAAAAGGAAGCGTACAGGGGATGGATGCAAGGACAGGCTACCTGGGAGGAATACAGAGACATCATCTGAGCATCCAGGGATGAAATCAGGAAAGCAAAAGCCCACAGGGAACTGAATCTGGCCAGGGATGTCAAGGACAACAAGAAGGGCTTCTATAAGCACATAGGTGACAAAAGGAAGACTAAGGAAAATGTGGGCACACTGCTCAATGAGAAGGGGGGCCTGGTTACACAGGCCATGGAAAAGGCTGAAGTACTGAATGCCGTCTTTGCCTCTGTCTTTACTAGCAAGACCAGTCTTCAGGAATCCTAGGTCCCAGAGATCAGGGGGATGATGTGGAGCAAGGAAGATGAACCCTTGGTGGAAGAGGATCAGGTCAGGGATCCTGGATAAAGCAAAACTGGACATACAGAAGTCCATGGACCCTGATGCGATGCACCCACGAGTGCTGAGGGAGCTGGCAGATTACCACTGCAGGGCCACTCTTGATAAACTTTGATCAATCATGGTGACCAGGAGAAGTGCTTGAAGACTTTCCTGAAGAGGAAAGCAAATGCCGCTCAAGAAGGTCAAGAAGAGGACCCAGAGAACTACAGCCCGGTCAGCCTCATCTTGATCCCTGAGAAGGTGATGGAGCAGCTAATCCTGCAAACTATTTCCAGGCACATGAATGACAAGAAAATCATCAGGAGTAGTCTGCATGAATTTACCAAGGGCAAGTCACGCTTGATCAACTCGATAGAAGTCTATGATGCAATAACTGGCCTGGGAGATGATGGGAGAGCAGTGGTACCTGGACTTCAGTAAGGTCTTTGACACTGTCTCCCATAAGATCCTTGTAAGGAAGCTGTTGATGTACAGGCTGGATGAGCAGACAGTGAGGTGGACTGAAAACTGCCTGAATGGCCAGGCCCAGAGGGTGGTGATCAGTGGCACAAAGTCCAGTTGGAGGCCAGTAACTAGCGGTGTACCCCAGTGATCAGTACGGAGCCCAGTCCTGTTTATTATCTTTATTAATGACCTGGCTGATGGGGCAGGGTGTACCCTCAACAAGTTTGCAGATGACACCAAACTGGGAGGAGTGACTAATGCCCCAGGTCATGTTGTCACCCAGAGGGACCTCGTCAGGCTGGAGAAATGGGCTGACAGGAATCTCCTGAAGATCAAAATGGGGAAGTGCAAAGTCCTGCTCCTGGGGAGGAACAGCCCCATGCATTGATACATGCTGGGGGCCACCCAGCTGGAAAGCAGCTTGGCAGAAGAGGGCCTGGGGGTCCTGGTGGATGCCATGTTGAACATCAATCAGGAAAGTGCCTCTGTGGCAAAGAAGACTAATGGTATCCTGGGCTGCAATAGGCAAAGTATTGCCAGCAGGTTGAGGGAGGTGATCCTTCCCCTCTGCTCAGCACTGGTGAGGCCACACCTGGAGTGCTGTGTCCAGGTCTGGGTGCTCCTCAGTACAAGAGAGACATGGGTATACTGGACAGAGTCCAATGAAGGGCAACAGAGATGACTAAGTGACTGGAGCATCTCTCACATGAGGGCAGGGATGGCTTAGCCTAGATGTGGTGGGTTGACCCTGGCTGGACACCAGGTGCCCACCAAAGCCGCTCTACCACTCCCCTCCTCAGCTAGACAGAGGAGGGAAAATATAACAAAAGGCTTCTGGGTTGAGATAAGGACAGGGAGAGATCATTCACCAATTACCCTCATGGGCAAAACAGACTCAACTTGGGGAAAATGAATTTAACTTATTACCAATCAAATCAGAGTAGGATAATGAGAAAATAAAACCTAAATCTTAAAACACCTTCCCCCCACCCCTCCTTCCTCCCGGGCTCAACTTTATTCCCAAATTCTCTACCTTCTCCTCCACAGTGGCACAGGGGAATGGGGAATGGGGGTTGTGGCCAGTTTACCACACGTTGTTTCTGCCGCTCCATCCTCCTCAGGAGGAGGACTCCTCATGCGCTTCCCCTGCTCCAGCGTGGGGTCCCTCCCACGGGAGACAGTCCCCCATGAACTTCTCCCACATGAGTCCTTCCCACAGGCTGCAGCTCTTCACAAACTGCTGCAGCGTGGGTGCCTTCCACAGGGTGCAGTGCTTCAGGAACAGACTGCTCCAGTGTGGGTCCCCCGTGGGATCACAAGTCCTGCCCGCAAACCTGCTCCAGTGTGGGCTCCTCTCTCCACGAGTCCACAGGTCCTGCTAGGAGCCTGCTACAGTGCAGGCTTTCCCACGGGGTCACAGCCTCCTTCCAGCATCGACCTGCTCCGGCATGGGGTCTCCCACAGGCTGCAGGTGGATATCTGCTCCACCGTGGCCCTCCATGGGCTGCAAGGGGACAGCCTGCCTCACCACGGTCTACCCCACGGGCTGCAGGGGAATCTTGGCTCCAGCATCTGGAGCACCTCCTCCCCCTCCTTCACTGACCTGGGCATTTGCAATCATTCCTCTCACATATTCTCACTCTTCACTTCTGCTGCAGTTATAAATTTTTTTTCCCTTTCTGACATACGTTATCACAGAGGCACTACCACTGTTGCTGATAGGCTCAGCCTTGGCCAGCGGCATGTCCATCTTGGAGCCGGCTGGCATTGCCTCTGTCGACATAGGGGAAAACTTCTAGCAGCTTCTCACAGAAGCCCCTGTAGGCCCCCAGCTACCAGAACCTCACCACGCAAACCCAATACACTTGAGAAGGCCTGGGGGGACCTTATCAACATATTTAAATACCTGAAGGAGGGTGCAAAGAAGATGGAGCGACAGGACAAGAGGCAACAGGCACAAACTGTAACACGTTCCCTATAAACCTCAGGAAACACTTTTTCCACTGTGAGGGTGACTGAGCACTGGTGTAGGTTGTCAGAGAGGTTGTGGAGTCACAATTCACGGAGATATTCAAAAGGCATCTGGACGTGGTCCTGAGCAACTGGCTCCGGGTGGCCCTGGTTGGCAGGGAGGCTGGACCAGATGACCTCCAGAGGTGTCTTCCAACCACTCTGTGCCTCTGTGAATGTAACCACCTCTGCTTCATGCATGAAACACGCTATGCACTAAGGCATGAGCACATGAGCGGACTGCAAGACTGCTAACTGCTTACAGACAGCCAGGCAACCCCTCTGATTTGGGTAAGAGAAGTAACTTCAAAATTCTCAACACACAGCCCATTATTCTGCCACTTCTTCAATGGCTCTTCAGATTCGCAGCTTACACTTGGCTACAGCACACCCAGAAGAAATGCTGGCAAGCTGCATAAGATATCTGCTGAGCGCATCTCTCTAGTATGTTCTCAGGCTTTGTGTTCCTCACTCAGATGCAAGAGGAAAACAGCTTCCAGTATTTCATTTTTTTAAAACCAATAAAATCTCCATTAGGTTTGACTGAACTTTTGTGTTCTTTAGGTCAGAGACAAATTTCTGCAGTGGTAGATTTTGTTGCAACTACAACAACCTACTCACTGCAGTAGAAGCAGATTATTAGGGACGGTGCTTACAGAACTCTTACTTTGCTCCTGGGCATCATGGGGTTGTAATTGGCATCCTGAAGGAAATCAGTTATTGCAGGTGATAGTCAGAACCACATCTCTATCTCCGAATTTCAGCGCATCTGGCTTATTGTGGTTGGCCCTTTTTGGCAAGAAAGAGAAGGTAAAATTGCCAGACCACTGAGAAAACTGTGTGAACTACAAAAGAAACCAGAGCAAGACATGGATGCCAAGCTGCAGAGAAATAATGAGCATCTGAATTTGCAGGGATGTGCTGCAAGTTCTTCTCCCTAGGGAAACAGAGCTGGTTTAACTGCAGATGGTTACTGCTGTCGTCAAAGGATGAAGCTGTGAACAAGTATCCTCTCTGTGCTCTGTGAAAGCCCAAAGGTGTCTCTCTTTCTGCCCCCACCAGCTCATATGCATTGGAAGGCTACCAAGAGTGGGGACAGAGCGCAGAAGGGAACCATAGCAGTCAAGAATGTGACAACTCTACAACCAAGGAGCAGGGCTCTTGCACCACTGTTTGAGATGTTTGGCTTTTTGGACAGTTTAACACCTATCTGCTTCCAATGACCGAGGTCCTGGAGAAGAGAAGCCTTTGTTAAACATCCAGCCACCTACCCACAGCAAGAACTGCAGCGAAAGAGCTCTAAGGGCGCTCCAGGACCCAGTCCTTCAGCAAACCCCAGGAAGGTCAGGCTTGGTTCTCCTGACGTTTCCTTGTTAAACACAGAAAAATATCCCAGCTCAGCCACAGTCACAAGCAAGACACTTTGTAGGCCAGCAGGCATCTAGCAATCACCACTTTTTTTTTCTTTCTTTTTTTTTTTTTTTAATAAAACATCCACGTGTTCTGCCATCACAAGGGATGATGATTCAGGCTGACCTGCATTAGACAGGCATCGAGCCTCACACACAGCATTGATTTCAAGTTGTTGTGGTTGAACTAGAGAACACTGAATCACGACAAAGATGTCAAAAGATGCAGAATCCACCACATTCACAGATGAGCTGTATCAGCGTTTAATTACTCTCCTGCTTAATCCAGTGTTGATAACAAGAGGCAGCAGGCAAGGACTATTCTAAGCAGAGGGATGCAGAGCCTGTGTGTATGCTTAGGCCACCTCTTAAGTGACAGTCTGCTTTCAGACAGCTTGCTGCACATCCTCCTGTCTGAGCAGCTCAGTACACACAATTCCCTTTCCCTTTTTTTGGTTAAAAAACATCAAAGCCAGGAAAAGAAAAAAAAAGAAAAAGAAAAAAAAAAGAAAAAGAAAATCCAGCCTACAGCATAAGCACAGCTCTCTGCCATTTGGAGGACAGAATTATAGAATCTTGGAATAGTTTGGGTTGGAAGGGACCTTTAAAGGTCATTTAGTCCAACCCACCTGCCATGAGCAGGGACATCTCCAACTAGATCAGGTTGCTCAGAGCCCCGTGCAGCCTCACTGTGAATGCTTCCAGGAATGGGGCATCTCCCACCTCTCTGGGCAACCTGGGCCAGGGTCTCATCACCCTCACTGTAAAAAATTTCTCCCTTATATCCAGTCTAAATCTACCATCTTTTAGTTTAAAGCCAGTACCCCTTGTCCTATTGCAAAGGGCCCTGCTAAAAAGTTTGTCCCCATCTTTCTTATAAGCCCCCTTTAGGGACTGGAAGGGGCTCTAAGGTCTCCCCAGAGCCTTCTCTTCTCCAGGTTGAACAACCCCAGCTCTCTCAGCCTGTCGTCACAGCAGAGGGGCTCCAGCCCCGGAGCATCTCCATGGCCTCCTCGGGACCCGTTCCACCAGGTCTATGTCCTTCTGCTGTTGGGACACCCCGAGCTGGAGGCAGCACCGCAGGGGGGTCTCCCCAGAGCGCAGCAGAGGGGCAGAATCCCCCCCTCGCCCTGCTGGCCACGCTGCTGGGGATGCAGCCCGGGATGCAGTTTGCTTTCTGGGCTGCCAGCACACGTTGCTGGCTCATGTCCAGCATTTCATCCACCAGTACACCCCAAGTCCTTCTCAGCAGGGCTGCTCTCCATCCCTTCACCCCCCAGCCTGTATTGATACCAGGGTTTGCCCCAACCCAGGTGCAGGACCCTGCACTTGACCTTGTTGAACTCCATGACGTTCACATGGGCCCACTTCTCAAGCCTGTCCAGGTCCCTCTGGATGGCATCCTGTCCCTCAGGCATGTCAACCACACCATTCAGCTTGGTGTCATGTGCAAATGTGCTGAGGATGCACTCCACTGCACTCTCTATATCGTTGACAAAGATATTGAACAGTACTGGTCTCAACATGGACCCCTGAAGGATGCCACTCGTCACTGATGTCCATCTGGACATTCAGCCATTGACCACTACTCTCTGGATGTTACCATCCAGCTAATTCCTTATCTGCCAAACAGTCCACCCATCAAATCCATCTCTCTCCAATTTAGAGAGAAAATGCCAGGAAGGAACATTTGAAATGGACAGAGAAAAAGAGAAGCACCCGTTAAGATTTTTCTGGAATCTGCAGACAAGCATCCAATGACACTCCCAAGAGAGCACGACCCTCTCCATCCTTCCTTCCAGAAGCCCATCGAGCCATGGAGTGCGCCCCAGTGCCCTCCAGCAAACACAAACCGCTTTATAATGCCTCAGGATTGGCTGTACCAGGCCACGAAGCAACTCGGTCGTGCTTTGGGCCTCTGCAGCAGGAACGTATTCATTAGGCAAAACAAAGCATCGCTGCAAAGTGCACTGTGTTCCAGAAGGAAAATACCTCAAATGTTTCAGCATATTTGGCCAGAAAGGAAATCCCTTCCTGACCCAAAGCAATCCAGTGACTTAACACTGAGCATGAAAGCAAAACAGCAAGACCAGGAAGGAGATAACGAGCTTTTACTGCTGTTCCTCATTCCCAGGGTGTGGTGTGTATCATTAAACGGGAGACAGTGAACGCTACGACTGACCACACCACAGCCAGAAAGGCTTAGGGGCAGCTAATTGCTCTGCAATCACTTTCTGAACAGTCGCAACAGGTTGGCCAGGCCTGACTCATCCTTCAGGCTGCACATCCCGATATGTCCCTGTCTCACCCTCCCTCCATCCTCCTCTCCTTACCTTTCACTATCGACACGGTGTTTAGTCTGCGGTTTCCCTTTGTCCTTCTGTGGGGCTGAGTCTTCTAGAAAGCTATGGTCCAGGCTGTCATCAGGAACGAAGTCCTCCACGCTCTGTACTTTTGCAGGGGCTTCAGGGTGGGGAGGAGGAGTGGCGGCAGCAGGATCTGCATTAGCAACAGTACTTGTAAAACACAGGGTTCACCACAAGCAAGAGAGAAATTCACTTTTTAGAGATCTATCTTGCCCAGGGTGAGAGCAGCCACGAAGCAGGACCTCGGCTACCCAGCAAGGGAAGAAGAAGGTTATGAACAGGATACTCAAATCTGTCCAGGATCTTGCACTCACAGACCACATGCAGCCGCCGTGGTTTAAAATGCTCCAGGTTGACCCAGGCTCTTAAATAGTCTGAAAAACTCTCTAGCTACCCGCTCTACAGTGAATGCTACGACTGACTATACCACAGACAGATTTTTTTTTATATCTATGCTGTGTGCATCGCTCCTGTGTAAGGTCCCTTCATTATTCTCTTACCTTTTCCAGACTGTTCAGTTCACTCACACACCTCCTCTTGCTTTTTTCAACTCTAACTGTCAAAGGCAGGGTTTCTCACACTGTGCTTTTAGATGCCCTGTGTAACCAAAAGCTCAAGAGCTATTGCAAATAGAGATTCACTTTATCAGAGATTCGCTTTAATATAGCTTATTTGCAGAGACACTGTTAGCCATCTTCAAGGTATCAGGATGAAATCTCATGAAATTAGCATAACCAAGAAGTCTAACGCAATTAACCTTTTCAAAATTTGCAATATTCAATCTTTTTCTTCTGCCCAGACTGCACTTCACATCTAGGTTCTTTTCTTTTGGGTGAACAAGATCTGTATATTTTTTTTCTAGATTTTGCTCTACTAGTACAGTTTTCAGATCACTTTTGCATGCAAATAACACTATTATTAATGCCATAGAGTAGCATTGGTGTAAGAAAAAACACAACCAGAAGAATTACTACTGCAAGACTTCAAGGGAAAGCTTAAATAGCAGCTCCCATAAAAAAAACAAGTATAACTTTGTGACAGTGATTTTTCACTGCTTTCCAATCAGCTAGTCCCTAGGTATGTTCCAGTAGAGGTGCAGACCCTTGGCACACTACATAAACTTAATAACACTGCCAGATCAGCTTTTCCTAGCTGCTTTTTGCAACCCTCCTAAAAAGCACCCTTGAGATACCAAGACTGCAGGCCACAAGGCTAAAACAGTTCTCAAGCTAAATGATAGATGTAAAGAAAAAAAAAAAAAAGAAGAAAAAGAAAAAAAACAAACCCCAAAGATCCAAAGATTGTAACACTGGTAGTAGACCACATGTCTTTTTTCTACATATCAATATGACAAAGGGTTTTTTTATTGACAAGGGATTTCTAACATTTGCTCCTCTTTGTTTGTTTGTTTCTGGGTAGGAAGAGTCACCAACAAACCGAAATGGGTGTACTGTGTCATACCTGGTAACAGATTCAGGATGCAGAACATTGTGTGCAGATCTAAAACTGAAAGATTTCAACATCTGAAATTGCAAACCGTGTTCCCAGCACCTCCTCCTTTCTTTCTGTGGGTGTCTCAAGAGTACTGTGAGCTCCAGGGACTGACAGTTTGAGAGGGAAGGTATTTCCAAAGGATGATTCAAACCATGTCACACTAATGATTTTTAGGCAGTGCCAGCTCTGCAGCTCCACTTAGCTTCGCAAACAAAGCGAATGTGACAAGCAAATTAAGGTCCAGATCAGCAAAAGTGCATGCAACAAAACCCTCGATGCCTCTGCCCTGCAACTTCGTCCGGCAGGCGTTTGGACCAAACGTCGCTCTACTCTGCTCCATTGTGTACTTGCGCTAAGGAAGAAGTCAAAGCGGGCTGCCCTCCTCCTCTGACCATCTCTGAAGGAGCATATTTCCCCGGAGGGGAATCCGCTGCAGAGCCTGGACTTACGTGATCATTTCTGGCTGAATAACCTTTAAAACCAGCACTCCGCTCTTCTCTGTTAACACACAGGAGCCCCTTTGAGCTGCCAGACTTTTGTGAAGGCAGAGCTTCAAATAGCTTCTCTAACAATTTTTCTTGCTATTCAAGAGGCATATGTGCTCCTGGTAAGACACTGACAGTTATTTTATTAGTGTCCCCTGTGTGTTCAGTACCTTCCTCCTGAAGCATGCTATGGCCACCACGCAGCCGGCTGGACACGGTCCCCATCCAAGCCCAGCACAGAGACAAACCAAAACGCCGATCAGGAGAGCGACAGCGCAGCTCTCCTTAGACACGCGCGGCGCACACACAGGGCCTGTCTTCTTCAGACACCTATCTGCTCAGCCTCTCGCGGGGAAAAAATGAAAGGAAAATAGAGAAACAGCCTGCCTAGACACTGCACTCCAGCACCTACCTGGCTGGGGAGGAGAGGGCTCTGATGCAGGAGACGTCCCAAACAGACGTGAAATAATGCTGCGCTTCGGCGGCGGGACTGCAGCCGGAGGTGCTGGGGAGGCTGTAGCCGGCGGAGGCGCGTGCGGCTGCTGGGCCTCGGGTGCAGGCACTGGTGAAAAAGATGGAGGGGGTTCAGGAGAGATGGTGGAGCTTGTGGAAAGCGGCTGCGGCGGCTGTGGGGTGCCGGGGCTGGAGCTGCCTGTCGATGTGGAGCTCGGAGGTACGATGGGTGACTGGGAGCCAGAGGAAGGGCTTTGCCCATTAGTTGTTAGCGGTGATGTGTGTCCTCGACTTCGGGCTTCCATCATTTCAAGGAAGCTGCAGGGAAGATAAATTGCAAATATAAGGAACGGAGAAAACATGTTCAACAGAGCACTGAGCACGATGCAGGGCTGCTTTGGCTGTGCGCTGAGCTGGGAGGGTACAGGGCTGCTTTCGGTGATGCTGCAACTCCCTGGGCCACAATAAATGTGCTTCACCCATGTGAGCTAAGCTCACCCGGTCTGCATTGAGGTGTGGAGAATCCCAACCTGCTCTGCACTGCAGGACGAAACCTACATTTGCAATGCTGCTGGGAACTCCCTGGATAGACAGACTATAACAACATGCCAGGGCTTGAAACACAACCTTAAGGCAGTTCTTGGACATATGTCTCTAAGGGAGTAAGTGCTACAGGAATGGCACATTTTTAGATTCTGCAGAAGAGATCAGAGTGTTCAGGAAAACTCAATGCTATAAAAACCTCTTTTTTCAGCCAAGAATGGATTTGCGAGGAGAATCCTTGAGCGTCAAAAGAGAAGAGCTATCCAGAGGGCTCACAGAGGACTGACTGCAATTATCCTTCTTGCAATGTGCAGATACACAGTCAGTCTCTCCCCCTGCACACACTCCCCCTCTGTGTGGGAGGCAGCGGAGCCAAGCAGCAGAAGCTCTGAAGCAAACTGTGGTCCTGGCTGGATTCCTGACTAGAAGAGCAATAAAGCCTGTACCGCTAGAGAGGGCGAAACGCTCTAACCTTTACGAAAAGGCAACCGAGCCTGGTCCTGCGGCAGCCTCCTTCTGCAGCCTGTTTGGTCAGCAGTCTTTTCACAAGCTGTACGCAAAGAAACACTAACAGAAAGCCAGGCTTTCACCACGCAATGGTCTCAAAAGAAGATCTGCTACCTGCCGCACATCTGACAAGATATCAAGAGGACGCCCAAAGTGAAGTATCATGTATAAAATCTAGCGCATCATGGTCTCGCCTCTCGTTTCATCAAGCCTAATGACCCCAGAGCACAGAGGCTCTGGGTTCAAGTTCTTCCGCAAGACAGACTCAGTTGTGCTCCAGGCAATGAGTATGTCGAAACAGAGACTCTTCTCTCATACAGAACACGACCTCGTCCTTCAGGGACTTGAGCCAGACAGACACCTTCGCTGGAATGACTGCTAAGCAGAAAGCAAACAGCAGGGGCTAAAAGACTCTAAATCCCCTTGAGATATCATTTCCTATTTAAGCAGCAACCTGATATACTTTTAAGGAACAAACTAACATACTTTGAGACCAGCAGTGTCTGGAGCCCTAGAGAACAACATCCCCAGGAAGCTGTTACTTGAACTGGAACCCCGAGAGACCTTCCTAACTAAGGAACTGGCTGAAGTGGAGAAAAAGGGTAGCACTAAAAAGGAGTATTAGCTAGGAGGGAAATCCTTGGTAGAGTTCCTCAAGGATTAGCCTTGAGATGTATTTCCGCACTTCAGTGAAGCGGCACAGAGACCAGGGAAATGCTCATGAGGTTGCAAGTTGGGAGGCAGCATCGGCAGAGAGGAAGACAGGGACAAGATACAGAAAGAACTGGATGATCCTGAATAACAGATATAGGAAGAAATTCAACAGTAAAAAGGAAATAGCCATCTGCTCAAGGGCTAGGAAACAAGTGTTCCTGCTCCAAGGCTAGGAAAGACTCGCCTCACTCACTCCAGAATACCGGACTAAAGGCTGCAATCGCAACGCTGCCTGGGAGGAGCAGAAAAAGAGCCTGGTTGTCACACGGCCGTCCACTGCGTGTCCCCCAGGACTGCTGTCAGGGCACCTAAATTAGCGCCACGCTGTGGTAGCCTCACTGATGCTTCTACCGGGATCTGGGGCAAGGCTTACATGTGCTTATTCCACCTAGCAGACCGGCTACAACAAAACCAGCTCCCGGCAGAGCTGAGATGAGAGCAGGCGACAGAGTATCCGTTCCAGCATCCTCCCTCCCAGGGAACTAGCAACTGGGGTGAGCTGTGCGACAACACATCCCCCTGAAAACGATGCGTGATTTGTCATGCGCCAAAGAGAAAACATAAAGGAGTTTAACTCTTGTACGGAGCTCTATGGAGACTGCATCAGGTTTGTTTGGAAGGTGCACAATGCATCACATGCACCGCAAAAACAGAACAGTGTATTTTCAATGCATCTCTGTCACTGCGCTGCAGGGCCGAGCAATAGCACATCACTCCGTTCTTGAGGAGGGGTTCACCGTACGTGCCACTGAGCATCCCTCAAGGCAGACTATGCACAGCGTCCGTGGTGAGGGAAAGATAAACCAAGGGTACCTGCAATTCAGCCCTTGTCCAACAAAGCGAATGCTCCGAATCCACAAAGCCATGTGAATTGCTGTGGCCTGAAAAGCCGTCCACGAGACCTGCCTGCACAGGGCGTGCGGCTCCGCAGATCCATGCCAGAAGCACTGAGTGCTAAATTCTGTCATCCCTCCCCTCCGAGCTTTGATTCGGGGCTCCTGGCGAGCCAAAGGGAGGACGGCTGAATAGCTCTGCTTTGTGGTACTCACCCGTCCTCCTCCCAGCCCCTACTCAGGGCTAAAGACTCCTGCTTCCCGACTGTGAAGAGAGATTAATCCCAGCTGATCTACATGCCCCCCCTGTTCCTGTTTATAGCAACAGCGAGCCTGGCTGGAAGGTCCGCAAGCTTGGTCACTGCCGCGTCCAGCGTCCAAGATACTGATGCCAGCACCGCTCGCTCTCCTGGCTGAGCTGAGCTCTCCGGCTGCTTATGTGAACACCTAAATCACCAACGCTACAGGAAAACAGAACCGAACAACGTCCGAGTCTCCGATCGGGATGCTGGGTCCCACCATCAAGGCAACTGGGTGATTCAGGTAGGATAAGACGATTGTACGCTGAAGACTAAGGAACAAGGATCCTGTATGAAGTACAGACACAGTACGTATATAGCCATTTTAGGACACAGAATATGAAGCTCAAAGAGTACTTAAAGCTGGACCCAACAAAGCACAGGACACTCTCCACAATATCAGGGTATTTGAAGATTTACTGTATTATGTAGGACCAAAGCTGCCTGTTTTGGAAACAACCTGCTTTGTTCTGGGCAAGCAGCCAGCTCCAGAGGGAGGGAAGGCTGCGACTACCACCTGTTTCTCCTGCAGAAACACATGAATTTTAAGAGCTGGAGGGAAAAAAATGCTACATAACTGAAGTATAAAGAGTGTCATCCTTCCCTCCAGCTCAGCCAGTCTGGAGAGTAACACACATGCAGGCTTCTTCTGCACCTGCTCCTGTGCCTTGCTCACCTACATTATGCGAAGGGCATTAAGAACAAGTTATTTTTACTAGAAAGATACAATGGTTATTTGGGGACAGCACGACACAGGCTCTTACCCCGGCACAGCACCACGAGAGCTGCGGCACGTGTGCTTCATGTCACCATCCTCATCTGTTATGGCTGCGCTGCGTGCCATAACACCGGGGAAATAAGGATGGTCTGATACTGGTTTTACAGGGGCTGCACAAACCAGCTCTGCTGAGTTTTCATATTCATATCTTCTTCCGTGAAGGAGGTGGGTGGAAAAACAGCATACATGGAAACGCTGCCAGCAAGCTCTCAGTAATTTCCAGGGTGGAGGTGTCTAAGCATCCTCCACACTTCAAAAATACTACATAATGCATGAATGCTTTCTCTGGCTTTACGCGCACTCTTCAGAGGCACAAGCGTGGCTGTTTTGGGAACACACCAGGCCAAACCTGCCACGTGTCTGTTTTTTTCTCATATTCTATATACAAGCTGGCCACTGTGTTCCTTGTTCTATCATTTTGCCAGTCCTTCACAAAAGGACGCGCACAAAAATCTTCCTGTGAAGCAAGCAGCTTCGTGCCCACCCTAGGTGTAGCAACCCAGGTCTCGTTAACGCACAAGACGAAATCATGCTGTGACCTGAGTACACTTGTTCTCGTTGGCATTTAGACACAGCAAAGGTGCCACGCAAGTCCAGGTGGGTTATCTGTCCTCACCCACGTGGGCTCCTTGTTTGCCTTTCAATCCTTCCATTTCAGACCGAATAACAAGTCCACATCCTCAAAACCCCTGAATAAGTCACTATCAGCTGGACCTGCTCATGAGAGGAGACTTTTATGCAATTTTAAAGATGAATATGCTCTACGGGAACAAAAATTCATCAGGGCCTGAGGTTACTGTTGCTCTGCTCCCAGAGCAAACAAAAAAAAAAAGCACAAAAGGGCTCGTTGGCCTCATAGTTCCTAAAATTGTCAGCGCTCATGTTCATTTTCTATTGAAGATGGGAGCCGCCTGGAGCTTTTTGGCTCCTGGTTCCAACGTGCTGTGATCAATTTTTCAAATGTATTTCATGTGGCAAGAAATGCTTTGGGTTATTTTATTAATTGTGAAAATGAGGATTAATAGGCCGTGTGACATCAATTTAACTGGGGTTATTGAGGGTTAAGATTTTCACATGTTTGTTTTGGGCTCATTAAAAGTACTGAACCCGATTCCTAACCCCTAAGCTCAATCCCTGATTGCGAAACCGATTGCCCAGCGGGGTTGAATCCCGCTGCCCAGACCTGGGAGACTACAGCCCGTCCCCAAGAGCTCCTCTGGTTTTCCACTTAACCCAAAATGGGTGCAGTTAACCCCCCCTTCCACAACATACCGGACACCCTCCGTGTTCTCCACTTCTCTAGCAAGGGAGATGACGATAGGGTCAGCTGCAGTTAATTCTTACTGCAGCCATACACAAAAAAACTTGACCTAGAGGCCCATCGCCCTGGCTCCTGATCTGCCTGATGGCAACGGTGATTCACAGCAAGCGGAAACGATAAAGGTGGGGCGAGGGGAAGAGAAAGCAAAAGCGGTTTTACTTTCCTAACTGGTAATTCAGCCTTTAGCCGGTGTGATTCCAGACCTGTACTTCAATATAGCTGAAGATATGGGAGAACAGCTCGAGCAGCGCGTCCTCCTGCCAGACACCAGACAGTGCTGGTGTTACTCAGCACCACGGTATTTGCAAAATTACGAGCTCTGCTCAAGGCGGAAAAAACCAAACAAGCAAATAAAACCCCCAAACCCAATAAAGTGAATCAAGGTGTCTAATGCAGGGAGCGCGTGTCCCAAAAGAAGAGACCTCATCAGGACGGCGCAAATGCCTTTCTGCAGTCACTGGTCCATCATCTTCCCCAGCTGGACACCTGGCTACGCAGGATCCCCTGACCAGGCAGGTGACAGCCGTATGGCACCGCTGGGGAAGGACCCAGAAGGATTTCCCTCACTTGGCAAACCTGGGACAGGCAGGTTGGATCACACAGCCTCTCAGAAAATCTGAAGTTCAACTGCTTTGAATATATTTTTACAAAGCGTGACTAACGGTCCGCATAAGAGCTCTTACACACACGGAGTAAATGATCTGAAAATTCATTTCTTACAAACAAGTCCTGTGACGAAGTCGGACTTCACATGCTTAGCAATCAAACAGTCACACGGTGGATTACAGACAGTTTCCTGAAGCTTTTCAAAGCTGAGTGTGGAAGAAGATGGAATATCTCACAAAGTATTGCTTTTGACTAACTTACATTAATCCCTGGGGAGGGGGGAGGGGGGGAAAGAGTTAATTCAAAGAGAGCCAATTACTTAACCCTTGAAATTAAATTTTCTCTTTTGTTATTAAAAAAAGAGTAATACTAGAAAAAATGCAGCCAAATGTAAAAGCTCGTGAAAACCATACACAATGTGCTGCTTATTAACTTTTGCAAATGTTTCCACCAGTGGCATATTCCTGAAAAAATTAATATGCAGGAAGAGCTTCCACATTTTCCCAAAAACTCTTTCTCCACGTGCACCTTTCAGTGAGGGAACAGGCATGCTGAACATAAAAAGTCTTCCTTGTGACAGAAGATAAGCTGGGTACAATTAAAGATGGAAAAATTGAGCAAATTAAATACAAATTCAAAACAGAGTTTAAAAAAAAAAAAAAAGTCACTGCTGTTTGTTTAATAAGAATTCAGGAACTCAAAAAGCGTTGAAAATGTAAAATCTGAGAAGCCGCAGGGGAAGTACCAGAGGAAGAGATGTGGCAGGCAGAGAGGAGACTCAGCACAGGGAAAGAGCTGGAAGGGTGGAAATGTGTCTCCCGGAGGCACAGCCCAGGCAGGGGCTTACGTAAGGTGGAGGAGACAGCGTTGTGTGCCACCTCGTGTCTTCTCAGGGATCCACATTTCGGAGCAATGAGGGTTTGTCCTCGGGCACCCAGCTGCAGCAGGAGGAAAGAGTTCTTCTGCTCTTTCTGTTCTCACGGATCCAAATTTAGCATGGGTCACTGTGACAGAGCAGCTACCAGACGTGCACAGGGGTGAATGAAATAACCGCGATGTCCTGGAGCTGTCACCTCGCCTTGCGCCACGGCCTGATTTTATGGCAGGAGAGCAGGGATTGTCTGGGAGGTGGCGCTGCAGCAGCCATGCCGTGGCCTGTGGACGCCTCCCCTTGCTGCGCAATTTGTGCGGAGCGACAGCAGAACTCTTATTAGAGTGTCTAAATTGTCTAAATTGAAGCCACCGACACAAGGGCTTCACATCTGCCAAGGGTCAACAAGTCACACTGCACCAACGCAGATGCTGGATACACCATGGTGACCGTCAGAGGACGACGCACGAGGTGCTCATTTTGACATCCCACAACAGCAGCATCTTAAACATGATAATCCTCAAATGATGGGCATCTGACAAGCATGGATACCAGGAGCTTCCCAAGCCCTAATAACGAGCATTGCAGACCTGCCTCACAACTGCAGGCTCTAATTCCCACCACATACTGTCGTTGTGGCCACAGGTACTCTGTTCACCAGCCTAAACTTTTACTAAGAATCGGAACTTTACCCCAACCTGAGTTCCCTGCCATACGAGTGTGGTTATTTCTTTAAATTGGGACTTTGGCTAAAGGACTCGAGCCTGAAAAGCTCCTGCAGGGATCAAAAATGAATGTATGAAGAGTATACTTTTAAACTCTGGGGCTGAAGTAACCCCTCTGCAGCTTACCTGTTTCAGAGAAGCGCCGCTGAAACAAACAGACTCTTTTGTTTCTACCTGGGGTGCAGAGAAAAACCTCAAAAATCCTAAAATAGCTCTCTATTTTAGTCAGCGTGGTCAAAGTACTTAGACGTGACACGGCCTGCTGCTTTTCTTTTGGGATCAGTGGCTCAAGCCAGGAAGCATCCAGGGACATTTTGAAGACCTTTCTATAAAGAAGCCTGATTTTCTAAAAGCAAAGAGCATTGGTGTCAGTACACAGACGTAAATGTGCAGCTGCTGAAGTGAAAGCAGAAGCTGGCCAGCTGCTTAAAAACTTTAGTTTATTTACTAAACCAGAATCCTGCGGAAAAGCCTTGCTTTTAACATTTTAGCAACTCCTCTTTCTGTCAGGTACCATGGCTAAGGTATTTCTGGTACTACCTTACGCCAATTATGCAGCCTAATAGTGCAATTAGCCACCTGCAGTGTAAGCCCTCCCCAGCACCTGAGCAGCGGTACTTTGCTACAGCGCAGTGTTCTGCAGCGCAGGAGAAGGGCAGCGGCTCTGCCCGGCCAGGCGGTGGACACCTTCAGGTGCAGGCACCCCATCTCCCGTTCCTCCTGCGCTCACGACTGGGTTTGGAAAATGACAGGGCACTGAGACGTGGGCCAAATGTTCACCTGGCTTTGGACTGTCTGCAGATCACAGAATCACAGACTGGTCAGGGTTGGAAGGACCCTCTGGAGCTCCCCCAGTGCCACCCCCCGCCAGAGCAGGGGCACCTCCAGCAGTGGCACAGGACACGTCCAGGCGGGTTTGGAATGGCTCCAGAG
This sequence comes from Vanellus vanellus, assembly GCF_965231255.1. Taxonomy (NCBI): domain Eukaryota; kingdom Metazoa; phylum Chordata; class Aves; order Charadriiformes; family Charadriidae; genus Vanellus; species Vanellus vanellus. The sequence goes on from NC_138923.1 coordinate 775,452, forward strand.
TGGGAGACTCTCCCACCTCTCTGGGCAGCCTGTGCCAGTGCTCTGCCGCCCGCACAGGAGAGAAGTTCCTCCTCATGTTACGATGGAACTTCCTATGGCCAAGTTTGTGCCCGTTACCAGTTGTCCTGTCACTGGGCACCACTGAAAAAAGCCTGTTCCCACCCCCGGGCACCCTCCCTTTAAGTATTTGTAAGCATTAATAAGATCCCCCCTCAATCTTCTTTTCTGTAGACTAAAAAGACCCAAGATGACTCAGTGGCTTCTACTGAGGTGATGCTAGCCGCCACCAACTGCACCAAAAGCTCCTCCAATCTTGCAAAAGGCAAAACCATGCCTTCTGACTTGTTAGTGTGCAGTGTTTAGAGCAACACGACCAGTCTGGCCCTGGGATTCTGGATGCTGCCACATCACAAACGGTACTCTTTAGTAATTGCAGCATTTCTGCCGGGGCAGGTACCCAGGAAAGATACTCTCTGGCAGAGGAAGCACACCAATATTATAAAATGGTGTATGTTGGTGTGGTTACACTGGCATGGGATGACGCAGTCCAATACCCGCTGCTGGAACTAGGAGGTCTTGCCATCCCACCTCTGCCAGCACCGTACTGCTGCTGCTTGCTTTAAGTTCTGGTGGTAAACAGATGCTTCTCGGGGCCAGCCCAACTCAGACTCACCCAGAAGTCGACATGGCAGAAGGTAATTTTGTGCTGGATTTGTGAGCTGAAGTGGCACACGCGAGTGTCCGGCAAATGCCAAAGTTGGTGTAAGGGTGAGAGGTGACGATCTTCTCGTCTAAGTTTGGAACAGCTCTGCCAAATCTTGATTCTTTTAAGTGTCTTCCCATTACTGATGGAGTATAAACAAAAGTACTAGAAACCAATCTGTCAGCACAGCCCAGTCCTTTGAGTAGCGACATCAAGAGAATTGCTGGAGGCACAAGGCGACTAACCAGTCCCTAAGGAAAGGAATGAGGTGAGCGCTCTGGCAACAGTACTGCTTTGTGTGTATATGGGGCATTTCAATGCGCTCACAAAGGAAAACACACAGACCAAGGTTACGGAACTTGAAACTTGGTCTGAAAAATGCTCGTTAAAATGGCTGTGCATGAATATTTCATAATCATCGATTCCAACTTCCAAATAAGGCTGCCTGTAAAGAATCTTTTTCCAATTTCGTTCTGGGGTTGACTTTTCTGGCTTGCACATCACTGCAGTAAAGACCTCGCAATGGGAATTCACGGAACACATTTGTCAACAACATACAAATCTGAAGAGATTCCTGTTCACTGTGCTACAGATGTACTGGCTTTGTAGGGCTAAATCTGGCAAATGCTCATTTCAAGCAGCAAGCAAACAGACGGGGCACTGAACAAACACAAGGCAGCAGGAACTAGCCACTGTCTCAAACCAGAAACACACTGAGGAGTCTATAAGCATTCAAAGGGAACAAAAGACAACTGCGTCGTTGCTATTACTTTCTGCCTATCACAAGACACACAATACACACGAATGCAATAGCCAGGAGAAGGGGGACAAACTCGTGTGCTGAGCAGTGGAGAGATGGAAAATATCCCCTTTCAGCACGAGAGGCTGCAACATCCTTATCTACAATCCCTTCAGCATGTGCTGCCTCCAGGTGCGCGGCTCAGCTCCACCTCCACTGCCCTCCCGAAGATCACGTGCCTGCAGGAACCCGACCCGTTCAGAGGGATCCCCAAGTGCATGCTTTATTTCAGCTGATGCCACTTAAAAGCGACATTTTACAAGATCCAAAGAAACCCCAAATGTCACTCACTGGACCCTTCAGTCTGGCCACATGCCATAGCTGGGGCTGCCCAACATTCACGTGACACTTAGACTGACTGCAACAAAACAGTTAAAAAGATGGCTCAATGACATACAGTTCGTAGTTTTGATCTTCTGTCTCTTGCTGCACTGACAGCTCCTCCAAAGTTGCATCAATATCCAGCTGATTCGTCTCCAGCTGCCGTAGCAACGTCTCCCTCTGAAGAAAGGAAAACAAGCTGGGTCTGAGCAGGAAGGGTCATTGTAACAGATCTCGGCGCGCTCGCGGGGTGCAGCGAGATCCTGTGTCACCACTCAACCCACGGCAATGAATTAAACAGGAGCTTTGGCCTCTCTCACAGTGTTCAGTTTAAATACAGAAGCACAAAAGGAAGCTGAAGCAGTAGCAAAAGTACGTTAATCCAGAAAGACTGTGTGTAAGAAAGTAATTTCTTCTGCGAGCTGTACTTAGTCATAAATCAATAATGTGTCATTTTCAGACACAGCATCGCCAGTTGCATTTGGAGAACAGTATCAGCTCCTGGGGAGAACAGTTGTGGGACCCATTCATTCTGATCTTTCCTTTTGCCCTGTGCTAAAGAAGTCCCTCTGTGAGTAGGACCCAACTGATGCAAAACCTCACACTAATTTTCTCTTTCCTGGCAGGGTAGATGAGTGAGCACAACCTGGCAACTCAGTGAAATTTTAGAAGTCACTGCCCCTCTGCCTTCAGTTGCTGCCCCACAGACGGGGGACAGACACTCCAGTCCAGCGCAAGTGTACAATAAAGTGAGTTGGCTCCACTCGTGTAGCACAGGGCAGCTTAATTCAGTCCTTCCCTTTCCACATTTCCAACGGAATCCGAGCAAAAACCTCAGCTGAGGGGGAAGTGCTGGCTTAAAAGGCTCAAAATCAATGGCAAATGGTCATGGCATACTCCTCCCGATAGCCTGGACGGCAACGAGAAGAGATCAATAACCACAGGCATTACGCTGAGACTGCGCGGGCCGGGCCAGCGCCACGGGCTCTGCCGCAGAGGGTCCAGCACCGGCCTCCTCACCCCTCTGCCCCCCGCGACGGCCCTGAGCCGCAGGGCTAACGCAGCCTCCGGTACTGCAGAAACACGCTTCAGGATCCCCTGGGCAAGGCTGGAGCTGTCTGCGGCCACCGTCCCGCTCCACGGCACGGCCCCTGCACCACAGCCCCTTCCCCTCTGCTCGGGCGCAGCGGCACAGCCCCGCACCGGCCCGGCTACCCGGCGAGGATGGCAGCAAGGGGCACACCAGTCACTTTACCCACCGAATTGAGTCCAAAGTGACGCTGTTCAGCGCCTGCAAGCATCAGTCCGCCCTCTCCCACCGCCTACGTGCTCGTGGCAACGGGAGCAGGGGCAGCTGGTGCTGGGACAGGTCCCATGGCGCAGGGCACTGCACTGTCCCTTATAGGGCCACCGCGCCCCGGGCGGCCAAGCTGCACCTCTGCCCCGACAGGAGGAGAGAGAAGAGAAACCCCACGCTTCCTCCAACCCAAAAAGGTTTTTGGTTTTATAACTGTCTTATCCTCAACGTGCATTTAGGCTGTCTACTATGGCTACTACTGTTAAAGTTTAGCGTCAACAACTGCGGTGAATTTTGAATTCTGTGTTTAACAACACGTATGCTCGCTGCTGAAAGATCCCACTGGAGTAAAACGCACAAAAGGCAATCTACTACATAACTTACAGAATAAAATCCCTATGGGAAGACAAACATTTGGATAAAGCAACGGCATTCAGTATCCACGTGCATATACTACTGACAATACAGTTTTGTAGACATAACGGCTTTGGAGCTATCGAGAAAGTGTACAAATCAAAGAGGCAAGCATCTCATCTCCCTTACATAAAACACACCACGCTGCTCTGCCCTGGGCAGTAGTCAGGGCACAGATTGAGCCCTCCACGGAGCAGGCTGATTTACATCACATTCTGCCACGACTTAAATCAGCAAGCAAGGTTTAAGTCATTTTTATTTGGCATATTTATAAGACCAGGTGATCCACAGTAGTCGATAACCTTTAAACACGCTAATTTACTGGAAGATAGTCTTTCATGAAATTTAAGAGCTTCTGTGATCATTTAAGCTCATTTACTGCTTCCAGGGCATTTAGATTCTCCATTTTTACCTTTGTCATTGTGTTAAAGAGCTTGGACTGATCCATATTTCCTCTGCTAGGTAATTTCTATTCATCATATTCATAAGCTCTCTGCAGATGGAAACTTGACTTCAATTAACATGTATACAAAGAATTATGAAGTCATTAGTTAAATTCCCTTTATTGTGGTATACAGACAACAAAATGTCAGCAAAACATGCTTTACTTATTTGAACTTGCTACACTAAACAGAACTGCTAACCAAGACTTTAGAAGTAATTTTAGCTTTTAGAAATCAAATTCTAGATTTTAGAATTCAAGATTCAAGAAATTCAAAATTTTAGAAGTAATAGATTTCACCCTTTTACCTTATTCATACAGTATAAGCAAAAATGAGACAAAAAAGAGACATTTTTCTGCTTCCTTGTCCTCAGTTTCCCAAGATGAGTGAAATAAATGCTGAGCAAATTAGCTGAATAAACAGAGACAGAAGGGACCCTGCTCTCCAAGGCTCACCTTAGGTACTTAGACAATGGCTTTTATTAAACGAGTGGCTTGCCTTTCCTCATACTTTGGCAGTAAGACATATACCAGTTGTATTTATTTCAGTTGTCGCAGATTACAGTAAATTAAGGACTTTGATTTAATTAAGGCATATTTGCATTTAGTTTTGTAAAAATTCATCACTAATAATGGACTTCCAAATATTTAAAAAATAAATTCTATTTTACCACGCTGGTATTAAAATATTAAAGAAACAGCTTATTTTTAGCAACGACCCAAAAGAACGGAATAAATCATGTGCTACAGACCAATGCTTTGGCTGACTGCCACTTTCAAGGGCTTCCTGGGAAACGGCAATTTCAGCTGTCTGCAGAATTTTGTCTCCTTCCAGCGCAGCATCCGAAGGCCCGGCTGACCTGATCACATTTGCACATTATGTGGGCCACCAGCGATACCTACAGCTAAACTGCATCTCAGGTTTGACAATCCTTCCCCTGGAAAGGAACTGATAAATAATTGAAGAGCCCGGGCTGCTAGAGGGAACGTGCTCTATACCAGGGGTATGAATTTCAGCCACTGCTTTCTTTATGAAAGATGCATGAATGTAAGCTGAACACAGAAATGTGCAACTTAAAACCGACGCACTGAACACCAACCCCGCTAAAGGACAGCGTGGAATCTCGCATACAGCTGAACAACTCTTCCTCCCCTTGAGAGCTGCGGGAGGCTAGGCTGGGGAACACAGAGAAACCCCAGATGTGACGGAGCCTGATTAAATCATGTGTGTATTTAAAACCTGATAGCATTCCTCTCCTTTAACCCTGCTTTGCGCCCAAGTACCAGGGAAATGACTTCTTTCTGGAGCCTGTTACCGGCAAGTGTCTCTGAAGATATAAGCTGAATCTTTAGAGATATAAGCAGAATCTTTAGGAATTAAGTCTAGCTGCAATTTTCCTAGAAATTTAACCGGCGGTTAATCAGGCCCAGTGGGGCCAGCCCTGGTCCCCCTTCACTCAAGGCTCCCAGCGCGTGTCCAGGAGCAGCGAAACGCCCAGAGCCACCCAGCAGCAGCCACTGCGGAGCAGCATGAAGCTCTTCTAATAAACCTGCGGCATAAACGCAAGCGGATCGGCAAAACGAAGTGCAGCACATCTCGTCTGAAGTTCGACATAAAGTAAAGCCCCAAAGCCTGGGTGGAAGCACCCAAAAGCCTCCCAATGTGCAGTGTCACCTGCCTCGGCACAGAATGGCAAAGCCAAGGACCTCCTGCACACCAGAGGGAAATGAAACAAGCCTTCTCCACGCTGGATCTTACGCTGTAACTACGATCAGAACGCACAGAAAAGCACCTGCCTGCAATCCTCATATGAGCACTGAGCTGCAGGAATTAGTTTGGGCATTGCTTTTTTTAAAGGAAAAGCCAGGCAGCTTCGGTCTGACCGCTCTCTCCTTGAATGACAGCCACAGGACAACCTCCTCAACTGCCACCTTCTGCGGCGAGACACATAGAACAGAGCAAACATACTTTACGAGCATGGTTTACACGTGCCCTTCCAAATCTCCCCGTGCACAATTTGGGAAGTAAACTGCAATGAGAAGTCTTTTTTTGGTTTGTTTCTGCATTGTTGAATTATTTAATTACATTACATGAAAAACACGGGATTTGGGAATCTAATTAGGTGGCACCTGCACCTTTTAGACTACTCCCAGTGGCACCCTGAGCCCACTGTGCAGGAGAACAAATGTGGGCTGGTCACCCCATTTCCATCACCTCTCCCAAGCAACCATCATTGGAATCTCCAAACAACTAAAGGTTATATCAGATTGTTTTTTGATATTTCCCTAAAGACCAAGATTTATCCAAGAAGTTCTCAGGCTTGGGGGACAATCACCTTATCTAAGTATCCTAATTGCTTTCAGTCTCAGATTAATAGATCATGTTTACTTATACACAGCACATTTAAATAAAAGGTCCCCTAAGACTCGCGTCCTAAAGCTGCTTTCAAGCAAACCCTAAAAAAAGCAAAAACTACAAATACTTCAATATTTCCTGCTTATAACTATGGCTAGGGAAATTACTGCATATACTGGTTATTAACAGTATCATTACAATCAGCTTCCAGAAACAGATCTGGCAGGAAGGCTGTGCTAATGTCTTTGTCTCTTATCAACATCTATTTGAGAAAAAAAGGAGAGATCTACAAAACCAACAAAAGTAACCTGGGAACTAATTATTCTGCGTGATTTCCACAAGACTTCACTTTACCATAGGAGCCGAGGTTATAAAACTAAACACTTAACCAACGCCATGCTGGTAGAGTTCAATCTTCTCCACTAAGCAGCAAGTTGGGTTTATATGTCAGATTCCCACAACCTCCTCCTCAAAAATTTATTGTTTGTCTTGTTTTACTGCGTTTTTATACATCCAATTTTCTTATCCTGGTTCTTTCTGCTCTGCAGCCTGAGGACGTGGTAACATCCACTAATATATCTGAGCTTCTTCTGAACTAGCATTTCAGTGGGGATTATTTGTATAAAAAATACACACAGACATTTCAATTACTAGTGAAAGATAATCAAGATCAACTGCCTGTTTTTTTCCATCCAAAAGAGAACAATGATACAACATCGTATGTACCCCCAAAATGCATACGATGGTCATCCCAAAGGACTTCTGTATGATCACCCCAAAAGGTCCTCTTCTAAAGGACCACAGCTGGGAATCCCACCCTTCCGTGCCCATTCAGCCTTTGCTTTTCCACTCAGTCCACCCAAGAAACCTCAGTTAAGAAGGAAAAATGAGACTGGGATTATATGCGTAGGATCCAAGCAGATCAGCCACCATTAGTGCAAACACACTTGTCCCTGAACTGTTGAGTTCGTAACCAAATTTCTTCTCATCTGAGTTTTAACTGAACAGAATTTAAACACAAAGTTTAACAAATGTGTGTATGTAACATTTTTGACTTCGTAACTACATCGCTGGACGCAATTTTCTTGCCAATGTTATTCGTCACCTTGGAGCCTTTCTCCAGAGGTAAACACTTGTGAGCACAGCAGAGAAGAGTCCTCTTGTAAGCAGAGACATGTTTAAGTCACAGGCAGCAACGTACTAACATAATGTTGTTAACTCTTACGAAAATAAAAATCTACTCAGGATCCTTTAACAACAAAAGAAACCCCAAATACCAAATTCCCACCTTAGAGACAGAAAAAATGAAATCTGTCCCACCTGCCCAGCACATCAGGGAAACACCCTCTCTCTTACCTGCAGCTGCAAGAAGGGGATGTTGAAGAACTTGTGCAGGTACTTGAGGCCAAAGCTGTTCTTCATGGAAGACTCAGCATAACGAAAATACGAGGAGCCAGGAGGCCTGTCTCAACCAGATAGAGAGAGAGAAGAATACTGTACAAAGGACATGGACATACAGAAGAGGCCCTCGCTGAACTACATACCACAAACAGTCCTCATTTACACGCCAACCCCTCAATCCCCAAATGTAGGCTAGCAGGTCATTCTACTAGGGACTCCTGATTTTGTTTACAGACAAAATTCACACTTTGTTCCTCCTGAAGGGTGGCAGGATGTGGTGGCTGTTGTGTTGCAGCATCATGGGGTTGTCAGACTAAGAAATACTATGTCAGGACACTGGGCCATTGGTTTACTAAACTTGGGGTTTTACAGCTGTACAAACTGTTTTGTTTTAAAACCACAAACAGACCTACAATAAGTCACAAGCATCTACAGTGGGCATGAAACTGAGTCACATATAGAGATGAACTTGTAAAGAAATGATTGCATTACAGAATCAAACCTTAAAACTGATACCATTTCTGCGTGCCTAACAGAGGTCATAGAATCATAGACTGGTTTGGGTTGGAAAGGACCTTAAAGATCATCGAGTTCCACCCCCCTGCCCTGGGCAGGGACACCTCCCCCCAGCCCAGGTTGCTCCAAGCCTTGTCCAACCTGGCCCTGAACACCTCCAGGGATGGGGCAGCCACAGCTTTTCGGGGCAACCTGCGCCAGGGGCTCACCGCCCGCACAGGGAAACATTTCTTCCTGATATCTCATCTAAATCTCCCCTCTTCCAGTTTGAAGCCATTACCCCTCGTCCTATCACTACTTGCCCTTGGAAGAAGTCCCTCTCTAGCTTACTTATAAGCCCCCTTCAGATACTGGAAGGGGCTCTAAGGTCTCCCCAGAGCCTTCTCTTCTCCAGGCTGAACAACCCCAACTCTCCCAGCCTGTCCTCACAGCAGAGGGGCTCCAGCCCTCTGATTGTCTTCGTAGCCTCGTCAGGACCTGCTCCAACAGGTCCACGTCCTTCTTATGTTGGTACCCCCACTGCAGGGGGGTCTTGCCAGAGTAGAGCAGAGGGGCAGAATCCCCCCCTCGCCCTGCTGGCCACGCTGCTGGGGATGCAGCCCGGGGTGCCGGGGGCTTTCTGGGCTGCCAGCACACATTGCTGGCTCATGGTGAGCTTCTCATCCACGACCACCCTCAAGTACTTCTCCTCTGGGCTGCTCTCAACCCATTCTCTGCCCAGCCTGGATTTGTGCTTGAGATTGCCACGACCCAGGTGCAGGACCGTGCACTTGGCCTTGCTGAACCTCATGAGGTTTGCATGAGCCCACCTCTCAAACCTGTCCAGGTACAAACAAGTAAGAAGACTAGGAAAATGAAAAGATGCCTTAAGAACATAAAAGCACACAAAAAGGTACAATCAATTGAATACCGAACAACAAATAATATTTTATACTAAATAACAGAGAGCCTCAGATCTCTGCATAAGGGAGAATCTTGCCTGGCTGGCAAGGGAGGCGTACGACTCAGCTGTGCCCAGTAAACGCTGTGCGGGAATGCTCTCAGAGGAAAAGCAAGGAAGACAACCGCACTACCTGGTTCTCTTGTAGCAGAATTATTTGGAGGAGAGAACAGTTGTGCTGCAGGGAGCGGATTCTTTCACAAGAGAAGGACTACCCAGAAAGAAGACAACTTCTTGGGAAAAATACTTCTGAAAGGCACATGCTGACAGGTACTCGCTGTTTCCAGGAATATAGCTACCAATCTGCTTGGTACAGGCTCCTAGATCAAAGAGCCCATCGTGCAAACTGAAGCTGCTGTATGAGACACTCGGAGCTACGAAAGCCCAAAAGCAAAGCACAGGGTCCGAGGATGTCCGTGATGTGCATCTGAAATAAGGCAGCAATATGGCTATCTATGGCTGATGAGAGCGAGTAGCCGAGGTCGGCTCCCCTGCCTGGTGACCGTGGTGCCATCTTACCTGTTTAGATTGTCGATGAGGTCCCGCACATCGCCAGGCAGAATGACCCGGTGCTCTCCCATGTCTCGGTAATTCCCAAGCACGCACACTGGAACGTGGGTCGGCACTTTAGGAAGCTCCCTCAGGATATAGTTAAATGTCCTTCACCATAGGAGAGAGAAAGGCAGATGAGTGGGAAACGTCATTTTGTGAGCAGTTTCATGCACATATCACAGAAAAAAAAAAACAAAATAAAGTAAGACATTTTTTCTTAAAATCCTTCCAAGACAGTGGCTTCTTTGCCCCCCTCAGGGAAATACATTAACTGTAAATACATTTGTATCACTGTTTATTAAAAAAAAAAATATGACAAGTTCAATAATCCACTTCCACCAGTAACCTCGCATCTCCTACAGCAATATTTCCTTCAGTCCTACAAAACTGTGTGGGGTCAGCAGAAGAAAAGGATTCCCTCCTTTCAGCTGTCAACAGACTCACTGACCCACACAAAACCTGTACAACACAAGCTTAAATATAAAGCAGGAACTCTTACCACCTCCTCTTTCCACTCTGGCTTCCCTACGTCTCTCGCCCTCCGCAGCAGATGCACAAAATGAACAGTTCATTATTTTCCGTACATTACCGCAGCTTAGGGCCTCTGCATAATCCTTACTAATACCACTCTTCCTGGGAATTTCTCACTAGCGTTCCCCTTTCCCTTGTGCTCTGGAGAGCAGGGATTTGTAACATGCCCAGCACACTTTGCACCTGTGATAGCACTAATTATCAAGCCTCAGACATAAGTATATCAGAAACTGCGGTACACAAGCCCAGAGGGAGACTGCTTGTTTGAAACAAGCCCAGGAGAGGAGTATATTGGAAGACATGTCAGAAGATAAAGCTATTATTTTAAGGGATACAAGCTTGCTTCAACTCATTAGGCTGGTTATCAGCTCCGGAGTCCATCTGGAAATCAAGAGGTCTAGAAGTCATTTGTTTTCACTAAACAAGCGAGAATCAGGTGGTGCGTGCTGCTGAAGATGCCTTACCACTGCTTGGTGATGTCAAACATCATCACTACGCCATTGCAGTTTTTATAGACATCCAGGAACTCTGCATCCAGAGCCATTTCTGACTCTGCCTGAGGAAATAAAGGCAAAAGACACAGTAAATAACTTGATTCAACTTCAGGCTTGTACAGAACACAACCGATACAGTGCTGAATAGGCAAACTTTCTAAAGCGACAGTCACGATAAGAAGTATCCGTGGATTTCACATCATCGTCATTTAAGCAAGATACCTGCTGGTTCACAGCTTCCATTGCCCAGAGGAGCAGGATGCGAAGCACCTGACAGTCTCTGAAAAAACCACGTCTGACAGCAAATGCTAAACCCCCCCCCCCTTTCCCCTGTGCCCCCAAAATCCTGTGTTGACAAGGTAACTCCATATATGCTACAGGATGGAGAACAAAGGTCACAGCTCCCGTTCCATGTCTTTGCCGACCCAAATATTGACTGTACTTCTAATGCTTCTGGTGTATAAAGCCAGGATGTAGTTTCTACTGAGTTTCCCCCATGCAGGGCTGAAACTATTTATCAGTATCTGACTTGTTTTTCATCATTTGGACTCTGCATGCTGCAAAGTACAGCACCGGCACTGTACTCAACCTCCAAAGCTCCTGCTGGAATTTGGTGCCTATGGAATAATTCTCACTCGTTTCCCAGCAGTGGAAAATGCACCAACATTTGTGAAGGAAGAAGCAGCTGTGATATCTGTTCTCATAGAGGTTTTTTCACCCCACAGGAGAATTTTTTTTAAAGAAAATTCCCCTAATCTGACCACACAGATTGAGCAGGACTGGCACCCTGCTGAAAGAGGCAACTCTTCAGAGCCCCGACTCACCCCCAGAACCGAGTGCTCAGCTCTCTGCGTATCAGTGATGCTGCCCTTCCCATCAATTTCAACAAAGCGGTTATTGAGCGAGTACCAGAACACCATCTGTGCACTAAGCCCCAAAGGGCACTGACACACGGACAGGAGCAATAAAGCTCTGTAAGAGCTGCAGCAGAGATCACGGGATTAAGAGCCTTTAAACTGAATTTTTCCTGAGGATAAAATTGTACATATTTTGAAAGAGGTGCCATGGAAGTGCACTGGCAGGCCAAATGCAGTTTGGGGAAGGTGGCAGTATGTCCCCCACAGGACACTTGGACCTTCTGCTGTAGAACAAAAGGACACACATTTATGCAAGAGCCTTGAGGAAGCCACTGTGTTTACTTTTACACACTAGGTAGTATTTCTATTGCCCCTTCCTCCTCTACATTTCAAAGGATGGTAAAAGGTAATTGTTAGCCCAGTTTTAAGGAACAGCCAGAGAGCACGGCATCAAGTGGCTTCTTCAGGTCTCATAAGAAGTCCATAACAAAAGGACTTCCTGCCACTGAGGATGTGCAGACAGGTACAAAGCTGTTGAGTAAACATCTGGGGCACGGTCATTCCCAACAGACGGAACGGAAAACAGCGAGAGAGTTGTGGTGAGAGCACGAACAAGGATAAAATGCACAGGCAAAAGACTGAAGAGCATCAGGGATCCCACTGCCCCTCCTCTGCCGGCTGGGCCAGCCTTGAAGCAGGGACAAATATAGAACTTACTCTCCCTGGACCAAAGGTGGACTAGAAGCCTCCTGCTAAGAGGCAAACATCTGCATTCAAGGTGACTCACCTCCTGAGGGTCATTTTCCAGTTTCAAACCATCTCCTCGTTTTTTGCATTTTCCTTAGAAAGAATTGTAGAAAAAAAGAAAAAAAAAAAAAAAAAGCATTACACTGGGCAGAGAACTCCAGGATGAGTCTGGGCAGGAACACGGCATTTTGAGTATGACCTTAAAGCAGATCCAACTTCTACTATAAGCATGGGGAATGAGGAGGGGTGGGACAGGCATGCCTTGCTGAAAAATACCAGCTACCCTGTTCAAAAGTACCAGCTGCTCTAATTCAAAAATGAATAGGAAGGAAGTCTGGGGCAGCTTAAACCATGCTCTTCACAGCCTAAAGTCGCAATGACTGAGTAATACAAGGTTTGGTGCACTCCCCGACCACGAAGGAAAGCTGCTTTGTTGCACTTTTTGTTGCATTACTGTTGAAGAAGCAAAAGATCGTGGGGCTGCTATGACTGAGCAGCACAACTACATACGCAGCCTTCCGGAGAGGCCATGACATTGCTGCACTATATCACCGACCCGAAACACACAGTCTTGCAAATACACGTGACCTCAGAGCCCATCGGGCGCTTTGGGCTGACTTGTGATCAAAAAAAAAAAAAAGACTATGAGAATTTAACAGCCAAAAGGAAGACAGAGCTTATGCAAGGGGAGATCCAAGCAAAAGCAAATAAACTGCAGTGAGGGGGCGGTGGAGAAGTAGAGGAGAGGCAGCCTGCACGTGCACGAAAGGCCAGAGCCAGAGGGTCAGGTCTGGTCATCACCAGCAAAGGTGTAGAAAGGAAATCCTCCAGAGGCACCACCCAAAGCCACACGCTTTAGAGACGCACGCAGAAATAAGCTAGAGGACAGGTAACACTGATTAAGCTCACAGGGAAGTGCAAGAGGCAACAGGCTGAACACTTGGAAAAAACACTGGAAACCCACTATGGAGACTTGCCCTGCAGTCCCACAGCCACAATCCCATCTGGAGGAATCTCTCCAAATCATCTGCTTCTTCTAAGGCATATGCTAAAATACAGCCCTTATACTTAAAGGGCAGCCCCCTTGAGACTTCTCTCTTTTCCTACAGCTTCAATAAGCACCGGATAAGTTCACAAACTGACATTTTAAAGTACCGCTGACATTTGACTCAGCACCCCCAGAAAAGGAGTCAGTGTTTTTAAACCTCAGGTTCCTTGAAAATTCTGTGTGACATCATTTACACTGTAATCACGTTTCCAAACCTTAAAGCCTGCAACCACAGCAGACAGAGAAGACGACACCGTGTTTCTGTACACAGGATTAGCAGAGTGGCAGTCAGCTAACATGATTTTCTGGTGTAGGCGCTCAGCAGTAGGAATTGCTGGGAGTCTCAGCGTGCCCAAGCGAGGACATGTTTCACCTTGTGCTGAAGAAGTTTAGTGCGGACATGCCATGAAAAATCTGTCCTTGCCCCCAGGTATTGTTTAAACTCTATGTACAGCAGTTCCCAGAGTTTTATCGAATGATGAGCGCTGCACACTGCATAACCCTGTAAGATCTGGAGTTATGTTTTACAGATACCGAATATCTTCCAGATGTTACTGACAGCAATTAAGAACTGTACTTCTGAATTAACTTTGTTCCATATTTTCCTCATCTAAATAATGACGAGTTAACTAAATTATAATGGGAGGGACTTGGAACTCCTTCTCATAATTTCTAGAAACTTCCTGTGCCACTGACAACAGAACGCGTTGGCAGCTTGGATGCACCCGCAAAAAAACCTCCCGTTGACTCTTTAAAAGGCTCTGCAACGCTGGGGACCAAAATAGCTCCCGCCAACTATTCAACATGGAGCGACTACTTGTAAAATTCATGGTGCTGCACGGGAAACAAAGTGTTTCATTCTTTTCGCATGCAGGTCAATGATAAAGAGTTATGAAACAAAGTTAATCATGAAAGTTTTAATGCTGCAGGACACAGCAGGAGATTCCAGCCCTCGCACCCTGACAGTGTCTGGTGGGTGCTTCTGTGCACCACTGCACGTTTGCCACCCTCGTGTCATCTTACTGTTGACATCTGAAAGTAGCAGAAATACTAATCCTGATCCTTCCCCATTCAAGCAGTGTGTTTCCCTAGAGGATCCAAGCATGGGCTCTTACTTTTCCCAGTGCAACTGAAGGTGTGAGATGTCTAGGACGTGCATACCTTTTCCCACTTCAATTAAATTCATTTCAAGTCAGCGGCATTCATGTGGCTTCTCTGAATGTCAAAACATCACTATTTCTGCAGTTACTGCTAAATTAGGCTTGGCATGACCTGAATTTCTAGGTATTAAAACAGAAGCCCGAGCGACCGCAAATAGTCTTCATAGGTCCTCTCGTCCTGAGTCATCGAGGTGTCTTTCTAACCTGGACACACTTACAACCAATGCTTTGAGACTGAATGTATGACTCGCATGCCTCTCCCTGCTTATGGCTTTATGTGCATCAAGAGGAATGAGCAATATTCTTACATGATGCTCATCACTGCTGTAAAGGAGGTCATCTACACAGGAGTAACAGAGCTGAAAAGCGCATGTGTGTACATATTCATGCACAGTGACTATTTTTGGAACTAAAACTGCAGGATGAGCCAGATAAAGACAAGATGTATGTAGTGAAAAGATGCAATTCAGCCTGTAAAGCCAAGTGCACAATGAAGATTGTGTTGTTATATGAACGAGGTCCTGTCTTGGAGGTTGCACTGATGTGTAATCTCGAAGGGGTCTTCATGTTGCGACTGCTCAGCTTCTCTACCTAGAAAGATGACTGCTCCTTATCTGCAGGCATAACAGCAACACCAAAACCAAATAAGCTTCCAGCAGTGCCCTGAAGTCTACAGAATAGTTCTTTCTGAGAACCAGAAGACTGGGTTTCATGGTCAGCACCTGAGAGCCTCTGCACCCCTATGTACCATCTGTTTTGTTGCAGGATAGCAAGGATTCAGCACGGCTTGCCAACAAACACAGTGTGAGGGAGATGCTTCTGTTCACCATTCAAAAATACATGTCTAGGACACTTGCATCCCCAGTGTTATCTACCTCATGACATCTGAAAATAATAGAAATATTAATTCTGACCTTTCCTCCTTCTTGCAGCACACCTCTGGGAGGGAAAGCAGTGAAGGGGCAGGGAAAGGAAAGGAATCTCCAATATGGGGGAAACAGTTTATGCTGGTTTGGGGGCCACAGAAAAAAATATTATTTGATCCCTTCAGTTAGTGCATGGGAAAAGATGCAGGAGCCAAACTAGCAGAAGTTACAAGACAGGATATCAGAACTGTTCTTGAATCACCTGCACTCACGCAGCTTCTTTGCATTCAGGATCTGTTACAGCTTTATGACCTGCAGTAGTTACACAACTTGCTGCAAAGCCAGAAAGATGAGTCAGGACTGTGACTTTTGCCGAGAGACATCTTTCCTATGTTCTATTAGTTCCAAGGGCAGCAAAGGAGATGGTATTTACTACACACACTGCACAAAATTCAATACAATCCATAGCTGGGGGCAAGCTCTACTTGTTAAGATTTTAGCAAATGGAACCATTACACAAATGAGCCCCGTTCTCCGAGCAGGCCCAAGGAGGACCCAGCAGGCTGCAGTGAGACTGCACATTACAAAAAAGAAATCCCAAAGAATCAAGGAAAAGGTAAGAGGAGCAGTACGATACTGCGGTTGCCATTTCCCCCTGTCGCAGCGCACTAATCAACCTCACAGGTTTTAAGCTTTCACAACAAACCTCCCCACACTACCGAATTAACATCTATCCACTAAACAGATGACACCAAGGCACCAGCCAAGCAGGGCCAACAGAGCTGCCTCCTGCATTCCTAAAATAGTCCGGAGGGAAAAATCAAAGCGCACTGCTGAACTAACAAGGATGGGGAGGCACACTGCGGGTAAGCGCGAGGAGAAACACCACTTAGTAAAACCACATTTAACTTCAGTGCAAGAACGTACATGAAGTTTTTCAGGGTGCAACTTATTAGGTTTCCCCAAATCCTCCTGTGCACGTTCACACTGAGACATGAAGAACGGCAGCAACGCATAGCAAAGAGGCTGAAGCTGCTTTACAAGACTAAAGTTGAAAACTGCAGTTTATGGCTACATCTTTTTGACAGTCTAATTACATCCCCACATCAGGCTTTCAATACATTTTCAAACATCTTCACTTAAATAGAGGTCTCTTAATTTTCTCTAAGAAGGAACAATTATTCCAAAACGGGGAAACACTGGCAAAAAAATTTAGCCTGGAAAACAACACGTGTTCAGAATGTGGATTTTTTGGCAGTTTCAAATCCAGCTTGATAAATGCAGCATTCTACACAACTCTAAATATGCATGTTAGCCAGGATCTGGTGGGCAAGGAAAAAAAGGAGGATCACATATCAGCAGCACTTGCTGCAGCACTGGATACTCTGCTTCTAAAAGCCTACGTCTAGATTGGTGTCATTCTCACCAAAAGCATCACGCAGGAGGATTTTTTGTCCTAAGCACACAGGAGGAAGAACAAAAATGTCATGAGATAACATTAAGATGAAAGTTAGATATGATCAAGCTCTTAACGGTTAATTTGCACATTTGCCTAAAATTGTACTTATCAAGAATCTGCAATGCTATGGCAATAGGAAAGGATTTGATTTTATTATATTGTGATGATCTGAATTTTTACACTGCATTGATTAAGTACCTTTTATTACATAAAAATACATATCTGTGGTCCGTAAGTAAGGATCTTAACAAAATGAGTTTTATTTCAAAAGAATATGAAGTGGAGAGAAGAGAGCCCCTTGAGATTTCTAACACATGCTCCGCTGTCAGAAATGAAAGCAGGATCAGAAGAGCTGTTATCAACATCTGCACATATCAAATCTGATCCATTTTGCCAAAAAAATGACAAGTCTCCAGTTGAGGAGATGACTCTGCTCAGAGAAGCTATTCACAGACATAAATGCTGGAACCACATGATTCCCAAATTAACTGTCTATCTATTCATACCAAAGTTGCAAGGCAGCGAGAAAACAGATGTTTCACTCAGATTCCAGCCCTGCACATGTTATCCCAGGATCTGAAAGCCAAATTGTAATCAGACTGACTTCAGCAGTAACTCTGACCTAAGTAAGGTTTCGTCTGCACTGTGAAAACTGGCATTTAAGAGACTAAAGAGATAAAGCACCCAGGATTTTCATTTCAAGTTACTGGCTCAAGTTTAACCTAAAGGCTGCATTATGCATCTGAACTAGAGCTGCTATCTTTAATTACCTTTTCTTTTTTACTACTTTAAATACAATTTAGCTAACATGAAAAATTAAATTTCTCCCTTTCCCACTCCCTGTTATACTCATCTTCTTATTTTTCGGTGTTATCGCATGTGTAAGTTGCACAGGTGGTACAGCAGAGGTAGTGCCCCTGGGACGCAGTTCTGCTGAGGAACGCGTGCCTGCACAGACTCTAGCTAAGGCTGCAGGAAAGGTAGCAGCAGCCAAACCATAAAGTTTAAGTTTCAACGACTGTGGTCAACAGATTTGACCAACAGAAACATGCAAACAAGGAGCACAACCCACGGAGTAAGAGATGCTCATTTGGAGAGCTACTTTCCTGACCTCGCACTTTCAACCAGGAGCTTGGCTGGTACAAAACGGCTCGTAAAAGCCAAACAGTGTCTGCATTTGGGGCTACAGAATGGACTGTTAAGATTTCCACCCAACCCCACCTAGCAATATATTCCACCGCATCCAGATTTGCACTGCATTCAGATTGTGTCTTCACAGATGTTTTGGGCATTTGTTTTTATTTTTTATAAAACAGAACTTTATACTCTGACAAAAATTGAAAACTAATGAAAAATGTATTTATACATCATAGTACTTCCCTTGGCTGAGCATTTAGAAAGATTTTGGATTAAATATATTGCATTTTCTGTCCTAAGTGAATTTAAGTAATTGGCTTCTCTTTTATCCTTCCCTCCTGCATACATTATTCACTGCAGATAACATTTTATCAATTTAACAACAGCCTTCCTTTACAAAAACAGCTCGGCAAGAACTTTTATAAACAGAACAAAGAACTCAGTAGCTGTCTAAGCATATATAAAACTATAAAGGAGAAAAGATGAAGTTTGTTACAAAGTTCAGAGAAGCTGAATACACTTAGCAGCACGCTATTTCATCTGTCACGGAGCACATGAAACAATTGCTTCTGACTACTGGGTTTCATCTGAAGTTCAGATTGCAAATAATGGGCTCTAGCACTGGAGACTCCTCTCTCCTTTCCATATTTTTTCAGGAAGTAGCATCCATGCACTTGGAAAAACCAAGTACAGACGTTTTTCTGAGGTAGAAGTAGATATTTCTGAATTCTGTGTAAGTTTTTAATTAAAATTGAGAAAGAACGATGAATTTCCGTTAGAAAGGAAGTTATAAGTCTTACCTTTGTCAACTACATCCCAGACTTCAACTTTAACAATATCGTCAGTGGCTAAAAGCACAATAAGAACACAAAGCGTTAGAAGGGGGTTTCAGTAAAACTACCGACAGTCAACACTCACCACAGAGAGCCAAAGCCAACATTGTCAAAGCAGGAGATGAATGTCAAAAGAAAAGTAGTTCTTGAGTTAAAAGAAAACCCAAACATAACAAGAAGGCCGCTGCTGTTGAAGGTCCAAGTTGTAGACCAAAACCATGTTATCTAAAGAACTTCTTAAAGACTCTTAGTCACCTAAGTGATAGCTAGATTTCCTTGATGGTTTATGTCAGATTTGAAGGATGTTATAAATATTTTGTGTGGATTCTTTTAATAACATACAGAGGTTTCCATATTCTTTTAAAAAAAGATATAAATTTAATTTGGAGAATAAAGTCTGATCCATAAGCAAGGCATAAAACTGACAAAAAAAGGAATATACATATTTAAAAAATATCAACCTTACCAATAGCATCTTTATGTGAACGTGACAAACAGCGCAAACAGTCCTGGAGCTACAGAAATTCATTCTCTCTGCAAATTTCAAGTCGCATTTTGTGAAAAAAATAAGATATTACTAGCAATTTTGCCTCTTAACGAGCTGCAGCATCAGTAAATTATAAGCAGCAACATATATTTGAAACAAGACACCCAAAATTCTAGCTAGCAGCTTAACTTTCAGGTGGCACAAGGGATGGGCAGCTTTGGTTAGAAGTTTCTGTTGAATCCAAACAAGCACTCCAATCTTCATGGAGTTGTTCCAACAAACAGTTGCTTTTTGGAAATGCTATAGCTACAAAGCAAAGCTTGTACTTGGAGCAGCTCTGAACATAAAGCAATGGAATAGGAGGATAATGCCTCAGAGCAGAAAATAATCTCATAGGATGGCATGAGAGTTTAGCTAAGCAGCATTGTCAAGCCAGGAAACATTTCCTCTACAGAATTCACTGTTGGCTAAACTTAAACGTTTCAAAATATTGTAAAGACAGATTATGAATAAAGGAAAGCTTTGATCCTCTGCTGCTGGAGAAAGATCCTTTTTTACATTTATGCACGAAGCAAAATCAGCCTGTTTTTCCTCATAGCAACTCCCGCTTATCTTCCACTTTGCCAGCAGGGCAGCGGGGCACAGGACCAACAGGAGACTTGCCCAGGCTCAGCCCCACCAGTGCACCACAGGCTCAGCCGGGACTGAAACCACAACAGGCATCCAGCAGCCTGCAGTTTTAAAACCTCTGCTCAAACCATTACTCTCCCCAAATTACTTCTGTCCTCGAATATTTCTACAGACCATCAAGCCAGGCACGGCTGAAGTCTGACATCTCCCCATCGCTCCCTGGCCTGGCAAGCCAGCTGTCCGGCCGGCTCCTCGTGGCCAGGCACTGGCACAGCGGGGTGCTCCCCCTGCGACGGGGGATGCTCGAGCCTGTGGTCCGTTCAGAGGGCGCCGTGAGAGGGTGCTGGGACACAGATCAGCCAGCGGAGGTCTGCCCCCACATTCCTACCCTGCAGCTGGGAGTGGCGGTGCTGCTGCTGTCCCTGAAGGACACGGGGACGGACAGACCAGCAAAGTCAATCTTGGCAACAGTCAAGACTTTCTGCAAAAGGACAGGAGATGTTTTCCTTTCTCAGATGGCAAACTTTGCAGGGGCACAGGCGGAGTCCCGAAGACTGCTTGTTCTTTCCAGCAGTGCCATGTGAAGCAGTATGCAAACACTAACAAGGGGCTTCCACGGAGAAGCTGGAACCCCATTCCAGCCCTTGGGGTGACGTGCAGGAGGTGGCCTGGTACCTAGCACTGGGACTTTGCTCCTGAGCTTCCGAGATCTCCACCTCCTTACCCTGACACCAAATGCACCCTCAGTTAAAATTTGTTCTCCTGACATCCTGCTGAGCAGCAGCACCCCCAGATAGCTGAGGAGTTGAACTGTTCGACCCACAAAGACCTGCTCTAGACCCTTTTATCTGAGGGGAACCACAGAATTTCACAAAGAATCTGACTGCACAAGATCCAAGAAAACCATTCTTCCACGTGGGTTTTTTTCCTGTTAGCACCAGTACTCCTGATAGCTCACAGCCAATGAGTTCTTCCTTTTCAATACCAGCTTCATTCCTGATTATCCTGAACATACAAGAGGATAATTACTTCAGTGCTGCTGTGTTGGCTTTGGTATGACTCATACACAGCAGCATTTCACCTTAACGGCTTTGGAAGGCATGTCGCAGCAAAAAAGAGTGCCAATTCATCCTTTTAACTCTTTGCCTTGGATTAGCATAAACCATGGGTCAAACCACTCAAAAGATCTGTACTCAGATGCTATTTGGCTAAGTACTCTGCAGCCAGTGACAATGCTTTCCCAAAAAACGGTGGAGAGGTGTGAGAAGACTCCAATTGCAAGAAAGCTCATTGGAAAAAACAATCACCGTTTTCTGGGCAAGTTCATCACCAGGAATTCACAGGCCCTCGGACATATTTACTCTCATGCAATTGCACAATTCACTTCCGACTCCTTGGATCACAAATCCCGCACAGCAGAGCAGCTCCGCCTTTCCTCACACCCATCTATAAACCATTCAAAGTACCTGAACAAAAGTATTTGCCAATTTTTATTTCAGACTCCCTTTCTAAGACTGACAAGCAGAATAAAATTAGTGACTAGCATAATCTAAACAAGCGTTCATTAGGGTCAGGAATGGTGACTCCTTACGTGGACACAAAAATGACAAATATCCATCACAGAGACAATCAGCACAGAAAAGTAATGCTTTTCATTCTGAGTAGGAAGGAATAACTCAAATTCCTCTACCTTTATTAATTCCTCCAGTGTAAAATTTCTGAAGATATGACAAAATGGTGCATTCCACATCTAAAATGTAAATCTTCTAATACCAGACAATGTAAGAATCCTTCAATATTTGACAGCGATTTAATTAATATCTGTAAATATTTGCTGCCAGCTACCTCATAATGTTTATTCAAGGTAGCTTGAGAGCATGCTCACAGGAAAAACAAACTTTATTTTTCCTCTGCAGATTAACTCAGCCAACAGGGCAGTAATTAGACCTGAGCCAATTTCTCAGAGTGCCCACATCACCCATCTTGGATGGAAAGTTTTCACAGCAGGAAACATACCTTACAATGTTTTTTAAAAAGGGGGCTATTTTTTAAAACAAGTTTTAAGAAAGTCAACAGAGATTTTCCTATACCACTGCAAATTCTTACTAAGGAAATAATAGTGTTTTACAATGCAAAAGAAACACAAATGAAAGGCACAGTTTCGTGTGTAGCCTTCCAGATATTTAGGCAAGCTCAGCAACACTTCACCTTGAAAAATATGTACACATCGCTGTCAACTCTAACCAGCAAGCTCTACAGAAACATACCACATAAGCACTACAAATAACAAATATACCTGCGGTTACCAACATACAGCTGTTTTCTACCCCAGGACTGCAGACACATTGAAAAAGCCAGTGCCTAAGCCTCAGCTCAGGAAAAGAACATACAGTCCCTAAAATATGCAGAAACATGCGAGATGACTGGATCTCTCTACACATGGAACAGTCCCTAAGCACCTTTTTGCATGTATACACAAACCCGTATACGTGCATTTTGTATACCCGTTCACATATACAAAAAGAATTAGGTACAAAAAAGCCTCTTGGAAATCAAACATTAAACTCCCAGGCTGTATTTACAAACAGCACTTGTATTACCTACACTGATTAGAGAAGAAACCAAACTCTGAAGTTTTTACCTATGATATTGCAGAAAACCACAATTAACATTCAGTGCACTCTTCAGACTTGGATATCTAAGAAAGGGGTATTTTATTTCTTACTCTGACCCTATTTAGGCTGAAGCATTCAAGTTTGATTTTGGAGATAGAGTTTACAAGTTGTCTGGAGGACGGAAACAATGTTCACACATCCCTAACTGATATGCTGATATTCTGAGAGAGAGGAAGAAGAGTGTGGGGGAAGGATGCCACAACTAAAATACAACATGCCAGAGATTTTGCTGCAGATGGGGAACACCACTGCATGAACACTGCAGATCTGTCAATGCCTTGGGCCAGTTGATAGGCATAACATCAGGATGATGGTACCCAAAATAAAGATACTAGCTGCACTGAGCAAGGATGACCTGTTTCTCTCCCACATCCACTGTAAATTACAACCATCCATGCTTATAAACCTTTTCAGCTTTTGTCCAGAGAGAGCTGACTCGTGGAAATCTGTCTCCATAAGCGCACGAGAGTCTCCAGGACTCTGGTTACCAGCTCCCTGTGAACATACAACGGCAGTATCCGCTCGCTCTCCTTGCACCGCAGCCTATGAAGCCAACGGAGATCGAGAGAGCACTGCCCCAAGGCTGACTGGTGGCGAACACACCCTGTGGCTCCCCGATCATTATCACAAGACTCGGGCATCACGATATCACTCAGCAATACAAATTTGCTTGGTGAATTAGACGAAGCACCCAATTTGGTGTTTAGCCAAACTGCGTGGGTTTTATTCCCAGCTGTGAGGAGACAGAGAGTACCTGATTCAACAAAAGGTCAGAGCGGTGCAGACGGACAAGGTCTGATAATGACAAACTAACCGCTGACCTTTTTTTTTAAAGCAAAATCAGTCTTACAGGGCAAGTTCATATTGAATCAGTAGTTCACCCCACAAGGCTGTGGCATTTTTGATCAGGAACCTGAAAGCTGGACTTAATGCATCGTTGCCTTATGCAATTTCAATGACTACAGTGTCTTCTCCAGGTGAGATCCAGGGCTGCCATAGCCCTTTATACTCTCAGAGCTGATGGGGAATATAAAAAAAACCTCACACCTCATCTCTCAGACTTAAACAAGCACTTATAAAAAGCTACTGATAGATGTGCTTCAGTAAGTCACCCTAGAGTTGTTAGTGCTACAATCATTTTTAAAACACCACCTTCACCGGTTACAGGACGCTTCTTATATTTTAATCAGTAAAAAACTAGTTTGCACCATGTTATTCATTTCTATGCAACAGTAACACCAAAAGCAGGGTTAGCCTCAGAGAGAGATTTCCATAACAAGCCTGTTAGCATTAACAAGTCAAGTGCATCACAAATATTTCAAATCTTTTGGATTACCTATTAAACACTTTATTTGAATTGCAGCTTCCAAAGACCTATCCTTTAGGGCTTATAACACATAGTTTCTGAGTAAAGTTATTAAAAACATGATTGAGAAACTGTGAATAATAATTTACAATAACAAGAGTGATGACAGACCACTTTATCTCCCAAGCAGACACAGAAGAAAGAAGCAAATGAGGCTGCAGTGGAATTTCTACCCCCAAGGCAGTGTCCCATGACTGTCACTCCCTCCACCCTCTTCCGTCTTACTTTTATAATTCCAGTGGATGCTGGTGACTTGGATCTCCTGAGTTGGAATATATTCCTCAATAAATTTCTTTCCCTGCAGTCGGTGCCAGAGTGTGGTTTTCCCAGTGTTCCTGTCCCCTCGGATGACAATTTTCACTGGGGAAAAGAGCAAGCAGACAAATAAAATTGATTAAAAACAAATCAAAGAATGCTGTGAAAAGCATGTTAACTTTTTACAAGCATTATTCAGATGTAATTAGTACTCCCATATTACATAGACAGGATGGGGTTTGTTAAAAAAGATGAGCCTCGGTCATTAAAATCAGTGTTTATTCATCTACTCACACTAGCTCAGCAGAAAGAACCAACATCAAGATTGAATCTTCACAATCTGTGCAACTTCAGCCAGCTAAGTCTCCTCTGCTTCCAGCCTCCTGCCTTCTCTTCCTCTACCCAGCCCTTACTCCCACTCTGCCATGCCCTATCCCTTTGCCAGCTTTTTATTGAACCATAGAATGGTTTGGGTTGGAAGGGACCTTAAAGACCATCTAGTCCCACCCCCCTGCCCCGGGCAGGGCCACCTCCCCCCAGCCCAGGTTGCTCCAAGCCCCGTCCAACCCGGCCTTGAACACCTCCAGGGATGGGGCAGCCACAGCTGCTCTGGGCAACCTGCGCCGGGGGCTCACCGCCCGCACAGGGAAACATTTCTTCCTGATATCTAATCTAAATCTGCCCTCTTCCAGTTTGAGACCATTGCCCCTCATCCTATCACTACCTGCCCTCGTAAACAGTACCTTTCCAGCTTTCTTATAGGCCCCCTTCTCCTTCAATTACCTCCTCTATCATTCCCATTTCTCCTTAAACACTTTTCATTCCTTGAGAAAATACTCATTTCCTAGATGCAGTTGCCCCAAGTGACTGAAAGCTCAAGGACCAGTTCTGAGGAGCGCTGACGAGGAAGGGTCCTACGCTCAGAGGTGCTGCTCCCTATATCCCACCGGGGTGTGACTTAAGCCCGGCACCAGTGAAACTGTTCTGGGATGGTGCTGGAGAGCTGAGAGGCAGCTTCTGGTGAACATCACCGCAGAGTTAAGCTGTCATCACTCTCAGCTATCCCCAGCTTTCTTGCACTGGGGGAGCATCCCCTTTTCCAGGGGAAGCAGAAAGAGACTGCGAATTGCTCTTCAGCTGCTCCAGCTCACAGCCCAGACGGCCTCAGGTAAGGGGGCAATCCTTGGCAGGGACGAGGGGAAGGCACTGAACCTTCACAGGCTTATCTTAAACTGCCCCCAATAAAGTCACCAAACTGTCTCTGTTGATGGCCACAGTTCGATTCAAATTAAATCAAAATCAGTCTATCTTACATGCTTAGAAACAAGCTAAACTGAACCAAAACGAGCATGCCCCTTTAGGGACGTAAACTCACTGAAGTAATAGTGAAATGAAACCAAGAGAAACCGCATCTCTCTGGGTCCTCTGTGTGCCAGAGGGACTGTCTCTACCACAGGAACCAGACCCTAGCTGGTTTTAGGTGCGGGTGTACTGGTGGCCCTCAGCATTCTCAGAAAACAGCTCCACGGCCGCCAACTGGCCTCACACCCCGCTGCCGAGGCCACTCAGCTGATCGACCGCCGCCTGCCTGTGCTCCTGCACCCATGCTTGGACCCGTAGCAAGGAAAGTCCGTCAGCAGAGAAACTCACTCAAACCCTCCCAAAGAACTGTCCAATATACCACAAACTGTACACAACCCGGCAAAGTAACTTCTGTAGGAATTAATACCATGAACTTTCCAGAGTTTACCCTAACGTTACCTTGCTCTTTCTGAAAACAGTAAGTGTTGTTTTCTAAATTTTCTGTTACATTATTATTTTTTTTTTAAATACCATTCCTTGTTTAAAGCAGCAACCACAAGGCTATTAGGAAACGTAAGCGGACTTGAATTTTTATGCTTGTCTTTTGAATAGGAGCTATTATCCCCTAGAAAATGGGTCACTCGGAGACATCTAACGGCAGATTCAGGTGATTATCATCAGGTTGTGCATCATCATTTGGGCAAGGAAATCTCAGACTGAAGGCTGCCTTCTGTTGTAACTCAGGAGTTATTACACACATTTCAGAGAAAAGTTTAACAGGTAAACTTTAAGGTGTGTTCTGCTCTTGGCTGGGACAGAAGTAATTTCCTTCACAGTAGTCAGTATGGGGCTATGTTTTGGATTTGTGCTGGAAACAGTGTTGATAACATAGGGACGTTTAAGTTATTGCTGAGCAGTGCTTGCACAGAGTAAAGGCCTTTTCTGCTCCCCACCCCACCAGTGAGGGCTGGAGGGGCACAAGAAGTCGGGAGGGGACACAGCTGGGACAGCCGACCCCAACTGACCAAAGGGCCATTCCATACCATAAAGCATCACGCTCAGCATATAAAGCTGGGGGAAGAAGAAGGAAGGGGGGAATGCTCAGAGTGACAGCGTTTGTCTCCCCAAGTCACTGTTCCGCGTGATGGAGCCCGGCTTTCCTGGGGATGGCCGAACACCCGCCTGCCCATGGGAAGCAGTGAGTGAACTCCTTGTTTTGCTTTGCTTGTGTGCGCGGCTTTTGCTCTACCTATTGAACTGTCTTATCTCAACCCACGAGTTTCCTCACTTTTACCCTTCCGATTCTCTCCCCCATCCCGCTGGGGGGAGTGAGCGAGCGGCTGCGTGGTGCTTAGTTGCCGACTGGGGTTAAACCATGAGATGGTAAAACAAACATTACAAAGCCTGTGGAAGAGTTTTGTCCAGTGAAATTTTGTGCTGCAGTTTCACTGTCCTTTTGTTGCTGTACGCTGAGATGTACTGTTGTTTATTCTTTTACAAAGTTACTTATTACAATAGCAAAAGGATAATAAAGGCATAGACGAACGTAGTATTTATAGGCTGACTTCACTTACAGGTCCCAGAGCATCTCTGCAGAGACAACAAACCGTTTCCTGCATTTCCTGTTGCCCTGCGTGTGATTCTGTTTCCTACTCACAGATGGTGAAACAATCAATGGAGGGTTCCTTTGATTTCTCTAAATTAACGCAGCAAGTCCATGGCACAGGCAGAATGAGATTCCATTTGTCCCCTCTAAAACCCAAGGCTTTCTAAATGCTCTCGCTGCCTACCTTAGAGAGCCATTTTAAAATACACGTTCCACCATGAAGTGCAGCATGAGATACCGAAACAGTAAGTTTTAAGGCACACACTGACCCACCCTTAAACAGTCAGGCTGCTCTCAAGGTGCGCTTTCAGGATTGCTGCCAGATGACTTGACTGTGAGCTCTCCCTAGAAGGGGCAATCTTACCTCCCCCGGGACTTTCCCAGTGCCAACAGCATTATTTATGCAGCTACACATTGAGCTGCATCGAGGAACTGAACTGGTTGAAAACTAACCCCGAAATTATTCCTTTTCAGTTTTCTTCTCTAGCTCAAGTGCCCAGCTGCAGTAGGAGCAGCACACGGGAGGCACGGCTGGAGCAGCAAGGAGACTACCCCACCCCACATTTAGATCCACGTAGGGTGCTCGTGGCACCACACGCTCAGTTTGAACAGGTCCAATGGCCCTTTCCAGCTGCAGCACTCTCCACGTTAGGATCTCTTTCCTCCTATATAGTACATGAGTTTTCACTGACTTTTTTCCTGAAGAAAGAAAAAGTCTTTAAAAACAGAACAGGAAGAAGGCAGGTGACGTACATCATTTTTAGCAAAACAGAATCTGTATTTGGGACTTCGGCTGGGATGGGTGTACTCAAAGACATGCATCTGCAAGACAGGAAGAGCCGAGTGAGCTGCAGGGCACAGCCAGGCAGGTACATCACAGGCTGCTTCTGAATGGGGAAAGAGCACCAGTAATTATGGGTGAGGTTAGTACTGTTACCTACAGGACAGTAACAATCGCTGCCTTATTTTGATTTTAAGTTAAATCAGTACTTACTGCAACAGCCATAGGCTTGTAGCAAAGACAGGAGAATCATCTGTGGGAAGAAGGGTAGGGATGGGTGATAGATCAAGATGTGAGGAAAAAGCTAAACAAATCACTTTATTCATATTGTCACTGCATCAAGAAAAATAAAGAGACTTCCACTCTCCAGATGGGGAAACGGAAGCAGAGCAGTGAAGGTACAGGCCCAGAGGGGAGGTCTCCGACCAACTCAGAACGAGAAATCAGGAACTCTCAGCTCTGCCCATATTCCTCCAGAACACTGCAGCAACTAAGGATCTCAGACCCCGCAGCAAAGATCCCCAAATTTCTCTGATAATAAACCCCACGCGGAGGGTCATGACCTTGCCCTCATTAAGGTCTTTGTGACTATAATGATGCAATTCAAATGCTTTAAGCTTTTGCTGCCAAAAGCAGCACACCTGATCAGCAGACATCCCCAAGCACGCTTCCCAGGGGGAAGAGGCCAGACAGCAGTCAAAGCAGGTTGGCCACAAGTTCCACGAACACCCCCATCAGCAGTAGCAGAAAACACGAGAAGACGGGAAGCAGCAGGAAGAGGGGAAGCCTTTATTTTCAGAGTAGTCCTGAATGAAACACTTAAAACTACAGTCAGAGTCTGGGAACTATGACTCTTAGACAACACAAAAGAGGTAAGGACTATAATGATTACCCAAAGGATACACAGTATTAATTTTGTCTTTTAAAGCATGTTTTAGGCAGAAAGTAATAAGGGGAGGGACTGGGGGGAATCCTTGCAGCTACTGACCAGTAGGTATTTCAGCAGTGGTGACTGTTTCAGGGCAGTCATCATGAGGAGAGCAGCCCATGCTCCAGGCACACGCAGAGGCGGGGTGAGCACACCGGGTGCAGCGTCAAGAATAAAGCCCAGAGCAGAAGCCGTGCCATGTTCTGGGCAACAGGATGGATGGATGTGAACCTTTAGCACATATGCATCTTTTGCTCCTGTCACTGATCAGCAATGGATAACTCCCTGGGAGTCCTCTTGCCAGTGCAACCCAGCCAGAACCCTTCATTTCACCCTTGTTTGCCCATCATTGCCTTACATAAATGTTTGAGTAACCTGGTGCTGGTACTTCCTTCTGTAACTTGTCCCGTAATTTGTCTAAATGAGCACCACTGCCAAAGGAACAAGATCCACCTCATGCTCTACCTCCACCGGGTCCACTCACTGGTCCTGTGCTACCCTCCCTGGGTCAACACAGCAATCCAAATGGGGAGGCACCAGACCTGATCCAAGTTCAGGCTATGCCAAGTAGGAAAAAAGAGCAAGGTTTTACAAAGATTGGTTCCCCATACTTGGAACCATGATCTCCTATAAACATTCAAGCCATTACAGATATGGTACAGACCCACATCATCTCTGTACCTTCCACATTGCTCAGGGAACTCTGGTGTTATTTGGGTAAAACACAGGAGCTCCATGCAGATGATAACGAGAGCAAACAAGGAGTGTGTGTGCCGGGAATGCAGTATGAAAATGCTTTTGTTTTGAAATAGGATGTCCCATGCAGAGGAAGTGACTGCTGCCGAGGGCTAATACTGGCCTTTGCTCTCCTCATATCATTAGAAATCTAAACCTGCTCACCCTGCAACACTCTTCCTTTGGAAAACTTAGCTGAGTGGAAGGGACACTGTCGAAACAAATCATTTTGGTTCAACTTAGAGGTGCATAGTATCCAGCGCCTGTAACCCTCAGTGCCATTAAAACACCACACCACCTTCGGTATCACCTCAAACCGGCAGGCTGTCTGGGTACAAAATATACAGGACAGCCGTGAAGGCTGGCCCAGCACGGCCTGCCCTGAGCCCTGCAGCGAGGCACTGAGTTCCAGATAAGGCCCACGTCCCGGCCATTTGCTGCCCGCTTTATCAGCAAGCAACTCGCGGCATGCTCAGCACACTAAACGTACCTGTGGGAAGGAAACGGGCTTCAGTTCGTGATCAGTAATGGTCTATGAACGCAAGGAAACGTTTCTGTAAACCCAGTCATCTCAGCACCCTTTGGTTTAGGTTCAGGCAACTCCAGGGCAATGGAGGAGTTTTAAAGATCTGTGTGTGTTAATGGTGGCTACAAAACACATTTTGCCCTCCTCTGCCGAGTGTCATATATTTCCTAAGAAAGGAGCGTTGGCAACACATAGGATTTGCAGTTCTGCCCTTCCTGAGCAATGGCCCTTGTAATGGCAGTCCTTCACAGCCCACCTTCACCTGAGACCACAACCTCACCGTGCCGGAACCTATCCCACCCCTCTAGTGCCATGGCTACGTAGGGTACTTTGAAACCGTTTCGTAAGCTTGCCAGTATCTCCTATAAATATTATGTAACAGCGATCCCGGGAAGAGTTACTATGGAGATTGGAAAGCTTCCCTTAAGGCAGTGACAGAAAGCTGCATTTTTATTCCAGATATGAAAGCAGTAACTAGAACACAAATCCTGATAAAACAGGGCACAAACCAAAAAGCCTTCCCGAGGCTTTCGGCAACGAGACGAAAAGCAGCAAAGCTACAGTTGGTAGCTCAGCTGTTGGCATTTTTGGCCTTGCTGTATTAATGGCAAGCAGGTACACATCCACGCAGGTTGGTCGACAGTGCAGTTAGTCAACACGTAACAAAGAGCCGTCCCCGGCGACTGCTGTGCCAGCAGGATGCAGCTGATCCGCACTGTCCGCAGCACGAACGTTCACTCTCTGAAAAGTCAACTCCTTTCTCCTACATAATTCACAAGCTGGTATTAGCTGCCTGATCTCAACATGTACCAGTGAAGCACGTGGATGTGTTCTGGTCTGTGGGCTGCACGAAACCTCTGCACAGATCAATGGCCTTTAACCAGCAGATCTCCAGGTACGTGTTTAACGATGCAGTGATGTATTCCATGGCACAATAGTTTCACCCTCACCCCCTGCCTTTCACTGGAAAATGAGTCTCTTAACACCAACGCTGTGCTTCTGTTCACTTCCCTGGCTGCTTGCTTAGACACTAATTTTCTATATTAAGCACTACTGGAATATCTAACAGATGTGCTATGGATAAAGGCACCAAATGCTCTTGCTAGTAAAGCAGAGAGCTTCAAAACACATCAGTTCAAAGGCACAGTCAATAGTGATAATACAAAAAAAAAAAGAAAAAAAAAACCCAAACCCAAAGCACAAACCTCTCCCTTCACGTTCTCTTTCAGATTAAGATCCAACATAAGCTCTATTCCTCCAACACGTGTGCCTTTACAATTTATTCAGTGCCACGTTTACAAATCAGTCTCTTTCCAAACCGTCAGTCTCCCGGCCTTCTGCAACCTGACTTCACTGCCTGCTTGGATCCACACAGATGAGCTGATACTCGCAGTGCTCTCTGGTACCATCTCTGTTTTCAGCAAGGATGACATAACTACCATCCCTGTCTCACAATTGTTATTTTGGGATGTATTTCACATACTTGCAGTGCCCTCCTGAAACGTTATATTAGAAATAACCTTTACTGAGCTTCAAGGGAAAAACGCAACCCTAAGCCAGACACTGAAAGGAAAAAAATTCTGAAAACGTTCCCTGAGAAAAGAGCAAGCGGATCAGTTGCAGAAACAGATAGACAGAATGAAATTATGTACCAAGGGCACATAAAGGTGCACATCACTCCCCTTTTATTGAAGCCTGGCAGGGCAGAGCTTTTCAATAGACCCTTATCATATAACCACTAGAGCTTAATTATAAATACCATTATCCTGGGCTGCAGGGAAGGTCACCCACACACTCAGGGGAGTTACTCTCTTGATGCTTTAACTGACAAAAATTGATTTACAAGGAATTCTCTCTTGTGCCACAGTCAGCGGAAAGCAGGCAACCGTTCAGGACATCTGCTGACTGGGGACACTGCTGCACTACAGGTTCCCAAGTCCCGCACAGAAAGATAAAAGTTTCCCATCCCTCACTCCTCCCACGCTTCCGCAAGCCCCAACATTTCATTGCAAACTTGGCTTTGGGCGAATACTGGCAAAAGCACCACCAAAAGCATATACGCATTTCACAGTCCCACCGCGCTATGGGGCATCAGATGGGCCGGACCCACGCGGGTCCCCTCCCGCCCGGGGCCCGCTGTGCCCCCCGACAGACCCCCCCCGACCCTGGGCTCCGACTCACTGTTATACTGGACTCCCTTGGCAAACCTCCTCTGCAGAGCCTGGTTCATGGACTGCAGCCCCGCAGGGATATTCTTGTCTCTGACCGGCGTCTGGTCCGAGCCCACCAGCTTCTTCAGGGCTGAGAACATCTTTCTGGTCCCACACCTGCGCCACCACCTGCGGGAAAAGGGCTGCTGCGCCGGGGCTCAGGGGCAGGGCGGCCCCGGGACGGGGGGCATAGAGGGGCCTCGGGGCGGCGCGGGTAAATCAGGGCTGGGGCAGGGCAGGGCCGGCCATGAGGGGCCTTCCCGGGCTCGGCAGGGCGGAGGTGTGCGAGCTCGGCCCGGCCCGGCCCGCCGCGGCGGGGAGCGGGGCTCAGCCGGGGCCCCGCCGTGCGCCGGGGGAGGGGGGGGAGCTAACCGGGCATGGCCCGGGGCTGAGGCGGCGCGGGTAGACGGTGGGGGGGGGGGGGGGGGGAAGGCTCCTGCCGGCGGCGGTGGGGCCGGTGCGGCGGCTTAGCCCCGCCGGACGCCGCGGCTCAGGGCCGGGCACGGGGAGCGGAGGCGGCACGGGGCTCCCGCCGCCGCCGCCATCTTGCCTCTTCCGCCTCGCCGCCGGGGGACGGGGCGCGCGCGGCGCCGGCTACGGCGGCCGGCAGGGGCCAGCAGGGCGCGGAGCGCGGAGCGGCGGCGGGGCCCGCGCCTGTCCCGACCCCCAGGACACCCTGTGACACACACACCCACACTCGGCCCCTCGGAGCCCTTCCCCGACCCCCGTAGTCCCCCTCATGTACCTCCATAACCCCCGTCATCCCCTCCTGGGGCCCTCATAGCCCCCCAAGACCCCTGCCGTCCCCTCCCGTGAGCTTCATAGCCCCCCACCCCTGACCCCCGTGAACCCTGTAACCCCCTCCTGGGACCTCCGTAGCTGCCCCGTGACTCCCGTAACCCTGATAATCCCCCCCCCCCCCCCCCCAGCATACTTTGGACCACCCCCAAAACACATCTAATCCCACCCTGGGACCCCCACAGCCCACTTGTGAACCCTGTAATCCTTGTAATCCCCTCCTGAGACCCCCATGCCCCCCCCCAATCCCCTCCTGGGGCCCCCACAGCACCCTGTGATCCCCACAACCCCTGTAATCCCCTCCTGTGAACCCCCACTTTCCCCCTGTCACCCTCACAACCCCGTAATTCCCTCTTGTGACCCCCAATAATCTCCCTGTGACCCACTGTAACTTCCGTAATTCCCTGCTGTGACTCACCATAGACCCCCATGACCCCTAAACCCCACTGTCCCCTCCTGTAACCCCTCAGGGTCCCCTCTCACACCCCGTAATCCCTTGCTGTAACCCCATGTAACCCTGCCGTGATCCCCATCCTTCCCTATGATCCCTACCCTGGCCCATGACTGAGCCCCCTGGTCCCACCATGCCCTTCCCAGTATGACCTCCATGCAGCAGCAATTATTCCCCCTGCTGCCCCCTTTCCGGCTGCCCACCACCAGCTCCTGGGAAACGGGGTGGCTGAACCCAGTGGGATGCCCTGAGCCCCCCCGTGCCCTGTCGGCCACCCCAGCACCGTGTGGGCATGGGGCAGTGGGCTGAGGCAGGGACAGAGACTCAGTGGGGAGCACCCAGAAGCCCAGCAAAGCAGAGGGACACTCCACTGGGGAGGCCAGGGAGGATCCCGCAGCCTCCCCGGCCCCTGCTGGACCCCCCACCCTGCTCCCCATCAGCTGGACGATGGACACTGGGTTCGTTGGTCACATTAGAGACATTTACTGCTGGACGCATCTCCTGTGTCGCTGCTGGAAGCTCCTGACACCCTCCTGCTGGGCCCCGGTGCTGGGTGCCAGCAGCTCGTCTTCCACCCGCGTCAGTTTGACAGATGAAGAAACTCATCATCCTCTGCAAGCGGAGAGACACACGGGGTGACGGGCAGACCCACAGACCCCCTCATCTCCCCATGGACAGACGGTGATGGCTGATACTTCCCACTTTGTCCTTGCTCTCAGTGATGGTGAGAAGTGGTCCAGACCCTCCGTGCACACCCATGCTGCCCTGGAATGTCACTTCATGTCCCACCACCCGCCACAGTGGCATTAATGAACTTTATATTGGTGACAGGGATAATAAAAGATGGGCTCTGCCCCAAGACACATTGCTCTAGCCCCATTTCCCATCCGTAGAGGCACTGTGAGCCCCCAGCTCCTGCCCCACTGGAAACAGGCTTGCCCGAGGCTGTCTGTGGTTGAAGACCCCTGAGCTTGCCCCTCTCTGCAGGAAGACTTCCTCTTCCACGCTCCTGAAAACCTGCTTGTCCATCCATCCCAAGGGCTGAGCAGTGCCCGTTGTGTCTCCCAAAGAGGTTCAGTATGGAAACCCCTGCGCTGAAAAGAACTGGAGGGTCTGTGAGGCATTGCACAGAGGGTACACACCCGGCGGGGACCGAGTTTGGTCCTTATTTGGTGTCAGGGTCCCTACACCCCCCCAAATCTTTCAGCCACTCTTCCTTCGCTGGCATCCCCTGCCCAGGGGCTGTTGCCTCCACTGCTCCCCGCTGCACCCCAGCCTGCTTAGGGCTGTTCCCCTTTTATCAAGACTGTTTTGAAATTCAGTTGGGGCCTCAGTACATCTGCAGCCTATGTGTACCCCGCTGTGCGATACTGTCTGTAGATTAATGACCATATTCCTCAGTCCGTCAGTGTCCTCATCTCAGGACAGACCCACCCCAGGCACAGCGCAGACCCATCCCAGACCCATCCTGGACCCATGAAAAACCCATCCCAGGTTTATCCCAGATCCAGGATAGACCCATCCTGGACCCATCCAGACCCAGGACAGACCCATCCCAAAACCATCCCAGATCCAGGACAGCTTCATCCCAGAGCCATCCTGGACCCAGAACATCCCAGACTTATACAGGACCCAGGACAGACCTGTCCTGAATCCACCCAGATCCAGGACAGCCCCGTCCCAACCCTGGGCAGACCCAGCACGCTCAGACCCAGCCCAGAGCAGGACAGGAGATGGCGCAGGCTGCTGCCCTGGCTTCCCCGGCACAGCGCGGCGTGGTGCAGGCAGGGTTGCGGGCAGGGTGCAGGCAGGGTGGGGGTACCTGCCAGCGGAGGAGCTCCACAGTACTCCTTGCACTCCTTCTCTGAGTAGAACTGGTTCCCGTTGCCCTTGCAGCCTCCATAGCTGAATGTAATGCACTTGCCCTGAGCAGCGTCGAAGGCCCAGCGTGTCACCGGCTTCTGGCAGGGACCCTGGACGATGGGCAGCCTGCAGGCAGCTGAGGAGACAGGGGGCTGCTCTGAGGGCAGGGGCTTCAGGGCCCCCCACACTTCCCAGGTGGATGCCGGACACGTGGGGTTCGAGGCCACTCAGATCCCCTCTGATGCCTCAGCAAAGGCACCTCCCGCGCCCCACCAGGATGTCTCCCGGTCGCCCCGCTCACCCTCCGTCCGGCACGCCTGCAGGCACTCCTTCTCCGAGTAGAAGTTGTTGCCATTGCCCAGACAGCCGCCGTAGAGGAAGGTTTCACAGGCCATGGAGGAGGAGTTGTAGAAGAAGCGGGAGAGCATCCCGCTGCAGGGCCCGGGGTCCCGGCTCAGCCGGCACGAGTCTGCGGATGAGCGCGGCATGAGCTCTCACAGTCAAATTGGGGATGCGGGGCAGGGGGGTGCCCGATGCAGCCCCCTCCCCTGGGACATACCTTCTTTATTGCTGAGGTAAGGGGGCAGGGGTCCCGCGGCCGAGCCCTCCTCGGGGGGCAGGACTGCTCTCCGCGCCCTCTGCACAGGGAAGGAAGCACAGAGCTGCCGTCAGCCGCTGCCCATAGGACCTGCTGCCCACCCCATCGCCCCTGGACCCCTGCTGCCCCCAGAACGGGCTATGCTGGGGGCAGCTGTGCTGGGCACTGCAGCCCATGCAGGCTCCAGCCCTCCTCGGTGCTCCCAGCACATCTCCAGTCATTGATTTTGGGTCAACAGGCTGTGTTCCCTCCCCACCTCATGGTCTTCCCAGCCCTGCACTCATCCTGGGTGGGTGCCAGGATTGTGTACTTTGAATAAAGACACCCAAAGTGCCCCAGTCATGCCCTGTGCTGGGGACACGTCTCTGGTCTCGCTGGTGCAAGGTGGTGTGTTACCTGCTCTCGAGTCAACTGGGTTGTTTCTCCTATGAAAGTCCCATTTCTGCTTGAAAATCCTTCTAAACTCAACCCTGTGAGATGGGGAGGTGCTGGGTGATGGTAGCTGAAGGATCAGTGGGGTGCTGAGCTGCCTGCCCATCCTTGGAGGGAGGGCACCGACAGCCAGGAAAGGAACAAGGAGGTGCCAGGCTCCACATGCGGCAACGTTCACCCCGTGAAAAAATCAGAGTAGGAAAGGACCATTGCCTTCCACTTGGAAAGGAGCCCTGGTGCCCACCTGGCCCCTGGGACCCTCACCCTTCAGCCTGCGCCTGCCTGTGCCCCCAGCCTCGCAGGCAAAGCCCGTCAGCAGAGATGAAAGAGCATCTCCCAGGGCACTCAGCGGAGCTCCTGCCCAAATAATGTGTCCTGCCCACAGAGCCTGGTCCCCAGACACCAGGTCTCCAGTAGGTTTGGCTTGGAGGGGATGTCCCCAGCTTCGATCCATCTCAGGTCCCGGGCTGGACCACTCACCAGTGAGGCAGTTGCAGTCTCCTGAGGAACGCATTCACCTGGCCCAGATGACAGGAGAGATCAGCAGCGTGACAAACTCATCTCACTGTGGTCCTGCACCACGCACACACAGGACTCCAGGAAAGGAGACGCCCTCCCAGTTTCACCCCAACGTTCTTCCCTCTTGCTGCTTTCCACCTCCCACTCCTAAAATTCCCACATCCACCTGCGTCGTGCTCCTGAACCCCAGGCTGAGCAAGGAGCTCCTCAGGTCCTGTGAGCACTCAGTCATGGGGAGCAGTCGGGAGTTTCCCTGGGTGTTCTGTGCCCATGTCCCAGTACAGCATTGTGGGGTGCATTGACCTGACAGCCCAGCAAGGACTGCACTGACTGGAAGCTGGTGGAAGCCTAGCTGACACGTGGCCTTGTCTCTTTCCCGTGCCATCCTACCAAAGCCCTCGTCTCTCTTCCCTCCACCCTGACCGTCCCCCCTTCTCCCCAGCCTCTCACCCCAGTGCGCTGGCATGCTGGGGAGACAGGCAGTGGGAGGGGCACGTGCCTCGTGGTGGGTTACCTCTGTTGGCCAGAACGAAGATGGAGTCCGCAGGGATGCCCATCTCTAGAGCCAGTTGCTGGAAAGACTCAATGAGGTCCTCCCGCAGCTCTGGGTTCCTCCCTGGGCAAGGGAATAGGCTGTAAGCAGGGCTGGCGTGGGAGGGGGTCGGCATGGAGTCCCCCAACCACCCACCGACCTGCAGAGCTCAGGCACCTAACAGGCAAGCCCGGTACCAGCCTCCTGGTCCTTCCCAACCTGTCCTCCGTTATTCTTGACCAGCCTTGACTAAGGGCTTGGACAAAGTGGTTTTAATGTTTCTCAATCATGAAAGACAGCCTCTCCTGCCACTTCAGGGCCTGGGTTTCTTCCAAGAAGATATTGGCACCTTCATCCCACTCAACAGGCTGGTTTGGACATTCATTGTGTGATGCGGTTCTGAGCTGAGTCATAAGACTAAACCTCTGCAGTGCTGAAGATGAGCTGTTCCCAGGCACCACTTACAAAGCCACGGGCAGGTCCCTTGATGCCAAGGGACCTGAGGGAACCTTGGGTGGTGTTTCTGAGCTGCATTGGTCTGCTCGAGAGCCTGCTTGCCCACAAATGCCATAGCCAGACGTACCATACAGCTTCAGGGTGGTGCTTGGGCCAAAATTACTTTCCTTCTTCATCAGAATGACAGCATATTCTTCATAATTGGTGCGGAGCACGTAGGAACGGATAGACACATCCCATTCTGGTGAGACAGGGACACAGGGGACATCATTCCTGCCCCTCAGGGAGGAACGAGGCAGTGTAAGACAATCCCAAAGCAGGGGACTGCTGCCTGAAATCAGGCAGCTAATTCAAGAAAACAGCTGATTTTTGGGAAGCAGACTCTGATATCACCCTGACTCCCTTCAGGCTCACCAGCCTCTTCTTAGTCAAGGGAATTGGAAACCAAGGGCTGCGGACAACTGGGATACCACCAACACTCCTGAAATGTGACTGGTGGGAGCCTGGCCCAGCTTGGGACCTTGCTGGAACATCTCATAGTCCCACGCCTATGCAGGGACAGTGGTGAGACAGCCCCTTTCCCCAAACTTCACTCCGTACTTTGGCTGGAAATGACCCAAACCGTGGAGCAGCTTCTGAGCCCTGCTCTCCTGAACCCCTTCCCCAGCCGCCAGCTGTGCCTGGTGCTGGTTCCCGTCACCCAGCCACGCCGCAGCTCTCGGGGCCGAGCAGGTCGGCAGTAAGTCCAACTTACTGGAGTTATAGTAGGTGTATTTGCCGGGGGTGCTGGTTTTCTGGTACTCTCCCGAGACGTGCGTGCAGTCACCTTGCCTGGAGGGAGGAGGAGAACAAGCACCTGCTTGGAGCGATCGCTTTTCCTGGTTATTGCACAAAAATCACGCTTGGGGCACCAAGGCTGTGGCACAGGACTCCCAAAATCCCCCTGCCCAAGGCATTGGGCATAGAGCATTGGGTAGAGCCCAATCCAGCCCTTCCTCTGGGCTCTGATGCCGGCCACAGCAAGCGACCCCCATGTCTTGCCCCAGCCCCTGGCAGATGCGGCACCCCTGGGTGGGGTGGCTTCGAGAGAGGCTCGAGTATCCACGGCAGCGCCCCGTACCGCAGCCTGGTGCTGGCGGTGCTGATCTGGTCGGCGTTGGGGCCAGGGCCCAGCACCAGCGTGCCCATGCTGAACTTCTCCTTGTAGTTCTTCATCCATTTGCAGGTTGTGCCGATAGCGATGTCGTACCACTTCCCGTACATCTGCAGGGAGAAGGAAGGGACATCTCCACCATGAGCCCTCTCCATCGAGGTGGGGCATCTCCTGGTTTTCTGCAGAACTGAAATATTCCTGGCCCAGAGAGCAACTGCGGGGTGATGGTGCAGGGTGCCGAAGCCAGAGCTGCCACAGGATTTGGGAAGCGGACCAGCACCGAGCAGGATTTTCCTGGGTCCCCTGCCCACCAGGCAGGGCTGGAGGCATCAGACTGGCATCCCCCCAAGTATCCCGGGGGACCCCAGACCCAGGCACACATGCAGGGCTGTGCAGAGCCTGGCAGGGGACAGGGCTGCCTGCGGGACATCTCCGAGGCACTCTGCATCCGACACGAATCCTGCATGTTGGAGCTGCCTGCAGGCATGCTGGGGCAGATCAACAGACATCTCACAGGATCCATCTGCCCCAGCCGCTGGGGCTCCAGCCGCCCTGCCAAGGTGTTTGCCAGGGTGAGGCCATCCTGAAGGCCAGTGATGGCCAGGTGACAGCCCCTAACTGGCACCCAGGGAGGGCCACACTGCCAACGCCTGTCCTGCACAGCCTGATGTGGGCATGGGTAATACCTCCCTGCTTTCTGGAGGAGACGGAAATATAGCTTTCCCCTATCCCTTCTGCCCCCAGAATTAAGAGACCGCAAGCCGCCGTTACCCGCTCAGCCTCAAAATTCTCTTGCACTTGGACATCCTCATCCTGGTCCCCGACGGGGGTCCCACTGGCCACGGTGAAGAGGAGAAGGGAAAGGAGACCCCAAAACATCGTGGCTGGTGGCTTCTGAGTGCCGCTGAGCTGCAGCGCACTCACGGGATCCCGGACTCTGTGCTGTCCCCACTGCGCAGGAGCATGACCTTCAGACCGTGGCCAACGGGGCTGGCCAGCTCGGCTGGGGGGCCTGTCGGGGGGGCGTGGGGCAGCTGGTGGCCCTGCCCGGCCCCAGCCACGTGGTCCCAGGGCTCATAGCTGCCCTTGGCAGTGGTGGGGATTTGCAGAGAGCTGACGTGGGTGCAGGAGGGGAGATGAGCATCTTCCTGTGGCACCAGGCTGAGGTCCTCACCCTGGATGGTTCCTACACCACCGCTTCACCCAGACGTGGGTGCAGGACCTGCCCGTCTCCTTTATTCTACCTTGGGACTCATATTCCTGCTCTGGCATTCTGCAAAGATGGTGCCCCCGGCCCTGGTGGACCAGCCTGACCCTGCAGAGAGCCGATGAGAGGACTGAGGGGTCCCCAGTGTTCACCCCAAGCTGCCTAACCCTGGCCAGTGTCCACAGAGAGCAGAGCTCGTGCTGCCTGCTCCCCTTCTGGACCCCCTTCCCTGGGGGTCCCAAGCTGGTGGCCAATGCCCAGGAGATGTCTGGGTGTCACCCACCCCACAGCCGAGGGTTCCTGAGCCTGGCAGGAGTGGGAGGCGTGGGGCATGCCGTCCCTCCCCACCACTGTTTGCCTTTGCAGGATGATTAACTGAAACCAAACAGCCCGAAGGAAACGGCAAACAGAGCAAAGGGCAGGAGCCCCTCTCCGGGTTGGCCCCCGGCCCAATATTTACAGAAAAGGGCTGGAGCCGGAGACACGCTTGCAG
Source organism: Vanellus vanellus (assembly GCF_965231255.1). Lineage (NCBI taxonomy): Eukaryota > Metazoa > Chordata > Aves > Charadriiformes > Charadriidae > Vanellus > Vanellus vanellus. Next base: position 816,328 of record NC_138923.1, read on the forward strand.
GAGCCGGCCGGACTTTCACCCCTCCTCTGCACTGTGAGCCACCAACAGGCCCTTTGCATAGGACTGATGGATGCGATGCCGGGCCAGCATGGGCTGCCGGAGAGGCGGTGGTCCAGGCAGGGACAGCCCCAGCATCTCATCACACACATCTTTGTGCCACATCTAGGGCACTGTCGGGAGCAAGGGGGACCTTTGGATGTGGGGCAGAGACCCCTTTAATAAGCCTATCTCATTAAACTGCCCTGTGCCCCTCTCCCTCCGGAGGAGCTCACCTCGGTCCAGAAGCAGCCCTGGGCTCCAGGCCCCCGAGCTGGGGCTGCGGGGAGCCGGGGCTGGCCTGGGGGTCCCTCCCCGCGCAGGGGTCCCCGCTGCCCCCGGCCCCTCCAGCGCTAGGTGGCAGCCGGCGGTAAGGAATGACAGCGCGGCCCCGCTCTCGGTCCCCGCTGCCCCGCAGCCCCTGGCGGTGGGAGGACCCCGCTGTGCCCCCCGGGGCGGCCCTTCCTCCGGCGGCGGGGACGGGGCAGGGCCCCGGGCAGCGGGGGCAGCGGGGACCGGCAGCGATGGGCAGTGGGGACCGGCAGCGATGGGCAGTGGGGGACCGGCAGCGATGGGCAGTGGGGGACCGGCAGCAATGGGCAGCGGGGACTGGCAGCAGTGGGCAGCGGGGACTGGCAGCGATGGGCAGAGGGGGCTGGCAGTGATGGGCAGTTCGGACCGGCAGCGATGGGCAGTGGGGACCGGCAACGATGGGCAGTGGGGGACCGGCAGCGATGGGCATTGGGGACCGGCAGCGATGGGCAGTGGGGACCGGCAGCGATGGGCATTGGGGACCGGCAGTGATGGGCAGTGGGGGACCGGCAGCGATGGGCAGTGGGGGACTGGCAGCGATGGGCATTGGGAGATCATCAGCGATGGGCAGCGGGAACTGGCAGCAATGGGCATCGGGGACCAGCCCCGGGAGCTTTGCAAAGCAGGACTGGCTGTTGAGTGCTGGCAGTGGGGCCGGAGCCCCGTGCTGTCCTGGGGCAGTTGGCAGGCAATGGGCAACGGGCAACGGGCAACGGGCAACGGGCACTGAGGCAGGCCCGGCTGCCCATGCACTGCCCGTGTGGAGAATGGGCCTTCCTATGGCGCTCATGCACAGAAATGCCCTGTGGGGGCAAATGTGCCCAAACAGTGATGGTCCCAAGCGTGAACAACGCAGGACACGCTCCTAAATATCCTCCTTGGGGACCAGTCTGCTTTACTGGGAGCACACGTGCCCCATGCTGGGACCTGGCAGGAGAGGGGGGAGGATGTGTGACCCTGGCATCCGTTGTCCTTCCCGCGGCTGCTGCTCAGCTCCTCTCCCCCCCCCCTGCTGGTGCTGGGGGGGAGCCGAAGGAGCTGCTCCTTTCCAAAGGACAAAGCTGGGGAAGCTGCAGGCCTGAGCACATCCAGCCCGGTCCTCTCCTCTTCTGCACACATGAACACAGTTTGTGGCTGTGACCATGGGCCTGTGGGCACCATCCTTGCTGGGAAAGCTGGGGAGCAGCTGTACTGGCTGCAAAACTCAGCTCCTGCGCATTGCCCGTGGTGAGAAAGGCCAGGGAAGTGAACCCATCGCCTTGCTCACTTCTGAGAACACGTTCGCTGTCCCCATCCTCATCCTCGAGGCTGTGGCTGTGTTCGTGCCAGGATCACTTAATGGCCGCTTTGGCAGGGACGGGGATGGAGAAACCCCCGCTCTGCCAGAGCGGGGGGCTGCGATGGAGCCTCTGCAGGGCACGGCTCTCCAGGGAGGGGGCTGCTGGGGTCTCATGCACGGCAGCTCCGGGGAGCAGCAGTGGGGACAGGCGGCTCTGGGTGTCTGGGGAGGGACGTTCCTGCCGATTTCTCTGGCAGGGAAACGGGGCAGCAGCGGTCCTGCGGGAGCTGCGGGGCGCGAGCAGCTGCCAATTTGCAGGAAGTTTAGAAAACACTTTGGTTTCCTACCAGTTTGGACAGAACCCAAATGTGGGGAGAAATCAGCAGAAAATTCCCGCAGACCAAATTCCCCCGGCCCCACTGGCGCTGAGAGGCCCCAGCGCCCGGCAGCCCCCGCAGGGCCGGGCAGTGCTGCGGGGGCATGGCGGAACCTGGGGGACCACCAGGCACCGTGAGCAGTGCTCCAGGCTCCCATGCCCTGACCTGGTGACTGGTGGTACATCAGACAGAGCCCTGCAGAGGTGAGGGCCGCCAGGACTCAGTGTCCAACCGTGGAAAAAGAAGATGCTATTTACTTACACGGGCATCACTCCCCTCCCTTCCCACTCCCCACCAGCTGTGTTACAGGTCAGAGGAGACACTCCTGCCTCATCCTTTCAGTGTCCCTTTATGAACCTGTTGTCCGCAAGCTTGTCCAGTCCCTTTCTGAACCTGCCAGTGTTGCCCGGCTCCTTTCCCCCCGCGGTAGCAAGCTCTAGACACTCAAACCTCGCTACGTAAAGAAGCTTTAGCTTCTCCGTTTCAAAGCCATCGCCTGCTAGCACTCCTTACTCCAAGGACTGCTGGAGTACTACAGTTTCACGCTCATCTTGTCCACCACCGTCATGATTTTGCAAGCCTCAGTCATATCCTCCCTTGGTCTCCCCCTTTCCAAACAGGGGAGTCTCAGCCTTTCCAGTCCCCTCTCACACGACAGGCGCATCGTCTCCTTGGTTACTAAAGAACAAGTCCAGAGCAACTCAACTCCTCTGCCTTCTTCTTGAGCTGTGAAAATCAGAGCTCAAGCACACAGCACCCAAGATGAAGGCTCACCAAGGTTTTCTACAGTTTCTACAAAAGAGTTTCCATCTTGTTCCCAACGCTCTTCTTGATCATACAACATTTTAATGACTTTTTTGGCTGCTGCTGCCAATTCACAGTTCTCTGGAATCACCAGGTCAGTGGTGGCTCCCAGCTCTCCTCCCGAGTTTAACCACTTGTCCCGAGCTCCATGCTGATGCCATGCTCTGATTGCTTCTCCCTTGAAGAATCACCTTCATTTCTCCACACCAAAGCTCTCCTCCTACCTCTATGCCCCTCGGTTTTGCGAGGTCCTTCTGAAGCTCCTTGCCATCAACACAGCCTTTGGCCATCCAGAAGACCTCAGTGTCACCCATGAACTTGAAGATTTCCCTGTTCACTCCCTCCTCCTGGGAATGGATGAAGATGTCAAATATAAAATCGGTCCCCGGGCTGCTCCCTGGGGGACCGCACTGCTGACTGTCCTCCATCCCGCAGAGTGACTGTTCGGCCCTATGTGTTGCTTCTGATCCTTCAACCACCTTTCAGTTCATGGAAGAGCCTTTCTTCTCCTCCCACATCAAGTTTGTTTCTTTAATAACCTTTGGTGTGGTGCTTCATCAGCAGCTTTCTGACAATCCAGACACATAATGTCCTCTGGGTCCTCTGTATTTGAGACAGGGTCCCCCCTTGCAGGAGCTCTGACAGCTTCTCTCCAGTTCCATGTTCAGCCACAAGCTCCACAATCCCACCCTTCTCTACAGGCTCTGCTGTCCTACTGGTGCCACAGCGATGAGAATCTCGATTTTTTTAGCTCCCAGCACCCCATTTCCATAGCTGAAAGTTTCACTGTCCACCAGCCTGCTGCCCGGTTGTAAGAAGAGGTACCACACTGCGGCCAGCAACCTCTGGGATTTATTATATAAGTTCTCCCAAGACATGAATAAATACCATCTGTCCTGGGGACATGCTCATGGCCAGCTTGTCCCATCAGTCTGGGGCTTCCTCTAGATTTACTTCAAATTGGCCTGGCTCCTCTGAGCAGCCTGTGCCAGGCCTGGGGATCTCCCCACCACCGTTGGCCAACATGGGAAAACACTGAGCTTCTTCATGAGGCCTCCTCATCCTGAAGGTCCCATTACACCCTAAGCATCCTCTCAGCCCTTAGTTGGCTTTCTGCCTTTTGATGGTTTAAGGGCATGTTCTTCAACCAGCTATAGCATCTCTTTCAGGGTCCTCTGCATATCCAGTTTTAGCTTTTTAGTCTCCGGTTTCCAGAAGAACTGCCATGTTTTGTGGACTTTCTTGTTCTCTCCTAGACAAGCTTTCTGTTTCTGAAATGTCAGTATTTTCCATAGCACCTCCAATTAACTCTCCCACCAAACCAGGAAAGGGGGTGTTGAACCACCTGATTTTCTTTTTGAATCATGGCACACGTTTTACCCAAGCTCCTCATGCCCTATTTAACGTCCTTCAGGTTGTGTTTAGGATCTTGGGCTTTGGGGTATTTTTTGATAGTATGCCCCATTTCTACACAATTCCCTTTCCTGAACTTATTATGGGATATACCTGGCCTTCTCTGTCCTCTTGCACTGTTAAACCTAGTAACGCTGTGCTTTTTCGTATGGAGCAGTTCCCCTAGTACCTCTTCAACCCAGTCCCGAGCACTCAAGATCCAGCCCAGAACAAGATCTTTGCTTGTGGGTTATAGATCTCATCGCTCCAAGAGGCTTCATTTACTGCACCCACAGATCGTAGCTCTACATCTTGTTTTGACGAAGCCGGTCTGTACCCGGGGGAAGTGATCTCCCACCTCCACGCTTTGAGCTCGCACGTTCTCTAGTCTCGATATTTCCAGATGACTTATTGTTCTCATCGTGTGCAATCTGAATTGTACATTTTTGTCGTTAGAGCCTGGGGGTTTCACCTGCAAAGATCTCTTCACGCACTTTTTCCTATACTGTTTCGCTCTGTATAACCCCTCTCCTAACTGTACCCCTCCTCTGTCACTCCTACAAAGCTGGCAGCCGGGGCATCACTGCACCTCCGTGGTTACCCTCCTTCCCCCGGATCGCTTTGTCCTGCTGCACGGTGCCATCGCGTGCTGCCAAGCTTTCCATTTCCCCTTGTGCTCCCAGCACCAGCGTGAAAGCATTTCCCGTTCTGCCCTTGCTCCTGGGCATCTGGTAGCGTCAGGGCTCAGCACCCTTCACTTCTGCTTCGTATCCTCCAAATGCTCTGAACATCCAGGGCCCGATTTGTCTCCCAAACGCCTTTTTGTCCCCCGGCTGTGGTTACGCTCCCGTCTGAGTCTGCCCAGGCTGTAGCCTGGGGAAGGTCTCTGCATTCGATCGGGGCTGGTCAAGTTATGGTTTTTAAAATAGCTGTAGTTACGGCTTTAAAACAACAGCTGCCAGGAAGGGAGCTGAGGCTGCAGGCACACGGGCTGAGTTTCAGGGGGGTGGTATGTCCCACAGCCCCTCTGCCCGAGAACAGCATGGGATGCTCGTGCTCTGCAGCGGGTTTCCTTTCTGTGCTCCACAAACCCGCCTCTCCTCCTTTTTCACCTCCTCCTCCTCCTCCCTGCCCGCTGGGTGCTCCTTAGCTTGGGGGCTCTGCTCCTATTCTGAGGTTTTTGAGGTCCCTCATCCCAGTCGTGGAAGAGGGGAGTCTCTGGGCCTTGTATTGAGGGTGAACAACCTCACAGCACTTGTAGGACTGGTCAGGAGACCTGCTGGAGGCTTGGGCCATGCTCAGCAGGCATCTCCCCTGCTTCAGAGGCTGGCTGGTATGCAAGGTGCTGCCTGCATCTCCTTGCATCTCCTGCATCTCCATGGGTTTGACAGACCCATGTCAGCCAAGAGGGATGGTGGTACAGGGTGGGTGAGGTGAGGACTTGCAAGAGGGCACGGGTATCATGGCAACTTCAGAGGATTCTGCCTTGTGTCCCGTGGGTCACAGAGAGCTTGGGAGCACATTGTGGGATGAGCATGAGCTGCAGGACAAGAGCAGGCAGGACCACCAGCACGGCTGGCACACCTCTGATGGTCTTCAGAAAGAACAGCTGAGTGTTCAGCGAAGGACAGAGCAAAGGGGGGCAAAGCCTGGACTGGGCAGGGGGGTGCAACCCAAATCTGGGGGCTGCAACAGGCACAAACCACCCCGGGCTCCCAGACGGCAGAGATGTCCCTCATGGAGACAGGTTGGGACTGGCTCCTTCTGTGGACCAGGCACTCGTGTCCTGCTCCCAGAGTGTCCCCTTGGCACCCAGTGCCCATCAAAGCTGGAAGGCAGCTGTGGACTTGCTGGTGCAGACCTGCTGGGCTGCGGATCGGTGGCACATCACCCATGGTAGCCTGTGTCTCAAGGCTGGTGCTCAGCCACAGCTGGGTACATGGGTCAGCAAGAGGGATGGATGGCAGAGCAAGAGGGGTGCTGGGACAGAGCCCTGAGGCTGCATATGTGCCCGCCGGGACATCCCTGGGGCTGGCTGCATGGGTGCAGAAGGACAGAAGCTCCACCAAAGGTGGAACTGTCACCCTGACCGGGGTGGCACTTGGAGCAGGGTCTCAGGGTGGAGGTGGCATGGTCGTGTGTCCATCTGGGAGGTGTGTTGGCGTCCTTGGGTCGGGCTGATGATGTGCCACTGGGTGTCCCTACGTGGGTGCATGTGCTTCAAGCTGCCCGGTCGCTGTGTCTCCAGCCAGAAACATCAGCCCAGGCACCTCCGTGTCCAGAGATATGGGGAGACGTGCCCATCCACCCACACATGTCCGTCTGCACAGGTCCCTCTGCCTGGCCGCTGGCCCTGGGGCTGCCCTCTCCACCCCAAAACCCCAGGAGACCCTTCCCATGTGTGCGTGGGCGACGAAGCCACTGTGTCCCCATCGTAGCGCAGCTCCCCGTCCCCGAGCCGCCCGCTCCTCCGGTTGCCCAGCCGTACAGATGGCTTCTCCGCCGCGCCGGGTCGCAGCCTCCACCCTCACGTGCGGCTGCTTTTTGTGTCCCTTCTCGCTGTGCGTCGGCCTCACCCCGTCCCTCCCGCCCCTCCGCCGCCCGCGCCCCCCAGCGCAGCCCCCACCGGAGCCAGCCACACACACAAGTGAACTTTTCTGCGTTTTCCAGCAATTAAAAAGAATAAAGCAACAGTTGTCTCCAGGCAGGGCATGGATCCTGGTGACCCTGATTTTCTGTGTGGCTGGGCAGGGTGAATGGGGCTATTGAGACCCCGATGACTGGCATCTCCACTCCAGGATTGTCTCCCCTTCCAAGTCCCCCTCCCCGCGCTCTCCTCCTCCCTACCCTCCTCCCCGCTTTTAATTTCCTTCCTGGAGAGAGCTGCTCATCCCCTTCCCATTGGCCAAAGGCCTGAAAGGGAATGGAGGAGACAAGGGAAGGATTAAAGACGCTCTGCTTAGGAGCAGGCAGCCTGAATACAAGATGCACCGGCTGGGAAAGAATGGGGGCTTAGTGGGGCACCAGATCAGACCCGCCTCCGCTGCATTCAGCCCGACCTGCATTCCTGCATTGCTAAGCAGGGACCTTTCTCCCTGGCCGGCCCATCAGAGGGATGTCCCCGACCCCTGTCCCACCTGCCGCTGCAGGTAGACCTTCCTGGGATGGTGCCACCACGCTGCAGCCCCTTGGGGTGCAGCCAGACTGGGGGACAGCAGCACTAGGGTGTTTGCAGGTCCCTTGGTTCAGCCCCGTGAGGATGAGGAGGCAACTGGGGCACCTCTTGGACCAGCCTGGGAGCAATGTGGGGCGAGTTAGGTCTCTGGGATGTTCATAGCCCTTGCCCCAGCAGAGCTATGGGCCTCATCCTGCAGGGCTGGAGTTTATAAGGCAGGCACCACTGCTTTGGTGCTCAGAGGAGGGCTGGAGCCTGCAGCAGGGTCAGGCCTGTGCTTGCCCTCCTGGAGAAGTGCTGGGGCACTTCCAGCCACAGCCTTGGTGTCAGAGATGGTGGTGTTCCACTGCTTGTCATCCTCTCAGCCACAGAAGACCCCTCAAAAAATCCATCCGTGTTCATTGTCCTTCTCAGCACCTCCTGCAGCCATGCAGTTTGGGGTGCAGATGGGGCACGGTGGCTTGGATTCACCTCTCCCCCTGATCCTATTTACCCCATACCACCAGCGCGTGCATGACGAAGGACTTCCCACCCTCTGGGCTTTTGGCTGCTCTGAGAGCAGGTCTGGGGCAGGGTTGGATTTTGCTGCTGGGGCTGGTCCTTGGGAGGGACTGGAGGGTCTGCAGGGTGGTGGCTTGGGGTCATACTGGGAATGGGGGTTCCCCAAGGGCAATGGTGGGTGACTATCACTGATCAAACCTGCAGGAGGACACATGGGGAGTCACCTAGGAGTAGGACTGTGGTGTCAGCAACATCAGGGTCTTTCCATGCCTCTTGCACCCTCTTCACCAGGTTGACCCTCCAGGTTTTGTCTCAGGTGAGGAGCAGGTAGACGTCAGTCACCTGGTCAGGGTAGTGCAGGATCGGTGCCTGCTGTTTCTGCCCAAGGACACCCCCCTTGCCAAGGCAAGGCCTGTCCACCAAAGCAGGAGCAGCACAGTCCCCTCCATGTTATTAGCATGCTGGGTCAGTCCTTAGTGCTTGCACACGCGAGTTCCCCACGGTTGGGACAGAAACACCCCCTTCTCTATGAATTGGGAATCTGAGGCTGAGACTCCTGGCTGGAGCAGGTTTCCTTCACAGAACAGGGGGAGGTTGCTCTTGGAAGCCTCTCCGGGTCCCCAGAGAGCTTTGTTTTCTGGGCGAACAAGTCCATGGTGGAGCCCAACAAGGCCCTGAAGTGAGCAAGATGTTTCCAGGCTGAGAAGCTGCTGGTCTGCAGTGAGGAGCAAGGATGGGGTGGGTCAGCAAAGTCATACAGCCCCCAAAAATCAGCTGTGAAGGCATCCCAGGGATCCCACGGTGTTAGGAGCATTCCAGGGAGTGCAGATTCCCAAGCAAAGACACACCTCAGGCCACTACACACACAGCATTGGGGCCCTGCACTGCAGGGACAGGGGTCTGAGCTCCCGTGTACCATGTCCAGTGTAGGGGCTGATGTCATTTTAGGTTTCTTGAGGGTTGTCCCACCTCTGTTCATCTTCTGATCTTGCTGGCCCGGTCCCCCATGCACCCCAAAGCCATGCAGCACCCACAATGGTCAGGATGGAGCCCGAGTGACCACCTGAACATGGCTGCAGGAGCCCAGGGTGGGATATGGCCGAGCACATGGAGGTGGCCTGCCAGGGCAGCCTTGATGGCCTTCCTGACTCTTGATTGTATTGATATAGAGCAGAATTCACGCACCAAAAGATAGCCACCTTGTGCCAGCTGAGATGCCTCAGGGTGCCCAGGACATATGTGCAAGTCTAGGAGACAGGATGGCCTCCAGACCCCGAGGCAGAGGCCAGGCAGGACATGCAAGGACACCTCAAGCAGCAGAAGGAGCTTAAGTCTAAATGCTGCCATCCCCGCCTGGCTTCCACAGCCCGTGAAGGAGCCCAGGCACCACCTCGGATGGACACCCCAGGGTCAGAGCTGAACCCCACCCCACTGACCAAGCTGCATAGGCATGGTCCCAGTGATTGCTGCCTCCTGAGCACCACATGTGACCATCACAGACTCCATGGTCCAGCTCACATCGCTCAGGCAGCTTCAATCCTCACATGCTACAATCCATGATCTTAAAACATTTTTCAATATTTGGTACTAAAAGCCCCATCTCCGGGAGTCCTGTGACTCCAGCAGAAACTTGGTACCAGAAAAGAGCATGAAATCCTTCCTGGAGCTGTGTCTCCACTTCCATCCCGGAAAGCAGAGGAAAATGCCCATCTATTCCTCCTCCGGAGAAGAGTCACATCCCTTCACGCATGCCACCACCCACCACCAGCCTCGACAGTTGACATGGAGCCCATCTACTTGTCCACATCTATCCCCACAACCTCTTGGTCAGACAACGACGTCTGAGATCTTTGCACCAGAAAGTTGCTCTGACTTTAGGGCAAAACAGGCAAAATGGGTAGGAAATCATCAATTTTGGCATAAGGGACCTCCATTATCAGCACGAGGCACTTTCCCCGCTGGGTAAGCACCAGCCGTGGTGAGGCAGAGGTGGCTGGTCCTCGTTCAGGGGCTGGTGGGCATGTCGCAGTGGCCCTCGGCTGTGCCTGGCCCCGCAGGAGCTCTCTCCTTTCTCACCCTTCGCCAAGCCCCAGGAGCCCTGCCTTTTGGGATTGTCTGTGGGAGATCTTCGTCACTCTAAGATTTGGGTGTCCTCATTGCCTTGTCGCTGTCATAACACTGCCCAGAACCGCCGGTGGGCAGGAGACACAGGGGTTCCCCACCTTGTTGTTCCCCCAGACTCCCCCATCCCCTGCGGTTCCCATCCAACCCCCGGCAGCTGCCTGCGCTGCCTGCAGAAACCAGGAGCTCCATCCCGACGGAGGAGCCCAAGGGTCCAGGGAAGGAACCTGAAACACAGGTGAAAGGCAACTCATCTCCCTGTGCGGTGGCCCGGGGGCTTTTGTCCTTCTTCTGCCGTGCCGAGGGGCCGGCGCTTGGCGTTTCCCAGCCCCCGGGCAGCCCGACGGGGATGGAGAGCCTGGGATGGAGAGGGACCACGGGGCTTTCTCTTTAATGCAATGCTATGAATACTCGGGGTCTTTCTGCTCACTGTTTAATGGATTTGAATGTGAAAAGGTGGTGGAATTGGGAAGAGGGGAAGAGAGGGGGGAGGCCAGGCCTCTTTGTTCGGGGATGCTGCTCCAGCCTTGGATTTATTTAGCATTTGGAGGGCTCTGGGGTCTTTCTCTCCTCCCCAGCCACTGCAAAGGCTCGCTCCCTTTTTTGCCTCATGCTTATTAGCATAGCAGCTGCTCCGGGAGAGGGGCTAGGCAAGAGAAAAGGATAGAGGCGTCCGGGAAATGAATAGGACGGGAAAAAAAATAGCTTAAAAGGACACAGGCTTTGAATGAGGGAGAGTCGTGAGTGGAAAAGGGGACGGGGGGCGGCTCGGAGTTGTCACCGTAGCTGTGAATGCGAGCAGGGTGAAATGCGAAGACCCGCTGGGGACGGTGGCCCCGGCCAGGCACTGCGCTGGGGGAGAAGGGCCTGATCCTGGCGCTGGGGAGGGAGGCCAGGGCTGCCCTGTGCCCCCCTGCTCATGGGGACATGTGGGGCTGGCACCTCCCGCGCCCACAGCCCTGCTGCCTCGGGTCACCCTGCACCCCTCTTCCTGCAGGGACTTGGGGTGCCCCAGCCCCTGCGGCCGGGGTCGGGGGGTTCCCCAGCTGTCACCTCCAAACTGAAACATCCGGGGAGATATCCCAGTAAGTGTCGCAGCAACTGGTCGTTCCCGAAAGTGTCGGGCCACCGCAGGAGCCGAGACCTCTCCATGGGGCAAGCTGGGCACGGGATGGGGCAGCAGGGGAAGCCCCCGGGGGCACGCCGCAAGCGCGCAATGAGTGCCTCCAGCTCCTCCCCCCGCTCCCCGGCAGAGCCCTCCAGCTACCAGATGATTGTTTTATGCATAATTAAAGGAAATCAGGTGTCCGGGGAGCTGCTACACTGCTTCTGCCCCAGCAAGCAGAGGGACGAGGCAGAGAGAGCTCCCCGAACGAGCAGGGGTGTGCGGGCAGAGGTCCAGTCCTGGGCAGAAAACCTGAGAGAGGTCTGGGCACATTCGGAATCCATCCGTGCGATTGCGTCACGTGTAATGCTGTTGACTGGGCATAGGTGAGAGGTGTTTTTTTCAGCTGGAGAGAACAAGAGGTTGCGGTGTACTGCCGAGGGTGGGGGGGGGTGGGGGGGGGGGAGAGGAGGCTGCAGAGGTGCCGTTTCCAGGCACCTTGGCTGTATAATCCATTCGGAGCCAGCAGTGTGCTCGTTCCGCCAGCGTGGCCATCCTGCCCGGGGTAAATATGAAGCTGGTTGGTGCTGGGCTGGATCAGAGATGAGGAGGATGGATTTATCAGTGAGCAAGAGCTGGCCGTGGCTGAGAACAGCCCGACGTGCACTGCTCCACCAGAGGGGCTGAAGCAAAGAGCCGATGCTCATGGCTGGGTTTCTGTGCCCCTCTGAGCTCCTCCAGGCTGCCAGGGCTGCTGCCCAGATCACGAGGGGAAGGGAAGGCACCTTCTGGGAAGCCTCTTCCTAAACAGTGGCAGAAGGACATCTCCAGCTCAGCTGGGCCAAGGTCTGCCACCTCGCGAGGGTGCTGCTGGAGGTGCTGCACTCCTTGGCCTGCCTTCAGAGACCGCTCCCAGCTACAGGGCTGTGTTGGATTCGGGCTGAATGAGGAGTTTCCAATTTAAATAGTTGTCCCAAACACCCCCCAGCCTGTCATCCATCCAGCTGTCCATCTTCAACTCTGTCCATTCTTCTACCCATCCCTCTGTCCATCCCCAGCCATCCCTCTGTTCCCCCATCCCTCCCAAGCCACCCCCTATCCCTCCATTCCTCCATCCCTCCATGTCTTCAGTGATCCCCCCCAACCCTCCGCGGCCATTCCCTGTCCCTCCCCAGCCACCCCTCCATCCAAGCAGCCTTCCACCCCTCCAGATCTAAGCCCCATCCACTGTCCTCCCCAAAACAAGCCAAACCAGGATGCTGCCCTGCTTGGCCATTTCTTTAGGGTCAGGAAGAGAAACCTGCAAGCATGAAGAAGCCAAAAACTACGTTGCACCGGCAGGTCTGCGTCCCACCTGGTGCGAGACCCAGAGGTCACCTCTCCCTAGGCACCCCATGGTGGGCACCCCAAGAGACAGGTGCCCGTGGTCACACTGGGACACGGCAGCTGAAGAGTTTCTGGGAAGAGAAGACATTTCTCCTGCCCACACGATGGAGCAGTGTCATTCCCTGGGATGCTCGCTGCCACCAAGGAGAAGCAGAAGCCACCTGCGGTCCCTGTGCTGATGCATCCCAAGCTTGGGAGCATCCCTGGGGTAACACAGCCCCCCGAGCATGGAGGTCTGGGGAGTGACAGGATTTTAGGGCATGGGGGCTTGCCAGTGAAACCCCTACACCCACCTTGCGGCAGGGCGCGAGGGTCGTGCACGCTGCAGGAAGATCCCAGAACAGGTCCATGCTGCAGGAAGGGGATGGCCAGCTCCAGCACCAGCATGGGAAGGATCCTGGGGACTGGGACCATTGCACTGAGTCCCAGAACCAAATACGGCGGCAGCAGCATTGGGTCAGCAGCAAAATGGGTTGAAACCAAGAGCCATCCCGTCCCGGGCACCGTGCTGTGGACCTCTGGTGCTGCCAACCACAGCCTGCCCGGTCACCCTGCCACCCCCTCCCACCCACCCACGCAGAGGGGCTCACCCTGACGGCGGGGATGGAGCCCAGAAAGCATCGAGAAGGGGCAAAATACTAAGGCTGAAAAAGAGGCCAGCCTGGCCAGCCAGCCCGAGCCGCCGGCTCCTCCCCGGCACTGAACAGTAGTCGATTGTGATCTTTTATTTAAAAAAAAAGGTAACTCCTATTCGGATCTGCAGGCTGCGGCATTATCATAGTCATACAAGCGCCCAACAAAGCATCTATTTAAAATGTACTGAATTTTGATTACAGCCCGTCCCCTCTCGCTCGCCCGCTCGCCGTCTTTCTTTCTCATTCATTACTTACTGTGTTAAGCTCCCTGAAATTCAAATAAAATCCCACCTCCTCCTCCCCCCCCCCCCCCATCCATATGCGTTGGTCAATTCAGCTCCGATGGCTGGGCTTGACGGATGAAGGGCAATAGAAGAGAAGACAAAGCTGTCAAACCTCGCCGGGCTGTGTTGACTTCCCATCGCCCCCGCGGCCGGAGGGGAGCCCGATCCATCTGGTTTGGAGTCAGTAGCACAAACAAAAGCAAAAGACAATGGCAGGAAGCACTTGAAAGTTCAAATTCTTGCTTTGGTTTCTCTTGGAACAACAGCACCTACGTAATGTGGCCGGCGGACAATAACGCGCAGCCAGGGACATGCAAAAATGCCAGAAGAATGTGCTTACGCCACCAAACGATCCAATATTTTTGTTTTATTGGAACAGAAATAGAAAAGGGGAAGAAAAAAAAAATAAAGGGAAAAAAAAGCAAGTCTGGAGTTCCTAGATTTCTTGGACTGGGTTTCTGTAGAGAGGAGAGCTGCGAAGCGGGGTGACCACCGGCCATGCGGGGCTCAGCGCCGGGGTGTCGAGGCTCAGCTGCACCCTCGGTGTGTCCCCGCTGCTGCGGCCAGCACAGGTGGGAGCCCGGGGACGCGGGGTGGCACCGCGGGCGCTGGGCTCAGTGAGAGGAGGGGGATTTCTATTCACCGCCCAGCCCAAATCCCCAGCAAAGGGGCTGCCGCAGGCCCCAGCCCGCTCCGTCCGCCGCAGAGAGAGAGGAGCTGTGCGCAGAAATGCTGCGTTTCCTTGGAAAAAACGATCCGGGTGACCCAAAGCAGACACCTGGATGAGTTTTTTTGCAGCATTCCAAGCCCGGGGAGACAGACAGGGGTGAGCTGCACCCGCAGGTGTAACCCTGCGGCGCCCGGACCCTGAGGAGCACCGCGATGGCGGGAGGTTTGGTGGCACTCACCGGTGGATCACTGTCACGCAGTGCCCAAGCGGGATGAAATCGTACCACGGCAGCAGAGGGGAGCGGTGCTCACCCCGCACACATCTCCCACAGGTTTGGCCAGTCAGCGGCTGCTGCGAGACCCTGGGTGATAAACCGGCAGGACCACCAGCGGTTGTGACTGATGGTTTTGGCATCATCTATTTTTTTCCTGCTAAAAACCATCTGGGACACTCGGTGCCCATCTTTTCCACGGCGGGCTGTTGCCTGGGCGGGCTGCATGTCCCTCGGGCAGCCCGGGGTGGCCGGCTGTGTCCATCCCAGGCACTGTCCCACGCTGGTGCTGGATGGCACGGGGCTTGGCACGTCGGAGCGGAGGTTGGCCAACCTGGAAAGGTTGCACTCCAGCTTTCCTCCCCACTGCCATTCGCAGGACAACCCTCCTGACATCCCTGGGAAACCACGGCCCAAAGCCAAACTGGGCATGGCACAAATTTCCCAGGGATTCGGGCATTTCAACAGCTGGCAAAATTATCAATATAGAAAAAGCCTCATCCAAAAGCCCGTACTGCTGCCAGTGAGGGAGGCTTGCCTGCACCCTGCCTTCAAAGCCCCGGCTGTGGGCAGGACCCAGCCGGTGCAGACACGAGGCTGCCTCTGCTCTTCCCACTTCCCAGAGCGGCCGGATCCTGCCTTGAAAACCTCCAAAGCTGCGGGGCTCAGCCAGCTTTTGGGCACCGGCCTGCTCTAAGCCACACGAGGGGATGGAGACGCCTTTGGGGGTGGAGCCCCTCAACCCATGCTCCTTCCAGGGGTGGCTGAAGCCACCACAAGCCTGGCAGCAGCTTCTAGCTAGAGGTGACCATCCTCACAGCCCAAGGGCTTGGTGAGGACCAAGCCACCTCAAACCCTTGCTGGGGCCCAGGTTGGACCAAGAAAGCCTGGGAAGGTTTGCAGGGAGCCGTGGGGGTGCTCAGCTGGCGAGGCTGAGGCTGCAGACCCAAACCACGCACCCCATGGCCATGGTCACCATCCCAGGACAGGCTGCAGAGCTCCCACCTCACTCCCTTGGGGCAAGCGGCTTCTGTAGGAACAGCTCAAACCCCCCACGCACCAGGCTTCGGTCTGAGCCATCACCCCTCCACCAGCCTCCAAAGGCTGAGATGGAGCAAACCAGGACAACCCCCCAGCCCCAGAGAGTTTCCTCCAGCCTGCAGGAAGGGGCTGCATGCTCCAGCAGCCCCCCAAAATCCACCCCCACCATCATCCCTTGGGGACGCATTTAACACTGAAGAGCTGCAGGTTCAGACAGTGGAACAGGGACCTGGGGGGCCCGGCTGGCCACCCCCCACCACAGGAGCCACCCAACATTGCCCGAAACCACGTGGGAAAGAACAAACGAAAAAGCCATTTATTTTTTTTTTTTTATAAAAAGATCAATGAAAAATTTATTTATAAATTTCGCACTCTGGGGCTACACGTCTATATCATACACTCAGGAATATGCTGTACTGTACAGACTTTATCCAGTTAGAAATGATCATATAGTGACCCACATACAGCTTCAATATAAGCCTAAAAATTCTTAACATTAATTAACATAATTAAAAAAGGTATTCGCATCTAAAGAAAAATCTACAGAAAAACTCCTTTCTGGAGCAATCTGTGCATCAGCTTCAATGTCTGCTTATTTCACTGACATTATCAATATATTCTTCTTACAAAAATAATAATAATAATTAAAAAGATGACTGCCGGAAGGCGACCAGTCATGCACGAAAGAGCCTCCCCCACCTGCCTCTTTTTATTTATTTTTTTTTTCTTGTACTCCCCGTTTTGGCGTGAAGGGTCAGCAGCACGATGAGCCAACAAGGGGGGTGGGGGGAACCCTCATTTCAATTTGAATCAATCTGCATCCCTTTTACTTCTCAGGATCAAGAGAGACACGGGGTGTGGGGGTTGCATAGAAAATTGAAACTCTAGGGACTAGGAAGGGCAGCAGCTTTTCAGTAAAATACAAAGGGATGTAAAAATACATCAACTCACAATTTCAGAGCAAACCCCCTTCCCCGACGTACAGTTTCCCAAAATCTCAGCGTGTCTAAAGCTCCAGGAGGCTGGAAAGGAACAATACTTTTCTTAAACAACTCACCCAGCAATTCATACAGGAGATTCACAGTCTTAATAGGCATTTTATAAAAATATAAATATGGGTTACATCATGTTGTCTTTACAACACTGGACAGAGCTCCCTTTAGACTGGGTTTATAACCAAGATTTCTTTTTAAAAATCCATCTAGAACTTGGCTTTACAATACACTTTTTAATATCATGTCATAAATGTTATGACATTTCATTGTGGCAAATCCATTTAGTCAAAAAAAAAAAAATATAAATGTGCAACCATCTGGTAACAACGATAAAAACCTCGCTAGAAAAGATCTTGTTCCCACCCCGTATCTATCGCACAGAAGCACCAGTGGAAGTGCTGGACACCCCCTTCCATGCTCACAGAAAGACTTCGGCCAAGCAGTTCCTTGCAAATTACAGCATTAAGAGTAGACGCTTTCAACAGGGCTTTTTTTTTTTTTTTCCTTTTTTTTTTTTTCTTTTCTTTCTTTTTCTTCTTTAAATCTGGAGCTTTTTTAAAATCATCTCAAATTGAAGCGGAGAAAGCCAAAAACAAACTTCAGGTGAAACCATCAGAGACAAAGCAGAATATTCAGTGCAATGGGAAATAATCGTGGCAGACTCAAGTTTTTTTTTTTTAGTTTTAAGACTAGGAAAACAAACAAACGAAAAAAAGCATATTGCCCAAACCATATTTTTGAAACACTCACCACCAGCATCAAACAAAACCAGGCTCACAATCTTCACCCACAAATATATACATACATGATAAATAGTTAAGACACAACCCAAATAAACCAGCAGGTAACTATTTTCTTTTTTTTTTTTAATCGTCATGGTTTGGATGCAGGGAGCAAGAGAGGAAAGAGCAGGGAGACGGCAGTGATACGGATGGTTTTAGTGCAGACGAAGAGAAGAGGGCTGAAAGACCAGCGGGAGAAAGGAGACTTCTGAAATTTTCCGCATTTTCCAAATGGATGTTCTTGTGCCATAGCAATAAAAAGCAGCATTTGCGATTATACGTGCAGTCACTTCAAAATGCGACTTCGGGTGGCTTTCTCTTCTTCCTCCCTTTCTTTTATAAATATATATATTTCGGCATATATATATAATATAAAAGGCGGGTGAATCTACATACGTCAAATGAATCGTTCTGCATTGAGAAGTGTTATCCAAGTTTCACCAAAAGAAAAAAAAAAAGTTCCCAAACTATTTTCAGTAGTTTTCCGGCATCTCTCTAGGCAGCAGAGAGCGCTCGCGCCCCTTTTCTGTGCAAAAGCAAATCCTCTGCCTCTAGAGTTTATTTCACTTTTTTTTTTTTAAAGAAAAAAAGTCCAGGATTTGCTAATCCCCCTTTACACACAAAACCAGAAGGATTCAATGTCTTTTCCTGGGATCTCACGCGTGCTTAAACGGATTCGAGGAGCGGGTGAGGACGCAGACTTTCTTCGGACACCCAAAAAAGAAAACCAAAGCAGAAAACCCAACGCAAAAGAAAACAAACCAAAAAAAAAAAATTTAAACAAACAAACAAAAAAGGAGCAATCGGGGTGAGAAAACCGGGTCTGTCATATTCCAATGGAGTCGCCTCGGGGGAAAAACAAATAAAATAATAATAATAATAAAAAAAACAGCGGTGGGAAAACACTGGGAGAGGGTGGGAAGCGGAGAGGAAGACTTTCCCGCTTCTCGCCGGGGAAGGGCGGCGGGAGCCCCCGGCCCGGCCCGGGCACCGCTGCCGGGGCTGCCCCGCTCCGGGACACCGGCGCCGCCGGGTGAGGGCCGGGGGGGATGGGGGGGGGGGGAACACGGCGGGGGGCGTTGAAATGAATTCGGTTCTGAGCCAGAATACTTTAAGTCGGAGGGAGCGAGGGGAGCGGGGAGGGAGGATTAAATATTAGCGGGGAGGGGGACGGGGGAGCCCTTAAAGCATCTGACCAGATGTCAAACTGAAACCGTGAATACTGTGAGTGCAGCCGAGGTAGATGGAGGAAAAAAAAAAAACAACAAAAAAAAAAACAACAAACAAAACAAAACCAACCACATTACAGTAGGAAAACAACCCTTGGAAGGAAAAAAAAAAAAAAAATTTAAAAGCAGGCGAACGGTGCCGTGTTTTGCGTGGGGCCCCAAATCTTCGCCAAACGAACCCGGCGCGGGGGTGGGAGCAGCTTCGGCGGCCGGGGGAGCCGGAGGAGGGGGTGGGGGAAGGGAGAGGGGGGGGGGGTGCGCCGGCATCACCGGGCGCCGGCGGAGTATTTGGCCTTGGTGATCAGGTAGAGGACGATGTCCTGGTGGCCCCCGAAGGCGGCGATGTGCAGGGCGCTCCAGCCGTCGCGGTTCGCCAGGCGGATGTCGGCGCCGAACTTGACCAAGAGCTTGACCAGCTCCAGGTTGCCGTCGATGACGGACTGGTGCAGCGCCGTCTGCCCCTCGGGCCCGAAGGAGTTGACGTTGAACTCGCAGTTCGTCATGTTCTGCAGCAGGGACTGCAGCTCCTTGGTGTTGCCGCGCCGCACCGCCTCCTGGAAGACGCGCTGACTGGGCGGCGGCGCCGCCACCGCCGACACCTCGCTCTGGCTCATGCCGCCGCCTCACGCCCCGCCGCCCCGCATGGACGGCGACGCCTCCGCCCGCCCGGGCATGCGGTGGCGGGCGGCTGCCGCTGATGCTGCTGCTGCTCCCGCTACCGCCGCCGGGCCCCCCCCTGCGCTGCCGCCGCTCCGCCGCTCCGCGCCGCGCCCGGGCCCCTCTGGAGCGGAGCCGGCCCCGCGCCGCGCCTTTTACCCTCCCTTTTATTTGCATAACAATGGCACGGCCGGGACGCCGCGCCCGAGGGGGCGGGGCGCCGCCGCCGCGCGCCCATCGGAACTGAGCGGGCGGGGAAGGGGGCGGGGACGCTGCTGGAAGCCACGCCCCCGGGGGGGGGGGGGGGGAGAGCGGTGGGGGGCGCTCCCGGCGCGGCGCGGGGCTTCGCTCCGCTCCGTTCGGCTCCGGCTGGATCGGCACGGCCCGGCACGGCTCGGTATAGCCCGGCATGGCCCAGCACGGCTCCGCATAGCCCTGCACGGCTCGGCTCGGCTCGGCTCGGTATAGCCCGGCATGGCCCGCTTCGGCCCGGCTTAGATCGGCCCAGCTCTGTATAGCCCGGCTCGGTTCGGTTCGGCTCGGGTCGACTCGGCTCGGTTCGGCTGGGATCGGCTCGGTATAGCCCGGCATAGACGGCTTCGGCCCGGCTCGGTCTGTCCCGGCTCGGCGTGGCGGCCGCAGGCAGGGGGCACCACCGCCCAGGCCGAGCCGAGCCGTACCGAGCCGGGCCGGGCCGTGCAGCCGCCCCCGCCGCCCGCCGGCCCCCGCAGCGCTGGGCTGGAACGGGGCTGTCCGCCCCTCCCGCCTCCGCCCGCCCCCCCCCGCGCCTCCGGGCCCCCCCGAGCCCCGCCGAGCCCCCAGCCGGGAGCCGCTGGCCCCAAACCCCGCGGGGACAGGGGTCACTTGCAAACACTCAAATTTGGGGGTGACAGTTTTGCTGTGGGTTTGTCTCCCTGTGAGGAGAGGGGTGTGTGGGGGGGAATGCAGCCCCACAGGATCCAGCCCCTCTGGGGACACGCAGCGCGAGGTTTCGGGGATACACGGGTGGGATTGATTTTTTTGGGGGGGGGGAGGAGACATAGTCCCCACCAGGTCCCACTGGTCCCAGACTGTCTCAGTTGGGTGTCACGGGGCTTTATCCAGGGTCAGACCCACTGCCCAGCTGATGATCAGACTCCTGGTGCGGGAACACTGGGAGGTGTGTGTGGACACCATGGGTAGGTAGGAAAAGGGGCAAAAAGGTATCAAAAATAGTGCATCAACCTCAAAACTGCGCCAGAGGGGCCCTCCCTGAACCCGTTTGGCCCATGGGGAGCAAACGGCGGAGGCTGGGTGGGAAGCGGCATCCTCGGGCCGGCACTCGCATCTGCCGGGCATTTGGCCGGCCGGAGCAGAGCCGGAGGTGCAGGAAGAAAGGAAGGAGCGCATCGTAAAACGAGGTGACAGCAGGCGCACCGAGGGCAGCTGGCCGGCAAGCTGCTGTCACCTGGCTGTGCCGGCACGTCCATTTGGGGAGGGAATGGGACAAATCAGCC
Source organism: Vanellus vanellus (assembly GCF_965231255.1). Taxonomy (NCBI): domain Eukaryota; kingdom Metazoa; phylum Chordata; class Aves; order Charadriiformes; family Charadriidae; genus Vanellus; species Vanellus vanellus. The sequence continues at coordinate 836,876 of NC_138923.1, forward strand.
AACTGCTAAACTCTGCCCGCGTCGATGAAACATGCCATCTTGGAGATGTCCGTCACATGGCTGCGGGACAGTGGCCGTGAGCTCAAGGCACGACTCACCCCACGGCATTTCCCTGTGGCTTTTCCCAGTAGCTGGGGACAGCTGGAACTGTGCTCCTGCCCTCGCTGGCTCCTGCTCCTCTGTTGGAGGAGGTTAAACCAGCCTGGTTTGGGCTGTAGGGAGTTGGCAGAGCAGCTCCTGTTTCTCCTCCTTTAAGGGTCTACTTTTCTAAGTCCATTTCTGAAGCTAGTTTTTCTCATTCCCATCCCCATCCTCATCCCCATCTCCCTTCCTATCCCATTCCCATCTCCACACCCACCCCCATGTCCATGCCCACCTCCCCATCTCCATCCCATCCCCATCTCCACTCTCATCCCATGCCCACCCCATGTCCCTCCCCATCCAATTCCTGTCCATCCTATCCCCATCCCCATCTCCATCCATCCACATGCCCATCTCCTTCCCCATGCCCATCCCATCCCAGTCCCCCACCCGTCTCCATCCCATCCCCACCCCCATCTCCATCCATCCACATGCCCATCTCCTTCCCCATGCCCATCCCATCCCAGTCCCCCACCCGTCTCCATCCCATCCCCACCCATCCCTGTCTGGTCTCCATGTCTCAGCCCCTTCGGTTTCCCCGAGAAGGAGCTCTACCAGTCACAGCTTTAACACCAGCGGATTAAAGCACATCATTCTCGCGAAAAACAGAGGACTGGGACATGACTGCGGCTGGGGGCTTTTGGCTGGCACAGCACCGCGGCTGCTGCTGCAGCTGGGCTGCAGGCGCTCCTCGTGTCCTGTGTCCACGCAGCTTCTCCCAGGACATCCCCGTGCCACCGAGGCACGGAGCTCCCGCAGTGCTGGCACAGGGCAGGGAGGTGGGCTTGGGGTCCATGTGTGGGTGCAGGAGCCAGGTGTCCCAAGGAGCCACCCCCTGCCTGTCCCATCCCCCTGCAGGGCCCCATCCCTGGCAGGAGGGGGTGGCTCTGCCCCCCGTCACCGCAACCGTGGTGGCAGTGGGGGACAGCAGTGGCAATCCCTGCCCTCCTCTCCCCTGTGTCGCCTCGCCAGGGTGCACGGTGGGATGTGCGGTGACTCACGGTGACTCATGGGGAGTTATGACCGAGCCCAGGGCCCCAGCACAGCCCGCCGGCGCAGACAGCCGCACCGCAGCATTCGGGGAGGGCTGAAGCCACGGCAGCCGATCACCGTTCCCCGGCACTAACCCGGCAAACCCATTTCAGCAAAGCTGGCACAGGGAAAGCAGCGGGTCGTGCCGCAGTTCTGCCGGAGCCGGGCGGCACGGCAGTTGTGATGGCCTGGGGGTTGGGGATCCGCTCCTGCCGCCTCACCCTCTCCTTTCCCCTCCTAAATATCCCAGCACAGCGGATTTGGTGCGTTTACGGGCCGTATGCTGCGAGGTGTCGAGCCTTCTTAGTGAGCCGTGGGAGAGTGGGAATTGCTCACACCTCCCCGGTCGGTCTGGGGCTTGGCCAGAGTTACATCCTCGCAAGCAAATCTGCGTTTGCCAGTGACACTGGTGAGAAAAATAAAGCGCCCGGGCAGGGACCCAGCCATGCAAATGTTCAGGGCTGGCAGGTGGGGGCAGGACTCGGCCTGGGAACGGCGCCAGAGAGGGAGGGAAAATAGCAAAAAAACCCAACAACAACAACAACAACAACAAAAAAAAGGAAAATAAAAAGGCAATTTTAAAACCTTGCATTTCAGCTCCAATTTGTGTCCCGGCTCTTGTAGCCGGAGAGGAGCCGGCTGCGGTGGTACGGCCGGGCCAGCCTCCCCGCACGGCTCGGGCTGCCCGTTGGCCGGCGAGGGGCTGCGGGGGGGGCCGGCGGCGGGCGCTGGAAGGCCCCTGTCCTCCCCCCCGACGCTTGCTCGGTGGGGCCCTGCGAAACCAGTAGTCCCACCCAGTGATTTATCTGCTCTCTTCTGTGAAGAGGGGAAGCCGCGGCGAGCGCCGGCGGTATAGACGCGGTGGGAGGCGGGGAGAGCGACCCGGCGTGGCGATGCAAACAGTCACGCCGAGAGGCGCGGACCAAATCTGCCTGAAAAGATATAATGACCAAATTTCCCCCAGCTCATGAGAGGCAGGAGGAGAAGGGACGGCTGCCACCGGCATTGCCGGAGGGGCTTGGAGCCGCCCTGGCACGTAGGGCTGAGCACGTCGGGCTGAGCACGTCGCAGCCCTCTTCCAAAAAAGCCGAGCGGGCAGTGCCCATCCTCTGGACCAGGCGGACAAGCCAGCGAGAGTCCAGCCACCCCCGGAGGCCTCCTTGAAGGGAGCCGGAGAGCCGGGGGGACGGATCCGGAGCAGGCGGCGAGGGGGCGTGCCCCCACTTAATTCATTAAAATGTGTCGGAGAGCGTGGGAAAGACGAGAGCTTTTCTTCCCAGCGCAGAGACCCAGCAAAAGGCGCGCGAGGGAGAGCGACCCGCCTGCTCGGCTCCCTGTGAGCCGGGAGGAAGCGTGAAGGTTTCCTCCGCCGCTGGCCCCTGCCGGTGCTTTGCCTCCCGGCTTTTTGGCAAAGTGGTTGCCGGAGCCCGCGGTGGGGAAATGGGAGGCTCGGCCGACGCCGCCCAGCCGGCCGCTGGCATGGGGGGATGTGGGGCCGAGGTGCTGGGGGCTGCGGTTGCTGGGTGGGAACGGTCTCCCTCGTGGAGTCCACCCTCGGGAGGAAGGAGAACGGATCTGTGATCCTGGGGGGCCGCTTTGGGCAAGGGAGCAGCGGGGAAGGGGCTGCAGGGAGGGGGTCTCGGGGGAAAATGCAGCAAACCCCCAAACCCTGTGCTGCCTGAGCGCTGCCCCGCTTGCAGCGGGGGGTGAGCAGGGGCACGGCCATGCGACAGGCTTCACGCTCTCCCCATCCGGGTAACGTGGGCACATTCCGCACCGCGGGCGTTCAGCAACACCCAGGCAGTGCCCCGGGGGGGGGAGAGGGGGAGAGAGGGGGGAGGCTGGGCCCCTGCCAGTCCTGCAGGCAGAAATGTCCCGAGACCAGAAGCTGGGGTTTGCAAGAGAAACCTCGTGCTCATGCAGTGAGGACACGTGTGTGGGTGCCCCGTGTCCTCTGCAGCGAGGAAGGCACCATGAGCCTCTCTTAGGTGGTTCAGGGAAGCTGTGGGGACAAGGGGAGGCTCCAGGCATCCCCCATCCTTCTGGGCCACCCGCACTGTGGGGGCCACCACGGGAACGTGGGCTGGGGACTGCCACAACCTGTGGATGCCACCTCAGGTGCTGCTCTGCACGTTCCCTCCCTCCCCACCTGTGACAAACAGGATTTCAACCCGGAGCGAGACTCAAGCATGGTCACAAGCCTACGCCTGGTCATTGTCCTTGGGGGGATGCAGGTGGGGGCATCCCCGCACGCCTGGCCCTGGGGATGGAGGACCCCAACTGACCACAAGGGCCGTGGTGACACGGTGCCGGGCTGTGCGGGTTGGGTTGTCACCCTGTGGCTTGGCCTTTAATCATTCCAGTGGCCCTTGATGTCCCTGCCACAGCTGAGCGCATGTGTACCAACTTGCCTTGGCTCGAGCCCGTGTCTCCCGAGACACGCGGTCCCCGGGGCCGCTCACCCGACTGCGCTGCGTGGTCACTCCTTCGCAGTGGCTGCGGCGATGGGGGTACGTCACCCCCCTGCTCCCACCGCACGGTTCCCCCAGAAGATGCCATACAGCCCATTGGGACTGGCCTGGCCACCCGGCGACTGCTCCGTGGGGACATCCTTGGGGTCGAGGCAGTCTGGGGGGGTGACACAGCCATAGCCCCCCCGTGGGACACGCGGCGAGGCACGCCTGGCGAGCGGCTGGAAGCTCATTTGCCTGAGAGTCATGCCCACATATTGGCAGGCTGATGAGAAGGGTCTGGTCCCAGGCTATTTCCCAGGGAGCAAACATCCTCCTGATGCAAATCTCCCTCCTCACGTGGCACCGACGCCTCTCTCCTCGCCTGCCCCCGGCCAGGGGCCAGCAGAAGTGACCCCCGGCCCGTGGGAGCAGCGTTTCCACGGTGTGGGGCAGCACAAGGGCCTGAGCTTGCAGCCAACCTCAGGCTTGTCAGCCCTGGGCCCGTGCCCAGAAACGCGCCGGTTTGTTTGAAAACGGCAGCCGAGCAACTGGGAGCTCGATCGGAGCATCCGGCTGGATGAGCGGCTCGCATCGAGGACAGGCAGCGGTACAGCCCTCGCCCTCCTCCTCCTCCTGCCCTGCCTTGCCGGCTGCCTTAGGGACCGACCAGCCCTAGTTCAAGGCACAAAGTCACGCCAGGGAAAACCGAGCTGATTTCTCTGAGCCGGTCAAATATGTGGCGAGGTTTCCGCTCCAGATTACGGGAGGAAGGAAGTTTGCTCGGAAGGGGATGGGGATAAGGTGGGGGAGAAGGGAGGGAAGCGCATTCCTGCCTGATGAGGAACAATGTTGATATATTCATTTGTAAACTAAAGCTGGCCCGAGCGCCAAACACCTTGTCCCCGTCAAACTCCGAAGGATATGCGAGGAGTACACAAGGCGAGGAGAGGAACCGGCCTGATATCCAACGCGGCGGTGATTTCTCAAGGCCGAGGGATGCTGCTCATTCAGGTCTCATTCAGGCTGGCGTGATAAAGCAGAGCTAAAACTCTTCCCTGGTGCCGTTTTATCACCGGGTCTGCCCGTGATCGCCTCTTGCAGTGCGGGGGCAGGAGCTGAGCGCAGGTGAAGCCGCCCGGGGGGGTGGAAGGGCTCTTGGCACAGGCAGCCCACCCCGAGCCTGCATCCCTGCGAGAGCGCTGCGGGAGCTGCCCTTCCAACACACAATCAAATGGCTCCATAAAACCACGGAGGGGTCATTACTACCCTAATAAATGTTAAACGTTAGTATGGCACAGACAATGGGATTTTTAATTTTTTTTTTTTTTTAAAGTAGCCAGATAGGGAAACAATATTGTAGGCTGATTAAAAAGCTGGTTTAATTCCCTTTGATCTGTATCCACCATTCAAAACTGGACAATTTATTACTTCCTGGATGCTGCTCAAGGCCGGTCCGACGTGGAGTTTGATGATGACTGTGTCTATGACTGGAGGTGACCTTGCTGCACAGATCCCACCACGGCATCTCCTCCTGCAGGCAGCAGAAAGGGAGAGGTGCTGTGCTGCGTCTCAGCCGCTGCCCAGGAGCTGGATGAGACCCTCCGGGTGCCCTTTCGTGCCATTCCTATGCGTACACATGGCCTGCCATGGGTTGGTCTTCTCCTAAAACAAGTTCCACCGTGGCGAGCCTGCCCCAGCACCGCCGACGGCCAGCAGCCCAGGCTGTACGCACAAGAGCTTGCCCCCACGTTGACAGAGATGGCAGGGAGATAAAGCCCTTGAGGTGGCCAGGAGGTGACCCTGCTGTCCCCAGGGATCAGAGAGAAGGGCCCGTTCCAGGCAGCTGTGTGGCCAGGAGCCATCCCCAGGGCAAGGGACAGGGTCAGCGTGCCCCACTGTCGTCCCCCCACTCCCCCCCGCCAGCTCCCCTCCGCAGTGAGAGTGGTGGCAGACTGATGAGAAACCGCAGCTTCAAAAAACCCAGCGAGCAAAGCCCAGAAACGCCCCCAGGCTGGCTGGAAGCGTGTTTTGGGAAGCTCGGGGCTGCAGCTCCAACCTCCCCGCTCCCGCTCCCGGCCGGGGCCGGGATGACTCAGATGTTGGTGTAACTCAGAAGCTTCCCCCAAAGGGGGTCTGGAGAGGTTGGTCTCACCCCGCGATGAAGCGTGGCTCACCGAGGGGGCCGGCAGCGGGAGGCTCTGCGGCATTCCTGATTTGCTTCATCCCCAGTTCCTGCCCTCCCAGAGCAAACCCCGAAGCGGCAGGATGCTGACACACGGATGAGTCCGCACGGAGCCCGGGGGGTTCGGGCTGCTCAGCCTCCGGCGCTGGCAGTCCCACGATCACCGGCTGGGGTGGCCCCACCGGTACCTTCCACCAGTGGCTGGTGTAGAGGGGCTGCTGGTGAAGCACGAGCCTTGTCCTCCCTCTGCTCAAAGGACACTCTTTAGGGTCCCCGCGTGCCGCCCCACGGGAGCTGGGGGTCTGGTTGTCCACAAGGACGTGGCAAGGCACAAGCCGGGAGCATTCACAGAGGAGGTGGCTCGTGCGCTGGAGGACCCGATGACTGTTTTGCAGATCATCGAGGGTGCTGCTGGCATCAGAGGTTGGGTGAATGTAAGGAGATGCCGCTTCAGGGCATTGAACAGGTCACCTGGACACACAGGGACAACGGGCAAACCCCCAGAGCCCGGACACCAGCCCGAGGCTGAGAGCTGCAGGACGTCTTCAAGGGGACAGGTACAGCACCCTGCAGCCATGGGGCAGCGGATGCCTCCGGTGGGTGCTGGGGGTCCCTCAGCAGGGATCACATGTGCCCCTTTCTTCAGGTCTCCTGCCACCCAGCCCGGACGCTTGAAGGCTCTGGGAAAGGCTTAAAGGAGAAAACTGTCCTGGCAGCCTCAGGCAGCCTTCCTGCTCCTGAGCAGGGATGGGGAGGGATGGAGGGATGGAGGGATGGAGGGATGGAGAGCTTCAGAGCTGGTGGCACTGATGGATGAGAAGACATGTGCTACGGTCCACACTGCCGAGGCTGCAGCTGGCACACTGGAAGCATCTCCATCCAAGCACGTCCGTGTCCAAGCAAGGCCACTGTTCTGTCACAGCACCAGAGACAGGGTTTTTAAACATCTACCCATGACGCAGAGGCAGAAAACCTGTTATCACGGGTGCCATTTCCTGGCACCAAAGCCCTGCACCGACACGGGATTCAATACTGGAGCTCATCCTGATGGCCCAGGACAAGGCAATTACAGCCCAAAGAGGGGAGGATGGCCCAGAGCATGTAAAACCAGAGTCTGTGTCTCCAACCGACTGTATCATCACCCGCCAAGTGGTCATTTGCTCCCTCCACGTACCAGTTTTCCAGCACCAGAAGCCCTACGAGCAATTACCAGGTATATTCAAAGATACCAGTTTATCAGAACACATCTTATCCTCCGCTGTCACCACCTGGCCCCAAACTGTCGCACCAGAAACAGGACAAAAATGACTTGGGGGTAAAAGAGAAGAGGAAATTCCCATTTTAGATAAAGAGGGAATTAAGAAAAACACATTAACACCTAGAGAGAGCGCAGGGCTGGAAAACCAGGATATGAAACGCAATTCCTTCACGCTATATGCCAAAAATGTAGACAACTGAGGAGGGAAACAGAAAGAACTGATGGAAAAATGATGGCCACCGAGGGCAAGATCAGCAGAAGGCATTTGAATCCCATTAGAAGAAATAATCCCCACGGCTGGAGGTGTCAATGCGTGTGCAGAAAGGTGTGCTGGGCCCCAGGAGCCTCCAGCCGAGTGGGAAAATCCCTCTTTTTCTTCTGCCCATCTCTGGAAGAAGCAGCCATCTCCAGGGCAAACCAAGAGAGACGGGGAAGACGGTGATGAAGGTGGTGAGGAGGGAAGTTTTTGCTCCAACAGACCATTTTTGGGTGGTGAGCCCTGGTGCGTTGCACCCACTGATCTGGGAGGGTGTGAATGGCCACCAGCCCCCGGGGAAGGGAGGGGAGAGGCAGCGATGAAGCGATTCCCAGGGGGAAACTCCTCCCAGACCCAGTGTCCCCACGTAGCCAAAGTCTCGGCAGCAGGAGACGTGGTCCCCGAGCCCTCCGTGCACTGTGCCAGGCATGGACATGTCTGGCTGAGGCATCATCAGTGAGGCTTCACTTTGTGACCCCCAAAACCAGACTGGGAGGAGAGCCAAGGTGGATTTAGGGCTAATCTGCAGCAGCCAGCGTCAAAATACTAACCACTGCACTGCAGCACATCCATCGCTTCACAAGTGGCCGGGGCTGGAGGGACTCACCGGTGCATGAGCATGGTCCGGCAGCCACTGCCGTGATGATGATGGCGATGCTCAGCCATGGAGAAGGTTTCCTCTCCAAGCTCCACCAAGTCAAGCACAGAGAAAGAGAGAAAATAACACCCCAAAGCCCCCTGGGAAACACAGACCCTCGTAGCTGCTTCTGGCCAGAGCCAGACTCACACCTCAGCGTGTCCTGATGGGAAGGGGCCAGGCTCAGCATCCCTACCTTGCCAAAATGGGTCCTTACCTTGAAGCACAGGCGGGGTTTGGTGCGTGCTGCCGCGGTGACAGTCCCTGCCATCCGCCTCGACTTCATCACCGGTGAAGGAGGTGTGGTTATTTTATGCTTCCACTTGCAAAAGCTGGGGCTCCGCGGCAGCAAACGAGGGGCGGTGGGCGGCCCTGGCAGGGCTGAGAGGGAGACGGGGATGGAGGGGTGGGCATGGGGTGGGCACAGGGGTCTTGCTCCCCTCTGCCAACTTCTCACGGAAATCGGGACAAAGTGGCACACTGTGACTACGGAAAGTGTCACCAGGGGTGCTGTGCTGCGGTGGCAGGGGGTCACACCTGCGGCCGGGACTCAGCAGGGACTGCTGGGCAGAGAAGATGGGCAGTCGCGAGGACAGTCACCTTTTAGGGTCACTTGTACTAATGTCCAGGCAGGAGCTCATGGAAACAGGGATGCTTAAAGTGGGAAAAGACCTTTTTTTTTGCCAAAGAGGTGAGCTGGGAGGTGAGATGTCCCTGGCGGGGAAGGAGCCCCCGGCACCGCATGGCCAGGAGCGCTCGGAGAGGGAAAGCGAGTCTTGCAATGCAGCATAAGCTGCCTGGGCAGGCATTTCGCTGGCCCGTAAATGTCACACTTCAGCCAAGAGCCCCTCGGGCCCTCTTAGCAATAACATCAGCGCCTGGCAGTTAACCCGGATTAGAGGAGGAATTTTGCAAATGCTCCTCAGTTGCAGGGTGGAGCGGTTTAAGCCTGTCCCTGGGCCAGGAGGCATCGGACGGCAGCGCCCGGAGCTGCAGAACCAACCTGGCTCCTCGCCTCCCCCGGCCCCCCCCATCGGCCCTGCAGCCTCCTCTGGACACTGGCTACTCTGATGGGCTCCCGGCAATGGTGGGGCCGTGTGTCCTGCAGAGCCCTGGGCATGGGGGGGCTGCTTGACGGACCCCTCCCGGGGGGAGGTGGGCAGATGGGTGCTGCTCACCCCCCAGGCTGGCAGGCACCTGTGGCACCAACAGGACCCCCCCCAGACTAGTCCGTCTCAGCTGGAGCATCCCCGTCTCCAGCGCGGGGTGATGCAGGTGCCAGTGGCATCGTGGTGCACCCAGAGGTTTTTCCGTGACCGCCCAGCAGCGCTCAGCCCCCCCCCCGGACCCCCCTGCCTGCACCCACCCGTCGCCTCCAAGGAATGCTGGGAGAGCAGGACAAGGGTGAGAGGGGACGCTGGAGATGGGGCTGTGGTGTGACATGTGTCCCACAGGCTGAGGAGTGCTCTGGGCACCGGAGATGCTCTCTCCCCTGTGCTGCTGTTGGGGACGCAGCTCCTGCCTCCCCAGCATGAGCGACCCCTGTCAGAGGGGCACTGGGGCGAGGGTGCAGGGGCCTGATGGGTGCCACTGTGTTGGCACTGCCTGAGTGGCATTTGGGAGGGCTTTGCCACCCTCTCACCATGCCCAGCCTGGAGGGAGGCAGAAATAAAGCAAAAGGTCTGTTCCCCGGTCACCTCTGATTTAATGATCTCATGGAGGCCATGTATTTTTGGGCTGTCATGAACCATCGGTGCAAATGTGACAGTCCCCTTCACAGCGGACCCCAAAACAAGAGCCCTCCCTCCATCCCGCCCCCTCCCCTCCCCCCCATCTTCCAGCCTCACACCACAAACCCACAGCCCAAAATTTGCTGAGGTTCACCGGGGAGCGCGTTCCCCACAGTCCCCGTCCCGCTGCGGAGCTGTCCCAAGCCCCCATGTCCCTCCTCAGCTCAGCTCATAGATGCTCTGCTCGTCCCCGGCGGTGACAAGAACATCCTGAAACTGGGAGACGACACGTCCGAAATGCGACCCTTCCCAAAACACCTTCCCGCAGCGGGTGCAGCAATAGAAGTCGGTGAGCTCGGCTTTGTCCAGCACCCCGGGGGGGATGGCGGCGACCTGCAGGACCGTGCCCCCTGCCAGCACCACAGATGCCTCGCGCTGCTCCGGTCCCTCCAGCCACGTGCCGTGCGGGGTGTAACCAGGACGGGCAGCGTTGCAGGCTGGCATGGTGGCATCACAGCCCTGGCTGGGCTTCTCCTCGCTCCTTGCCAGGCAGCCTGTGGGGAGAGGAGACAGCAGATAAACCATCTGCCACTGGTGTGATGAGTGGGGTCTGTGCTCAGCCACGTGAATGACCCTTGTGAGGGTCCCGTCATCCCTGCAGGGAGTCCAGGCTCTGCTCTGCATCCCGGGGAGGAGCATCCTGTGAATGTGGTAGAAGGTGGCCACCAGCATCCACCAGCTGCCAGCCCTGAGCATGGCACCCGTGCAGCCTCCTGCTCCCCAGCACCTGCTCAGCACCTCCTGCAGCTCCTTCGCCGTGTCCTAGTGTGGCCTGGGCAGCAGCAGGGTCTGCCGTGATCTTGGGAGCTGTTCCAGTCTGGCTAACTGCACCGGTGCTGCTGCTGTACTGGGTGCAGTGGTTTTGTCTCTCTGTCGCAGGTTGGGCAAGGCTGCTCTCCGAGATGGGCTGTGTCCATCCCCCTGTCCGCCCCCCCCCGCCCCCCCGGTTGCATTACAGGGCAAGCAAACAGCAAGGGAAGACTTTACTGCTGCTTTAATTAAAAAAAAAAAAAAGCACCATTAATAGCTGTCTGTGCTGCTCATGACACCCAGAACTGTCCTGGCCCACCTGGGGACACCGGGTGTTGGGTTACCGGTGACACCCACCACCCATCACACAACCTGGGCAGGGGGCACGGTGGGGTGCCGTGTCCTGGGAGCCCTGGCCCCAGGGAAAGCAGATCGCTGCCACCACAAACGAAGTGCCACAAACCTCACCGTATTTTTGGCAGCTCGGTGCAGGCTCCCACCACCCGTGGCCGGGGCACTGCGGGTCACTGGATCCGGCGGCAGAAGCCGAGGGCTGAGCTGCCTCCCATCCATCAGGACGCCTGGCAGCCAGGGACACCGGCTGCAGTTACTGCTGCGGGATGACTCATTTTTGGCAAAAGAGGGGGGAGGACGATTTGTCCTGCCCAGGCATCAATTAAGACAACAAAAGGCATCCTGCATCGCCCCAGTGGCACCTCTGGGGCCTGTCCCTTTCCAGGATCAGAGGGAGACGCAGCCAGCTGTGCCAGAGAGGGACACCAGCATTCCCAGCTGGCTCTTCCCTGCATCCCAATACCATCAGGAGCTGGGACATACTAGGGATTATTGCGGGAGAAAGTAAGGCTGAGGACAGCCCTGGAATGGCCACCCAGTCCCAGCAGAGCCACCCCACATGGCACGGCACGACCTGGACATGCTGTCGCATAAGCAGAAAGAGCCACAGCCAGGGAGAGGTGTGGGAGACTCTGCTCGCACCAGCCCCTGGTTCAGAAGAGCTCCCCAGAGCTCCCCAAGACCTTCCACACCTTCTCAGAGGAAACAACCAGCCCAAGCTGGTGGGGCATGGTCAACCCCCCCCATTCCCAGCAAACAGCCACGCTCAGGGTCAAGGCTGTCACTGGAGATGTTCTCAGGGTGGCTTTGCAGACCAGCCCCGGACCACCACGCAGCCCAGGAGTGGCAGAGGTTTGGGGTCCACTGCCACAACATGAGGGGAAGCAGCCCCAGCCCCAGTTCCAGCCACCAGCCAAGAGCTGGGCTCACCATCACTGCACCCCTGGCAGGTGCCCTGCAGCCCCGCTTGCAGACGTGTCTTTCCTTCATCTGCTTGGGACACCAACACCCGTTCTTGGGGAAAAAAGAGCGACCTCAATTTCCCTTTTTCTCCAATTTTCGGCATGTGGTGAAGCACCCAGCCTGCTCTCAGGAGATCCCTGAGCTGGCTGGAGTGGGCACATGCAGGACAAGCCCTGTTCCCGGGGGACAGAGCCTGTCAGGGGGTGGCAGATCCCTGTGGCAGAAGGCAGGGACTCTGTCCTCACCCTGTCCCTCCCTCCCGATGGCACGGGGTGGCCTCAGCCCGGGCATGTAGGGACCGGCTCGCAGGACGCACCTCCAAGCACCCAAACCACAGACTCCGTGCAAAACCCTGGGCCATCACTTGTCTTTCTTTGATCTATAACAGGCGGAACACAAATCTGCCTTTCCTCCCCTTTCCTATTCATCGTGCCTGCTCTCGAGCACCAGACCTCCGCATCTGCCTCCGGGACCCCAACGGGGAGGGACCCGCACCTCGGCTGGGGCTCTTAGATCCAACCCTAATCGAAACGACACTGTCAGCAGCCAGCACCAGCGGCTAACATCTTTCCCCACCGCGCAACCTAAAAAATTCTTTGGCCCGACCTCGCAGCACCCCAACCCTGCCAGCGCCGGGGCAGGGACACTCCATGCTCCTACAGCAATTCCGGGCAATTTGCTCTCCCTTCTGACGTGCTCTATCAGCCGCCCTGCTGTTGGTGGGCAAAGCAAACTGCAGACCCCCTCCTTCCCTGCATGGAGCAGGGGGGGAAACCGCCAGCTCCCCCAAACTCCCAAATTCCTCCCCCCCCCCCCCCCTCCCCCGGGCTCGTGAGAAAAAGGCAGGCAGGGAGGAAAAGTTCATCCTTTAAAAGCCCGGGGAGAGAAAGGCCATGATGGTCACCCAGTAGTTTTGCCTTTCGCTTGCACCAGCCCCCTCCTAATTGTGGCTCTTCAAAGGGTTGAAAATGCTACATCACTTCAAAGTGACCATTTTTGAATGGGAGCTTGTAAAACCCCTTCTCCCCCTCCCACCAAATTCTTTCCACGGCTTTTGAAGATGCCTGCGCCCCCCTCGCTGCCACGGTGAAAGGGCCACCGGGCGCCAGGCACAGGGTGCCAGCCAGGCACGCAGTGAAAACTGCACTGGGAAAAGGTCAGATCTCCCCCCAAAAAAAGGGTTTTCCTGGAGAAAAGTGGGGATTTTTTGAAGGAGGGTTTCTTTTTTTCTCCCCCTTGAGATGGACAGAGCCCTCCCCAGCAGAGCGGCTGCTCCCGCAGGGCTGCAGCCCGGCTCGCCCAGATGTTTTGCACCGCAGAGTTATGCCGGAGACGGAGCAAAAGGCATGTGTGGGGTGCGTGGGGCCGAGGGGAGATGAGCCCGTCCTTCTGACATGCCGGGAGTTTTTCAGATCTACAGCTTCCAGAGCTCGGCAGTGTTTCGCACCAAAGGCTGGATTCCCACCGCATCTCTGCGGAGGAGAAATGAAAGCGATTCCTTACCAAATCAATTCGAAACACCTCTTGGGAACTAATAATCCCATTATAAAACATCTTGAAAATAAAAAGCCCTTTTGCCTCTCTCTCACCTCTCCCCCTCTTGCCCGGGTCAGCCTGGGGATGACAGAGCCTGATGGGGGGCTGAGCCCTGCAGCTCCCCCAGCACCCCGGGCTTGAGCACCCACACGTGTTAGTGCCGCAGAGCTCCACGGGCAGCAAGGATCGTCCCCACCCCGCAGTGCCGTCCCCAACCTGGCAGCTCTGCTGAGCACAGAGCGATCTCCTCCTGCCCTCCCTGCAAGCTGCAGCCGCCCCCTGCCCTCGCACGTGCTGCCCACCACATCTCCAGCTCCTGCCCACCCCTGCTCAGCCGTGGGAATTAATACCCCACGGGAACAGCACAAACCGCTGCTGTTCCCACCCACGGACACGTCTTACCTCCCAGAGCAGAGTGCTGCCATGCCCAGGGAAAAGGGGATGCTGCAGGACCCCAGTTCTGCGTATTCTGCATCAGGTCCCTCCCCGGGCTGAGCAAGGCCACCCTCAGTGGTGGAATCTCACCTCTGCAGCCCAGGAGATGTCCTTGTCACCCCTGCAGCAGTCCCCCTTCGTGCCCAAGTCACTGCCACGCCAGAGCTCAGCTGGCCCCACGCTCCGTGAGGTGGGGTGCAGCAGGGGCCCTACCAGCCCGGGAGGGATCCCCTTCTTTCAGCCCCCGGCCACCGGCACCGGGACGGTGGGGAAGACCCACGGCAAAGCCACATCTCATGCCCTGTGACACTGCATGTCTCCCGGTGCCCCAAAACCAGGCGGCTTTTGCGTGGCCCACTGTGAGGTCCTGGTGGTAGATGCTGGGGCTGAGCCCAGCAGGAGGGATGGGGGGCACGGCACGGGCTGCCCGCAGCGGGCAGGGGGCTGTTCGCCCTCCCCTGCCCACAGAGAGGCCCTTAGCGGTGCAGGGGTCATACTGAAAGGCCATCATGACGGCGACGCCGGTGACCTGTAGTCCCTACAGCCTATTCTGTTGGCTGCAACACAGGAGTCCTGCCTGGGTCAGCGTTACTGGGACCCCCCACTGCCGGACGGTGGGCACGGGAGGGCCTGGGAAGCTGGGACAGAGCAGGATGAGGGCAAACCTCCTTTGGACCCATGCCCATTCCGCTTTCCCAGACCCCACAGCCCTGATTTGGCTGGAAACAACCCGACCCCGCGCGTGTGAGCCCTGGGCACCCTCGGGGTTTCAATGTCGGGGCGCTATCGGGTAACCCAAACTCCTCGGGGGAGCCAGGTACTTCTGCACGAAATCCCGCCCCCCGGGCCCCATTTCTAGCCCAGGTCCCTCTGTGTCACCCCTTGGGGCGCGGAGCCGGGTGCTTGTCCCGGCTGGCTCAGGCGGCTCCGCAGCGGGAACCGAGAGGCGCTCGGGTCTGGCAGCGCTTGTGCAAGCCGAGAGCCCTTCTCCCAGCCCGGCAGCCGCACCCAGCTGTCATCGCAACCACACACACGGGGAGACTCGTCCGTAATTAGGCAATTAAGGCTGAGGTGTTTTGGAGAAAGCGCACATCGTAAAAGGCTTTGCACAAGGCTGAAAGCAGACCTGGGAGCATTCTTGGAGTACAAAGGTGCATGGGAAACCTTGCCTCGGTGAGAGATCGAAGCCGATAAGAGGAGTTACGAGCCTGAGAAACGAAGTGGATTGCAGGGCACTGAAGATGCCTGGTTATCTTTTCCTCCTCGGTAAGGCAGATAAGCAAAGGACAAAGGACCCGGGATTGTGCAACCTGGGCTGCAGCAGCCCGGCCACGATCTTAAGACATTCCCAGGGCGGAGGAGGGAGGATGAGCTCAAGGCAAGAGGCACCTTCAGTTGCTATCATCTCCCCGTGCCGCTGTGGGAGAAAACCCTGCCGGCTCCCGCACCCAGCGCCGGGCAGGAGCACGAGAGGTCCCTCGCTCTTTCCCGGCGAGCGTTCGGCACAACACCGCTGTCAATGGGTACACGCAGGGCTCTGCCAACCCACAGCCATGAAAATATCACCTGCTTCCCAGCCTGGCAATGTTTTTTCATATGAGCAAATTAAATTCTTCTGAAGAGGGGGGGGCTGGCGGAGCACGTCCCAGCCGAGCCTCGGGGGTGTTGCTGGCCAGTCTCACCACCGCAGCCCCCAGTCCCAGCCCTGCACTGCAGCTCCTTGGTCCCCATCCCTGCCCCGCTTGGGGACAGACGTGAGCATGTTCCTGTTACCCCCTGTGCCCCAGAGGGAAGAGAGCCTAAATGCATGGGCTTGCCCAGTCTGAGGGTGAAGAGGACTGGGGAGCCCCTGGGTCCATGGGTGCAGCCCTTTGGGGACCCGTTCCCTTCTCTGCAGAAACGTGCAGAGCAGCCTGAGACATCTGGGGCGCCTTGGCATCTCCTGCACGCTGGGTCTGGTGCCGATGCAGGGAGGATGCACGGGCTGCTCCATGGGTGCGAGAGCCCTCCTGGGACAGCACAGGGATCGCCCGCCCTTCCCACGTGGCCGTAAGACCGGTGCGATGCTCTCGGCAAAGCCAAATGCTGTAGAACAGGACAGCATGGCAGGAAAAAACCTGCATCCAGCCTCAGGGCTTTGGACACACAGTGGCCTCTTCCTGCTGCGCATGGGAGCCCCTGGCTAAGGGAAGCGGGTCCCACCAGCCCATGCCCTCAGCCGTCCCAGTGTGGTGGCTGTAGAGGAGGGACCCAGCACCGTACTGGTGTCACCTCTGCTCGGAGCCGCAGCACAGCCTTCCCTGCACTGTGGTCATGCAGCTCTTCCTCCTGCCTGCCTGCACGCTGCCTCCGCTGGCTTCCACCCCAGCTCCGCTGCGGAGCCGAGGGCCAGGAAGGGAAAGAAACCCCAAGTCACCACTCAGGTCGGTGAGGGCAAGGCGGGTAGCCCAGCTGGGCTGCCTGGAGCCCCACCAGCCCCACGCCATCCTGCCACCCAGCATGGGGACATCCTGGCTGCTCCTGGGGCTGCCCGGGGCTTATCTTGCACCTGCGGGATGCGACGTTGGAGGAGAAGATGGGTAGTGCAGATCTTCGCTGGTCTCAAGTACCAGCTTTGGCTGGTCAGGGAGGACGCTGAGCCAGCTCAGGGGTCCCCAGGGCGCTGTGACAGGCTCCCCAAGCACCCACGGCCACTATGCCTGCTCCTCCACCTCTCTCCAGCACGGAGCGGAGACTCCGGCATGCCTGGTTAGCATATTTTCATGTTTTGCAAAATGTTTCAGAGGTCAAAGGGTGATTTTATGATTAAAGCAGCCTTTTCTGTTTGGTGAATCCTAACCGGATCGAATGTGCTCCATCCTCACCTTTCCCAGGGACAAGATTTCATCTGATAGAGCATCCCCCGAGCACCGGGGCCCGTGCCAGCTGGTTTTACCACACTGAGTAAGCAAGAGGCTTCCCCCGGCCAGACGAGAGCCTGTGACACATCTCATCCCCCGGGGTCATTCGGGAGCCCGCACGCTGCCAACAGCCTCCAGCGAGATCCTGTGCCTCGTGGTGACCCACAGCACCGCTGCCTCTCTCTGCCCCATCCCCTGCCCGCTCCAGGCACTGGAGCTGCTCAGAGCATCCCACTGGGAAAAAGGCATCGCGGGGCAAAGCTGCCCAGGCTTGAAACTACTTCCAGCACTTCCATCAAAGCCCTCATGCAGGGCAAATGTGGCTGTGTCAGGGAAAACGTTCCCTAAAACCTGGGAAAGTCCTAGGTCCAAGTCGGAGTGAGCTATTACAGGATGAATAATTTGCCTTTCATCACCGGGAAGCCTTGCCATAAAAATCCAGGAGCCAAACGGACCGGCGCTGGCCCAAGTTTTGCAGCCAAAGCATGAGCAGCCCTGGGCTGTCTGCAGCCGGACCCCGGGACTCGGGAGCACCTGGGCAGGCACAGGCTTACGTCAAGGGTTGGTCCTGCAGGATCTGTCCCCATCCACAGCTGACGGGTGTTCCGGCATCCCTGGCTCCCACTGCACCCGCCTGCTGCTCCCTGGAGAGGTGATCCCCTCTGGGAGGAGGCTCCTTCCTGGCCTGAGAAGCGGGAGCGGGAAAAGGGCATTTTCTTGCCAAGCAGCAGCATCTGGCCACGGTCCTGGGGGTTAATCCATGCATGGTGGCACAAATGAGATGACGTGGCCTGGGCTGGAGTCCGGGAGCTGGGGCCAGTCCTGGTGCGGGTGAGCAGCTGGGGGCTGTGGGTGCTGAACTCCCCGCGCCATGTGTTGGGCCATGGCCGAGGGCAGAGCAGGTCCTTGCCACCAGCCCCCTCCAGAAGGAAAATGTGAAGGAAATGAGGGAACGACTGAGATTTTCCTTATGAACCCGCTTCTCTGGCCACCCAGCCTGTCCCACCGCCACCACTGTCCCCACCAAGCGATGACAAAACATTGTCATCACACCCTTCCCTTGTTTCTCTGCCACAAAACTTGACCCAAAAGTGGGACATTTTAGGGACAACCTACTTGAGCTCACACTGATGCTCACAATCCCAGCAGCACCTGGCAGGATATAAATAGAAACAGAAACCCCAGGGTGGCCGGAGCCCCAGGGCACAGGGGACCTCCCTGGCAAGTCCCCAGGGATCTTCACTTTGGCTCGGGTGCCACCTGCCCAGCTATGCCCACCTGCCCAGGAATCACAGCTTCTATTTTATGTCTCTGCTGCAGCAAAACACCAACCCTCTGAAGATGATGTGGCATCTTTGGTCCCCAAGCGCTCCGTGTTGGAGGATGCTCCCCACCAGAGGATGCTCCCTGACAAGGTCATGCCCGACGTGGCCGGTGCAGAGCTCCCACCTGGCCCAGCACACAGGGGTCCTTCCCCATGAGACCCCCAAGGGACGCAGGGGACCTGGCGAGAGGCCGCATGGCACAACGGGGACATGGGGTGTTGCAGACATGGTGTGAAGGGTAGAACAAAGTGGTCCCTGAAGAGTCTGTGCGGAGGAGCAATGGTGCTGTGTGAGACCCCCCCAGCTCCATCATCCCCCTCCCGAAGAGGGAAGGGGAAACCGCTCACACAGCTGAATGCAAACCACAGCATTTCTATTTCCCATACTCTAAAACTGGCTGAACAGGCCCGGCTGGTCGCTGGGTACACACACAGCGAGTGCCCTCACCAGAGAAACCGCTGGGGAGGATGCCCTGGCCCTTCGGGAAGCGCAGCGCTCCCAGGCTGCTGGCACCATGGGAAAAGCCACCCCACCACGTCCCTCATCCCCAGAGCCACACGTGCGGTTCCTAGCAAAGCCACAGCCGGCCGGGAGCACCCAGCAGCCGCCGCTTTGCACTGCTCTCTCCTATCAAGCAGATGGGGAAACTGAGGCACGGCAAGCGACGCATGCGAGGGCTGGTGGCAGAGCCCAGGATGGGTCAGAACTGCGAGAGGGGCACGTTTCCATCCTGGTGTGCCAGTGGTGGGTGCCACTCACCAACAAAATGCGACTCACTGCGGGGAGGAGCGTGGGGCGGTCAATGTAGTTCGGGGCAGGGCATGGAGGAGGCTTCCCCCCGCCCCGAAGCCCACCAGAGCCTCACCGGGCTGGCGGCACTGACTCACTCTCCTCCTGCAGCCTGACCTAGTTTAGGAGCCACTGCGCAGGCCAGAAAGGCACCATTAGCAGCCGGGAGACATTGAGCAGCCCAAGCTGAGTTTTCCATATCAGGCAGCGATGGCCTTAGCCTGTCACCTGAGGCACCGCTGGCATGTCACCACACCACCCTGGGCTGGGCAATCCCATGCACAACCCAGTGCCTCGCCGGGCAGCACGGGGCAGCCGGGGAAGTGGGCTGGGAGCCGTGCTTGGTGTGCACAAGCTCAACCAGGCACGAAGCCAGCTTGGAAGAGCTCTGTGGGTCTGCATCCAGCGAAAGGAGGGTGGCAGGGGACCCCATTCCCTCTCCGAGAGACCCCCAGCCTGCGCCGGATGGTCCCAGGGCACCGTTCCCAGGGCAGGGAGTCTCAGGCAGGAACACAGGGAGGGGTCGGGGTCGGAGCATCACTCCCAGCCATCGGCACCCACCCGCTTACCTGCGCTGCCGTCCTCCAGTGCCTCCCTGCTGCCCTCCACCAGCTGCCTCATCCTCTCCCTTGAGACCTTCAGGTACTTGTCGCAGTTGCACACCTGGAAGAAGAGAGAAGGGGAGGGTGGTGAGATGCCGGCCGTGCTCCCTGGGCATCTTCTGCCTGCCTGGAGCACACAGCCCTGCACTGCTCGCCCCTGGCAGAGGCTGGGCAGCCCCCAGTCACATGTGTCATGGCAGGGGGAAACTGGGGCCAGGCCAGTCCCACTGAAGGGCAGTGGCAGAACAGCACCAGACACAAATTCTGGGGTTCACAAGCCACAAGAACCTCCTCTCCAGAGGCACTCCATCTTTACGGTGTTTAGTCAGGCTTCATGTCAGGCTGCAGTGCCACTGCCCGCCCCCGGCAGACCTCACCCTCCAGCCCTACACAATGCCAGAAAACATCAGAAGATGAGATTGCCTTAAAACATCAAGCAGACACCCAAAGCTGTGACTTCAAGATTGGTTCTCTCCTATCTCATAGGAGCTATGGAAGGTGGCCATGGACCTGAGACATGCTGGGGTCTCAGTTGGCTTTGCTCAGCCCCAATCTGCCGCAGCACCACCAGCGCTGCGTCACCGTTTCTAACACTACCTTTGGTTTGCTAAAACACACCTGGAGAGGTCTCCGAGTGCCTGCATGCAGTGGGTGCCAGCCCTTAGGGAGCCAAACCCCTGAAGGAGCTCCCCAAACCCCACCGCCGAGGAGCACCCGCAGCCTCAGGCTGAGTCCAGGGTGCAGCCGGCAGCCGAACGTGCTCACCCAGAAGCGATGGGCGCTAAATCTCCCTGGGAGCATCGCAGCTGGCTCTCTGATGGCTTCGCTCTCCTCTTCCCCAAACTGCTCGGACGAGAGTTGGGTGCTGGGATGTGCCACAACACCTTTCGTCAGCTATTTGGTTTTAGGGGCTGTTTTCTGCTTGCGGAGCGTTTAGGAGAACGCTGCACCCAAGGCAAGCAGGGAGAAAGGTGCCTAACTTCACCGACCAGAACAAGTTCTCTGCCTGAGGCTTTGCTCCAAAGCCTGTTGAAACCAGAAAGGTTTTTCCACCTCCTGACCGGGCACCAGCGCGGGCCCGCGGCAGCTCTGCCAGTTTGCGGCGTGCTAGCTGGAGCGGCGCTGGGTTCACGGCGAGGTGCAACGCTGCCCCTTCTTCCCACACAGCTGCCTGAAGGAGGATGGGGGGAGGATGATTTGTTTGAAAACGAGCTCACCACCATGTCCTGGCTCTGCCCTGCAGCAGGAGGAGATTATTTCCACCGGCAGCCTCCACAAACCCAGCACACGCTCCCCAGCCTGGACGTGATTGGGCCATAAAAGGATGCCTGGGCTTTGGTCCCTGAAGCCATGCTGCCCCAGCCCCGTGGAGCAGCAGCACAGACTGACAGAGACGGACAAAGTGCAGTCATGAAAGCACCCAAATGACACGGAAGCTGCTGCAGCAGACACCTCCTACTCGTGCGAAGGTGGGTCAGACCCCTGCGCACTGCTCCGGCTCAGCAGCACGTCCCCTTCTCGCTCATGCTGGGGGTGAGCCACAAGCGCCGATGCTGCGGGGTGCTGCGCGTGCCCTCCCTGCCTTGAGCAGGGCGCAGCACCCTCCTCGCTCTCACATTCAAACCCAGGTACCCAGGGAAATGAAACTGGGGGGAAAACCCCGGGAAGCAGAAAGATGATCTTATTTGAGTGAGCCTGAATTTCTGCAGAGCTGGATCAGCCGTAGGAGTTACCATGTCAGAAAGGAGATGCCACTTCAGAGTTCACTGCCAGCCCCTCTCGCAGGAGGGTTACACTGCAGCCTGTGGAGGCCAGCCGATACCATCAGACCTGATCTACTCAGTCTTCAGCTGTCTGGACAAATGAGGACTGGAGCTCACTGGCTCCTTTTCACACCTTTGCCTCCCCATCTCTCAGCTCTACACCGGCTCTGCTATGCCTGTGGCAGCAGCTCATCATCAGCCAGGCCAGGTCCATCCTGAAAGATGGCTGAGCAAAAGGGAGGAGGAGCACGGACGGATCCAGGATGAGCAGGGAAGAGGCACACAGGCAGGCTCCTTCTTTTAGGGTGGATGTCACCCGCAGCCCTGGGACAGGCCCTGAAGCTGCTGCCCAGCGGAGCTGTGCTCCAGCCCCTACCAGCTCTGATGGCAGTCGGTGCTGATGCTGTGGGATGGGATGGTCCCTTTGAGGCTCGAGGACGTCCCAGTCTGCACAGGCTGGACCTGCAGCCATGGGTGTCACCACCTCAGCAGACAACCAAAGCCCTTGCGTGGCTCACAGAGTGCCTGCTGGAATTTGAGATCACAACAGGCAGAGGTGGTGGGCAGCCCCCGGGGACATGTGCCAAGTTCAGCCCTGGCTGGC
Source organism: Vanellus vanellus (assembly GCF_965231255.1). Taxonomy (NCBI): domain Eukaryota; kingdom Metazoa; phylum Chordata; class Aves; order Charadriiformes; family Charadriidae; genus Vanellus; species Vanellus vanellus. Next base: position 858,646 of record NC_138923.1, read on the forward strand.
CCCACTCCTCCGTGACGATGACAACAGGGGAGGGGGCTGCACGCTGAAGAAGGGGGTTGAGCCTGGCAGTGGGAGAGATGTGGGATGGCACCTCCTGGACATGGCAGTACCGAGGTGTCAGAGGCTCCCAGAGAGGTCCCCAACCACCTGGACACGGAGCTGTCACCCAGGATGGGCACAAGGGCAAACAGCACCCTCGTCCCCAGCCCTCCCTGCCAGGCACGGACACGCACCCTGTGTGGACATGGGCTCATCTCCACTTCTGTCACAAACACCAAATCCACCCCAAGGCCCAGCCTTGGCAGTTTGCAGCACGCCACACTATTTGGGCAGTGGTGTCAGCAGGCTGGGCCGGGCAGGGGCTCCCGGCTCCCCCTCGGGGGCACGGAACCACCTCGAGCAAATTTCTCTGCTTCTGTAAAATTCACCATCCTTGTAAACTAGAGGCAACCACCTCCCCGGGCCAGGTCTGCCCTGGCAGCCCAGGGCTAGCCTGGCATTTCCCACTTGCCCAGGGCTGCCAGGCGCTTGCCGTGAGGCTCCGTGCCCCACGCCATCTCCCCAGCCTCCGGGCCTCCGCCACTGTCAGCTTCCCAAAAACACAGGGCAGGCTCAGGAGCCAGATAAGCCACTTAGCAGCAGTGCCAATTAGCTGTAATAAAAAATTGCAATTAATTTTTTTTAATGCCTTGCCAAAACGAGCCAGAAGAGATGAAGCGAGTGGGGCAGCCTGCCACCTCCACAGACCGGGCCGAGAGCGGCTGTGCAGGGGCTAGTAGTGGCCTTGGGCTCGATGCTCGGCTCCTGCCTGGGGACATGGATCCCCACAGCCTTCTGCATCTCAGCTTCACCGCCCCCGGGGGTGTGGAGCAGTTGTTTGCATGGGTCTTCCTTTTGTTTTAAGGGTAGGGAAGTGGGGAGCCTCTCTGCTGGGGAAGCGATGGGTTTTTTCCTCCTCGGGAAGGTTTGGTTTCCCCAGCTCCATCGTGGCAGGATTAGCTGTGGCCACCACGAAGCGGGGCAGATGGCAAAGCAAAAGTCTTCGTGGCGGTGAGACAGCAGGAGACGGTGGCACCCGGGGACACTGCCTGGGGACGCAGCCGCTGCGAGGAGGGGGCTACAACCCGACAGCGAAGGGTTCAGTTTCTCTCCCACAACATCTCGGGGTCCCCCCAGGCCCTGTGCTTGGCTTGGGGTGGGGGTGGCAGCTTCTGCCCCAGGCGCCAGCCCTGCCCTGGGGACGATGCGCCGGGCAGGCTGAGCCACAGGGTCTCTGCTCACCCCGTCCTGCCCGTCCATGTGTATGGCGTAACTGCTGGGCTGTGGGGGAGAAAAGGGGTGAGTTCAGCTTGGGAGAAGGGGGCCGGGTGGCTGCAGCCCCTGCGCACCTTGCGGCACTGCCCGGGCCGCTGACGGCCATGGTCCCGTGGCACAGCGGGGTGCCCCAGTGCCACCGAGGGCTGCGGGTCGCAGGGCGGCAGCGGGCACACCTCGGAGGAGGAGCAGCGCTGCCTTTCTCACGCTAGGGCAGCCCTTGCCAGCACACGCTTAGTCACTGGTAAATCCCAGCCTAGATCTGCTCTGCCCTCTGTGAAATGGATCTTGGCTGCACCCCCGCTGAAGCAATCCCGGTGCTCGGGAGCCATGGCGGGCGCGCTTTCCCACGGCAGCCCGGCTTCCAGCGCCCCGTGTGAATCAGCCCCTTCCCGGGCAGGCGCTGGGTGCCCCCGCATGGCACACGTGCAGCCGGACGGGCAAAGCCAGGTGAGCACAGCCCCGCTCCGATCCCCCCGTTGTGCCGGCTGCCCGCTCGGCAGGAGGGCTGGTGAGGACAGTGCCGAATTCGGGCTCTCTGGGCTGGGCAGGGGACGGATGCGACACCTCTCCCTGCATCCCCACGGGGGCTCTGCTCATCAAGTCCACGTCAAGGATGAGGAGTGGGTGTGACCCATCTCAGATGAAGCGGTAGTCCCCACTGTGGCCCCACACTGTTGTTCCCTCTCCCTGCGCCCATCTGGGCGCCCTGACTGAGGTGTTGCACCCTGGTGCAGGGCACCGTCGCCCCCGTAGCCATGTGCTCCTGCCCTGGGACCTCATGCCAGCATCCACCGCACCCAGAGCAACACTCTGCAGCCCAGCCTGCTCCATAATGTCACCACCGAGAGCCGTGACACGGGGATTAGGAGTGATGTCATTGTACCGGGACTCTGATGTCACGTCTCGCTGCAATGTCACAGCAGGAGAGCTGATGTGAATCTCTGTGCTGCTGTGGTCCCTGAGCCTGGTGAGGTGCTTGTCCCCAGAGCCAGCAGGCTGAGCCACCCTGGCCGAGCAGGCAGCTGCCGCGCAGCGAGGCTGTCCCCACCTGCGCGGCCGAGGAGGACAAGGCAGGTGAAATGTCCTGTTGCAATACTGGCAGCCTGTCCAGTAGCTTGTCTTTGTCAAGGACGATCCCTGCCTCTCCCAGCCCTCCTGGGTGGGGATTTCACCAGCAGTGACGCACGAACCTCCCGGGACTCGAGGGACTGGATGCTTCAGCCTGGAGCTCTGGGGCCATCTCAGCATGCTATCCCCTTTCTGGGCCTCCACCCAGGAAGATGAGAAGCTCAAAGAAAACCGGAGTCCAGCAGACAACAGGAACCAAACCTTCTGGGACTCAAAAAGGGCCCCAACAGGAGCCAGTATGAGCTTGGCCAAAGAGGGCAGCGTGAGCTCAGCTGGAGGTCCATAGCCTGGTGTCCAACACACAGGGAAGATGAGCAGTTCAGACAGCGGTGGAGTCAGTTTTGCTCCTTTGATACCCCTGAAAGCTGCATCTCCAAAGTGCTCCAAGAGTCACCTAGGTGATGCTGAGCTCTGCCCGGAGGAGCCATCCCCGAAACGGTCCCTGGGCTCGCAGGGCTCCTTCCGCCTGCTCTGCTGACAAATATCACCAACCAGCGTCACTGAGGGATCTCCTTGGCAGGAGTTTTACCAGTGAGACACAACCCTCTGCCTGGAGGGCTTCTGGCTTGGGAAATCCTCAGTGTATCAAAATCAGCTGTAAAGGACAACAGTGCCCGGCATGAACTCTTTGGGGCAATTCAGGGCAGCTCGTGTCAGGACAATTCCTTGGGCGTCTTCTGCTTGCCATATCACAGGACTATTCAACAACCACCTGGAGTGATATCTCTTTTCCTACTCACCGCCTACCCTCTTCCCTTTCTTTCTTTCCCTCTCTCTGAGATGGATATCACCTGGTGAAAGGGCCACTCCTCCGGATGGAGGTTGCAACTCTCATTTTGGTTGTGAAAGCACAGTCCTTGAGCATCCAAGAGTTTCTTTCAGGGACTTATGGAGACTAGAAACCTCCCCAGAAGAGGCACGCAGGATGCTCAGGCTCAGTCAGCTATCTCCCCAGCACAATTTGCCCACGTGCAGCCTCCAAGCCCAGGAGTAACAGATAGACAGGTCTGCCTCCAGCAGACCTCCTACCCACCACCCAAAGCAGAGAGCGCCCAGAAGGGAGGGAGACAGTGGGAAGGACAGTGAAAGAAAACCAGGTAACAACCTTGCAAATTCCAAACACAAGTCAGGAGCTGATCATGCTCATCCGCCCACGGGTGTATTTTCGCACGCTTTTCCTAAGTCTCCAGCTCCTCCTTGCTGCACTCACAGTTTTGACCTTCAGACACTCTCCTCTTCCTCCAGCAATGCTGTGGGCTGGATTCCTCTCTGCCCTGCAGCACCTTCAAGGTCCTTGCACAAAGAGCAGAAACCTCAGCAATTCGACCTGGCAGAGCTTCCCACACCCTGCAGGTCCCAAGGCCAGCTCTAGGTGCCAAGCAATGGCGAGCCGGGCCCCTGGGACAGCCACACCTCCAAGGGGATTTTCAGAAAGCAGCTGGCCAGTCTGTTTCCCTTCCCTTTTATGCCAAGAGCTTTTCTCATTGACCTTCTTATCACCAGCACCTGGGAATCGTAAGCTGTGCATTGCTGCTCCTGCTCTGTTTCAAATGGTCTAACATCTGCCCTTGGGTACCAGCAAACCCACTCAAGCAGCAGATGAAGTACACAGATGTGTTAGCCCGGTCCTTCTGGGGAGCAGTGGTTCTTGGTGCACACAACAGTCTCAAACGGCCACCGAACCCTGGGCAGCCCCGTCTGCCAACAACACAGTGAGAGCTGCGCCAGGAGATGGACTGTGATGGTCCCACATGGGAATGCAGCCTGGGTATCCTTCACCAGACCTGCCTGCGCAACGAGCACCGGCATTTTTATGGTCATCCGAGCTAAGTAACATGCTGCCAGTGGAACTACTGAGCTGCCGGTGGGTTCCTGGCATCACACAGGGGCATTTTGGTTCACAAAGAGGGAAGGGCTCTGTTTATTGAATCATTAACATCACTTCCCTCATCGCCAGCCAGGTACTCTGAGAGGTCTCTTAGGCAAGTGCTGACCTAGCCCAACCCTGCTAAGCTGGTAAGATGACATGGGATTCCATGCCAGCCTGGTACGGCGTTCCCACTGCTTTCTCTGCTCCCGCTTTGCTATTAGTCATCCGTTTCTGGAAGGTTTCTCATGCATAATAAAGTGTTTCAACACTTGCATAAGCCAGCTCTTCTCATCAGGAGTGACCCGCTGCATTTCCCAACGCTTTCCCTAGGCAGTCCTTCCGACTGCCGTGAAATACAGAGTAAAACACGAAGTTTTCTATCCCCCTCGGAGGCAAAAGGTGTGGGAAATCGAACAGATAAGAATGCCTTTAATTAGTATCATTTGCATAAGCTCTGGGAAAGGCTCACCTGACAGCTAGAAGGGCCTCGTTTGTCTGGGAGCACGAACCACGGGCACTGAAACGGGCAAATTAGCGGAGCTCTTCTGCTGACAAGATTGGGGAGATAGCAAAAATGGGGGGTCAGCCCCAGGGCAGAAAAATGTCCAAGGGTGACGGAGCCCTGGAGGCTCTGTGCGCACCCCAGATCCTGCTGCCTCCTTTTGAGGCATCCCAACTCCCGCTGGCTCCCTTTCGGGGTAACCCCCCATCTCCATTTTCAACTGCCAGTTTGCAACTGCTCTGAGTGAGAGAAAAGGATGTGATTTTGGGGTTGGAGGGGTGTGTCAGCTCCCCTAGAGAAGGGCAGGGATGGAGGGGAGAGGAGAAGCACAAGCACATCCCCAGATAACGCGCGGAGGCTGCCGGAGTGGGCTCTGCATCCGGCAGAGATGGGACCAGGGTGTTGTGATCTCCGCTTCTCGGCGCGCACACACACTCCCTGGAGAGCCGCAGACGGCTGCAGGTCCCTAACCACAAACCCCATCCCGCTGCCGCCTTTGCCGTCACGCTGCCTTGGGTAGTCGGTGCCTAAATCGTCAGCGACACCGAAAGCCCTTTTCGGTACCTCAAGGCCTTTGCAGTGATGAGAATCTCACCCGACATTACACCTAAACCCACATGCAAAGCTGATTTTCCCAGGGGAAAAAAAAACGATGCTCACCCCCCCCTCCCGCCACAGACCTCCCCCCCCCCTCGGGTCCCTCTGTCTCCTCCAGCTGCCTTTCAGCCGTCTCATGTCTCACTTGCTCATTTTTCCTCCCAGCTGGGCTGTGAACTGCCGAGATGGGGGCTGAGCCCCTCCAAAAAGCTGGAGCTGCCACAGCACCCTTGACCCAACCTTCACCGTAGCCGCAAGCCCTGTTTATACAGCACCCAGCACAGCGGGGTGCTGCTCCGGGACAGGCTCCCAGCACCTACAACAAGTTTAATAACAAAGCCAAACCAGTAACAACTGCCTTATAATGAGGTTACGCAGCATCCCCGAAGCCTTCATTTTAGGGTGAGCTCTGTGCCAGGAGCTGCCAGGGGGCCGGTGGGCGAACTGTGCCTTCCCACCCTCCTCCCTGCCTTGGCTCCTCCAGCCCTATGCCAGCGCGCTGCCTTTCTGCCTGCATGAATGTGCTTTATATCCATCTCTGGGGTGAGGGTGAACCCCTCCTGGGTGTGCAAACCTGCATCGCACGGCTCCAGAGCACACACCTCCTGTGCCAGTCTTCTCCCAAGCCACCCCAAGGGAGCCTGTGCCACGGCAGGAGAAGGGTTAACTTGCCCAGCTCCCTGCAATGCAGCTCTTCTGCTCCTCTTCATTAAGCTACTGAGCTTTATCCAGCCCGAGGTGAGAGCACAGCTCTTGGCTGGAGGATGCTGGAGGCTGGTGAACATGAGGGCTGGAAAAACCAACCCAACCCGAGCTCTGAAGTAGCCCCAGCGCTGGAAACAGAGCGAGGGTCCATGTCCCACAAGCTCGTATTTGAAAGGGTCTCACCTGAAAACTAAAATGCAGGTGGAAATCTGGCTACCAAGCATTCTCCAGACCTTCAGGAGCATCTCGTTTTGGCACCAGAAGTGGAAAGGGTCACAGAGATATATTTTCTGACCGTGAGAGTCAGAGCCCTGGAAACTGCAAAAGACTGAAGCTTTTCTTTCTATAGACAAGTCCATCACTCAGATCATTAACAGTCAGGCACGGCACTGCTCTCTGTTACCGGAATGCATGCTGGCCATGCTGGAAACTGTTTCCTGCCTGACCCAGGTCCCACGAAACCCCAGTGCTACACGCAAAGCCTCAGCTCTGGTGCTGCACTCTCCTCCCGGCTGAACACGCAGCTGTACTGAGGGCTCTGTCCTCCGCTCCAGGTGGTTGAGCAAGCTTTAGGAAATGATCTTTGTTATGTATTAAGGCAACAGCTACCCTTATTCCTGCTCCTTCTGGCTTCCCCTGGCAGCTGTCCCTCCTCTGGTTGATGTCCTGGGACCATCTGTGTAACGTATGGCAGAGTTTCTCCCCTTGCCCGATACTGAGCCCTTGAAGCTGTGTCTGGCAGCAAGCTGTGACCCCAAAGCTCTCTGCTTTTCCCCAGAGCAGTTTTCAGCCCTGTGCAAGTGGCTGAGGGCACCCTGGGCCAGGTGGCTGCGTGGCTCTGCTCCTTCATAGCCATCTGGTCCATGAGCATCCTCACCCACATCCCCGCTGCCTCCTCCTCTGCCCTCCCTGGGGAGTCCTGGAGGTGACATGGGCTGATGCCCCCAGTATGGCGCAGCGGCAGAGCTGGGTGCCGAAGGCAGCGACCGGGGAAGGTCGGCTCATGTTTCAGCTTCTATTTTTATCTGGGAACCCAAGTCTGCCCGCTGGTGCCATGCGGAGGCCCCCAGGGGAACGCGCTGCCTTCCCCAGATGGAGCCAGATACCATCTGCGCTCTACCTGCCCTTCCCTGTCGGCATTCCTGGTGGAGGGCAGCATCTTCTGAGGCACTGGGACATCCCACCTGCACCTCTGCCCGGTGTGGTGTGGTGGGAGGGAAGGGGCTGGGGAGCAGAGTCACATCCTCCAGGCACGGCTCTCTGCAGGCCAGGCTCCCCTCTCCTCCAGCTGCGTTGAGGCTGGGAACACTTCATCACAGCTAACCCTTCGGAGACACAGAGCAGCTCTCTCGCATGCTCGCCATGCCGCCACCTGGGTCAGTGGCCAGATGCAAGTGTCCCTTCTCAAGCCCGGCCTTAAATTCATGCCACGGGGGTATGACTGGCCCAGGAGGGCCAGGATTCACCCCCTCTGCCCAAGAGCAGCGGTTGAAGCTCAGCAGGATGAGGTTCGTCTCAGGCAGCACCATGGTGGGAAGGAGCCAGGCTGGGGGTGATGTGGTGCTACCCTGTCTCAGCGCCTGGGGGTAACCCCTGCAATCCCACCATGCACGGTGCTCTGTGGGAGCCATGCCTAACACCGTGGGGCTGCACCAGACTCATCGCTTTTTATTTACTAAAGAAAAAAAAAAATCGGTTTGGTTGACACAGTTGGAGAAAAATGGAAACTTGAGCAGCTCCAGAGCGAGAAGCTTGTCCAGCCTGCAGGGTGTCCGGGGCAGCCGCTGCCTTTACTGACCCAAGAGCAGGCTCCCCAGCACAGCAACATGATTTTGGAGCCTGGCCCCTGGTCCTGGGCAATGACAGCGAGCACTGGGGCAAAGCCAGGGGGAGGTGAGACCCTCTCCATCCTGCCGGGCAGCGCCTGCTGCTTTAATTGGGGCGAGAATAGAAGCTGCAGAAGAAAACGGGAATATACAAAAAAAAAAAAAAAAAAAAAGCGTGAGAAAGGAAATCTGAGCAAGGCCTGGAGCAATCTAACCAATCCAGCGGAAACAATAGCCCAGGAAGAAAAACCAGTTCCTACACATAAGGTAGAATAGGCTGGGAACGGGCTGGAGGAGGGGTAGGAGGCTCACCCCTGCGCTCCCGCCCCGAACAAGCCGGGCATTATCAGCCTGCGGCTGACTGGGACACACTGCCCTTTCCCAGGGGCTCCGGCCAGCGGGGGGATGCCCACCGGGCCCGCTGCCTGCACCGCTGCCCGCACTGCTGTCCGCCAGGCCACATAGCGGGTTTGGGGGGAAAGGCCCTAATCCCGGGCCTGCGCCCCACAGCCGGGCCGGGCTGTCACCCACCCCGCAGCGACGGCCAGAGCAAGGCACAGCAGCTCTCCTCCAGCCTGGGCCTGGCAGGGCCCGGCCCCGCGCTGGGCCGGGCTGAGCGCTTGAACCGGGCTCAGCACCACAGAATCATAGAACTGCTGAGGTTAGAAGGCACCTTTAAGATCATCAAGTCCAACCATTACCAAAACCAACCATGACAAAACCACTTCTAAACCGTGTCCCCAAGTACCACATCTAGCTTTTTTTTAAATATCTCCAGGGATGGCGAATCCACCCCCTCCCTGGGCAGCCTGTTCCAATGTTTGATAACCCTTTCAGTGAAAAAATGTTTCCTAATATCCAATCTAAACCTTGCCTGGCATAACTTGAACCCATTTCCTCTTGTCCTATCACTTGTCACCAGGGAGAAGAGGTCGGCCCCCATCTCTCTACAACCTCCTTTCAGGTACTTGTAGAGGGTGATAAGGTCTCTCCTCAGCCTCCTCTTCTCCAGGCTGAACAACCCCAGTTCCCTCAGTCGTTCCTCATAAGATTTGTCCTCCAGACCCCTCACCAGCTTTGTAGCCCTTCTCTGGACACGCTCCAACACCTCAATGTCCTTCTTGTAGTGAGGGGCCCAAAACTGAACACAGTACTCGAGGTGGGGCCTCACCAGTGCCAAGTACAGCACCCAGGCTGGGATCAGCAACTGGCCTGAGGTGAGACCCGCGGATGGGACGAGACCCCAGGCTGGGATTAGCCCCCATCCTGAGATTAGCCCCCAAGCTGTGCTCACCGCCGGACTAAGCTCACCCCCAGACTAAGCTCACCCCCCGGCAGGGCAGCAAAGCAGGGCTGTGCCACCAGCTGGGGTTCCCGGAGCCGAGCATGGGCGGGACGTGGGTCCTGGGCAGATGCCACCCGGGAAGCAGCGCTGCCGCCAGCTCGGCTGTGGGGGGGGGGCGAGGAAGGGAACGCAGGATTTTACAGAGGTAACAAACCGTTCGCAGCACCCGCCCGTGGGCTAGCACGGGCCTGCCCGGGCACCCCGGCACAAACATGGGCCCTTGGGGAAATGGCCATGGACCCACTTTCACACCCCTCCAGATCCCACCCGCGGGATGTCTGTCTGTCCCTGCCAGCCAGCACACCCCAGCAGGCAAACCCTCAGGCTGCGGATGCATTGGTTGAAGGTGGGGAAAGCCCAGGTAGATAAACCAGCTCCAGCGTGGTCCAGAGGCCAGTCCCCCACCCTGGACACAGCCACGTGTGCTGGATCCGGCCCCTTGGCATCGTGGTGAGGGTTGGGATGTGCCAGGGGCGTTGTGCTCCCCGCAGCCGGGAGGGCCGGATACTTTCATTCTGAAGCAGAAGCTTAAACTCTGCTAAGATCAAAACCACTGTCACGCTCCTCAACCTTAAGCTGCAGGGACTTTCCTGCACCCGAGGATTTCAATTTCCTCCAGCCTCGGCTCCGCAGACGAGTCTGACTGCCCCCAGACCTGCTCCCCACGGTCACCCCCCGGGGACAATGGGCTGAGCTGCATCCATCCTCCTCTGCCACAGAGCACAGCTGGGGGAGCAGGCAGGGCTCCCTGCCAGCCCGCGTTCTGCCTGCCACGAGCCAAACAGTTCTTAGCACCCTTCAAATACAGAATCACAGAATGACAGACAGGCAGGGGGTGGCAGGAGATCACCCAGTCCAACCCCCGCCAGAGCAGGGGGACCCAGAGCAGGGCACACAGGATGGCGTCCAGGCAGGGTTTGAATCTCTCCAGAGAAGGAGACTCCACAGCCGCTCTGGGCAGCCTGCGCCAGTGCTCTGCCACCCTCACAGGAAAGAAGTTTTTCCTCATGTTCAGACGGAATTTCCCGTGTTCTAGTTCATGCCCGTTGCCGCTTGTCCTGTCACTGGGCACCACTGAAGAGAGTCTGGCCCTGTCCTCCTGCCACCCGCCCTTTAGATCTCGATCAGCATTGATGAGATGCCCTCTCAGCCTTCTCTTCTCCAGGCTGAACAGCCCCGGGGCTCTCAGCCTTCCCTCAGCAGAGAGGTGCTCCAGTCCCCTGAGCATTTCCATAGCCTACACTGCACTCTCTCCAGTAGTTCCCTGTCCTTCTTGAATTGGGGAGCCCAGAATTGGGCACAATGCTCCAGATGTGGCCTCACCAGGGCAGAGCAGAGAGGGAGCACAAACCCCCTCGACCTGCTGGCCAGGAGACCATTGGCCTTGGCCACAAGGGCACATCGCTGGCTCATGGTCAACTTGTTGTCCACCAGGACTCCCAGATCCCTCTCTGCAGAGCTGCTTTCCAGCAGGTCAACCCCTAACCTGTACCGGCGCATGGGGTTATTCCTCCGGAGGTGCAGCACCCTACACTTGCCCTTGTTGAACTTCAGTAGGTTCCTCTCCGCCCATCTCTCCAGCCTGTCCAGGTGTTGCTGAATGGTGGCACAGCCTTCTGGTGTGTCAGCCACTCTTCCCTGTTTCGTGTCATCAGCAAACTTGCTGAGGGTACGCTCTGTCCCCTCATCCGGGTCGTTGATGAATATGTTGAACAAGACTGGACCCCTGGGGAACACCGCTAGTTACAGGCCTCCAGCTGGACTCTGCACCACTAATCACAACCCTCTGAGCTCTGCCATTCAGCCAGTTCTCAATCCACCTCACTGTCCACTCATCCAACCCACACTTCCTAAGCTTACCTATGAGGATGTTATGGGGGGATGGTGACAAAAGCCCTGCTGAAGTCGAGGTAGTCAACCCCCATTGCTCTCCCCATCGGGGCTGGGGGCAGCAGCCTGGCAAGCAGGCAGCGCTCCCTGCCTGCGCCGGGACTTGGCCTCGCTCAGCATGTGCACGAGGAGCCAAAGAGAGGGAGGGCAAAGCTGTTCCCAGCACATTTTTCCACTTTGACACACTTGCGGGTCCTCGGAGCGCTGCAGCTGGGTTCCCAGCACCCCACATCGGCTCTCCAGCCTGCGCCCCTCAGCCAGCGGCACGCAGGCTCTGGATTCCCCAAACACCTGGCCGGGAGCAGCACAGGATGACTGCGTAGGCCAGGCGGAGGTTTTTGGGCTGAAGTCACAGGGAGGGGTGTCTCACCAGCCCCGACGCATGGAGCAGTAAAAGCTGCTCTGGGGTCCCACGTGTGCCCATTCTGGCACTTAATGAGGTCTCGCAACTGGTTCAGGCTCTTGGTGCTGCCAGTTGGGAGCTTGTAAAAATCAGCTGCGGTGCAACTGCCTCAGGCATACATGAGATGAGCCCCAGACCCCCGACATCCAACACAAGCCTTCAGTTTAATAAAGAAAAGCTCCTAAGGCAGAGATACACTATTTGCAGCACCACGGGGCCCCTCGGGCAGCTCACCAGCAGCCTGATGGAGGGACACACTTCACATCTTGGTCTGTGTGTTACTGTCCACCAAGTTCAGGAGAAACCCAACCAGGCATGGTGCTCGCACGGCACATCGCCATACACGGCTGTGTGACCCATGATGTGGTGGTGGAGCTGGGGCTCCCTCCCCGAGATGACCCCTTCTCCACCAGGGCAGGACCATAGGTGGCAGGACCCCTGTGCCCAGGTAACTCTCAGGATCAGCTCCTCCTCCTCACTCTGAAATGAAGATGCTGAAGGGGCAGTGGCACCTTCAGCAGCACGGGAAGGGAGCTCCTGGAGGACCTGGGAGGCTCCAGGCATTTGCTGGCTCCTGCCCGTGCAGAGCAGCTGCTCCTCTCGCTTGGGCAGTGCCAACCCACTGGCGGAGCCTTTGTCTTCTACTCCTACTACCTCCTGCCTGGTCAGCCCATTCCCACCACCTCCATTCTGGTCACACCACTCTCATCACCTCCACACCATCCACCTCCAGTCTGGTCATCCCACACTGACCAGCCCCACGCCCATCAGCCCCACGCCCATCAGCCCCACTCCCATCACCTCTGGTATGGTCACCCCACTTCCATCACCCCCACACTGATCATCCCCTCTCCAACCACTTCCACATGTATTCCACACCAAGTTCTTCCCTGCTCTTTTACTTCCCTTGTGCTCTGCCGTTCCGCCTTGGGAGGCATTTCTAGCTAGATGCTCTCCAGTTTCCATCCTGCCTCTCAGCTCTGTGTGATGTTTGGCACAAGAATGTGCACCAAGGACTCCCCTCGAGCCCACCACGACGCCGATGCTGGTCCCAGCAGACTGCTCCTGCAGCAGCTCCCTGCAGCCACCGCTGGCGCTGGAGGAGGGCCCGAGGCTCCCCAGCTTAGCCTTCACCGCTCAGGCTGATGGACCGACGGTGTCCCCTGAACATGGGTCACTGATTTACCCTCATGTCTGCGGGCAACCTACAGCAGTAGCCCAAGAGCCTGGCACCGAGCCTGGCACCGTTTCTCGCCTCAGGGTGGTCCCCATGAGTGTGGGACTGCTCCAAAAACTGTCACCCCCTAGGCACCAAGGGGGTAAGGAAGGAGCTGGGCACGAAAGCCAGATCCTGCACACCCCATGGTATGAAAGGGCTGCACAACCCTTGCTTGGGCAAGGAGGGCTGTGGGAATGAACTGTGCCTTGGGATGCGCTGCAGGGCTGGCAGGGAGCACACAGCCCTCGCACCGCCCGCCAGCCCTGGGGGGATGGCCCCGAGCCCCCCCGGCATGCTGGCTGTCACCAGATGGGCAAGGTGGCCCGCAGCCAGATGGGCAGGGGGATGGCTGCATGTGAGGCAACACGTGTCACAACACAGTCAGACTCAGCAGGTCGCTGCCCACCGTCCCTGGGGTGTCAGGAGGGCTCCCAAGGGGCAGCCAGCGGCCCCGGGGTGGTGGGTGGTGGGCAGAGGTTTGGTCGCAGGCAGCACACAGGCGGGCGGCGAGAAGGAGGAGCGTTCGGATGGCGCGGGCAGCCCCTGCCTGCAGGTCCCACAGTGCGGTGGGTTTGTTTCCTCGGCGTCTTGCTGCAGGTGTGCCGGGAGCTCGCAGCCGCCCTGGTGTGCCATGGCCCAGCCCTGCGGATGTGGCTTCTCGCTCGCACGCAGCCGCCGCGCTGGCAGCAGCCACCCTCCCTGGGGAGCTCTGTGGTGTCCCCATGGAGGCTCCGGCTTTGGGCTCTGGTCCCTGAGCTGGGATGCCTTCAGGCTGGACTCCCCATGCGCCCTGGGCTTATCCACACACCTCAGCACCTGCCCGCAGGACCCGGCCAGCACGCCCCACGGTGCCCAGCACCCCACGGAGGGGGGAGCTGCTCAGCGGCTCTGGAGAATGAAGCCATGACCCCCACGTTGGGCAGAGCCTGCCACGACCCAGGGCTGGATGTTGCCCCCAAGAGGGGGGCTTCGGGAGCAAAGCAGAGTGCGGGGCCCCTATTTCCCCTCTGTTTCACTTGGCCACCATCCCCAGGTGGGACAGGAGGGACACAGCATGCTCCACCTGGGGCAGAAGCCAGTGGTGGCAAGGTTGCCCTTCCCAGGCTCTGCGGTGGCCAGGGGTGTGGAGATGGAGCAGGTATTTGCCTTGGCAATGCGGTTGTTGCCCTTACGGTTACGATGAAGTCAAAACATGCTCTCCATCACATGTAAATCTCTCAGGGCCCAGGTGGATTCACCTCTCCTGAGGTCACCTTATCTCCTGGTTGTCACTGCCACCGTGCTGTCCCCTGGGTCTCTCCGGGTACTTTTTATTTCCACTCACTGGCAAGAAGAAACGCGCAGCAGCTCCTCGCTCCTGCTTGGAGTAGTCAACTCCAGCACTGAGCACCCCGATCCCGTCCTGGCCAGCAGCCCCGTGGCTCGCAAAGCCCCTCCAAGATAAGACACCAGCCCCTTTGAACCCATGCTCAACCCCCGGGATGCTGGGGAGGGGGTTGCAGGGAGCCCATCAGCGAACACTTGCCAGCATGAAGGGGCTGCAGCCCATGAGGGCCAGATCCTTCCCTCATGCAAGTGGTGCTGAAACGTACCCCAGCATGGTGGGTGCTCTTACAGGTTCATCCGACGTCATGGGCATCTCCACCTGATGCGGGTCCCTACCCCAGGGGTGGGCGCTCCTCCTCCCCCCTCATCAGCAGGGGGAAAAATGCAGAAGCTATGTCTCAGCCTTGGTTGTCCCTCACCATGGCACCAGGGCTGCTCTCTGACCGCCCTGCAGACCTCCAGGCGTGGCTTCTTTCCTTGGTCCCAGCCCTGACAGAACTCAGCAGTGCTCAGGTGCTCACCTCTCCATGGAGGCCACAGCCACCCAGATGTTCCAGGTGTGGAGGGGCCACCATGTCACCAGAGGCCCCAGGTCAGGAGCAGACCTACCCATGAGCCGTCCATCCTTCCTAACAGCCTCTGCTGATGGAGACACTCAGCCTCCCCAGGCTTTGCTCTGGTCGCAGCTCAAGATCTAAATTGGCTCCTCCTCACTGTGAGCCGAGACTTGTCCTCGTCCTCACGGAGAGCATAAAAATCCCATACTCTCTCCTGCATAGCTCAAACACCGGCCAAGGCTGCTGGGAAGACAGTCGTTCTTGGTGCAGAACCTGTTCATCTCGCAGGGCCACCTGGACCAGGGAAGCTTCCTTACAAATGGAGCAGCAATGAAGGGGACCACGGTGCTGATGGTCATAGGGCTTGGCCAGGATGTCACTGTGGAAATGGCATGTCCTGACACTGAATTCGGAGACACCCAGTCCCTCTGCACAATCCTCCCAGGCAGTCTAGGATGATCCCTGCTGCAAATCACCTCTGTCACCACAGCTGGAGGAGGAACAGGAGGGCCCAACAGCTCCTCCATGGCATCACCTCCCAGCCTCTGAGCGAAAGTGTCAGCCTCTGCCTGCACTGCCTGCACGTCCAGAGCAGGATGGAGGAAAATGTGGGTGATAGGGAACAATTTTAACAACCAGAACCACATTCCCAATCCATCTTGCCAGCATCCTTCTCTCTAGACAACCCCTGGCAGGGCTGGGACCAAGGCTGGTCACCTCTGGGACCAAAGCTGGACAGGTACAGCTGTAGGACACACTATGAATGAAGTTGTATGGGCCGGGTGCTGCCACAGGGGCCCCAAACTGACCGAGGAACCTTTGGTAGAACAAGGGTGGAAAAAGCAGGGAGGACCAGGCTGGTGCCAAGCACCTTTGGAAGGTTCTCACCACCCAGTGCAATGGTTGGCCTTGGTGGTACAGCTCACCCCATGGGGTGAGCCTGCACAGCTGGGCTCTGCCAGCACTTTCCAGCACAGAGGAGTTCACAGAGAGCACCATCTCCTTTGAGAACAACCATGTGAGTCTCATCTCGAGGGAAAACACCAGCTCTTGCAGGACTTCTCCAAAAGGATCCCCCAAAACAGTCCCAGAAAGACGCCATGCAAGCTGCTAACTGGGACCTACAAAGGGAAAGCCCCCGGGAACAGCCTGGGGGAAGAGCCACTGCTGCTGGAGCAAGGAGAAACCCCAGGAGACCTTGTGCACTGATGCCCCATGCTCCCAGCCTGACACCTCCCAGACATGCTAATGTGACCCCAGCATGTCAGTGATGTGTGAGGTCACCGCAGAGGGACAGACATGTTCCTGGGGGAGCCCAACACCTCCCCATCTTCCCGCTGCACTGGGGGAGGGTGGGGACCAGGGAGCTATCCAGAGCATCGCATGCTCGTGTCATACAAAAAATGTAAAAAGGGCTAATAATATACATATTAACATGTAGGGTTTTTTTTACGCTTTTGCTGGACCCAAGGGATTTGCTCTCTACTGTTTCAGTGGCCAACTGGAGGAGCGAAAGCTGGGGCAGATGGCAAGAGGAGTGATCCAACCTCACCAAGCCTGGGTTTGCTCTTTTGTGGATGAACAGGGCACCGGCAGGCAAGTGGCAGCAAAACTTTAATTTCACCCCACAGAAAAAAATACCCGCGAGTGGAAAATGCTGATGGGTTCTTTGTGGAGATGAAGTTGTGGAAGGAAGGTGTGTGCTCCATTCCTCGCATGCTTCCCCAGCTCTGGTGGCTGCACTCCCCAGGGTCCACCCAGGTGCCCAGGGGGTGGTGGACAGGGTGGAGGATCCTGTCCTGCAGCCTCGATGGCTCCACCAGCCGGGCAGGGACCAGCATCTTCCCTTCTCAGTGCCGGGGGAGAGAGATGGGACCGAGGTTTGAATCCTCATTAGGGTCCAAGAAATGAAACCTTTGATCTATGTGGGCATCATCTTCAGAAACACTTGGGTGAGGGTCCCGCACAAGCAAGCACTGTGTCCCCGGGTGCCATCCCCAGCGTCCTGCCACGTGCACGGCCATCACGCTGCATCCCTATGGCCACACTCCGGAGCCTGCTTCACAGGGCACCTTGGGCTCATCCAAACATCCAAGCGTAGCCGGTGGGATATCCTCTCCTCTCAACACCCCACACTGTCCCCTCTCCTGCAACATCAACCCGAAAACCAGAGGAAAAGCCATTGCATTGCTGTGCGCTCCCATCCCGGCTCCCTCCCGGGCACATGCGCGAGGGCACCGCGCCAACAGCTAATGGGAAAGTTCAGGGTCGGGGCGAGCCGCGGGGAGAGGCACATAAAGGGCTCATTGTGCGGCAGGTCTCCCTCGGCTGTGCTCATACAGGGCTCGCAGTTCAACAACAAAACGCAGCCCAGAAATATGACAAGACACCTTTTTCCCAGGCTGCTGTTAAACTCTAATTAAACATTTCAGCACACTCGAGCGAGGGAATGTCTGCTTCTCAGGCCCAGGCTATCTCAGCTGGAAAACATCTCCTCCGGTGCAAACAGGCTTGCGCAGGTTGACCCAGAAAGACGTCCCTTGGGCCCAGGGATGATGCAAACCCCCGTACCAGGGTGGGCAACCTGCTCCCACCTTTGGGCCAGCAAGGGGAACCACCTCTCCAGAGGACGGGGCCAGGCTGGAGCAGCCCAAGAAGGGCTGGGTGCACCGCGGGCAATGTCACCGCCGGCAGCCGCTGGCACTTCTCCCTGCTCCCCGCCGTGGGAACTGGGAATCCCTGCACCCGCTGGGGCAGCAGCCGAGGGAGCACGGCCCAGAGGAGCAAGAGACAGTGTTTGTACCCATGTCAGCCCCTTGCAAAGGAGATCCGGGCAACAGCTGCTCCACGATAGCCCCAAATCCAGCCTTTATGACCCAGAAATTGCGCACCGATGAAGAGGGGCTGTGAATCTGCCTTGCCCGTGTGCCTGTACAGCGCCTTAGGCAAGGTCAGTGCCTCTCCAACCCGTTGCCCTACAAATAGCTAATGCCTCACAGCCACCATATAGCACAGCCCACAAGCTCTGTCTTCAGACCTGGTCGGGTTTTGGACCCCAGAGCCCCTATTTCAGTAAAGCAAATTCGCTTTGTCGCTCTCATGGCCAGTCCCTGGGCCTGCTGGTTGTTTCCCTCCTCAGGCCTGGACCGTGGTTCGGCTCCCTCGCTCCAGAGGTTTGGATAATTAAAAATAACCCAACGGACAAGCAAAATGTTGGATTCTCATTCTTCATGTGTTTTGCGATGCTGACCCACAGGCTCTGACCACCATCACGCCTTGCTGTGACTGCGTTCCCAAGCTCTCCCATCCCACCCCCTGCAGCCTCCTCCATGTCTGAGCAGGAAAACTGGGCTTAAGCCCCTTTTCTGTCCCTCCAGGGAAGCAGAGGTGCTCCCACACTTTCATTTGACTTAGAAATCTCCAAAGCTCAGCACGCTGGAGGAGATGACCAGCCTTGGGATGCAGGGGTCCCCGTGGAAGGATCCAACCCAAAGCCCGTCTCCTTCCAAAATCCCACCCTTTGCTTTCCTCTGGGTTTTCTGGGGAGCAGAGGGCAGCCTGGCCCCACTAGCAGCTGGGAGCCCAGCCCCGATCCCCCGAGAGGGGTTTGCTGCTCACCCAGCGTGCCTGTGGGACTGTGCACCACTGGGGAGGACAGGGAGGTGTTGCCACCGGCTTGGTGTCACCGCAAACCAAGATGCGGGAACCAGAGCACACGCACTCTTCAAGTGGTGCTGTCGGAAAACCTGGTGAGGTCGGAGCTGGCATCCTGCTACTGCAAAGAACGAAGGAGAAAGAAGAGAGCACAAAAGAGCTGAGCATTGAAGCCAGGCGCTGCCGGGAGCGATGGGAGGCACAGGGACTCAGCTGTCCTAAGAGAGAAGAGAGGGGCACGGCGGCTTGAAGACCCCCCTCGGGCATCACCTGGATGCCCAGGACGGGTACGGCGATGGTGAGCTGGCAAAGCTCGGCCAACTTCAGTCATTAGTTGCAGTAATTCCTCAGCAGGCACAGACCGTCCCCCAGAAAAAAACCCACCTCTGATGTCTGACCTAGCCATGAGGAGGGGACACAGCGGTGCTGAGCTGTTGGCACCGATGTAGCTCAGCTGCCGCTTTGCAGCGTCCCTCAGCCCACCTGAGCACGACCCGGAGAGAGCGGCAAACCCAGGACAGGCGGCTCCGGCTCACTGGGGACTTGCAAGCTGCTGGTTTCCCACGTGCAACCTCAGTAGGAAACAGGTCACCCAGGAAAGGGTTACTACAAAAATCTGCCATTTCTAAGATTGCTAAGTAGTGGGAAGGTGTCTTGCCCCGAAAAGGCTCGGAGCGGAGTGACAGCCCGTGGATGACACTTGTAATTTGGCATCCCGTGGGGGTGGAATTTGGCAAAACTGGTCTCTCCTGCTCTGAGGACATTCCAGCTCCCCACACGGGTAGTCTGAATTGAACTCCCTTAATAAATACAGCGGCCAGGGGTTTAATCCAGCTCAGCCCCCTGCAGTTAGAAAAGCAGCAGCAGCGTGCTCCTCGGGGAGGCTCCCGTCCTGCCCTGGCGAGGCTCTGTGTTCCCAGTCACCACCCGTGGCACTGCGGTTCCTGCCACCGGGCAGGCCATCGCCCCTGTGAAACCTCACCCTGGCATCTGGGCTGCCCTTGCTGGATGCTGTTACCCCAAGAAAATGGCAACAGCGACCTGTATCTGGGACCCTCCCAGGACGGCACGTGGCTGTGGATGGCTGACAGCTCTGGAGGGAGCCACAGCCATGCGTGGGGTTGTCCCCAGGTGCCATGCACCCGCAGGGCTCATCCCTCTCCTAAGCCACTGCAGCAGGATGAGGTGGGAGGCAGGATTTAGGAAGGAATCTTGATTTTTCTAGGAAAAGCAAGGCAGGGGAGCGGGGCCCTTAAATCCGGGCTGCGCTGCCCGGGCTTTGCGGGACATGTCCAGCCCTGAACCCTGGTTCAGCCAGGATGCCCTGGTGGCACTGTGAGCCCCAGATACAGCCGCAAGGCAGCGAGGGAGGTGACAGCCACGGGGCCGCAGTCTGAGGGCACCCATCATCCAGGCAGTGCACACACCAAGGGGGCTCACCCCCACCTCCCTCCACACGTGGCCCCAGGGACTGCGTCCCCACCAGGCACAGGAACCCACAGCCTCCCCATGCTGCCCACAGCTGGGGGGGTTCTGACACCGTGAGCTGGTGATGGGGGGCTGGATCCTGACTTATCGGCCAACTGTTTCCCAGGCTCCTCCGCCGGCTGCCCCCGCCGTGAGGATGTGTGTGCCGATGGGATGGGATCTGGGCGCGAGAGGGAAGTGGGGACAAAGGCACTGCACTGCACTCCTCCTCCTCCTCCCTGCTCTTGGCAGGGCCGGGGGACTCCGGCTGCGAAAGGAAAAGGTTCCCAGGGCGAAGGTGTTAAATACCCTTCTCCCGTGCTGCTGTCACCTCGCAGTCCCCGGGGTGTGAGAATCAGACTCTATTATCCCCTCATTAGGAACTAACATACTGTACTAACCTTTTCACATGAAAGCTACGGTCTGTTCGCCAACAAAAGCTGACGCTTGGTTCCCAGGAGTGGAAAAAAACCCAACCTCACAAGCACTTAGCGGGGGCTCTGGGGCCAGCCGTCCCTGCCGGCTCTGCACAGACCCTGCCGAGCCCTGGCGGATGCTCCGGGGGGAGGAAGGCACTCCGTGAGTCGGGGGCCAGCCGGGCATGCAGCCCCAGTGGAGCGGAGCAGGGGACCTCCCCCTGGGGTGAGGGGTCCTTCTTCCAGACCCCGAGATGGCTGGGGTGCCCCTTGCCTGTCCCCTGCTGGGGAGGGATGGACGGGGCTGGGGGTAGGGGTGCAAGGGGGACTCCCTCTCCTGGGGTTTGCGCTGCAGGGAGCCCTTCCCCATCAAGAGCACGCTGCCCCGGCTGTCCTCTAGAGAGGGGTCCCAGGGCTGGCAGACCCCCTTCAGCCACTGGAGCCACTACAGCTCAGCCCAGGCTCCCCCTAAGCAGTTTGCAGGGCTTGGGCTCGTTCTTCCCACACTGCTGACCAAAGCACATCGGGATTTGCAAGAGCTGAAACTCCTACTCCTCTTCAGGCTACCCTGAAAGGTGAGAAGCAAGGCTGGGAGAGCATCACCGGGCCATGGAAAAACCCATCTGCACAACTCCCGGGGCCCCAGGTCAGCACCGAGAGCGGCCAGATTTTAAGAACTCTGAGCATGGTGTGGGTGATGGCCTCCCTTGGAAACATGGCAGCAGCAGGGACGGGATGTGCATCACTGTAGACCACATCTCCTTGCCCCAGACGATGAACGGTTGGGGTAACATCCTCCTTGCTCAGCCTTTTAATTAAATGAGACCTGGCCGGGGCAACAATTTGAGCTTCTGCCCATCACTGCTGCTTGATGCTGAGATAAAGAAGGGGCTAGAGGAGAGATCTTGAAATGAAAAGATTTTTCCCGGTTCCTTCACTTTAAAAATATCTGCCCTGCCCCATTTTTGGCTGGAGACCTTTGACAGCTCGGGGAAGCAGGCTTGAGAGGTGCCCAGGGCCACAGCGGGGGCTGCATGCCCGAAGGGTCCCATACCTGGGGACGTCTCACACCTGGGGACACATCCCTGCCTTCCCCCATGGCTGCAAGACCCCACAAATTCCAGATTCACTTGCCACCTTGCAGCCTTGACTAGCTCCGTGCTTCTAATGAGGAAAGCAGGAGGAAGGAGGGATGCGTGCCCGATTTTTTCCTCCCCCCTCCTTGCTTCCTTTCCTGCCTGCCTCCACCTGCAGTCGGCTGTGACGGCAGTTCCCTCCCTGATCCCACAACCCACCTGTCCCTAAGGGCTGGGGGACTTTTCCAGGTCCCCCAAACAGCCGCTGGCCCCTTCCCAGTGCCACGGCATGGGGCAGGGATGGGGTGACCCTCTGCTCCCCCAGCTCCATCGGCGGGTCCCGGTGCACAGAGGCAGGTGGTTTTTACATTGCACGCACATGTTTATTAGATCCTGGCCCGAGCCCACTAAGCTGTTTCACACAGGCCACCGGCGACAGCTTCCCGAGCTGTTTTGCTGCCACGGGATGCTGTGAAGGTGTCAGCGGTGCTACACGCTGTTTTGCAAAGTAATTGAATTAAAACCAGTGAAACGTTTCGGTGCTGCCTGGCTACTCCTCTCCACGGCGCGGCCGGGTGCAGCGGCCCGGGGTGGCCCGAAGCACACGCCGCTGCTCTCCTGGGCTGCTCTTTTCGGAAGGTCACTTTTCTTCTCAGTTGCTGCAGTCAGATTTGGGTCATCAGGTTTGATCTAAACATGTCAGAGGACTGGAATTCAGGGGGAAGCAGAAGCACGATAAACGCAGGCTGTCTCCCGCTGCATTTCTGGGCTGGTTTCAGAAAACTCTTGGTTGACCCGTAGAGTCCAGCAGACGGGCTGGGAAACCCGGTGGCAGGTTTAGTTCATCGCCCGACACAGGTGCCTCGGGGCTTGCGGCAGTGACGGCAAAGCCTGCCCACCACGCTGGCGCCGAGCGCGGCCACACCTCTGCACACGCGTGTCCGTGTAATGGAGATGAGGACGCGGGCATTTTTATCACCGCCTGTCCGCAGTTCAGAAGTACCTTTGAGGCACAAATCAAGCCAAGGCCACGGGCGTTAAGTTTTGTGCGAGGTGGGAAGCGATCCTTACCCAGCAGCTGGCACGGACGAGGCAGGAGGAGGTAGAGCTGGTGCAGAGGAGAAGCACAGAGCTGAGTCGGGACCTACGTCCCCCCGGCCATCGTCCCCAGGCTTCCTGGTGCCAACCAAATCCCACAGGTCCTGAAGAGGTTGGTGGTCTCCAGGGAGGGGCAGGCAGAGCACTGTCAAACTCACTGCAGCTGTGAGAGGGGCGCGACCAGGAGGGTTTGTCCGGCGCCTTCAGCCCAGCCCGGCTCCCCGGAGCTCCTCCCCGGCTCCACACATCGGGTGGGTCCAGCTTGGGAGATGCGCAGCGTCGTCTGAGCAAGGATGCTCGTCCCCAGGGCAAGCAGCAGCCCCGGACCTGCCGGGAGAGCAGCCAGAAGACACAAACGGAGAGATGGGTTTAGAGGATGGCGCTGTATTTTCCGCTTCTCCCTCCTGAGGCCTGCCTGAACCCAGTAATTTCAAAGAGGTTCAGAACCAACCAAGCCACCCCGAGGCAAGGAAAATTAACTTCAAACACGTGATCCCCCTCGCCCCCCCCGCCTCCTCCGTTTTTCAGGTCAGTCCATGCAGTGATGAACACATTGCAGTCTGGGTCATGCCAAGCCGGAGACCTCTTTGGCTCCATCAGCATCCTCACCCAACACTCTCTGCAGGTCCCCAAAGCCTTGCTGGTCCCCAACCACCATGCCGGGCGGCTCGGTGCCCTTTTCCTCACTGTCCTTTGCTTGTGGCTGTAGCTGGTTGGGACCTCTGGCCACTGCCAGCCCACCAGGAGGTCCTGCAGAGCTCTGGGATGCACAGGGCCAGGGCTGGAGGATAAAAATCTCTGAGCTCTGCCTGAGCAGCCCGGGGCGAGCACACTCGCTGTTCGCCCTGGAAGGGAGAGCTGGAGAGAGCAGCTGGGTGGGAGCTTCTGCTCAGCCCCACTTCATGGGTACCCGCGAGGTTGAGGCTCCTCAAAGCAACAGCCCAGGCCCTTGCACAGGCTCTTGCATACAAAAATGACACATAGAGATGAGAAATGTGCCTTCAGCAGGTACCTGGGTAGAGTCTTTGGGGGGCAGCAGCTTGCCATTCTGTCTTGGGAGGCTAAGCCTCAAAGTTCAAGGCAAGTCAACGTCCAAACCTCCAAGTCGCAGACTTCCTGGAGGAGGTGTGGGCGCCCACCTGCCAGAGCACCGGCCTCTGCTTCTCTCTGCTCTGTGTGAGCCGTTGGGGACAAACCGCACTGATACAGAAGACTACAGAGGCCTCTGAAGCAGAGCATCCTCGGCAGCCCCGCAGACACCCGCTCGGCTCATGGCGACTGACTGCCCCCAGGTTTCCTCCTAAAGCTCCTCCAGCTTTAGTCTCAGGCAAAGAAGGTGCTAAGGAGAGATTATTATCCACCCATGATAAAAGGGGACCTGCCTGGGTGCTGCCTGTGCCCTGCTGAATTACAGGGTCTGAGCGGGGACGGCAGAGGAGGCGCTGAAAGGCCACCCCGACACACAGCCACCCCGACACACAGCCACCCCCTGGGAGAGCACCCAGATGGTCCCGGCGCTGCCAAACCTGCACCTGCACCCGAAACCCCAGGGCTGAGCTGAAGAGGGCACAGTGGGCAATGGCAGCATGGCACAGCACAGGGCAGGGCACCAGTCATACTGGGCTCGCACCGCGGGCCGCACTGTGATGGTGTGACATGGGAACGCTCTTGCTTGGGGACAGGAGTGCCAGGGACTGGGGACACCGATGTTTGCCATTCCCCTGCCACACTCAGACAAGCCGCCGAGTCCTGTCCCAACCTCACCCCGCGCAAACCAGAGATGGAGACTTCGCCCACGGCTGTGTCACTGCTGTGTCACCATTGCGCGATGGCACCTGACAATGGGTGACAGAGAGGACCCCAAGCAGCCAGCACAGTCACAGGCAGGGCCAGGAGCTGCCTCCATGCAAGAACACCCCCTCGCACCCCTTCCCTTCGGCAAACACCCCCAGAGCCTCCGTTCTTCCATGCAAATTCCTGATGGATGTTCAGCGGGTCCAGCCGCTGCTTCGGCATCTCAGCTGGGAGGGGACCGTGGTGCTGCGGCGCGGGGCTCGGCGTGGGGACCTGCTCTGCTGCGGCCCTGGGAAAGCCCGGTGCTGGCTGCCGCCGTCCTGCTGCGCGGCAGAGATGAGAAGAAAAACAACTCGCGGGGCTTCCCCTCACCTCCCGTCCTCGCCCCGCGCCGTGGCCCCGCCGGCTCTTTCATCTCCTAGCGCCAGCGGCTCTTTCATCTCCCGCCCGGAGGTGCGAATCGCTCCCCTCTCGCGGCAGCCGCCCTGCCACAGGCCGCTCGCGCCGGCATCGGCACTCGGCCCAATGCTGCTGGGACCAAATGGTTGGAAACGCGTCTGCCCGGCAAGGCCCCCTTGCCGGGAGGGGGGGGGGGGGGCAGGTGAGGACCGGTCACCTCTGTCACCTCTGCAGTCACCGGCAAAGTGCTCAGGACCCCCAAAGTCTGGCTGCTCCCAGGTGCCTGCAGAGAAATCGAGGCACCAGGATTTCTTCTGGTTTTCCCGGTGAAGAAGGTGATGCCGGGCTTGTGCCTGATCTCTTTCATGTTTGCTCAAACTCAGCTCATCCTTATTAACTTGTGCCGATGTAAAACCAGCCCGCCGGGATGGGCAGCCATCCACCCCAGTGGGAGGACGGCCGTGCCGCCCTGGCGTTCCTGGTCGTGGATGACGAGGTGGCTCCCCAGCCTTAAAGCCCGAAGGAACCGTGCTCGACTGCCAGCCTGGGGCAGCTCTCCGTCACCCCGGCAAACAGCCCTGCAGCTTACGGTCCAACTACGCTTATCTTTTGACTCTGGTTTAAAGGTGACAAGGCTTCACTGTCACAACACAGGTCAGGGTGTGCCAACGGGCTTTGAATCCTTATGAGCGGCATCAAACAAGATGCCTGATGGTATGAACTGCAAGGGGAGCACAGCTGGGTGGTGTGAAAAGCTGGGGGAGAACGAGAACAAGAAAGAGAGAAAGAGAAAGCAAAAAATAGAAAGAAAACAAAGAATAGAAAAAAGAAAAAGATGACGAAAAAGATGACAAAAAAGATGACGAAAAAGATGACGAAAAAGAAAAAGAAAAAGAAAAAGAAAAAGAAAAAGAAAAAGAAAAAGAAAAAGAAAAAGAAAAAGAAAAAGAAAAAGAAAAAGAAAAAGAAAAAGAAAAAGAAAAAGAAAAAGAAAAAGAAAAAGGAAAAGAAAAAGAAAAAGGAAAACAAAAAGGAAAAGAAAAAAGAAAAAGAAGAAAAAGAAAAAGAAAAAGAAAAAGAAAAAGAAAAAGAAAAAGAAAAAGAAAAAGAAAAAGAAAAAGAAAAAGAAAAAGAAAAAGAAAAAGAAAAAAAGAAAAAGAAAAAGAAAAAAGGAAAAAGAAAGGAAAAAAGAATAAAAGGAAAAGAAAAAGGAAGAGATGAAAAAGATGCCAGCGTTAGTTGCATGCGGCTCCCAGCTCTGCACCCTGGGCGCGGCTCTGACCCCTGCCGTCGCTGGGAGCCACCCATGGGTGCCAGCCCAGTGGCAGCCCTGGAAGGGACCATGGCCAGAGCTGGGCTCATGCCGAGCAGCATCACTGCGTGCACCAGCTCTGCCAGGGAGCAGTAACAGGGCCATCGGGCCCGGGGACAGCCGGGCTGCGGTGGCAGCCTGACCCCCCCCAGGGAGCCACATGAGCCCCAACCCAATCCTACAAAGCAGACGAAGAGTGTCCTGGCACTTCAGCTGCCTGCACTGGGGCTGGCGGTGCTGCGGCAGTGGGGGTGAGCGCAACGCCGGGCCGGGCACCGCATGGGCACATGGCGTCAGGACACGTCAGCGTCGCCACGTCACGTGACTGCACCCAAAAAGCCAGTAATTAACACCAAAGAGTTTTCACACTACCAAACGGCTCTTCTGCAAAGAGCCAAAGGGAGGAGCCGTGGGAACGGTGACGCTCGCGGGCACGGGGGGACTCTGAACTGAGTGGGGGTGCAGGTGGCAGAGCCACCCCGGCTCCTGGTACCCGGGGCTGCCACCGAGGAGCACCATGAGCTGCAAACCTGCCCGTGGTGGGGCCGGGACGATGGGGCGAGGGGAGCCCTGGCAGGACAGCCCTCGCTGGTCTGACCCAAGCCTTTCACGAGGAAGGCGCCCGTGCCCGAGCGGAATGCTCCCGTCTTGTCCGTCCTGGCTGACATCTCCCACACGGGGACATTTACAAGTCCCGGGGAGTTTGCCCCATGCGCCTTCACCAGTCCCAGCGAGGCACCTCGGCGAGACCCAGTTTCCAAGCCTGCTTTCTGGCTGGTAGAACGTTGAACATGAGTTAAAAGGAAGCAATTAGCACCTGTTGTTCATTGAATTGTTTTGCGCGATTGCAGCAACCGAAAGGTTATTATCCATCCAAATTTAATCTAACCCTGCAAAACAGTCACAAAACTCAGCCCGGTAAAACCTGACAGTCCGTCTTAACACGCGCTGATGCTCTCAGCCTGCCTTGTCCTGCCAAACCCAACCATCCTGGTTACTCGCCTCTTCTCCCGTTTACTATTTATGCTTCCAGCTCATCGCAGGCGGCCTGACCTGGGGCATTTCTCCTCCCCCGGGACACACAGCGCCGGGGTCTGCAGTGCGGTGTGAGGGGCAGGTGGGCTCAGCATCCCACTAGTGGAAAGGCGATCCTCAGGTGCCCCGGACAAATGCCTTAAAGACTCCAGCCAGAGAAATGTGGTCTTTTGGGACAAGGGGACAAATTACCTTTGGCCCCCTCCTGGCACCAGAGGAAAGGAATAAAACCAGCCACTGGCAGCACCTCCACAAGCACCTTCTCCCTGCCCAGCCACGGTGGCAGAGGGGACCCTGAAGGGAATCGAAGGCTCAGCGCGGCCGCGGGAGCACCGCTGGGGCGCAGAGGGTTCAGGGCTGGAGCGGTCCAAGCATCCGGTGCTGTTTGTTTCGCTCCGGAAATCCGGATCTTACCTATTTAAATAAACTGGCCGGCAGGACGGCGGAGCGTCAGGCCTGTTGTTGAGCGCACAGGAAACAGCTGTATTCGATTAGGGAGGGCTAAGTTGGTGACTCTGATAGCCTGGGAATAATAATAATAATTAAAAAATCCCCTCATGTTGCAGGACTATTTATTTTCTATCGGAAAGTCCAACAGCAGCCCATCACACGGCAGCCAGCGACCGGCTGGGTCCCTGCAGCAGGTCCGCAGGGGTGAGCTGAGGTGGGAGAGGATGGAGAGAACATTTGGCGGGGGGCTCATCTGAGCACCCTGGAGCGACTCAGCCTGGCCCAGGGTGGGCGATGCTCTGCCCCGTGGGGTTTCGGAGGCTGAGCTGGAAGGAGCATCCTCGCCCAGAGCACCATCCCCTTCTTGGTGCTGGGGAGTCACCCCTCTGCGTTGCCAGTCTGTGCCGCAGCCAGGCATGTGCCGGCAGTGCAGGACAACACTGACACGCAGGACTTGGCTGTCTCAGGCTGGTCCCACCCCAGCTCCCTCCAACCCTGAGGGTCTCTGCACCCACAGGAGAGGTGGAGGAGGTGGGCAGGCGGGGTGTGGGGTGGGTGTCTGGAGGAGCCCGGGCAACACGGCTGGTTTTGTGCAGGGACTTGACTCTGGTGTGTCTGAAAGCATCCCATCTGCTCCAAGCAGGAGAGCATCCCTGTCCCCATCCCCGTCCCCATCCCCATCCTCATCCTCATCCTCATCCTCATCCTCATCCTCATCCTCATCCTCATCCTCATCCTCATCCTCATCCTCATCCTCATCCTCATCCTCATCCCCATCCTCATCCTCATCCTCATCCTCATCCTCATCCTCATCCCCATCCTCATCCCCATCCTCATCCCCATCCCCATCCCCATCCCCATCCCCATCCCCATCCCCATCCCCATTCTTGCCCCACATCCGTGCACGCTCTCAGGCTCACCAGGAACACCCCAGGCTTGCCAAGTGCTGACTCAGCACTTGGGCACAAGTGAGCGGTGGCAGTGGCACGTGGCACAGCAGGTCCTTGCCCTGCAGCACACACGGGGCCAGGGAGACATTTTGGGCAAGGCCCCAAAAATGCGGCCAGGTGGCGACTGGCTCCTTCCACCCACCAGGAAGGACCCAGGCCAGGGCGTGCTGAAACTCCTGCTTCTGGGAAGCCATTCCCATTTTTTTTCACGGCTCTTTTAAAAAATACTTGGCCGTTGCCCAGCCCTAAGAACAGAGCTACACTGCCCCTCCAGCTCCTAGACTCCCAAGTGACCTCCAGGAAGATTTCCACAGCTGCCCACATAGATTTCCCAGGAAGGGCAGCGTGCATCCTCGGCGGCAGAGCAGCCACGTTCCCGCTGTCCCGCTTGGGCTGCCCCATTTCTCCAGGGTAATCCCAGCTCATAGAGGAGGCTTTTGTTTTTCCTTCCGACATGGCGGGACGCAGCCGGACGAGTTGCGGCAGCAAATATGTTTGTTGCTCTCCCCCGTTTGCCTCCCTGTGGCACACAGAGCCTGCGGGTCCCACTTGGATGTGGCTGTTTGGACCGTTCGGCTCCGGCTTGTTTGAGCTTCTGGAGGCAGCTGCGGAGTCACCCCCACCCCGGTGGTCCCTGTGTGGAGCCCGGTGGACGGGGTGCCGGAGCCTCGGCTCTCAGCCAGCCTTTGGCAGCAAAATCAGGCTTCAGAGGAGAAACTGGGAGCAAGTCCCAGTCTTGGTGCTCGGCTCATTTGCTGAGGCGAGGGATGGTAGATGAAACATGCAGAGCCCCAACCAGGACCAGGCAGCTTGCCGGGTTCAAGGTCACCTGCAGCTCCTCGCTGTCAGGTCACAGGGGGAAATGCCGGAGGCGGGATGGAGGGATTTTCCCAGCAGGCTCCCTCCCTGGCACGCCGCCTGTCCCCAGATGCTCCGCGATGCTGTAGCGAGCCTCGGCGCCAGATGCAAAGCAGCTGAGCTTCATTTAGTTGCTCAGGGCAGCTTCACTGCACCCGCCGCAGCGCTTCATCGGGGAAATTCCCTGACTGTCCTCTTCCCGAAAAGAGGTCGGAGTAGGAGCTGGACCAAGGGGAGGGTCAGACCCAGTCCGGGGCCCTCCTCCCACCTCTCCCAGGGTCTCCAGATGGTCATACAAAACTGTGTTAGCCGATAAGAGCCTGAGTATGAGGGAATGCTCAACCCATCAGCAGGTGTCCAGGTGGGCTGAGAGGTGACACCGTAGACACCCCTGGGATTCGCAGGGCTGAGCGGCCGCGCTCTCATCCAGCAGCCATTTCCCGGCATGAATTTTTGGCACGATCCTCCCTCACCCCTTCCCTCTGGGAAATTTCACTGACAACGCCAGGGCTGAGATAAAGAAAAACGCCCTCCATGCTCCCACCCAGCTGCCTGCTGGAGCATCCATCCTGCCTGGCCCTGGCTCTCCTGGCACTGCCGGGACGGCTTGCAAGGGGGAAAGCACAGCTCCCGGGGACCCCTCGAGCATCTCTCCTTGCCTTGCGAGTGGGCCAACATATGTGGAGCATCACCGGGACCCCTCGCCCCACTCCGGGCTGGCCGGTCGGGTTCCCACGTACCGCCTTGACGTCACCCCGAGAGCGCAGGAGTGAAAGGGGGGCCCTCGGGCGCCTGACAATAGCGCTTTCCTTCCCCATCAATAGCAGCGAGAGACACGCTGGGCTGACACGGAACTGTGCACAACAAAAGCCAGTGTCCGAACAAATCTTCTCAGGCGCTGGGTCCCCCGGGTGACCCGGGGTTAGCCCGGACTTTTGCTCCCGCCCGGCCCTCCGGAGCAGGAATGTCCCTCCGCGCTGCGCCATGGCTGGTTCCCACGCTTCCAACCTGCTTTGCTATTTATCAGCAACCGGCCTCTAATCCCCTTTGTGAAGGTCTGATTCAAGCTCAGCACAATGTGGCTAAAAGGGAGGGGGCAGGCGGGAGATGAGGGAGGGGAAAACAGTCCCAAAGAATGAAAATCAAACCCTTTACCTTTTTCCCCCCTCCCCGACGGCGATTCCCTGGGGACTCTTTCGACCGTCACCTCTCCGGGCAGTGCCAGGCTGCAGCGGGGAGCCGGGCGGCTCAGCCCACTGGAAGGGGCTCCGGGTGGGATGTGATGGTGTTTAGGAACAAGCACACATACAAAAAAAGCACTTGGGTCCCCTCGCAGGTTAATTCAGCTTTGATGCTTGCTGCTCTTTCACAACCCTCCTCCTGCCACGGCTTCATCCATCACCTCCAGAGGTGAGCCTGAGCCCCCCACGCTTTCCCAACAGGGATGGAGGTGTGCGGTGAAACATCGCCGGAGGCTGTCTGTGGGGAAACAGGGAACGTGAATCCCGATTCCCTCCTGTTCCAGCCACCCCACCGCACCCTCTCCCCGCCACCGCAACCCTCTCTCTTCTCCAACCTCCTTGGGGGGAACATCCCAACGACATTTCCCCAAGCCCACAGCGGGCAGAGCCGGGCGCGGGTGCCCCATGCCGGGCTCTCACCCCATCCTCCCCGGGGCCGAACTCCTTGGCCGACTCCTGTTTGCTTTAGGGGAGGATTCGCAAAGCCCTTTCCCCAGATAACTTTGGAACAAAACAGCTTCCAAAGGCTGCGCTACTTACAAATGAGGGGTTTCAAGCTTTTGTCCTAAATCCGATGCTGTTTTCTTTGCAAACGGCGGGGGAAAAAAGTAAAAGAAGAAGAGACGACCTCAAATGCTAATCTTGTTAGGTTAAACTGTTCGCTAAACAGATGGAGGTGCAAAGCAATGGGATTTTTGTCTTTTCGAGGAAGGGGTTAGGTTTGTAGGGCACAGAGGTCATTCCGGGCAAACTGGCAGCTTTGCTCTTTGTGTCACAAGAGCAGGGAGAAAGTAACGTGGCAAAAATGCTCCCGGCTGAGCTGGTACGGTGGGGTTTAACCCTCTGTTATTCTGGCGGTCTCGCAGGATGAAGCCCCCAAGCCGCGCTCCAGGCGTCGGGGTTACTCAGAGCCAGCGCAAGGCCAAGGCACTCCGAAAGGGACATGCTGAGAAAGACCCCGTCGCTCAGCAATGCCACAGCACCTCGGCATCCCCCAAGGAAGACCCTCCCAAAAGCCACCCTACAGTTCCTCCGGCGCTCAGCCCATCTGGGGAGGATGCCGGGGACGGCAGCCTCTGGTATGGCCACCGCAGCATCCCCTGGGACCCGCTCCCAGGCTGACTCCGTGTCGGGGCTGTCGGGCTGCCAGGAGGTTTTGTGCCCAGGGCTCTGAACGGGAACAGTGCTCCTAAATCCCTCAGCAGACAGAAACTGTTTCAGCCGGAGGGTCCGGACCCGCTGGGGAACGTGGTGGTGGCCACAGCACAGCCCCTCTCGCCACTCCTGTGGGCTCAGCCGCGGCACCGAAGACGCCGGCTGGGGTTAGTGCTGTCGCTTCTGGTCGGGGTCGGGGTCAGGAGCTGAGAAAGTGTCACTGTGGCACTGGGGACAGGCAGTTTGGATTAACACGAACCACTTTCCCGCTGGCGTCATGCCCCACGGCCAGGCAGGGAGCTGGCAGAGCCCCGGGGAGCTGCCCTGCTGCAGAGGACCCGAGGTGGCGCGGGCCCTGTCACCCCCCAGCTCTGCATCCCTTCCTAACGCTCGGCTTTTGCACCCTCCCATGCCAAAATACCCTGTGTCCCAGGCGGGCTGGGGGGCTCGTCGGGGCCCGGCAGGGCGCAGCACCCACGCTGCAGCCGTCCTGCGCCCTGCGGCACCCCACGGGTGTCAGCAGCGAGGGGGCTCACCCGGAGGAGGGCACTGCCACCTCACTGGGGGACACTGGATCCAGAGGGATATGGTAAGGTGCTGTCAGACACCTGGCATCCCACAGAGAGCGGTGAATAGCTGCTGGCTTCACTCTAAATCCCTCCAGGTTTTCCTCAGCCCTACCAGGGCTGTTACTCTTTTCCTGCAAGCTCCACCAAATCCAACTAAAACCCTTTTCCAGCCTCACGCTTTGCTGCAGCCCGATCCTGTCCTTCTCTCCCCAAATCCAGGGAATCAAGAGGTGCCGGCCTGGCTGCTCCGGCCGGCCTGGGGTGCTGGTGCCTCTCTCGATGTTTTACACCAGCCTGGGAGCTAGTTCCAGTCTGGGTGCTTAAAGTCAGCCCAGATGCCGATGCCAGCATGGTGCCAGTCAACTCAACACCAGCCTGGGCGCTAACTCCAGTTTGGGTGTTTAAGGCCAGTCCCGGTGCTTAGCGTCAGCGTGGGTGCTCACGGCAGCCTGGGCGCTAGCGCCAGCACGGGAGGTGACACCAGCCCTGGGTGCTTCAGGACAGCGCAGGGTGTTCAGGCCGTCCCGGGTGCTCCCGCGTTGCCCACGCTGCTGTCACCCACCCCGGCTCAGCCCCCGCACCCAGGGGAAGGCACAGCTGGGACCCAGCCTGTGCCACTGTCACAGGCACGGGTGACGCCGCTTCTCCAGGTACCTGCTGACCTCTACCTGGGGACAAATGCGGGGCAAGCGAAGCCAGCTCGCTCGCTGCCTCTCTGCAGACCCCTCTCACCTTCCCGTGAGCTTTCTGTGGGAAGGAGAGGACAGCCAGGCTCCCTCCCTCAACCTGCTGGAGGCCCTGGCAGAGACGGAGCCTGGTGTGACCCCATCCTGCTGTCCCCGTGCCTCTCACCAGGCAGAGCTGGCAGGGAGCGTGGGCCCGTCTCTGCCAGCCCTGCGCCAACGGCTCCGCTTTGGGCACCGCGCCGTGCTGCCCGGCAGCGGTCGCACGCGGCCTCCTGCCCTCCCTGCACGTCCTCAGCCTGCCTTCACCCCGGCGCACTGCTGGGCTGCTCCGGAGGGCACCAGGGGCGAAGCAGCAACAGAAATGAAAACACAGAAGTATGAAGAATTGGTCAAAAAAAAAACACCAAAACAACAAAAAAACAAACCAACAACCCCGACCGGATCTGACAAACTGGCAGCCAGAAACAAGGAACTGCCCAGTGGGCGAAACCCTCAGGGGTCCACCACAAACAGGATCTGCTCCCAAACGGCAGGAGAGGATGTGGGAAGGAAAGGGAGGAGGTCCTGAGCGTGGTCAAGGAGAGGCCAGCTGGGAGAGGCTGAAGTCGGCCGGGATGCGAGGAGATCCCCTCCGGGCAGCGTGCCCAGCCCCGGATCAGTGACCTTGAGGCAGAGAGCGAAGCTGGACAACCCTGTGCACCCAAAAGTGCTTTAATTTTTAGGCCTGCACCGGCGCTGAGACACAGGACCACCATGTGCCGGAGCTGCTGGGGTTGGCATGAAAGTCCCTGTGCGTTGTTTTAAAATAAAGGCTAAGGAGAGGGTGCTGGTGGGGCTTCCTGGTGGGATGTGCTTCTCAAGCACTACCAGCCTGGCTGAGCATCATCCAGGACCAGAGCCCCACAAAATCCTGTGGGAAGACTCAGGACAACTGGATCCCTGCTCAAGCCGACTGCTTCCAGCCTGCATCCGCAACGGCAGAGCCAGCAGTGCCCGCAGGCCGTCCCTGCAGAGCTCCCTTCTCTGCCCAGCCCAACACCCTCCTGGCAACCAGAGCTGGGGCTTGTTGGGGACAGAGGTCCCCTCCACGCTTGCCCAGCCATCGCTCAGCCCCGACCCCGACCCAGCCGGGTTTGCTGGTCATGAGCCGCAGGAACAGAGCAGCCACAGAGCCATGGTGGGCTGGAAGGAATCTTCGCGCCGACATAAAATTGTGCCAAGAACAAGTTTACACACTGTCCTGGTGGGGTTGAGCTCTCCTGGTGCTCCCACCTCCCTCTCCACCAACCCCCTGCAGATGAAGCACCCAACTCTCTCCGGCTACAGCTGTGAGTCCTCCCAAAAACGCTGCAGCCGGGTCCTGCCATTTCGGAGCGGGGGCTCAGGAGCCGCTTTGCTTTGCCTCCCTCCACCCGGGGGCCGCAGCCACCATGACCACATGAAGAACGGGGTGACTGCAGGCGTCTGGTTTTGCTGTTGCGACGTGAGCATGTTCTCAGCAGGCACTTTCACACCCCCCTGCCCCGTGTCGCGCAGGCGGCGGACGCAGCGTGGTCCAGGCTGGGAATTCGCCGTTGTGTGTCCGTTCCCTCCCGCCCCCGGCATTCAAAACAAACAGGAGATGTGAAAACGCAGCGTCCAGAAAAATGTGCGAAGAAGGAAACAAAAAGACAAAGTGGCCATAGTGCCCAGAGGCTCGGCCGGGAGCCCGTGGGGCTGCAACAGTAAATAAATAACAGTCCTGGCGTCCGGGTATTTGTCACCTCGCTCAGCCCACTGCTGAGGCTCGGGGCTGCGGGCAGCGCCGCCGAGAGATGCACTGGTGAGCAGGATCACACCAAAGGCAGCAAAGGGACAAAAGGAGAGAGGAGAAGCGAGCCTGCTGCGTGGCAGGAGCTCAAATACCTTGCGGCACCCAAATGGGGGATTTCCTTCTATCAGAGCAGGTGTCCCAGCTGTGCCAATCCCCACGCCGAGGGCTGGCACCCAGCACCGGCATGCAGAACAAGCTGCGGTGCTGTCCATCCCATGGGATGAGCCCGTGGGCAGGAACACGCGGGAAGTCACGCCATGGCTGCGGCACTGAAACGCCGCCACAAGCAAAAGCCAAATGGGAAAACGCGCCCTCGGCTCTGCAGCGAGGTTGGCTACGGATGCCGGGGGAGCCGGGGCCGGTGTTCCGTCGGTGGGCACCGCGGCTCCTCCAGCGAGCGAGCTGGTGAGGTGGTCTGCATTTATGCCGTGGGCAGAAATAACCAATTTCCCCCTTCCCTCCCCATTCTGCACCCATGGAAGCAGCCTGGCAGGGGGTGAGGGGAGCACGGCTACGTGCACTTGCCTGCTGGACGTGCCAGCTCAGCTCTCTGCCCCATTTCCCGATTCCCCGCTGCCCCGTGCACAGCAGAGTCCACCAGGACAGGACTCAAACTGCCCTGAGTTTGGTGTTGAACTGCATTCTCCCCACAGGACCCTTTCCTTGTCTGTGGGGGGAGACACCAGCCGAGGACAACTCTCCCCATCAGCATTTAGGGACACTGGGGACCATGACCTATTCCTCTCCAAACCACCACTGTGGATGAACAGCCCAGACCGAAACACCCAACATTTCAAAGTGTCCAGGGAGGTGAGATGAACCTCCTTGAACTGCAGACCCATCAAGGGGCTGGTTCCCCGAAACCAGGGCCCATGGTGGGAGCACAATGCCAAGCAGGGCTGACCAAGAGCGCTGGCGTCTGCCGGCCACTGCCGTGGGTACCGGCGGGCAGCCAGACCCATTGGGGTGCCCCTGTGCACGTAGCTCACCCCAACACACAAGCCCAGTAGTTTCCTGCTTTCCAGTGTCTTCAGACCCTGTATTCACATCAAATTAATTTTACGCGTGTTTTTCCAGCCATAGGCACTCTGCCACCACTTTGAAGCTGGGATGTACGATCAGGCAGGAAAGAAGGATTTCTGCTCCGGGAGAGGCAGAGGCAGCCTTCAAAGCTCCCTGCTGTCAAAAGGCATTTAGAAAACAGTTCGGGAGGAGGGCTTAAGGTGGGCCCACCACGGAATGAGAGCCAGACCAGCATTCAGAGGCACCACGGGCACAGGATTTGTGCTGAGCCCATTTCTGGGCCCTATTTCCAGATTCTCTTTTCACTCCACGTGAGCTGTCGGAGGCATTAGAGATGATGGACTTGAGAACAACCCGGGTGTGGTTTCTTCCACACAGTAAATGTCCATCCCTTCATTAGCTTTAAACACAGAACCGACTTCTTCCATGAACTAGAAAAAGAGAATACTGTTTTTAAAATTTATTGTTTTTTGTTCTCTGAACATTTTCCCAGAGGAGAAAGGAGAAGTGAGGAACCTCCCGTGCTAGACATCACCATAAATGTCTTCTGCTACTCTGCAAAGCCGGAAAGGAAAATACCATCACCCGAGCCACTGGGGACATCACGTGTACTGGGGTGAAAGTTACTGTCCTGGGAAGCTGCGACACCCAGCTCTGAAATGCAGGACTGGGGTCTCCTGAGGACATGAGTCCAGCAAAGGTGTTGGGTGAGAATCCTCTGGCTCAGCGGTCTCAAATGTAACTCATACCTGAGCATCCACATGCTGTGCAAGAGGTACCCAGTGACACCCGCCAAGCCTGGACCAGTCCTGCTGACCCTCAGCCCACCACAGCACCTCCAACCCGTGGCAGCAGGAGACCCACAGCTCACCAGGCTTCAGGTGTGTCCGGTGCCTCCAGGGCTGCCATACCACGCGTGGCGGTGCCAGGGCTCCCAGACCATCCTTTCTTATGAAGTGCCAAGGCTCCCCAAGGGACAGGAGCTGAGGGGTGTCCCAGGGTCAGCCTTGCCACCAGGACCACCCCGCTGCCCTGCACAAGGGGAGCGGGCTCTGCCAGGCTCCACCAAGACCAGCTCATCAGTGCCTAATTATCACCACAGCTGCAACCTCTCTCTGACCATCCAACTCACGGCCACGGCCTCTTGCTCAGCCCGCACCTCCCCGTGGAGCCCCACCGCCTCGCCATCCCCTCGCAGGCAGAGGCTGCCACTGGATCCCCCCCCCCGAAGCCTTTCCTCCCCCAGGGTAATCTAGAGATGCCAAAAGATTTTGTGAAACATTCAGGGGTCTTCAAAGGGGGCCGGGAGGGGTTTTCCATGGATTATGACAGGGCGACCACCTCATTGCAGCCAGACTGAGGATGAGAGGGACATCTGCCCAGTCCAAACCAGAGGAGACCATTTGTAAAATAAGGCGGTGAGAAGTTCTCACATTCTGTGAGCAACCATCCTCATCCGTCACGTAAGAGGAAGCTGGCTGGGTCGGAAAAATGTTTGACTGTCAGAAGAGACAGAGAAATATTAGAAAGAACGTCCTGAAATTAGAAATCACGTTGGTGCCAACTGTAAACATTTCAGTAGGGTCAACCAATAAGACACCCAAGCTGGCGGCTTGTTCTGCCCAACCCAACCCCCAAACTGCAAAATCTTCTGGTTATCCTGAGCAGGAAGACAATCTCTGCATAGCTGTGCTCCCCACGGCCTGAAGCTCAGTTTCCAGCTCTGGCGCTATTAACCTCCTCCACGGACACGCTAATGGAGATAAAATGGTCCTGGATGACAATCACAGCTTGGGGCATTCCCTGCCTGAATGAATCAACCCGAACAGCCACCGCTATTGCCAAAGGGCTCTGCTCCACGCTTCGTGACTTACAGCAGCCCGTAACCTCCTAGATAATATTTCTTTCAGCTCCATCAGTTCGTCATTGACTTTTCCACTTTATCTTAGTGAGGGTATCACACGGACGTTCGTGCACCAGCGATTGCATGCAATGGTTTATATTGAGGAAGTCTGACGGAGACTGCCAGCGCTCAGGCAAGGCTGTAATTTTTTTTTCCGTACAGGGCCACATCTTCTTCACAGAAGCAAAAAGACCATTTTGATAAATTTATACATCTCCCACAGCCCACCAACTGAGAAGCCTTTCCCCAGGGTGGAGAACCGGACCCTTCCCCGCAAAGTCGACCGTGCTTGGAGATTCTCGGATGAAGACATTTTAAATAGCAATTTTTACTAAATTCCCTTGCCTGGCTCCCTATAAAGATGCTGTTAATCAGGCGGACAGAGCTTCCACAACGTCCACAAAGCGGCCAAATGCACCGGCGCGCTGCAGAGGCGGGAGCTCACGGATGCGATGCAGAAGTGGCTGAGACAGCAACCTGCGTGGGAGTGGTGTGCTCTGATTTCACCCAGCCCACGAAATATTCCCTTCTCGCTCGTGACAGACCCAACTTCTTATTTCTGCCCGTGGACCAGGTCATTTAAGGGACTTTCTGGCCCCGTTTGGGGAGTGACAAAACATGGAATTTAGCTGCCCTGTAATACTCCCTGGTTCTTCCAGGTTACTTTTACTCGCATAAAAGGCGGTGAGCCCCCCAGCCCTGCTGCATTTTGCGCCCTCCTAAAGGGACAGTGAGGTGAGCCAATGTCCCCTCCCAGGGACAGGCGTGGACACTGTCAGTGTAGCACCCCCTGATGCCCACCTTCTGCCCTCTCTACCTTGACCAGACCCATGAGCAATGCCGAGAACTTTGCAACGTCCCTCCCAAATCCATCCCTGGTGGGGAGGGACACTGCCAAATCTTCCTACGCTTTTGCAGCTACTGAGGAGCACGAGAAGGAAGAGTCAACACGTGCGGAGCCGTCACCGGCTGGGCAGGGGCTGCCGGGGAGGCGGCTGTGCTCAGCGACGCGGCAAGGACCACCGGGGACATCAGCGGGGACAGGCTCTGGACTGCCCTATGTGACCGCAAAGATTGTCACACGCAACTACGGGAAAAGTGTTATTCTTTCATTTAAAGTAGTTTACCTTCATCCAGGCATCCGGGACACTTTTTGGGGTCACTTCTAATTTTAATGTTTTTCACCTCATTTTAGAGCTGGTTGAAACCCAAGATGGGTTTCCCGGGATTTTTGGGGTGGAGAAGGTAAGAACCATCATTCTTAGCCCCGAGATCTGGCTGAAAGACTACAAATTGAAATGAATGCCTATTTGGGGGTTTCCCTCCACAGCATATCTCAGGAAAACTGAGCAAAACCCGTCCCGCAGGCTGGATGAGGAGGGGCTGGGAAGGGGCCGGGGGCTCCCAGCTCCCCGGGAGCACTCACTCCCACCCCAGCCCCAGCGTTGGCTGCCCAGCCCCACTTGAGACCCTGCACAGGACCCTGCTTAGCACCTACAGGGGCATTTGCTGGCTGCGTTCCCCAACACCCGCAGCCACAGGCAGCCACGAGCCTTTGCTACGGTCCTACAATCCCATCAGGTCCCCAAAACCCCGCGGAGGCAAACGGGCAAGCAGCCAGGGCTGGGGGACGTCTCGCTGCGACCCAGCCACCCCGTCCCCGCGGGGGTCACCTCCAGGAGCCCCCTTTGCACACCAGAAAGCACAAACCCAACTGGCCCACGGACATGCTCCGGTCCCTGCTGGTTTTTACCCCGTGCAACAAAATCTCCCCGGAGCAGGGACCGAGGGGGTCTGGAAGCCCAAAGGTTTTCCCCAGCAATCGCGGGCAGCAGGGGGGGGTGTGTGGGGTGATAACCCTGCTCCCCTCCCCGCCCCCCCCAGCAGGCAGGCTCCCTGCCTGCGATAAGGGCAGAAAACAGCCGAAAACAAACAAACAGTTCGAGTTAATGGGGCGGCAGTTATTTTTGGCCTAGAGGGAGTTCACACACTCTGTGTTGTTTTAGTAAATAACTGTAAATGGAGCTTGTGGTGCGGGGAGCGGGCTGGGAACCGGCGCGCTCCGGGCAGCGGGGAAGAGCCGTGTCTTGTCGCACTGGTGCTAACAGGAAACCAACTGCCTCACCTACCTTAGCACCTCTCTGTACTCACACTTTTATTGTCGCCACATCCTTCGGCAGCCACATCAGAGAGAAGCCGAGGGGGCAGGGCAGGGGCAGGCAGCGTCGCACCGTGGGAAGGCAGCTCTGGGGCTCATCCCCGCCGGCCAGGAGCGGTGGCAGCGGGGGGACAGCCCGCGCAGCCCCACGGCCTTTCCAACAGACGCACGGGGAGGAGAAGTTGCGGCACGAGTTGCTGTCGTGACAGGGAGGAGGGAAAAGCCACGTTGTCACCACCACTGGCTGTCACCCTGGGACTGGGCTGCAGGACAGGCTCTGGACCCAACCACCACTGCACCCAGCGGCGATGGGGGCTCGCTGCTCTCCTGCCCTCCCCATCAGCTCCGCAGCAGCACACACGCCCGGCTGTGCCCGGTGAGTCCATGACGGCGTCTGCATCACCCTGGGCCCACGGGTCTCTGGAAAAGGCAGTTTTCTACGGAAATGCATCCTGCAGGGGAGCCAGGATTGCCTAACGCCCCGGCCCGGAGATTGGAGCCTTTGCATGTGCTGAGATGCAAAAATAAACATTTTCTTCAGTTTCTTTTTTTTTTTTTTGTTTTCAGAAAGAGTGATTATGCTCTCGGGTGTCTGGGATGAGGATGTCGGGTGCCTGCAGAGGGTCTTAGTGGCATTGGCTGAATTGGCCTGACTCCATAAAACAGACGCGAGGCTTTTTCCACAGGCAGAAAGCACAACCCATCAGGAAAACACACATAAAATCAAGCGACACATCATCTCAGTAAGAGAAGGATGGTTAGAACCAACCCCCTCACACGGCCCGTCATTTCAGAGCAATAAAACTTGAAAATAAAAGACAGCCGGCGGCTGCCGCCTGAGCAGAGGCAGGGGACGGGGACACAGGGTGAGGTTCGAGCGGCGGCATCAGGCTCACATCTGAATTTCTGCGCCGCTGTCAGTTTAAATCAGGCTGCTGGTGACATTTGCTTGGGGAACCGCTCCCCGACCCCACGGTGGCAGGGCGAGAGGGTGTGGGGGTAATTGGGGGAGACAGCTCCAGCCTGGCCGCATCGCCAGGAGCTGCGGCGATGGCCCCGTGCCCAGAGCGCGGGAGCCGGGCTCCCGGCACCCGAGACCACGCTGCTCCTACCGACCGACTGCTGGCTCGCAAACTTCCAGCTAGAAAGGAATAAAAAAAACAACCTGAAGACTGCTGGGAAGCCACCAGGTTTAGCCAAAAAACCCTAACTACAACCAGACAATAAAATCACTGCCATTTCAGCAGGGCAAGGGGAAAAATAACCCAGTTGTCCCCCGCTCAAAACTCCAGGACCACTGGGAGTTAAAACTCTCAGGAGCATCTTTTACATATAGCATCCAGATGCCAAAGCTCAGGATCTTTTCACTCAATGTCTGTTATATTTTGCATCCAGCCTGGTAGGTCAACGCAGATAACTAAATGTCGCTGAGCATTCCCCCTTGGGAAATCTCTCTCCAAAAGCTGACTGAGGTGCCCGCAGCCCCCGGGGCCGGCGGTGAGACGCTGCAGGGTTCATGTACCGCAAGTCACTGCCCCGTCTCCTCTCTGTGCCCCTCCTCTGGGCTTGAGGACGGGTGGTGCAGGTCCACTTTGCGGTGCCGGAGCGGGAGGATGCTCGTCCCTCCCGCAGCACCCCGGGGTGAAGGAGGGCTCCGAGGCTCCTCGCCAAGCCCAGCCGGGCCCACACGTGGTACAGCCATGGCTGCTCAGCTCCCAGCTAGCTCGGGGTTGCGTCCCCTCCTGCCCAGCAACCCCTGAGCCAAAGCAGCCATTAATTAATCACTTGGAGTAATAAGCAAAGCGACTCCCCAGGAGCTGCTGTCGTGACCGGCGCTTGTCGGGCTCCCAGCCCCGGGTGGCTGCGTGCTGGGACATCGGGAAGCCGCCTAGCCACTCGCTCCATGCCCCAACACACAAGGGTGGTTTGGTTAAGGAGGAAAGATCTCCTGATCTTGAGAGCACCAGTCAGTCCTGTTCTCTGTCACCAGAACGAGACCCCAGCAAGGACAACACCTTGTTGCAATGGCAGTGGGGAAATGCCCGTGTAGAGTGGCTGGGGGATGCTTTTCACAGAATCACGGAATCACGGAGTTTTCAGAGTTGGAAGGGACCTCTAGAGATCATCCAGTCCAACTCCCCTGCCAAAGCAGGATTGCCCGGAGCACATTACTCAGGACTGCATCCAGGCGGGTCTTGAAAATCTCCAGAGAAGGGGACTCCACAACCTCCCTGGGCAGCCTGGGCCAGTGCTCTGTCACCTGAACTGTAAAGAAGTTTTTCCGTGTATTTGAACGGAACTTCCTGTGTTCTACCTTGTGCCCATTGCCCCTCATCCTGTCACTGGGAACCACTGGAAAGAGCCTGGCTCCATCCTCCTTCAGCCCACCCTTTAGATACTTGTATGCCATAATAAGGTCTCCCCTCAGCCTTCTCTTCTCCAGGCTAAAGAGTCCCAGCTCTCTCAGCCTTTCCTCATAAGGGAGATGCTCCAAGCCCTTCATCATCTTAGTTGCCCTTCGCTGGACTCGCTCCAGTAGTTCCCTGTCCCTCTTGAACTGGGGAGCCCAAAACTGGACACAGTATTCCAGTTGTGGCCTCACCAGTGCAGAGTAGAGGGGGAGAATGACCTCCCTCGACCTACTGGCCACAGAACGACCTCCCTTGACCTACTGGCCACTGACCTACTATGCCATTATGGCATAGAAGTATCTAAAGGGTGGGTTGAAGGAGGGTGGAGCCAGGGTCTTTTCAATGGTTCCCAGTGACAGGACGAGGGGCAATGGGCACAAGGTAGAACACAGGAAGTTCCGTTTAAATACACGGAAACACTTCTTTACGGTGAGGGTGACAGAGCACCGGCACAGGCTGCCCAGGGAGGGGGGGAGTCCCCTTTTCTGGAGATTTTCAAGACCCGCCTGGATGCAGTCCTGAGTGATGTGCTCCGGGCAATCCTGCTTTGGCAGGGGAGTTGGACTAGATGATCTCTAGAGGTCCCTTCCAACTCTGAAAATTCCGTGATTCCGTAATAATAATGTCTCCCCTCAGCCTTCTCTTCTCCAGGCTAAAGAGTCCCAGCGCTCTCAGCCTTTCCTCATAAGGGAGATGCTCCAAGCCCTTCATCATCTTAGTTGACTGCAGTTTTCCTACAGGTTTTTTATACGCCCTGGGGAATTGGCCCTCGGAGCACGGCTGGGCTGGGGGCCGGGCCCCTGAAGCTGCGGGCAAATCGCAGGAAGGGCATCAGCCACCCGCGTGGGGCTCGCTTGCTTTTTGTTAACAGCTCAGCAAAGCCATCTGGGCTGGCCGGGCGGCCCCTGACCACGTACATCCAGATCTGAAGCTCTAGGCGGAAAGGCCCCTTTCCTCTGGGCTCCATCCAGCCTTGGTGACACCGCAGCGGTGGCTCCTGGAGACGCGAGACAAGAACTGATGGTCTCCGAGCCAGTCCTAGGGGCTTCATCTACCTCTCCAGGGAGGATCTGCTGCTCCCTGATTGCTGCCATGGGGAACGGAGGGTCACTTTTGTTGGATGATCTCGTCAAACTTTGGTTATATCTGCAATACAAATCCCGAAAACACTGTTTGTAGACCCATAAAAGGCTTCCCTGGGGGGAGATAAGAATTGAAGACAACTGGCCTTAATGATGTTGGAGAGATTTATGGGATCACCTTAAAAGGATTTATTGGAGGGCTTTTTTAATGAGCAAATAATTAGTAGATTTATCTGCTTTTCACTGCCTTGCTGTTTTACGGCCTTAGCGAAATCGCTTTCTAGGATTTTTAATGAAGTCTGATTCTGCCCTACTTCCCAGGCTCCAGCCCGGCATCACCTCCCCTGGGCATGGCGAGCTGGAGAAAGCAGCTCTGCGGGAGCTGGAAGGCAGGGCTGGGAGCACCACCCTTATTTTTAGGGACAAATCATACAGGAAAGGAGCAGAAAAGGAGGAACAAGCCAGGGGAAGCAGCTGGTAAAAGGCAGGGCTCTGAGAAATTCATGTACAACTGCAGCAAAGCCCGAAGTCCCAGAGTAACGCAATTCCTCAAGTCCTGGTGGATTCCAATGGGCTCCAGTGCCCTCTCCACAGTTGTGCTTGGTTTTAAAGCTCCGGGGAAGAAAAGCAGCTGAAAACGATGGTCTGTAGGTCCAGGCAGGCTGCTGGAGAGACGGCGCTTTTCCAGGGAGAGCAGCGCATCCAGTTGCCCGTGTGTGCACAGGTCTCCGCGTCAGCAACGCCGGTCCCCGCAGGGAAAATGTCCCATCCAGCCGCCTCTTCCAGGAGATCCCCTTCCCTGGCCAGCCACCCCCCGCCAGGGCCGGGGCTGCACCGAGCTGGTATCCCCCCACTGCCAGAACATCCCCCGCATCCCTTCCCAGCCCGTGGCTCCCTGTGGTCCCTCCCACCCCGCGGCAGCGGGGACTTCAGTGTGGCTGTGGCACTTGGGCAGCCACCCCCGGACGGACCCTGCCGACCCCTCCGCAGAGCACCCCACGGCCCTGCACCCTGTCCAAGCTGCGCTGACCCAGCGTTTTTGATCCCGGGTGAGAAGCCAGCACGCTCATAATGTTATTTAACTTAAACAAGCCCCAACCTGGGGCAGACGTGAGCTGCACAGGGACAGACTCTGCATCCACTTCCACCAGCGAGGTGGGCTCTAGGCAAGGGAAAAAACCCATAGGGAATCGGGGTCCCGCGCCCCAGAGCTGACGGGTTGTTAGCTCACCGCTCATTACGCAGCAGTGGGGAGGAATAAGCACGTATTGCCAAGCTCACAGTGACCAAGAAGAAGCTGTGCCAGAGCCGCACATCCATCCCTCGCATGGGAAGCACCAACCTGAGCATCCTCAGGAAGGTCCGGAGAGGGAGATGCTCCCGGCTGCTCTGTCCAGGAGCAGCCCCTGGGAGAAGCAGTGGCACAAAGCTATTAGCAGCGTAATTAATAACCCAGAAAGGGGCTACGGGGGCATATACCTGCTTGTGGGAAAAACAAA
Organism: Vanellus vanellus; assembly: GCF_965231255.1. Classification (NCBI taxonomy): domain Eukaryota; kingdom Metazoa; phylum Chordata; class Aves; order Charadriiformes; family Charadriidae; genus Vanellus; species Vanellus vanellus. Next base: position 903,380 of record NC_138923.1, read on the forward strand.
ATCCAGAGCAGTTTGTGTTGGAAGGAGCTGGCCCCGGCCGGGGTCATGCTGTGCTTCAGCCCACCGGCCCCAAAGGGGACGTTCATTCACAGCCAGAGATCTTCCCGGGGGCTGATGGCATCAGCCCACAGCCCCGAACAGACCCACGGTGTGACTCGCAGGGGGAATTTTGTTTTTTTTTCCTGAGGTTTAGGGCTCCCAGGGGAACCTCTACAGCAACAGCAACGGTGCCATGATCCCCGGAGCCGTGTGCGGGGTGGTTCATCGAGGGGAGAAATGAGCAGCCAAGCCCCATGCTGCTCCAGCTCCGCAGCCGGAGATGATGCAAACTGCGCAGCCCGGCTCCTGGGAAAAACAACCCTCCATTTCTCATCTCTTCAGCTATTCAGTGAAGGGAAACTTTATTTCCAGGGCCATCTGTCCTTTAGTTTGTTTTACTTAAGCATGAACAATACCAAACTCACCAGTAAAATTCCACTACCTCCTTACGTTACAGCATATAATGTGAACTAATATATATATTAACATCATTAATACACTTTCATGCTATGGAGACTGGTTGGTATGATAGGTAGGGAAGGGGATTTTCGCAACAGCCCCTGCCTGCGGCACCCAGAAACCGCCGCGTTCCTCTTGAAATAGTTCAGGCTCCAGCGGAGCTGATTTCTCCCGGGAAGGATCATCCCGTGTGTGGATCTTGCTGGCAAAGGGCGGCTGAAAAGAAAATAGAGCCAGAGTTCACGAGGTCTGTGAGAAGAGTCGGAGGCCGGAGCTGCACATGCTGTGTTGTTAGTGGCTTTTGCTGCTAATTGGGCGCAGGTTGCCAATCTGGACTCATTCCAGTGGAAAAAGGAATCTCTTCGCTGCTTTTTTCCCTGACAAGTCAAAGGTTAGACACCTTTAAAGCCTGTACAACTACTTAAAGCTTTTGACACTGTTGCACTTGAAAGCTTTGCTGTGGTGTGATTCTGCAGTTCATTAAGAGGCAGAGCAAACCCTCGGTCGTTAGGACAGGCCTGGCCCAACAAGTCCCCGTCCCGCTGCTTTGTTTCCTCCTGCCGTGAAATTCCCTCTGGCTTAAAAGTGCCCAGAGCAAAAGAGTTTGTGGGTCCTGATCCAGCTCCACCTCTGTGCTGTCAGACCCAGCCCGGGCCAAACCGGTGCTGAGATGCTCCGTTCTTTATTAACGGCATATTAGGCAACCTTCAATTCTTTTATCAATGTTCCTGACTTCTTCTGGAAAGTGGGAGATGTGGCTCCAACAGCCAACCTGTCCTAGGGTTTACTAAGCGAAACCCTACTTGATAAAATACTTCCAGACCAGAAGCACCTACATTTTTTCCATTATTTTGCACGGAGAGAAGGTGGAATCATAAATCATACGTGTCTCTGGAAACAGTTAATGCAAACAGGGCCGTGGCGAGGAGAAGCACCCATCATTTTGAAAAGGCTGGTGCAGAAATAGGTCGCCCTGTTCTTAGCGCGGGTGATAAAGGAGAGATTTCATGCTTCGAACTCATCAGACTTCATAAAATAATGAGCAGCGATTGCAAACTTCTGACATTTGTGTCACTCGTCTGAAGACGGGGCTCCAGAGTGCAAATACTTGCGGAGAGACACAGCTCAGCCCCTACGGGGCGGGCAGTCCTGCCGGCGGGTTTCGGCGTGCGGCTCCCATCCCGAGCACACGGCACGGCTACGGCTACGGCTGCATTTCCCTCCCTGGAGCAGCTGAGCAGCTTGTGGGGATGGGAGCAGAGGAACTCTGCCACGTCAGGGTCCCGCAGTGCCGGGGACTGTCCTCTGCAAGATGCTGCAAGGACCCACGGGTGCACGCCGCTGGTGGGAGCCATCCCGCGGGACACGGAGGGGACACCGCAGAGCCCTGCCCGGCATTGCGGGGAGAGGAAACCCCCACGGAGCTGACATCTCACGGGGAAACCCGTCCTGGAGCCCAGGCATCCTCCTACGGACACGGGAGCCGCCGGGAAACCAGACGCTGACGAGCCTCTGCCGTACTGTGGGAATCAGCCTCCCTGGCTGCGTGTTTTTTATTTGCAGTACTGGAGATAAGGAACCCAGGGTGTTGTGGGAAACAGGAAGACCTTATCTCCCATCCCAAGCCGCTTCTCCTGCCACAGCCTCGTTTTTTTTTTTTTTTTCCCCTGGTCCCTGATGCTACATGATATGAGTCAGCAGTGAGGGCTTCGTGCTGCTGCTCTGTGCCTCGCCCTCAATGCGGCTCTTCTGGAAGCACCATCAAACCCCCGAGCGTCTGGATCGTGCCGAGAGGTTTAGTTTATCACCAGGACAAACCCACGGGCATGTTCTCCAGAAGGGTGGCAGAAGCCACAGTCTGCTGGCGGGAACTCTCTGTCCAGGTCAGCCCCCAACTTTGCGGGTACCAGAGACAAGTTTAGGTAACAGCTGTCACGAAACAAGAGATTTTGGAGCAGTTAACTCATCGGTAGGTAAGGACCGTACTATGTGCCAAAGTAGTAAGACCAGAAATACTGCAATTCCAGAAAAAAAAAGGACTAATAGGTCATGAGCTGCAGGTGCACTTCGAAAAAACAGCAACAGAAAGGGATGGCTCCGAAGTCTGCAGGCACCTCGGCAGATCTGCAGCGTAGGAGGCTTCGCCCATCCTGCCAGCCCTACAGCTCCCTACGCAAGCCTGGAAATGCGGATGCTACTGTTGGATTTCCAATAAAAACATGACTATTGACTTCCTTCACTTTCGTGGCTGCCGAGCACTTAATCTAATAGCTGCAGCGTGGGCTGGGAATCGATTGTGTTAGGCAGTTAACAGAGAACATACTGGTGTTTTAGTGTTACAGCCAAAACTCTCACAAATCAGGACCGAAAGACAGACCCCGAACCTCTACTCAGACTCTGAGTGAAGCCCTTATTGCACCAGAACTGCAGCTCTCATTCTTGATGGTCCCCAAACTGCAATTAACCCAGTTCGCTGTTATTCATCCCATTCATTATCTGCCTCGTGGGAGCACCAGGAGCCCGGGCTGAGGTTTGGGACTGCTGCACCAGGCTCTGTACGAACAACAGACAGGAGGAAGGGTTCAGGCACATGAGTACGCGTCACACAGACGCTTCCATGCTGGTTGCGGCCACCTGAGCTCAGGTGCTACGACCACAGAGCTCAACCCCTGCCCAGAAAGCGGGACGAGCTGAGCCAGGGCATCAGTGCACCGTCTGCTCAGGATATTTGTCGCTGACCCTGCAGCCATGAGGCCATGACGCTCCTGCCCAGCGGTGAAAGCCACCCTCTTTGCTTTAGCAGCCACCTCATGGGGCCAAAAGTGCTTTAAAAATGCCCATTTTGGGCCCCTCGTTTTGGCTAGCCTCATGTGGAAGCTTTACCCGAATCCCCCCCCGAAGGTGAGTCCTGGGCGTTACACCCCCGTGATGCCGGTGCTGAGCCTGGCGCCCGCGATGTCCGTGCCCAGCGCCGAGGACGCACGCCAGCAGAGCCCTGCGCCAGCGCCAGCCTCGACAGGGACTGCGCCGCCGGGGCAGGGCCGAGGGCCCAGCCAGGCCCCCGGCCCCAGGAGCGAACCCGAGAGTGAAGCACAGCCGTGGGGCCTATGGGAGCGCAGGATTTCAGCCCCACATCTCCCTCGGCTGCCCGGCCAAGGGGCCCTGCAGGTTTCGGCTCCTAACTGGGGATTCGGCAGGAGGCAGGGCCTGGGCTAAGCTGTGCCTTGATCCACCTCCGAGCGATTGCCCTCACGAACTGAGCCAGAGCAGCGCCCGGTGTTACCGGCAGCGCCTCCAGCCTTCCTGCGGTCCCATTTTTGGCCCCGTCTGTCAGCGAGATGCTGCGGTGCGCAGGTGATGGAGACATCTCGGCTCGGATCGGGCCTTTACCGACAGCAACCGGGACGGAGGCGACGGGGAAGGAGACGGCTGACAAGCAAGCGCCCTGACCCGGGCGAGGAGAGGAGAAGGGGATTAAAGGGAGGGATTAGCGGGGAGAAAACTGAAGGTCGTCCTCAGTGAGAAAGAAATGAGGCGGTGGCAGTGGGGCCGGCTCTGCCCGGCCGCCCCTCCTGCCCCCGCCCCGGCTCCCAGCGGCGCGGCACCTCCTTTGTGTCTCCTGTGACCCAGGGATTATGAGTGTGGGAAACGGGGCCGGCGCCGGTACCCTGTGCGCTGCCGCGGCCTCGCGCGCTCACAAAGGCGAGGGCAGGTCCGGGGGGAAGCAAAGGCAGCGAGAAATGGCTCCCGCTGCGGCTCTTCGCCGGGAAGTTGGTGGGACTCGGGCGGCTGCTCTGCCCTCCCGCTTGCCCCCCACTCGCACCTCCTTTGGGAGCACACTGCGGCGCTGCCAGGGCCAAAGGCAGAACCAGCAGGCAGGGCTGCCCCCCAGCACACTGCAGTGATGCCGGTCGGTCATCTCTCATCACCTCTGCCGGGGCGTTTGCCACCCCTCGTGTGCGGCGTGGGGCTGTCCTATGCTGGCCGGAACGCACTGCGTGCACAAGCACTGTGAGATAAGCTGGTAAATCAGAGAGCACCGAGTCCTGCCCCAGCGGGAGCTTTGGGAACGACTGGACTGGTGTCCCTGGTGAGATGGCTGATGATGCTCCTCACTGTGGTGGTGATGCTCAGCCTGGGCGAGTCTCAGAGTCCCGATGTGGGTATTTCATCCTCACCCACCGGGCTCCAGAAACCTCAAAGATGCAAAACGTCCTCCCAAGCCCTCCCTCTCCTTTTCCCCCTCTCTCTAGGAGCTGTGGCAGGAGCAGGTCCCATCAGTGGTCCTCCAGCTATTGGTCTTGAGGATCCCCCACTGCCGGGCCCTGCCAAATACCTTCCCCGTGGGGAGGAGAGCCTGTCTCTGCCCCTCGCGTCTCCTCCTGGCACACGTGCCCATGGGACACCTCTGCTCCACCAGCAAGCTCTGCTGGAGAGGTTCCCATCACAACTCCCCTCGAGCACCCGCAACGTCCCAGCATCCCTTCAGGGACACAGCACGGCCACGGGGATCACAGCTGAGGGGGCAAAAAGGGTTTGGCAGGAGCATCAGCTCCCAGAAAGTGTCAGAAAGGTCAGCACGTGCTTAACGACTAATTAAGAAATGTCTGCTGTGATTATTATCCTAACGATCCTGGTAAGGAAGGCTCCTTACCTTAGGAAAAAAAGATAGATGTTGGCTCTGACAGTCCCCAAATGTAACAGCCCACTGTGGGAACTGCAGACTTTTGTAAAAACAAATAGTCTCGGTTTTGCGCATGAGTTTTTATTTTTAAATAAGCCAAAGCCAACCGACTGATTTTTCACAGAGCTCTGTAACCCGTGGGCTTGTTGGGCCGGCAGGGGCAGGCAGGGATGGGACAGGCACTTCGCTCTGCCGGCGGTGGCCACTGCCTCTGTCCAGGAACGGACACCTCATTTCGGGCTCCTCCCTATAGCACAGCAACAGCCAAAGCCCATCACAAATCTTCCATTAAAACAATAAAACTAAGCGTAAAGCCACTGAAGGGGACTACCGCCACTTCACTGGGTGATCTTATTAATCCTTCTTGGACTTGATACCAGTTTACGGTGAAACCGAAGGCACAAGCAATGCCAGCACTGGATTCGGTGCTCTAACTGGACAGTTAGGTGTTTAATTTGGTTTTGCAATTAAATGGGATTACTGTTTATCAGTTGCTAAGGTATATTTGAAACAGACAGAACCACAGACTCATAGAATGGTTTGGGTGGGAAAGAATCTTAAAGCCTATCCAGTCCCACCCCCCTGCACCGGGCAGGGACACCTCAGCTCCCAGCCCCGTCCAACCCGGCCTTGAGCACCTCCAGGGATGGGGCAGCCACAGCTTCTCGGGGCAACCTGTGCCAGGGGCTCACCACCCTCACAGGAAAGAATTTCTTCCTGATATCTATTCTAAATCTGCCCTCTTTCAGTTAAAACCGTTCCCCTTCATCCCACGCCTCCCCTCCCTGACCAAGAGTCCCCCCCCAGCTCTCCTGGAGCCCCTTTAGGGACTGGAAGGGGCTCTAAGGTCTCCCCGGAGCCTTCTCTTCTCCAGGCTGAACCCCTCCAACTCTCCCAGCCTGTCCTCCCAGCAGAGGGGCTCCAGCCCTCGCAGCATCTCCATGGCCTCCTCTGGACCTGCTCCAACAGGTCCATATACAGTGGATAATAAATAAAGTTTTAAATGTATCAGGATTTGCCTCAAACGACATTCCCAAGCAATACAACGTCACTCTATAATGAACCGGTATTTTTCAAGTCCAGCTCTAAAGCCATCAACCTATGTGCTTCTCCTTAGACTTTCCAGTCACTCCCATTAACTTCAGGATCTCAGCTCAAAGGATTAGGAAACAGATTAGCTAAAGTCTGAAAATGGAAAGTGCTCCCTAACTGAGCCGTGCTGTTACATGGATAACCACAGGGCTCCTCCTCTGGGGATCAATGAAAAGGGGATGTCTCCAGTTATATCGACGAGTATTTTCTAGTTATGATGTCAACCAAATGCCCCTCTATTTTTTCAAGAAATCAATGAGCACAGACATAGCCATGCAACTAAAAGTTCAATAAATGAGTGTTGTCCTGAGTTAAGTACATTAAGAAACCAAACAGCCAGAAAGAAAAAGTACCACGCAACCAGCAGTTCAAAGCACGGAGAGCAAATTGGGGTTTTGGCACACCACTGTGTCACCTGCAGTTGCAAGGTGCCTTTGGGGGTCACGGCCACGCTACGGCACCGGATCCTTCTCCAGCCTCCCAGCAGGACAGCTCGCCAATTCAGGACCTGGTGCTCAGGGCTGATCCGGTTTAGCACTTGCCGAGGCTGAGACCCGGTGCTCAGCTTTTCCTCCTCTCCACATCTGCCCGCGGGAGGGATGTCAAGCCCGTATGCGCGTCAGGCTGTCAGCAAGGGCTTCTCCAGCTCAATAATTGCACAGCTAAAGGTAATCCGAATAAAAATATTGAGCAGTGAGGACAGAGCACGAGCCTGCTTTCCCCATCTAAAAGTCCCTGGATTTTCTTTTACACCCGTGACTCCACAGAAAACACCTTCCCCAAAAGCGTGCCCGACACCTACACCATGAGTCCTCGCAGCAGAGCCACTGCACGGCTGGCATCCCGGCCCTCCCCTGGGTGCCACTGTCCCAAATACACCCAACTGAGCACACGGTCCTGGATGCCACCAGGTCACCCGTGGCTGGCGGCAAATCCACAGCCATTGGCATGCCACGGCTCTCATGTCTCTCAGGAGAGTTAAGATGATGCTCACTTGGAAACCACGAGCTGTTTACTTCATCTCATATATGGTGACTAATTCCATCATTCAAAGAGCTGACGATGATGAAAACAAGTGGAATGATCAGAAAGGAAATTAAAAATAGCCTTCATGTGGCACTGTGTCAAGTGTTCATGTTTAGATTTTAATTTTATTTTTTTATTCCAAGTTTCTTTGATAAAATATTTTCCCATGCTGAATACATTTGGAACGTCCCCTCCATCACGGCATTCCTGACGGATGAGCCAGGCTGTCGCAGATCCTATGCCAGAGCTGTATTCCCTCTGCTCCGCGATTCTCACTCCCACATCCACACCTTTGGGACCTGGAAGTCATTAATCATCGCAGACCAGCCAGGAAGGTACCTCTGAAGGCAGAAACACCATCTTGGACACAGTACGGGAAGGAAACCGAAACTTTGACAGCCAGCACGAGACTGGGACCAGGTCTCTGCTTGGCTCCTGTGCTGTGTAGTAGTAGGTAAGATCTTCAGCGGGGAGATTTTCCGGCCATGAGACTCAATGATCTGGGTAGGAAGCGGATCTTTCGCTGTCCCGCTGGCTCTCTTGAGTGGATGCAAACTCAATGGAGACCCGGTGGGGTCCATCTCACCCGTCTCCATCCATGGAGATGCCCACAGCTGGGCTTGGCTCGCGGCTCCGTGCACGCTCAGCGGAGGGGAATGGGGCGACTAATCTCACCCAAAGCAGATGGCTGCGTGGGGCTAAAGCAGATCCTGCCCCAGATGTCACTGGGGTGAAAGGTGTCACAGGACAGCCCCCCCAGCTGCCCCCAGCCCACTGACAGCCCCCCGGCCACCAGGCATGAATGGTCACCATGAACTTCCCTACTCTTTCCAAGTTCAGCATTCCTTGGGAACATCTGAAATAAAACGATAGTCTGATTTCAACATCTTTGAACCAAAAATGTTTCTTTCTTCTTCTAAATCACTGCAAATTTAAATTACATTTTTTAATTTGCCTTCCTCACCATGAGCCTTACGAGCCTTTGGATTGTCTTTCAACTTTTTTTTTTTTTCTTCTTTTTTTTCCCTTTCAGACACCTCACTGCAGACGCAGGTTCCAAGGGCGAGCTGGCAAGGTCTCATCGTGAAAAATTACTGAGCAGCAAAAATAGGAAACACCCTTCCGTCCCCAGGCTCCCACCACTCATTGATTGCCTGTACGGGAAACACAAACATTTACAGCCCCTCGATTTAGGGGGATGCATTAAAATCCCATTCGTTAAAAATTGTTAAAAGAAATCCAAGGGTGGAGAGAAGCCTGAAAACAGCGTTTACAAGGAAAGGTGTATGTCAGGCTGTTCCTCCTGCGGAGGCCCAGGGATGCGACTGTGGTATCAGTGATAAACCGTGAGCGAGCGTGATGCCAGCCTGTGCCCTGCGCACGTGCACACACTGTGACATTGCAGAGAGCGGAGACGCTCAGCTACCAGCGGGGCAGGAGGGTGCAGCGGCCATGGGTACCAAAAGTAATATAAATTTTCTCTGACATAGTAGGCAGGGAGGTGGTGATCAGTGCTTTCGGGGAAGAAGGAGGTTTTATGGATCAATTCCTAAAAAACTCGAAATCTGCCTTCCCAAAGTAGTGGGGGAAGCCCATACTCATAAATACCTTTAAAACTTTCCTGCAGCGGGTACAGCCCGGCGTCCCCGCTGCCCCCGGGAGCGCAGTCAGCAACGAGAGAGCCTATGGATGCTCATCCAGAGGCCAATGTCAGCCGCTTCCAATTAAACATTTATAACTGACCCACCTGCTGATGGAACCGGGCTGGCGGTTTGAGTTGAGGTGGTCTTTGTCCACACGCACGAGCCCATCACATCTCGCTTTGCAGTGGGGAAGGCTGAGTAGCTCCTCACCCATCACTCCTAGAGGCAGCGGTGGGAAATGTTTGGAGTGCCTGCTCTGCTCCAGGCATTTGCTCTAAGGTCCCAGGAGGGACCTTCTCTCCCCGTGGGCTGCAGATGGGCCTGAACGACCCACTCTCATGGAGACATATCCACCGGGGATGGCTGAAGCTCAGCCACAAGATCTCCAGCCTGGCTTTCTTGGGCACCTCTCTGCTCCGTACTACTCAGCTGTGAGACCTACTTCCACCCACCGACTCTGCCCCCCGTGTCTGGGCATGGGCTGCTTTCACCACAGGCAAACAGAGCCCAGCTTGACTGTCCTTCCATCCGAGAGGCACCTCGGTGCGATGGAGTGATGGCCCTCGGCGCCCTGGAGAAAGACTCTCCCTTTAAGGAGAAGGGCAAAGCACTTTGTGCAGGGATCTGTGCTTGTTTTGTCATGGGACACATTACCCTGAACCCAAAAGAGGAAGGAAAAAGGGGGGGGGGGAGCTTTTGCCTTTCTGGTGGGAACAGCATTTGAGCTAACTTTGTTTCCCTTGGGGAAAGGCACCAAAATAACAGAGGAAGGGGGGTGTAGGGGGGGGGGGGGGATGAAGCTAAAAAGGCTACGTAATCTGCCTGGGAAAAAACGCGCTCCCAACAGCGCTGGTGAGGCTGTCCATCCGCCCGCCGCAGCGGGCAGCGCGGTCTGCCACGCCGGAGGAGAGCCGAGCGCTGCCGGTGCCCAGGGGATGCAGGTCCTGCAGAGGGACCCTGCTGCGGTTCTGCCGGGCTGCAGGCTCCATCTGCCCTGTTCGGGGCTCTAGGAAGGCACTGCGCAGAGGCAGGACCACTAACAGGGGAAACCGGGCTCTGGAGAAGTTACCTGCTCAGAGTGTCCCACACACCGGGCTGGGACGGCCGCCCGCGATCCGGCCTCCCACCTCCACCCCCCTGCTCTGCCTGCGCTTCATGCTTTTTGCTATGATGCCCAAGACGGATGGCCCAGACAAGGCAGGCGGGTCCCCCCGCAAGGATTCTGATGCAGGGAGGTGGATCCCCACCACCGTCCTGATGATCTTCACCTTCCACCACGGAGCATCCCCTGGCACAGCCGGCACAGGCACGCTGCGCAGGCACTAGTGTCGGGCGTTATTGCAAAGCGTAATGCCATTCTGACCAGCAGAGTGGTAAAAACCTCACGGCAACCCTACTGGTAACATCATTTTTTTCTCACCATAGCATTACTTTCCTTAAGCAACACGGGCTAGGAGCCTGCAGTGTGCCCGGCCTGACCGGTGCCTGGTATTCCCACGTAAAACCGAGATTTCCAATCTCTACCTTTTTGTGTCATTATCTCGAACCCAACAGAGAGTGGGTTAAATACCACATCAGCTCTCCCGGGTAAAACCTGCGGAGCCAGGCCTGGCACAGCACAGCACCCCATGGCAGCTACACCTTAACAGAGCAACATCCCACTGTGACATTGGGGCCTCGGAGGATGGCACCCTCAGAGGGTGAAAAATGCAATCCCTCGCTCCTAAGATCACCGTAGTGATGAGAGGCCGACGGTGCGACCTGCCAGGACGCCAAGCCACCACGTACAGGTGACAGCGGAGCAGCCCCCATATCTCAGGGCGTGCAACCTCCTCTGCCTGCAAGTGGAAAAGTCCCCCCCGATCTGCTCCAAAATCCACAGTGACCAATCCCATATCAGCAAAAGCGTTCCCAGGCACCGACCGTTCTTCTCCCAGCTCTGCCACAGCGCTGGGCACCGTTAGAGACCGGCGGGTGCCAGGGCAGGAGGAGCAGCCCCACAGGTAGGCGCCTGCCCGTGCTGAGCACCGAGGACCAGAGGCCACCTATGGCCCAGGAGCATCCCTGCCCTGCCACAGCCAGGCAGATTTACTGGCTCCGGTCGAAGCATGGACACGTGCCCTCCGCTCCCTCCCACTCTTCCCAGCCCTCCTGATGCTGCTGCACGCTGGAGTCCGAGTGCTGCACTCACAGCGTTTCTTCAGTGGGTAAAATTTATAAGCCCAGCAGCGACTCCTAAGCACTTCTTGTCTGAATGAACTGTATTTTTGCCACATCCTCCACGGGGTAGGAGGGCGCAAAGAAACCATTTTGTTTTCTTGCAACGTCCTTCTCTTTCTGTTCTCCCCAAGGGGCCGCAGGTTGGGTTTCGCAGGCTCTCTGCTCACGCGTCAGCAGCACCGACCACCAGTCCTCGTCTTCGAAAATCCCACCTTACGTTTTGCTTGCCCAACTTGCATGCGGCTTCTCACTGGCTTTACCAAGCCTGCACCTCGGTTTTCTAAAGATTGTTGCTCGACTGAAACAATCTGAAATTTGCCCCCATTACCCTCTGCATTTTACTGCCTTCAGAGCGCTGTTGGACAGGCGGAGAGAGGCTGTTACACGCACTCGAATTGCCTCTGTGCCGGGTGTAACTAGACCCATTTTCTTTTTTTTTAACTTTAATAGCACTACTTCAGTAAATCACTTTATTAAACATCTTCCTAAGTACTTGGTGGAACGAATAACAATGACAGCAACACAAATAAGCACAAAACCATGCGGCTTCAGGAGGTAACGCTCTCTGCCTTTGCACTGTCGGAAGCCCAGGAAGTCCTTCTTCATGAATTTAGGCTGAGAGGTATTCCCAAACCCACAGACCAGCTCATGCCTGACATCCGTCCTCCTCTTCAGGACTGAAATAAAACATACACAAATAAACTAGTGATAGCCAAACTCTGGAGCCCTCTCATTTTTTTTGTTTCATGAGAGAAACGAGAGACCGGAAGGGTCTTAGTGACTTCTGGCTGCTTCTCCAGTGGCTTCTCTTTCCCAAACTGAGAATGATTCGCATCCCTTAATGGGTACATTCCTAATTATGTCATCAGAGGGCACAGGAGACACGGGACTGAAGACTACCTGCAGATCTCCAGAGCGCAGGGCACGTGTGAGACACCGCCTGATGAGGACAGGCTGAAGGGCCTTGTCCTCCAATGCCTCCGCGGGAGGTCTTGCTGTCTGCCCATCCGAAAACCTGGCACAGCACCTCTCAACCACATCTGCTTCGGCGTATAGGCACGCTCGGTCCCGTATCAAGCGTTTCCTCCCTTACCCAGCAGGTCACCTAGACACAGCGGAAAGTGGACACGGGACCGGCTTGTGGGGCTTGCTCTTGACCAGTCTTTCGTGCCTGGTTTGTATCACAGCGTTATCTTCTGGGCATTTACCAATTGATTTTTAATTAACTAAGCCAGTCTCTTTCTGGGTACTAAATTAGGATTCAGTGTTTTGCCACAAGGCTTTAGACAAACGGCCCATTAGATTTTTGCTTTCTGCTTTTGACGAAGTCCTTAAGTGGCCGTTTCAAGAACGTTTCCTTAAAAAGCAAATAAAATACCTGCCCGGTTGCTTTATTTGGCACGTGTGTTTGCAAGAGCTGGTTGACTTTTGTCCCACCTCCCTCAGGCCCCGCACTCACTCCAGGGCTCTCCGCCTCTGCGGGAGTCGCAGAGGAGGTGGCTGCGTTTCAGCACCTCAACGGGGGAAAATACCCTTCTGATTTCAGGAGGTGCTGGGAGGAGAGACCGCCTCTGGCCCTGCAGATGGGAAGGAAAACCGCGCTGCGAACCCCTGCGAGCCATTTGTTTCCGACCCGCACCGGGCTGGCAAACCCCGTCGGCAGGAGGCTCAGCCCTGCTCCCAGGGCTCTCCCGCCTCCCCGCGTCCCTCTCCCCTTCCTCCCGCTCCCCGGCGCTCCGTTCTCCCGCAAAACCTTGTCGCTAACAGACGGGGAGGTGACGGGGCTGGCAGTGACAAGTGACAGAGGAGAAGGCAAGGCAAGGCCAGCGCCCGGGCGCTGCTGTGCCACATGTGCTTTGTTCCCTCCCCCGTGTGTTGTACCCCGTGGGACATCCACCGCTCTCGCCGCTCCTCCAGACGCCTGCACGCGGCTGTGGATGAGCAGCCGGGAGAGGAGGGCTCCTCTGCATCTATTTTCGTCCCCGAGGATGAACGCTTCACTCCCACATGCAGAGAGAAGCAAATGGACCGGTGCTGAACTGGGAACGCACAGGGGATGGGTGGCGCAGGTCCCCGGTGTGTGCCTCGCTGGGCGAGCCCAGCACCGCACTCCTAATTAAGACGCTGTTAAAAATTCAGCCCCGTTTGGATGCAGAGAGGGGATGCGGGGGTCGCACTCTGCGCACTTGTGCTGCTCCCCGCAGCCCTGCCGAGATGGAGAAAGCCGGAGCCGAGTCCCGTTTCCTTCCCGAGGACGCGGATCTGGCCGGCTCACGGATGCAGATTCATCACCGGCACGAAGGGAGAGGGAACCGACGGGGAATCGCCCTCCTGCACCGTGCCTGGAAAGCAGCATGGATCAGCTCGGCAGCGGTGCTCAGCCCATACTCTCAGCAGCAGCCGCGCCGGCACGTCCCCGGCTCTGGCACGCTGCGTTCACTGTCACCGCTGCCCCGAGGTCCCCCCCGCCGCAAAGCCCTGCGCTCTGATAAAGAGTTAAGGCGCTCTCAGAGGCGGTTCTGTGAGAACATTTCTCAGAGGGCAGTGCACTTTTATTCGAAATAATTTTCCATTCCATTTATATCTATATAATAGGAGGTGGCTCTGGGGTCCGAGTTTTCCATAGCCCCAGACCTCATTTCCCTGCCTGGGCTCGACCCCTGCTCAGCTTCCCCAAGAATAACAGAGAAAAGTTCAACGGGAGAGAAAGAGCCACGGGGCTGAGCTCCCGCTGCCGCCTCCCGATGCTGCGGGCACACAATTAGACTCATTTTGTTAATAGAAGAGTTTATATATCCATATATGTATATATATTATATACATATGATATATAACAGAATATATACATTTATAGGTATACAGGAAAAGCCCTGGAAAGAAATGTACCTGGAACGAGATTTCCAAGCAAATATGGCAACAGAGGAACTCGGGACGCTTGTTGTCGCCTTTTCTTGGGTCTACAGCAATATATTGCTTGATAATGGAGATATTATGGTTTGGTTCCCCATGGCGGGTCTTGGAAGGTGTCCGTGGGGGGCCACGCTCCGGTGGATTTTCCCTCCAGGACAGCAGTGTCCACCAACTACCTTAGCACCGGAGGAGGCAGCGAACGTTTGCGTTTACGTATCAGAAAAATGAATAGTATGTAAAAACGCCTGCTCAGACAGATGAACTTCCATTACAGTCCAGAGAAAGGCAGCACCTAATGAAAACCCGGGCTATTTCTTGCTGCGGTCTGGTGAATTCATCACTCTCAGCTGACACAGGTTTAATCATGAATGGCCGCGTCTAATGTGCACCTTTAAATACACCGGAGCGGTTTCCAGTCCCCCTGCGGCCCATGCGGCTTTAGGAAGTCTCAGTTACCTGTTTCTCCCCTTCCCTTCCCACACAGCTGCCTCCCGCCTCCTCCCCAACGGCTCCAGGCACTGGAAGCTGCCGAGCTCACGAGAATGACATCAGGTCCCAGGGACTGGCATGGGACAGAAAGGTCCTTCCCTCGGAAGCTACCTGGGCAGGCACGTGTCACACGTGGGATATTTTCCAACTCAGCTTTCCCAGCAGGAGCTACAGGAGGTCACACCGCTGGGCAATCGGGACCGGTCACACTCAGCTCTTTGGTTGCACACCCTATGACCAACCATATTTCCACCTCTCCAGGTCCGTCAGGATCCTCCTCCTCCCTTTGCTGTGGCAGGAAGGAGTCGATCCAGTGCTGGGTCTTCATGAAAACAAAGACTTTTCATTTAATTAATGAATTATTTGATGTCATTTTTAGCTTCTGCAGCTGCCTACTTCTTTCTCTGTTCAATACACACCTAGTGCATCATCTTGGCTATTATCTATTCAGATACCAAAGCTGCCAGTCACATACAGAAACCCACAGTCATGGGATGATTTAGGAGTCTGTTTAGGAGGTGCCGAGACAAAGACTGAGTGAAAAAGAAACTGCAAGGAATGAGTATGAAAACCAAGTGGAGAGAAGTGGGGAAAGAGAGAAGGCTCACAGATGCCTGAGGGCTCTTCTGTCCTGACAGCCCAGCACGGACCACTCTTCTGGTTAAAAAAAAAAACAAACACATTAATATGGAGAATCAAAATATACAGAATTGAGTTTCCCCAAACCACCAGCCCCACTAGATTTACCATCATTAACACATGTGCCGGACTGTGCCTAAAAGCAACAGTCTGGAAAGATGCAGAGGACTTACCCACACCGCGGTCAGAAGCGTGACCGCAGGAAGGGATACCCACCCAAGCTGGCACTTAATGAACACCAAGCTCGTTATGCCTGAGCGGAGCGTCCCCGCCGGCCTCGCACAGCGCAGCTGCTGAGAGCTGGGCAGCTTCGCTACAGAAACGGGAGCTAATGGCATGCCGGGATGTGTGTATCCAAATCAGAGACAGAGCGATTCCCAAACGAGCTTTCTGAGAAGCAAGGCGAGTGACAGCAGATGCCGACAGCGTTTCAGTATCAGGTCACATCCAGTTTTTCACTTACAGCCTCAAAGGACCCCCAACATAGAATCACTCCATTCAAGCTGGACCAGAAACTGCTAAATGTGTAAATTCCTCACCGAGCTGCTAAAAGCCTTTAAACTGACACTTGCAGAGCTGTCTCGACCTTCCCTCGGCTCCTTCCCAGTTGGTTCTGTGATGGCGGGACTCAGAGCACGCTGGTCGCTGTGGTCTATCAGCAGAGACGTCCCTGCAACTCGTGCAACTCCATCGCTCTTCACTGCAATGACACCAACGTGTGCCATGGACACAGGACACAGGGCAGAGTAACACCCCGGCCCCACAGAAATCATCCCACTCGTCCCCAACAGGGACGGCTGCAGGAACATCTCTGAATGAACCTCCCAAGCTAGACAGGTCCACAGCCCCTCCGCACCGACTGTGGCCTACGGCCTGCATGGCACGGGGTGCCGAAGTGATGGGAGCTCAGTGGTGACATCGCCGTGGCCGGAAGAGTTTGATATTTTAGAGTTTTCAGTAACTCCACAAGATTCACGAAGTGGAAGCAAAAAAACCCAAAGTGTTTTTCTGAGCGCAGAGGGATTCTTCTAAATCGCTGAGAGAGTTGGAGTTGGGGTTGCTCAGCCTGGAGAAGAGAAGGCTCTGGGGGGACTTTATAGCAGCTTTCCAGCATCCGAAGGGCGCCTATGAGAAGGCTGGAGAGGGACTCTCACAAGGGCAGGTAGTGATAGGATGAGGGGGAATGGCTTCAAACTGGAAGAGGGCAGATTTAGATGAGATATCAGGAAGAAATGTTTCCCTGTGCGGGCGGTGAGCCCCTGGCGCAGGTTGCCCCGAGAAGCTGTGGCTGCCCCATCCCTGGAGGTGGTCAAGGCCAGGTTGGACAGGGCTTGGAGCAACCTGGGCTGGGGGGAGGTATCCCTGCCTGGGGCAGGGGGGGGGACTGGATGGTCTTCAAGGTCCCTTCCAACCCAAACCAGTCTATGATTTGATGATTCTGTGACGCAGGGACTCACCAGCTCGTACCGTACGTGATGCCTGTAACCGCGATGACACCCTTTGCTCTGGTTTGGGCTTTGACTCCATCCCCAGACAGTACATGGTTTTTCCACATTTAGCCACCCGCCTGGAGGCCAGCCCAGCCAGCCCGGTGTGCCCCAGAGCGTCCCCTGAGCCACACTTGCTCCCCGGGGCAGGACACCGTGCCTGCAGCTCCCCGAGCAGCTCCACAGCCAACGCAGGGGCTGAGCAAATTAGAGGGACCGTTATCTCGTCACCCCGGATCGCAACAGCAGAAGGAAAGGAGGAGCAGCCCGAGCCCACACCAACTGCAGCTTCTCCCTTTCCTAAATCAAAGCAGCTCAAACCCATCCACGAACCCTATAGCGGCGCTTTGCTGTAAGGAACGGTCGGCAGCGCTGCCGGGGATAGGGAAGGGAGCCGCGCACATCTCCTCCCTTCTGCATGCCGGGGGTTGTCAAGTTGGCAGAGGAAATAACAAACGCTTCTCTAAACTTCCTAAATGTCAAGAAAATATTTACAGGGCCCACTTCTGCAAAGCACGCACGCCAGCCCAAAGGGCACACACGCACGCTTCCCTGGGCGCTGCCTGGCATGCTTTTTGCCACGATTTTTATTAAACATTTGCGGTTTTCCTGCTGAAAAACCCAGTGAAAGATTAATGCCAAAAAGTGACTCCTCTGGGGCCAAAACTGTCAGGGTGCCAGGACACAGGGAAGTACGGAGCCTGCGTGTCCATTCCTTCCCTAACATATTTTACAGCCAGAGAAATAAGACCCAGCCTGGCCAGGACTGCAGCACGTTTTGGGGGAAATCTGTGTTAATGCTGACTGCGCTCTGGAGACACAGAGAAGACTCCGGGCTCACACTCGTGAACGTTTCACCAGCAAATAAATTCATATAAGAACACTTCCCATGTATGTATGTTGGGTTTTTTTCTTTTCTTTTTTTTTTTTTTTTTGCTTTAAAATGGGATCACTATGGTCTCTAATTTTCTCTAGGCTATAATCGTAACTTTGCAATGCCTCCCAGCTGTTGAAATCCTGCGCTTAGCCATGGAAATGGGCTGAGCGCGGAGCTCAGCTCCTGGGAGGCTTCCAGCAACGGGCTGGAGCCACGCCGTCATGCAACCAGAAGAGGCAAGGTTGGCACCAGGACAAGTGACATACCCGGGTTTGGTGTGTGCCGCGCAGCGCCGCGGCCCCGCTTCTCCGCCAGACGCTGCCGCTGGTGCGGCCGAGGGGGAGACGAGCGGCTGTTCCGCCACCCCCGGGGCAGCGATGGGTGCCCCAGCCTGCGCGTGGGAGGGCAGCGCTTTACCGCAGCATCAGCCTTCATTTATTTCCAGCTTCAACTATTACACTTTAATGAAGGTTTTCTAATGAGCTGTTTAAATAGTAATTAGAGGCCGGCACTGAAGAGGGAGATAAGTCTTGTGGGTATCTTACCCCGCGAGAAAGGACCTGATAAGAAAGAACTGAATGATTTTCTTCTGGGATCAATTCCAACAAGCAATTATCCCCTTGATACCACGCTGCTTAATCAGGAGCAGATTGAAAAAACACTTGACAGTGGCTGGCGATGAATGGGCGACTTTCCCAGCATTGTACAGGGGAAGGCTGGAGGCTCTATGCCAGTACCTGAGATAGGAGATGATCCAAATAGTGCTGATAGCTCATTTGATTTACATAAAATAGTAATAAAAGTCTTTTTTATAAGCTTCACATAGGAGGAAGAATCATCAGCTTTGTTTCCTGATGGGTTCCCATCTCAGCTATTCACAGGATTTAGGTTTTATTTAATTTCAGGCGCTGGGCTTCAGTGACTCGCTAATGCTGACCAGGAACCCGACCGCAGGTCCTTTGCCGTTCTGAGCACAACGGTCCCTGTTCTGCTGCGAGCTGTTCTCCCCTGGCAATTACACCGAACAGATGAGCCGAGCTGTGACAATTGTGCAGGACAAGATGACTCACAGACTTGGCTAAAAACTTACTAGTTATCCTCTGATGTTGTCGGAGAGTTAAGTAAGCTCGAACGTTTTAATAGGCTTATTTTCTCACCATTCTACCGCCTCAGGTGATCCTTTGTGTTGCAACACAAAATACCGTATCATGGGATTATTAGCAAAAAGAAAGGCACGTGCTCAAATCGTCATTTTTTTTTCTGTCACGCTCTGCCAGTGCCAATATCTGGTAGGGACTCTGGCAAACGGCGCAAATAGCAAATGGTGCAAATAGCAATGGTGCAAACAGATTTTGGCTGCAAACAGCCAGGAGGGATTTCTTTTTAAGGCCGGAGTACTACTCGCTATCCGCAGTGCAGCATAGCTGGGAGATATAATTGTATAGCATAGCAGGACACGGAGGACAAAACCCCGGTGCTCACATGCAGGTAAGGAGCACGAGCAAGGACACACCGTGGGGTGCAACCACGGGAGGCAGAAACATACGGCGCTTCGTTACCTGGCAAAGGCCAAAGAAAACCTGCCAGCATGTCTTCTGCACAGTCAGACCACAGATATGGGAGAACACGCGCACGGGGAGTCCCAAACGGAGGGGTGGGAAGGGATTTGCTGCGTTACCGAGGCTGAGCTTTGCTCCTGCAGTGCCGTGTCCTCTAGTCCCTGCAGGAATTGAGTTAGGATGTTTTTACACTGGGACAAGCTGTGGAAACCTGCTTTTGGGGGGGATTCGGAGCGTCCTTCTGATTTCCAGCCTGGCTTCACTCCTGGCACTTTGCACCGTCGTTCCCGTGCGTTGTTGTCTTAGCTCCGTGTCTCTCCTCCCTCCTACGTGCACGTCACCCCTTGCAGCCAGCGAGAGCCGGGAGGGCTCCTGGCAGCCAGCCCCTCTCCTCAGCCCACCGCTCCAAGCTCCGCTAGGTCTCACCTTGTATGCCAGCCTACAGCTTTCCCTGCACCTCCCCTCTGACTTCATCTGGTGGGGACCAGAACTGGCCACTGTCATCACACAGGGGTTATCCAAGCAGGGTAAATTCAGAGCAAAGATCCTTCTAGCCCAGGAACCTGCTTTGGACACCCACCGGGTGCTGATGCTCAGGGTATAGTTTCATGGTACAGTGGAGCCAGCTTCAAAGCTCCCTGCTGCCAAGAGGGGACACCTCAGGAGCCCCCTTTCCCTGAACCCCTTCTCAGCGCCTGCTCACACCCTTGGACTGGTCCTGGCACGATGTCAGATCACGCGGGAGCCATTCACCTTGCAAACAGAGAAATACCCTCCTTTTTTTTTTGGCCAGGTTTGTTTTCTGCCATTGCAGTGCACGGAACTGGCTCCCTGGCTGGGCAGAGGAGCCTCAGCAGCTGCTCGAGCTCAGCAGAGCGCGCCAAGGAGAGGTGGGTGGAGCGGGACCTTCTCCTTTTGGCAGCAGTGATGTGTTAAAGTTAGTCAGGTCATCCCATGAAATCACATCCTGCGAGATGGAAAGGGGAGCAGGGCACGGAAGAGCGAATCCTCCCCAGGTTTCAGGAACAAATACGCTCAGGACATCGGGGGACACAGACGGCACAAGTCACAACATCCCACAACCGCAAGCGAGACCTCTGAACCACGTATGTGGTTTCTACAACATTGTACCGCAATGGGCTCCAAATCCAACTATGCATCACGCAGAAGCGGGCAGTGCTTTTCCCCCTCCCCTCTTTCCTCTGCCCTCGTTCGGTGACTCAAGGGCTGACTCCTGCACCGGGGCCTTTCTCATGGGTTGAGTCCATCAGGCTCCAGGTGAACATTGGCTCTGCACCGGAGCAGATCTCCAAGCTGCATATCCCTCCCCGCATGACTCCTTGACTCTGCCATTTCATCTCATTCCTTGTTTTCCCATCCTGAAGGGCATCCAGTTCTTTGTGCGTAATTTCCCCCAACTCCTTTGTTTTGATGATGATTCCCAATTATGGGTAATTACCAAATTTCATTAGCAATTTCTATGTTTTGTGCCAAGCCCATTAAAAATATGAAACAACATCACTTCCATCACTTTTGAGAAACCCATCTAGCACAGCCCTGGCAGCCCAGCACCTTCCTCTCCAATGGACTTAATATTTCTCCTTTACTGAAGACCAGACAACTTAGATATACCCTGTCTGCTTTGTCGAGAAGATCAGGTTTTTTATCTACTCTGGCATCATTTCCTTTCAGAAAATCCGTATCTCATCTTACCCATTTTCCACGTTCTTAATTATTCTGTATTTTAATGTTTATTCTAAAGCTTTGCATGCTAATAGATTCAGACTAATAGACTCCTACGTGCCAAGAACACATTCTCCATACCCCAATAAGTAGACCTCTATTTGCTGTTCTCCAGCCAAACCATCCAACCCCTGTGGTTTGACAGATTTATTACAAACCCTTCTTCCATGACTTCAGCTTTGTGCCAGCCCCTTCTCATTTCTGGAGGAGAAGCTAGCTGGTCCTACCTGTTCGCATGCTCAAAGATCCTTGACTGCTGCTTCCATTTTGGTTGTGCCATTTCCCATCCCCATGCAGTGCCACCAGTCATCCCGCCTCTCTCCCCTTGGCCAGCATCCCTATCGCTACCAAAAATCCCATTCACAACTTTTCATTTGGCTTCTTTCGGGACTGTACGTAGATTATCTTTCATCTCTGTCCCATCCTCAGCTCAGAGCAGCCCCACTTCTTTCCCGCTTCCCCTTTCATTTATATAGCTGGACATTTTCCAAGAGTTGTGCAACCCATCTTCTGCTATTTCCTTTAGTAACCTGGACAAGGTTGGATCCTGCCTTACTTTCAGACTTGCTTGCTTTACAAAAATTGCAAAAAATCACTTTTTAGTACTGGTCTTTTCTCTGTTGCCTGTGGACTCCCTGATCTCCCTCAGCAGCATCTCTTCCTACCACCCACCAGCCCTGTAGCCCATTCCTTGTCCCCGCAGATCCTCAAGACCCCGCTCACCGCCACGGGAAACGGGCAGGGCTTGCTGTCAGCAGGAGGGAGCTGCGGTGACTCACAGCCTTCCTGGCTGCGAGGCCATGGCCATCCTGTTTGTGTTGGGCCAGGGGAGCGGGAGCCTTCGCAGGAGGGGTTAATCCTACCTCCCACCCGGCGGGTGGGCAGAGATGTCCTGCCAGAGGGAACTATGATGCTCAAAACGTGCTCATTACCTAAAGCCCTCCAGCCCTCTCTGCCCGCCGCACTGCAGAGCCCGTACCCGGCCGTCAGAGGAGCAACTTGGGCAGGTGCTTGCGTCCGCCCCAGCTGGCCCGGTGCAGCTCCAGGGGCCGGGGAATCAAACGGGACTTGATAACGATCATTATTATTTTTAGATCTTTCCTTTCAGCCGCTCTCCAAAGCAGCCAAGGCTCTGCTGAGCCGTGCAGTGCAGACTGCCTTTAGTGCAAACCCACAAACATCCACAAAATTGGAGGAAAGAGGTAGGTGGGAGGAGGGAAACCCTAGGAACTTGCCCTGGGAAACAGCTCTGCGCTAGCACGCCTTGCTGGAGGAAGAGTGCCCCGGTCACCAACAAAGGCTCGCCGTGCAGCGGCAGCACTGCCAGAGGGTCCTACCCACACACCCAGCTCGTGGGTACCCGCGGTTCCTCGAGCAGAGAGCAAACCCCCCGGGAGCAGGACTCCAAACCTGTAGTTCTGCATAAAGTCACTCCTCTGGAGCACCTTTCCTGGAACAGCTCTCCCCTCCGGCGGGAAGAGAAGCGAGAGCCTGTTCCTCAGCTGCGTGCTCCGGCCACAGGCTGTTCGCGCACCAGGGCTCGGGGCTTCGCTACCTGAGATGGTTTTTACCAGAGAGGAGGAAAGGAAAGTGCTTCAAAAGAGGACGAGAAACATTGCAGCTCTTGGAACGGCTCCAGCCTTGGCTGGGAAGTTGAGACATGCCTCGGAGGGGATGGGAGTCCCCTTGGAAGATAATCAGAGATTTCGAGTCTCTCCTACTTCCTTCTATTTACAAAGTCAGCGAAGCCAGAAAGCAGGTTCTCCACCTCCACCCCACACACGACAGCCTCTCTGCTCACGGCAGGACTGGGGGACACCTCGACGTGAGGCTCCTGATGGCCCCTCGGGAACTACAGCCACTGGGGAAAGGCGGTGTTGGGCTGCAGGAGAGTTTCCAAACCCCCCCCATGGCCATGAGCAGGGCAGTGAGATGCAGTGCTGGAGGGATCTCACTGCCTAAGGGCTCGTCCCCATCGCGGGGATCACATCCCATGGGCAGCCCTTGCAGCATGAGGAGAGACCACTCTGACCATCTCCTGTTGGACCAGGGCTGCCCATGGGGTGCTCAGCGCCGCGCTCGTTCCTGCCAGCCCTTGGGTGGACAACTGTTGTGTTTGCCCTCCAGCCTCACACCGGCCTCTTCCCATGCCACAGCAACCTGCCCGTGTCTGTGGTTTCTCCGGGTCCCCCCAGTGCTTTATGAGCACGGCGGCGCTGGCTGGACTGGCAGGAACCGGGCCGGAAGGGCTCATCCAGACCAACAAGTCCAGCGTCCATTAATCACTGGTCGCTCACAGCGTGAGGGGTTCTGCAGCACATCGGTTCTGCAGCACGTCTGTTCTGCACGGCTGCACTACAGCTGGGATCCTGCAGCGGGCGAACTGCATTGGAGGGGTTATTCTCCATTGAGAGAATTCTCCAGCCATATTTAACAGCTGCCCCCCTTCTGTGCATGCTCGGGGGGATCCCTCCCTCTCCACACATTTCCCTTTGCTACCTTAATGGAGGAAGAAACCCCAAACACTCCTCAGACATACTCCAGCTCTTGCAACACTGCATGCAGCCATGCACCCTCCATGCTTCATGGGTCCAGGAGTCAGAGCAACACCATCCTCCTCTGCAAGATGCCAAGGGATCCCAGGAAGGGCTCTTGGATGGAGAAATCCAAGCAAAAACCCCAAAGCAGCGGAGGGACCTGGGGCGTTTGCACGGAGGCTGCTCCCTATTGCCATTCCCTCCTGGTTCGACTTCACAGATTGACCTGGAACCTCACACTGCATCCTGTAGGAAGCGAAATCCCTCCATTCACAAAGTCCCGGGGCCTTTGGGTTATGTCCATGTTGGGTAGAAAAACAGAATCAGATTCCTCAGGAGAAGTCTGAAACAAGTTCAGGGAATAACCGGAGCCTGATGACATATAGTCACGGCGATCCTTATACAAAGCAGTAAAGGTCACACACTGACTAAAACAACTTGGGTCGAACAGCTAAGGGCAGCCAAGAGACACACACAGCACCCCTGGCACCTTACAGGGCACAGCGCCATCACTTGACCTCCACGTGCCTCAGTCTCCCTAGCTCTACCAGCAGCTACAGGAAACTGGTTGCCTTCCAAGGGCATGGAGAGAGCTCAGTAACCAGTGGCAAGAAAGCGGCTTGAGAGCCTCGGTGGGCTGGTGCTAGAGCCACCCCGGAGGTTACTGCACCCCGAGCTGGTTCACAGCACTCAGCTGAGAAGGAAAGTTCAATCCCTCTTGCAAACACTTGGCAGAACGACTGACCGGGGCACTGCTGCTCACCCACAGCTGGGTTGTCTTGGACCTCCCCCAGCTCCCACGAACGGGGGCACGAACCGCGTGAAAGGAGTGAGAGAGGCTTCAAGTGACACAGATTCCCCTGGCACTGGACGGGAGGCTTCCAGCTCTCTTCCCTGCTCCTGTCAAGAACTATTTTCCAGCCAAGAGGCTCTTCCAGCACCGATGCGCAGAGACGGGAATCCATGGCAAGGCAGGAACCTGAGAGCGCGGGCTGAAAGAGGCTTCGACACTCATTTTCCCACCAAAGGAAGCGCAAAATCCTCCCTGCACCCAAAAATGCAGACACACGCTCTCATGCTGCTCCCCTGAAGTGTAGGCTCCACCGTGCCCCGTGCAGCTCCCAGGCACCGCGCGGTGCTGTGCCTCACCGAGGTGTGAGTAAGGATTCAGCCACGCAAATCTGAAGGCAAGCGTGTGCGTGTTGCAACAAGGAGGAGGCTGTTCAGCACAGGGACTTGGCTCCTCTTGCGAACAGATTCAGGGAACATGCTCATGAAAAACCTAAGTCTCCAAATATTTTATTTTGATCCATGAGCCTGGCAAGATCTCCTGTGAACATCCACTCAGTTGGGACTACATGGGCCTCGGAGGAAGAAGTGGGAGTGGTGGGAAGCCAGAGACAGACTCGAGCAAGGCTCGGGCTTGGGTTTGGGCGCACTGCTGGGAAACCAGAGGGTATGGCTGTAATCCCTGACATCCAAACTGGAGCAGAAACACAGGGTAAAGCCTGAACTTTCCTCTGAAACACAAGGATGCTGAGCATGCCGCTTCAGTCTGAAAGGGATGCTGTTCCCTTAGCCCCGGCGTCCTGCGGCTGCCCCTCACCTGGGAGATGCATGGGCATGTCTGGGGTCAGACTGGTTCCTCCAAACACTCCTGCCATGATGTGAAACCGAATGGAGACTCTCAGTAACACAGCGCTGAGGAGCTGCTGGAGAAGCAGAGCTCATCACTCTGTCACAGAAGCCTTGATATTAAGGACAGAAAGTTTTTCTACCAGTGGCTCTTGGTGTTTGAGCAAAGGCTTCTTGGACAATCCCCCAGGCTGACTGAAGAACTGGGGATCAATAACATCAGCTGAACGGATCCTGCTCGGCACGGATCAGAGCAGGGCGGGAGGTACCAGCACCCAAGCGGGAAGCTGTGATGGACCAAGATGCATCTGATCATGGCTCAAAAACGTCACTTGTTGAGGAATCCACTCCCTTTCTAGAGATGCTGCACACACCACCAGCAAAGCCCAAATCTTCCACCCCGTGAAGGTGAGCAAAGAGCTCAGCCTGACGTGGGTTTGCCGGACTTCTGCCCGACAGCAAAAATGAGCCCATCCATCCCTTCTCTGAGTGACAACCGGAGAGAGAGCGCTCAGCTCAGCAGCCAGCGCATCACCCGTGTGGGACAAGGATTTTCAGAAAGTCTTGATGGCTCAAGTGCCAGAGTGTCTGTGTGCCACTGACGGTCAGTGTCCATCGAGTTGGCCTGTGGTACCTGCAGTGCCCCGCAATAGCTCAGGCGAGCACAGCACCTTCACCTCCAGCCTGCCAGAGCATTCACACGAATAGGTGAACTGATTGTCCATGCGTCTAGAAGTTGGCTGAAACAGAAATGGGATGTAAGAAAAGGGAAAGCAGCAGGTTGGACTCTCCTTCCAGGGAAAATCCAGGAAAGTCCATGGATATAAAGAGCTGAGAAGAGCTGAGACAGTGGGAACATGAAATCAGCCAACCGCCCTTCTGCACTGAGACATGAAATTCAAATGAGGCCCCAGTGGGAATCTAAGGCAAACTCACCGCCAGGATAAAGGCTGCCGTTCGCATGGCCAGCAGTGACTACATTGCAGACCAGTGAAGTCATTATCAGTTTCCATTCACAGCTACAGAGAGGCTTCAGAACAAGCTTGTGACATGGAAAATGCTGCAACTGGGATCCCAGTACCCTCCAATCTGGTGCACTTTGAATCACAAAGTGATTGACCTTACAGTGGGAAGCTCAGGCTAAGGAAACAGGCTCCTTTTTATTGCATGCCTCCATGAGAACCTAAGGGTATTTCTGTTGAATGAGCCCGGGTGGCTGCTTCTCTTCTCTGCACAGACCAGAGTGAAGTGCAGAGCAACGTCCAGACCCCAAGCCTCAGCTACGGCTCCGTGTGATCGGTTATTTACTTCTGTAGCCAAACACTGCATACATCATCTGAAACAGAGATGTTAAGAAGAGCCTCAAACCTTCTATTTTTATTCTTTTCGTTCCCTCTTTTTTTTTTTTTTAAAGTGTACAGGATGAAGGACAACAGAAACAGGTGAACGGCTTCATTATTTGGGAAACCCTCCTGTCAGACATACTCAGCAGAGTGGACTCGAGGAACCTCCCATCCCTTACTCTATGCTGGACATTTCTGTAGCTGTCTTGTATCTGCAAGAAAATATTTGATCTCCCGTCAACCTTGGAGTTTGTACATTTACATTTGCCCAAATCCATGCAGAAGCCACGAAAAACACGCTTTCTGTTGGGAATTAGAAAAGAGGAAAAGCTTGAAGAGGTGAGGTGACCACCGCTGAGTCCACAGTAGCATGCCCATGCCATCATCTATCCAAACCAACCACTGACATCTCCACCTGGGCAGCTCAGCTGCTGCTGCTCAAGATGAGCTGTAGGGACAGGTCTTGCTCTCACGGCTTAGCTGTGGGGGAGTCAGGTCCTCTTTAATGACTCAGCCCTGAGCTGCTCAAAATGATGACGTTTTCCTACCTGACCCCAGAGAGACAGGGATCTAGAGACATGTTTCTCTCGTTCATTCTAGGAAGCCCCAGGACATGCTCAAACCAGTATCTGGTTCAAAGGAGAAAGGTGAAAGCTTAGAAATTAGGACTTTAGCAGCCCAAATCCCCCAGTCATCCCCCCATCAGGAGCAGCTGTCCATCCAAAGTGAATTACCCTGAATGCTAAGAGAGGACTCGATGGCAGGTGCTTGATGTACCAGGTCTCCCCGTCCCGGCACGGTGGACATGGCTGTTGCTGCTCCAGTGCAGATCAATACTCTCGATCCAAGACAGATCAATAAGTTAAGTTAATACAGCCCGGGGTTTTCTGCGGGCTCTCGGGGAGTCAGGCACACAAACCTCACGAAGTTCCAAACCACTTCATGTCCTCGATCTATGAGAGTGGCAGGAAATCCTCAGGAGAGGCAGAGCGCGGGTGCCGTGCCATGCCGCACCGTGCCGCGCCGCGCCGTGCCATGCCGTGCCGGGGGAGCGGGCTGGAACAGCGCTGCCGCGGGAGCCTCGCAGTGTGTGCTGTCCTTGGCAGGAAGCCGTTTGTCTGTGAGGCAAGGAAACAAGGAGGTTTTGGAGACGGCAATCCCATGCAGCATCTCGCTGCTTTTCCCAGCTACCGATCCAAGAGCGCCTGTGTTTACTTCCAGCCTTCCTCTCTGCTCCGCTGCCAAGCAGCCTTCACGGCCGGATGCAAACCACTCCACCAGGAAATGCGCTGGATCGCATCAGATAAAAAGGCCATTGCACAGGGACACTTCACTGGCGTTAACCCTGCTCTACCTGGGTCCCAGCAAGGCGCCCGCGGGCCAGAGTTACTCGCGGGCAAGCCGACCCCATGTCTCACCAGGTTGCTGCTACCGGAACCCGAGCTGTCAGAGCTCTGCAATGCGACGGTGCCGCAGCAGCTTGGATCCCGGCCATGCGGCACCGAGGAGCTCGCAGGCAGGGAGGACGGACATGCCAAACGCGTGTGGCCACGGCTCCAGGTTGAAACCCCATGCACCGGCTGAAGGGGCTCCTTCACATTGGTGTGATGGTGGGAAACGCATGAGATGATGCTGTGCCCGTGGGAGCCGCGGCTCCAGGGGGTTTCCCCGTGGTGCAGCCAGACCGACTTCACCGGGATCTTTGATGCACCCGCTGGTCTGAAAATGCTTTCAAGGAGCAAATAAGACGGGACTGCCCTGGGGGTCGTGGCGGCTCACCAGACAGTGGCTGTGGAATGATGGGTTCAGCATCTCCTCTGCTAAAGCAAGGACACGAGCTGCCTCCTTGGGCTGTCCAGGAGCCGTGGCAGGCCAGGCACGGCTGCAGGCGCTCACTCAGGACCTGCCAGGACCTTCCCCCAAAGGCATAACCCTCAGCAGCACCAAGAGGCTTAGAGACTAAAGCAGAGCTCGGAAGACCAGGTCTGGCTCTGGCACAACTTCTCCTGTCAACCTGGATGTGTCACGTCCCCCAGTTCCCGGCTGCGAAGCCATCGCTCTCCCAGGCCCACGTGCTCCCTGTGGCACGGTGCGCCACTGCCGTGGGCTGAGGGCACCACCACCCGTGGGCTCCCCGTCTGCGCTGAGCAGGGGAGGTGAGGCGGGAAAGCGAGTAGCAATGAAAGACAAAAATGCAGCGAACCTTCAGAAAAGCAGTTTCTTCTGCGCTTCTCTGCAGAAGATGTTTGCACATTTGCAGTCTCCTGGCCCTGCCGGCCAGCCAGCAGACGGGCACGGGACTGGGTTGTCTGAGCACCCACCGCTTTCTCCTCCCTCCACCTTTTTGCACGTGTACAAAAAGCAAAGCTCGGAGCGTGTGACCGGCGGGTCGGGTTGGCAGCGCTCGCAGGGGGCTGCCGCTGCGCCAGTCCCACCACGCAGAGCCACTGCTGCTGCGTGCGAGCGCTGGTGCCGCGGCTGACGGCCGACACTTCAACACTTCTCCTTTAGCAAGAGGAGGACAGTGCACCACGGCCGTCGCCCCCCGTTCCGGCTGAGGCAGGCGGCTGCCGCAGGAGCCGGGTGAGAAAAAACCCCACAGCTCGAGGGAGGTCAACACCGAAGAGACAGTCTAACAGGGCTTGGAAGGAAATCTCTGAGCAATCTCTTCTCACCACCTAAGCCACCGTCTTTCCTTAATTATTCCAAATACTCAGTTAGCAGCCTCCCTTAAACCACAACTGCCCTGTCTCCTTTTCCTCTCCTTGGTGAGCGCTGGCGCGAGCCACTCAGGAACATGCGGGCTGGTGCCAGCGCGGCGGTGATCAAAGGGCAGAGGGAGGGGACCTCTGCTCTTCCTCAGCTCCATTCCCAAACCAAACTCCATCTGTACCGAGAAACCCCAACATTTCCATTACAGGAGAAAGGAAAAGAAAATCTACAAATGACTTAACCCCCAGCAAAGCCTTTCTCCCCGGCACAGCAGCAGCAGGCTGAGCAGTGAGCGACAAGCAGCCACCGATGAAACATTCTGGCCATTTGGGCACACGTTAAGATCCGCTCCATCTTCCCTGTGTTTTAAGCAAGATAAAGGCTATTTTAAACTGACCCTCAATAACACATGCTGCTATTGCTATCCTGACTCGTGGGGCAGCAGCTGACCTGATTTTGCTCTTACCTCTCACCAAGGACCAACCCTTGCATTAAGCCCATGCATCCAAAAGACAAATCCTGCCTGGGCCTGAGGACGGGAACAGGAACACTGGCCATCGCCAGCATTTGGTTGCCTAAATCAAGGGCCGAGCGGATGCCTCAGCCACCCCTTTTGTCTCCTTGGCTTAAAGCAGGCTGTGCCCAGACTCTGCAAAATCACCCCAATTCGCCCCATGCCAGCGAGCAGCAGAATTACTGTCGGAGCAAAACTTTTGCACACCAGAACCTGGTCACGCAGAGGTTCCCTTTTGTTGGAAGAATACCTGGCACAAAAAAAAAAAAAATAATAAAATCTATTTAATAGCTTTGACATGCTTTAGCCCTACCGCTAGCCCCGTTCCTGCTAATCCCTCCCCAGCGCTGCTTGCACACTCGCCCGGTCTGCAGGGAAGTGATCCTGTGTTTGACATCCTTGTTATTGTGTCTAGCTCGCTCTCACGCTTACTGGCCCGGGGCCAGGCAGCAGAAGGACGTAACCTTGAGCCGGGCCAAACCATGCCTTTCCCAGCGATTGAAATGGGAGAGGGCCTGAAGCAGGAAAAACAAGGAGGCAGCTTTTCCCTTTCTTTCGGTGGCAATTCCCCCGCCCTGCCGGGCCTGCCCAGCACACACACATTCCTGACACGGTGCCAGGATGGACATCGGGCAGCCCGCGGGGAGCGAATGCCCCGTCGGGGCGGAGGCAGAGTCCCGGCGGCTCCGCCGAGGCCAGAAGGAAACCTGCAGCTCCCTGCGAAGGTCGATACGGGGCTCTGACTCACCCAGCCAGCGCCGCACAAACAGGCTCGGCAAGCGAAACGTCCTCGCAAAACTGTCCTCCAAAGTCCATGTGGAGACGCACCAGGAGCAGCTTGACACCAGGTCTGCTTTGGGGTCGATGTTTTGCATTTCTCCCAGCACGTAACATGAGCTAAACCATACCGTGCTATTGCCGTAGCTCCAACCGTAGTGGTTAAAACATCCAACCCAGAGACACACTTTTCCTCTACAAACTCCTGGCAGGCGCTGCTTGCTGCCCGTCGAACCCCATCTCCTGCGCCTCCAGGCTCTCGGCCGGCACTTTTCCACGACACCACATTTACCCTAAATAAATCTAGAGGAGCAATCCTTCCAGCTCTCCTCCAGGCTGTGCAAGAGCCTTCCAAAACCCACCTTGGCCAGATGGAGCACAGACCGGGCAAAGTTTGCAGCCCAGGCCAGCAAACCTGGCAAAGCAGGCAATGCTTCGAAACCATGTCCAGTGACCAGCACACAGCTCGCTAAGGGCTTTCTGGTGCACATTTGAGCAGCAGAGATTTTTCTCATCACTTTCTTGAAATAAGCATGGTTAGTAAAGGTGCCTGATCCTTAAGGATACATCCGAGCTTCAGAAAGGGTGTCTGAATGAGGATGTATTAGAGAGGCATCTTTCAGGTTTGACAGCGATGGACCCTGCCAAGTGGTCCAGCTGCTGGATCCTGAAGTGAAACTATGCTGTGATCTTCTCCCATTACTATCATGTACCATGAAATTAATGCAACTTCACAAATAATGGTCAGGGGATGCTCTGGGGACAGATATTGGGCTCCAAACAGGGCAGGAGTTTTTTGAGAATTGAAAAATCGATGCCAAGGCACTATATGATTCACAAAACCTGCAGCCAGGTCTGCCCAGGGTTTAAGGTCTGTCATCACTGACAGCTCCGCAGCAGCAAAGCCTTCTTCTGCCAGGTCAGCTCCTTGACCATATTCTCACAACAGGAGATACAACCTGCTCCTGAGCAGACACTGTGTCCACCTCCCACACTCTGGAGACAGATCCGCAAGAAAATGCCAAAGATTTCACCCGTTTCTAATGGGAATGGTTCCACAGAGATGTTTCTAACCGCCTTCAAGACAGCGGTGCCAGGCTCTGCCGGCCGAGGCCGTGGCAGAAGCCACTGCTCGCTGAGCGCGGCAGATGGCGGCGCGGCGGGCATGGCCAGCAGGCTCCCGGGCAGGATCCGTCCCCCGGTGCGGGGCTGTCCCTGGGAAATCCGGTGCTGCCCCACAGGGCGGCCGCTCGGCTCAGCTGGGCTCGGAAGCGCTTGCCAACGGGGACCCAGGAGCAGCAATCAGGGAAGGAAGCACCAAGGCCCGGGATGCTTGCAGATGGGACAGGAAGGGATTACACACATCCCACCGATCCGAAGGTGCGTCCCCCTCGAACAAAGCCGTCTCTGCCTCTCTGCGCAGCCGGGGCTGGGAACGGGCTCCCAGCTGCTCTGGGAACGCCGCGGATCACTTTCCTTTCCCACTGTCAGCACCTGCTTAGAGGTTACTTCCTATGACCTTCGGGGTAACCCCGTATCACGGTTTTACTGCCCTGAGAAAGAGATGGGGATGATAAACCAGCGTGAAGATGAGGAGCCCCCTCCCTCCCCCTTGCGATCCCTCCGGCCCCAGCGGACACACGGCCTTTCCGCGCGCGCGCCTGGGGTCTGTGCCGCAAGCCGGGTCCCCTGAGGGCAGCCTGCGTGCACTCTCTCCCATCAAGCCAGAGACCAAGGCAGGAATAATATGAACATATATTTTTAGCAGCACCAAATTATTTCTCTTACAGAAGGAATATTTCCATGCTGGGCCTTTTCCCTTCCCTTATCACAGATTGTATATTTAGAGCGTGAGAACTCTACCTCGCGCAAACAAACGCTGCCAGGCCCCCGTGCTCAGCGAGGGATCCGCTTCTGGCCTCTCCGATGTGCCCCTTTTTCGGACAACACCCCCCATCTTTGCTCCACAAGTGGGAACCGAGTTTGGGACGCTCTGTGGAAAGGAAGGGAAAATGCACTCCAGAGAGTTATCAATCAGCACATTTGTTAAACCGGAGCTGCGAGAGGCCGAGCTGTAGGAAACCCGGGGCAGACCCCGAGCCCTGCCGCAGCGACATGCAGCTCCTCCGGCACGGCAGCCCAGGCTTCACCGCTTCCCCTCTGGCTGCAGGTGCAAGCAGGGATCCCGCGGGACGGCTGGAATGGTCGGCGACATCCCCAGGGCGATCTGGCTGCTAAAACACATCCTACTTGCCAGTGGAGAATCTCACCCAAAGAGTGGCTTTACAGCCCGCGCTGCACAAAGCTCATGAATGAAAGGCCGCGGGTGCTTAAAGCCCCTTCCCACCACGTGTGCAAGTGCCAGGGTGACGGAGCGGGGCATCAAACCACCGTGGCGTCTTGTTTTCACTCTGCTTTCCCATCCCTCTTGCATGCTGGAGGCTGTGCAGCCCTGCCTGCCTCCCTGCCTGTCTCCTGCCTGCTTCCTGCATGTCTCTCTGCCTGCATCCCTGACTGCATCCTGCCTGCCTCCCTGCCTGTCTCCTGCCTGCCTCCTGCATGCCTCCTGCCTGTCTCCCTACCTGCATCCCTGCTTGTATCCCTGCCTGCATCCCTGCCTGCCTCCCTGCCTGCCTCCCCGCCTGTCTCCTGCCTGCCTCCCTGCCTGCCTCCCTGCCCGCCTCCTGCCTGCCTGCTGCCTGCCTCCCTGCCTGCCTCCTGCCTGCCTTCTCTGCCTGTCTCCTGGCTGCATCCCTGCCTGCCTCCCTGCCTGCATCCCTGCCCACCTCCCTGCCTGCCTCCCTGCCCGCCTGGCCACTGCCGGGAGCTGCTCTCTGGCAGGGAAGCCGCAGCCAGCCGGGCAGCCCTGGATCGCAGCTACGGAGGCTTCTCATTCCTAGAGAGGAGGCTGATTTCACAGGCCGACCGTGGCAAACATCTCTGCGATTTTTGCAGTTTGTCATGGATGAGCCGTTAGGAACCGCTGGATCCGTGTGCCCTGCTCCGCGCGGGAGCGAGACAGCACGATCCCTCCCGGCTGATGAGGCCCAAACAGTCCCCGCGGCCCCTCTAACGCAGATTTAACGCATTTCAAACAAAAATGCATCAAATGCCGTATTTCCACACCGAACACGGGGATTTCACGGTCTGGGTGACTTTCATGACATCGAGATTGATACGGACTCTTAATCATAGGTAACAGTTGCTGGGTGAAGCCCCAGGGCCAGGGTTTGGCGCTGCAGATGCCCGCCTGCGGTTGCTCCTCTCAGCTTTGCTCTGTTTATTTTCCCCACACCTCTGCATGGGGCACCCGCCCTCCCACCGAGAACGAAATGTCAAGTCATCGGGCTTTTTGCAAATCACGGCACCGTGCCTTTTGACCTGCACCAAGATAACTACAACAGCAGCATGGGAACGGAAACGAATCTGACTGCTTAAATACTCATAATTTGTGGTCAGAGGCAGCGTCGCGTAGGCAAAGCTTGCAGCGAGCGGCTCACACGTTCAGGAGCTCCCACAGCAGTACACGCACAGCTATTTCAGAGGAGAAGTGGTGATGCGCACCAAGTAAAGGTGGGTTTTACTCGCAGTCAGACATCCAAGCTCTCATCGTCAGCCTATGCCTCTGCCGGTGCGGCGTCCCGAGGCCCATCCTGCACGGGGCAGGCGCTGCCCGCAGGGAGCGTAGCGGTGGGGCCGTGGGACACGGCTCAGGCTGTCTGTGAATCCTGTCTCGCACGTGAAGTTTGGAAGATTTACGCATGCCCACCTGTAAACTGGTCTTCCTACTCCGTCCAGCACACACCTGGCTTACCTTGGCACGACAGCATTCCCGTTCTTAATCCACTTGATCTGAATGTCCACCAATTAACAGGGATTGTCCCACCCACAAGTTTTCCCATCGCTATTAGAAACAGCTGCAAATGTGTCACCTCCAAACTCAGATCCTGACCCCGACTGTCCTTGACGCCTGGGCTGTCTCCAGAGGACATTCCCACCTGCCTGCAGACCCAGTGGTGGCAGGATGGCCAGTGCTCTGGCCTGCTCTCTGCATCACCACAGTTCTCAAATCTGGTCTTCTACCAGCTCTTTTATCCCCATTAATGGTCTATTGGTGCAGCTGAGAGAGCATCAGAGGAGTTTCCGCACTGGGCAGATGGGCTGGGGCTACGGCAAGGCTCATAGTCTCTCCCACTACTGACTTGGAAGAGGGAAAGAGCAATGAGAGAGAGCCCAACCAGTCCATGACCCGCAGTAAGGAGCCCCAGACCACATTCAGTCACCTCTAAGGGTTAAAACAGGCTCAGTCCTCAACACCGACTTCTCTCCAGTTTTCCCCTCAGTAATTTGATCATTGGTCTCAGAGGCACTGGCCAGAGGAGGTGGGCTGGAGCCCTTTCCCTGACCCGGCTCCATCGCATGTCCTGATTTCCACCTCCCCGCTGGGTTAGCTCTACACCCACAGCAGAGCTCCCCTCGCCGTGCACCTTGAAGAGCTGAGTCTCACCTCACCTATGCCCCCAGCGCCTCCCCAGAGCCAAAACGCTGTGGGGTGGAGGACACCAACAGCTCCCAGTGCAAACCTCCCACCCCCGAAGAGAGGAGGAGGAAGGGAGCTCCCACGGCTGAGCTGGGACAGGCCTTCCTCGGTCACCTCCTCCACCCTCCCCCCTGCGGCCGCTGGCAAACAGGTTGGCACAGCCTGGCCAGAAGAGATGCTCTGCGTGAAGCTCGTCACGCACCGCGGGGCCTGAAAAGGCAGAGCCCGGACATAGGAGGTGACATCCCGCTTCAGCCGCTTCCAGCTTCTTCCCCAAAAAGAGCTCAAGCTGCTGCCCTGGCTCGCGCCTAGGCTCGGGCATTTCTGGGGAGAGGACGGACGGGTCTGGGGGAGCCCTGCACATAGCAAATGGCCATAACGGTGAGCAGAGGGTTTGTCAGGAGGTCCAGGAGTCGCCTCACGGCCCAGAAGCCACCCAGCACGGGGAGCCGGTCCCTGGCGCAGCCCTGCGGGAGAGAATCGGCAGGCGGGAGGAAAACAGAGGAGCGAAGGACAGTTCTCTGCCAAGACGCGTTTCTCCCATGCACGGGGCCAAGATTGGTTGCAATGATATCAGACCCACGTACTGTTCGGAGCTGGCTCGCCTCCGCAGGACACAAACTCTCTGGCACGGAGCTGCGCTGCGCGAGGCCCAGCGCAGAAGCTGAGCCGCGCCATGTGAACCGCTACGAGTGGAAACCAAATCCCATTGAAATCGGAGCACATTCGCCACAGTGTTCAGAGCACAGCCGTCCCAGAGCCGAGCTGGCAGTGAGGGAGAACAAGCACTGGTGTCTCTCACCTGCTCTCCAAACGCACAGAAAATGCGGCTCGGTGGCTCTTCCCGCAAAGGCCCCAGCTCTCGGGGGAGCCCACGAGAGGCAGGAAGGGCAGAGATGGGCACTGTCTGCCACTGAAAGTCTGAGGTTAACGGGGAAAAGTAGGAGGCCGGAAAGCTGCAAAGCGTTTGCACATGTTTCTCATGACCTGGATTTCTGAGAAAAGTGGTTTGGTAAGGACCATCAGGCTAAAACTCAATCTCTGGGTTCGCCCTGGCAGAGGGACGTACACGATTTGGGCTCCGTACACGCAGCGGGTGGCCCGGGCTGGGCCAGCTGGCAGGACCCCGGGGGCAGGGCCAGCGGTGGGCAGAGCAGCCCGGGGCCAGGCGGGCGTTTCAGGGACC
Source organism: Vanellus vanellus (assembly GCF_965231255.1). Lineage (NCBI taxonomy): Eukaryota > Metazoa > Chordata > Aves > Charadriiformes > Charadriidae > Vanellus > Vanellus vanellus. The sequence continues at coordinate 939,491 of NC_138923.1, forward strand.
AAGGAACTTCGACTAGTGCTGCCTGAATACCTTAGTCCCCCAAAATACTTCAAATGGGGGGGGGAGGGCAAGGGGTGGGGAGCATGCAGGAGGCAAGAAGTGAAAGCCAAAAATTAGACGGGAAAGCAGATGCCTGTTTGGGGCAGTATTTGAATTGAAAACCCAGACAGTGGGAGTGTGAAAATGAGATTTCCAGGCAGACGCCCTCTCTTCTGTGTGACCAGATGACTGGCTACAGGAACAAACCATCTGATACTGGGAGATGCACGTCCACGCACATCTCATCGGGTACTTCCAAAATTGCATTCTGCCCAGTTCCTCCATGGAAGGAAAGTCCTTTTCACAGGCACCGCTCTTCCCTTGTTACCTTCTTATCACGGTGTTATCACCCCAAGTACATTTTAGCCCCTCAGAAGGGCAATCTCTGGGCGTGCGTGCCAAGAGCCAGCAGGAACGGGAAGGTTTTCCTTAGGGGCCATGCCTCCGTGTTGCTGTGGTCGCTACCAAGAGACACAAAAGCAGGAGACCTGAAACGCCCAGCAGAATCACTTGCAAGTTAAACCTGAGGGTTGGCGTGAAGCCTTCACCCACTGAGAAATAAAAGGAATGTTTTTCACCGCCCCTGTTGCTCGAGCTGCCCAAATCCCTTGTCCAGGCGTTAAAATTCCTGGTGCAAAGCAGAGAAGAGTCTGACCCATCCTGCCGCTGCCGGCGGTGAGCTCCGTCACCTGCCGAGCGGTCGCGCCGAGACGGGGCAGGAGCAGGCCGGGCGCAGCGCTGAGCGAGCAGGATGCGGGGAGAGCTACCGTTCGGCCGTCCCGAGGCTCAGCGACGCAGCTGCGGCCCGACAGCTGCAACAGAAACCACCTGCCCGCGCCAGGCCGGCCAGGCCGGAGGAGAGCAGGAAGGATTTCCAGGATGAGAGGGCCGAGAGGGAGGCAGGGTCTCCCGTGAGACGGAGGGAGCTGAGCCTGGTGGAGGTCTTCCCGCAATAACCATCGCTGCAGGGTTTGGGTTAGCCTGTGGCGGAGAATGGGGAGGTAGGAAGGAGGGGTCAAGTCCTCTGCGAAAAGAGTTCAGAAAGGGCCAAGAAAGAGAAACGCAGGCGTTAAAAGAGATAAGAAACAGGGCAAGCACAACCAGTCCCCGGCGAGTCTTTGGTGGTACCTTCTGCCACGCAGCCCACAGGGAGCCTCCAGGCAGTGTGCGTTCAGGGAGGGGGGGGAAAGCTTAATTCAACCTAAAATAAACAGCTGTGTTCAGAAGAACCTCCGCATTTGCATGGATTTGGGGTTCATTTATAGATTACATTACTCCGCATACGGATGATCTTCCCTTGCTCGGTATCGATTGTTTCACCTATCCCACCACGGCAGCAGTTTGACGGATGAATTTGAGGGTCATAGTCAGTAGTTTCACTCCGGGTTCTCCCTGCCGCGCTGCTAGATCCTTGCTGACACGCAAGTTAGGAAAATCCCAGGCAGTCTTCAGCACATGAGACTTCACGGGGAAGGCCACCGAGGGACTATTCCCTTTCTGAAAGGATGAGAAACTCATTACCACCACAGATGGCCCGGCTCTTCCAGGCCTCTCGCCTAAAACGCCAGCGCAGCAAAGGCCACGGGCTTTGTAAGATTACAGCTACTCGGAGTTTATGAGGCTACATAAAACATTTACGGTGGGTGCATTAGTAACACAGTGGCCTATATTTACGGCTGGTTCATGCCCGCTGCGAAGCAGGGGTGACCCCAGGGCTTAGCTGGAGCCCATGTGCTGGTGTCTGGACCGCTTCCATCGGCACTAACAGCTGGGCTCCCAGCAGCGGCCAAGGGCAGCTCAGATGTCGTCTACTCCGCTCCAGCACCCACCCACGGGCTGCGGCGATGCCCCGAGGACCCCAGGCAGCCCCACCGGGATGGCCACCACGTTTGTGCTTCCTCGTAGCTCGTGGGAGGTGAGACCTCTGAGCCGGCACGGCTGGCTGCGGCTTTCCGAACTCTCTCCTCCTAACCACTGCGCCCAGCACCGTGCTTCTGGCCTCCATCACCTCGCAGGGCAATGGGCCTCCGTTATGCAGAAGCAAAATTAAAGGGTTGGATGGGTAAGGAGAGACATTTCAGAAGGCAAGGACCAGCCTGCACATCTGGGAGCGGGGAGGAGGCGGCAGCAGGAGCCTGCCCAGGCCGGCAAGTCCCCGAGCGCGGCGGGGCAGGGTGTCTGCGCAGCCCCCCCTTCGCTCAGGAAGAAGGAACGACAACAGGAAGACAAGAGAACTCGCTCAGACAAAAGATAAACAGACCAGCTAGATAGTGAAGCCAGAAGTTGCTAATTAACCTCAAATTGCTTCGGAAAGGACTCCAAGGGGAGCGTTCCCCGCTGAAACGCGAGCAGGCAGAGCTGTCCCAAAACATCTGCCGCCGCGGCCCCGCTCCGCCTGCCGGCACTGCAGCCGTGCCTCTGCGGCCTCGGCAAGCCCTGAGCTGTCCTGGGCGTGAAAGCGGGAGCAAGCAACCCAAAACGGAGCTGCGTGTTGCTCTTCGCTCAGCCTAAACCTCGTTTGGGTTCAACAACGATGGGCTGGAGCCCTCCGTGCCTCCCACCGGCAGCAGAGAGCCTCTCCCCGCGCTCCCGCCGGCACCACGCCGAGCGCCCGCGGGCGACGCGTGCTCCGGGAAGACTGGGTGCATCTAACCCCAGCTCGGAGCAGCATCGACCGCACCCCGAGCAAACCTCCCGCGCCGCAGCATCGCTGAACCCTGCGGGAGTTCCGTTAATAAATAAAGCCCTTGCCCCTGCTGAGCGTATTTCGTACGGCGCACGATAAGGAGATTTACAGAAGGGGGCTGAAGCGCAGTTCCCTTAAGGCAAAGGAAATAAATGAGAGAGAAAAATTAAACCGATTGCTCAAACCCAAGGGCCAGTCAGGAACAATCTGGGCTCCTCAGAGCAGGAAATGACACTCAGCTGAGCATCTGTGTGCATGTCAGGACGGATTAGGAGCCTGTCAGGAGCTCGACATCAGCTTTATGAGACGATTATGTGCGAGGGCTGCGGCGGGGACCCGGGACACCAGAAGCACCATTGCAAGCACTGCAGCCCCAGAGCATCTGCCACTATCGGTGAGATACGATATTTCTTCTCCTCTCTCCACCGAACGTCCTCGAAAAATGATGCCAGGCTGAGACAGCAAATTTGGCTGCAAACCAGGGCAGGTTTTCAAGCGCAGCATCCGGTGAAGCACGGGGATGTGACGCCCCTGCTCTGCGCCAGGCTGTGGCTGCTGCTGCCGCCGGCTCCGGTTGTGTGTGAGGGGTAATTCCAATCCCGCATCAGGCAAGGAAAGGTTTTGGCACCAGCTTTAACGGCAATAACGCTTCCTAGGCTGGTGCTCTAGCTGTGCAAACGCATTAGGATTCTGCGTTGTCCCAGTCTATTTGGATTAGGAAGGGCTTCAAATAAAGCCTTCACCTGCAGATGGATACCCGCCCTCACTTTTCACCATGCGGAGATACCGGCCCGTAGGAAGATAAAGCTTTTGGATCTAGAAATGCTACTTTGGGGTACCCTGTGCTGCTGTCAAGAGGCTCCTGAATCTCTGGTGTTCAACCAGGTAACCTGCAAGCGCAGGAGAGCGAGAGCGACACAGAGCTCAGCTCAGGCTACAGAGCAGCCCCGGGATGCAGAGCACAGCCAAGGCGGGCGGCCTCCGCCACGGCTGCCCCGGAGCGCTGCAGGCGAGGTGCCGGCAACAGCATCTTCCCAACGTAAGCGCCGCGCCTGCTGCAGGGAGCTCAGCCAGCCCGGCCGGCGTGGAGCCATCCCCGTACACCACACTCACTCTGCGTGTGAGCCACGGGGAGCCCACGCCGCGGGATGGCCACGGGGACCGCGCAGAGGAGAGCTGTGCTGCCACCCATCCCGTCGGCACCCGTGCAGCTCGGCCAGCCGTGTCTGCAGCCGGTTTTTTGGAGCACCCGATGATAAGAAGCAGGACAGAGGGTGAAGGGCGATGCAGACCTGCCATGGAGACGTGGGCAGCAAACCCCGAAACTCACCGAGAGAACGCTGATTAATCAAAAGGTTTTGCTTTTCATGTGTTCAGACTCTGAACACAAATCTTGATCTCCGCTCCCCCCGAAAGGGAACGCTTTTCCCTGCAAAAATGTTTGGTCATAAAACTCTGCAGCACATCAGTGCAATAGATTCCTTTTACCATTCTGCACTGGATTTTGTTTTCAATTTCATAACATTTGTGGTGGGGGCTGAATACCGCCTGCAAAAATAGCGCAGCTTTCTTAACCCCTGATTTTCTTTGCAGGAGAAAGGAGCCTTAGAAAGTTCAACCCAGCTGCTTTCCACCGCTGTGGTCTCACGTCACGGTGTGTCACAGATGCCGCCCTTCCATTTTCTTTGTGGATTCCCTGGAAACTCCCAAATTCTTGTCTATAAACACATTCTGAGAGCAAGTAAGTCCACGTTACGGTAACAGCCTAATGCTTTCAAACTTCTGGGCTTAAATCCTGCTGGCCGAGCTCTTCCCCGCTCGCACTCGAGCAGAAGTCTAACAGCAGGAAAACCCTCGCGGTGAAGTGACACTTGGGTGCTGAGCCCCAGCAAATCCTGAAGAGTTGTGGTGGACTCAGGAGTCCTTTGCTTTATCACAGACTAAAACCCCTCTGAGCAAACACTTTTTCCTGAAATGAGTAAGAACATCTGAACTGATTTCTGTGCAGTCAGGCACCTCGACCTTCTCACCGAGGTAAAGGTCCCTCTTACCTGAACATCTCAAAGCACTGAGAGGGTCTCAGAGGCTCTCCCAAAAGCTGATGGAGAGAGACAGGGACCTGCAGCAGGTCACTCACACGCCCGTGTGCCCCAGGACTGGTGGAAGCAGCCCTAGAGATATTCATGTCTCTTCCAGCAGCTTAGTCTAAAGTTTGGGGAGAAGAATGTCACCGCAAGGATCCTAGAGCTGCCACTCAACGGCAAAGGGAGCCTCTGTGTTGGCTCCAAAAGGACCTGAGATGGGCCCCAAGAGAGAAACATTTTGTGTAGGCACTCACAGCCCTTTTCTATATTCAGATCAAACTAATATCAATCCTGTATCAACCCCAGGGACCTCCAGGGGTCCCTTCCAACCTCAGTTTTTGAAGGATACTGAATAATTCTCCCCTTTTTCTTATCAAAGCTGCAATGGTTAGTACGGGCCCTTCGTCTCATTTGCTATCGCACAGTCCTGAAACATCTGGTGTGACTTCGGGAATAAGAAACAAAACAAAAAATCCCAAGAGACAATTTAGACAAGCACAGTAAAGTGATAGATAAAGGAAAAAGTACCAAACTCTGGAGAGGTAATATATAGGGGAAACCGGATGTCCCACCTGTGAAACAAGGCTTGAACTCTTCTGGTCACCACAATTTGCACATCAGGGGACAACGACTGAGCACCCTAACTATTCAGATTTATATAATTAACGCTATCAAAAGCCCATCGTATTTTAAATACTCTAAAATATTTTAAAGCTTTCTATGACAGTGTAAACAGTCCCCATGAAACACTCATCTTCTGTGCCAACCTGCTCTCTCCTGCCCTGCAGCCGAGCCCAGTGCACACCTGTTATCTCCAATTTGCCTCTCCCACTGGGGAGATTGCACTCAGAATTCTCAACAACTGAACTGCAGGGACGTGAATTTCAGTATTTATTGAGGTGGGTTTCTAAAAGCCCCCCCCGCCCCTTTCTCCTGGGGTATAGCGGAACACTGGTGAAACTTTATCCAGCATTTGATAATCTTGCAATTATAAAAGAAAAGCACTAAGAGAATAAGAAAGCATCCCAATATCTGCCATAAAGCAATAATCGATTGTGCAATCTATGGATGAAGCTCGGGTAAACGATTTGGGTATTTGACAACCAAGGAAGAGAAAAGAACAGTCCCGCTGGCTGAGAGCGTTCTCACGCCTGAGCAGCGATGGGAGTAAGACTCAGCCCAGCTCACAACTGCGATCGCTGCTTTTCTTGCTAAACTTTACTGCACTTTCTTTTATTTAGAAAAATAACTAAGAAATTAGAGCAAGCAAACAAACAATCCTTGTTTTTGAAAAATCACAGTGTCATGATAAAGTGAGATAAGAAATGATGGAAAAGTATTAACGTTGATGAGAGCCCATACATGTTACGCAGCAAGAAAAACAAATGACTCCCTCTCCGATGGAAGAAAAATGTTTCTTCTCAGTTGGAGAAAGAAAAACACAAAGCGGCTCAACTGCATCCCTGAAATTGTGCAATTTACTTTGCATATTTGGCAGCAAAAGTAGAAGAAGCAGTTTATAATCCAGGGCTTTCACGCAAATGACAGGTTCTTGGTTCTCGAAGGAGTATTTCATTTTGGTATGCTTTTTTAATTAACATTCTAATAGTACGTTAGAATTAAAGGAATACCATTGACTTAAAACTCACATAGCTGTTTGAGGATTTTTAATGACTGGTGTCACAGCAATCCCTAAACTGACTGTAATTGAAACAGGTCAGAGAAGCAGCACTTCCCCGGGGAGTTCGGGTTATCTGTATAACTGAAGCATTTTCTGTAGAGCCAATTCCTCCGCCTGCCTTTGCCGGGCAGTTCCCCCTTCACACGGCAACAGGGGACAAGAGTTGAGTCGTCTGTGCTGCGGATGGGTAAGGGCTGCAAGCAATAGCCGGGGTTTGGTTTTCTTTAACCATTTCATTATAAAGATGCAAATTGCCGGGCATTTTATTGTTTTAAAATGTTGATCTTAACAGCATTAAGGTGGAAATTATGTATAAACCAACCTGTAAAGCTATTTTTTCTGCCCCAAGAGATGGTTCCGCCTTTTAAGGTATAGAAAAGCCGGTGTGAAACACATCTAGAGAGACTGAACAGGGCACTACCTGCCTGCAGAAACAGTTCAAAATGGGTGAGCATCTCCCAAAGACAGTGATTTTTTGGAAAGGAGCCAGACGAGGCAGCTCCCCAGGCAGCGATCGGGGCAGCAAAGGGAACCAACTCTGCTGCCTCCGGAAAGGAAGGGAAAAAAAAAACAAAACCCACGAGGGAAGAGAAACTGTGACAATTTTAAAGTCCTAGGGATGGAGTCCTATGACTGGGCACAGTCCCGTGTCACATGAAAGGTGTGGGAAAATGCTGAAGCGTTGGTTACACTCGCATTTCTAGCTGCAAAAATAGCCTGAGAACCAAAGCATTACTTCATAGCCGTGGCAGCTCCCATGCGCGGCGCTGCCAGGAGGGGCTGCCGAATCCCAGCCCGACCGGCGCGGGCAGGATCCCTCCCGCACACCTGGCCGGGGCACCGAAACGCTAATTCTGCCTCTGCCCTACAGAAACAGCCCTCATTACACACAGGTTTAACCCCCGGGCCAAAGCGCTTGGCTGGAATTATAAGTGAATTTAAGCTTCGAGTTAAACCTCGCAGACAGCCCGGTGAGTAAGGCATTTTCCAATTATCTCATCCAGCGTATCCAATCGCTGCGCTGACTTTATAAACTAAATGAAACCGCACACAAATTACACTGACACTAAGAACAACATTTAACAGGGCTGCCCTTTGCAACGCTACCCAGGTTTATTCTGTTTACAACTCTGTTTACTGCCCTAATCTCCCCAGATTACTCAGTCTCCGACACGAGATGTAAACAGGCAGAAATTTGGCTACTGGTTCAGAGGACAAAGGGAATTTTTTTATGAGTTCTGATGGGGATAATAAGAACAAAACTGATTTATTTTTCAGAACTGGCTGGGCTGCTGGTGCAGAGTGTGCCCCGTCAGAGAGCATCCAAAATGCCTCGAAAGGCGTTGCGTGTCTCGCTGCCACGGCTCAGCACGCTCTGCGTCTGCCTGAGGCTCGCGGCTTCGCTGCCTTGGGAAGACACAGGTTTCCAACTCACAGAAATCTTCTTCCTGCACGCCCGGAGCTCCCCGATGTTCCACCTGGACGGAGCCCGCCAGAGCATGGTGCACAGCCTGGGGAGACGCGGGAGCCCGCGGTGCCCAGCAGCCGAGCCCCTCGCAGTCCCCTTGCCCAGCCCTCGCTCCCGGCAGCCCCCGGCTTCATCTCCCCTCCGCGCGGAGCCGATGGCTCTACGACAAGCATGGGAGACACAACAGCTCGTACCAAACAGCGCCGGCGTCAGGTCAGGCACGTGCTGCAACGAACCATCAGTCATCTCCGAAGAAATGATGGGAAACCTCCAGAAAATACAAGAAACAGCACGGCTACCTGCACGAACCAGCCGGGCTGCTCAGCCCCCGCGCTCATTGCCAAGGCGGCAAGGAGGTGCAGGACACCCGCCGAGAAACTCCAGCTTCATGCTGGGCTGGACTGGAAGGGATGAGAGTCCCATCCAGCCGTCACGCAGCGACTGCCTGCTGCACTCTCGGCGTCCCACGCTCCCCGACAAGTCCTGCAGAGCTGTCACTTGCAGGTGGCCACAACACACTTCTGGGCAACAGCAGCTCCTCTCCCCCATGGTTCTGCTCACGGTGGCTGGTCCTCAGCGTTGTTTTAATGCTACATCATAGAATCGTAGAAAAAATATGTATGTATAAGCTCGTCAGCCCTGCGGAGATTTTACCCTGCCCTGCAGTTATGGCAGTGGGAGCTGTACAGAGCTTCAGGAGCGAAACGAGAAAAACAATGCCCAAAACACAATGTCTATACGACCCTGCTGCCATCTGCCCATGTGCCGCCCCAGTGGATGCTCTCCCCACACCCGTCACCGTAACACGCTGCAAACTGGGGGCCAGGGCAGCACACGGCGGGGGGGCACTGCTGCCCTTTGTCACAGTGCCACAGTTTGCACCGACTAATGCGCTCACAGTGAACTGAAAGTGGAGGGGGACGTGAAAGATAGCAAAAGCATCCACAAATGCACGCAAAAAATAACAAGAAAATATAAAAGCAGACGCTTTCACCAATTCTAGATACCCGCCACAGAGTTTAGCTACTCAGTGTTACAGTAGGGTCATATCCAATGTCCCCAGGCTGCTTCTTCATCAGCAAAGTGACAAGGAAAAAGGGAATAGCGAAGAACCCATGGGCTCTGCCCCCGAGGGTACACTGTTCCCTGAGCACCCAGGTCCGCGCCAGCCCTCCTCCCCTTTCCTTGTCAGCTCGGGGTGTTCTCCCACCCGGCCCGGCACACGCTGCTCCCACGTTTGTGCTGACACAGCTGTTGGCTGACTGATGCGGTAAACCAATTCAGTGAACCCATTTGTGCTGCATGTAACCTTACAAAAAGAGAAATTATTTGTGCTCCACATCTTCACGTCTTTCTTTTTTCTTTTTTTGTAAACCTTTTTCTGCATGCTTTAAGTTGCTAAATGTAGTTTGCCTTTTTTCCATCGCTTCAGCTGTCTGGTGGCAGCGAGCACCTGCTCGTTGAACGCTATTTTCCAAGGTAGGTTTCTAAAAGTGATTTTGAAAAATATGATTCTTTAAAACCTCCAAAAAAGGCAACAGCATTTCCTCTTCAGAGGAGTGCAGTAATAACTGAAAAGGCGGCTCCTGCTAGAGAAGAGAAGCACAGGCAACACTGATGCTAAATGCAACCACCCAGAACTCAAACAACAGCTGAAGGGGAAACGCAGGGCAGGGACCGGGCTCCCAATGGCCTCGGACTGCCCATCCTTGTGACTGGCACCAGGTGACTCCGCAGGTATTCTTAAACTGCATCTGAAAGTGGTAAGCGCCGATGCTTCCTGCGAGCTCAAGGCTGGCCACCAGCAAGGGCTCGGGTTCTGGTAGCCCACAGAGGTCAACGTCCTTTTGTTTCCCTCTGTCTACAAGGGAAGAGCACGAGGAAGGATGCACGTACCCATATGGTCTGAAACGCAACGACCCAAAAAAAGGTCAGAGCCCCATGGGGACTGAACGGATGGAGGCTGGTGAGCACAGACTCTCTTAGACAGCTCTCCACAGTGTTTCAGCATTTCGTCATTTTAGGCTTTATCCTGCTGCTGCTGTTCACAGTGGCAAAGGTCCGGGTGACATGGAGGGGAACAAGTGTCCTGCCCAGACTGACCAGCTCCATCCCATGAGGCTGGAGGATCCTGGAGCTGGATTCTGTACTTTTCCCATCTCTCTGTGGTTGGCACGTAAGAGAAGGCTGTGAGTTCCCTTATTCTGTCATCTCCATCTCCGGATCTAGTTTTCCCTAGGTATCCGAGCTCTGCACCAAGCACTACATGTTTAACACACGGGCATTCAAAATGAGGAAGGGTAATGAACAGTGGGCAACTCTTTTTCCAGTGATCTCATCGCTATGGTTAAAAAGAGGAACCCAGACAAGCTTTGTGGTCTAATACATAGAAATACCTATATTCCTTAGAAACAGAGTTTTCAAAATTCATGTGCAACGGCACACACAATTTACATGTACAGATGCCATGACTTGTTGCTCAAATCAGGTCTCTGCATTCAGAAATTCTTTGCTAATCTGGATGTCTGTTCATGCGTGTATTCAAATTCCTAGTGCGTGTCTGCACTTGTTACGGTAACGACATGCAGGAATCAGGCACACCTTGTTTGTACATCTTTACCCAGACAGTTGCATATTTGGCGTGACTGTGCAGTCCAGAGAGCATTTATGAATGAATTAAACCACTTGACAGAATCAAAGGCTCGGGGAAAGGACGGGCAAGAAGCAGCTCTGCTTTCTATCACTTAACATTAAAAATACGGAGGATCGACATCTTCCAGCCTTGCCTCAGCACGCGCTGCTTAGCCTTTGCCCGTAAGGATGCTGGACGGACTCCTGCCGTTCCAGAGCTGCCACAGCACAGTACCTGCAGTGCAGGAGTTAACTGGGAAACTCTCTGCATGCATCAACCTAAACTGGCCTAAGTTATTCTAGGATCATAATTCTTAAAGCTAACTATTGCCATAATTACTTCCATGTATCTATCTCATCCCAACAGGCTGCTCCTCCTTGGCCAGTAATTCTTCTCAGTGAAATTCCAGATCGTTTAATTTCAAAACCAATTATATGTAATTAGAGGGATTTCTACAACCATTCCCTTTATTGGACGCACAGGAATGATCTGTAATTCATCTCCACTGATGGTGCCCCCGAAAAGGCTTTGAAGGACTTTCTAAGAGGAAAAAATGTTCCATCAAGACAAATTTGCTTCCTTTTTTCCCCTCTTTTATCTAGCGAAAATGCCTAACGTGAACACAGGGTCTTCAGTTCTGAGTGTGGGCTAATTGAGTTTATTTCCAGCTTCATGGTCGGCCGCGAGGCTGGGGCCGTTTCAGTCACCGCTATTGAAACTTTCCGTGGCGATGCAGCAAAGATGGTTTGAGAGCTGTGGGTGAAACAGGATGAGCACAGTTTGTGTTTCAACTGGCTCGACGGAAACCAGCGGATTTGTTCCTTGCCCCAGTACAGCCAGCAGCGACACCGGTGTGACCGCAGGCAGAGACCAGGATTTTTCACAAAATGCTTCTATCTCGAGAACCCACACCCACATAGCTCGCTTTCCTAAGCACCACGGCTCACACTGAGCTCATCTGCATCCCCCAAACCTCGGGGCCTCTGGACTTTCCCACAGCCCTGGTTCTGAGACCTAGTGGAATTCAGCGCAAATATTTCAGATTTTCAACAGCACCCCGGAAAGCTTCACCATCCCGTGAGAGCTGACTTACATCCCCCGTCCTACGGCTTTGCACGCTCTTGCCCTCTTTTCAGAAGAAGGCGGCCTCTTTCCAAAAGACAGGCTTGATCTGGGCCAAGGATGGAGATGGGATGCGCTGTTGGGATGGCGGTTACCAGCTTCTCGCCTGCGGAAAGGTGGTTCGCGTTGGAAAGGGAGAGAGAAGCATCGCTGGCAAAGAGCGAGAGCAGGGCCTTAGGCGGCGGGTTTCTGGGCAGCGATTCCTGCCGCAGCATCAGCATACCCTATCTGCGAGACCTCTGGGTAATTGCATATTGGCCTCGCGCGGGTACGGCAGCACTTCGAGCTTTCTCTGGCTCTGCAGGCACTTTTATTACTCGGGGGCAAATGTCTGCGGATTATTTAATTCAAACGATCAAATACACCTCACATAGTATTTTACATCATTCCCCATGTGAATCCTCTCGCTCTGCAATTTGGCAATTACCGGCAGACAACTTCTGGGAAACAGATTTTAAATTTGGGGGCTAAAACCAAGGTAATCCATATGAGCTCTGAAATTAGAGCTTTTCTGTCCAGCAGGCCAGATTGTTTTTTTCACACTGGTTTTACACTGGAAAAGCTGTGACCTGTGCAACAGAGCCGTCCGTACCTTCAGCTTAAAGACCGTAAGTCCAGTATTTGTATATACAGGCGATTTGATTTTTCTACGTAAAACAGAGTACTACTGTCATATGTCCTAGCTTTCATGCAGATTTTTTTCCTGAATGTTTTGCAGTCCTCCTTCCTATTTTGATAAAAGAAAGTTACTTTCAAAAGTGAAGGCTTATCATTTCTGGTGATCTAAACAGATGTGACTTGACAAAGGGGTCCATTGTAGGGCCATGTTAGTGCTTCAGTTTTTAACGATGAAGGCTTTGGTTGTTTGTTATGGTGAGAAATAGTTTCCCCTCCAGATAGCCCCTTGAGAAATTCATGAGAGAAAATCCAGACTGTGAAAAGTATGGCTTGTGAGGAATTTGAAACAACATGACAGGGGAAGCAAATCATCGTGAAAATTCTCTTGCAGAAAGCCGGGTCTCATGACCACCTCCAGCCCCGGAGTTCATCCTCCCCGACTCCAGGTGAGCTGTCTCGCCATCATCTCCGTGACGCCTGTCCCCAGGAATCATAGAATCATAGAATGGTTTAGTTTGGAAGGGATCTTGAAGATCATTGAGTTCCAACCCCGCTGCCATAGGCAGGGACACCTCCCACCAGCCCAGGTTGCCCAAGGCCACGTCCAGCCTGGCCTTGAACACCTCCAGGGATGGGGCCTCAACAACCTCTCTGGGCAACCTGGGCCAGTGCCGCATCACCCTCACAGGAAAAAACTTCTTCCTAATGTTCAATCTGAATCTGCCTTCTTCCAGTTTGAAGCCGTTCCCCCTCGTCCTATCTCTATATACCCCAGTAAAAAGTCCCTCCCCAGCTCTCCCGTATGCCCCCTTTAGGGACTGGAAGGCCACAATAAGATCTCCCTGGAGCCTTCTCCAGGCTGAACAGCCCCAACTCTTTCAGCCTCTCCTCATAGGAGAGGGACTCCAGCCCTCGGATCATCCTCCAGCAGGTCCATGTCCTTCTTATGCTGGGGACTCCCGAGCTGGATGCGGTACTCCAGGTGGGGTCTCATGAGAGTGGAGGGGCAGAATCACCTCCTTTGACCTGCTGGCCACACTTCTTCTGATGCAGCCCAGGATACCGTTGGCCTTCTGGGCTGTGATCGCACACTGCTGGCTCATGTTGAGCTTCTTGTCAATCAGCACCCCCAGGTCCTTCTCCTCAGGGCTGCTCTCCAGCCATTCACTGCCCAGCCTGGATTTGGGCTTGGGATTGCCCCAATCAGAAACATCACTCAGCCTTCCCATCGCTCTGCTGCCCAGAGACCCGCAATGCGCGGCTCTCGCTGCCTCTGCTGCTGAACCTTCAGAGAGGACCATGGTCTCAAGCCAAAGACAAAACAACGCGTGAATGAGTGAAACTGCGGGTCAAGGTGAGGAGGGAAGAACTGGCAACACAACCCACTGCCGTTGCGCAACCCCAGCTAATCAGACACAGATACAGATGCAAGCCGCTCATGAACACTTCAGAGAAGTTTACATTTCAGCTGGGTCTCGCAGCTGGACGGTGATGGCTTCGCATGCAAAGTTGATTTCTCCAGGGTACGGCTCCAGAGAGGGGTAACCAGTGCAGTGCCTCTGAAAAGCTCCAGTTTCTGATCCATTTGCAGATTTGTTCCCCTTCCTGCCAGGCTTCTTTCCACGCACGTGTTACGCTGCTCTGCTATATTGTCATTGAAGTATAGTTCAGTAAGTTTCAGTTCTCATTTAAGACTTCATTTTTTAAGACAGCAGAATAGCTTGGGTTCATGTCAGAACAGTTTTAAGGCCTCCAGCATCAAAAATAATCTGTTGTAAATCTAAAAATACCAGCTTTTCAGAGAGGAGATGTGAGGTGCCAAGAGATTTCACGCACACAAACAATCGAGAGAGCGGGCTTCAAGTTCCATTTGCATTTTTTCCATGGTTACCCAACGCTGGACCCAGCAATCTGATCCGGATCACCTTGAGATTTTTTTTTTCTAACGCTTCCCCTGAAGTATGGTCTCGGCATCCCTCGGCGGAGCACACGTTTCCTTGCCTACTGCAGGAGGTTATTACCGCGGCAGGGTCTCCAGCACGCTGCGTTCGAAGCTCTGGCTTTTACGCGGCACTTTTTAAGAGCTGACCTGCAGGTCTGGGTCTGGGCTGCCACTCGGCACCAGTAGAGATGGTCTCGACACACAGCGAGGGAGAGGAACGCGAGCACAATGAGTCCACAAAACTGCCGGCACGCAGGAAATTGGCCAATTATCCAGCACCGACTTTTAGCAGAAACCGTACAAAGGGATCTTTATGGATGAGAAGATTGCAGGAAAGGAAGGAGAGAGGCGAAGATCGGGGGAAACGAATGGCGTGGGGAACTACGATCAGTATTTATGACCATCCTCTTAAAGGTTTTTCTTAGTCCAGCTTATGACTGAATGTCAGGATTATTAGGAGAACTCGTTAAAATAAGCAAAAGAAGTTGTTGGTGGATAAACCCAACAACGCTTCTAAATCACAGCAAGAAATACTGGCAGCAGCTTGGTGTAAGGACTTGCATCCTCCCCGGCTGTGTTCCTCTTGCACACCATGGCAGCCACGGGAAGGGACGAGGGCAGAAGCGGTGTGCTCACCTCCTGGCGTGAGCCTGTCCTCCTCACTGTCGCTCCCGTACGTCCACCGGCAAACTCTTCATGGGATGTTCAGGGTCCGTCAGACCTCAGTGCACAGATTTAAACTGGAGCGAGATGCACCAAAATAGTAAGAAAGGGACGGAGAGGAGGCGGTCAAGTCTCCGCAGCCAGCAAAGATACCCCGGCCCTACGCAGACAGGCCCTAATTATGCTGCTGCTTGGCTAAAAAGAATTATCAGAAAATATCCCTTGAAAAATTCCTTTTTCTGTCCGATATTGTAAACACAAGTTCAGCACAGGAGACTCCACGGGATAAGATGGTTTTGATGACTTCCAGCCGCGTATGCACTCCGCAGACTCGCTTCCCAAACAGCCTATTATCACCGCGCAGGCAGCTCATTAATTTGCTGAGAATTCTCATTTAAAAAAACCCTAATCAGTCAAGATTTATTTCCCTCTGATAAGGCACAGGAGGGCACTGCTAAGGTTCTGGCTTCTGCCAGTTGTCAAGCTTCTCGTCTAGCGGTTAATGTCAAGCTAACACCACGACAGGGCTCCAGCACGTCACTTCTTCAGCCCGTGTGTCCTGGAGGTCTATCTCCGGAAACGGGGGCTTTGCCACCGACGTTCCCACAGGCCACGAGACGGATCATTTCACTGCCTCGGTTTCCCCAGGAGTCAAAGTGGGGTCTTCCAGCCCAGTAGTTAAAAGCATACAAAGGTGGGTGTCCACAACTGTCAAGAATTGTTCTGAGTCTTTAACCGAATGCAGCACCACATGTGCCCAGAGCATCTGGAGCTGCCATAGGAGGCAGGATTTTGGCAGATTGGGGTTTGTACATCCTACCTAAAGCCCCTTTTCCCCGTGCTGGCCCAGAGGACGCTCTCATCCGGGGGGAATCGGTACCAGGACCCCGTCGCGGCGGCTCAGCCCGCTCTCGGTTGGGAAGCAGCGGCAGCGAGGGGGGCAGAGCTCCCCTGCGCAGGGCCCAGGCTCCACAAAGAGCCGAGATCATCATTGGCAGATGTACCTTCCCCAGGGCTCCGAAATCCCTGTCAGCAAACAGAAAGCAACTGGAAGGGGAAAAAAAAAAAAAAAGACTAAAAGAAAGCCTGTATTTGAAATATGCTTTGTTTTCTTTTAAAAAATCCAGGATCCCATCCAGTTTGAAAGAGGAGGCGAGCTCTGAAACAAATTCTTTGGTTTTTACATTAGTTCAAGAAGAAAACACTTTTAAAATATATTCCTCCGAGGTTTAAATACTGCCTCTGGCCCCCACGTTTGGCACGCGGGGAGCGGCTCACAGGTGCCCTCAGAACCACAGCAAACCCACAAAATAAGCCCTGGCCCAGCAGCCCCTCTCCTTAACCCTTCGCAGCCGCCATGGGGGGCGTCCCCCCACCCCACCACCTCCCGCGGTGCTCCTGTCCCCCCGTCCGGCATTTCGACCCCGGTGTGGTGGCTGAAGGACCTGCCGCCCTCACCTGGGTGGCACCTCCCTCTGCCCCACACCGGGCCGGGAGCCCCTCTGCCCCCCTCGGGACTTTTGAGCCCTTTGAGCTCCGCGGGGGCACAGGCAGAAATAACGGTCTCACAGGGAGGTCGGGGGGGGGCTTTGTGGGAAAATGATACCACGTTACCACCACCAGCAAGGACGTGCGAATGGAGTCCTGCAGCGACTTCGGGACTGGGGTGCGTTGTGGCACGGGGACGGGGTCGCGGCCTGCCCGCACCCCTCGGGGCAGAGAGCGGCGGCGCCAAGGGCCAGGGCAGCGCCCAGCGATGGCCCGGGGGGGGGACACACACAACGTCTCACATCTTCATCTCCTTCCACTGCCGCCCCCAAGGCAGACCCGGCCACCCCCCAGCCCGCGTGGGGACCCATCTGCAGGGCAGAGCCCGGGAGGCTCCATGAACGGCGACGGCTCCGTCGGCACCCCCAGTGCCCCCGGCAGCTCTCCCCTCACGCCTGCAGCTCTCTGAAAACAGGCAGGAGCCCCTCAAAACTCAAAGAGCCACCGAAGAGCAGCCAAGAGCTTTGCTCAGCCCCGGCGGGGGCTGAAGCCCCTCTAGCGAAGCGCTGCCCTTCGCCAGCCTTGGCCTCCAGCGCTCCCCAAAAACGCCCGAGTGGTTAATTGCCGTCTTCAGATCGGCCGGGGCCGGGTGCCCGCTGCCCAGAGCAAAAAGATGTTGGTTTATAATGGTCTGTTCGCTGAGTCTGCTGTCCCGCCAGCAGCGCGGCACGCTGCGTCTGGCACCCGGGGAGGGGTAATCGCCGTAATTGCTGAAGGCCGAAACTCGCTCCCCATTTTCTCCCGGCTGCAGCGACCACGCAGGTTGAAGCGTGGAAGGGTGAGTGCCAAGTGTTACGGTGTGAAGCCATTTTCCATTTAGAGCTCTTGTTTTTCATGGTTTATAAGTTACCACTCCCCGCCTCCGTTCCTTTGGGTTGAGATTTGTCATGCTTGTTCTTAACCCAGTGGAGAATTTCTTTAGGAAAGTTCAATAGTATAAGTAGCAGCAATTATTCATCTGGCTTTCGTCATGGAAGATAACAGATATTCACAGAAAGTTGCCGTCTCTGCGAGGGAGGCGGCAGAAGCGAGGACTTCTGCCCGCAGCCCGGCAGAAGCACAATCCAGCACGCCCCAGGGTTTTCCAGGAGTAAATTCAGCAGCGATTCCCGTACCCAGACACTGACAAACACCCACCCAAACACAAGCATTCCGTGCAGTCCCGTAGGGCTCGTTTCCAGATAGCTGAGCACGGAACTCTGATGAGCATCAGCTAATCACGACGTTTTCCAGATGCATCCTGGGCGCAAGTGTAAATTCTAAACTTGCTTATAAAACCAACATGACCCGAACCTTCGGGCTGGGCGCGGAGAGTCCGGGGCGAGACACTGATCCCTGTACTTGTGCAAGGAAATGCCACTTACAACCGGCGACAGCTCTGCTCGCCGTGCTGAGGACGGACTCCCCTGCGCTTACAGAGCCTGCGCGCAAGCTCCGAGTCAGCAGCAGAAGAAATAAAAGAACTGCTTCTTTAATTACAAAAAAATATGCAAAGAACTTAGACGCAAGCAACCGAGTTAGTGAGATGTTACAACTGAAATTTCAAATGAGCGAATGCCAAATGTGCCAAGCGGGGAGTCCCACCCTGTCCCGTCCGCATCCCATGTGCGTAACGTGCCCCGCGTCCCGCTGCACCGACTGCCAGAACGGGAGGCAGAAAGGGGCTCCGTTAGCTTCTACGGAAAACACAGCTTTGAACATCCTAATTTCGTTTAGTTTAAATCTTAACCATAATGTTTACATTAATGCTATTTATTATAATTTATTTTTATTTAAATGCGTACACAGAAGTAAAATAAAATAAAGTCGTGTTAGGCTGTTTTAAAAACAAAAACCACAGACCAGATAAGAAAGACAGAAGACATCTTTCATGTGGAGAGATGGCTGTGGGTCACTAGGCACTAAAACAAGAAACGGCAATTTGCTCCTACACCAAGGAACAATAAAAACACGTTTAAACACTTAGACGAGGAGTTGTGAAGGCAGAGTAGGATTAATTCCACGGGAAGGAACGATTCCTCACTCTTTCACCTGAGCGCAAAAAAGCAGCACAAAAATCCACAGCCCTGTCTCGTTTCTGTAGGAATAAACAGTCTTTTTTGTGCTATGAGACAGGATGTTGCTTTTTCACATCCATTAATTTATTTACCAAACACTGAATTTCCCCATAGATTGTAAGGTTAATAATACAATTTTGCTTGGCTAAGTCCTCGTTCTGCTATCTCACACCGAAATGACATTAAATCCCGGGCTAACGACCCCAGGGGTCAGAGGATGCGCTATGCCGGTACCTGAGTTGTCCCAGTGATTCATCACATTAATTCTCAGTGTGTCGTTCCCCAGCGGCCGGCCAGTCCCCAACTCTTCCCACCTGGAGATAAAACGGCTGATCTCGCACGAAGCAGAAAAAAAAAGAAATGCCAATAGCTGCCAATAGCAATAGCTCAAACCTCGCAAGGACTCTGCCATCTCCACCAGTCGCTCTGATGAGGAAAGACAGCCAGGGCTTCCAGCAGCAGGAGAACCACGGCACCACAAGGTCAGGTAAAGCAGAGAATGGGAAATGGGCCAATCTGGGGTACAATGGTCCTTTGTAAAGAAAATATAAACTCACTGTAAAAAGACAAGTTCCACTTTGCGTCCTCTCCTGCAAACCTCCTCTTGCCTTGATGCTTCCAACTACAGGCAGCTCCTGGCCTCCAGCGGCCAGTACGGCCAGCACGGCATGGCCAGCATGGCCAGCACGGCCACCGCGCGGGCCGTACCACGGCCTGAGCTGCGTTTATTCAGTAACAGCAGAATCCAAACAGTGGGGGAAACGAAGTGCGGCTGGGACGTAGCGGGCTGCTCCGACGGTGCTGAGTGGGCGCACGCCGTGTCACCCAGGGTGAGCAGCTCAGCGCACACCGTCACAGCCAGGACGGCTTCACCGGGGGGAGGCAGAGCCACACTCAGCTGCCAGGGATGAGCGAGAAGAAAAAGCTGGGGGAGGTTTCTGTTCTGGAGGAAGCCTCCAGAATACCAATACTAATTGACAAATGCTTCTAAAACATTGTTATACTCCTAGAACGACTGTGGAAATGGAGATGACCTTCCTCCTGAGGAAGAGGTCAGGGCAATCCCAAGCCCAAATCCAGGCTGGGCAGAGAATGGCTGGAGAGCAGCCCTGAGGAGAAGGACCTGGGGGTGATGATTGATGAGAAGCTCAATGTGAGCCGGCAATGTGTGCTGGCAGCCCAGAAAGCCCCCGGCACCCCAGGCTGCACCCCCAGCAGCGTGGCCAGCAGGGCGAGGGGGGGGATTGTGCCCCTCTGCTGTGCTCTGGGGAGACCCCACCGCAGTGCTGCCTCCAGCTCTGGAGCCCTCAACAATAAGAAGGACATGGACCTGTTGGAGCAGGGCCAGAGGAGGCCACAGAGGTGCTCCAAGGGCTGGAGCCCCTCTGCTGGGAGGACAGGCTGGGAGAGTTGGGGGGGTTCAGCCTGGAGAAGAGAAGGCTCCGGGGAGACCTTAGAGCAGCTTTCCAGTATCTGAAGTGGGCCTGCAAGAAAGCTGGGGAGGGACTTTTCACAAGGACATGGAGTGATAGGACGAGGAGTAGTGGCTTCAAACTGGAAGAAGGTAGATTTAGATTAGATATCAGGAAGAAATTCTTCTCTGTGAGGGCGGTGAGCCCCTGGCGCAGGTTGCCCAGAGCAGCTGTGGCTGCCCCATCCCTGGAGGTGGTCAAGGCCAGGTTGGACGGGGCTGGGAGCAACCTGGGCTGGTGGGAGGTGTCCCTGCCCAGGGCAGGGGGGATGGAACTAGATGATCTTTAAGGTCCCTTCCAACCCAAACCATTCTATGACTCTATGACGAGGAATTACCCTGGTGATGGACACAAGCTCTGTCCTTTGAACACGCCGGTGAGCTGCAGTCCCCGCAGAGAGCAGCCTATTGCGTGTGGTGGTTGAATCACTACAAGCTGATGCTAAAAACAAACTTCAGTCTCCTGGACCTGCATGTTTCACAGCAACATCCCCAGAAAAGAAAAACTGAGGAGTAAATGGAATTTGAAAATTGTGTTGGTAAATAAAAACTTTATTTTTAAACAATTAAAAATGCATGTCCGCGTGCAAAAGAGACACTCAGCCCTGTGGTCATCAACAAAGGAATACAGTCATCTCCAGGTGCTCGGCTGATGGGACACCACAGTCCCTCAGTCCCAGACACAGCCTAAGAAAGGACTCCTGTGGTTTGCACAACATTTCTATGTCCCAGCTCCCACTTGCTGCTCTCATAGAGCTTCAACCACGAGGATATCTGAAATAACAACTCAGAGAATAACACCCTGTAAAGCACGTGCTTTCCTCCCGAGATGCTCAGGAACACTGAGAGGGCTCGTAGCTCCAGGTGAGGAGAGGCCGCGTTTCAGGCCATGCTGCATGGGTGAAGGTGGAGCTTCGTCATCCACCCCTGAAACAGGCCACCACGAGAGGCTGAAGGAGATCTGAACAAGCTCTTGGAGCTGCCCCCGTCCCCACCTGCCCCCCTGTCGGCCTGACGTCCCTCCCTCTCCCCCATCCTGCCTGTACCAGGCGGTGGCGATGCCATGGCACACCTTCCCACTCCCCTGTCCCAAATTCCCCAACCTCCATCCTGCGGAGGTCTCCCTCCCTGCTTGCCTCCCGCCCCTTGGCAGCAGAAGCTGCTCCACGCAGAGGCTGGTGAACGGCATTGCTGAGCCGGCTGCAAGGAGACGGCTCCGGCTCCCGTGACCCCCGGGAACCCCAACCCTGGTCCCAAGGGCAGGGGGGACCTGTGGCTCGGAACAGGGAGAGGATAAAGGTGTTACTCAACCTTGGCTGAGCTACAGCTGTTACTCACATTACCACTGGGTACCACCAAGCATGAGAAAATGCTCTCTGCAGTGCCGGTGGGGTCCCAGGTTAGCTGACAGTCTCCCCACAGGGTACCCCAGCTCCTCCAGCAGCTGGGGGATCTTTGTGATAGGTCATTCTGAGACTACACACTTCCCCTTTCCCAAACCTCCACCAAAATTTCCATTCTCTGGGCAGCAGCAAGCTGACTATCTGTTGGCTGTTGCTTTTGTGCCATGAGCTGGTGCGGGGTTGTGAGCCGCCCCTGCCTGCGGCACTCTGACCAGGAGGTCACCACATGGCTTTCACTACGTCCTCACAACTGCGGCAGCATCTTTTCCTCCAGTCCCGGCAAATGTCACTTTGTCCCACTCACATTCACTGGAACATTACCCCAACGACCATTCTCCACCCATGCCACGGCCACCTGCCCCTCCGTGTCCTGCTGCTCCCACTCACACCCAGCACTCCTCATTAGGTGTTGAGGGACCAGTTTCACTTCTGGTCCATTCATATCTCACTGTGACACCCAACTGCTTCTTACTGTCAGAGAAGTATTTTTATGTTCTCACCATCTCAGAAGGGTTGGGACCTCTGCGGTTTGCTGACCAGACCTGTCTGCTCATGCTTTCTCTTCTGTCCCCATCTTTATACTTACAGAATAAATTCTGCGGTATCTGCCTTTGCCCCGTGCTCGTACTGCACTCACCATATTCCTATTACAATGCTACTAGCAGTGCTCCTCAAGAACACAATATTGATCTCATCACGTTTCACACCCAGAAGACACTGCAGGCTGGTGTAACTCATAGAATCGCTGAGGTTGGAAGGCACCTTTAAGATCATCAAGTCCAACCATTAACCTGCCCTGACAAAACCACTTCTAAACTGTGTCCCCAAGTACCACATCTACCCTTTTTTTAAACACCGCCAGGGATGGCGAATCCACCCCCTCCCTGGGCAGCCTGTTCCAATGTTTGATAACCATTTCAGTGAAAATTTTTTTCCTAATATCCAATCTAAACCTCGCCTGGCATAACTTGAACCCATTTCCTCTCGTCCTATCACTTGTCACCAGGGAGAAGAGGTCGGCCCCCACCTCTCTACAACCTCCTTTCAGGTACTTGTAGAGGGTGATAAGGTCTCTCCTCAGCCTCCTCTTCTCCAGGCTGAACAACCCCAGGTCCCTCAGCTGTTCCTCATAAGATTTGTCCTCCAGACCCCTCACCAGCTTTGTAG
Source organism: Vanellus vanellus (assembly GCF_965231255.1). Classification (NCBI taxonomy): domain Eukaryota; kingdom Metazoa; phylum Chordata; class Aves; order Charadriiformes; family Charadriidae; genus Vanellus; species Vanellus vanellus. The sequence goes on from NC_138923.1 coordinate 962,072, forward strand.
CCCTTCTCTGGACACGCTCCATCACCTCAATGTCCTTCTTGTAGTGAGGGGCCCAAAACTGAATGCAGTACCCTGTCACTGGCTTGCTGGCTGCTCACTGGCTTCCTACGAACTACGTGAAAAGGAAGTGAAAGTGCCTCAAAGACACGCCCAATTAGCATCATCTGGATAGATAGAGTCTATCCAGATAGACTCCAGCCCAGACTGGAGCCTCATGCTGAAGGAAGACCAGCAACAGTGATGGCCATATCGCCGAGCCAAATCTTCCCATATTAAAACAATTTCAGCTGGAGGTCAGAAACAAGAAACAGAGTCACACTCCTGTTTGACACATACTGCTCACACTGCCTGAAGCTGCTCTTCACTGAAGAACAACTCCTGTGACCTTCATGCTACAGGTCCTCCCAAGGCGAGGTAAGGTGAGTGGGAGAGAAGAGCAGGAGAAGCCCAGCAGATACGGGGCTGGTACCACTCTTTGGAGAGTTGGAGCTCCGCTTCCAGTTTCAGCTGCCAGACCGCTGTGACTCGGTGACAGTTTGAGCTTTCATCGGAAAAGGAAACATTTCTGACTTTCCTGTTTGCAGACAAATGAAAGATTCTTTAGTACTTAAAGAAAAAGCCAAAGTTGCTTTCCTGCCTCAACTTAATTATGAGTTTTTAAATTCATGTCATTTTTTACTTTACCTATTTTTCATCGTTTAGTGTTAACCACACTAAACCTTTCAGACAGCCTTTCAGCCATAATTCTCGTGACCAGAGCAGAACTAAGTGCACGGTGTGTTAGAGGCAACAAAAGGACCGGTTAAAGATTTGCAGCCACTCCAGATAAAAGAAGAGGGATATATTAATTAGAGTGGCCCTTCTACAGATCATGTCCAAACCACATCAAACACATACAAATACTGACTGCAGGAAATTAAAGTTGGAGACTTAAAAATACGAATAAATCAAGGAATTCTCATGCTTAACTTTGTCCTCTGACCCCCAAGGTCTCCTTTCCTGATCCACTTTGCTGACATGCACAGAGTTGGCCGATCTGCCAAAACAGGCCATGTTCTCACCTCCACGTGCCCACGCAGCCCAAAAGCAGCGAGTTCTCTCTCCACGTCGCTGCCCATTTGGATGTGCATTACCGTAATTATTTCTCCAGTGACAACGGGCCGAATCGGTGCTACTCAAAAGGGTTTGGCTCACAAGTCGGCTCGCCTCCTCTTGCCGGGGTTTTGGGTGAATGATGCCTCTCCCATCCCCGCGGGACATCCTATGCATCTCACAGCCCCCTGCGGCGCAGCTGTAGGGCACCGTCCTTGGCGCCCCCCCTGGAAGATGCTCTGCTGAGCCACGATGGATGGAACGAGAGCAGTGCTTCCTCCTTGGGGGGTGTGTGCAAAATATCCAGAGATAAACATCAGTGCAGAATTAGGAGACCTCAGTAAATGAGAACAGACTAAATAGTTCTGGATTGCGTTCATCCATTCACGTTAGAAAAAGACATATTTCAGTGGCACTGTGACGATAACCGAGGGCGGGATATTGCATTTCCACACTGAAGAGGCAAAGGGTAAAGATGGAGAGGATGTCAAGTGAAAGTCCGGCAATATCAAGCGGTTTAGGGTAATAACTGCCTGTTTCATAAGGTAGATATCAACACCCACCCTTCTTATCTCTGCTGCGCACAAAAAAAAGAGGTGCTAGCCGAGCTGATGATCATAGACCGGCTTCAACACAATGGAGCAGGCACCGCTGGCTCTTCCAAGGGTGAGATAAACTGTCAAGTGAATTGGAGATTAACTATGCAGATGTAAATGAATTCATTGCTATGCAACTGATAGGGCTCAGGCCTGGTTTAGTGCAGGATGGAGTCAGGTTTGGAGAGCTCTCTCAATGGCCGAAGAATTTATAACCTGTATTCATGGCACTCTCTGTAAAGGGCTGCCTAACAATGCAGGAGCTTGCCAGCATTGTTCCTTTTGAAGGGCTTCGCCACTCCACCCCCACTCCTCTGCCCCCAATTTACTCCCCTCCTCCCTGGATCCCCCAACAGACCCGCTCGCACCCTTCCCTCCTCCTGATCACACAGGAAGAAAGCCGGGGGGAGGTGACCTCCCCAGCAGAATTTGCTATTCATGTTCCGTTCCCCCTCACAAATCCTTAACTTCTTGTCTCTTTTTAATCTTTTTTCTCTTGAGAAAGAAAAGATCAAAGGGCTTGGGGCTGATGCTTTCTGAACTAGGCACTTCTTGCCATGGGAAAAGAGCGACGGGGAAGGGCTACACAAAGACGTTTGTGACTGGGGGTGGGGGAGAGACGATGAGACAGGACTTTCTTCCATGGAAATGCTTTCGGAAAGTCTTTACGAAGCAGTCCTGCAAGTGAAGATGCAGTGATCCAGCATCCATCCCGTCCCGCCGGCCCGGCTGGGATACCGCAGTGGGCAGCAACGAGAGCACATTTTTTCAGGGTCACAGAGGAACGGTGTTAATGCCTCCCAATGCCGCGGAGGGAAATCCGGAGTCCAGGTGTGCAACCGGACTGCTCGGCCCACAGCCACCCCCGGCAGGTCCCTGCTGCGGCGTGGGAGCGTGGGAGCGGAGCAGACCTGGTCTGTGGGCCACTCGTTTCTCCTGGGCTCCTTAGGAATGCGTTTTCAAGAGAAGAAACAGATGCTCTCACAGGACTGCTCCAAGCACGGATTAAAACGCCAGCAAACGCGAGGGCGTGCAGGGCTGTCCCGCGTGCCGTGGCCTCGGCCTCACCGCCGCGCGCAGCGGAGCTTCGCCCTCACATGCGCGTCTGCACCCTGACCTCAGCTGCCGAGCCTGCGCAGGGCTAAGCGCAGGGGCTGCCTTTCAAAGTTAATATTTAAAACGTTCCCCAGTTCCAAAAAGACAGAAGGATTGGGCTCTGTATTTCCAAGCGATCCATCATCGGTATGGAGGAGAGCGAAAAGTTTCTATACTCACAGAGAGGAAAGGGGAGGGATGCAAAATACTTCCATCTCCCAAACTGGCTGCGATGAGAGTTTATCTCATGGCAGAACTTTGAGGTCCCCCAGGTACCTTCCCAGGGCAATGTGGATTTCCCCCTCGTTTGGTAATCCCAGTTTGTCACTGGCTGGCTGTCTTCCGCCAAGGTAGATGAGTCACAAAGCAGAAGCTGCACACAAATTAGAGATTTGTGCTAAAGCAACTGTGCTATCGGTATCATATATTTCGGGGAAAAAAGTGTTCTTGGCCCAATGGTTTGCATGAGTTTCCAGCCGGAGATGGAACTTCAAAGCAGAGGCTCAAATCTCTAACGAGGGAACATGCCTGCTGAGAAACCTTTAATCATTGCCGTTTGGACAAGCAACACACAAATAATCTCCCTTTCAGAGGTCTCCTGCTCTTGGGAAGTAGGTGGTTTGCACTTTCATGTTTTGGAAAACTGTCACCTAGGCTTGAAGGACTGATCTGAAGTAAGTTTTTTACTTTAAACCTGAAGTCGAGGCTTGCTGGCACAGAAGGGGGAATCTGCAAAGACTATTCAGTTGTCCGGGTTCGGTCCCACCATCTCCTTTTCTAATAGATATCCCTCATTTCTCTTCCTGTTCATCTACCCTGAGGGCCATCACCCCTCCAGGACTCTCCAGAGGGTGGCTGGGTCACCAGTGCCTAGGTTCTTCTCTGACACTTCTCCTCTGGTCCCCAGTTTGCGTTTCGCTTGTGCAAGAGCTCTCATGGACTTTGCAGTCCCTCCTGTTCCACTGTGCTCTTCCAGAAGGTCTTGACACCTTCGTGTTCTAAAACACGTAAAACGTCCTTCTGATCTCACCGGTAAACGACCTCTCCAGAGCCTTCAAGCTCACCAGCATCGAGCAGCTCAGGCACAACTGTCGCACTGTTCTGCCAACTCTGGGACAGGCAGGACAGGGCAGGACCTGAGGCTTGCTTCGCGCGTTTTAATGTTAAATTATTTTAGGAACAGCCTTATTTGTATTGCATTGACAAAAGCTCGTTTCTTGGCCAGTTTACACTAAAACCCATGGGCCTGAACTCATGTCAGGAGTATGTCTTCTACGCACCGATGACCACACGTCCCAGCCCGACCTTCTCATACAGCAACCTCTGATTCAAGTCAGTAACGTTAGATTAAAATCTGCTAAATGCGCTGCCGTGTAAATCCCGCGAGGGCTTCGCTAACCTACACCACAAACGAACTGCAGCACCCACAGCGCTGTAACAAATTATAGGTCTTACAGGAACACTGAAAATTCACACGGCTTTTCTGCCTTCGAAGCCGGTTTCCTGACACAGACTTTAAGAATGTGTTTCCTCTGTAGGCTCAACAAATGCCTGAAACACGCTGGTGAGCCAAGGAGACCAGCTGCCGCTCTTCAGACTTGAACTACTTTCACCACCACCACCACCACCCCCCCCCCCCAACACCGAGCACAGGAACGTTCTCATTATTAGAGAGGATAAGCGCTTGTGCTGAAAGAAAAATGTAAATTGCTCTAAGAGAGGTGCCAAATTAGCACAAGTGACCCACGACCAGAAATGCAAAAATTCTCCAGTGGAGATCTAAAGGCAGTTGAATGTCTCAGCAAATTAGCTCGGAGGCTGCCACCATGACAAGCCTCCTCTCGCCCTCGCGCCACGATCGCTATAAAACAGTTGTCGTTCCAAAGCGTTTCTGATTAATTTTGCTTTACCGCTGGGGAAAAAAATGCAAAACGTCACCACCATAAAAGTGCCAGATGTGTGTGTGTCTGGTTAAATCATACAGACCCTTCAGGTGACAAATGTCTCCCTCGTCCTCCCGGCTTTGCCAGCGCACTGCAAACCAGGTCCCCGGCACTTCTGTCGGGTCCTGAGTTCCTTTTGAGCCAAAATAACAATTCTGCTAAACTCAGTTGCGGATCTGTGGGTTATTGCCTGAGAGAGGTAAGCGTGAGACACGGGCCGCAGTGTGACAATACAGCCAATCCAGCAGCAAAGCTTCTGCTCTGGGATCAAAGGCAGCGCAGGCACGCGACACGAAGCACTAACACACCACCGAATCAGGGAGCCAGTTCATATTCCTGAAAAATAAAAGTATTAAAAAATTCAAACTAACTTGTCCTGGCTGACTTTCGGCTGGAAGGGCGCTGCCGCCAGCGCTTCCTGACACCTCCCTCACCTCTGTCCCCTTCCAGCTGGCACTGGGATGAGCGATGTGCCCTACGCTCCAGCGGACAGCACGCAACCGTACACCCAGCCCCGACCCAGCACCACCGTGCCACCCCCTGTGCTAATGAGCTGCTCCTCTCGAACCGTCACCCAAAGAAGACTCGCGCTCAGGCTTTCTAGGAAGATAACGCAATTTGGCTACAGGTGTGTATGTCACGGGGAGGATCCACACGGGCGCCAAGCCCTCCTCTTCTTCCCTTCTCCGGTCAGTAAGGACTTGCTGGTTTTTCCCATGCACGCTCCAGAAAGAAACCCAGCAGCTCAAAAGTGCTTTTGATGAAATACTGTAGACTTAAAGTATTTGATTAGCAATTTGTCATGGGAGATAAGTACTAAAAGCACACCGTAAGCACATTAAGAAACACCATGTCTACAAGATACAGAAACAGCCGTAGTAACACACACCATGTAAAACCACGGGATGCACCGAGAGAGAGAAGGGTTGGGTGGCACTGCCTGCAGCTAAGGCTTTTTGGGAACACTGTTGTCTGTCTCCATAAGCTGAAAAACTACAGTGTTACCATTATTAAAATACTCCCTATAAGGAGAAAAGCAGGGCCAACGCTCCAAGGAGACATGCATGCAGCCTTGTTCCCTTGCTAAAAATGAATCCTGATGAATACGCGACCTTTTTATGACTCCTTCCCCAGTAACAAACCCGCTTCACAGAAAGAATGCGAATATACATTTGAAGCATCTCCTAGCAGAAACTGAATTGTGAAGATGTAAACTTCAGAACCTGCGCCAGAAACCTACATTTATCAGTTGTTTCCATCCAGACAAGGGACAGAAATAAATCGATCAATGGATTCAACCTTTCAAACTCCCCAAGTCTCCAACGAGCACCTTGCCTGAGCTCTAATGAAGACGTAGATAAAGATTTGTTGACAGAGCCTGAATTCTTCTCAGCAGCCCAGAGGAGAGGGACACACGAATCCCACTAAACTTGGTGGGGGTTGGATTCCTCACGTCCACAGCCACCAACAAAACAGCCACGTTTGGAGTTCCTCCGCAAGCAATCTTAAAACCAACACAATAAACAAGTGTAACAAAGCTGCAAGCTGCCTCCGGATAATTTCTGCGCAGAAATGAAATTCGTGTTAGCGAGAGGTTTTGCGTGTTCCCCGTTCTCAGGGGAAAGCCCCAAAGGACATGCAGCAGGTCCATGCAAGGCCTGGGTGACCCTGCGCGGTGTGGGACACGCTCTCTTCTCAAACAGCGACTCCCCACTTGGGACCGACCTGCTCCCGCTGACAGCCCGGAGGTGGCACTGCCAATGTGCCACCCGTCACAACGCCACCCGAAACGCACCTCTGAAACGCGGCAGCTCGGCAGGACTCGCCCAACCGCACTCCATAGGGATTTCCAGTGCGGGCAGGGGGATGCCCCATCCTGCACGCCCCCGCGGGAGCTGCCTTCAGGAGCAACAGAGGCTGGGGGAGATGCGGAGCTGCTCCCCGACACACAGCAGCCCCGGCTCCCGACAGAGCCGGCACCGCCAGGCCAGCAAAGCCCATCCCGCCCAGCCCACCGCAGCCCCTGTGAGCTTTCACCAGGCCCACGGGCAGCACGCCACGGCACCAAGAGGAAAGTCCCGGTTTGGTTTCCCCGGTGCCCTGCGCCGCAGCGCGCTGTGAAGTGTGGTGAACACCTTCTCCTCCCGCTTCTCCTCCTCATTCCTGCCTCGTCTTCACCTTCTCGCTACCTGTTGGGCGATGCTTTTCTAGCAGCATCCATCACCGCAGCATCCGAGTGCACCACAGGGAGGACAGAAAGCCCCCAAAGGCCTAATTTTCTTCCCAACTTTGTCATTTTGCTTTTGCGTTTCAATTATTTTCGTAACAACAGGCAGCGAAGCCACGAAGATCGTTGTAGCAGGCAGTGAGGAAGGGAGAGGGCTGTTGTTACAAGCACACGCTTTTCTCTAATGGCAGCTTGGAAAAGTACCGAATCACATTTCTTGTCCAAATGTGCTCTGCTCTGCAGTCTTCCGTTAAGCGGGGAGTAAAGTTTCCCATAAAAGCCCAAGGGCCTGTGAAAGAGCCCGACAGAATCTTATTCCCTCTTTAACTTCCAAGATCCATCAGCGTCTCTCTCTCTCTTTGTAACTGCCCCAACTGGTAGGGATTTTTGGAAACAAACCTCTCCGGCAGCGGAGCGGCGAGGCTGGAGGCGGCCTGGGCTGCAGCCGGGAGCTGGGGGGAAGCCGCCCGGCAGCGTCCCTGCGCCCCGCCGCTGGCTCCGCAGCACAGGCACCGGCACCGCAGCGGGCTGAGCCCGCGGGCAGGTGGGCACAGCCGAAAAGCGGCGGCTTTCTGCAGCCACAGGGGGTTTCCTGGAAGAGCGGCGGGGCGAGCCCAGTCCTGGATGGCGCCTCGCTGCAGGACTCCCTCTCCTTGGCTGTAACTCCTCCATCCCAACGGCAAGTTCAGAAAATAACGTAATGAAAACAGTCATGTTTTTGGTTTTGTTTTTTTTTTTCTTTTTCTTTTTCTTCTTCTTTTTTTTTTCCATCGCTCATTTTATTTTACTGAGCTACTGCATACGGAGCCGAATCTTTATTTTGGCTCCTGTCCTCTTGCAATATCATTACCCGCGCGCAAAGGAAAAGCCCTCTGGAGATTTCCAATCCAAACAGGCCCTTGTTTTATCTACAACTATTTGAGTACATGACCTCAGATAACCCCGCGGCCAACTGTGTGCCAAATTCAAACTGCAGCCATGGGAACTTTAAATACAGAGAAGATTTTCCAGCCTCCCTCCGAAGGGAAGACGTCGAGTTTCTTGCTCTCTTTGGGTCCGATGGAGCTGGGAAGCCGCGCTGTGCCCACGGGAGCACGGCCCCGGAGCCGCTGTGGCACCGCCGTGGCACCGAGTTCACCTCCGCCGCGGGAAGCCGTTCAGTTTAGGCAGCAGCACAACCGCCCTCCGCTACGTACAAACAGTCACTGTCCCCTTTGCTTCTCAGGGTACTGCTCCGGCTTCAGATTACTGAAAAGACAAACAGCTGCACTTGGGCCAACAGACTCGTATGTAAGACTGTGTTTGGATTACTCTGGACAGGAGAGGTTTTTCGTCTTCATTAGCCTGCTGTTCGCAGCCATGCCCGCAGTTTCTCACTGGGTCAGAGCCTCCCGCTCTCTACTGCTGTTTATGAATCTAAATAAATCAATTAAGCTGGTATTTTGAACGCAACTCGGAAGCCTTTAGCAGCTGGTGTTTCACAGACGTCCAGCGCGTGCGGGTACCCAACTCTGCAAGTCCTTGGAAAACGCCAGCCCAGTGAATTTGGGAACCAGAATCAACCAGAAGTATTTTTCACAGCGGTGACCACTTGCTTTTCCTCCCCAGATCAGTACTTCTTCACGTTACCAGAAATGCACTTTTACGAAAGAGGAGAACGAATGCTAGAGCCGAACGCAAGCGCAGCGGAAAAAAACCTCAAGCTCGAGAAACAGCACAGGAATTCGGTCTTGACAGTCTCCGTATCAGTTTCCATCACTGTCACACTGAACGTGTGCCCACGTAATTTCAGGTCGGGAACCAACCTCAGCGAGAAGGGCAGAGCCTGGCAATCCCTCGCGAGCTGCTCTGGTTCTCCTCACTGGGATTCCCATGTCTGAGCACCGGGGCGCTCGCCCCGCAGAGCTGGATGAGGGCACCGGCGCGGTGCGCATCCCGGGGCACGCCGGGCTCCCGGGGACTCGGTGCAGAAACACAGAGTTGAAAATAAGCATTTAAGCGGAGGCAGCTTCGACGCAGAGATGGAAGGCAGGACTTACTCGCTAGGCATGGCTTTTGCACCTCGAGCAGCCCCGTTGCCTCGCTCGGGGACCCCGGGGCACCGCAGCTGCCGGAGCAAGACTGGGTCCAGTATCCAGCTGCTGGGCAGGCTGGTCGCCCAAACCCGGGGCAGTTTTCAGCTGGATGCAACCATACATTCATATGCGCTATCTGGAGACCTTCGCATTTCAAGGCTGTTGTTATTTTGATCTTTACAACCCTTGGAAAAAATGAGTTCAATTAAGTCTCATCATTAGGAATTTACATAAGGTCACTTCAAGGCTCCGCGCATTTCCTCTGGTTCAGATCTCGGTGCTCCTGATGTTTCCCCTCTTCATTTATAACCTCCTTGCTGTAGGGCATTCCAAGTAAATCATCCACCACCAGTTTCCTCTCTTCAGCAACACACAGCGAGTTCTTCATTCAGGCTAAATGAAGCTTCAACTACTCTGTACAACAGTAGCCCAGTTAAAGGCACAGCATTGCTTTGAGAGATGGCAGTTTTCCCCTCAATAAACAAAAATGAAATTACCTTAATACAGAAGAGAACGTATTAATTTTGATTCCTTTAGCAGGAGGAAAGATTTAGATGCATTTGGTAGCACAAGCACAAGCAATGAGCCAATTCTTACATATTCTATAGGAAATCCATTTGCTAATCCCTGAGAAGAGCCCTTTTCACTATGAATTAATTGAGAAACGCGCTCAGAAGCTGTGAACTGTATTCAGCCACCGTGCAAAACTGTGGCGAGGTGGACATCGGCTCCAAGCTGATCAAAACGTTTCTGTTTGCACAGGAATAAGCGCCCACCCGACCGCGCACCTCTTTTATAAAGCTGACGATCAAAACTTGAACCAAACCGGATTTTGAACTGTCCGAAGGGTCCAAAATGAATGGATATTAACAGGGTAGGGCTGAGGCAGGCTGCGGCTTCATCTCCTGAGCCCGGAGCGGACAGTCACGGAGGACATCTCCTGAGCCCGTCCCGGTGAGCCGTCCCTGGCACGCTGCGCGGCACCAGCCAAATCCTCTTCCTTTGGCTGGGGCTGAGCAGCCGAGGGCTCGCAGCTGGGGGCTCGCAAGGGCTTCGGCCAGCGTAAGCCCGTGCTGACACAGCGCAGGCAGAGCCCCCTCCCGCCCAGACGCACATCTGGGCAGCTGCAGAGCGAACCAGACCGGGGAACTGAGCTGGGTTAAAATCAACCATCTGGTTTTGACAGGTCCGTTTCAACTGGGATCAGTTCCCCGATCCAGCGACCCTGCAGCTAAACAAGCACTTGTGTTGGGACAAGGGGGGGCTTAGAGAGGCACCGGGGTAGGGGAGAGGTGAGAGGAGAGCCACGGCTTCATCTGGCAGCGGCGTCTGCCTACACCGACTTAAAACTCTCACGAAATCACGGCAGAAGTGTCCCAGTCCCATTTCCAGACCCGCAGTGATCCTCAAGAGTTTTTCTGCCTCTCCTCTGAAAATGGCACGTAGGAGCCCAGCTCATTTAGACATCAATCACGTTCCTATTTGTATCCCAGAAATATCACGGTACCATCACCGCACGCTGGGGAAGGATGAATCTCGTCGTACCTCTGATACAGACCCTGGCTTAATTTTTCAAAGCCTTTCCTATTTTTCTACGCCTTTCAAAAAGGCCATTTGCAACGTTAAAACGCAATAATACCTCAAACTAGTGGGGATACTTTCCACCTAACCTTTTTCCTCTATTTATTCCACGTCCTCTACCGACACAGCTATCTCTCTTCTGCTAAGCGACCGGCTCTATACGCATGGATGACTCTTTGCAACTGAAAAAATAACTAGGCTGATGCAGCTTAGGTAGGAGAATCTGACTGTGTGCATTCCTCCTGCGGCTGGCCCCAGGAAAAGGACACCCTGCCACTTTTAAACCTGGGAGGTCTTTGAGAGTTTGGCAGAAATCCCCTGGGAGGCCCGTCATTAGCCATTTAAAACTGTCTATAGTATAGGGCTGAATTGAAGCGTGGGACAAAGCCCCTGCAGAGCTATCTGTCAGGAAAGGCTCCCGATACTGGCAGGGGCTGTTAACAGTAACAATGATGACAATATAGCGGGGATTTTCAGGGGTGGGGACTTCAAAGAAACCCTAAAGAGGTATTTTTCATTAAGAAGTAAGAAAGCAGCTGAGTATTGTTTTTGGCACTAAAGCTGAATATGAATGATGCTGCGGTAAGTCACAGATCAGCGACAGCATAAATTGACACTGATTTAAATACGCATGTGCTGCTTTTCCGTCCTGCTCCCATCACAGCGGTTTTGCATTACCTGGCCAAGACAGCAGCCCGTGGACCATCCCTCTTGCCGGTTGCCCCGGGATCCTCCAGTAAGCTGCACCAGTAAGCAGCCAGCAAGCCCCTTAGCACGGCTACCACGTGCCACTGCTGTCATCGCACAGACGGACGGCCCAGTGCCACGCCGGCAGGTTAGTTCAGGGTCTCGGCCTGAGCCCCGTGGTCACCCGCAGCCTCCCCACCGGCTGACGCGCCAGCTCAAACTGGGAGCGAGCCCACGTCTCTGCAGGAATGACAGGGAAACCACGGCCGGCAGGGAGGAAGAGGAGGGGGGGGAGGGGGGGGGCTGTTGGTCCACAGGGACTTTTCTGCATTGAAACTCCAAATCCGTGGTTCTACCGGGGAGAAAAGGAAGAGGATCGTGAAAAAAAGTGTAAGATGGATACCACGAAACACTCCCGCTACAGCCAGTCCTTCTCCTAAACGTGAGAATTTACTCATTACACTGTTGTTTACTGCACGGACCGTGACGATGAGCCTGGGAAAAGAAGTGCGCCGACAAAACCATAAACAAGAATATTCAGTGGGAAGCCGCCGCCTGCCCTCACCAGCCTTCTCCCGGCTGAGATGACCGAAGGGCTCCGCAACCCCAGCGAGACCCAAACCTCGCACTTCTCCTCTCGGGTGACCCATTTGCTTTGCCCGGCTGGGCTCGCTCAGCCCCGGCCGGGTTTAGGAGCGCTGTGCTGCTCCTGAGCCCAGTCCCACCACCCCAAAGGGGTTTGTGTCCCTTTGAACCGAACCCAGAGCCAGCTCTCGCCCCGACAGCCAAACCCTGAAGTTATCATATCGAGTCAGCGCGGAGAAAGTGCCCTCAGGGTCTGCGGAGCAGATTGACTTTCACACCTCACTGGCCACACAGAAGAAACCCAATCTAAACAGCGTAACTTTGCATAACCGATTATTTTCACTGGGGTAATCTGAGCCCTCCAGTAAATGCCACTAAATGCCGCTGATCCAGGGAAGGCCCCGCTCAGGGGAGGAACGGCAGAAGGCAGCCAGAGCGAAGGCTCGTCGGGGTGAGGATGGGTTTACCGGCCACGGTTTGGCTGGTCCCTGCTGCGGGATGGGTTTACTCCTGGGAGCGAAGGCTCAATCCTTCGGCTCAGGCCACTGTCTGCCCAGAAGGAAGTGCAAACAACTTCTTAGTGCCCAACTCGTGCAAAAACGAGTGTGCAAAAACAAGCCAAGGGAAGCACACTGGCCGGAGCTGCGAGGCAGGCTGGTGGGCAAGAAGCTGTCTGCCTTTACTTGATGTCTTTTTAACTTTCTTTTCCCCAATGTCCCACACGTTTTGAGAGGCTTCAGCTTTCAGGCTGACTCCCCAGCGACCTATTATCCTTGCACATCCATCACTCCATCCTGTCACCAAACAGCCATTCACATGACCTTGTTTGTAGGGAACCGTGTTCCTCCTCTGACTCCTCTGTCACCAACTTCCTTCTCTCCAACCACCAGCTCATTTCCTGCTGCAGGACCCAGCTCAGTGATCTCCCCTTCTTTAAGGTCCATGAAATTAGACTGTCAAATTAAAACCCTAACAGCTGCAGAGATTAGTGCTCTGCCCACACCTCCGCAGGACACCCGTACTCGCTGCCGTGCCCCAGGCTTCAGGAGCCCCCAGGGGGGGTCCACACCATCAGTACCCCCGAGGCGTAACTTGCTCCTGCGGTCCCTTGTGACTACAAAGCGCTGATCCAGCTGCAAATGGGAACTCCCACTGATCAGCCGGATCAGTCTCAACATCTGGGTCCCCATGTGCCCCCTCCCTTAAGCATGAGCTGCAACATGAGGGAGGGACAAGTGACCAGGGGACAAGGGGTGCTGGGCCACCCTCCTGGCTACCAGACACCAGAATGTAGCCACAGTCATTTTAAGGGGCAGTTAGGAACATAAATGCGGCTGTGCTCACCTTAAACATACGATAATCCACTTGCCCAGAGAAAACATAATGACTCACAAGAATGGTGTCCCGAATGTTACGTTTTCCACCTTTGCCAAAACTCCTACGCCGTCATTCTCCCTCTAAGCTATCGCTCCTGGTGTCGGGAAACTGGCGGCTACTGGGCTGCCCTCCGGAAAACAAAAGCTTGTGCCATCGGGAGACTTTGTTCCAGATTAGCACGCTCTCAAATAAACTCATTATAAAAACCTTCCCACTACCAAGGGATTTCTATTGCCACCTTCGGGGACGAGAGAGAAAACATTATCCTGAGCCTCTTATAAACGACTGATTCAATGCCAGCATCCATGCCTAGCGCAGCAAAATCCGACCTCGGGCTTACAGCACACAGTATGGCTGTATTTCATCCAGATAACTGCAAAATATCCTCTTGTTCATGACTGACGCAACGTATGAATTGAGAAACTCATTTAAAAGCTTTCTGTTTCTCTCTTCAGCAGGACACTGCTTTACCCATCTCGGTTTCTGAAACACCGTATGATCCTTGGATCCTTGGGTTTACACAAACACAAAGCGGTCTCTTCTTACATCAAATAAGTCATTTAGTCTTGCACGTTATGGGGACAAGGTCTTCTCGAAAAGCCCAAACCCTACACGTGTTCCTTACCATCTTCATCATTGGCCGGAAATGCCTTCGCAGCCGCAGATGGAGAAGGAGATCAGGTACCGCAACCCACGGGGGTCCGCAGGTGCGTGGTTTTGGTGTAGGGTGTCATCTCCTACCATTTATACTAGGAATAACAGATACAGTTCATTTTATGCCAATAGGAAGTTACACAGTTTAATGCCTAAAGGTCTTCAGATAATGCTGTCGAGCAATTACGGATCTGGCAAATTCTACAATGAAGCCAAGTATGCGGAGCTCAGCGTATAACGCTGACTCAAGTCAAAGCTTCAAAAATGCCTCGAGATCACACATTCTTCTGAAGGAACAAAGGGCTGCTGGCGGTATTAACAGCTGCCCAGGCAAACACTGCGAACCTCGGATGACTGCAAAACTGCTCCTTCCCCATGAAGCGCGCAGCAGGATTTCATTGCATTTGCAACAAGAGGACAAGGGTTTTGAGCAGGATTCTCCACCGCATTTGGGAAACCATTCTGCGATACTGCCTGCGCTACAAGATGGCCCGCATCAAACTGGTGTAAGAAAGGCTCCTTTCCAGCGCTGTTCAATCATCTTGATCTATGAAGGGAAAATAAAGGCCTGGAGGCCTTCTGGATGGCTTCAAATCAATTCACTTCACCTGATCTACTGATGAAGCTGGTCACCCCGCTGTGAAAACAAGAACTTTGACATTATTTAACCTTTAATGTACAAAGTCTCTCAAATAACGAGACCCGCTGACTGTACCGCTGGTTTATATGTAGGATTACCATCCTGAGAACCAACCAGGATAAATATACAGCCATTCAAACACCGGGAGTTGGACATCCCATCCTTACCATGACATACAAACAAAGAGCATTATAAGGGCACCAATGTCAAAAAGGAGGAGAAACTCCACAGTGCATAAAACATGGGAATTTTGACTTCTTGACACAGCCGATACACTGAACTCTGACCTCAGGAGGCACGGGGGACTGGAAACCAACAGAACTTAAATTGGCTACAAATCTCTTGTTTTCTCATGACATTTGAGAGAAAACATGGGGACGGTTTCTCTGGGACACATGGGAGTTATAGCTGTGTCACTGCCTTCTCCAGAGAGTTCTTCGCTTTCCTTACAGTCACTCCATCACTGTCACCCACTGACCTTTCATTACTTTCTCCCAGCGCACCAGCATCACTGCTGACCAATGCACTTCACGATCCGTCCAAACCCACGAGAGGAAGAAAAAGCCTTGTACAGAACTGTATAAAGGGACATTTACTCTGCACTACATTGTGTCTTCTTTTCTATGCTCGTCTAAATACAAGTGCTGTTTTCACTGCCAATCGTTGTTTGCCTGTGCTGTTTCCACTGGCTAAAACCAGCATTTTTCCAGCTAGTGTTGCCCTCCAGGAAAAAACCACACATTCATACCTTGCTTGCATTTAGCACAGGAGAACAAAACTGGTTCCCAGGAATAAAGACGACTTCCTCAAAAGAAAACATTTGCTGTCAGCTGAGGTTTGACCTCTCATGGCTAATTTGGCATCATCATTTTGAGCACTGTAATACATAACACCGTGAAAAATTAACAGCTTTTTACCCCCCGTGAAGTTTAATATCCGCCTGCAGTTTTGCAAGTGAAAATAAGAGAAAGGAAATAAATACACAAACCGAAACCTCGGGTACAGTCTCTCACATACCTCCACAAAAAGAACCTACAGACCAAGATCTGTAAAGGAAATTTCACTGGAAATCAAGCTTTTGCAGACACTGAGAAAGAAAGTCTGCAACGTGAGACCGTCTTCCTTGAAGAAACACAGCTGATCTGCCGCATTCCCATATCTGACTTCCACTGGTCTGTGTAAAACATAAACTTCACGCTAACCCTACGAAAACAGTCAACATGCGAGAGAGACAGCAGTCTGCTCCGAGCTGGTGAAAGGGGGAAAAAAAAGTCTCAGGCTGTCATTCTTCCCTCGCCGTGACCTTCATGCTCCACTGAATTTCTGAAGATACTGAAATCTTGGCAGGGAAGTGTACAGTCTGTGGGAACCAGGCAGCACTCGGCGGGCTCGCTGCTGAGAATTAGGCCCAGTCGAGCCCTTTTTCTGGGGGGCGCTGAGCTCTGCACGGACAGCAGCGCCGCGCGAAGCAAGCCACAGGCTGGGAATTTTGCAGGATCGGTGCCGTCCGCAGTCGCGTTTCGTGCCGGCGAGCCTCCCCGCGTGCCGCGCGGTGGAGCCGCAGAGGACAGCACGCTGCCCACCCTCCTGCCCCGCAGCCAGCGCCGGGGGCTCCCTCAGCTCCCGCTGGGATCTCCACGCTGCTTCGGCGTGTCCCCCTGTCCCTGCGCGTAACGGTGACCGCTCGCTACGAGGTCTCGCTACGGTTCCTAAAGCCTTGGAGACCAGCAAGTAAAAATCTCAACCGGAGACTCGAAAGGAGCGCAATTTGCCGCGACAAATTGCCACAAACCCCGACGCTACTTAACGACCGTGGTGTAGAGCCGCTCCGAATAAAGAGCGCTACATCCCTCTGAATGAAAGGCCGCTGCGCCAGGGGTAGGTGCGTTCACGACTGAACGCTCACATTCAGACAGTCCCGGGACAAGTACCTTTTGAGGTCAATTCGCTCCCTCGACAGTGTCTGTAGAGGCAGAATAACACCAGCTGTGCTTCCTGGCCAGAGCCTCAGCAGCCCAAGTTGCAGATTACATCTAAATTGCCGAGCCCAGGATAAACAAAAAGATTAAGAGGGCCTTACCCTTTGTGTTGAACAATCGCACTCCGAAGGGAGAAATCACAGCCTACGGAGTGGGTAGGCACAGGGCTGAGTTTTCGGTTTGGGTTAAGGGCTGGCGAGGAGCAAGCAGAGCACTCACACATCTGGGGAAACCACAGATGCCGTTAATCACAGGTTTTCCTGACCTGTAGGCGCTGACAAATTACATCCTATGGATGAACCTTTTATTAAACCACAGAGGGTTTCAAAGTGATATTCTCTTTCTCGGCGTTCCCAAGCCGACAAAATCCAGCGCACGTGACCCTTCTTAATTCTTCATTTAGATGGTGACACGGCCCTTTCCAAAGAGATTTCAGGGCTGAAAGGAAGTAAAGAGGGACACGGTGTTACATCAGTGGAAGGCATCTCACGCGCTGAAACGTGGGCTCCGAGAACTGACATTTTCAAAATTCTTTGATGATCGCCTCAGCCCCATTTCAGTTGCAGATGCTTTTTGTCCTAAGTAACCCCTGAGACAAACCCCTCGCTGTCTGTTGGGGCAGAAATATTACGAAATACGTAGCGCCTTTAAATTCTGCTGGTTTTTCGCCGCGCGTGAAGGACAACTGGTACATTTAAAAGAACGAAATGACTGTTGCTCAGACCAGGAGAGAGGTGACCACAAACCAGAATTGCCCTGGTCCCGCTTCCATGACACGCTCGAGCAGGGAGATAGCTGCTCGGCTCACAAGTTAGTGAGAAAGATGATGTCTGGCAGTTCTCATCATCATCTGGACCGACAGAGCAAGCCACATAAAAGGAACAAAAAAGCCTGCTGATCAGATTGGTGTGACAGAGGCTCATGAGAGACATGCACATTTTCAACCTAGACGACAGCTTGAGGGATCTATATTACTAATTATCGACTAATATTGCCAGAGTTCCCAGGCTGGCTTCAAAGGTTCTCGCAAAGTGCCCCAAGCACAGGGTTTTTCATCTAATCATAAGGTCTTTTTTTTTTTTTTTTGTCCCTGCTAAATGGATTGCTCCATACTGGTCTCCCTCTGCGTAAATCAGCTTGCGCATGATGAGCTTTGCAGCGATGAAATTCGTTACCTTAACCACAAAAAACCAGAAACATTTTGCTGCAACTGTTAGAACGCTTTTGCACCTAATTTCAAAAAAAAAAAATAAAAAAAAAAGGTGGTTTCCTCTCTTCCTCCCTCCCCCCCACCCCCCTCCTCCCCGCCTACTCCTAATCCCATGCTAACACCTTTCGAAAAGGCTGGGGTGAGCAGCTTTGAAACTGAAAGAGCAGGGAAGGGCCGGGGGGGTGGTGGTGGGGGGGAAGATATCAGATCTCCAGACAATGAAATAAAGCAGCTATCTCTCACATCCTGCGGCGCTCAGGCTGAGGTCATAAGTTAAACAGGACATCAGAATAGGTGATGTAATTTGC
The DNA here is from genome assembly GCF_965231255.1 of Vanellus vanellus. NCBI lineage: Eukaryota > Metazoa > Chordata > Aves > Charadriiformes > Charadriidae > Vanellus > Vanellus vanellus. Next base: position 980,121 of record NC_138923.1, read on the forward strand.
TTATTTAGGATCAGAGCATTCAGTGAAGTGAAAGAGACAACCTATTTGAATTTGCAGATAATCCTGTAATAAATGCAGGGCTGTTCAGTTGCAGAAACTGCAGCTGGAGCCTGAGATTTTTATTTTATTTTATTTTTTTCCCCGGGCACATTTATTTTTGCAGGGGATATAACCGCAATCATTTTTTCCTTGCAGGAAAGCCTTGAAACCTCACCTGGGATCAGCCTCCCATTGCGGTAGGTATCGTTCCAAGAGGGTCCCCGCCCCGGATGGCTGAAAGGCTGAAGGGTCAAGTCAAATAGAGGGTGGGAAAGGAAAGGGAAGCCCAAGGGAGGCAAGGAGGTGGCAGAGCCACACCGCAGGACGCGGGTCCCCCAGCCCGCTCCCTCCCTTCTACAAGAGCAAAGCTTCGGACGCAAATTGAGCTGAGCAGCAGTTACGCTTTCAAGTAAAGCACAACTCAACTTTTCTGAAGATGGAGAGGTCCTCCTGGCTCCGAATCTGTCTGCGGAGCCTCACACCGGCAAGGATTTTACAGCAGAGTTACAAACCTTTAACGACGAGGTTCTTCTGCAACAGGACTAATTTATCGGAGAGCCCACGCAACGCTGAACACACTGTTCTCCCTTCAAACCGTCACGACAAACACTTGCGATATAAAGATTTAAAGCTAACAACTTGCACTGTTTATCTCCTCGGTTTATCACCATTCAAACCGTAATTTCACCCGCACAGAGCGGCATTACTCACAGCCGAGGGCTGCCAGCCCCTTTCCTGAATTTATCTTCTTCGACACAAATGTTTTTTCACTGACAAGAAGTCGGCCAGGCCAGACACCATACCTTAGCCAAAGGAAGCAAAGCGTGCTGGGTACCTCGGGCTCACCGAGCAAGAGAGCCGTAACTGAAGAGGCAGTAGTGCAGTAGACGCACTCTACACCCGCTTCAGATGGATCTCCAGTCAGAGGGCACAGAAAAGCAAGACGGAAAAAGCCAACTCAGTCATCCAGGTAATATCTGCCAAATCAAGGACATTTTCAAGTGTTTCTTTACGCGACTGGAATGGAGTTCATGTCCTGCGGTCCTACCGGGCCATACACACGTGTCAGAGCAGGCAGGCGTGCCCCACGCGCGGACACCACGCATGAACGAGGGCGACGGCGGCACCAAGAGGGCCGGGAGGTAACCTCCTCCTTGAATGGACCGACCTGTGAGAGAAGCCAAATTTCAACCCCACTATCAAATGACCGAGCTGTCAGATGTTTGTATCTGTAACTGGAGCCATCCAGTAGGTCACCTCCTTCAGCAGGTTTTGGTTTTTTCTTTCTTAAATGCAAGTTCTGCGTTAGAACTTCCCCCAAGTTGTCATAAGCAGAGGAGCGGTGACCTTCCACTCAAGCCTGTTTGGGAGCTGACCCTAAGGCTGCTCACAACAGCCCCTGACAGCTCCACAGAGATCTTCCTGACTACCGCAAGGGACCAATGTGCCAAATTTCTCCTGTAAGAACACTCTTCAGCATGCGTTTCACATCACCCCTTTCTGAAGGAGCTACTTTGGGATATCTGAAAAGAAAAGCCGTATACAAGATATTCAAATGTGCGCAGAGTTGACAGACAAAAGACATTTGCATTTCAAATAGAGGGAATGGATTTATGTCAAAGATTTTAAGGCCAGGAAACGTATGACATCTTGAGGGTTTTTTTTGGGGGGGTTGGTTTTTTTTTTGCATGTCACCAGAGGACAGAATTCGCCTTATTTCCACTCAGGCCCCCCAAAACCTTCCTCACCGCAGGTAACACCAGGCCTGGCTGAGGCTGCTGCGTACGGGTGGCTTCTCCGTGACCATCACAGTGTCCTTAAGACGCGGCACTTGAGAGACACGTGCAGTGAGAAGACCACGCTTGGCCATAGCTGCCGCAGCCACAGCGGTCTCCACTTCTGGAGCCTTTGACCACAGCAACCAGGTCGAAGCCCGGCACAACTGCAAGCAGAAATGCGGAGAAGCCCACGAAATTCTCCGTGCACTTGCTACTCTAAGTCAGACAGAGGTAACCGGTGTTTGCCGTTGTTTTAAGAGAAAAAGGCAGTATTTTGGCGGGGTTACAAAGCAAGCCCATTCTTCATAGCTGCAAAAGAGAGAGCGTCCATCCCTGCTGAGGGAGCTGACAGGGGAAACATAGTTTACAGCAATCTTGGGTACGACATTGAATTGGGACCTATTTTTACCGCCCGCTCTGCACTGGGCGCATTAATTGTTACAGCAACAATATTTGCTGACATATTGACTCAAATCATTTACAGAATAGAAGCCCAAGAGACAAAACAAGCCCTCGCTCCACGAGACAGCGAGAGTCAGGCAGGATGCCACATTGCTTCCTGTGACACACAGAAGACGCTTATCTACGGCGGCTGATGGCAGCCGATAACCCATCGCCAGCGCTGCGGCAAGCACAGCGGGGCCGGCCGTCGCCGCCGGCCCGCGGTCCCGACACCCGAGCTCCACGAGGGCGAGGAAGGAGAGCGGCCCGGGTTACGAATAAGTCTTACCCGGCCTCCTCCTCCTCCTCCTGCCGAGCACGTAGGCAGCAGCACTTGGGTGTTTCTGGAAGCCCCAAGTCGCACATCATCAGCGCTCCCCGGCCACGGGGACAGCCAAACCCTCCCTCGCCCATCAGCAATACGCGTTTCTGCACGGAGGTGGCAGACCTCAAAGCGGTCTGCAAGCCCTGAGGTCTGTAACCCAGTTAAAGACCAGAACAGGCAGAGTGGAAGGCACGCATCAGCAGTTTAAGGATCTAGCTTCCAGCCTAATTAAGCCCAATTAGGTTTGCAGAGAATTAGGATGCTTTGGAATGAACTTGCAAACGAAGCACCCAAGTCTCTCGTGGCCGCAGTGGCCCCAGAGCACTCCTGTAAAAGTAGAAATTTGCCTTTCTTTTTTTTTTCTGTGGGCAGTGAACAGTCCCTGCACGTACGCAGCGCGCCGCCCGCCGCTCTCCCCGCGCACGGAGCGGTGGTGCCGCACGCCCGTGCCACCGCCTGGAGATGCAGGGCTGGGAGAGCTTGGATTCTCCCGGAGAGCAACGGCAACCTGCTAGAGAAACTTGTACAGTCTGTCGGGGACAGCTGAACAAAATCAGCTCCAAAACGCCAAAGCCTTCAACGTAGGTAAATACATGATTCAGTTTGACAAATAATAGCATCTTCCCATGCCTAGCGGTATAAAAGATGCAGCTGTTCTACCACCACAATTTACAGGGAAGGCATTCCTCCTGGAAGTAAGAGTACACTTAGTATATATTCTTAGCCAGATTGATTACCCCTATTTATATTGTAAACTAAGACAGCACGTACTAAAAAGCCATACAGTTAAACAGTTCCAGACTCCAGATCATGGGCGAGGGGTCAGTTTTATATCGCATGCTGCACAGTCTCCTGCATTTGGTACAGATATCACAGAGTTCTCTGCAGCACCGTCTTTTGTGTGTGCTTATTCTTGGGGTATTTCAACAACCGTCAGGAAGAACACTGCTATTTTACGGGATCTCAGGGAATCGGAGAATCCACAAGGTTTTTTAAAGTGTGTTGGTTTTTTTTTTTTTAAATAGCAAAGAAACCAGCGTGTCACTCCGTAACAACTGCAATCTGTTCTCGGAACAATAAAACCGCAAGACTGACTAGAATATCTTCTATCGGAATACATACATTTATCCTGAAGTAAGATCAGCCCATATTATGTCGATCCAATCTGTGCGGTGTCGTGTCATTCTCCTCTACAGACAACCTGCACAGCTGGACAACTCTCATTTTCTCTATACGTTACAGATACAGTTTCAACAACCGACATCAGATATAAGCAGAGGTCTAGAAAACGCTCCTGGGAGAGTTTGCTCAGAAGTCATCGCTATTCCTACAACTCTCGCGCGGTTCCACCAGGCCCGGAGACCCCACGAGCTCGACCAAAAGGCACGGAGCCAGACGTCACTGAAGCGCTCAGCCGGCTTGTTTATTCCTAAGAGAAAGCTCCTTTTCTAGCCAGATTTGCAGTTTCTTCTTTTTCTCTCTTTAAACACTGATAAAATGAGAGATGTTGAAGTCGCAAGTTGGTTTATATTACAGTTTTTGAAGGGATAGGTTTCGGCGTGTTACTGTAACAAATACAGGAGTGAAATTGGAAGAGATGGAGATTTGAGCTAACACAATTAAAATTTCTTCTTGAAAACAATCCACAGATATCCAGTGCCAAACACAATCTGGAGTCATCAACTAGCATGGACATGAATTAACCTAATAGCTTCTGAATAAATACAGTCCTAAAAAAAATTCCTCCTATTAAAGTAATTAAGTGTTATCAGAATCACCGAGCCATAATTAAACACGGTTTATAATTAAAACAGCATGTGTCCTAGACAGAGAACACAGCAACAAAGAGAGCATAACCGTGACAGTCAATGCCAAAACACACGCCAAGTACCAAAAATCAGAGAACCAGCAGAGTTTCTAGCAAGCTGCAGACGCAGTGCCTCTGCTCTTCTGACTCAGTCATCACCACTTCTGCCGGATGTCAGCACGCTCAGAACTCCTCTAGCTTTGCACCACGCTGCCAAAGTTCAAGCAGAAACCTTGGGAACCGCGTACAAGACGCTTAAGTGCAAGACCCAAAAAGCTGAAGCGCCTGCTGTGCACGGAACGGCGAGCCAGCGTGAACTCGAACTCAAACAAGCCTTGTCCTACCTGGCAGCGGCTGAAGATATCCGCCAGGGACACTCGAACGTTGAAGTGCTTCAGAACCTGCAGGGCCTGTTCTCTTGCCTTTTCTGAGCAGTTCACAGAGAAACACCTTCCTTCTGCCACCTGGGACTGGAGCTTCAAAAGACAAGTCCAAAAAGACAATAAATGAGGCACTCCACGCATCATGATCCGTGGGTTTTTTCCTAATACGCCTGGTTGGGTTTTAATTACAAATAGTATTTGGAGTTAGTATGCGTTTACAGTCTAAATTTTGATCCAACAAACACAATGGGTAATTTATTGCATTACATTGCATATTATATGCAGCCACCGCTGCAATAGCTCTGAGACTATCGAAGCGCTGAAGCGTTTTATAGTTATATATATGTGAAACGTGATTGCCCAAGTCCCCCTTCAACTCGTAATTTGGCAGTGTGGTGCTGACAGGGGTAGCAAGAGGAAACGGAATTCAATCACAGCTTTCACATGAAACCTGGCCAGAGCACACACAGTATGCAAAAGCACAATGACGGAGATGATGTCCGATGACAGTTTTATCACTTTTACTTTTACTTTATACGCCATCGCGCCCGGAGTTCACTCGTGGCCAATGAATTTGAAGTGGTTGATGTGGACGGTCCCTCGGTGTTTGCTCCGCATTTAGCAGAGAAGTTTGTATCTGGGAGTAGCCACTGGGAAGTTCTAGACACATCTTTGGGAACGTGATGAGTACTCACGGCGAGGTGGGATCAGCTCCATGCAAGTAGATGGCCCAGCAGAGCCATCCTGTCCCCACGTGGGGCACACAAAGGCAAAGGAACAAAGGGAACCAGACATTTCCCAGGACAGTGTCGTACACTGGGAAGCAGTGATTTTCCTTTCGCAATTCCTACACAGTACTTTGAAGTTAAAGCTTTGCCAAATAAGATTATGCTGGATGCTGAATTACCCATTACGTCAACTGTAGGCTCAAGGAACAGCACTCTGGGTAAGGAACCTGCAACGTGGCACGGCTGCGCTCGCCTCCCGCTGCCTCATCGCGGGGGGAGCGCGCTCGGCTATTACGTAGGAAATCAGCAACCTACGTTCTCTTTAATATCTTTATCAACGATCTGGATGAGGGGATCGAGTGCACCCTCAGTAAGTTCGCAGAGGACACTAAACTAGGGGGGCGTGTTGATGTGCTTGAGGGTAGATTGGCTCTGCAGAGGGATCTGGACAGGCTGGACAGATGGGCTGAGGCCAATGGTATGAGGTTCAACAAGGCCAAGTGTCGGGTCCTGCACTTGGGTCACAACAACCCCATGCAGCGCTACAGACTGGGGGCGGAGTGGCTCGAAAGCTGCCTGGCAGAAAAGGACCTGGGGGTGTTGGTGGACGGCCGGCTGAGCATGAGCCAGCAGTGTGCCCAGGCAGCCAAGAAGGCCAACACCATCCTGGCCTGCATCAGGAATAGTGTGGTGAGCCGGACTAGGGAAGTCATCATCCCCCTGTACTCGGCACTGGTGAGGCCTCACCTTGAGTACTGTGTTCAGTTTTGGGCCCCTCACTACAAGAAGGACATTGAGGTGTTGGAGCGTGTCCAGAGAAGGGCTACAAAGCGGGTGAAGGGTCTGGAGGACAAATCTTATGAGGAACGACTGAGGGATCTGGGGTTGTTTAGCCTGGAGAAGAGGAGGCTGAGGGGAGACCTTATCACCCTCTACAACTACCTGAAAGGAGGTTTTAGAGAGATGGGAGCTGACCTCTTCTCCCTGGCGACAAGTGATAGGACAAGAGGAAATGGGTTCAAGTTATGTCAGGGCAGGTTTAGATTGGATATTAGGAAGCATTTTTTCACTGAAAGGGTTATTAAACATTGGAATAAGCTGCCCAGAGAGGTGGTGGATTCACCATCCCTGGAGGTGTTTAAGAAAAGGGTAGATGAGGTGCTTGGGGACATGGTTTAGGAGTGGTGGTGTTTTTATCAGGGTAGGTTAATGGTTGGACTTGATGATCTTAAAGGTCCCTTCCAACCTCACTGATTCTATGATTCTGCAAATACTCCACCTAGCTACTGGGGCAGTTGGGAGCTTTTGTATTGGTAGTTTGTAACAAAGAAGTCCTCCACTTCGGCTCGTGGGTGTAATCCAAAATAGTTTCACTCTTCCAAATGAGTTTTTGGGCAGTAGCAAAGTGCGAAGGACCTGCAGCAGGCATCGTAACATTGCGACCAGTGACTTGACAGGTTCCATGTATTCCCAACACTCCATTTTGAACTGTGTTTCATGAAGGGCTCTGAACATCTGGTGCTGAGGGTCAGGTTGGGTTTTGCTTTGCGTTTTTTTTTTGTGTATCTACAGGAACACAAAACCTCTGCAGCTTCCACCGGGACCCCTGCTCGATGCTTCCCCTTCTCTGCCTTCCAAGCCTGAAGAAACGTCTTTAAGTGTTGAAACTATGTCAGCGTGGAGCCAGTCAGTAAACAAGGATCTTTGTGATAAAAAGCATGGGAATTGAGCTGCCTTTCACCTGCCAATGAGGCCAAACAAACACTTTGTTCTGGATCGCTTGGCTTGATTTCCACCCCCCGCCCCCAGCGGAGAGCGACCGCTCTCCCCACCGATGCAGTCCTGAGTACAAAAAAAATTTCACCCCGAGTTTTGGTCATTGAGAACAGCGAACCTCTCAAGACCCTTAATGTAGTTTTTAGTGCAGAAAACATGAAAAAGCCAAGCCAGCTGTTGCATTCACGTCTGACTTTTCCTCTTCGCTACACTGCACATCCCAGACCACGCAACGATACGATGCCAGAAAAACGCCAGAAGCTCTGAACACTTACAGTCTGATATGGGAGTCCAGAGGTTAAAATGACTCTTCCTTCCTGTCGGGCAATCTGGAAAAAATGGTAAAAATCATAATGAACATGGGCTGAAGTTACACCGGATTCAAGCTTTCACTCAAAGCAGAGAGAACGTGAACTGGGATATCGAGTCTTTCTCTCCAGTGTCGCCCTACCCTAGGCCAAGAGCGTCTGGGTCTGGTTCAACAACACGCTCTTGACAGCAACAGCAGCTCAAGGTACTGCTTGCTCACTACACGTCCCCTCCCTGCCGATCCCCGCCTTGCCTCACATGTGCTGGAACACGCTACTCGTGCATCTGCACTGCAGATGGCCCGGGGAACCGATCCACCTTGAAATAATCCTATCAAAAACCTTTCTATCTTTTTTTTTTTTTTTTTTTTTTTTTTTCCCTCCCCTTAACCCAGACTATTTCTATTTCCCCCGTCTGGTTCACAAAGAAGCAAGCCGTTCTGCTCGCACAGCAATGCACAGGGGAGAAGGGAAAAAATAACCTAAGCAGGTAATCCCAGCAAAAAAAATGTACCATTAAATGTGTCTGCAGACTTCACAGATATAACGATGCTCACTCCAACTCCTTAAAGATAAGATGGTGTTATTCTCCCAGCAGCCCAAGAGCAGACATACAGAAATTATGCACCCTGTCCAGGCTGCAAAGGACATCTCCTTTAGAGTTTATCACCCCCTGACTTGCAACCCTGCGCTTTTATCAGAGGTCTCGTCCTTCAAGGGAAAGGTCTGCGCTGAATTATCAGGGGACTCGTTACCCGCACTCCTGACCTCTGCAATAGAGTAAGAGACACTTTCAAACGGTTTGGTGCCAAAAGGAGATACTAAATCTGGAACTGCAATTCTTCACGAGGATGAAAGTGCGACTGATCTTCGTATGATTAAATGACATCCCTCCCTCCCACTCCTTCACCCCCTCCTGTAGGAGGGAAATAGTTTCATGGCCGTAGCAATGGAAGGATTCCCATGTGAACCAGCACTTCAGCTCTGCTAGTGCTGACAAGAGATTGGCACTTCGAGGTAGGCATGAGGTTATTTCTCTTCTCTGGCTCGGATTCTGTTGGAAGCCCTTGTATTTTTTCACTGTTTCCAGATGTGTGTCACAGAGGTCTCTCTTCTGGATCGGAGTTTCAGAAGCCCTCTCTGGATCACTCTTTAACACTGGCAGGAGGACACGTTTGGGATCAGAGTCCTGCCGCACTTCCCAGCCGCTCTGACACCACCCAGCACAGCCAGGGAACACCGAAAAAAAAACCAAACCAAGATTTTTAAACTCTGTCTTGGATAGCTGTTTTCTTTAGACCCACTGGACCTGAGGCTCTGAAGGCACAAACTCCCCATGCAGTCAACTAAGCAACCCTCTTTTTCCTATCCTGACCTTTCAGGTAGCCGCTTCCCTGCCTTTTTTATGAAGTCACTCTTTGGCTGTCGGTTCTGCCCTGAGAAAGCAATTGGCAACAACTTCTAAAGCATCTTCCTACAGGCAAAATTACCGGATTTCTTTCAAAATCAACCCTCTCTCTCGATAAAGGAAAAAACCTCCAAGAACGGCAACCTTGAAGTGGCAGCGGAGACACCCCGTGCTGCATTGCGATCCTACTACATGCAGTTTGGATTACCGAAGAGCTCCGCCAAAAAAACCACCCTCGTGGCACATTAGTGAGAGAAGACCAGTAAGGCAACAGCAAAAGTTCACCACAGTGCTTTGCCGACAAGGGAAAAAGAGATGTGAAATTCCTTCAGACCCATGTGTGCTTCAGGGTAAGTCGGAGGATTTCACAGCTGGAACTCTCCATTCTGACTTCCTGCATCCAGGGTTAATTAGTTCAAGCTTGATAAATCCCCTTATCTAAATGGCTCTGCAGAGACAGGCAAAGAACATCAAATAAAAAGGAGAAAGGCAATAACTCTTCCAGCGTGTTTTTCCGCCTCTGGAACAACGACTGGGAGAAGCACGCAGAGCCAGAAGGGCCATGTGATAGCACACATCTGACTGAAACCACGGAGGAGACGTGCTGGAGAAAAGGGCACAATTCCTTCTTTTCGTCTGAAGGAAATAACGGAAGGCAGCGCTGGGACCATCCGGGAGATGAGCTTGGAGATACAAAGAAAAGGGCAAGAATGAGCAGAGTAGCGTGTTGGGGGGGGGGGGGTTGTCAGGGACCTGTGCTCCATCCCAAGCGCTGCAGGGAGGGCATCGGCCTCAGTTTCACAAACTATTAAAAAGATAATATCAACTTCCTCTGGAAAAGGCTTAGACCTTCGGGATAGAAAGCTCTCCCTAATAACTTGGTGTTACTATTTAGCCCTTAACGTGCCTGTCTGTTCAGCCAACATTCGTCTCGCAAAGATGAACAAACTCAAATGAATTACTACAGGAGAGACCTTGGAAGGGCAACGCCTGACGAGGGAGGGCAGACAGAGACCCCATGTTTCGAAGCCAGCACCAGCGGCAGAATGATTCGCGACAACCTAAAGGATCCTGAATAAGGATCCAAATAAGGTTTCAAGACACAGCCAGCTCAAGGCTTTAGATTCGTAATTTAAAATGTAAAACGCGCCGAGGCCACGCATGCCACATCTTGGCAACGCCACCTGCCCTTGAAGAGGCAAACTGCGGTGCTGCCCTCGCAAGGCAGCAGTCCGGGCAAAGCTGCGACCCCCCTGGCAGTGGCAGCGGGTGATCCTGAAGCAGTGATCCTGAGCCGAGGCCAGCGAGGTCCCAGTTCAAACAAAAAGGGAATGGACAGAAAGCATCTGCTCCAGGATGTGTGCTGGAAAAGCACCCAGACAAAGATCTACTAGAGAGGTGGATCATAAACCTCAGTCCAACCCTGATAACCCCCTACCTGTTATCTCGGACTCTTAAAATAGACGTTAAACCAAGAGCTCAGTAGCTGTGAACACGCTCAGTCCAGGCCTGCAGTGCGCTCGCTCTACTGCTGGTATTTCAACCCCGGCCTTCTCTTCAGCATTCCTGAAAACCATAAATTGCACAGAACTATTGCACATGGGCACAAGTTGGAACATAGGAAGTTCCGTTCAAATACACGGAAACACTTCTTTACAGTTCGGGTGACAGAGCACCGGCACAGGCTGCCCAGGGAGGGGGGGGAGTCCCCTTCTCTGGAGATTTTCAAGACCCACCTGGATGCAGTCCTGAGTAATGTGCTCCGGGCAGTCCTGCTTTGGCAGGGGAGTTGGACTAGATGATCTCTAGAGGTCCCTTCCAACTTTGAAAATTCCGTGATTCCGTGATTCTGTGATTTCATAACGTGGCCTTAAGTACCAGACCAAAACCACTGACCCAATTTTGTTTCTTAACGTAGACCCATTTGTATCAAGGTCTCTAATGAAAGACATTCTCCTCCTGCTGACCAATATCAAAAGCAAAGTCTTGATCTTGAAGGCAGAACAGTTCTTCATCTGTCCTCTGCAAATTAACTCCACAGATTGGCAGGGAGGTAAAAAGACCGGCAAACCTGAAGAATGTGATTTACATCAAAAATAAGGAAAAAGACGTTCAAAGCTGAGATGAGATCGGAGATTAGATTCCCCCACTACATGAAGTTCTGCTCACTGCAGTACTCTAAGTCTCGTTTGTGTCCCATGGCTCCAAACCAGTCCAGGGCAATTTAGATCCAGGTGCACATTGCTCTAACTGGCTCCTGAGATCCATCCAAGCCCAGCCCGCCTCTCTGACTCGCTGGTTCACCTGGAGTTTTGGGGGAGTAGGTGTAACCTTGCAAGGGAACCTTCTACACCATGGGAGCTGCAGGAAGCCAGTTCTACCAGCCTTCAGGTTATTATCACACTTCAAAAGTTTGCCTTAGTGTGCAAATGATTCTTAGAGATGAGGATCATTTTGAAGACCAAGAGCACAGTCCATTAAAAAAATAAAACAAACTAACCCACAACTCAACTGAAGGGGCTCTGAGATTCCACCGAGTCTCTTAGAAACTAGTGACTTAAGAAACTACCAACATTTTCTTCGAAGCTTCCGCTCCGCTCCTGAACTACAACATTGCAACATCTACTGTAGTCTCTTCAGGCTGGTGGGTGATCCTTTAAGGTTAGGATGAGATGCATCCCACTACTCTAGCTGACTCTCCAAAATGTCAGAGAAAAGGGGAACACCCACTGAAACCTTCCCATCTCCTTCCAATTATCCATCTAGAAGGTCCAAAAGAGAGGTTCTGAGAACTTTGCAGAAGACAAGCTGGAAGCCCTGGCTAGAAACACAACAGGCATAAGACATGATTTAAGTAAAGAAAAACGTATTAATTGGAAACGACATGTTGCTTATAGGAGTAAGCGCAAACGCAAAGGGTGGCTTACCCCAGGAACGGCAGCTGCACACGCAGAAGGACGCTGCGTAAAAGAGCCCGAATCTCCGCATTCTTCACCTTGGGCTGAAGTCAGGAGCCCCTGGCGCGGAACGCCCGGATGCACGCGGCCCTTCGCAAGAGAGACCTCCCCGGTTTGCCACTCAGCGGGGAGCCAGGCTCGCGCCAAAGCTCTCCAGAAGGGCCTCCTACCCAAGGTGTGGGATGGGGGCAGCGCTGCCGGGCAAGGACATGCTTCAGGGAAAGCACGTGGTGAATCCCCCCGGCTCCCAGTGCGCAGGCTGCTGAAGTCAGGTAAAGGAGCTCGTCCAGCACATCTGGTACAAATTTCATCCCCCAGCTGCACACCTGCTTTGCCAAACCCTTGCGTGCATCGCGCTACAGCAGCTGGGATAAAACCACGTCACGGTAAAAATGTTCCTGCCACCCCACCGAATGTGAAGACTTGGAAAATGACACGGTACCCGTACCTGGACACAAATCTGCTCTTCCCAGAGAGGCTGCTGCTCCTGGACAGAGGTTAAATGCTTTTGTAAGGAGGGACTGCGCGCTCTTTCCCTTCAACATGAGGATAGATTTAACCAGAGAAATTTTCAGTACGAATTTCTACTATTTTTCCATTTTTGAAGATTTTCTGTATCGGTGCTTATGACAGATAACTTTTAATCAGTCAAGTCCTAATTAAATGGCACAGAATGCAAACCGGTGTCACCTCACAGCAGCAAAGCACGGGCAAACAGGGGAACGCACTGGCTCGTGGTGTCAGAGGTCCCGCTCTCACGGGCCGGCAGATCTGAGATTGGAGATCTGGCATGATAAACTTGCCATGACAACTGTTGTCCAAGATAAAACATTTAGCCAATAATAGCTGCACAACACAAAGCAGTACACGGGACACAGATGTCAAGTTTAGCCTGGGAATGGGGTTTTTTCAAACCAATTGCTGCCACACGTACTGCTCTAGAAGAAAAAATTAAGAAAATCCATAGCTGCCCAAGCACAACCTACAAAGCTCTCAGGCTTTGAAGTCTGATCTCAAATAATAGAGGGTGAAGGACAAGACCCATCTGCCTACCAATACCTGAAATCACTTTAACAAGCAACGGGACTGAGAACAATAAGGAGCAAACGCCAAGTGATTGAGGAGTTCTTGGCGCATGGACATGTGTAATAAGACTGATAAATCATTTTACTGAAATTCCTTTAATGAAGAACAAACACTAACTCTGCACACACTTACGTGTTCCTGGAGACACAAGTTTGAGACTGTGTTGGGACAACACCCAAACTGTCTATCTTGTACTCGGTGACCCGGATCCAAACCCTTCTCCCGGCCTCTGCAATAACATTTACAAGTTTTCGGGCACAGGGTAGTCAACATTCAACTTTTGTTAAATCGGGACCGGCCAGATATAAAGCAGGGTGGGAGGAGTCTATTTTTATCTTTGATTATCCAAGCACAGATCAAAGGCTCTGCAATACAGTAACACTCCAAGGGCTTTTGATAGTGAAAGGATGTTTGTCCAGTCACCATAGAGAAAGCAATGTAAAACATCCTGTCCGTAGCACGATAAGGTATCGGGATGAGAAGCGGAGACGGGGCTCTGGGGGGAGGCAGCGAGAACTAGTTTGTTTAAATGACTTGTGCAAGTTTGGCAGAGACGAGATATTAATTATTTCTGCAGAAGTTAGAGCCTAGCCCAGGATTCAGGCCAAGCAGACATCTGAAGAGGAAACATCCTGTGCACCAGGCCGGGTGATCAGCGCACATTCGATAGCAACGCACTGTGTGGGCTGGATATCTCCAGTTCTGGCACAGCAGAAATATGTCTGAAATGAAGAAGCATGTGTCTCTCCTCCGAGAGGCAGAGGGTCAAAGTTGTTATGAGAGTCCAGATCAACGTTCACTGTCCCTACGCGTGTTAGAGACTCTTTCCCAAACATTTCACTGCAAGTTGTGCCTGCTCACCTTTGAGTCATCTCACAAGACGGCAGCCAGCGAGGACGTTATATGGCAAGTTATTAGGGAAATTTTCCCTTTCGTATTGAGCAGTCATCTTTTGATTATGGTTCTGCTCGACTGACCCAGGCACAAGGCAGGCAAATACCTTCCCCGTAAGCCCAGACTGGAGTCCGTTAGAAAACCAAAGTGAATTTGGGGTTCCTTTCTCTGTTTTTTGTCTTGTTGCAGATGTACCACCACCTCCCCATCAAAGACACTTGAGACTGCGGGTCACATCTTTACACTCTGCTCACGCGCTTCTCGTGACCTGAAACATCCCAGCTGCCAGTGGCACAAACACACAGACACCAGTAAGGTTTGAGACCCCGCCACGCTCTGCTCACCCCCCATCTCCTGGAAATGGCGAACCAAGCTCGCGCACCGCTGCAGGGACTCGCTAACACCAGTTGCCACGTGGCACAGCTCCTCGGGCTGACCCAGGGAACTGGGTCTCAGCACGGGCGCAGGAGGAAGCACTGGGCAGCCCCTGCCAACACGTCCGGCGCGAGAGACGAACCGACTAACCAGTGCAGTTATTCAGCAAGCAGCAGGCTTCCCCAGGGAGCGCAGATGGGAGCTACGAACACACACACACACACACAAACACCCCCCCCACACACACATGACTAACCTCAGCAGCTTTCCGATGGTCGTCCTCATTCTCCAGCATCAGGACATCCACCCCAAGGCAGCGAAGATAGCGCCCGAGGCCTTGCAGCATGTTATCGCAGACCACGCTGAACTCCTTTGGGGAGATGGGAGCACACGGGGTCTCCCTGTCGGATCCCTTGTGCTGCTACGGAAAGGCAAGAGATCCGTAAGCCGCAGAAAGGAAGGCTGATTTCCAGTGCGTTTGTGTTTTGCCTCCCCACATTCACCCACCGCCACAAACCCAACCGCCCCCTACCACCCCTATTACGGTTTCCCCCGTGCTCTGCAACACCTCCAGTTCCTCCTTCACCTCTTCCCACATCGCCCACCTACCACTTGGGCAGGAGGCAGCGCACGATGGGGCTAATTCCGAACTAGCCATTCACCCACTGGCCAGCTGGCCACCCAACCCGGGGAGCTGCAGCCCCTCCCGGGAGAAACGCCAACCTGGCCTTCTACGCGCTACGCAGACATTGATTTTTCATGAAGTCACAGAAACACATCATCGAGATTGCTACTCCCCCGTCAAATTAGACCGCAATTGATATTCATGTGCCCAAGTTATGATTTGGGAAAGGGATCTGACAGGCAGAGGGAGAAACAGGTAGACAAAGCAACCACGTCAGCTTTGTTATCTTCGGAAGTTTAAAAATAGGCAGTGCCTGAATTCTGTTTATTTTATTTCAAATGTCTGCTGCTGGGGGAGTTCCTGCAGTTGGAGACTTTGTCGTTGGGAGGCTCCCCGAAGCACAATAGCTAAATTCATGGAAGAAGGGAAGTTATTAAGGAACCTCCGATGTTCAGCTTTGCCTCCGGGAGCCTGAATCAGCTGGGACGGCTGCAGGACACGGCCACCACCTACGCAGGGCTGCGCTGTCTTCGGAACAGAGAATTCCTGCGGCACTGCAGGTCAGCTCTGCAGGAGCCGATTCAGGCCTGGAAATGCCGTGGCACTCCGTGCAGACACACCTGGGCTGTCCCTGGGGACCACCTCAGACTGGAGAGCTCAGTCTGTGTGATGCTGCACCTCCCCGAAGCCGGTACACGCACTCAACGCTCTGCAGCGCTGGGTAGACTGGACTGTCACTGGCTCCTGCAAGGACCTCGGTGGATGCAGCAGAGCCATCAGAGTGCTGTGATAACGGATCAAGCTGAGTCTTCGAGGCTGAGGTAGTTGGAAGACACTAAGCCGGGACCGCTGCTTCTGTGCGAACAGATGTAAAGGAGCAGCAGCTGGCTCTTAGCTAGTGTTTATTCCATGGCCAGCAATGTCGTATGTAGCTTTTTTCTCACGTTTCACGCCAGCAGAGAGCAAAACGCTTATAAAGGAGAATAGTGTCATTAGCCCCACTTCAGATAGCGGACCAGGAAACGCTGGGAAAGAGCTTGGAGTCATGCAGGACACAGAGTCAGGAGAAGGCTGCTTTTTTTTGAGTCCCAGTCCAGGTTTTACCGATTACCTCTCAGTTAATGAATCTGACTGTACAGAACACAAAGATGACCCATAAGTTCACAAGGTAATTCAAGCCTGAAGTACTTACTTTTCCCATCTCTGCAGCAGCCAGTCAGATCTGTTTTAACATCCACTATTCCCATGAACACAGAGAGCTTAGGAAACGACCGAGCAGCTTTGTGTTTTACGGCCTGACTACGACTAACGGGATACTGTACATTTATGCACACTTGATAAGGAGGGTCCTGAAAAGGTGTCTATAATCAATAGCATCTCAGTCCAACCAGGGAAGGCTGTATTGACTTCAGGAGCCAAATACACATTTGGGACTACTCAGAAGTATACACAGCCATAATGAGTCTCCCCAGTTAATAAACAAAACTGGTTTTCTGCTAATGTTTTCATAGCTGCATAAAAAAACGGACGGTTGCACCTTAAAAGTAGAACTTTATTACTGAGAGAGAGGGACCAGTCACATTCCAAGATATTTAAGCAAACTCACACAGCTCCAAGTTATGGCCGGCAGAGTTTTAAGGCTCTGCCACCACATACATTGCAGGGGAGGCCAGTCATGGAGTATGCACTGGTGGGCATGGAGACAGAGACAAGCCATCGGCAGAAAGACTCTTTTGATCATAGAATCACAGAATGGTTTGGGTTGGAAGGGACCTTAAAGACCATCCAGTTCCAACCCCCCTGCCCCAGGCAGGGACACCTCCCACCAGCCCAGGTTGCTCCCAGCCCCGTCCAACCCGGCCTTGAACACCCCCAGGGATGGGGCAGCCACAGCTTCTCGGGGCAACCTGCGCCAGGGGCTCACCGCCCGCACAGGGAAAAATATCTTCCTAATATCTCATCTAAATTCACTTTCTTTGAGTTCGAAGCCATTCCCCCTCATCCTATTGCTACATGCCCGAGTAAAAAGTCCTTCCCCAGCTCTCCTGGAGCCCCTTTAGGTACTGGAAGGCCATAATAAGGTCTCCCCGGAGCCTCCTCTTCTCCAGGCTGACCAGCCCCAACTCTCTCAGCCTGTCAGTTGTTTGTTCTTAACTAAATCGATTGTTTGTTCTTAACTTTGCAGACTTCTACTCCAGACACTATAAAGGAGGCATTCCCAACGCGAAACCAAAGTGTAGAATCTCAGTTAAAAGCAAAACCAAGGAAGTCAGAGTTTTGAAACCCCGTTGATGCAACACATAGGCCACAGAATTCAAACCCGCACCGCTGAGGAAATGTGGAAGGAGCCTTTCTACCAGCACAGTTAGCTGGATTCTGCCACACAGATCCGCACCAACGTTTTGCAAAGGCAAACGAACCTAAAATTGCAGGGAAAGCTGAACGAAGGCAGGCAAAGGAGAAAGCACATCTTACCAGTCAAGGGGTGGAGCGAGGAAGATGTTTCTGCAATAGTCCTGAGAACAGACTACAAACAGGCATGCCATGCATAGCTAATGGTATGACTGAGACAAGGCAGCGTATGATTTGCAGGGGTCTTGAGCAACATGCAGCTCTTTGAAGATGTTTACAAACCTGTGCAGAAGGTGACAGTACTTCTTGTTTATTCAGCTGTTTCTTCGCCCTGGGTTTTACGCTTGGTTTTCCCACCAGGCTCTCGGTCAGGTCTGAACTCAGACCAAAGCTTGCTGGGTCCTTACAGAGTTTCTCGTAGATCTCCAGCAAACAGTAGGCGTCTGAAGCTGAAAGAAATGGAATATGAGCCTCAGAAGGTTTCATTCAGAAGTTAAACAGAGGCTTTCCTGATGCAAGGAAGAGCCCTCACCTTTGTAAATGCCACTGAACGCAAACAACCTGTTAAGCTCCAGCCTACTAATGTCACCCCCTGCGCTCTTACTGATTCAGGCAGCATCCTAACACACCATCACAAAGAGCCAAGGCAGAGGAGCCCAAAAAGCGATAGCCCTCTGCTGCCTCTGACTCGAACGTAATGCAAATTATAGCGCGCCTGTTCAAACCACCACGTAAGACAGCTTCAGCCACCCCATTTTACACTCCATTGTTACTGAGCAGCGGCTTGCCCACGGTTTGTTACCGTATCTCAGCTATGGGAAGGGAACTTCCCCATTAGATGTAATATCTTAAAAAGTAATAACCGAGTTGTTTGCGATCACCTGCCCACATGCACCGCCATGCGGCTTCTGTTCCTTGCAACGGGAACCGTCTAAGTCTCCAAGCCAGTTTTACAAGTCCTAGTGATTAACTTTTGTGGGAACTGTGTCAGCTTCAAGGATAGCTGAATTTAACAAAGGGCTGGTTCGCTTCAGTAGACTGTCCTTTGATGCCCCAGGAAAAGATTTAGACCCAGACTTCTGACTCTGGGGTAATCAGCAATAAACTCCTCTGGTCCCTCCACAGTACCAATTCTGTGCTGCAGTCTCCGACACCACGTCTACCCATTTTTAACCCTGCTCTAACAAGCACTTCACTATGACAAATGACCACAGCACTTGTTTCCCAGAAAGGCTGTGAAATGAGGCAGAAGGAAATGGACTTTCTTCCTTTCAGTTACTGAGAGGAGTGTTTCACCGAGGTGATGTTTCATCAGACAAAATCTGCGAAGCACGGGAATTCTTTCATAAGGGAAATAATGAATCACCGGACAGTTTAAACTTCAACCATTAAAGCCGTGTCTGCAAAAGGACAAACATAATGTGCTCTTCTGAACAGGAACTAATCTGCAAAGCCATTTTCTTCGTTTGCTACTTAACAATTTTCCTGGCGACAGACAACGGACAAACACAGCCTGTAAACGCACAATCTGTAGCACCTTGCCACAGAGTCGGTGACCCGACCTGCATAGAGGATCTGTTCCTCCCGGAGAGGCCGTTTCTCCCAGTTAGAGAGCTGCTCTGTTTTATCCAGAGGTTTCCCCAGCACTTGTTGCACCAAGAGGCTGAGTCCTTTTTCCGGCTGCCTGAACCCTCTATCCTCATAGCTCTGCTCTGGGGACAGTACATCGACCTTCCGGCCACCCTTCTTCCAGTCAATGGAACTCTTCTGCAGCTGATGGAAAGAAAAAGATATAAAACACATAGTTATAAAACAACTCCTACAACCCCTCCTGTTCCAGCGGGTGGGGCCAGGCAGCAGCCCTATCACTTCTATCTCTTGCCTGGCATAGGGAATCCCCTTGTCTCAGACGAGGGCTGGGATGGCAGTAGATATATACGGCGTCTGCTTATTTGTTTAACAAACACCCTCGATGGAAAGAAATCTGTTTCATAGCCAGGGAAGGAAAAAAAAAGTGCATTATCGTACAGCATTGCATCAGAGCAACGGGGCCGTGACTGACTGCAGAGGTCTGCAGGGTGCTCAGCCAGGAGGCTGTTGGACATCAACTCAATAAAAGACAAGCGGCGGTAGTTCAGCACCGTTCTCCTGGTTCCAGTGAGAAAAGGTATTCCTGTAACACAGTGGGCAACAGCCTTTCTGCAGTTGCCGTTTCTCAGGTTAAACTGAGGCAATAGCTGTGGGCCGGTACTTCAGACCCTGCAGCGCTTCCCAGGCTAAGCTATCAGTCCCAAAGATGTGGGTTCACCCCAACCCACAGCCTTAACCACACTCTGCAAATTTTACCCATTGAAATGGTCGTCCTTAACATTTCTGCAGAGCGCTGAAAACTACTGTGGGCTCACCCGGAGACAACCGGCCTTCAGCTGAACAGAAATGCCTACGCTGAATCCACCAGCACCGCTCCTGAAACATTACCAGTTCTCTACAAATCATTAACTCCGTAATATCTGCTTCAATACTGCACGATCTTGGAATATCAACGTTTCTACAAGAATTTACTCTTACTGAGTTCAAGGATGACTAGTGCTCAGAAACACCACCCTAGCTGAATGAGGCTATGTCCCCGTTTCAATCGCCTTTTCACAGCTTTTATAAAGGGTATGAAAAAAGTTATTAGTATGTCAAGTTCTAACTTTTTAGTTGATGAAAACTAAATGCTTCTATCTTTCTTTACAGAGTCATTTTACCCTCGAAACCACAAGTGGAAAACGTCTATTCGCTCCTTTAGCCATCTCCCTGCCCATACAGGGTACAAAAGACAACGCTGTGAAGTCATGGCAACCATCTACGAGCACGTGCAGGAGACACAATTTTCCATATCTTCACATGTCCGTCCTTACTTGTTTGTCTACTTTGAGTAGGTCCACCACACCTCGCGCTTGCTTATCCGTGTCTTTCAAAGCAGACCATGTGGCTGCAAGGCTGTTAAGGTCTCCAGACATCCCATAACCTGGAGGAAAAGAAAGCCCAAATCACACAGGTAGGAAAACTCAAATCATGGCTAATGCACTGCAGCTCGCCCTAGTTCAGTCAAGATGCTGACAATATATGTATAAACATCGGTGGAAAGACTGTTCAGATAGGGGACAAGGCAGACTCCCATCTCTCCTGTCCCCAAGAGATACTCCTGCAGATCAAGACTGGGAGAGAAGACATGGATGCAAAATGCAGAGTTTAAGCTCAACTTACTTAAAATCCATTAGGTCAGTGAAGGGCAATTATGCATTTGCCCTTAAACTCCAGGTTTAACAACTCCTGCCAAAAGCCCCCAAATAGAATGTAAACCCAGGTACGGGAAGGCAGAGAGCTCTGCTGTGCAGCACAGCGGCTCTGGGACAGGGTCAGCAAATCCAGAAAGCTCTGCATGACAGCCTCCCCCAGACCACCCAAAGCTGGGTGCAGGTTGGGGTTTGGTATGGAACTAAGACAATCCCAAGTCTGAGAGAGGAGGCTAAATTAGAAACCTTGGCTTTGGCGTGAAATGGGGAGACATTTCTATCGTTCCCACTTACAGTGGTCGCTCTGCTTCCTGGCATGGCAGTATCTGAATACCCAGGGCCGCAAAAACTGGTGGGGTGACTGAGAGAATGACAACCCCAAGAGGACCTAGGAATTACACAAAGTAAGCTGTGTAAAGACCCGAGGTGGGGAGAAGAGACGCGTGTTACCTAGTTTAGTGATGGCTGCATCTGAGTAGAGCATCTGGATGAAACGAGGAAGCTTCTCCTTCTCACCCTCGGTCTCAGCTTGCTCAAGGAGCCGTGGCAAGTCAAGCAGGAACACCTCATCCTTCAGAGCGATTTGAAGGAGGGAGACACGGGGCTTCCCGACCATGCCGAACGAAGGCCTCCACTCCATGTCAATGCCAACAACCTGCCCAGGCTGCAACACAGACAAAAGCCACCTCTGCTTAAGAGACCGGCTACGCTTGAAAGCAGCCTGGACAGTCCCTGTCCGGAACACACGGAATCACAGACTGGTCAGGGTGGGAAGGGACCTCTGGAGCTCATCCTGTCCACCCCAACCGCCAGAGCAGGGGCACCTCCAGCAGTGGCACAGGACACGTCCAGGAGGGTTTGGAATGGCTCCAGAGTGGGAGACTCCCCCCCTCTCTGGGCAGCTGTGCCAGTGCTCTGCCGCCCGCACAGGAGAGAAGTCCCTCCTCGGGTTGAGATGGAACTTCCTATGTTCAAGTTTGTGCCCGTTACCAGTTGTCCTGTCACTGGGCACCACTGAAAAAAAGACTGTTCCCATCCCCCTGGCACCCTCCCTTTAAGGATTGATAAGATCCCCCCTTAATCTGCTCTTCTCCAGACTAAAAAGCCCCAAGTCCCTCAGCCTTTCCTCATAGGAGAGATGTTCTAAACCCCTCATCATCTTTGTAGCCCTTTGCTGGACCCTCTCCAGCAGATCCCTGTCTTTTTTGAACTGGGGAACCCAGAACTGGACACAGTACTCCAGATGTGGCCTCACCAGGGCAGAGCAGAGGGGGAGGATGACCTCCCTCGCCCTGCTGGCCACACTCTTCTTGATGCCCCCCAGGATGCCATTGGCCTTCTTGGCCACCAGGGCACATTGCTGGCTCATGGGCATCCTGTTGTCCACCAGGACTCCCAGGTCCCTTTCCACAGAGGTGCTCTCCAGCAGGTCAGCCCCCAACCTGTACTGGTGCAGGGGGTTATTCCTCCCCAGGTGCAGTACCCCACACTTGCCCTGGTTGAATTTCATAAGATTTCTCTCTGCCCAACTCTCCGGCCTGGCCAGGTCACGCTGTATGGTGGCACAGCCTTCTGGCGTGTCAGCCGCTCCTCCCAGTTTTGTGTCATCAGCAAACTTGCCGATGGTACACTCTATCCCTTCATCCAGGTCATTGATAAATATATCACATTTCCTTTCCATCGCTTTGCTACTGTGCAAAATACTACAGAGACAAGCAACTCGCCCAGCACAGCGGAGTTCCCCCTGCGGGGACCTTTCCTTGCACAGCAATTCCCAATCAGAGAATCCTAAAGGAAGCATTTCTCCCTGAGGGAGGCGTTTGAGGCAGTGGCCCACATACAACCCCACGTGCCGGCCCGCTGTGAAGTTTCTGCTCCTTGACCCTGCAAAGCAAATACCAGAGTAACACTCACCTGCAGCACCTTTTCCCAGCACGGCAGCGTCTCTTCCCACGTCTGCAGGAAGTGAATATTTGCCCGTGGAATAGGAAGCTGATAATAATCCTTCTTCTTACTCTCTTTGTAATTGTCCGCTTTCACGGCCTCTTCTACCCTGCAGAGAAGCCGATGCAATGGCTTTAAGATGTGCTGTGAGAGGAAATCCTGGACTGGAGGAACATCGGGAAGTCTTAAGCCCCTTATTTCACCCTGGTTCTCTATTTCCCTCTGCCATTCCACTCTTTCTTCTACCCTCTCTTTCCACACTTTTCCTGTAATCTCAGTCTCTTTCATCTTGACTCCTCTTCTCATTCCTGCCACAGAAATGGCACCGTATCCCAGACCTCACCACGCACACGCACTGGACCCGCTGCAGAGAACACCCAAAGCGAAACACTCGCCGGAGTTGAGAGTCCCAAGCCCCGTCCCCAGTGCTCAGTTCTCTTTCCCAGAACTGATACAATTTGGATGACAAAGTTGGGCAGCTGTTTCCACATCCAGAGATAACACATTTGAGATTTACTGCGTTTTGCCCTTGAGGTTAACGTGGAAGCCTGCTAGATCCCACGGTGTAACGCAGGACGGAGGAGTCAGCTCTGGCCAACACTGCGTCCAACCGGGAGCTTCACACTTCCCCGCAGCACAAACTGGCTCAGAATGAGCCTCTCCGGCTGCTCCACGCTACCATCACCACCAGCTGGGAACTGGTGAATCTGCCTCATCCTTTGCCAGTGCAATGGCTTGGGAAGGCTTCACGGCCCTCCCTGTTGCTATCCAGCTTCTCCTCCATCCCATTCCCCGTGAAACGCCCACAGAGGTCGCACAAGAATATTTGTTCTACGTTGCACAGGGACGAAATGAGAAAAGTTCAGAAATAAAGTTTCAAAATCTTCACTGTTTAAGGGAGAGGGGCCAGCTGAACCCAGGGGCCGCGTGCCTTGCTTGTGCTGCTCCCTCCACGTGGGTTTGAGATGGCCCCGCACGGACAAGTTCAGTTTGTGTGTATTAATACCCTGGGAACGCTGGAAGACGCCTGCAGAAACGAGCTCACTGATTTCCTACAACGGGATCTTACACAGCACATTTTCTTTTCCAAAGGCAGCAGAGACTCTCAAAACGGCCTTGTAACTGGAAGGTCAGCGTATCGCCGCGGTGTCTCAGCCAGATGATGCAATCGGAGGAAAGAAGCTAATAAAAAATATCCAGCTATTTTGGACATATCACAAATTTCTGGATAGTCTCTTTCCCATAGAGACTCGAAATGGTTTATTATTTGAGAAAATATTTACTAACCTTATGTTTAGGGGACTGTGTGACTAATTTTGTAGCACAGCAGCTTTCACTGTACAAACACTCTTTTCCGTGGGTTTGTGTGCATGGGGAAGTCAATATTTGTGTAAAATATTTAATGAAGGTGTGCAGTCTCAGGTCTCCAGGAATATTCTCACCTGCGGAGTTCAGGAGCTGCGTGTGGTGTGACCAGTGGCGGAGATGATGTCATTGACACGCTGGTACCACCTTGTTCTCTACGGTGTGAACACCCTCTCTGGGAACCTGCTGCTTTGTTCGCTGGATAAATAAGGCAGACGAGACTGTTTTATTAGGTTCCACGGCTCCGCTGATTTTATAGCAGCTACTGCAGCAGCTATCACGACTGGATGAGTAAACTGAGGCACAGAGGGGTTTGCTCGTCTGCCACATCTCATGAGCGGCAGAGCCATCGGCATGACCCCACTCCGCCCGTACACGACACAGGCTTCCTGGAGCAGAGATGTAGAGATGTTTTTTATCTTCCTAGAGGCGCAGAGTCTGTGGCTAAGTCACACTTCTGTTAACCGCCCCTTTGTGTTTTGAGGGATTACACCTCATGCAAAAACCCTCCGGCTCCCGGCAGGCGGCTGGTGCAGCTCGAGGGAGGGCAGCGCCAGCCATGCACCGGGGCTAAGCAGAACATGTCCCAGACAGACAAGAGTTTCCTGTGCTCCAAGAAAGCCATGTACTGTCTGGAGAAGCGGGCCTTTGCAGACAGTGTTTCGAGGGTGATTACATCTGTGTCATATTTCCGGAGGTTACATGGAGCTTGAACATGAACCAGTGCAGATCTGCACTGGGGGAAAGACCAGACCCACGAAGCTCCGCGCGTGAGCTGTCCAAGGCCATCCGTGAGAACCTCCCAAAATCATCAGCATTAAAAAATAACAATACCCAGTGTTCTCATTCACCTTCTGCTTAATTCAAGCCGGTCCGATCTACGCTCCAAAAATATGATTTTTAGTTATGAAAGCTGCAGGTTTTTCAGAAACACCTCTCCCGGGAAGAAGGAAATTTGCTGTAGTGTCGAAGATGACAAACCTGATGATAAACCTGTTAGAGCAGGTAACCTCGCTCAGTCTCAGGCTTGGTCTTCTTAAAACGGTCTCCTTAACCCCTAGCGAGGGGTCAGCACGAACCAGGCAGCAGTGAGAGATCCTAACCGCTGGCTGGAGTTTGTAATTCTGACACGTGACGCCAGGAGGAAAGCCCTGCACTAAGAACGTAAGGAAAAAGGAAGCACCCAAATCACCTGCGCACAACTGCACGTTCTGCAGTAACAGGAGAAGGCCCCAGACGCCGTGGGGCGGCAGACGAGCGTGGGCGTGCAGGCCCGTGCGACAGCCGTGCCGAGAGGGACTCCGCCTCTGCTGCTCACACCAAGAAAACAGCGTCGGAAGCGTCCAACTTGCTCCCCAGGGAGCAGCGATGGTCCACTTTCTGCTGGCTTTATTCCTCCCCAAACAGGCAACGGATGATGTCATCAACAACTCCTCCTGGACACGCAGTCCATTTCAAATCAGATTCGTATTTCCATCATATACACCGAGAAGTTCGGCTCCGTATAGGAAGTTACTCCCTCGTATTCCAGGCTCCAAGGGCTGTTTGAAGGAGGCTGAAGATAGGGGCTATCAGCCTGCGGAAAGCTGTAAATAGTTACTTCTTGGGAGTGGTCAAGATTTTCCCACAAACTTTCCTCTAATCTCACCTGGCTTCTGAACTAGAAACGCCAATCTCCACGCTAGAAAAAAAAAAACCCAAAACTCTTCACCAATGAGGGTGCGAGAGAGACATCAGGCAAGTGGTGCCAAGTCCGGTCAAGCACAACAGCCCGGAATCAGGTGAGCGATGGGTACAATAGTGGAAGAGTCCTAAGGGGCCCCAAAATTATCACTGCTTCCTCTTTTGTATTTTTGATAAAAGCCTTGACTCCACCTGGAAACGCGTGATTGCTCCTCCAAGGACGGCAAAGGCTTTGAGCTGCGCTGCGCTCCAACCACACGGCCCAGAGCTCTCCCGCATTTGCACTGAGCGTTCAGGAATAAGTCCTCTTCTGTCCACCGAATCCAATTCGATGAATTCCTGCACATAAAATGCTGCTTGACGGGAGCAGGCCAGCAAGGTAATCACTCTGAACCCAAGGACCGTGGGAGCCTGCAGCCTTGCAGGAGTTCGGCTCGCGGACACGCGTGGGCGCAGAGGGTACCGGGCTGCGTGTGGATGGGACTCCCCCCCCCAGACCTCACCCGGCCTGAGCTTCCCCATCTCCTGTGCAGTCCCGGTGAGATCCTAACAGGACCCTCATGCAGCATCACCTGCGAGCTCTGCAGCTCCTCAAGACCTGCAGTAGCCTGCATCCGTGCAGGCCTTTCTGCAGGGCAAAAGAAGGTTGAAAAAAGGGTGCCAAACACGGCTATCTGAATAACTTGCTTAAACACGTTGTGGACGGAGTCGCTGAAACACGGCAGACACAGCAACGCTCTCATGAGTATAAAAGTGAATTACTGGGGCTCAGCAATATCATTTGCATTGAGTCGTTTTTTCAAATACAGCCTCTCTCCTTCTATACAGCACAGCCGAGCACCTGCCCGGGATACTGTTGCATGAAAAGGATGATCTTGGGCCATTTTCTTGAAGCAAGACAGCACAGAAGAACCAGAACCAGAAGTACAAAACCTGGTACTCCCCCAGAGCTAGCTTGCCGTGGCCATCCGACAGCTCCTAACCGTTTAGGCGGCTATACGTGCTTTCCTAAATTTGGAGCCTCTTTTCAACTTCGCCCAGCTTTGTCTCCACGCAGCACGGAACCCGGCCATCCTCTTCCCTCCACCCTCCCCTCTGCTCTTCCCACGCCAGCAGGTTCACAGAGATCCCTGGCTGGGGCCGTTTGCACAGTTCTGTGCACTTGAAATCAAGGAGTTGGAAGAACCCTTCTTAATATAAGGCTTTTTCAATTCTTTTTTTTTTTTTTTTGTACTTCTACCTTTACGCTCGTTTCTGGTCGTGCAACAGGGTGAAGCTCCCGTCGGGGGAGGAACGGCAGCTACTGCCGGCTAATCTGCTGCATACAACATGGGGGGCCCAAAGCAGGAGAGGAACCACGGCACTGCATTACGGGGATTGCATTAGAGGAAGAAAAGGGGACAGAGACTAAATAGGGGGCTAAAGGCTTCTTAAGCTCACTTGGTAAATTTGTGCAAGAGAGTCTGGTTTTATCCCAAATTCAATTAATGCGACTCTTCTGGGATCTGACCCCAAATGTCAAAAATTCCCATTACTTCTGAAAGCTTTGGATGAAGCAAAAATTACAGACTGGGATGAAAAATGGCTTATGAGCTATGTCCTGGTTTGAGTGACACAGGACTAATTTCTCTTCTAATACTTGGGAAAACTGCACTTTTACAAGACTCGGGTATCTGAATTTGTGAAAACATTGACTTTACAGCCAGCTATGGTGTGTGGGTCTCAAGGTCTCGGTGTATTCGAGCTCTCCAGGTGCGGGGATGAGGAGGAGCGAGACCTGAGCACTTGACCCAAGCTGCCAACAGGGTTATTGCAGACCATGAACGGCACATTCAATATAAATTAGAAAGTTTGCTGAGGAGTTCTCTCTCTCCCTTGGTGGCTGCCATCCTGAGAATTCTTTGTCCTGGTGCCGGAGCCCTGAGCCCTTCCCTTCCCCCTGAAGCCGCAGCGCTCGCAGTGTCCCACATGTGCTGTCACTGTGGGGAGTGCACAGCTTCTACGGACAGAATGGGCTGGGGATAATCTTTGCATATTCTGTATTGGTGTTGGGATCAATATCAGTTCTTTAGTGCTGTTAATGTTAATTATCTAATCTTATTCTATTAAACCTGTTTATACTTCAGCTCCCGGGTTTCCTTGTTTTTCCTGATTTCCCTTTCCCAGGGGGGGAGGGGTCATCGGGTGATAGAATGATTGTCTAAATGACAACAAATTGTTATGGGTCTCTCAAACCATAACAAGCTGTCAAAGGAGGAAGAAAATAAATACAATTAGAAAAAATTAAGTTATTTTCTTGGCCGTGAGTCTCCTAAAAGACATTAAACCAGATTATAGTACAGTGGGGGATGCAGAGTATATAGAAAACTTTGACAGACATGTAATCAACTCAGTAAAATAAACTGATATTCAGATCCTACCCGCATCATTTCATTTGTGCTGTTAATCTGGCAAAGGGAGTCTGAAGACCCCTCTGCAGCACCAACAATCTCATACAGCTTCTAAGTATTCGGGAGTGACTTTAAAATGTACCTTTTGCAGACATTTCCAGCCTTAGGAAAAGCAAATGCAGCGTGTACGTGGCCGGGATGCGATTTGAGTAAATGGAGGAAGTTTTCGCAAAATTATCTCCCCGAGGAAGCATTATGGCAGATTATTTTAAGCAAATACCTAGTCCTCGTATGAGAAGTAATCTACATTGAAAAGGCATGAAACAGAGTACTTGCCTCTCTTGGATCTCAAGCTTTTGAAGCTCCTCAGCCACTCCATAAGGTAACATCTCCTTGGGCAAACTGCAGCGCTGCGCCCATCTTGCCGCTGTGTTCAAATCACAGTAACTGATCAGCAGCTGTATCAGGTGCCCCTGAAGCCATCGATTCTCTCCAACTGTGCTCTGCAAGGAATCGAGGGGGGAGGAAGACTGTCAGTGCAATTTCCATCATGGGTGTTTCTACCCCCTCTCAGGAGACAGCGGCCGCCGGGGGCTCCTGGACAAAGGCAGAAAAGGAGCGAGATTTCCCCCACGTCAGGAGTGATTTTGTTCGACCTCTGCGAGTGCTGCGCTTCTCTGCCGAGGGATGAAGAGCAGACACTTTACCTGAGAGCTCATCAGGGGACTTGGGCCCCCCCGACAGCATGGCTCTTTGTCCAGGGAATACCACCTTGCAGGCGCAGCACGGAGAAACGAGGGTAAAACGATGCCATTTGCAGCCTGACTGATGACTAGCATCTCATTTGCTCAGATACTGATTATACTAAGTAAAATCAGAACCAGTGACTGACCAGACAGTAAAGGTCTTTGGGCTCGTTAGGCAGTAATTACAGAAGGGGTAAGAGTTTGGATTGGTTTAGTCACATTTTGGGCCTGTACATAGCCCTCAAGTGATGCTGTGACTTGATGTCCTGGGAGCGGCAATGGGATGGCTTAGTCTCTCTCCAGGTTAGACAGTAGCATGGGGTGTCCTCCAGCTTCGGGAGTATTTGCCCGGGTAACTAGCATTGCCAGTCGCACAGAATTTAGTGGTCCGGGGGAGGAAAAAGGTTCGCTCATCGGCCTACAGCCCATCTGCGCACACCGCTGTGAAAAGAGGGGCACCAGGTCCCTCCGGCCACACACAACAGCCCACAGTGGGACAGACACCCTGCGCGGCCGGCGCGGACCCAGCCAGCACCGCCGAGGGGGGTGCAGGGTGCCAGCGGTGTCACCCTGCAGCAGGGACAGGTTGCATGAACGGTGCTCCGAAAGTCCTACTATATCCCCACTGACTATAAGCGGAACCCGGAGCAGTCGCTCCGGCTGTGAAGACCTCGGGTTGGGTGCAAGAAATTCCTCCCTTGGTGTCTGTTCAAGGCCTCTGTGGACGTGACAACCGGATTATTGCCTCAGCCGTACGGACAAACACAATGATCTCGAGTGCCAGTGCAGGAGCCTGTGTCACGCACACCTGCAGACGGGGAGGGCAGTTTAGGACATCCCCCCCTTCCCAGCTGTTTTCTGGCGGAAGCGAACGTGCGCCAGTGCCTCGGCACACCGCAGGGCCTGGGGGTACAAGCCCAAACTCACGGCTGCCTGTGGTTTAAGCCCAAATACCCAGCTGTGAGCCAGAGTGGCCGGAGCCCAGCACGCTGCCCGCCCTGGCACGAGGGAGCAGCTCTTGGCAAGGGGCAGGGCAGACAAATAGCGCCCATAATAGTCTCCATCGTGACGGCTGGATTCACCAAAGCTCTTTTGTTCGCACTCTTGGCCGATGCCCTCTAAGGCACTGTGGCACAGCAGCTGTAAGAGAAAGATGACCACGGTGACACCGACGCCGTCACAGCAGCTCCATGGGGGTGGGAACGACCCTCTCCTCCGGCGCAGCCAACGCACCGGCACTTGCCGGTGCCCAGCGCCACTGCAGCCAGATCCGCAGCTCGCTCCTCTGGCCAGGCGGAGTTACTCATGGATCTGCCTTAGAAGTTCACACTGTCAAGAAAACTTAATTGCTATAACAAGTTGGAACTCCACACGGTGGATCGGGATGTGCAGCTGTACGGGTACATTGCTGCTGGCTCTACCAACCAGCATTTTTCAGTGTAGTGAAATGCTCTGATACGCGCTTAAAAGTCCATTCTCGCCCTCCATCTCTGCTTCGCTGCCCACCAGGCAGCAGTGGTGCTCCCAGGCACCTTGCTCCTTCCCCACTGCGTGTACAAACACCGCCCGGCTGGGTGGGAGGTTGGGGCCACGGCGCCTCATTCCTCACATTCTTTCAGTAACTTAAAGGTGAGAAGTTGCCTTCAAAGCAGACACCCCGCACAGAGATCAGGAAACAAACCTGTCGATGGCCCCAAGGTAAAAGGGAAGGAAAAAAAGAAAGCAGAAATGAAAAAAAAACAAAAAAAAAAAAAAAAAGACCCACCCCATAGAGGTGCAAGAGGGGGTAGAGACTTGGAAGAAAAGCCACAGAGAAATTTGGCATCCCAGGTAGCGCACACGGGAAGCCAGCCTGCTCGTAAAAACTGCTGCCTCAGCACTACGTCTGCACCCCTGTGACTTTGCCAAATGCCAAACCACATTTCTTCTCATGGAAGAATATTTTTACTGCTGCTTCTAGGAGGCTGGTGGCGCAGCAAGGAGCCAGAGTCAGCGGGACGGGGCTCCAGCAGCTGACCAGGGGCTCAGTTACGGGGGAGAAGCGGCAGAGGGAAGCGAGGGATGGGGCAGAGCAGGAAAGGATAAGCCATCACGTTAACGCTTCTTGCTCTCTACGTTTCCTCCTGAACCTTTTCTCCCGGCCATGAGGTCCAGATGCTTTGGGCATCTCCCACATCTCTGCCTCACGCAACCGAGCTCAGCCGAGCACCCAACACGTGAAGGGGGTTTGAAGAACTCCTCCCGCCGCGTTTGCCAAGCCGCTTCTCAGAGTCCTTCCCAAAAAGAACATATTTTCTTATTAACATCACAGAGCAATTCCCTCTTCTAGCTTCCCCTGTGTCCATCCTATTGTCTTTCTGCCTTTTTTCTAGAACACAAAGTCTTTGGGGTTGGATCTCTCTTCAGTTCAACCAGAGTAAATTCTTAATAAATCTCATTATGTCAGCTTTGTTTCTGGAAATAATGAGGTGCAGATTTTTATTTTTTTCTTTATTTTAATGATAACTGATTTATTCTTTCAACCACAAAAAGAACTCTGGAAAGAAGGTTAATCTCTCCAGAGATATTACATCTTGCATTCTGAAAAGAAAAATAGCTTTGTTTGTTTTTTACTGAAAAAACCCAACATTGCTACAAAGGCGAAAGGCTTCCACCGCAACAGCTTTGCAAGAAGCAAGAATGTGGAAATTTTGGCTCCAGAAGATGTGGGCACAGATGCAGAGGCAAATGTTTCACTCGGGATGACATTTCATGTATTTTGTTTTCAGTAAATGAACGCTTTTCAAGAGGAAACTGGCACAGTCCTTCCGATCACCATCAGCGACACCTCCGAGCAGGAAAAGATTATATATACCATGAGGCTTGTTTACATCCCTCTCTGAATTCTAGACATATCATACGTTCTTTAATCCATAGGCGCACACAGAAACTCCTGACAGCACCAACAACCCATGATTAAAGCTTTCCAAAATGACTGCTGCGGATTACCTACCCGTCCAGCCTGTTCCTCCCCAGCCGAACGCTTTACGGAGCCCACAACAACCAGCGCGGAGGGAGCTTAGGAACGTCCTGAGCTTAACCCAGAGCATCGGCAATTCCTCCACTGATATCAATAATTTGGGATCCAAATAGCCAACACCTTCTCTGGAAGTCACCCTAGCCAACCCTAGGTTACTTTTATCTGTGTGTGTTACATCGGATTTCTGTCAGAAACAATTCTTCGCTTTCCCTCAATATCTTTTACCGGAGAGAGAAGTTATTCACACCGGTGACACTGGCTATTTGCAGAGTCAGATTTTAATTTAACTTTTGAATGTCTTGGCCAGTTTCCCCTGTTCTCAAGTGCTTCCAGAAACAACAACAAAAAAATCCTGTTAGTGTAGAGAAAATGTCAAGTAGAATATTTTAAAGCCAGCAACTTTCAAAGGAGAAAAGAAACCTGGACTTCGAAAGGACAAAACCACTGCAAGCAGTGGAGGACCCCAACAGCATTTCTAAATCACTGTGGCGCTGTAGGTACCGTGCAGGTACCTCTGTCTAGAGATTCCCTGGATCATCCTACTGGGGGATTTTCATTGTTAATTTAGTTGTTATTTGTGCTGGAGAGTTCTCTTTTGAAGTCAGCATCATTCGTGCTATACGGAGAGACGCTGCAGTCGTATGGCATTGACGGCAAGTCCTTTTTGCGGGAGATGGGAGCTGGGACCCTCAGACCGGGGTCACGGCCTGTTCCGTGACAGAAGGGGGATCCTGACTTCGGGATATCCGACAGAGACGGCACTCGGGTAAAAGATGCCAACTTCACCCACACTCACTTCTGAACAGGGTTTCTGGTGGAAGCAGCAGGCCACTCACCCACTGCCACAGCACAAAGACAGAAGCATGAGAAAGCCCTCCTTTCTCACCACTTGAGCTGTTGGCTCCCTCACAGGCTACTCAGATGCACTAATTTATGAACTGAAGAAGGCCAAAATAGCCTCCATTCATATCCCAGAAGACTGACTTTCAGATAGCGATCAGTGCGTCATTGACAGAGCCACACTTCAGTGTTCTGGAGGCCATTACCACATCAATGGTGGGGAAGTGGTCTTTCTTCTCTCTTTCAACGACGCCAGGGCAGTGGGGCTCCCTGGGGCATGTTCACACTACCTAACTTCAGCTTTGTGAATCAGGAGACTCAGCTTCTCACTCCTCCCCCCGGGCAATCAGCTCTTCCGAAAGGCAATTCAGAGGAGTCTAACTTACGGCATCACTTGAACGGATGGAGGCAACGGCAACTCGTAAAGCCATCCTGTCGCTGTACTGGGGCTCCTCACAAGGAGCTTACTGTTCCTGGGCAAGCCGAGTGAGGCTGCCTGCTTGGGATGAGTAGCCGGGACAATACTGTGTGACGAGACGCATCTGGATCCATTTTTCCCTCTGCAGGTGACACAATCTTGCCAACGCAATTTCCCGTTCAGATGTCCAGACACCACTACCAAAAGGCAGCCAGAAAAAAAGAACCCCAAACCCAACGTATATCTCCTCTGTTAAAATGGGCCCGTCTGAGGGCCCAGCCAGCCGCGGCTCAGCCGGCGGGTGGAGGGAAGGGATCGCTCCCCTCTGCTCTGCGCTTGTGAGACCCCACCTGGACACGGTGCCCGGTTTTGGCACCCCAGTGTAAATGAGATACTGACAAACAGGAGGGAGTTCAGTAAAGAGCCACGGAGAGGGTTAGTGGGTGGGAGGACATGATGTAGAAGGAGAGGCTGAGGGAGCAGGGCTTGTTCAACCTCGGGAAGGCTAAATTGGGGGAATATCACAGAATCATAGAATGGTTTAGGTTGGAAAGGACCTTGAAGATCATCGAGTTCCAACCCCCCTGCCATAGGCAGGGACACCTCTCACTAGACCAGGTTGCCCAAGGCCACGTCCAGCCTGGCCTTGAACACCTCCAGGGAATATGGGAGAATATAGTTGCTCTCTTCAGTTTTATCGTGGGGGATTCACAGAGAAGATGGAGTCATATCCTTCCAGAAATTCCAACCATGCCTAAACGAAAAAAAAACCCAAACGGTGACAGCGAGAGTGGCTACACACTGCAACGGGTCCAGAGGGGCTGTGGAACCAGGCAGGGCCCTGCAACACCTTGTCTGACTTTAAGTTGGCCCCACTTTGAGCAGGAGGGCAGAGAGACCTCCACAGGCTCCTTCAAACCGAAATGAGCCCCTGATTCTGCGATTAGCACTGCTGTGCATTCCCCAGCACCGAGACTCGTCTCCACACAGACAGGCGGCTTCTTGCAGCAACTGCTGCTTTCAAGTTCCACGCACCTCCCGGGTGAAGAACACCCAAGATCTCGTCTACCCAGAATACAGGATGATCCTGATCACGCTCAACAATACTACACAGAGATCCAAATACATTTCCTGCATTGGGATTCCTTCCAAATTGATGTCAGGCAGCCCCTGAGGGAAGTCATTCATCTTCGCCAGATGAAGTCATCACGTCTCCAAAATCTGCTCATACTGCCACAGATGAGAGAAGGTATAACACAGAGGTAAAGAACGAACTCTGCTTTCAAAGTCAGACCTGAAGAGAAAGTATTTTCAAAAAATATTAAGCAAGAGGTTGAGACATTTTTTTAAACACGGCATTGGACATCCTTCATACAGCCTTTCTCCAGCTCACAGAGCCACATACAGATAAACCGTCTGCTGGCAACGGCTCCGCTTCACAGGGCACGTGTCACTGCCTACTTCAGAGACGAGAGGCTCCGCACACAACATTTTACTTCAGTGAATCTGACACAAACTTTACCAGATTTCACTTCGGTATCCAGAACACGGGTATCAATGTTTCTTGGCTGGAGAAGGCGCAAGCCCAGACAGAAATTGAGGTTTAAGTGAGAAGCTGTAATACTCTCTACCAACAGTGCTCCTGACCGTCCCAGCGAACCGTCAGCCACACAATCCCCAGATGTTTCAGGACGTGGGAGGATGTAGTGAATAGAGTACCACAATCCATCCGCGAGTCGGTAAAGCTCAGCGCTGACACTGAGTCACGTTACCCACCAGCACACAAATGCAGCCACGCTAACGCTGTCCTGAAAAATCAGCTTTTACTGTCTGATTAGCCACCGCCGCTGTGCTTGCAGAACGGCATTAGCCAAAGGATCCCGTCTCCCCGCTCCCGTCGCTCTGGATTCCAGACAAATCTCCCAGGAGGGAAGGCAGCCTGAGGCCCCGTGTTGGTATGAGTGCGTCAACCAGTGCCACTTGTCTTCGGGACCAGTTCATGCTCGTGTTTAGCAGTGTAGGGGTAGTCTGACAATTTGGGGACTTTCCCAGTGGGAAGATCAGAACTTTTTCTTTTTATTTTAACCCCGGATTAACTCACTTTCCTCAACTACATCCCACAACAGCTCCAGGTATGCTGATAGACAAAATCAGGGTGCATTCACCCGCAATACTTGTTCTCCCCTCCGCTGCTTGTTCAACGAATGTCATAGATGTATGTCTTTAATAAGCTACAGAGCCAGGCTAACCCTATTAAAATAACCTTTGCTTAGAGAGAGAAATAATTGCACGGGACCACTGAAAAA
The DNA here is from genome assembly GCF_965231255.1 of Vanellus vanellus. NCBI lineage: Eukaryota > Metazoa > Chordata > Aves > Charadriiformes > Charadriidae > Vanellus > Vanellus vanellus. The sequence goes on from NC_138923.1 coordinate 1,015,395, forward strand.
AAAAAAACAAACCAAAATTACAATTCCTTAACAAACAGACTAAGGTAACTATACCCTACTTGCCTTTTAAGATGTAATTTCTTTTTCCTTCAGTTCAGTGTGAATCTGTCCTAAGGGTCTCTGCTTCTCCCCGAAATCCCTTTCTCACAATCACTGCAGAGGCAGCTTCCGAATTCTAACCTAACCCTGGCCCCAGATCTGCCGAATATTATACATCCCGGGGATCAGCAAAGGACCGAGGACTTGTTCTGAATACATAAGCCACAGTTTTGATATGCTTCCAGATTTCTCACACCTCTTGGTCCCACGATGGCACGCTGGAGATATTTTCTGGGAGCATTCCAGCACTTGGCAAGACTGAAGATGAATGAGGATGGGGAAATTGGCCAAACTCTTTCAGAGCCCAAAGTAATATGTTACTTATCACAGTAGACGCTTTGTCTAAGTCCAATAACACAGTGCATTGAAGACAAACTGGCAACCCTTATCTTCCCAGTTTATTTTGAAGTAGCATTTATCTATCTGCCTTTTGTCACTATGTCACACACACACACACACACACACGAACAAAGTGTCACTCTGGCAAATGGCAAATTGTGCTCTCCCGTTTAAGAAAGTGAGGGCTCCCATCACATACTGCACATTAGGTGACCTGCACTGCTGCGGAGGTTCACTGAGCCTGGTCCTCGTGTGACCCAACAACGTTTCTCTGGTCTCTCAAGCCTAAGAAGGTTTATACAACTGTCAAGCACTTCCATAAACTTTTTACAAAAGTCACCATTACATAACTCTATTTTGGTTTCTGTCTCGAAGCACGGAAGCCTGCACGAGGAAAATACGACATTTTCTGTTAAGTTACGAGGCTGCCTGAAGGGTTACTATTAAACGTGATTATTCCAAAATCCGACTTAGCAGAAGTGTACGACATCCACTCGTACTACAAGATCTGTCTGCAGGAACTCCACTGCAGCTACAAAAGCACAGCAAGGGACCGCAGCGAGAGCCGCACGCTGCCAGAGAGCGACAGCATTCCGGGGACAGGAAGCGAGAACTACAGCCCTGCTGCACCACGGGGCTGCGCGAGCTGCAGGTGGGTAAAGAGGAAGAGCCTGCAGGAATGAACCCACTGTCGCCGTGTCTCCGCTGCTGCTGCTAAATGAACTCGCAGGATTACACTTCATCAGTTTGTCAGGAGGTACCTGAGCTGAAGCCACCATGACCCCTTCCCATTTGCGTTGGACAGCCCTAATATTAACTCTAACGAGCCAAACCAGTATACCAATTAACCCAACCGATCACTCAATTAAATGTTCCTATACCCAGTCATATACATAATGAGAATTCATAAGCTCCATCTTCCTTTCCAAAACGTCGTGGAATTCCAGCACATTCACTCCCCAGCGGGGCGGGAGGATTTACTGCTCAGGTCCAGCCAGTGTCAGCTCCACGCGGCCGATGCAGACTGTTCCGGAGGAAGGATCTGCACACGGGGGAAGAGCCTCAGAAACCTTTTTCTTGTTCTCTCCCTACTCCATTCTTCCTGCTCAGGTCAAATTCCAAGTGATGAGGCCGAGTAACAAAGCAGGAATCTCCGGCTACTTGGTCCTGGCTCTGGATTATTTTAACAGCTTTCTGTAAGGGTCCTCCTATAGCAGGATCCATCGTCACTCTGCCCCCACGTATTCCTGATGTACGGCAGTTCCCCTGCACGGTTCTTCTGGAAATAGCTGCATGAAAGATTGGTCATCAAAGAGCTCCAGGTTCTCGCCTGTATCACGACCTTAATTAAAAGGCCTGTAAGCTCTGAAGTGGAATTAACTTAAAATCTCCTGCTTCCATTGCCAAAGAACAGAAGCAGCAAGCTAATTTACTTGCTTTCTTTTTAACCCAGCCCTGAGCCTCACTGACTCCAGACGTCTCAGGTCTCTTCACTGACGCTGCTTCACTTCTAAGCGGGTTTGTGGGAGCTCATGACCTGCCTTGGAAAGCCCTTCCCCGGGCCACGCTGGGTCTCCTCAGCGATGCTCACCGCGGGCTATTGCATCCATCCTCCCGCGCCTCGCTGTGCCCCGTGTTCTCACCCAGCGCTCCCCCCGGCTCCGCTCTGCCTGTGCACGTGTCCCAGCCCCGGCTTGCATCCCAACAGTCAGGAACTTGGGGTTAGGTTCTTTTCTCCCTAAGAACATGCTAATGTGGCATTCCCAGCAGGGGAAATTTTTCTACTTACTAAAGTCTTCAAAGTGAAGAAGCAAAAATCTTGAGGATGGAAATACTTGCTCTAACCGGAGTTAGAGCACTAACTCTTCCCATCATTAGTCTATGAAAACTAGATGCCCACAGGAAAAACATGGGTTACCGCTTCTTTCTGTTTTACCGTGCACAAACCTCAGCTGGCTCACAGCCAAAGCAATAATAAGTATCTTTGCAGGATCTTTACCAAAAGCAAAGCTTGGCAGTAGATTTTGCTCTCCTTCAATCTCTTTTGGTACATTTAAACTGCCGGTGTTTTTTGTTCTGAAGGAGAAGTGCTTGAGAAGGCTGACTGAATGAACTCTGAAATTCACACCCTGGCAAATTGGACTGATTTCCTAAATCCATAATTACAACATTCCTCAGAGATATGCATTCTTTCAGAGCGAACAAGGGAAGATTAGTTTCCTGTTTCTTCCCATTTACATGACTTCTCCGTCAAGAGGAACTTTTTGTGTTTCTAAACAATCCTCTGTTTATGTGGGTCTCTTCTTGGCAGGGGACCGGTGAACTAACCTCGCCTAAAAGTATAATACAGCCAAACTATCAACTGCAAAGAGCCCGACCATCTTTGTGCGGGGCGGCTGATCTGCACAGGCCTTTAGAATCCAGTATCTGTCCGTGGAAGCACTCAGACAGGTACCGATCAGGGTTTTTAAATAATCTGGGATGATTCCTGACTGACCGGATAGTTTTACTGCTGACTGGATGAGAACGTAAGAGTGGATCCGTGCGTGCGTGTGGATACGTACCTGGCGAAGGACTTCAGTAAAACCGGGCAAACGGAGCCCCCAGCACCCGCAGGCCCCCAGGCACGCAGAAACTACCACGGGGCAAGAGCATCGCCTTTCTCAGGCCACGGAGCCGCAAATAAGAGTTGTCTCCCGCTCGCAGCCAGAACACGCGCAGGGCCCCGCCGACGAGCTATTTGCTTCCCACTTGTAAGGAAGCGGTGAACGCACCCTCTCCTCCTCCGCTAGCAGGAGAGCTCCCGTCCCCTCCTCCTCTTTGCCGTTCCCTAGTTCTGCCGGAGAGGCCAACGTCAGTGCTCTTGATAGGGCTCCCTTTGTCTCAGAGCAAAAGGAACATGAGGATTGGCTCGTTTTAAGTGAGGCTGTCCCCATTTTTACGTTGTGGTATGCAATCCTACGGCTGATGCAGTTTGGAGTCGGTAACAGGTACCCTGGAAACGACTATATTAGACTCCTGATGTAGCTTTTAAGGACCTTGTATGTTCCACATGTTCCCATAAAGGTTTGGATTATCATCTTTCCTATATTATTTCCAATTCCTAAGATGCTTCTCCCATTTGGCTGAATTACACATACCACCGGCGCACATGAGTTCAGTCTAACCGCTTGCTGATGCTCTTAACTCTTTAATCTAATACTGACCTCTCAACCTACGGCCATAAGCCAATTAGCCTCTTTTTTATACCGTACCAAATCTCTTTCTGATGAAGTCGTGCTTTCGAATGAATGCATGCTAGTGACAGAAATGTAATTACACCGCTTAGCAAGCTAGGCCTGCCGGGCTGCAGGGGATTTGAGGTCAGAAAGCATCTCTAACACACCAAAACTATCTAAAGGAGATTGTTTTTCCCCCAGTGTGTTCTCTCCAGTTCCCTTTCTTCGCCCTCCAGTACTTAATACGTCTGCACATAAAGGCTATTTGGCCACAGCTTTTAAAACTGAGGTCCTGAGCTTTCAAAGGAGTGACTTGCCAATACCTCACTGAAGCAGCAGACAGACAGACAGACAGACAGACAGACAGCTCCCACGAGCTTCTGCCGAGTCCCCAGAGCTTGGCCCTGTAGAACCACACTTAAGTAAACGTGAGCTGATTTTCCAAAGTTATTGAGCAAACACATCTTCCATCACTCCAGAGAAATTTTTGGCTAATTTTTTAAAAAGGTTTTGACAATTTGGCAGGTAGTATGGAAAAACAATGGCAGCTTTTCTTAGCTTCTTTGTACCTACTGTAAAATTCCACCAGAATTCATTAGTATGTTTGTGCTTAACCACAATTTATTTGTCTAGAAATGGTTGGATTCATTATAAATAAAACTACCATAATTATCATTAGGCACACCAGCCCTCCAGGTCTTACAGAAAATAAGCCATGCAGGAGGCACAGGGAGGTATTTACATTTAACCATATAGATCATCCTTTGACAGACCTTTCTTCAGATAGTAAGGCACGGAACACACTGCATGTTTGACTTCTCCCATGTATTTCTCCCACAACAGCTGTGGGTTTGTTAAATGAGAAGTTCCCATTTCTTTTAGACCAACAGCGCTAACTTCATTAGTACAGATGCATATTTTACTGCTCTCTATCCAGAAAGCAGAACGTAACTGAAGAATTACGTTATGCTTTTCCCGAGACAGCCGCAGATGTGCCTGTTTTCTGCATCAGCCCTATCAGTAAGTCCTTTTGCTTTGTAACTCTGATGCGATTTCTGCTATCAATAAATATATGACACCATTTACAAACTGAACTGAAAAATAGAAGGAAATCTGTGCTTTGCCTGCTACTTTTACTGCCCAGTCTTTCCATGGTTCAATATTCCCTTAGGTACAACATAATTTTACATCACATTGTGGCTATACGTTCTCCCCAGAGACCTCCAACGTGAATAGTAAATCTAAAGAAAAAGGCACGGGGCAAAAGCAGAGGGATTGCCAAAACACTCCCAGCACCACCGAGTTTCTGGTCAGTCCCTGAACAGGGACAAAACGCAGGAAGAGGAATGAAAGGGGCAATGGGAACAACAAGTGGACACCAGGGGAAGAAAGACTGCCAGTTCTCAACTGATACAAAGCGGTTCCCTCAATCCTGGCTTCACAGGGCAGATACCACATCTTAAACCTGTCACCAGTCCAGGTCTAAATACCGTCTACTTTGCAAAAGGGAAATGAAAAAGAAAATAAAAAAAAATCTTCTCTTTTTTAAATAGCAGCTGTTAGGGAGCTGCTTAAAGTTGTGGAAAGATAAATGCAATTCTTTCGCAGACAGCTTGACAGGCAAACTGCAGGCAAAATAGAGACACGGAGTAGCTCCTGCGTTGTCGTGTTGCCACCCATGCGTGGGGCTCCCCGGGCTCCCGCGGGACAGCTCCTGCGCTCGAGCACCCTGCAGCCGCGACACCAGGGGAACCAGGAAAATTTATTCCCGCTGATGATTCCTCCCTGAGACTTTTAAGGCCAGAAGGAGCAAAACCAATCACCCACTGGTTCTAATTTCCTGCTAAAAAAGAGGCCATAAATACTAGCAAGGGACTCCACACAACGGCTGGTTAAACTAGTTTTGGTTTCTACCTTCCAGGAAAACAGCCAGTCTAGATTTGATGTCTGAGTGATGAAATCCATTATATCCCTGAATAAACAGTTCACTCAAACACAGAGCGAAAGATAATTTGACATGCAGACTTATTCCAAAAGACGTGTCGTTTATTAATCACCTCCTGAATATCATTCCCATTTGCATTGCACAGATTGCTTCGTTCCCTACAGATATTAAGTTCCTTACACTATAGGGATGTTGCCGTACTCAAAACATTCTTGAGTCAATTTAAAAGTTTGCCTAAACTCAGGAGTCCTGGGGAAGGACGCTAGATGTGGATATTTGAAAAGTGGCCTTTTTGACCTCTTGTCCTTATTAAAGATTCCCCAGAGCAGGATTACTGGCCAGGTGTTCTGGCCACAAAAACTTAACAAAAAAATAAGTGCATTCTGCCCTTTCAATTCCCCTTAAAAATTACCTCCTTGAGCATAACAGCTATTACATTTTATTCCAGAGGTAGTTACATTTTAATTGAGGTCAAAATGGTCCTGTACAGATAGAGCGCATTAGGACCCTGGCAACAGTCATTATGCAAGTTTGCCATTTAGAAATTAATTGGTTAAATAAATAAGATTACATCAACTTCTTGCTGCAGTGTAAGATAATTTACACCCATTAAGGACCAGGAATCGTCAAAGTTTTTCAAATGTGTTACACAGAAAGGAGGGCACTTACTTTTACGCCTTCTGTTTGGGCAGATTTCTGAATATTACCTGAAAATTATGTGCAAAGTAGTATAACAACCCTAGAATTTTAGTGGAATTAGAGTTACACATTTGCTACGAAATACTAGCATCTCACCCCTGGTCACCCAGAGAACGAGCTGGCACAGTATCTGATTTTCATGGTCAGAAATTTTAAAATAAATAAGTTATCTCATTGTCACAGCTGGAGAAGGAGAGGAGATTAGCTGCAGGCTCTCCCGGCGCGGCACAGGGTGAACAGCTGGCCCCAGGGTTCATCTACTTCATTCTCATGCAAGACCAGAGCAGACTGAATAGCTGCAAAACAGGGGCCCGGAAAAAGCAAAGGCTGCTTTTTGAGGTGCTCCATCCCCGTCCCCTTCTCTCAAGTCGCAAACACCAAAACGAAGGACAGAGCGGTTCCAACCATCAGCTGGCGAAAGGGCTGGCTGGGAGCCACAGCTCACCAGGGGCGCCCCGAGGACAAGTAACATCTTTTCAAACACCGGCGCTTCTTCCGAGTATTAGTTTTGGAAGGGTTTATGATTTTCATATTTGAGAAACTAAGGGACAGTTTCCCCCGTGCAAACACTACAACAGAAAGGTTTTTGATTTAGCAAGGAAAGGCCCCTTGGCTGAAGGTCAGTTGAAGTGGAAGTACCGTTTCTATCCCTTCACTCTCCCAGACACTTTGCAAAACGGGTGATTACAACGCTGACAGTCCGAAATCAACAGATTGGTTTTAACCCTGCCCAAAACTGATTCTAGTTTTTGCCCCAAATGAAGAGTTACATTGCTGTGCACCATCACCCCATTCTGCTCCACGGGAGAAAGAATTCCATAGCGGGAAGTCCAAATAAACACACATATTTTTCTTCATGGAATCACGGAATTTTCAGAGTTGGAAGGGACCTCTAGAGATCATCTAGTCCAACTCCCCTGCCAAAGCAGGACTGTCCGGAGCACATTACTCAGGACTGCATCCAGGCGGGTCTTGAAAATCTCCAGGGAAGGGGACCCCCCCCCTCCCTGGGCAGCCTGTGCCCGTGCTCTGTCACCCGAACCGTAAAGAAGTGTTTCCGTGTATTTGAACGGAACTTCCTGTGTTCTAACTTGTGCCCGTTGCCCCTCGTCCTGTCACTTGGAACCAATGAAAAGAGCCTGGCTCCATCCTCCTTCAGCCCACCCTTTAGATACTTGTATGCCACAATAAGGTCTCCCCTCAGCCTTCTCTTCTCCAGGCTAAAGAGTCCCAGCGCTCTCAGCCTTTCCTCATAAGGGAGATGCTCCAAGCCCTTCATCATCTTAGTTGCCCTTCGCTGGACTGGCTCCAGCAGTTCCCTGTCCCTCTTGAACTGGGGAGCCCAAAACTGGACACAGTATTCCTGTTGTGGCCGTACCCTGAGATAACATTTTAAACTGTACCAACTGGTTAGCTCTACTGCAGTCAAACTATTCCCTGCCAAAATACTCTGGACGTTAGAATCATTGAGCAAGTGTGTGCCTTCTGGGCTCTAACTGTTCAGAAACACCCATAATATTCTGTCATTCCCCCGGCACAGCCACCCCAGCCTTTCCTCGTCACGCTGAGACTGTGTCCCATGGGTGGCACCAGTGCCTCAGAGCTTCCCGGGCAGCTCTCTCCTTGCACAGACGGGCACAGCTCCCACGTGGAACAGACCAGACCTGCAGGGCTGGGTGTAACTACACAAAATGGGTGCTCTGGCACTGATCAACCCAGCTGAGTCTAGAAGAGCACCGTTGCAAGACGACCCCCAAAACACCAGCGAGAACACTGCATGCTAAAAGCGGTGCAGCAAAACACCAGACCCTCCTGTTGCCAAGGCCTCTCTTAAACCAGAAGAATTTCAGGTCGCCAAACACAGGTGCCTGCTGCTATTTGAGATGTCCTCGGGCTCCAGCTGCCACCCAAGAAGGGAGTGCCCCCTGGTAGGTCCCATGTCATATTGCCAACCTCGTGCAAGTATCTGAGATACTATCTGACATCCAAAACACTGGTAGGGGTGACATTTGCAATCAGAGCTGCTTCCCTACCGTGTTCCTCATAGATGTTATTGTTCTACGTGTGTTCACTTTTGCAAAGTTTGGCAGATGATTGAAAAATGCCTTCCCTGCATTTGAGTCTCAAAGCGATTTTGTCCTGCAGGTTTTCCAGGGAAACATCAGCATTCAATAAGCCCCTCTTGCTGCTGGCCAAGTGCTCTCCGCAGCCGCTGGCAGGATGACCCTTCCTGAACACATCTGATCAGCGTCGTGTATCGGCCGTTCTACCCAATTCTACCATCTTTATGCGGCGGATTAAAGCTATGAAAAATACGAAGCTTGCAAAAATGGAAGCAGAAGGGCACACAGCAAAGCAGACAACTGGCTCATGCCCTGCCTTTTTTTTTTTTTTTTTTTCCTGCTTATCTACCATCAATATCCTACACACCTTCCCCTCTGCTTGTGAAGACAGGCACTCTCCCGTGTGGTTCCGCGCAGCTCAGGATCGGTTAGGCGAGCTAATGAATAGCAATGCAGCTGGCACCGTGCAAGAAGAGCGCTCCTCCCCTCCCTCTGCCCTCCAGGTAGCTCTGCTTGGAGGAGGTGAGACGAACGGCGGCTGTCCTGGGCTAACCAGGCTTGCCAACAGGCAACGGTGGTGAGGGAGGTTTCCCTAAGGGATGAAGACGATTTGATGCCTTTGCTTCCCCTCCTGCCTCCTCTGCCTGCCCTCGGCTGCCATCCCTGCCTGCGCAGCCCCAGCCTGGACAGCAGCGCGGGCGCTGGCAGGCGGAGGGGGCAAAACCAGTTTGCTACAGGGCTGGAAACAGGTTCTGTTGGCCCTACAATTAACGACTGAGTTTCTGCCTTTCGTAGGAGCAGTCAGGATCACACCTTCAATTCAGCCCACAGGGCAGGAACCGGAAAATTCTGTACTTGTGCTGCTCAGGGCGAACAAAAAGAAAGAAATGTCTATCGCCCGCCATGTCGAACATGATGTGGGCAGCACCACCGCACAAGGAGAGACACCGCTTTCACCAGGGCTCTCGATGGCTGTATAATTTAAGACTTTAGTTACGGCTGCAGCACCGAATTAAACAAAACTGGGCTTTAAATTCATGAAGACTTTCGACCACTTTGGACTTAAAATTGAAAAAAATCATCCAAAAATTCTGACTGAGAGTTTGCCGTTGTGGAATCTTTTAGGAGTTTTGGTTCCCATTCCCCAGGTGACCCAGAGGTCACACGACATCCCATCCTCTGCCGCCTACCCAGCGCAATGTGTCTTCAGTACTGCATCGCCAGGCAGAGCTCGGGAGATACAAATTGTCTGCGACCCTGAACTAAACGTACGACTGGGACATGTCGTACTGGGGACACCCACTCTAGTGGGAGGTGTCCCTGCCTATGGCAGGGGGGGTGGAACTCGATGATCTTCAAGGTCCTTTCCAACCTAAACCATTCTATGATGATTCTATGACATACAACACACAAAACAACTCTCTCCAGCTCCACAAGGAGCCTAATGGAGTTTTTTGGTCAAAACACGTCAGGTCATCGATGGAGCTCTGAGTGGAAAGTTGAACCTTTCCCTCAGGTAAAGCCCAATCTTTCAAAAACAATGAAGTCCCGGACAACCTTAGTTTTTGGACTGAAAACGAAAAATTGCTCAGAGATTTCTCCTTTGTAACTTTTCCTTTGTTCAGTGCAGCCGCGCTGCCAGCAGCGCGAAGCAGAAGCCTACCTGCACATGAGATTATTTCAGTTTCCTCCAGATGCACAGGTACAGATTCTGATCGCTTTAAAGTGGTGCCAAAGACAGCAATCTCTGATAGCGCTAAGAGTCAGGACTGATAACAGGCAAGTTTAAGCACTACTCGTGTGGTAATTACACAGTTGTCAAAAATATATAAGTTGGCAGCACGCAGAAAATACAAAGTTTGGAATACTTTGGGAAAGCAAAGGCGACCTTCTGCCACAGTCCATCATGCAGTTGAGCTCTGTCTGTGGAGTTCCCCAGGGAGCTGTCTCACCAGGCACCAAACAAGCACTTTTTGGTGAGCATCCATTCCCAAGCCTCCTGTCTGCACTAGTGATGGACACAATCTGCAACGGTGTACATCAACTGTGAGGTTTTTTCCACTCTCCACCAAAGCACCGTCGGAAACCCCTTCAGAGCATACACCAGAGTACATCCAGAAGCTGTGACAAAGATTTCTGCTACAGTTTCACGGCTAATCCCATCTCAGGTCTTGATCCAGCAAAGGCACCAGCACTTGTGCCAGCCCTTAATCTTGTGAGATTCAAAGGGAACCCTGAAAAGCTCTTTCACTGGATAAGATCACTGAGATCAAGAGGCAAGACCCTTCCTTTCCTCGCAGGGTCTGGCCCCTCGCACGGGTATGATAAACTACGCACAGAAGTTGAATGTTCACCACTGCAAACACTCAGTAGGTTGAACAGTTGCCATGAAGCGCCGCTGGGCATTTTATCAATGATCTCTGTCTTAAAAAACACATCCTCATGCCTTCTAAATTGTTCTTTTTCCTGCTGACCCATGAAAGAAAGAAGAAACAGCTCATGTTTAAAATTCAGTCATTGTGCTGGTGGGTACAGGCAGCGCTGAAGATCGCAAACGCACGGGATCATTAGTCATCGCACTGGCCTGTTACCGCTCAAGAGGCCCACAGTGACCACTCAAACGGGTTTTCAAAGGAAGACTCGAGCTGATGGTCAGAAATCCTTAATGGCTGCAGAATTCAAACTGAGAGGAGTTACAGAAAAGGAGCAGACACTCACCACGAGGTTGCAATTCCATAGGGATATCACAGACGCATAAATAATCACTAACGGTTTGTCACCATGCAATTTCTTGATATCTCATTGGCACATAGGTATTTACTGTAATATCAGGCCAAAACGGGGTTGCCTGAACTGTCCTGTTTATACACCAAGAAAAAAAAATACTGATAACCGTCTTCCCGTGCTATTAAAATTACTCGTGTCCTTCAGTACAAGACCTGGAAGTCACAATATCTAACAGTCACCTAATAAACCTGCTGAAAATGGTCAGACTGGAGCATGCAAAGGGAATCTAACGTGTCCTGATTTACTCACACACCTTGTTAGCTGCCTGAAGAGAACTCTCTTTTCCCCCCTCCTTGTAATTAATCAACATAAATATTTGTAATGTTCACTTACAAATAAGTGCATGGAAGTAATGTATCTTATATCCTTATCTAAATGCTCCAGCCAAACTAGAGCATTTTTAAAGATGTAACAGGAACTAAAATATACATTTTCTTCCTTGCTCTTCCCTGCATGTACCGTTTTGCGATATGCTTACAAAGTTATGAGAAAGTGTGAAATTCTATTAGTAGGACTACAATATCCAGAGCTGGACATTCTGAACGTCTTAAAATAATCACCTGAGAAAAAGGGAGAGGGAAATCCATACTCACCTGAACGTGATCTGTCCAATTCTCCTGAGTCATGGTTTTCTGAAAAGACAAAAATTACTTCTGAGCCGTCTCAGAAAAGGGAGAATGCTACGTATAGCAAACTGAAATTTAACACACCATCTTACACACTGGCATCAACTGTGATTGAGGAATGCATTTTGGGGCACACGGGAAACCTCTGCTTCTCATGTGTCACCAGCCGGGACACGGCAGAAAAAACGCAGCTTAGATGAAGTAATTCAGACAACTGTTACACTACAGCACATAAGACAAAAAAAAAAAACAACATATGCAATCAAAGTAGACAGGCGATGGCAGGCCCTTCCCCAGCAGTAGCTCGAACTCTTGGTATCACCTGGAGCTGGGTCCTGGGCTCATTTGCAGAAATCTAATCACCTTAACAACACTCTGCAAAGTGCAGCAGCATTTCTGGACGCCTCAAAGCTCACACGGTGCTCTTGCAACAACTGAGACATCGCTGAGCAAAGCTGAAATGTGCCATGATCTGGTGGAAGGCATGGATCATTGCTGTTGCCTTTACCTCGGACTTGCAATATGTCCATAGGCTGTTCGCCTCAACAGCTAGCCCAGCGGGGAGCCGTCCCGTAGGCTCCAGTAAAGGAAGCGATCTCAGGGGTCACCTGCAAGGCTGAGCCTTCAGAATATAAACCCACAAACTTTTCTCAACAGCCAAGTCATGAAAAATTCTCTGGAATCACAAGATCTGGGAAAGGAAACCGATGAGTTAATATCCCCATTCCAATGGAGTTCGGAGCCAACCTCAGGGAGAAACTCGGGATGGGACCTGCTCCCCACTCTGCCAAGAACATGGGCTGCAGGAGACTGATCCGCCACCGAGGCCTGAGCCTCACCCCCACTTCTGGCAGAGGTAACAACGATTACCAGTGCCACTTCTATGGAAAGGTACAAGAGCAAAGAGGGAGTAAGAGCGTCAAAGAAAACATCTTTGAGATATACTAGCGTGTAATTTAAATACTGGTGAGATAAAGGAGCCATTTAACCAGACCTCATACACAGCTGAGAATGGTAAACAGAGAACACCAAAGAGCTCTCAGAAGGGACTATGTCCAGAAACAGCTGCCAAATGTACCTTAATGGAAGTAACTGGCCAGCTTGGATACTTTAAATCAAGCAAATACTCCAAAACAAAGGAAATGGAAGGCCAGCGAGAGCAGAACACCAGATCAAGAATCCATTCCATTCTGCTAAATAAATACACCTGGATAAATGCTTTCTACTCGCTCACTGCAGATGACCAATGATGTCATCCAACGTTAAAGCTTTGACATGCAGGACACTGAAATGCTCGATCCTCCCCAGGTCTTCTCTCAGTGGATCTGGCAGGCAGCAAAGACAGAACAGAGTCTTCACTGATGGATCAGGAGGTCTCGGAAGTAGAACCGGCTGCGCCAGAATGGTGTCATCAGATCACCACCACTCAACCCCATCTTCGCATTCAAAGCACCGGGGGTGGGGAATCCGAAAAAACGCATGCATCTGCTGCCTTCTGTCAGAACATCAAACGGACCTTCTTTTGAACAAAAGAACAGGCACTTCTGGAGGAGGTGTCTCATTTCCTGAGAACTGGCTCTCTGGAGACTGGATCAATAGTACCGTAGAACATCTGAACAACCTGCTGGGCTCTCTTAAAACTCTGTTGAAAAAGCCTCTTGTATCTACAAGGAGAGAGTCTGCTATGAACTGCAGATGAAACACCACTCCGTGTTTGGCAAATACATCTTCATAATTCAAAATTCAAGAAATGGGAACATTTTGCTATGATATTCAGTCTCTCGTGGTCCTTGTCCTTCACAGTCCGATTGGTACACCTGGATATGTATGCAGGCTGTTTTTTTCCAGAAGCAGAACAAAAACTTACTCTCAGCTGGTACAACCTGTCTCCAGGCACAGGATAATGACGAATACCAGATCATCAAGAGAAGCACCAAAACTGCCCTGTTAACAAGAATAGAAATGTGCTCCCCAACGCAGTGTCCTCAAGAGCATCCAAAGGGCAGTGACTCGGCTCAGTACAGTCAGGAGAGGGGAGAAGAAACCATAGCTGAGTAATTCTGCAGACAGTCAGCCTCCAAGCTGCCTCCTAGGAACCTCCTCCTTAGAAAGAACTAATGGCATCTTCTTATTTCTCCAAGCCCTCAGTGCCAGGACGAGTACCACCATATTTGGAAAGAGAACTTGGAGGCTGGACAGAAGTAAAGTTAGTTCAAAGAGTGGTTCAGGAGCTGAAAGTACTACCGTTTTGCTCAGCCACAACAAGGCTGTTAGCACAAAAAAGCTTCCGCGGCCGGTTTGGGCCATACCTATCACAGCCAGGCCACAAGTACCAAAGCAAAGTGCCTACAAAGGACCCGGCAATGCAGAATGCCTAAAATCTCTTGTTTTATAAAAAACCCCAACATACAACACCTCCCCCCCAACCAAAAATACCACAGAACTCTTTAGTCAGTATGCTCCTGCTTATTTGAGCTGGCTGAGAGAAATCGAACGTATGGAGAGCAGACCCTGACCTGCCTACACGTGTCTCAGAACACGGCTGAGGATGCTGAGGTGAAGCAGCATCCAGCTCGGAGCAGTCACGGCACCCAGTCATTAGAACGGGAACGGACACACAACCTATCCACCCACAGAAAAAACAGATCCAACAGCAGATCCAAGGCATTCCTACACAATAATAATCACAATGAAAACCTGCTCATATACTATCAATACATTTCAATCACACCAATTATGTTACTCAAAACGCAAAGTGAATAAAAAGCCTCATTCACACCCATGCCACACAGGACAGAAACGTACCTCAACAAATCTCTTGTAAAAAAGGTAATTCAGAGTTCTCAAGTGCCGTTGATTTATGACATTAGGGCAGAGAGCTAAAAGGAGGAAAAAGAGGAAAAAGACATTTAAGTATACAATATAGCTGAGCTTCCTTGAAGTTTTACTGTCTAGACATTTCATTTTTCCTTCCCCAATTTCAAACTCGGTATGCAGAAGGCAGGATGCCATCACGCTTGAAACAATGACGGACAGACACACACATTGTCAGCTTATCTAAGCTATAAACTGTTATTTACACTTTCAACCATGATTAGCAATGCTCATCCTCCGTTCTGATATCTCTGGTTCTACCACCCTTGAATGATAAGATCCACTTGCTGGTTCAATATGCTTCACAGTCAATGACTTCACACCTTTAATTAGGCAGCATCCTCATACGGGCACCACCTCCAGTCTCTACAGGCTGCATTCTTTTTGATTTAATTGGAACCTGTGCTGTTAATTCATTGAAGCAGTTTTGAACATGTTACTCGGGATGTAAACTTGTGGCTAAAGTTTAGCCGATAAAACAGATATCCATGAAAGAGATTCCATATCCATACAAAGAAGGAGGTGACTATTGTTTTGCTGAGCTAGCAAGCAACAGTTGTTGTTATTATTTTTATTACTGCCATCTTCATTAGATATGCCTCATTACAACTGCAAAAGCCAAGATCTTCACATAGCACCTTGTTTTGAAATCCAGTGCAAAGAGAGATAAAGCAGAAGATAAAATACATTAACGAGGATTAGCATACGTATCTGTCAGTTCTTGCTAGCTGCTGGTATGCATGTACAGGGAAAGACATAACCAAAGCCTGCACTGGGGTTTCGGTGGCTAAAACCACCTCACTGGTAGTCGGAAGGCGCAGGACCGGCAATCAGAAATGGTAACAGAAAACGGTAAAGTGAAAATTCTCTGCAGCCTCCCTCGAATCAGCGTACACCGGGAGAAATTAGTGTTACCGACTCAAAGGGCCTCGGAGCTTCGCACCCTCCGTGCCCCACACACGGCACGGCCGAGGACTGGAAACTGAGACAACGAAGAAAAATCTCTGAATACCAGACCCTGGAATCAGAGGGATATGAACTGATGTACCACTGGTTACTGCAGCTTCTCAGAGTCTCTTGAACATTTCCATCTCAAATAAAACTGTCCGCTTTAACCATTTCTAAGTTAATCTTCCACAGTGTGACAACATATCCTTGCCCTCAACGGATCTGTGGAAATTATCGCAATTATCCCGCAGGATATTATCCCAATACATACAGTGATCTTTCCTCTGGATATCATCCCAATATCTGGACAAAAGAACATCTGCTCATGGAAAGCAATGCTCTTTAAAGAAGGTAAGGTCAACCTAAAAATTAAAAATATCACCACTTAACATAAAGATTTCAAATCACTCAAGAAAGAAACACAGCAGGACTGCTCTAGGTCACCAAAATCATCCATGGAACACTTTTTTCTCTGAGCTTCTAGAGGAAATATCCAAAGCCCAGGACTTGGCAGAACTGAGGGATTTTACGTGCCCGGCTATCTGTACGGAAAGTAGGACAGAGGAACCCAGAGGGACTGGAATATTTCCGAACGCAGTAGTGACATTTTCTACTCCAATGGAGCAATGAAACTGAGTTCGAATCCAGTTGTCTATATTTTATTACAAAAAAACAGAAAAGGACTAATCAAAAACGTAAGGATGACAGGTAACTTGGTAAGAGAGACGATGAAATGAAGAGTTCAAAGCTCTAAGGAAAGGAAGAACAGCAAAATAAAACTAACAAAATGGACTTCAATAAACTCAGAGAACTGGCAGGTAAGATTTCATGGGAAAATAATTTATAAGGGGAAAAGGAGTTAAGAAGAGCTGGCAATGGAAAAATTGCAAGTGAAGTAAGAGACTTAACTGCTAAATCAGAAGCTTTTATTGATCCCAAACACAAGAAAGGAAGTTGAAAGAACTTGGAAACTGGATCACACACATACCGCACAGACACATAAAATCAGAAAGCTCAAAGAAAAACGCGAGCTGCATCTACCAAAAGCCGTAAAGGCAAGAGAAATTCCATAGAGCCTGTTGGAGGAAAAAAAAAAACAACCAAAAATCTAATGGCGAGGCTGGAGAAGAACTGGCATAGGTTATATAGGAGATGGTAAACTTTCCACCTCGGAGGTCTTTAAGAATAGGTTCCCCATTCCATGAATATCAGAAATGGCAGAAGGAGGTCCTTTGGGTTTGGGGGAGGAGGGTGACACAGGTGGCACTGCAGAGCCTTTCCCTGCAGTTTCATGACCAGCTACACCCTGTATGTGCAGAAATCAAAGCGCTTCAGCGCAGAGCAACTTACTTGAGGTCAAACACCTGGTTGAGTGAACAGGAGCCTGAACTCAGGCCTCCTGAGACAAAACCAATGTTTTGGTTGGTCGGAGCAAAAGATAAGGTCCTCAGCTTTAAAGAACAGGTACTGACCTTCTACTCAGTGTTTGTACAATGTGGTTTTGGGATCATGACTGGGTTGTGGAGCACTAGTGGAATACAAATGATATAATACTACGAAAGCACCTTGTTGGGCACGTGTTAACTCTTAGGCTGGCAGTTGCACCACAACAGTGCTTCGTCTGAACTACATTTCACATCTGGGACTGACTCAGAAGCAAAAAATCCAGTCTGCTCTCAGCTGTTAGCAGAGAGTTAATGGCTATTAGCAACACGGAGGAAGTAAAAATGAAATCTGTTTGTCACGCAGGGTATGAAACCCACAACACACATTTCACTCATGTAACATCGCTAAGATGGGTCTACTGGGGATGTGGCGCGTGGCTACCACTCCCAGGTGATCCGCGACGCCTCCTGAGCTGGGACGTGGACCCAATCCTCTTTACACTGCCCTGAGCGCCTGCCTTCCATTCACAACGAGACTCCTTCACCCTGTCCTGGCAGAACAGAAGGTCTCAGACAAAGCATACTTTGTCTGGGGACAAAGTAAAGGAGCCTTTTGTTAATAAAATCAGGGTACCTGAAACGCTAGAGGCTTTTACCCTGGCACTGCTAAGGATTGCCGGGGAATCTGATGAGAAGCAAGCTGTGCATTAGTCTCTCTGCACATCGTGAGATTAGTCCCGAAGTGCGAACCAGTGGAGGGCAGGGCCGGACTCGGGAAAACCTTTTGTAGCCTCCAAGATGCATGAGTGTCTCTCATAAAATGCTCTGTGCCACTACAGGTCAGGGTCAGCGGGTCAGCGGTCCCCAGAAAGGAAGGTGAAACAGCAGAAGCCGCAGATTACCCCCAAAGCCCTGAGCTTTGCTGCCTGGAGCACTGGCTGACCGGAGGAAGAACAGAGAGCGTAGCACACGGGTGTCGATCTACGCCTAAAGGAACAAATGCTCTGGTGTGGTCTTTGGACACGTGTCTGCATACCACGAATTCACGCTCAGAACTGCAAGAGTGGTGGCAGCTTTTCCAACGCTAAGCTTGGAGCTGCTGGAGTCTGTCTGGGTCCAGAGCAGATCATACGCTGCTGCCTGTACTTCAGTAGACAAAAATGTAGCTGAGAAGAAAAGGGCCCCAGAAAGGAGCCTGGCGTGCTCGATCCCCTTCTCCTTCAGCACCTCCACTCTGCAGCCACTGCAGCCTCAGGAATGGGCGGCTCCTGACTTCTGATGCCTACGCCTAGAGGTTCTTCTCAGTCTCAGCGCTATGTAGAGATGTGCCAGTATTTAACACGAGAGCTAAAACACCTCTGAAGGAAAATCTCCATGGAAGTAGGGAGAAACAACCCTTGTAAAGCAAATGCAAAGGAAAGGAATAACCTTCTGCTCTGTTTTAATGAGGAAAGGTAAAAACATTTGAAATGTCCTCCTTCCACAGGCGTTCCTGTAGAGTTATAACAGTCATTCCCGTCTCTCCAACACAGCATCTTTGGAAGAGCCTAGTGCAGACTCCCCCGAGTCCCTGCCGGAGCTCTGCCTGGTGACTGCCCCACCATGTGCCCACAGCTCCTGCAGACCTGATGAAGTTTGAGGACAGTTGTGACCTACCTGAGCAGCAGCACAGCGCTGAGCAGCCCTCGTCTGCCCTCTGCTGCCCCAACGCTAACGGAGTGATAACGCTTCATCTCACAGAGCAGTTCTGGGGCTTCGTAAATAAGAATCGCGCTAAATTGAAATGAAAGGTTAAACTAAAAGGATAACCTGGTGGTCAAATGAAGAGGAACGTTTCTCTTAGTTTATGCCAAAGAAGCCTTTTAAAGACTACGGTGAAAACATGTCCGTAGCATTCAAACCTTAAGGTGCTCAGCTAATTTATTACACTGCTACAGGACAACCACAACTTTAAACCGTGCATTCAATTACCATCTCTTTTTCTGTAAACACCACTATTATCTGCTTTATTGTCATATAGCCACTGAGGCCCAATATATGAGGCCAGTTATCCTTTTCAGAGTGGTATCATTTCTACCTCATACTCAATGAATTTTCAATGAAAAACACCACTGACCCCTCTGTGGTATACTGGCTATGCAAAAACACAACCGAAAACAGACTCAAGCATTTCAAACCCAGGTAGGTTTGCTCCCTCACCTCTGAGAACTGTTTTGACTGAAACTTGCATTTGCAAATCTAAGTCAATCTCATGGGGTCTCCAAAGACTATTAAGTAATTACCCTGCAAAAGCTACGGGCTCGTTAAACCAGAGCATACTGACCCATGTGTGAGAAAAGACTCTATAAAATTCCATTTCCTCAATCACGTACCACTTCTACCCAAATTCTTCCTTCCCCAATAAAGCTAATTAAATGGAATCACACACAGTTTATTGGGACACCTTTGGGACTTGGCAGAAAATCTTCCACTCACCATGCACTGTTTTGTGTGTTAACAGCAATACCGGAATACAGTTCAGAAAAAGAAGAGGTGGACTAATCTCAGATGATTTTTTTTTTTTTTTCCCCGAGGTTCCAGATCTTTTTTATATCGGGCCACCTCCTATCTGGCTCTGCAATTTAAGACTGGCAGTTCCAAGGAGTGTTTCAAATCTTAATGGCTCATCAAGACCTAAGTTTTGCTCAGCAGTCAGTGAAATTTACTGTGAGTGGATAGGAGTGAGCTCGGGTAGTGAAATATGAAAGTAGATTTGGAACTGCAAGAACTGAGTCACACACACACGTTTGCCTTCTCATACCAAGAAACCCCGTCCTCCTCCAACCTTTCTCACCAAAAGCCACTTCCCTCTTCTGCTGCTGCTCTCAGCCTCCTTCAGCGAGTAGGAGTCATGAGTGAGGAGGAGATAGAAAGCAGCAGAAGACTGCGGCATCAAACAAGCCCACAATCACGGACAGGTGTGAGTTCCACCTCACGGCCAGCTTTTGGTGGAGCTGCTCAGAACAAGAGAAATGGGAGTTTTTTAATCTGTACATTTTACCTAGCCTGCTTCCTTTTTGAACACTCTTTCCTCAGAGTCAGATTTATTTCCACTAAAGAATGGAGAAAGAACATCCAGAAATTCAGAGGAAGGGAGGGGAGAGAGGTGGGAAGAAAAGAAAAGAAAAGCCATGTTATTCCAGTGGCCACCATTTCCCAACTCAGTTCAAGCAGGACCAGCACCAAGGCAGCAATTCCTCTGTAGGCATCCATCCCCTTCAAAGCATTTCAAAGGAGACTAAGACGGCCACAGCTCAGCAAAGTGTGAAGTCCTGCTCTTGAATTATGTGTGGTATTACGTAAAAAATAAACACGTACTTTCACGTAAGTGACGATGAGAGTCACCCAACATTGGTTTTAGCTGCCCCAAATCTGGCATCTTGTCTAAATCAGTAGCCCACATCCCCGCTCACATCAGTAAGAGGTGGACTGCCCTCTCTAGCAAGTGACTTATCCTGCACTGTAGACACCGCAGTTTGCGTGGGATAAATCACTCTCTGGAAGCGTAGGCAGGAATGGGATCTGTATCTACCTCAAGGAGCCTCCTCACCACGTGTCGTGGAGGGCCAGCAAGACTTGGCCATTATTATCGGCTGCTACAGCATCTGGGACACCATCACCAGGCTGAGGCACGCTGCCATCCCACAGAGAGCACCTGAGATCAACACCTACATGCTCCTCTCCAAGATTTTTTTTTTTTTTTTAATTTGTCAGGATTTTGCACGTGAACAGTTATATCATTTCACCTTTCTAGTTAGTATTATACCCTCGGTGGATCTTTCATAAGCAAAGGGGAACAACTCTTTACAGATCATAAAAGACAACACAACCTACTGAAAGACCAACCTTGTAAAAGGGGAAAAATTACTGAAAACTAGTATAAACTCCTGGGAAGGTTTTATATTTGAAATAAAACTCCCCCGGTATGTCTCTGCTTTCACACCAATGTGCTAAGTTTAATTATATTTACTTATCCTCCAATGAGGGTTTGTAAGGATTATCTTATTAACTTTTGAACAGCCGTCTGGAGATGTGAAGATTAATAAGCAACATAGCGTTGCTGCCAGGTGTAATAAGCCCACAATTTGTGGTTAGAAAACACTTTTCAGTCCAAGAAAAGAGAATTGCATATCTTGGGCTGATGATGGAAAGCTTTGCAGGGTAAAACCTAACGGTGCACCTAAAGGTGTCTGCCACAAGGTCCCAAAGAGAAGAAAAAAAGATCAACAGTCCCCGTTAACAACCAAAGCAACACAAATTAGATTTTGTTAGACAACCGGTGGTGAAGCCAGTGACGAAAAACAGTGATGAAAAATGTGTTACTTCTCTTGGAAGGCTGCAAGAGCCTTAAAATTCCCTACCACCAACCCTAGTTTATGCAGAGAATACAGAGGGCTGTGCCCAAGGGTTATCTCTTCCCAGCTGATGGACCCATAACTCCAGAAAACAGACCCCCAGATGAATAATGACTTGCCTCTTATGTGAGTGGAATGGAGGCATAACTCAAAGCTGACCATCATGTGTTTATGCAGAGCCATTCTGAGGTCAAGATTTATTTCATATCGTGGAAGAAGCAGTCTATTAGTCACAAGCACTTCATTCTTCGACAGCACAAAGTGCTAATTCCCATAACTTACCAGCTTTGTTTTTCAATGCTGTTAATTAAACCCTGAAACTTCCCATGATAAATTGCAGCAGAGATTCCTTGCTGAACATGGAACAAGACAAATTGACTTCATCTGTTTTTTATTGGTGAGATAACTCCACAATATGGTGCAATATCACATACCTGGATCTACGCTAAATCGGTCTAGCAGCCTGAAGACGAGCTTGCTTAGCATTTTGCGGTTCAATTTATCTGGTTTGTATCTGGACAGGCCTTGATATTGTCTGCAAGCAAATAAACAAAATCAGAAAGACCATCTGTGGAATCACCTACAGCATGTTTCCCAAACAGTAGATATTTAACAGTAGAGGTATTAGGGATTGCTCGGCGCTGGTAAGAACAGTCCCCTACCTTTCCCGAGTTACAGCAAAAAGCCAACGATACAACCACACTGATATCTTTGTCAATGACTGAAGCGAGTCCAGAGGCTCATTTTAAAGAAAGATAAAGCCAGCAATTCCCTCCTGTCTGCGTTCAGAACTGAGACTGCAACTATTGCATCTACACTGTGAGTCTGACGGTACGGTTGGCTCTGTGAGTGACAGGAGCTATTCTAGTGAGAGGCAATTTATAAATTAAAACACACACGACTATTTCATGAGCACATGAAGGTTAACCACTCGCACCTCTTGTTTTTCTGCCACTTCATCACAGTATTATCTTCCTGCAAAACCTGTACAACCGATACTGAAACTCACTCTTGTCTGCAGCAAAGCACGAGAGTCTGATTGCTACAACCTCCTGGAGGAAGCTTTGATATTGTTAGATTGCTAAGATCTACTGCACGGGTTTCATTCTGCACTCCTCTCTCCTGGCAGGAACTGAGCATCTGTCAATAGGAATGATACCTCTGTCTCACGGGCTGAGGTGTTTGAGAAGACTCTGGCACAGGCACCAGAATTTCCCCTTTCTCAGCTGAAAAGTAAATATATTGCACTCCATTATGCCGAGAAATGATCTTAGATAGACAACCAGAGAACATACCGTCCTCTGACAGCAAGTTGGCCCCAGCTATTGAGAAAGTCAACAAGCGTTTCTACCTTGTGATGTCGCTGATATTAAAACCAGGTTCACACCATGTGTCCAGGATCTGCAAGAGCTTGCTCTGGAGCTCAGGATATTCTCCCACGTAATCTTCCACCAAGTTAGTTTTATCTTGGAGCAGTAGTGGCGTACACATCTAGTAGAAGAAATTACACATAAAGCACTGTGCCCTGCCTTTGATCGCCACGTCCCGCAGACCGGGCGCTGCAGCACACAGAGAATCATACAATCGTTACGGCTGGAAAAGACCTTTAAAATCATCAAGTCCAACCTCTACCGGGCCCACTTCTAACCCACGTCCCTGAGCACCGTATCTAGACGGCTTTTGAATACATCCAGGGATGGTGATTCAACCCCTTCCCTGGGCAGCCTGTGCCAGTCGTTGGTAACCCAGCGGGCACGGAAGAGGTCTGGGACATTGCAGACTGAAACCTGAGGGCTTCCAGCCGCTCAGCCACGGCGAGCGAGTCACCGACCAACCGCTTAATCAACCAGCGCTGCCTAAAAGAGTGATGTGACATTTTCAACACAAATATTAGCAAAGCTACAAAACGGCAAAAGCGCTAAACTCCATCACAGTGACGACCACTTGTCAAGAACACAGCCAGAATATTTTGTAACAGTGGTCGTGGCTAGAAAAGCAGTCCAGTGAGCTGTAATGAGGTCGAACAAAATACGCTGTCACCTCCCGAGACGTAAAGGCACATCAGCGATGCAGCAGTTACTTCTTGGGAACAAAGTAAAGCCTCAAGTGAAAGGCAGCACGACTTGGAGGGCCTTGATGGATCTCCTGCTAAACAAAAGGTGGATCTGATGACAGAGAAGCCTGCGGAGGAAATGACTCACCTTCTCCACATCTTGATCTGGCGGTAATTTTAGCTTAATACTCAGCATGGCTGCCTAGAAAATACAAAGAAAAGTTGTGTATTTAGGAGAACACCACAGTGGATAAATGGGCGTTACTCCAAAGCAAAGTATATATGCTATTATACAAATTTTTAATGTGTTAATTATTTCTGTTAAATTTTCAAGTACAAATCATATAAACATTTGGCCACATACACTCCACTTAGAAATGTACAGAACACTCCTGGCAGAGTTGCGTATTCCGAGCAGCAGCATACCCTGGAGCCAAAATTAAAGATCAAGCTGTCTGGCAGAAAGAGAGAGAGAAAGAAAAGCGCTTGGACAAAATCAGCTAAGATGGATATTTACTAGCAATATAATTGTAAAAATCACCTGACCCACCACACCTTTTGGTGTTAACTTTATCCACCTTGCTGTGCCTTTTAAATTTTGTCAAATAGTTGCGTTTTGTGAAAGCATCTCCAGATTTAAAAGGCTCTGAAATCAAGAGGTCTTCGTTTTTATGATTTCTGCGTAGCCCCACACCCCTGAAAGCGCTACGGCTCACCACAGTCAGAGAGACGGTAAGAACTGTATTCTTCCCTTTTGCGGTATCTACAAATCTCTGATAAGCCAAGACCTGCCACGTTCACAAATTAACTCCAAAACAGTATCTTCTGCAGATGAGGAAACTCTGCTGTGGTGAACTGCAGTAACTCAGGCTGCGAGAACTGGTTCAGCCACTGTCTATCCTGCCCCAGCCTGGTGATTACAGACGGGTACTACGATCTAACTGTGCATTGCTTTGGAGGCATACAGACTAATTAGGATTTTAAGCAGTTAATAGTGCCTAATTTCTGTAGTGTATGAGAATACTTGGATCTCAAATACAGAATAAGCGTATAATGGCTTTCTTTAATATAGTGTATTGTTCCAGTAAATAGAGGAAGGAGCCTTCTAGCGCATTTATGTGTTACTCCTGATGTAACCGTGACCCAGGTAACGAGGGTGTTTTACATGAAGTGTCCTCTTAATTACTTTGCAAAGTTAGGCTACATTTTCCAAAATGGTTGTAAACAGTGTTTGATAACAGGACATCTCTGACCCTACTGCAGCGTGCGTGGCACGCTAAGCTACGACGGGACAGAGGATGTCACCAGCTGAGTTCACAAATGCCTAATTATTCAGATGAGGATGCAAACAGTATGTTAGGGCTTAAAGGAAAAGCTCTTCTCTTCAGCAAGTTTCTCTTGTTATCTGCGATTGATTTTGCTTTGAGAGAAAGAACATGAAAATGCTGGATTTGTTTGTCAGATATACATATGATACATATATGAAATACATACATATTATAATATATAATACAGTAAAAAAAAATTCCATTCCCTCCAAGCAAACATAAACCTCGTCATTACACTTCACCTGCACAAAATCTTTATAGAAAAATTTAACCAGAAAAATAACGTAAGTGTGGGTAGGAGCACAGCTTGAGACCCGTTTTCTGTGATGTCTCCCAGCATTCCAATGACACCTCAACGCAGCTCATGGCTGGAAGCACGTGTTCTGCTGACCCAGCCGCGCAACACAGACAAAACCTCACAGCTCATCCGCACACTGCTGCCAGCAGAAGCCGTGGATGACATTGTCTTCGGGGAAATTCAGGACCGTATTTCATCCACTGCATCAAAGACTGACTGTACAAAAGCAGACAACCAACACGCACCGTGTAAGTTCAATCGTTCAATTTTACTGTCCAGAAAGACCAGAGATACCCAGTCATCAGTGGGAAAACATTTTTTTCTTCTGGTTTCTTTTGGGTTTATTCTCGTCCCAAACAGAGAAATGAACAGAAGAGCAGGAACTGCCATCAACGCAGTGACTGAATGCTCCAAACCAGATATGGAATGGAAAGGCACATTATAATTTCTCAGCCCAGCTAACTCGTCAACCAAACCTCCCACTCCGGACTTTCTAACTATGCCCCCTGTTTGGAGGCTAATACGCCGCTCTGCTCCCCGAGCCCCAAGCCCCTCTGCTCTCACGTTATCAGCTTACCATCACAAAGTTCAAGCCGAGTGATTATTCTCAACTTGTATACGGGTTGAAGGTTGCTACTTCTGTTTTGGACCTGAAGAAGGGGTTTGGGTCTCCAAAGTTTTGGCAGCTGGTTTTATTTTCCTCCCAGCTATCTCAATTTGCCAAACAAAAAAACCCCAAAACCTCCAACTTGAAACGCTCAAAATCTTGTTTCACCATTTGATCTCATTAGTATCTTTTTATTAAACAAGTAATCCATTAGTTTTAACATGCAAGCATACAATGGTTTCGCATAATAGCTTTTTAATGTTCACGTGCATGTTCAGATTAACCTAATTGCAGAACTGTTATCTAAATGGCATAGTTTTATCTCCATCTCCATTAACTGTACAGGTGACTTAATCAGATGAACATGTGCCGTGTCAGGCTAGGTTTTCCTCTTTTACTGGATGTTTATTCTACTCTGTAACAAAGAGTGTAGAGCAACGAATATTCATTTAGCCGAAGCGTGAAGAGACATCGCCTTCCAACCCCAGCTGCGGCAGACGCAGCTCCCACCAGCACCTCTGCTGCAGGTCAGAGGAACGCCACCCTGCCATCAACACTCACAAACAAGCAAATCAGGCTGAGAGAGTTGGGGTTGTTCAGCCTCGAGAAGAGAAGGCTCTGGGGGGACTTTACAGCAGCTTTCCAGTATCCAAAGGGCGCCTATGAGAAGGCTGGAGAGGGACTTTTCACAAGGGCATGTACTGATAGGATAAGGGGCAACCATTTTAAACTGAAAGAGGAGAGGTTTAGATGAGATATCAGGGAGAAATTCTTCCCTGTGCGGGCGGTGAGCCCCTGGCCCAGGTTGCCCCGAGAAGCTGTGGCTGCCCCATCCCTGGAGGTGCTCAAGGCTGGGTTGGATGGGGCTTGGAGCAACCTGGGCTGGGGGGAGGTGTCCCTGCCCAGGGCAGGGGGTGGGACTCGATGATCTTTAAGGTCCCTTCCAACCCAAACCAGTCTATGATTCTATGAAATCACACAGGCTGGTTTTTAACATCATTTTAACATCACCTGGCTAAAGTAGGCGATGGAGCAGTCAGATGAACTGCGCTGCTGGCGGAAACTTCCCACAGTGGGGAACGGCATCAGCAGCGGGGCAGGAGCCTCGTCCATGCACAAAGCTAAACGTGGCAGGAGACGCATGACCTGGGTCCTAGGAACAAACAAGCAGGCGGGATCGCAGGGTGTAGTTACATGGGCTGGCTGGCTGAATAGCGAGGACAACTTAGATAAAATCAGAGTGTTTACAATAGGAATAATAAGAGAAGAGATATGAGTAACTGTAATAAAGATGAAAGTGTTTGGCAGCTGTGTCTGTGGTCTCAACTTAGAGCTATTTTAGGATTTTGTTTTGTTATTATCATGTTTTGAATTGTTTCACTCCACAAACAAGTTTTGTGTAAAACGACCCTATTTTTAACAGTCTGTTTATAGACGATAAGATCTCCAGAAAAGCAACACCTCGCTCGCAGACTCATTTTGTAGTTAGAAACCAAACATTTTAATTAGGCAGACAGCATGCTGTAACTGAAATGGTGAGAATCCCCCTCCCCACCCAAGAAACAGGCATCTCCCCATACGCAGCGCTGCACCCTCCCCGCTGTGCTGGAAGACTAACTAGCCGGCGTAGCTGGAAGCTAGCAATTATGTTAATCCAACTGCAGATCCTCTGACTCAGGTTGGATCAGCAGGGCAACAAAAATCTTAAGCAGCAGATACCTCCCCCACGTCAGCAGCTGATCAATGAGCGAAAAAACCCTCTCTATTACGCAGGAATATGGAAAAGCTTCGGGGAACGCTATCAGGGTCTACCCACCCCCCCTCAAACTACAAAGAGCACATGCCTGCTGGCAGAGTCCTGACTGCTGGTACAAGCAGCCTTTTCACAAACATACATTTCGTGCATAGAGAGTTCCCAGCATGTAATCTAATAACAGCAAAGAATTAGCATTATTGCTACACATAAAAGTGTTTAACCTATACTAAAACCCCCCTGCCCCAGATCCTAACAGAAACATGGTAAAGGTTGGTCCCTCTCTTGCCTTGCACCCCCCAAGCGTATACGGGACAGGCACACGATAAAGCCGCCGCTTAGTACAGGAGAAAAGGTGACCTATTGCCTGACTTAAATCCCATCAAAGTCTGTTAGTCTTCTGATTGTTGACGGTGAGCTTTGGGTTATTCTTTGATTTAATTAAGGTGAAAGCGAAAATCATATTTGGACAGTTCATAATAGTTTTGTTTCCCAAGGATAAACACTTAAAAATATAGCAAAAGGAGGGCTGGATGAGGATGGTGAAGAATTCAAAGCTGGGCAACACTACAGTAAATTATATCTAAGACGCATGTAGGTGTGTTGACCGTAGGGATGGGGGAATTTACCCAAACTTGACGCACTCAGGCCAAGCCACGAGCACCAGACCACTCTCCTAGTCATGCGATGGCAAAAACAAGAGTATGGGAAAATGGTGACTGTTTTGAAGTGAACACACAAGCCCAGAGCACCCTCCACCAATACCTGACCCTCTCTACTTGTTTTGAATGCTATTGGCTCTGCCTCATCTAAAAATGACTATTCTTTCCATATACAGTACGAAGTGCAGGAAGCCACACAAGATCTTATCTGCAAGGGCATGTGCACTTGGGTGGTGTCTAGGCTGACAATTTAGGCAATTTTCCCACGGTGGGGTTAGCATCAGAGGAATAACCTTTTGCTGGTAGCACTGCTTGGAGTGATGAGGCAGGACAGACACAAATGGTTTCTGATGACTCCTGCATTACTTAGCTCTGCTGCAAGCAAGTTGGGACAACACAAAGGTAAATATGCCTGTGCCTGACTTGGTGTAGTATTTCTGAACCAATGGTGAAGGAATTTCTGAAAGCCCATAGAACAGACCAAACAACTGAATGAGACTTCGAAGAGGAGGATCCAACGTCAACTCTGAGAAAATCACAGTGATCAAAGCCTGGATACATAATAATGGTAGAAATAATTGAGTAAAAGGCATGCCACATATTAATCATTGGGAACATCTGTTTTGTGTTTTGGAATCACTCATTTCAAACTTGTGGCTAATCAGCTTTGCTCAACCTCTCGAAGTGCATCACTGCATCATGTATGACATCAGGTTAGATGTTTAATGACTTCCTGCTTAAAGAGCATATAATATACACAGCTGTCTTCAGGAAGATCTTCAGAAACGAGAAAAACATGAGATTTCCCAGGTCCGCTTTCAAGACAGCATGAGACCACCAAAATTAAGTAGTGACAGGTTACTCATATCTAAAGAATTTGAGGTTGAGGGAGCAAAGTAAAAGTCCAGGTGAAGACAGGTGAAGAGAAGAGGGAACTGAAACAAACACTTCCGTGATTTGTCTTCCTGAGGTCACTCAAAGCAGTTTTAAACCTGGTTTCACTGGTCAGTGCATCCTCATAAATGAGTGATCCTCTAGAGCACTGCCCAAGTTTCCTGCGCATGCAGAGCACCCACCTTCTCCAGATCCTCCAGACCCAGATCTCTGCATGGCTAGATCAGCTGCACATTCACACCTCTTCTCCAAGAGCCTGCTTGTTTGACAACAGCGCAGAAATTCTGGCAGCGGGAGCAGAATACCATCTGAATTATTATTTCCCAGCGACACCTTCCCAACCACTTCACCAGAGAGACGCCCATAGCAGGGGTGGCTCCAGAAGACATGGTGATTGGGAGCAGGCGGCGGACTGGTCCATGGCCGGCAGGTTGGCTACCTCTGTGCTGGAGTGGCATGAATCTAGCAGGCAACATGCCATTAAAGCTGTCCTTTAGCAGTAGATTAAGTTAATAGTAAAAAAGGGTTGAGATCGACATCATCATCTTTACATGAGAAACATCACCTGTAACGTTTTCCTTGTTTTTCTTATCAATTATTATTTTTAATTTAAAAGGAACAACGAAATTCAAATGCACACACTTTAAAATACAGTACAAGTTGAAAAAGCCTTTGTAATTAAGATGTTGAATGGGAGAAAGAAGCAATATCAGAGAAGTTTTTGGAACTGTTCTCAGGACAGTGAAAAGTCAAACTGAGGAAATCCCAAATCTGAATAGCCATTAACACTGATCTGTATTGACAGATTTGCAAAAATACACCACGTGTACTCAAGCACCGTGTATGAAGTAGGACTACAAACAATAACATCCCTGAATTGGTGCTCAAAACATGATTACACTGAAAACTGAAAGGTCATGTTGGTGATTGAACTATGCATTTCTACACCTTAGCGTATTTGTATTCCTTTTAACTCTTTGGTCAACTGTCCTTTCTACCAAATTATCAAATCACTTCTGTAGTAGCAGGCATTGCTGACAAAAATTTTGAATTCTGTGTCTACAGAGCTTTTCCTCTGGGTACTCCAACTTGTTTTATGACAACAATTAAGAACTAAATTTTAATAGATAATCCATATTATCTTAATTAAAAGAGCAAACATTAACTGAATTCAATGTATAGAATCAACCTTCAGTTATTTGTAGAAATTAACAGAGAAATCTGGATGGACAACAATCAAAAAAACCTGTTAAAAAAGAAATACTCCCTGTCCCACTAATCGCTTAGTCTAATATTCTTGTTTAATACCAAAGTGATGAACGGGAGAAAAACGCTGCTAGTCACCGGTACGGAGAAGTTGGAGTGGGAGCTCTCTCAGGCCCAAGAATATTTCTGGTTGTCAGAGGCTAAAAAGATTATTTATTGTTTCCTTCCTAAACCCAGCTCCGCTGCCACCTGTTCAGAATTTACTATAAAGCTGTTAAACAAGATGAGAACTTTGATGCTGACTGTGAAAACAAGTTTCACTGTATCTGACCCGAGCAGCGCTCACTACTGATCCAGAAGCAAAGGAATTTGATTTTTTTTCTTTAAGCACAGCTATCTTTTTACCTTTATAAGCTGTTTAAAAAAATGTAAATAAAATAACTCAGTGGACAATAGAGGGCATTCATCCCACAGAAAGACAGCCGCCACCCTTAGACATGAAATATCGCAGCACATTAAGTCATGAGACCCCGCTAATCAAAGCTGACAGGGCCCTGAATGTGATTTCTGCTGAGACTTAGCGATATCATGGGGCACTGAAGCATGCACAGCCTGCCAGACTGCCCCTGTTCATGTGACAATGGCTTTTATTCCCGAAAGGGGCCTGCGAGTGACAAGAGTCCCCTTTGTCTTCGGGCTCCCGCATTCGCAGTGCAAGAGAGGTTCATTCAACCAGCCCCAGACACTCTTTGAAAGGCTGAAGTGTAACATAAGATGACCATGAAACACTAGCTTGCCTTCTGCCTACCCCTCATTCTTCTCGAGCACAGCCTGGCCTATTCAGGGCCTCTCCCAGACTCGCTCGCGCTGCATTACCCCCGGTCTGCTGAATCCCGGCATTGTCCCGGCCCCACCAGCACCCATCGCCCTCCCCACAGCGCCGACCGACCCACCGACCGACCCACCGACGGGGCTGCGGCACCGACCACCGCAGCCCGGGCCGAGGCCGGCGTGGAGCCATGGCACGGGGCTCCAGAGGGCTTCTGGGACGGGGACAGAGCCGCCACATCCCCGAGCGGGAAGGTGGAACCCTCCTCCTGTCCCTTCACCCCGGGTGGGCCGCGAGGGGCCGAGCTGGGAGGCCCTCGCACCGCTCCGAGCGCCCTGCAAGGCCCCGGCTGCCATGCTGCTCCAGCAGCTGCAACCTCCATCCGCAAAAGAATGGATGCAAACCCCAAACAGGACAGGCACCTCACAAACCCACTTATATGGCCCTGTTTTTTATCTTTAACTCACTGGATCAGCCTGCTTTTCTGCATCATGGGAGCACTAGTGCCATCCGCTGGCCAGCGCTCCCCATCAGGTGCCTCCTCACCACAGCTACTATTTTATGCTGAAAATCAGAATAAAATTACCTCCACCTACACCATCTTCCACCCACCCCCCCCAGCTGATGGTTTCCCTGTCACCCCCATGGCACCGGCACCCCAAAACCTCCCAGCTGCGGCCATCCACAAACCGGTTCAGTTTTGACCAGGTCTACTGAACCAGGGCCTACAGGGAGGGCTGGATGCTTCAGAAACAAGTAACCGCCATGGGACCTCTGGGATCTCGTTTTCTGAAGAGATCTGTCTCCAAAACCTCTGCGAGGGAAAGGAGCCCACGGGGCAGAGCTGGGGACCTCCATGGTTCGCACACCACAGTAGAGAATGCTCTAGAGTAGACGCCTGGTGTCTTATTGTAAATACAGCAAGAAAATAAATAATGACAGCAAAGACTGATAAGGATTTCTGTCCTTTCAGTCAAGAAACGGAAGAACCACAAATCCTACATGTGAATGTGCGTTACTGCCCCATCGGAAAGACGAGGAAGAGCAGGACGAACACTGCAAGTGCTCAGAGCCTGAGTTCCAGGTTTTCTGGGGTTCATTGCTGTGAACGTAGGTATGATCAGTTGCCAAGGGCAGTAAAAGATTTCCTGTTATTCTTGACGATAATTCTGCTCATCCTTCTGGCAACAAAACAAAACTAGAAGAAAGTTACAGCTGAGGGTAAGCAACAGTTGAGGCTTCCTGTTCTTCATGTGGGGAATGGATAGTAAATGAGCTTTTCCGTGGAAGAAAGAACAGAAAAACAATTCCACCAAAAAAAAAAAAATATGCAGAGCTTTCCAAAACCAGATCTAGAAAGAACTGCATTTCTAATGAGAGCAATAAATATCTTGGGAGTCATGTACTTAAAAATCACACATGAATATAGTTAAATACTATGTTTCTGTTAGGATTTCCAAACACTCACATTCAAAACCTTATTGAGCAAAAGAGTATGTTTCAAGCATCCACCTGTGAACTTCTAATCAAATATGAAATATCCTTCTTTCAGTATACAAAGAAATCAACAAGAATGGAATTCCACGACCTCACTTGGGAATTTGGCTTTACTGAAGAATAGGATTTTTAAAATGCGATTTGTTTTTTTTTTTTTTCTTTTCTAAACAAGATCAAGCTGTTCTACACCATCAAAGTGAACCATCTTCCTTTGAGAAAAACAAACCTATGTTTTTTGCCTTAAAAGAAAAAAAAAGCACTAAGAGTATTGTAGTTTGTTCACGAGAGCACTCGCAAGACTACCAAGACATCACGGTGATGCCAGAGATGCTGCAAGTACTCTAAACTACATGGTAAAACATACCAAATTCTGGGTTTGGTGAACTCCTGCTCGTGCCAGCCACTCAAACTCAAATACCTGAGTAGTAATATATTTTGAATATGAGCCTCAATTGTAAAGAGGCTTTGAAACTCCTCAAACTGAGAACCCTTTGGTTTGGGTAATCACGTGGGAACAGAGAGGTTTTCCAACCCCTCCTCGCTGCAGACAGATTGGAGATAGCACAGCAGGTCTATGACCAACTACTAAAATCCCTTCTTTTCTTGCCAAGGACAAGGAAAACAAAAAAGAACACAACCATCCCCTTAAACTCTCCAAATTAAACCCTATTAACCTATTACTTTCAAAGGTCATAAAAGGGGTGGAGGAAGGATTCCCTGGCATTCTGTACTCAGCCATTAGAAAAAATGAGGTTGAACACAGCCTACTCGTGTACATGGGAAGACCACGCTAAGCTGTACCATTCACAGTGTGCAGCTGCTGTGATGAAACGGAATTCACATTGAAATGCATCCAAAAAAGGACACAGACATTAACAGAGAACTAGAGCGCTGGGTAGGTAAATTTATTTGAAAGACATGACCCACCTCTTTGTAATGGCCCCTGTGATAAAGATGACTGACATGTTCAAGCAAATAGTTCCGGTCTGCTGTATGGAGCTGGTAAATGCTAATCAGAGGGTCAAGAAGATTAGCTGGGCACTGGGCTAGTATTCTGAGTACACGGGCCTGCAGCTTCTTCAGCTTGATGCCAGACTTAAAAAAAAGAAAAGAAAACAAAACAAAAAATCAAACACAGATTTAGTAAAGATGGCTACAATTCAATGGCAGTTGAAAATACAGCTTGTTTAAACACTGGAATAAGCCAATTCCTTGGGAAGGGATTCTCCAATTTCCCCATGGAGTCTGCAAGCAGAAATCAGAACAATATGATACGCTTTTTTTTTTTCACAGCATCCAATTTAAAAACATTAAATGTTTGCGGGATAATTCTGGAAAAGGCATACGGCCTTGTGCAAAAGTAAAATATGAAACTGGAAAAATGCCCTCTTTTACTAACAGCTATTTAGAAATTCTCCCTTCTAGCTCCCAGCAGAAAATCTTTGAATCCAGCAACTCCCCTCAAGGGAGATCTCACCTATCAGGCATAAGAATTCAATTTTCATTCCCAGGCTTGCTCCTGGGTGCAAGAAGGGCAGGAAAAGCAGAAGCATCGTCACAAGATGCACAGATACAAGCATTAATCCTTGTGTTCCTCCTACATGATCATTCCCTTATGACATAGGAATTTCAGTGCCAGTAGCACTTCACTGCACTTTGCAGATACTGCAACGGTGGAGCTCAACATCTAAAAACAGTCATTTGGAAAAATGGGAAACGAAACAACACAAATATAAAACTATCGTGCAGTTCAGAGCCAAAAGCATACAAAAAAGAGAAAATCTCAATAGGTCAGAATATATGGAGGCATAAGGAATGGTAAACATTAGGATGTATAATCTGATGACCCAACGCTACAAAGCTAATCATTCAGCTGCTGAAAAGTCATACTGTTGCCATTTTCTGCATTCCCGATGATAAAAGCTCCCCACCACATGGCAGGAGTTAAGCAATTGTACAGTAACTGGCTTCTATTTGCAGAACTGGAAGAATATGCAGAGTAGATTATTGCAATTGGTTTTATCCTGACAGCAGGGATGTGAGTTCCAGTGGGAAAGCCTCCAGCCCGGCAAAGGCTGCAAGATCACCGCTTGATCAAAGTGGTTTGATCTGGGAAGATGGAAATGCCAGCTTGGAAGGGGAAACAGAGCTCTCGCATCACAGCTTCTAATATTATTTCATTTTCAGGCCAGCATACAACAGATAACAACGTCTTAGTATGAGTTTCACACCTCGTCCCAAAGTGTTTGTATCAGACTACAGGGAAGACGCTGGACTATGGAAGAAAGTGAAACTGGGGACACTTGAGGGACATTACAATCAGTTGCCCTCTCCTTTCTCCCGGCTCTCTCGCTCTCTCTTTTTCTAACCTGTTGAACAGCAGGATGCTCTTTTATCCAAAGCTGCAACTCAGTGGTGATGTAATACCCGAGGGAATGCCCTTTCCCCTTCCAATCACTGCTGCTCTCCAGCATGTCCAGGAGTCCTGCCAATGGGTCCTCCAGTCCCGCAAAGCCCCGCCTGATTTCTTCCTTGAGCTGCAGAGATACAAAACCACATTGTCATGTACAAAAAGATTAGTGAATCCTCCCTTCCCCCAGCTGAACACAAAGCTTTATTTTTTTTAATTTAATCTATTCAGAGAGGTAACTGTTGCTATTCAGCCACCATCCGCGCCTCCAGTGACTTTTCATGTCATTACAGATTCCTTCATGGCTCACTGCACCTCAAACCCAATGGGAAAAGCAGCAATTGTCCACACTAATTATCCCATAAAGACAGAGAAGTTGTTCTGTGGGGCAGACAAAGGGGCTTGGGATTTGGGGGAGGGAGAGAAAAGAAGTGAGCTGGAGAAAGGGGTGTTATTAGGAAAATGCCAATACTGAAGGTAGATAACCGGGCTCAAAAACCTACTCATCTTCTAACAGGCAGAAAAAACCCTCCTCCTCATTCTTGTACCACAGACTTTCATATTTGACCTTATACCACTTCAGCCACGATAGCATAATGCTCCTCACCGCAACCGGAATATTTGGGAGTATCAAACCAGTTTGGATTTTACACACAAGATTAAAAAGAAAGAAGTATCAGCACTCAAACTCTGTCGGATTGCCATCCTGCAAATCTACGCTCCTTTCCGCCAAACCTACCTGAGCAGGGTATTTTCTGTCGACTACCTGCTGCCACGGCACGTCGGCACCGCACACCTCCGCAAGGGCTCGGGACATGGGAAAACTCCACGCCATAAATCTTAGGAATCCCAGGGCGATGTGTTTAGAAATGTGAAGGAATTGGACACTCACTTTGTGAATGTTAATAGGCTACTTACTACCCATCTGGTAGAAGTGATAAATTAGCAGTACCGAGCAATATCTTTATAATGTTTACATTAGAAGTAGTTTCCAAGGAGCTCGGAGGGTTGGCAGGGTGAAGAAGTGGCATCCTTCAGTACCCACAGAGGACCTTTCACTGCATGGTACATGTACGGGCATGGAGAGAGGCAAAAGCAGGGACAGAAAACAAGAAATCACTAAGAGCAGCTGCTCTCTTTCTTTTCTGGCTAAAAAGCAAACTCCAAAAGATGCACATTCCCGCCTGCAGCCAG
This sequence comes from Vanellus vanellus, assembly GCF_965231255.1. NCBI lineage: Eukaryota > Metazoa > Chordata > Aves > Charadriiformes > Charadriidae > Vanellus > Vanellus vanellus. Next base: position 1,051,503 of record NC_138923.1, read on the forward strand.
CACTTGTAATTTACTGTATATGATGGCCCCAGTCGTAGCTTCCAATGGAAACAACATAAGGTTTGAAGAAGGACGTGGAAAACAAAAGAAAAATCTACAGAAAATTTGCCAATGAATTTGTTCTTTTTTATTCATCGACAATATTTACTGGAAGACAGCTATTTTCCATAGTGTCTTTCATGTTCTGGAAAAACCACAAAACCTATCGTTTACGACAGAAACTGTTTCTTTCTCACTAGATTATCAAACGCAGCATGAAAAAGCTGATGACTAACAAAGATGTGACTTTAGATAACAGATTTCTCCCTGTAAGTATTTTTCCCTGTGGCAAGAATTTGCGATGTTAAACATAGGGCTCCAACTTCACTGCGAAATTCAGCAGAAGGAAGAGGCAAGCTCTTATCCAACCACAAATATCCAACACAACAGCCAAAGGAAAACAAAGCAACTCGCCAACTAAATTGCACTGTTTATAAATGGCCTCTCTTCTTTTTTTTTCTACTTTTTCCCCCCCAAAGCCCCTCTTCAGCACAAGAGCTTTCACCACACCGCTCAGCTCCTCCTTGGGCTGGAGTCAGAGCCTGAGCTTTGGCAGGATGGGCACCAGCAGACACCAGATCCCGCTTTCACACACGGAGCATCTCCAAACACTGACACAACTGCCAGGAGCACGTTACCTGGTGTTATCTAGGCTGAATCGTGACTTCGTACCAGCCAGACTTTGACAAGCGGGGGAAAAGCCTTCTACAAAACTTCCTAGCAAGCTGAAGACTTCAACTATGCTATGTATAGTTTGAGGGAGGGAAAAAAAAACAAAGGAAAAAAAAAAAAAAAAGGCATGAGACACCTAAATCAGAGAGGAAAGAGTGCTGTGCTGCCTGGCTCCTCTCTCTGCCAGAGAAGGATTCCTCTCAAACGTGTAATTGCCATTTCCATTTCAATTGATTCCCATGGCAGGGAACACTCCTTGGGGGATTTCTACAGCCTGACAGATCATGGGAATAGGAAAATTTTGCTGATGCTCCAACTGCATACTCCTTCATTCAGTTTTGGTCCCTTATTTCTAGTTACACAGCACAGGGCAGCCAGCTGATGCTTCTTGGTTATTCTAAAACTGTCTTTCCTATGCAGGAAATGACCATTTCTCATACCCATGTTCCAGAACCCAGGTCAGGCCATGGCCAGATACCCTCCTTCAGCTCGTGGTCCCTCATCTCAGACCAACGGGCTGATGCACACCAGTGAATAGACAGCGTTGCCTTACATTCACACCCAGGGAAAGGCAGAGAAGCTCCCTGCCATTCAGATGTCCATGGAGTAGACTGAGCTATAGTTAAGTCAACTTCCCTCATTGATTTCAACCGGACAGTTGGACGTCAGCAGCAGCATCGCACACCTCGAGGTGCACATGGAGGGCAGGGCAGCAGCTGCCCCTGAAAAAAACATCTACGCTTGCTGTGGGGGCACTGCACGTCTGAAGGGTGGGGATGCCCTGAGCCAGGATAAGCCCATCTCAGTGACAGCGTGACGAGCGCGTGTCAGAAACCACTGGGGACGTGCTACAGGCTTGGGGAAGAGCGGCTGGAAAGCTGCCCGGCAGAAAAGGACCTGGGGGTGCTGGTCGACAGCACCAGAATAAGAGCCAGCAGTGTGCCCGGGTGGCCAAGGCGCCCAGTAACATCCTGGTCTGTGTCAGGAATAGTGCGGTGAGCAGGACAAGAGCAGTGATCATCCCCCTGTACTCGGCACTGGTGAGGCCCCACCTCGAGTAGTGTTCAGTTTGAGGTCCCTCACTACAAGAAGGACATTGAGGTGTTGGAGCGTGTCCAGAGAAGGGCAACGAAGCTGGTGAGGGGTCTGGAGGCCAAGTTTTAAGAGCAGCGGCTGAGGGAGCTGGGACTGTTTAGTCTGTAGAAAAGGAGGCTGAGGGGAGACCTTATCGCTTTCTACAACTACCTGAAAGGAGGGTGTAGCGAGGCGGGGTCGGTCTCTTCTCCCAGGGAACAGGCGATAGGACAAGAGGAAACAGCCTCAGGTTGCACCAGAGGAGGATTAGGATGGATATTAGGAATAATTTCTTCACCAAAAGGGTTGTCAAGCACTGGCACAGGCTGCCCAGGGCAGTGGTGGAGTCGCCAGCCCTGGAGGGATTTAACAGATGGGCAGACGTGGTGCTGAGGGATGTGGGTTAGTGGTGGGTTTGGCAGTGTTGGGTTGATGGTTGGACTGGATGGTCTTAAAGGTGCCTTCCAACATAGACGATTCTATGATTCTATGCCATTCATGCTGTGCCACCGCCTGGTCCCACCACAGCCCTCCTCCTGATTCAGAAACGCATCCTCCAGGCTCAGAAACACACTTCTGCCCGTGCTCGCAGCCACGCGGCGCTGCCCGGCGGCTGGGACCGAGGGGGACAGACCTGCCCCACTGGGGAGCTGCAGCCTGCACACTCTGCAAAACCACGCATCTCACTGGGATGAGCGTTCCAGAAACAACCCAACTGAACAAGCGGAGCTGCAAGCGTGACTCATGGGGATCCTCCAGCTTTTCCACCCTCAGCAGGAAAGCTGCGGTGCTCTCTGCCCGAGGACACGTCCACGGGAGGCTTTGTCTCTTTCAGAGTATTTTTCTTCACAATCCACACACATCCCAGGGTACACAGGACAGAGATTTTGATGATTACTCTTTCCTACTGTTGTTTTGTGGGATTAACTGCCCTCAAGACCTAACAAATAATATTTTTTTTCTTCCAACTCTAACAAAACTTGATAGAAAGCTCAAGGCTTCCGAGTTGCTGAGCTCAAGTCTATGTTGGTGACTGACCATTGGGAAAGGCACCTCTCACACTGTATTTCCAGTTAATTATTCCGGCTGGGAACCACAGACTATCAGTAATGGAAAGCCTAAGTGCGGCAGACAAGGACAATGACTAAACCCTCCAGACACCTAGGATGGAGCACGTACACCAAGGTACTCAGCCACGCCGGCCATTTCACACAGGACACGCTTCACGTGGCTGCGTGGTGAGCTGCAGCTCTTTGGATCCTTTAGAAAAAAAAAATCTCAGCTATGAACCTGCCTGAACAATGCAGAGCTAAACATGGGAAACTCACCACGAAGCTGATGCATCTAATGTTTTTGCTAGTTTTCAAGCTCCCAAATTTAGATGAAGTATATTTTACTCCCTATGAGAAATCTGCACGTAGAGCCCATAGGGTGCTGTATAAAAATACAGCTCTAATTTTAGACAGGCAGTGTAAATTGCATTCACCACTCTAAAAGGCAAAACCAAACCAAATCAGAACAAAAAGTAAAAATACTTTGAATACGAAGGCTTTGATATCATTCCACTTGGCAAAGAGCACTTTTCTACTGACTTCAACCCTCATTTTTTCAGCTACTAGAAATATTCTTCCCCCTCCCCCAAAGACCCTCCATTTAATGGACCAAAAAAAGTGTTTAAAAGAAAACAAAAGCAACTTTGATTTTTTTTTCCCTCTGTAACTCAGCCCTGTAAACTTCAGCTCTTTTATAGGAGCCCCTGAGCTGCTTCACATCACACAGAGCTACCTTTTCTTTTCACTTCTTGCTGCAAATGCACAGGCTCTTCCCCCTGTGTGCGGGAACTGAAAGCACTCATGAAGAATTGCAGGTCTGACCTAAGCGTTCTGCGTCTGGACATGCTCTGCATGCAGTTATTAACTGCAGCGTGGAGGGGAGGCTCGGCCTTACCTTCTTCATCTCTTTCTTTGTCCAGAGAAGCTGAAGGGTTTTCAGCAATAGGAGTGCGTCCTGGCCTGGAGGAGGGGGAAGAGAGAGAGAGGGAGAGGGAGAAAAGGGGGGAGAAAAACAAAACAAAACAGATTTATTGGCTCTGTACAGGCAGCCTAGACACACTGGCGCATTGTTTCACCGGAGAGAAATCAGCTACTCCGTGCCACCGTGTTTGAAACCACCAACCTTCCAACTGTCAGTCAGGATTAAAGTGCTAAAATCCCTCACTCTGAAATCCTAACAAAATAACAGACATCATCCATGCATGGCTTTAACTAAACACCCACACGGGCTCAAATACTGAAAAGCTGTATTGCTGCATTTACAACTAAATCATGCTGCTGCTACGTGTCAAATACATCCCCCCCCCCCCCCCCCTCTTTAATACCAAAACATAATGGTCCTAGAGGAGTATAAGCATCTTGCACAGGTTGGACAGGACTATCAACACACTAATTTTTAATGAAATGGTTCTAAAGCATCAGCCTCGTCGCAACCTGAGGATGGAAGCCGCCAGTGGGTCAATTTAGGGGAAGATCCGCCTCGATTTGCTCAGCAAGTGCAGGGCTGCCGTCGGGGGGGGCTGATGGGATTCGGGCAAGATGGTATGTGAGGAAAAGGAAAGATGAAATGCTGCTGGGATTAGTGGCAAGGCTAAAAAAAAGAATGATTAATTATTGCAAAAGGAGGTTATTTGGAATTTTTCTCTTTTACTTTTCACCTAGTTATTTGAGACCTTGCAGTCAGCTGTTATTCTCTATCTATTATCATTCATCATACCAGTATTATTCATGATACCATTATTCATCACACCAGTATTTCTGAACCAAATGTTTAGGAATATTTCATTTTAAAAGCAGTAACATTTTTGATATATGGTTCTATTTAATTTGCAATCATTTACTTATGAAACCATGACTCAGAATATTCTGAATGAAAATCCTCTACCGCACCAACAGTTTAAATGTGAAGAATGAATTTAAAAACCTGAATTTCTCCAAAACGCTCCTCTTATATTTAGTGCACCTCCTCCTATGTTTTCACAAAGCCAAAAGAAAAATGTTAAATTGCAAAGGAAACATCCTTTCAATCACCTTCTGCGTTCTACACTTCCTAAATAGCTCATTTCCACATGCTAGATTTCTTGCTTAGTATCCGATCTCACTTCATATTTCAGGTCACAAAAAGCTACTTCAACTGTGAAAAGCTCTACCTCATCCAACTAAACTCCGAAGCACTGCATTTATAAAATATATTAAGTAGCAAGCTGATTACTGGTCGAGCCAAGAGAATGATAGCATTGCCATTATCCACTAACCTCCGGGAAACACCAGCCAAATTAAAAATGCCACATTTACAATTCATAAGATAATATTTTCTCTCATCTCTGGTTGTCCTGAAATCTTGAACTCTCCAAACACTGGCTGTTCTCAGCTACCGCTATTCCTTTGGAAAAAGAAAAGTCTCTTTTTACAACAAAACAGAAGAAAATCCAGACCCCTACTCCCCACAAAATTAGCAACTCGCAGTCAAATTCAGCCCATGTGTGTGTGCGTGCATATATACACTCCGCTTGGCCTGACTCCCACAGAAATTTATACACACACAGGAAAAAAAAATTAGAATGCAACCCAGTGGGTAACCAAATACACTGTAAATCTGAACTGTAATTAATGCAGTGAACAAGCCGGAATGATACAGGAAATGAGAGCAGTTAGGAAAGCAGTGTTTCACTTCAGATACAGCCAATAATTCAACTTGTTAAAAAAGCTTTCTAAGCCTCAATCAACAAAACAAGCCCTTTTCTTACATGACTTTTTCCTACCTTACCTCCCTGTAACTGAAATCAGGTCCCACCATTCTTTCAATACATGGACGCATGAGAACCGTCTCTCCAGTCAATTTTAAACGACTCGACACGTTGCCAGCGTGCCACGATGCAAGCACGGGTAAGTAGGAAACAACCTTCCCCCTCCCCACACCCTGGAAGTGAACGCACCCATAACATAGATTTTCTATGAAGTGCCTCAGGGCACTCAGGGCCCCACTCGAGGCCAGTGCCAAACCACTGGGGTGGGAGAAGGTCGGCCACGGGGAGGGCAACCACCCATCTTCCGGCATGACCTGCCCAAAAGGTTCTGCTCTCTGTTCAGTCTGTGCATAAGAAAGAGACAATTCCCACTTCGTTCTCCAGAGTGGGGATTGAACAAGGAGAGAAGAGCCATCAAAGCAACATCATGCTTTTGCCCAGTCCCACCGGAGTGGAAAGACACTGCAGTTGATGTTGGATCTTGAGCCACCGTATCTAGCTACCCTCCAGCTAGGACAGAAGATGTGAACGTGCAGGTCCACATCATTTTGGCTCCTGAAGGAAATGAGCAATTCATCTTTTCTTTCTCCTGCAGGACCTCTTTGGGGGACTGGCGTCCTCATGGTTCTCCCGGCACCCCTAAAGAGTGAAAAATGAGTGTCTTTGGCATGGATTATGTATCCATAACAGTACTGTTATGTTCCCGTTGGAATACCAGATAGGTTCCTGCTCATCCACATCTGAGAAGGAACCAGAGAAGTATCAGAAAAGTAATGCCAGGCTATCCGAGGAAAAAGCACGGGGCCTTACAAGGAGTTTCATAAGCCTTCCAGAACAAATCTGGAGAGCAGACGATTGCTCAGCACAAAAGGGAGAGAGGAAGAAATGCAAGGGAAGGAAGAACAAAGCAAAGCAACTGAAAACCAAATGGTCATAACTGAACCACAAGTGCATCTGGGCTCAACTCAGAGGACTAGAACTTCCACACACTGTAGCAGGAGCAAGAATCAGCAATTACTAAGATAGACGTGACAGAACAGTGCCCGCAAAAGCAAGGACAGGTCACAGAGGCCAGAAAAACACCTTCATCCGTCACACCAAGAACACCCCGAATCTCCACTTCTAAAGGAAAGTTGACTCCTAGAGGGAGACTCCTACATACTGAAGAGATATCCAGCTATTAGCAAGGGGCGTTCAATGAGCAAAACAAACAAAAGAAGGGTGAGGCCATGTAAACCAGCGTAAAAAAATGGCGTGGCAAGTAGGAGAGCATCAGCTCTCCCTGCTGTGAGCGGCCAAGGACGGCCAGGTCTGCGTCGCCGGAGAGGCCGAGGTGTGCCCCAGGCAGCTGATCCCATCCGGTTCCTTAGACCAAGCTCGAAGAGAAAGTCCTCAATCTGACACTGCTCCTTCACAGCTCCAAAAACGGGGCTTGCAGACCATAAAATATCTGGCAAAGCTTCACCATAGCAAGGTTATTACACCTTGGTGGAGACCTCAGACAGACACATCTGCACCAACTCCATCAAGACACACATGACCTCCATTTCTTCACCAGACAGTTTCTCCAAATACTATGTTCTTGTTTTAAAAATTTTGACATTAATATATTTCCTTTCAACATTTTTCATTCTGAAAATACATTTCCTCTGCCCTGAATCTGGAACCAAAATTGGAGGAGATGGTAAATCAAACGTTTTCCAGTTCTCAATATCTGTGGTTACATTTCAAAACCAGATAAACCACAAGGCTTATATTTTTGAGTTAGAAAAGCGCCTTTGAGGAAAGCCATAAACTACTTTCTGTTCATTCTCTCCTTTTCCTTTGTGCGTACATCACTCAAAACCTGCTGTGATCAGAACAAAAGCGGTGCCCGCGGGCTGGTGAGGTAAAGCAGTGGTTTTGCTATTGCGTCCTTGCAAAATTCTGCCGCATTATTCACCGATTCTGCTGAAACGCCCTGGCAAGAGAAACCCACTTTCTGACTGAGGCTCCTTGTGCGTCTCACACAGGGAAAGCGAGACATCCAACCCCAGAGGAGGAATTTACCAATGAAACGATCTCTCAACACTTTTTCTTTGCGTCAAAAGCCATTAAACGCCCCACGGCCCGAGACCTGGAAGAATTACAGTCAACTAATTAAAAGATACAGAATGCAAAAAAAAAAAAAAAAAAAAAAGAAAAAATAAGCAACCCCCCAAAAGGAGGCTAATGGGACTGAAATGCAGGATCACATCCACCAAACTCTCAATTAGAGCTGAAATTCATAGACAGAAAAGGCCAAGAACGAAATGCTAATGGTTAAGTTTCCTTTAGGCAGGCAGCTTGTACCTCTGCCTTGCAAATTAAGAGGATTTTAATAAATGTTTAAGGGAACAGACAAAAAATCCCACCCACCCAGTAAACAATCAGTGAATTTTTACTATTATCTACTGTTTTGTGTGCCTTCTGCCCCAATAAATCCCTGAAATCTGTCCTCTGTGGAAACTCCTGTTAGTCTCAACAAGTCTTTGAGATTATTTTTCTGAAAATAAAATATACGTTCTGGGTATTTCAATGTCACCGTAAGTGCAGCTGGCGCATTTGCACTTAAAAACTAAAAAAACCTAAAATACATAAATGCATAGGCAATGCATAAACTGGTGGGGGGAGCAGAGTTATTCAGCCAGCTCCTGTTTCAGCAGCGCGATGGGTACTCCCAACGCTGCGTCATTTAAATTACATCTGAAACCCAACAAATAGAATGCTATCTGGATTACAAATTAATCAAAGTCTCTTATCAAAACCTGCTTTGTCTCCATTTTTTTCAGACAAGAGTCTGTAGTTCCCACCAAACGTGTGCTAATTTTGTAGAAGCGAAGGCTGATAGGAACAGAAGTAAAATCACTTTGCAAAATATGAGCGGATACGTTTTCTAGTGACAAATTTTGAACCTCTAATGAAACCAGTTGATTTAATTAAAAAGATACAAAATGCCTCCATAGAAACTCACAGATTGTTTACACCTTCCAGGTTTTCTTGCTGTGCCTACTTTTAATGAGCACACGCAACATAAATAAATTTTCCAACCTTGTTTAAGTATTTTGAGCTTGAGAAAATGATTCCATATGGAATTTCTCCTAGTAATGTGAAATGACATTTAAAAGACACAAACCCAATTTTAGAATATACAGGTATTATGCAATCCGCGCTGTAAAATTCTGGGTTGTAATTTAAGAAAAAAAAAAAAAGAGGAAGTAGACACAATAAAGAGACAAAAGGTAAAGTGTTATATTATTTTAAAATAAGCAGAAAGATTTCAGAAAAAGCATGTATATGTGAATATGTGGGTATTAGCCCGCAGCGCACGGCAGCGCTGTTCTCCTTTCGCTTTACAGGAGGCTTTTTCAGCAATTTGTTCTTACTCGGATTTATCCCAGGGTCCGGGGACAGACACCTGACAGGCTGTATAACCACGGAGCGGCAAAGATGTCATACATACTAGAATTAACGGTCACCAATCAAAACAAGATATAATACAGATGTATCTCTTATTTAAAACGCAGTTTGGGTTATACTATTGCAAAAGCGTTTGGTCCCACCACAACATCCCTCGTGCTTCAGACTCGCCTTCAAGAGACGCTTAACACCCTGACGGCAACACCGGCGGGCGACGAGGGCTCCGACAAACCTGGGAACGAAACGGGGAAATCTCTTTGAAAACACTTAGAAATTCAGAGGCCGAGAGACCACCCACAGCCCCGGAGCATCCCTAAGCAGCACGTTCCCCGGAGCTGGGAACTTTGGGCAACTCCTTGCTTATCGCCCTTTCTTTTGGAGTAACTGTTGTGTTTCCATCGTAGCTGTATCCTTAGAATATAACCTTGCAGCACGGCTAACGGAACTCTCTTCCTTGGGTTCAGAAGAAGGGAAGAGCAAAGGGTAATTAGTGCATCAGAAGCCGCAAAGGATAGAGGTGGGATGTGCTTTATTCAGCCGGTCAGAGCTTGCTAGATGCAATATCCTGAGAAGTGGGTTTGTCGGTATCGCTGCTCCATCCCCCTTCCACCAATCCATCCTCCGTTTCTTATTGAGAACACGTGTTCCAAATGACATTTAATGGCATTGCTGTAATTTGTCTGTATTTTTCTAAACAGCGCCAAGGATCGTATTTCCTACTCCGCCCGCAATGAAAGGCAACCTCTGCTTTGCAGCCGCACCGACACGGGCGCACAGCTGAGAGCGCCACTGTTTTCTGCGCATCCAAAGTCAGTTTTTCCCCCGTTCTCATTCAATTCGCTTTCTGAATATAAAAGTCACAAAGGGTTTTGATAAACAGACATGAAGCTGCACCAAATAAATTATAACTGGGAGTGAAGAGGTAAATAAAAATGTGTTTTTCCCTATAAAGAATCAAAATCCAAACAACTTAGCCCGCAGCCCAGAAGGCAGAGCTCCGAACTACCAAGAAACCATGGTAAGAAGACCAGCACCAAACCAAGGGCTTTAGCAACCACCGTATTTGCCCTGTATTCTCCCGGCACCTCCATGCCCCAAAGCAGATGGTGTTTCCGTGGGGTCTGGGTCCCCCTGTGCCGCGGCTGCAGGGCCACCTTGGCCTCGCCACGTGCCGGTGGGATGGCTGTGGACACTGCTGGAGCACCCGGGGCCACCCTACTGCTCCCCAGATCCGTGCTCAACAACCATGCTCTCGGGGACAGGGAAAGGCGCGTGGACCTGTGCAGGCACTGCACCCTGCACATCAATTAGCTAATGAGTGCCCACGTCATCTTCCGATCAGATCTGCAAGCTCCCTGAGCCGAGGGGGTCCATGGCTCTTAGATACCTTGTCATTACCAGTTAAATTGCCTACAGTTGACTTAAGGGAAATTGATTTTTTCAGGAATATTACTTCCATTCCAACACCGCCATGACCAGGATGAACTTCCAACGCATCCTTCTCTGCCCCCGCACGTTACTTTTAACTGGGAACTGGCACCGTCTTGGGGATGGGAAGGATTTTCACTCACAAGAGCATCCACTCCTACTTCGGCTGCACCTGCACCAAGGGGGTCAAAGGCTCTTCAAAACTTTCTCATGGCAGAGTCTGTGTCTGAGGGAAAACAGACATTTCCAGGAACGATAACAGTTCGCTTCCAAGAACACTATGAGTAAGGAGTAACCACTCGGTGATTCATCCCAATCTCCACCGACTGCAGTGATGAGACTCCCACTAAGAATAAAAGCAGCCCAGAGGTATTCGCTCGCAGGGAGGCGTCTCCTGTACCAGTCAGTGTCAGACAGGCAGAGGAACGCTGCCGTAAGAGCCCGATCAATTTAAATGTTAATTACATCCCACCACTGAATCCTCCAGTGCAAAATTTACAAGAGGATCAGATGTCACAAAACTATTTCATTTCAGAAGCAATAAATTGCTCTGCTTTACCACAATTTCTAGGGCTCCAAAATTCACTCACTGTGCCCAGCTGCCATTCCTTAACTGCATCTCCCACAAAAGACAAATACGCTTTTAAAATGTATAACTATATGGCTTTAGCTGAATTCAAACAACAAGGAAATGAAGCAACAAGACAGAGAGGGTCCTTCTTTGTAAGGTATGTCTGGCTCACTCCAGCCTTTGGCTCGGTTTCCAATTTTAGCTATGGCTTTCTAATCGACGGAGCTTTGAACTCTACCGCGCAGAACCCTTCAGATCTCAGAAGGGAAGTAACCGCACGCAGCTACCACAGTCTTAAAAACTCCACACACCACACACCTCCCCTGTAATTTTAACATTAAAGATTTAGCCTTTTGGGAGGTCTGGGAGTCTAGGTTCTCCAAAGGAAAAGCATTTGTTACTTGTTCCTCCAGTTCTTCATTCACACATTCAGATTCACCTCCTGCCCTAACACCGCCCATGGAATATCTGCATCAGACAGGAGGAAAAAAAGCCCCAAAATCAGTAAGTTCCTCACTTGCAGCCACCTGATTACGAACATCAGCTCATTTTCAGTAGCCAGAATCCTCATTTAACATGAATGGTTCCTTATTTCTCCATTTGTTGACCAGCTGTGACTGTTCTGACACATTTCTTCCGGCCCTGTGATGCCCTCGGGGGACGGTCCGGCTCACCAGCGCCCGCTGGCCACGGGAGAGGAGAGCTGGAGGTCACAGCTGGGTTTCCCTCCAGTCTCTCCACAGCAGATGAAGTACCCGCGGTTGGAATCGTTACTGAAATAGAGGTGTTCACATCACCTAACACACTGCCACGGTGTGGTCCAGACAATAATTCGAACTGCAGAACCAGTTTATGCTTTGCTTTATAATAGGCCAGACAAAAAACGCAGGTCAACCCAAGACAATTCCTCTCCCGGTTCTCTCCCTGGACCAAGAGCCGGGGGAGAGCTTCAGTTCAGTTCGAGTGACACAGCTGCTCCCCTCAACGGGAAATATTTTGCTACGCTTTAGGGGGGAGGTCAGTACCTAGCAGCTTATCTTCTGGCGGTTCTTCGTCATCTCTCAGAGAGACCTGATTTAGTAGAAACCTCTAATTCAATTGCGCACCTTGCAAGGGACAGGCCAGCCGTTCCTGAACCGGAGTCTCCGGTTTTGATCTACTGGATTAATGTGGCAGCATGCAGTACTCTATCACAGGTTAGCTCTACTAATTGTATTTTCTCTAATATCCTCGCAAAAGCTCATCACAAAGCGTTCAGCTACGCTGATTTCACGTTCCTCGTTTGATTCTTCCAGAGAAAAGCTGGAATTCCTCAGATGCCATTAGCTGGGCCCACCCCTTCCCGGGATCACTATGTTAAGCCATACCTTGGTCTGTGCTGCCGACTACATCGTTACTGAAAAGCCAAAATTTAGCAATCAAACAGAAACAGGGCTGGAGAATGAGCTGCACGGGCAGAACACTGAGAAACTGCCACGCTGGAGAGGGGAGAGGGAAATGAAGAACAGTGGGTAGAGCAAAAGCGTATTGAAAGCAATACAAGTTTTTCTAGAAAAAGAATCCGGTCTTTCTCAATGGCAGCAAAAGTCATTCTTTAACTAAGGGCAAAAGAGATCCCTTCCATTCTGAGAAATTTGAGTTATGAAAACATAATAGGAAACCTCACAATTTTGCTAAAACATGCTCTGTTTCTCAGTGAGTCAGAAGTTCACATTCTTCTAATGCAACCTCCCAACTGAAAACAATCCCCACACTTCAAGCAAAAGAATAATAAAGCACACATATGCTTCTTATAAAACAATCCTTACAAATAACCATGGCTTTTGTTTTCATAATGGCTAAAATTCATCATTTCCCCCCCCCCCCAAAAAACACAGATCAAACACAATGCGCTCTCATTAAAAGACAAGGCTCGCTTGTCTGAGCAGAGCAGCCAATAACATTTTCCTCTTATTTTCTTAGTGCCTTTTGTCAATGAAGAGAAAGGAGACCGCAGCGTAAGGCGGGCAGGGCCTCCACCCCTGGGACGCCAACCAAGGACCTTCCTCTTCCCCAGCGCGCAGCCCCCCAGGGGCATCGCACTCCTCTGCCGCTCGCGGACACCTGAGCAGCGCCGCTGCAGGCGGCACACGCGGCCGCTCGATGCCCTTCACAGCTGGTGCCAACTACAGCAGTAAAACCGAAACCTCACCAAGAAATCACCCGCCTTTGGGAACACCCTCACCCAGTGCCCGAGACGACCCACTCTCGGGGAGTGGAAACGTCCCCTCCCCTCGCCCAGCGGCAAAGGAGAGCATCTCACACCGCCGGGCTGGACGCGCACGTGGGTCACCACCTCAAACAAACCGGAGTCATTCTGGGACAGTTTCCATACACCCCGGCTTGACAAGGAGAAGTGCACCTATTGTTACGTAAGTGGCAATTCTAAGAATAATACTAAGAAGCTGCTTTCTAGGCAGGTAATGAAATCAAAATTAATGAAAGCCAAAAAATATAATGATCGTTAGTCTTTCGCAAATAATTGGCAACACTTTTAACAGTTTCTTTGTGTGTTATGTGGGCTGTAACCTCGATACCAGCGGTCACCAAGGTGACAACACAATCCCTGGCACAGCAGAACTCGGGGTTGCGCACTGATGGGAGTTGGGGCACACACGGGAGGGGAGGGCAGCAGAGCCCTCCCTCATTCCCTTCTGATGTTTTACACCTTCTCCCTACATCTTCACTGCCAGGCACAGCCAGAGAGGCGACTGAAGACACTGAGCTCGCTGGATCCCCATCCTGCCAAAAACACGGCTTGTGCTCTTGTGTTCAAACCTATTTAAGCAATAAACATAGTTTCATCACAAAGTATTTCTTTTTCTCCAAATATTCAGACAACCTATTTTTACTTACTTTAGCCAACAGCTTGTGTGCATTTTTTCAGTGATACAGACATGTGTTTTGTTCCCATCAAACATCCCAGTGTCGAGGAGGGAAGGGTGAGGAGCGAGTCACCGGGCTCCCAGCAGCACTGACGATCCTCCTCCGTGGAACGAGCCACGTCTCACCTCCCGTGCTGAGCGGTGGGGCTGTCTCACCGCACCCCCGCAAGCCCAGGAGCAGAAGGGATCTGTCATAGCCAGGGTTCAAGTCAACGTCCCTACACTGCTTAATGGTACTTTGACCCAAACGGAAATTCAGGAGTTTAAACCCAACATTTACAACAGCACTTTAGAAAACTAACAATTCCTTCTTTCAAGCTTATCAGTCCTGCAAAGGTGAAGAAAACTAATATTGTTGACGATAAAAGGGGGAACATTTTACACATGTCCTTGTTTTCGGGCTACTTAGTCCTGAGACTGTCCGGAAGAGCAGCAGTAGCAGGTCTAGTGGAGTGACCTGCAGTTTGGGAAAGAAGAAGCAGACGCAGAGTGCTATCATAAAGCTAAAAAGATATGTATTTTTTTCCCTCCAGACATCTCTGGAAATCCCCAAGTTCTAAACCTAAGAACCTTTAACTGTCTCTCCTAAGTAGTTTTCCATGAAAAAACCCAACTGTTAACACTGAAAAGCTGTAATACATGTTTTGAAATCATCCAACTTTCTTTTTAGCACAGTAACAATGGTTTGATTCTTGTTTAAACGCCATTCCCACATTTTCTTCTGCCAGTTCATCACTTCTGTGTACTTAAGAAGTATCAGCAGATGCTGAACGGGAGCCAGAACCTCTCCCTGCCTGAGGCAGATGTGTACGGTCACGTTGCGGCACTCCACGGGCTCGGACCAGGCATCCAGGGCCTTCACAGAATCCGAAGTGCTGCAGCTTCATCCCTGTCAGCACGGGGACAGGCACCGAGGGCGCCCTGCTTCTCCCAGCTCCCAAGGATTCCTATGCCGGTTATCTACAGAATTCCATAACTGGTACTGCTGATTCAGGTATTTAATATCACCCACAGAATTTGGTTTCATCTGTTGGCTGGATAACCCAATTGCCCAAAGAAGTCTGTAGGTTACACCTAAGAAACACAACTTGACCCTGAAGAACACCTCAACTTCTCTGCCGGCATTTCAGAAGCGTATTAAAATAACCCTTTCAGTAAAGTCGAAATTCACTTTTTTTGTTGTTGGTTGTTTTTTTTTTTTTTTCACTAGCACAGACCATTCTGACCACTGAAGACAGGTAATCGGGTTCAAGCAAACTTTGTTCTGTAAGTATCCAAATAAGAATTAAACTGTTTTTAAAAACAGAAGTTGAAATAGTAACTTTTACATGCTGAGACCTTATGTTAGCGAAGGATTCAGACTCTGTTTTAAGCACACATTAAAATGCACAGCTAAAAACATTCGGTCCACTTTCAGTACCCCAACGCAAAGGCTCAGACCTTCAGCTGAAGAAGTCCATGTATTTTAACCTATCCCAAGTGACACCCCCTAATTTCAGCCAAAGCTTTAAATTTAAATGTCTCCTTGAAGGAACAGCTCCATGGACGAAATTCTCACCCAACCAAGCCGACACAAAAATTTCCATAGACATCAACTAAGGGAGCATTTCACGGGGCTTGGGTCCACACCCTAATTTTTTAATCCAGTTTTTAATTAATGCTTAATTTCTGCTTAATTTAAGGAGAGTTTCGCCTGAGTTACAGTTCACATGAGCTTTCTATCAAGTTGTACCATGAGATGCTTTTAAGAAAACACTGGAAAGACGCTCCAAATTTTGTGTCACGTAGAAGTGAGGATGGAAACATTTTTCTGTCATGTGTTGCGAGGAGTCCAGTTTATTTAGCGAAGCAAATAAAGGTGTAACTGAGCGTTCTGGTGGGAGCGTAGGGCTGCAGCTCGCCTGGGATGGGGGAACCGTGCTGGAGGCTCTTGTACAGTACCGCTGGAAAACGCCGACAAGTTCTGCTTAAGAGAGGACGATCACGCCAGAGCTCCACGCAGGGAAAGCCGGAGCGCACATCGTAAATACAGAGCTGCTTCCGATGTTCTTCCTGTGTAGTTTGAGATGCTGCTATTTATAAAAACTGCTTTTGTAGATCTTATGCACTGACCAGTTTTCTATAGGTAGAAAACGAGGGGGAAAACCCAAGACTGCAGCACCTCCAAGTTTTCTGGCACTTTCTCTTTCTGGAGTCGGGTTATCGTAACAGCTCTAATTCTTTCCTTGGCACTCAGGTTGACTGGCAAGAGCTAGAGCTGTCAGCTGGGTCAAAACTCCAACCAATGGTGGGTATTAGAGGCAAGATCAGAGTCTTGCAATTACAACTGAAACTAACTTTTCCAGCTAGGAAGAAGCTCACAGCTTTTATTGCTCGATGCTTGACAACGCGGAATTGAAGGAGGGAGGTCCAGAGGAGGCCATGGAGATGCTGCGAGGGCTGGAGCCCCCCTGCTGTGGGAGGACAGGCTGGGAGAGTTGGGGGGGTTCAGCCTGGAGAAGAGAAGGCTTTGGGGACACCTTAGAGTCCCTTCCAGTCCCTAAAGGGGGCCTACAAGAAATCTGGGGAGGGACTTTTCACAAGGGCATGTACTGATAGGATAAGGGGTAACCATTTTAAACTGAAAGAGGAGAGGTTTAGATGAGATATCAGGGAGAAATTCTTCCCTGCGCGGGCGGTGAGCCCCTGGCGCAGGGTGCCCCGAGAAGCTGTGGCTGCCCCATCCCTGGAGGTGTTCAAGGCCAGGTTGGACAGGGCTTGGAGCAACCTGGGCTGGGGGGAGGTGGCCCTGCCCAGGGCAGGGGGGTGGGACTGGATGGGCTTTAAGGTCCCTTCCAACCCAAACCAGTCTATGATGCTATGAACTAACCGAACAAGGCGAAGAACACTTTACATTTTGCTACTATTGGTTTTATTAAGCATTTACTTTGAAACTCACAGCTGTCCAGTATCTGTGTGAGAGCTCCTCTTCCTATGCTCTACCAAACACATTTAAACTTGTACAAATATTTCCTATTAGGTAAAAAACAAAACAAAACAAAACAAAACCCCTAAGTCTGCAACAGATTTTTAGCGTCACCTCCCCTGATGCATGGGTATTTTTAGCCTTCACAGATCTGCTGAGAGGAAAGATACAGAAAACTGAAACAAATGCCTCTTCAGATTTTCTCTCTTTCATTTTTTTGTGACTGTAAATATGAAGGAATTGTGTACAAACGCTTCTTTTTTTCTGTTTACTCCCACTTCTTCAGTCTGAGCACCAGGGGAGGACGAAAGGAAGGTCTGCACCCTCGGACTGCACCCTCCGACGCTGACCGCCGGTGGCCTGCCTGGCACAGCACCGTGCCTGGGAAGTCCCCATCTGCCTTCCCAAAGTCTGTTGCTGGGAAATTCCCTTTTCCCTCTGCCACTCTCACCTTAGCCATTCCTCCAAGGCACAGATAACAGTGGGTAACCAACCATCACCCCCTCCAGGCCAGCAGTTCCAGGTCATGGAGAGCTTATTTGCTGTCCCTCAGGCTGTGTTTTCAAGAGGTGATGTCTCCAACACTATTACCAGCTCCGGGCATTCCTCCTTTTCCCCTCCCTGCTCCGCCTCTGCCTGCCTGGGGACACAAGCCACGAGTCACAACCACGCAGAAAGGGCAGATGTGGGCATCCGTGATCCACGTTCTTGAAGGGCAGTATATCGAACCAAACTGATTTGCCTTATTGAGAAAATATCATAGCTTTCTTCTAATCAAAAATATGGCTTATAAAGAAGCTTTTCAGCTTCCGTTCAGGTTACATATAATGCAACTACAAGACTCTAGTAAAGGAAGTGGAGAAGACCATTTGTCCAGGCTGAATCGAGCTCTCCACAGGCAGAGTACAATTGCGACTCTGCTTATGTTGAAGAAAATAATGGTAAAATTCCTACACTAAAAAACCCCGTCTTCTTCCTACAGCTAATTACATCTTAGACTGTTAATGTTAAAACTCTGCCTCCAGTACTGATACTCAATATGGCCAGAGAAAGCAAGAATCTTCAAAGAACGGGTCCTTCATGCGTATCTCTGCTCCGGGCGCTGCTTTTGAAAATCCCATCCTCAGGTGCCAGAAACACTTCCCATGATTACTCCAAAGTGTGCCCCAAATGCTGAACCTGCTCCCTCCATGCACAAAGCTCTCCAGGTCACCTTTAAGAGAACTGCTTTCCCACAAGCCGGCTGGCTCAAACCGTTCTGCTCTAGGACACGTTACAGACAATACACACAGGCTCAGGCAAGAACTTGCCCAGTACTTCCCACCGCGCTACTGCTGACCGACCAGCTCGCCTTCCATTTTTCCAGTGTTTCCAGGACTAGATACAAGGCTGAATAAAAGATGTCAGTCCTACTTAAGATAAATGTAGTGATGGCTATTCACTTGCAAAATTTATAGGTGCATCCTCTTAGATAAAATTAAAAAAAATGATACCTTTGAGAGGTCCTACACACGACTCGCAAAGTTAGAGCTCATGGGAGGTTAAGTAGAAAAGAAAGGATACCTGTCAGCTCACCACCACCGTGTTTGAAGAGATTTGCTGGTTTCTATGGCAACGGGGAGGGTAAGGTGGCTGCCTGGTTACAATTATGACTGACGCACATCTCAAACAATCGTTCTCTTCCTGTTCGTATGACATAAGAAAAACAGGATGTTGAGAGGTGTTTATCTGAATGAACAAGATAAGCAAGCTCACTGACATTTCTAAAAGTACAAGATTTAACTAACAAGATGTTACAGATTTTCTGTGGAAACAAAAAAAAATCCAACTGCTGCGCTGCTGAATGTGATTAAATTATGCATGGAAAGATCTTTTCCCTCCGAACCCGCAGGAAACAGTTGAGGAGCTGTTATATGAGCCATGAATACCAATGGAAAGTCTTTTTAGTGCGAGATACTGAGTTACACTGCTGAATTAAAATCGAGAAAAACAGCTTAGTGTGCAATATCCTGCCGCCTCCCAAAAACGCGTTCAGGTCAGGGACCGCTGATGGTGGGCTACAGAGAACCGGGGTGCCACAACAGTCCTGCTGCTAGACAGGGAAGCCAAGCTGGGTCATGACGCAGTTTGTGGCAAAGAGAACCGTTTCACAGGCGTCTCTCAGGCCTTTCACTCAACCTCAGTAATCACTGCAGGTACTCCGAAGCGGTTTCAATGTCCAACAGTGCCCGAGAGGGAACCTTCTCACACATCATCGCAACTTCATCAATGAGGGAATTTGCAACGTGCCCAAATCGTACAGCAGAGTATGGTGCTGCAATCACTGCTGTCCACTAATTAACCACGAGCCGGTACAGGCCAGCAGCACACTGCAGTTATGAATACTTAAAGATACTTATCAGTACTTATCAATCCTTAAAGGGAGGGTGCCGGGGGGATGGGAACAGGCTTTCTTCAGTGGTGCCCAGTGACAGGACAAGAGGGAACGGGCACAAATGTGACCATAGGAAGTTCCATCTCAACCTGAGGAGGACCTTCTCTCCTGCGAGGGAGGCAGAGCACTGGCAGATGTTGCCCAGAGAGGGAGGGGAGTCTCCCACTCTGGAGCCATTCCAAACCCGCCTGGACGTGTCCTGTGCCACTGCTGGAGGTGCCCCTGCTCTGGCGGGGGGTGGGACTGGGGGAGCTCCAGAGGGCCCTTCCATCCCTCACCAGTCTGGGATGCTGTGCAGTTCAAAGCAGAAAACCAGCTCATGTCCAAAAAGCACAACAACATCATCCCAGGGGTGTTTCTGGAGCACGGGAATTGCACAGACGGCAGGTGAGCCAGTGGCAACTCGCATCTGCTTTAACACATTGCTCCTTTTCATGTGGGAAAAGCGAGCTCCCCAGGAGCGTGGAGAAAGGATAAGGTGTACTTACAGACAGGTATATTGGAAAAACCTAAAGGAAGTGCAGCTTGCCAAGCTGATTGCCAGCAGGTGCCCTTTGGGACGGGTGGAACGGGACATTCAGCCAGGAAGCCGGACCGGAGAGGGGAGAGGCTTGAAGTGGGACATCGCTCGGTGTTTTAGGAGACACTCGGAGTATACAAACCACTCAGAGCAGAACGGTTTACATGGAATCAAAGAAAAATAATAAAGGAGAAGTACAGCATGCTTCAGCCTGACTCTCCCGACGGTGATTCCTGTTTAGGAATTACTGAGGACTGGAGTTAAAATCTCGTCAGTCTTTGGCCTCACAGGAGGCTAAATATTTTGACTTGGGATGTCCAAGAATTAGCTGATAACTGTCAAACAGGGAAGTTCAACGGTTTCTCATGTATTTATTTGTTCATAGCTTCTCCTATTTAAAATGCACATACAATTTAAAATGTAATACTCATTATGGGCTTTTGCATGTCGTCATATCTCATGGAAGAACCAGACCAGACGCCAGTGCTCCGATCACTCAAAAGTACAATCATGTCATTGTACACTGCTAGACACAGGGCCTGACACTAAAGAGCCAATATTAACAATACTCTGGTTTATGGTACATCGGCCACCACAGACCTATTGAGTATATGGTTAGAATAATAATGATGTAATAGAGAATGTAAAAACTCTTAAAATAGAAAATGAGTACAATCAGATATTGAAGTGAAGGATAATAAATATGTGGACTCAGTACCAGTTTAAACAAGTGAGCCGTGGGGCGTAGAAGGAGGTAGCCTGAGACAGCTCTCCCAGGAGAGCACCGTGCAGTTGCTAGGGATCAGGAGATCAAAGCGCCTGTGCACTGTCACAACAGCTCCATCACGCAGTGCGAGAAATGTGACCAAATGTAATCTCTTTGTGCCGTCTAGAACATCCCTTATCCAGGAGTTGCGACAGACTTTATGAGCCATAACAGCTCGCAGCTGGTTCAGAAGAAGCTGGCTTTGGACCTCTGGCAGCACCAAAGCAAACCCGTTAGGAAGTCTGTACTGGCTTCCCTGGCATTGCAAAAACATCACCAAGTTTGAGACAAAGCCACCTGAACAACTCTGCATGCCTTTGTGAGCTGCAGTTATCTGAAATCCTTTCCGAGTGGTTGCCCTCCTCCACCACCACTTTCTTTATTTCAAAGACCTTTGAATTCTCCCTATCAGACTTGCACGCAGCCAAGGACGTGCTGATCTCCCAGACGCACTCCTTTCACAGTCCTTATTGTGACCCCTTCAACACTTTCTTGCAAGTCAATGATGCTACCGAGACTTACCCGAAGTAGCAGCGCTGAACGAAGCGCTGTCACACGGACCTGCCAACAGCCTGCGTTTCTTCGAAGACAACAGCCCTCCGTGTTTGTATTTTCCCTTTCCTACATTGAGCAGGTGTTGGTTTGCTGAAAAAGCTGCACCTCAGGTTACGTGTTACAGTTTTATAAGGCACGAAGATCATAGAATCATAGAATTGTCTAGGTCAGAAGGGACCTTTAAGATCAAAGATCAGGATGCTGAATTTCTTCCACAGACGGGCACTGGGCAGTGAAGTCTCCCAGTAGAACCACCAAGGAAACCAGAACAGGTGCCCGATTCCGACCGCCCTCATTTTTGCATCAATATGGGTCCATCTGTTTTATTTGCGCATCAGTATGGATTCATCTGTTTTAACAGTTGCTTTTAACTTACTCTAGCCTGGTATCCGCGCTGGAAACCCAGTGTGCAGCCCCCCGTGAAAGCACAGACCCTCCTGGGTGGCAGGGACCACGGGGACTCTCAATGTCCCCATGAGCCGTGCCTGGAGCCACTACACGTCCGTGCAGTCTCCTCTCGCCCACCGGGATTCCAGCTGCACCAGTCCCATCTTCTCAGGGCTACCCAGAAGACCACACCACAGTCGGGATGGCATTTACAAACCAGTTCTCTGAGAGCAGGAAAGTCCTTTAGGAAACAATGGATGACTTTTGCCACCTGCGTTATCCCTATCAGAAGACACAGGGCAGAACAGATGGGTATAAAAAGTGGATTTCTACTTACTTTTATGTAAACTTTGTTTTCCCATTTGGTGCACATATTTAAGCCAGTATCAAAGGAACAAAATGGAAACCGAATCATTGTCTCCGGCTTGGCTGGCTTACAGATCAACTCCCAGCCTTTAATTCTAGGAAGTGGGCGACCGCGAAGTCCCATGACAGCCAAAGGCCCCTCTTTCCATCTGACTCCCTGTTTGTCTTGGAAGTAGCCAGGTTAACGCTGTCCCATTCAGCCTGCAAGGGAACACGGGGCACGTCGAAAGAGGGAAACACAGACAAAGACGGACAGAGAGACACTGTGAAAGACTGAGAGACAAAGACCGGCGGTGGGATGAAAGAGCATGGAACGAAGGCAGGACCCGGCCAAGCCAAACAAAATTTTCCTTGAGTGATTACATCTGCTGGAGAGTCCCCAGCTTGCACTCTCCTCGCTGAGAAATTCTTTTAATTGTGTCTAGGACATTTTCAAAATCCCAAGAAAAGCTCCTCTGTAATCATGAAAGCTCTGAACTGCGTGAACTTTTGTTATGCTGAATTACTGATAGCCTGCTACATACTTCTTGAAGTAAAAGCTGAAAATCGCTTTAAGAAGGTTTTTCTGAGGTAGAGCCCTGGGGAGGGAAAACCGATAATAAATCTTAATTTCTTTTTCCCCAAGAAAAAAAAACAAACAATTTAGAAAAAATTTTCTCCCTCCCAATGTCTGTGTAGCTATGTACAAAGAGCATCCAGAAGAAAATGAAGAGAGATACCTCCTCAAATTAGGCAAATTTAAATAAGGTTAAGTGAATGATGTAAGTGAATGATGTGCAGAGCCAAAGCCTACGCTTCTGTAAAACAGCCTCCCTGGAGGTCAACGGGGATGGGGGCTCTTCCCCAGGCACTGGAGCCGCTCACGGCTTAGCTGATGGTGGAGCGTGGGCAGGCGCGTGTGGCCAGCGCCTGTGCCACGGCAGTACTGTATGTCAGGCTGCCACGGGCTTTTACTGCTGTATATGAGCATCAGCATCTGTAAGCCAGAAAGACAGATTAATATTAAGCAATTTTCAAGTTGGCTCAAAGAACTGTGATTCTGCCTCGATCAGACATGCTCCTGGGGTTATCAGCATGCCACTGCCCGCGGGCGTCACGTCACGGGTCCAACTCTCTCATCTGCGGCAAACCTCCGGGCAAACCTCCCTCGTCTTCAGGCCTGTTTTCCCAGCGTTCATCCGTACTCTGCCGCTCACTACGATAACCAGAAATGCCAGAGAGTTGACAGACTCCAAGCACCTCATTCCTCTCCTCCACAACCCAAACGTCTTGCCTGCATACCTCAGGGAACTAGATATTGCTAGTTACCCAATGTGAAGCTCAGTCATTGGAAGATGCTGCAAAGGCAAGGCTCGAAGACCAAAAAACCCACAAGGTGTGTCGAGCTGGCCCTCACCTCGCCACAATCGCACGCTCCACTGTGTCCCAGGTGTGTGGTCCCCAGGAAGGTGAAAGCACCACTGAGGGCTGACACCGAACGCGTCTGCATCCAAAGGTGTGCTTTGGCACATACGTGTATTTCAAGTACTTTGAATTAATATCTGGCTGTATTTCACCACTTTGCTGGTGCAAAAAACAAAGCGACTCATCCTCGTTACATCTCTACTGCATACCACGTGCAAGTCCAGTTACACCGAGCAACCGGAACCCTCCCCGCGCGGCAGCTCGCCCCGCCGAAACGCGGCGAGCCCTCTCCTGCCCAGCTTGCGCAGGCTCCGGTCCTCAGCAGAGCGTTGACGAGGTGGTCCCACCCGAGCTGCTGGTAATAAACTAACTGGGCCAAGATACGGATCAGTTCTTGCTGGGCCAGTGAACTGAACCAGCTCAGCAAAGGTGCAAGGTAGCAGCACTGGAGCAGAGAGGGTGACTCATGTACCCAGGACTGGGTACGAGGGCGCGAGGGAGAAGGGCAGGGAGCAAGACCTTTCCCTCGCAGCTGCAATTAAGCCACTAGATCAGTCAGCACTCCCATTTGCTCCGTTCTGCCAAAACACACATCTTTCCTCATAATGTACGGAGATACACATTATTAATTATATAATAGGTAGCGACGCGTATTCTTCAATGAACTGCAGGGTAGCGCGGTACAATGGTGAGTTTTGTGGGCTCTACGATGCAAAAGAGAAGGCTCCAACTTAAGGTAAGACTCACACCTCACCCACAGGACAGGATGTCTTCGCCTGCGGCGGCACGGCATGGCCAGGCTGAGATGCTGCTGCACCTTCAGCACCTTCAGCAGGAGTTGCAACCACCGCTGAGAGGATGCAAACGCACGGACAGCCGTCAGCATCATCCACATTTCTTTTTTAAACAGTATGTCTTATAGTAACTTGAAAACAGTATCCATCCTTAAGATAGGCGGCCTTTCCAGGCAGAACCTCCTCCTCTGGTCAACTCTTCAGGAAGCACACAGCCCCCCCGTAGCCAGGATCCTGCCATTTAGAAACACCATCTCAGTATCTACTGAACAGCACTTCAACAATGGGGCTGAAGGAAACCTTAACGGGTCGAAGCACTAGAAGCTGCTAAGGGACCTGGAGAGAGCCACCCTCCCCCGTGCTGAGGAGAAGACCAGGTGGCACCCATGAGATGGGGAGCCCGATCCGAACCAGTGAGCAAAGGGACCGAGGGCTCTCCAGACCCTGCCACACCGTATGCGGCATAAACAGCCTGATGGCTACAGAGCACAAGCAGAGAACACCTACTGCAATAATCTCCATCTTTAAAAATTGCGGAGGGTTCCCTAAAAACCTGCGATTCGTTGGGGAGGAATTTGGGGTTGTGTTTTATGCTTATTTGCCTCTCGTTTTTGTCTTAGTGGATAACATTCATTTCCAGTAACTGTCAACTAAAGTGGAAAAGGAGTATTTAACAATAAAGTGCAAGAATCCATTATAAGCAATGGCAACCCATGTGCTTTTATGAAACAATAACACACCAACATAAAATAAATCAGTGCCTTTTAATTTAACAATGCAAATTACCCTCCCACCTGCTGTGAATCTCCGTAAGGAGAAAAAGCTGGCTGCATATTTACCAAGCTGTCTATCCCAGTCTCATTCTGCACTGGCCTAATGCCCTGGGGTTAGACTGTAGGACTCTGTCATCTCTTGCACTCGTATGACCTAAGAAAGGGAATGTGGCCTTTTTCCCACAAGCCCAGAGTGAGAACATCATAAAAGCTGAACTTTAGCCCCCTTTTTGGGCAGGCAGCACAATAGCAAGGAGGATGCTGTTACTCCCTGGAGGCTCTGCTGCTGAAAAACATCACCAAGCTCAAGTAAAAGGTCAGTAGTTAGGATTGCATCTCTTGTTTTCTTCAGTTTTCCTCCTCCGTCAAAGGCAGTTAAACATTCTTTGCACACCCCCCCTCCCTCCTTCTGAGAAATGCAGGAAGGAAGTGCTTGCAAAATAGTTTAATTTAAAAGAACGCACAATCACACACAGCAAACGCTGCTTTAGACTGGGAGCAGGACATTTCTGTTGCCTCACAGTTCCCACTAGAACACAAACGAATCCCTGCCGCGGCAGAGTGGGTCCTCCCTCCCCGCACACAAGCAGAGCCCGCGCTTTTACTCCCAAACCCGTCTGTCGGGGGGTAGACACCTCGGGTGAGAAGACCCCCCTCTGCTCCTACAGAGAACACACCACCCTGCAGGCTCTGGTCAGGCTGGAGAAGGGGACATCTGCCTTGTCAACAAGGTTGCGGAGCCAGGGAAAGGAGGATGCAGAAAAGCCTGTGATCGCTCAAGGTGCTGCATGGTAACAGGTTCCACGAGGCAGTAACGCGGTCCTGGGTTGTAGGACACAGTTCTGCCTCCAGTTTTTCTCATAATTAGTGCTTGTTTGACTTCACAGTATGTTTTTCATAGAATCATAGAATGGTTTGGGTTGGAAGGGACCTTAAAGATCACCCATTTCCACCCCCTGCCCTGGGCAGGGACACCTCCCCCCAGCCCAGGTTGCTCCAAGCCCCGTCCAACCCGGCCTTGAACACCTCCAGGGATGGGGCAGCCACAGCTTCTCGGAGCACCCTGCGCCAGGGGCTCACCGCCCGCACAGCCAAGAATTTCTTCCTAATACCTAATCTCTTTCCTCCAATGTTCGTTACCTGGACCTTGCTAGAGTTTGTGAAGGTTGCTTGGGACTGTCGGATTTAAGCTGACCCTTGGCTTCACAAGATTTATGTGAAAGAACCAGAGTGGGAGGAAACAGCTCTTACACTCCATCCCTTTTTGCAAAGAGGAATGTCGAGACCAGGAGGCAATTCATGGAAACCCCCTTTATCATTGATCAGTTTATGTCGTTTGACATGTCCAATCTAAACATAATTCTTCTCAGTCGCACAGTGTCTTCCTATCCCCGAGCAAACCGCACTTACTATCGCAAGCCAATTTCTGTGACTTTTCAGACTTCAGCTGTCCCGAGGACTTGTCTTCCCTTGAGCCACGAACCATGACAGCCACCAGCACACGTCAGAAGGGGCTCGCAAGTCCCTGCCTGCTTTCACTTCTTTGAGAATTACCAGCCCTCCTAGCCACAGTCTCTTGAAATAAACACCTCCGCCGCTCGCAGCTTCTCCCAGCGCAGCACCATTTTTGCTCGGTGGTTTCAGCAAATCTGATCATGTTTCTGCCGTCCCGCGTTCCTTACATTGCTGGGCTCGAATGCGGTGGATTGATTTCAAGTTGGCAGTCTTGTACTTAAAAGGGACACTGTCAACAAATCACAGTCCTGTCTCTTTTTTGTTTAACCCATTGCTGTCACGGTGCATAATTAGATTAATAAAATAAATAAGAGTTGAGTGAACGTAGGAACTGAGCGCACGTAAGAACTGAGCAGCATTGTACCCGCTGCCCGCCAGAGCGATGTCATCTTCCTCCAAACAGGATGGCCAGGACAAGAAAAGACACAATAAATTATTTTCTAGAAGGAAATTAAGAAATTTTGCCTGCTGTTAATGTGAGCACTTTCCCATGTACAGTCAAGCAGCTTCACAAAGGGGAAGATTAATACTTTCACAAAACAGGGAAATGAGACTGCCAAATGCCACAAACTGTCTGGGGACTTCGGGTCTATGGCCGGACCTGAAAGTAGGTTGCTGAGTTTTGCTCTTTTTCATTTAAAGTTGACAGCTTCAATTGGCAGCATCTCCTTTCAGCCCTGACCAGTGGGGAGATCGGACCTGTCCTAGTTCTAGGCCACTGCCCTGATGGGTAAGGTTTTTGGTTTTGTTATTGCTTTCATAAACATAGAGCTATTACTACTGTTTATTATCCTTCCCACACCCTGTGACTTTTACCTTCTTTTCTTCTTCAATTGGTGTTATTCATGTGCATTTCTGGCAGATTTAAAAATAATTGTTGGCATTTCAGAAATGCCTTCAGATTTTAAATGAGGACTCCATAATACTGCATTCTGTAAAGACCTTAAATAAGAAATAATTTTGGTCTCACGGAGTATTGTAAAGGCATTTAAGGAGCTTACTCCCCACCCCACGCCTGTTGCAAGCCCAGACAAAGGACAATAAAAATGTGAAACAGAGGAGAAGGAATGAAATAACCACAGAAAAGCACATCTGGCTGGGCGGACGAGGTGCTTGTGCAGGTAGCCAGCGGGGAGCTGGGGATTTTTTTTGCTTATCAAGACTGTGAAGAGTGACACACTGTTTTTTACATGATAAAAAAGTATAACAAACATAAACTGCACTGAAATGTATGTTACAAATAAAACCACCACATGGCCCAGTATGCACATGGGGTCAGAGCGGCCAGATTTCAGTAGTACCTGATTTGCTTCCGGAAAGTCTTCACCAATTACTTCCCCCGCTCTGGCCTAAAAACCTTATCATTAAAACAATATGCTCCTTTCATTCTAGACCTTACACTCATAGTCAAGTTTCACCCCAACTTCACCGAATCATAGCCTTAAGGAAACACTGTTTTGACACTGGGCACACTGCAAACATGGCCACGCTACAGAAATTCCTGACACTAGACTTTTTCAGAGAGAAAAGTCAGAGGAAAGGTTGAAGGACTCCTGTAGTGTCTGTTAATTCAGGAAAAATGCAACCCCACAAAATATTATTTTCTTACGCTGTGAGCAACTGCTGAAATTTCAGGGTAAGTTTTAAATTTACCATTAAGCTGGACTCTGACTTGAATCTGACCACAAACCTTCAAATGACCCAAAGCGAGAAATCCTGGAGGTGTTTTAACTCCACGCTAATTTACAAGCTGATGTGCTTTAGCTGACTCGGAGGTGTGGGCTCAAACACAGAGTACAGTCCAACACGGGCAGCATTAATTTGAAACGAGCAGGGCAGGTGTAATTGCTGTGGTTGACAGTCTTTCCATCCCCCTCCTTCCATTCCCAAGGACAAACCAGTCCTCTTGCTGTTGGACACAACCTCCTAGGAGGTAACTTGGGAGTATCTCAGGCCAAAGAACAATGGGATGGCTTCCAAGATACCTACCGGAAAATGCAGAGTGAGAACATGGAATGCAGGCAGGGCTCTCTATCTGTGCGGATGCTCACACCTTGAAAGACTAACCAAGGTGCTCAGCCTCACACATAGAGAGTTCAGGCGAGATGGATAAGGAAAATTAAGCCTCAAATATTGAAAAGCTGTTTCTCCGTCAAATTAGACTCTCGATATTCTGTCATATCCCGTTGCACAATAGGATTATACAGTGACCTTGCGAGGTGTTTCAGTGATTGCTCATCATCTCTCAACAGCCGATCTTTGCGGGCTTTTGCTATCAGAACCAAAACAAAATTCCCAGCTAAAGTTGGCAAGAATACTAAAGTCACACTGAAAAAAATAAAACCAAAGGGCTGTTTTAAGGAATGTTAAAACAAAGTTACAGAGCAGACAGGTCTGAAAATATCATCTACGTATTGTGATGCAGCTTCTAAACAAAACCAGTAATAGAAGAAAAAGATCACAGTTCAGTTCTGAGCCTTTTCTCGGAGAGAGGCACAGAATCACATTCAACAAAGGTGATTCATTGAAAGGTGAGGCCTCCACCTTATTATTCCCTCCTTCTTTAAGGCATCACAGATAGCTTTTGCCTCATCACTGCCCTACCCTGAAGACCTGGCAGAAACCTCTGCCTCCGTCATGCCAGACAACAGTCACTGCCTTCCCGAGGCCGGACCCATCACCCTGGGCTGCTCCGGAGCACAGAGCATCCTGGTTGTTCCCTTGGCTTGAGGCTCCACAACCTGCCAGGGCAGTAGGCTCCTTACTAAACATTACCCCTTTTCCCTCTTTTTCTCCTTTTTTTTTTTTCTTTGTTAAACTGCTTTTTCTAAAGGAGAATTTTGATTATCGAAGTACTTGATTATAAAGGGAAGGGAAGAAAATCCTCAGTAAGGCACTGCCAGACACAGCCTACAGATCGAACCGGCTCGTGCACCAACCCCAGGCGTCTGTGCTCATGCTGCCTCCCAAGTGTTTATGTGAGACGTGTGTTTTTCCCGTTGCTTCCCGATTGTTTGGCTGGGCTGGGTGATGGATGGTGGAGAAGGCTGTGTCTGGAAATGTGCTCCGAAGTCGACAGGAAGCTGAGGGGGCCTTTGCCAGCGTTTCCTTCCTGCATACAAGGGGAGGACAGAATGGGAAAAACCTTGGCTGTCTCTTACCCTGAGAAAAGCGCTACCCTTCCAGCTGGATTACAGTAAAAATAATTTAATCTTTCACAAGATTATAATATCCTTCCTCTCTAAGTATAGCTACAGTGGTAGCAAGGCTTAGATAATGAAATGAATCGACAATGTAAAACTTACTAGGTGGCTGCAGAGGGCTGTTGCTGGAAGCCCAACAACTGGAGGGCCAGATTTGAAGATCCCCATCTCCAGTCAAGGTATAAACCATGAGTGGATCGGGCCTGTTTAACCCAGTACCTTGACTCCAAGAGTAACCGGTACTGAGCACTTCAACAGAAGGTGTAAAATCCACACAAGCAGTACATTGGAAATGTGTCCCTCTTGTCAGCTTCATTCCTGTGCCCGTTTTAGAGAGTGGATCTAAACTCAAAGCATAACATTTATTACCCCTACAAAAAATAACGCTGCAATGAGCAATCTATGAATACTCTGACCATGCCATCCACACATTCCTCACAAGCACCCAGGATGGTTTGTCATGGAGACTTTCCTTAAATGTCTTGGTCCAAAGACTCAGCCTCTGGGTCCTTGTGTGGACAAGTCATGAATCTGTGTGACATCCTGACGTGTAATCTTCATCTGTTCACAGTAATAAAAACACGTGTAGAGTATTAAAGAATAGATATTCCATGTCACCACAGGAATTTTCCGAAGATTTTCCATTCTTGACTCCCAGATTCAAAGTCATCGACAACAGCAAGATCTGTAGCGCAGGCAGGAGTTCAGAACCCCAAACTCATCAACCTGCTCTGCCTACAGCCACGGGGACTGCGACAGCAAGAGCATGGCACAAGGGGACCACTCTTGCAAGGGGATATCCCAGCGATCCCCTCAGGCAGATACTGTCTGGACAAGTTTGCCCGAGCAAGTCTGAAAAAGGGAGGAAGAAACTCTCGGGACTCTTGACAACAAAAGAAAAATCCCCAAACCTGTGAGCAGACAGCTCTCAGAACAGCCTCCATTTCTGAAAAAGGAATCAGACAAAAAGACCTCCCTCACCCATTAACAAAGAGTAGGGAACAATGGAAACTGTCAAAAAATAGCCCTCACGTCAGAACTAAGAATGCCCCTTTCTACATATCCAAAAAAGCACAGAGCCGAGCGAAAGCCGGGGAGGCTGTCAGGCGCTGCTTCTGCCTTACACGCCTCCCAGGCCCTTCTCCTTCGCAGAAACCGCCACAAGCGCTAGATGACACTGAATTCCAACAACCAAAGATGGAGATGGAAGAGGAGAGGAAATTTATGGCAGGACTGAGCCAGCATAAGTAACAAATTCCTGTCCATTCAATCTCTCCAGCAAGGACCCTAACACCAAAACTTCGGGGGGGACACATGACAATGGTACGTCTGTGCATCCTCCCTGGGCTTTACTTTATAGAGTACAGCAACTACAGAAGCAATTAATGAGGAAAGGAAACTATGGATACAATCTGAATGAGTTGTGTAACACACAGTAAGAAAAATCATGTGTTCTTCTGAATTGGTGAGAAGTTGTTATAAAAGATTTCAACCTGGAATACAGTTCTAAGAACGCTGATATCTAGATGTGGAGCAGGAAACCCCAAAGATCCAGTAACCTTCACGGCACGCAATTTAGCATTGAATTCACAGGTTTTGCTCTATTTGTGACTCAGCATTCTCCTCCAATAGCACTAAGGAAAATAAATGGAAAGCAAATCATGCTGAACGACAGGAAAGATAAGCAAACACTTGGACAGAAAACTCACCCGTGGGCTGATCACTTGAGTCACTGTCCTGATTCATCCTCCCAAAGACACCAGGATGCTGAGCTTAGTGGTCTACAGCTCAGAGTTGGTAGCCCAAACTCTTGCTTCTGAAAAGCAAAAAAGTAGTGTTACTATCAACCCTGTGTGACAAAGGACATATCTTGTGTGTGGACTGTTGCCTTTGTATCTAAGCAAGATAGTGGAGCATCTGTGGGCATATACAACTTAGCGTAGAAGTCACAGTGCAGCGCCTGAAGATCAGAGAACTAAACGGTGAATCTGTCAATTAAGTGAACCAAGAAACACTGAAATCTCATGCAAGTTAAAACAACGTGTAGTTAAAACAACATCTGGATTCCTGGAATAGGTCAAGATTAGTTTTCAGATTTCAATTGCACAAACAGGAGTCTCTAATACTGTTTACTTGGTTAACCAAACAAAAAAACCTGACCTATCTAACTTCCAAAGTGGACAAATAGTCCACGTGAAAGTATGTTTTTGCCGTAGCTAAACAGCTCCTCCCCTTTGTTTGCTTGCCCTTCCACTCATCACATCTCGACTGTGGTAGAATTGGGAACAGAACCCATGTCTCCCAAATCCCCGTCCAGTGCCTTTAACCACCACATCCTTCCTGCTGAATCACACTGCAGAATTGTTTATCAGGAAGGAAATTCCCCCTCGAGAGCACTCACTCCGAGTGTGCTGGTGGAACACAAATGCTTAGAAAAATACAAATGGACGAGCAATAACAACAAGTGATTTAAGTGACTGTACAAGAGGCTAAAGGTAGACATGAGGATACCAGGGTCTGCTGTCAGCAGCAGTACAAGTAAGGCACCATCGGGCCGGCCGTTACACAGAACAAGCAGTGCATCTGGATGTCCTCAGCATAACAGCCTCCTGCTCTTCTAAAGATGATACGTAACTTTGAAAACTTCTATCCCACGTTTAGCAGGAGGTCTATGTCACTCAGAGGGTGATTCAAGAGGTTTATATTCTTACCAGGCACCACAAAGGTCACCTTTGGTAGCATCTCACGGCAAGCTGCTAAGTGCAAGCAGCTGTAGTATGTGATCTAGTGGGTCAGAATGAACCTCAATGTCTTGTACTGGCAAAGGACCTTCGCTTTCTTTAAGGTCTTTAGTCAAAAAAAGAAAAAAAAAAAAAAAAGAAAAGCAGGGCAGGGGGGAAGATACCAAAAGTGGAACCAAAAGTTTTAGCCTAAACACAGTTTACCCCATTAGTCGCCTAGAAAACAAAAAGGGTTGTAATTTATCCGTGATCTGTCAGAGGACACAAACCCACTGAGATGGCAAGTTCATGGTCCAGGCGTCTGAAGAATTTGGCTCTGCTCAGCAGTTGGGCAAAGGAGAAGAATTTCCCCACTTGCAAGCAGTGGCGTTACAGGTTGCGTCCCGCGAGACCCCACCACAGTAACCGACACAAACATGCGCTTGGGCAGATTCCCAGAACTCTGACAAGATTTCTTTTATGCTCCCTTTCAAATGTCATTGTATAGAAATTCCAGCAGGACTGAGTCTGGAGGGGCAGGGAACCAAACCCTCAATCACAACAGCCTGGGGTCATGCTCATAGATCTAGAGCAGCTTCTAACCAGCCCATCGGATGGGGCCGGCTGCCTCCAGCGAGCCGCCTCCAGGGCAGACCGAGGGAGACATGCTCAGCCTCCGGTGCATGGGGCTGCCATGGGGCCACGGGCCAGCTAAGGGCCAGGTCAGTCCCACAGGCACAGGCAGGGCCCCATGGGCTCTGCTGGACACACCAGTCCCACGGGAAGGCAGTCTTCTCTCCAGAGGAACTTGGGGCAGCCATCCCACCACGCACCCACGGGAACACCTGTAAGCTTCTGTTCCCTGCGACCATCACCTCTGTTTGCTCATTAAGTTTCAAGAGTGATCCCCGCTGATCCCCAGCGATGCCGGAAGCACCTCTCAAAGCAAACACAGGGAGTATAGGTGCTGCTCTGGAGACACAAAGCCCCTCCTCCAAGGGCACTTTGTGCGGAATCCATCTATCACACATGGACACCTGCATCTCATCTGACCATCTGGGCTCCTCGTCTGAGCAGTGGAGATCCAGGGGCATCTCTAGGGAGTGCACCCACACAGGGATGTCTTGAAGAAGACATCTATGGAGTAACCCATTTCCCTCTGGTAGCTCTCTAGGGAGTCTTGGTGGCAACCTCTGCTGAAGGCATCTATGTCCAACCAGCCGAATTCCACCCTCTGTCATTACTTTACCCCAGAGCTGAATGTATGTTCAGCTTTGCTGTCCCACAGCACATCGAGAAACACATTGGAAACTGCCAGAAAAGCACCAGTATCAAACAAAATCTTTCAAAATACTTTGAAATTTGGTATTTTGGATCTACTACCTGCTTTTTTTTTTTTTTTTTTTAACTGTACAAGTGATCAAACACGGGACCAGGCTGTCCAGAGAGGTTGCAGAGTCTCCATCCTGACTGGACACGTCCGGAGCAACCTGCTGTAACTGACCCTGCTCTGAGCATGGGGTTGGAGCGGGCGATCTCCAGAGGTCCCCTCCAACCTCAACTATTCTGTGATTCTGTAGTATGCTTGAAGACTGGATATTAAAAAACTCCTTACATTTGGGATGTTGACGACAGCCAAACCTTATTACCCAAGGGTAATGCCTGACATTTCCAGAGAAACTACCATGCTGTCCCCAGCCTGTTCCCTGTTCTTCGCCCCACCAGGAATCACTGCTTACTGCAGAATACCTGCCTCAGTTTTGTTCTGCACCGCTTTGTAGTTTTTCACAGCACTGGCATCAGACACATCCAGTAATTTACTAAAGGAAAAGTTTCTTGCCAGAAGATGCTTTGAGGCACTACTTCCATTCTTTTGAACAGTAAAAACAAGTCACAATTTCTCCTCAAGGCTTCTCTCAACCTTGACATTATCTAAAATCCCTCAAGCCTTGCTTTTTTACATCATACAAGAGTAATTTAGGAATTACTATTAAATGTAATACAATTGTTCTTCACTAAAAAGGCTATTCTGTCATTCCTTGCCTGCTGGTTTTGTGGTCCAGATCAAGCTTATGTTTTTTTTTTTTCCTACTAGATCAGCCCCACTTAGGTCTATATCAAGTGTGTCCAAAGGGAGAATGTAACTCCGCATCTTCAGTCCTGCAGGATGTTGTGATCAGTTTACAGTGGCGAATAACGGCACATTAGAAGGTAATTGCCGGTATGGATGTCTTCTCCTTGGTTCAAAGCATTCCCCATACAGAAATCCAGCACGGAACAGCTAAAGAAAAAGTATTCTGCAAGGAGCTGCCAAACTGCTTCTCCAAGGACTTCTGAGTTTTCTCCAGAGCTGGTGGGGGCACCGTTGCGCTCTTGATTCAGGGACTAATGCCATACAGGAGTATTTTGCTTCATGTTTAAGCCAAATGAGCTAATGGTTGCACCCAGTCATCCTGACTAATGCCCGTGGTCTGAGGCAGAAAGGATGAACATCTAGCAAACGTCTGACACCTCCCCTGCCTGCAGTTCACTGCTGCCCCAAAGGCGAAGTACCATTCAGGTGGACGGGGAGGCTCTTCCACCTGACGATGCAAACAGGGTCCTGCTTCCTGAGGAACAGCTGAGGCCACCACCACCACCAGACAGGGAACTGGAGGCCACCGGTTTCCTTTTGAGTGATTTCAGTTCACGCAGGGCCATCACGGGGTTGGGGCCAACAAGAGACTCCTGAACCCTCAGCTTCGGAGCCCCGCCAGAAAAGCAGTAAATCTCTCTCCCGATAGTTTGTTAACCCTTTGCGGGGCCAACTCCTGCACCATTATCTCAAGCCCTGCCACAGCTGGGACCTTCCTTAAAGCCCAGCAGCTGGGTGTGGAGACTGCAGAAAAATCTTCTCTCTCCTCAGAAAATGTCACCAAAACAAAAAAGCAGGTTTCTATTCCGCTTGGTTCTGGAAAAAGATTTGAAAATGTGAAGTGAGAGTAACTTAAAGCTTTAGAAACAAGAAGGCAAATACTAGGAAGCAATGTTTATTTGTAGTCTTCTCCCTACTGTGATTTTTAAGCCTGTCTCACAGTTTTGCAACCTGCTTTTTATGGCTTTATTGTCATGTACAGGCACGTGCAGCAAAAGATATCCAGCATTATGGATCTCTCTGCAGAAAAAAAAAAATCATAGACTGGTTTAGGTCAGAAGGGACCTTGAAGACCATCTAGTCCCACCCCCCTGCCCCGGGCAGGGACACCTCCCCCCAGCCCAGGTTGCTCCCAGCCCCGTCCAACCCGGCCTTGAACACCTCCAGGGATGGGGCAGCCACAGCTTCTCGGGGCAACCTGGGCCAGGGGCTCACTGCCCACGCAGGGAAGAACTTCTTTCTCATATCTACTCTAAATCTACTCTTTGCAATCTAAATCTACCCTCTTTGTCAGGAAAGAGTGAAGGAGTCAGGAGTATGGGTGAAGGAGCTGTAGTCCTAGGAGTCCTAACAAATGCATCACATGAAGACCATGAGTGTCTTTTCATTGACTTTTACAGACTTTGGATCCTGTACTTAAACCCAATTCAGCAGCCCTGGGGTCAGATTTGGCTTTCGGCTCCCATCAGCCGCAATCCCAACACTTCATTCTTCATAACGCACCAGCTGAGCTACACCACCCAAAATCTCTTCTCCACTCTTGAATTATGGCATCTCAGACTTCAGTATGTCACATTACCTACACCCTGAGCAAGCAACCTCAGTAGCCTTTGTTATTTCAAAGTGGGAAAAAGTGATGAAGAGGCCTGTGGCCTCTTCCTACCACAGACTGAAATGCAAATAGCAGTTCCACCAATTTTTACAGCCTTTCTTTTATCACATAAATCTTTAACTACTCAGAAATAGAAACCTCACTTCTCTGCGATAAGGATATAGAAAAAAAGCACCGACACCAGCAGAAAAAAAAAAAAAAATTATCAAAAAAAGGCAGCAGAAGCTGTGAGCCAGCGCCTGGCAGCAACACACCGCACTGTGCAAAGAGCCCCAGGCAGCCTCAGCACCATCCTGCAGCCCCCGGCCGGCTCAGCAGCTCCCGGCCCAACAGGGCTGCCCAGCACCGCCAGGAACGTCGGCACAGCAGATGCCCACGCTCCAGCATGCTATTGGGAACAGGCCAGCACAAGCCCCTGCAGCTAAAAGCCGCCTTCTGGATCAATTAAAATTTTATTTCGGTTCCTTCTACGAAGGAGATCCCTTTTTCTCCACTTTGGTTTAATGGGCTTTTTATTAAATGGTTATTGATTTTTGATTGTTTATGGGAGTCATTTAATTATTTCATACCATTATTATCATAACGAGATTCATTGGAACAGCTGAAGGCTCAAAACAGGAGCCAGCAGAGCGAGGCAGTTTGAGCTACACCCTCCGCCTCATCAGTTCTGACATTAAAACTAGAAAGCAGCGGACAAAGTATCAGCAGATGTCTATCAAAGTCTGTTGGACTACCAAGGCTATCCCCCTCAGCATGCTGAAACCCGCCAGCTTGACCAGAATGTATTTCTAATGCAAGTTCCTGTCCAAGTTTCTAACATCAATAAGCAAGTTGTTGTGACACCAAGGGCATAAATAAAACCTGAACCCGTGGAGAAAGCCCTGTACACCAGAGAACGTGTCTTCCTGCCTGCATGCAGTGTCCAGCACATCACGGGCATCAACAGGATACCAAGAATAAAACAAGCGTCGTATGCAGGTACCGACCACGTGGAGCAATACTTGAAACCAAGAAGTTCACCCCCAGCCTTTCACAGCCTAGAGCTGACTGTGCAAATCACAGGCCAGCAGCCCATTTCTGTATGTTTTACTCCTGACAGTAGAGTTGACCCTCCATTATAAAAGCAGCAACTTCAAACGGCTGGGTCACCGCTTCCCTTCCCGCCAGGATAAACAGTTTACCAGCAGCATCCGACTGAAGTTAATGCAGCGACACACTGCTGCATTCAATTTGCAGCGGTACAACGAGGAGGGTTATTCCGGAGGGTGGGCAGGGACAATCTAACAGAACTTCCTGCAGGGAGATGAGTCCTCCCTTCCAAGAGAGGAAAAAAAAAAAAAAAGAAGAAAGAAAAAGCCACAGCTCGGACTCCAGTTTCTGAAAGCCCAAGAAGACCTTTAAATGTGATGCTTCGGTGACTTCTGCCCTGAAGCTCTCCCGCTGGAGGGACACCGTGACTCCCAAGGCATGTGTGAGTCAGAGGAAAGCAGCCCAGGCACACGCACAGGGTATTTGCCTCCCAGGGCATTTGGTAGCCTTATGAGAATAACGTTTGCCCCTTTTTTCTTGTAGATCTGAAGAATCATGAAAAGGTAGAAGGAAATAAATACTTTACATGATTGCTAAGTACCCCTGTAACTTCTAGAATTACTCGAGAGACAGTTTGCTACCTGCCTTCCTGGAAGCTAATTGCAACAGAGCATCTAAGAAGAGGCTCATTGCACCAAGAGAAAAAAAAGCCTGGCAGCGGCCGCCTCGGCCACCACACCGCTGGCTCTGCGCATCTCCTGAAAGGCTCCCAGAGCAGCATCCCTCATCACCTGCAAACCTCCGCTCCCCCCAAGAGGCTCCCGCAGGCCGACAGCCGCACAGATACAAACTCGCCTACACAGCCCAGTGCGGGACTCGAACGCCGATTGCTGCCTTTTCTCATTTCCCCCCACGTTCTCGAAGTACGTGTGAAGTCCTATTCTGCCAGCAGCACGGACGGGTACCGCTCCGCAGACCAAGCCCTCCCTGCTCATCTCATGCTTCTTATGCCTCAATCCCATTCCATCTCTTGGAAAACTCAGCCTGGAAATAACCATCACAACTGAAGCCACTGCTGAAACTCAAGGCAAGGCTTCGAGGGTGTTTCGTGGTGTCCGAGGTGGTTCTCTCACCGTCCTCCAGCCCCAGGAAAGGATGTTGGCTCCAGAAGAGGAGGTGGTGTGGTTCCCACCTGCTTTTCCCTTCGGAGGCTGAAGGAGAGCGAGTTTGTTTGTTGGTCTCTGGCCCCCTCTGCTGACAAACCACCACCGACCAGTCCCGTCCCGTCCCTGCGAGCCCACCCAGTGCCCGGGGCACGCACAGGAGTTTCGGACTGGAAAGGCCATGCCCTGCTCACATAATCCACATCTCCTTTCCTAGATGAACATTTCATAACTTAAAATTTATTTTCTTTTATTTGGTTGGCCAGATATTGTTGTAAAATTATACTAATCACAGATGCCCCTCCTTCCCCTCGGTTTGCTCCAGTAACTGAGCACTCTGCGTAACAGGAGGTGCCCAACACTCCTCTCTCTGGTGTTACCTAAATACCCTCGTGTTTCCCATCTTTTTCACCTACCAACGACCCCATGCGCCTTGCATGCAGCATCCGTCCTCTCCCTTTTTCCGAAAAGGTATGTACCAGGAGGGTGACGAAACTCTAACAGTAATTTGGAGAATGGAAAGGGCAATAAACCAAAGCACAATGTTCCCGCTCGGGTATCAACTGGGGATAGCAGAGCCTACCACCCCTGGAAGAGAGCCATCTGAGCCCTTCCAGTCTCATGCCTTTGATGCACAACTTCCAAAACAGTCCTCACCACACACTTGTCACACAGCATCTGTAGCATCACGACCCCTCCATGTCCCCGAACTGGGCAGGAGGACAGGGGAGAAGCAGCAGCAGCGCATGGAAGGCAGAGCTGTGCCTGGCCGGGGGGCTCTAGGCCACCCCCTCCACCGGTTTGAAGGCCACCGGTGACACCCAGACCCTCTGTGCTCAGCAGCCGCCAGACGCGAAGGGGTTTGCTTAACTGAATCACAAACGCAACACATCCTGACCCCGCTGCGTTGCACGTGACAATTCCGGTGGAACAATGAACACCGAGA
Organism: Vanellus vanellus; assembly: GCF_965231255.1. Taxonomy (NCBI): domain Eukaryota; kingdom Metazoa; phylum Chordata; class Aves; order Charadriiformes; family Charadriidae; genus Vanellus; species Vanellus vanellus. The sequence goes on from NC_138923.1 coordinate 1,090,734, forward strand.
ACAGAGAATATTCCGTGTAAAGACAACAGCGAAACAGAAACCTAATCTCCTGAGATGGGTTAACTTTAGAGATTGATTTTCAGCCTTGTTACTGTCTGCATTTTTCTGCTTCTTGTTTTTTCTTTATCCGTGTAGAGGAAAGGCCAGGAGAACAAGCCCTGCTTGACAGTCCATGTACGCCGGGTAAACCAAAAGCCAGCTCGCAGGCTGCACAGACACTTACACCGGCACTTTCTAAACACTACTTCAAGCACATGCAGGTTGTAATTGACCTACCAAAGGACCTCCACTTCAGTAGAAAGAATCCCAAAGGATCATTCCACACCCAAACTAGAACCTTAAAAAAAAAACCTAAAACTAAGGAAGGTTGGGAAATCTGCAATGCTGAACACACTTTACAAACTGAATTCCAGTTTGTTGGCCACTACTTAAAACCACTATAATATACAAACATTTGAAAAACGTTAAAAAGCCAGGGGAACAAACAATCTAGACGATTGTAATAGTAACACGTAAATCCTTCTTACTAGGAGATACAGCATAGTTACTTTAAATGCTGACAATTCAGTATCTCTTGAGCTCTCTCTCAAATCAAAAAAGAAAAGCTTACTTTGCTTTCTTTTTTCCAATCCTAGAACAGCCTTGTGTTAACACCGTAAGCACAACACCACTGCAGTATCGATATGCGACTTCACTACTTCCCAAAACAGAGCTCAGGGCTGTTTCATTTTGACTTTCTTCGGGCACTTTCTCTGCTCCCCAGTGTTTTGATTTCAAGTTTAGGCACCACTGTTAAGCAACGCACCCAGCACTATGAACATCTGTCCAGCCCTGTGACAGACAGCCTGTGAACCTTTTCTCCTGGATTGCTGGAGGAAGCTTTATCATCCTGCAAAAACTTATTCTTTTTTTTTTTTTTTTTAATGCATTAACCATCCTCCAGAGTCTGACGCTTCTAAAAGGCTTTGAGGGTCCGGCTCCGGCAAAGGTAGCCATGGCAGCTGAAGACACTGGTCCCGCCAGCTGTGTGTCCCACCTTGCCAGCACAGCTGGCTGGAGGTCTGCACGCCCGATGCCACTGCTCTCCATTTTGGCATGTTAATGTGAACAGCGGGTGAAAGTATTTGCGCAAAACCGACGGGCTGTGAGCTAGAGAAACTGAGACACAAGGACACATTCCTTCTGCAGCACTAATAAACAGCGGGGGACAGTCATCTCCTAAATTACTGCAGCTGCTTGGCCAGCAGACATGACTCAGAGCACTAACACACACAGATCATCAATGCGTGCAGCAACACTAGCTGGACTCCCACCTCCTGCCGAATACTTCGCTTTGGGGGCTGCTCCTCAGGGATCACTGTGAGAGACTCTTCAGCCATGTCTACACTACACATTTTTGGGAGTGCAATTCTGTAGGTAAAAGTGCAGTAAAAGCAATCACCTCCTGACTGAGAGATGCTCAAGCAAATCCCCAGACAACAGAGATACAACTTTAAGAATCATGGCATTTACAGGAGGAGGGAAGGAAGGAGGAAAGTTTGTCTTTGATAAAACCACCTTTTTTTTTTATTAAATAAAAAGTGTTGAAGCTTTCCCTCTCCTGAGGGCCTCGCTTGAATAGCTCTGGCTATAAACACAACACTAAACAAAAAGCTTTTACAGGATGGATGAGTAATTTCAGCAATCCAGTAAATTTTCTTCCTCTTGATCCGCTTCCTTCGCTAATCTCCCTTTCGATTCACACAAAGGAGCTGAAATTCTGCCGTGTTGATGTCTCCTTGATTACTTTCACTCCAGACCGCGTCTAAACACTACTGGAATCAAAGCAGAATAATCCAAGGATTTCCTCTCAAATCAACATTTCCTCTGTTATCCCTGTTGTTAGCAAATCCCTCAGATCCCAACTGTCTGCACCTCCTCATCTTCCGTCCCGGACCGGAGTTACCCACCGGCTGCCCACACCCGCAGGCGAGCCAGCGGCTCTGCCGCTTGCACAGGTTTCGGGCAACACACAAGCCTACGGGCAAGCTCCTTTTCCACCTCCCACGGGCACTGCTATTGCGCTTTGTAAACATTTTCAGCATTCAGGAGTCCCACATGCTACCGGTATTTTAATTTCCAGGTTATCTTATCAGGCTTGACCTCAATTTTCTTCACTGATTTTTCTCACCTGAGATCTGATACACCTTGTCAACAACAAGAAGCGACTTGTTTTAAACTTTAAACTTCATGTTTCTGTTTGGTTTTCACCTGCATCATTACCTAGAGGTGCTCCTACCTCCTTCAGGGAATATCCTCCTTCTTAAGCTCTGGGACAGAAGGCAGTGAGGAGGGAGGAACACTGCTGACATGGGGGATGGAGAGGCAGGAGCTGCAGCAATCAGAGATCAACCGCCAACATCTGGCAACGACGGAAAAGCTGGAGGAGGCACTGGCTTTGCTGTGGCTGAAGATCCTGACTACGACTTGAAACATAAATTAAGGGATGACCGATTACTGGCTTGAGACTTTGACCAGTAGATCAAACCTCACAATGCCTTGGTGGCCTTGTTTGCCCACTCTCTGAGAAGACCTCTGTCCTGAACAATCTCACCCGTTGGCATCTAAGGGTCTGACACCTCCAGATCGATCCTTCAGGGTAGGGGTTCTCACTCGTTCTTCCTGAACACATTCAATTTTCACCGTCATCACCAGATGACACCAAGCTCAATTAAGGCTGATCGTCAAAGTCAGTTAAGTCTTTGTCGAGCTTTTAGAGCATGAAACCAATAACTCCACCACGTTCTCCTTGTAGACTTCCTCATGCTTGTACCCACAGCGAGAGAAACAACATTCTGTTGGAGTGCAGGGATAATGTCAAACCCCACAAAGTCAGAACAAAGTCGAGTCACATTATTCACCACACATTGTGCGCTGAGTTCTGATCTCTTCCCAGGCCATATCAACATTATCTACACCATGCCTGATAATAAATTGCTTTCAAAACTCCTTCAGGGAGTTCTTCCTCACTCTTTATCTCCTGAATAAGCTTAGAGAAGGTCTTCCCCAGAAAGCAGGCTCTGGATGCAGTGATTAAGCCATCAGTTGGATGAACGAGATCACCTCTGTTGGCATAAACAACTTTCACACGGGACATTGGTTTGTAATCAAGTTTGTGGGAGATGCTATTGTTCAAAATAAGTCGAGGTTCTGTTCTCCTGGCAGCACTCCTGGAAGGCCGGCACTGAGAAACCACTCCTGAAACACCTGGGTAGTGGGTCAGGCCTTTCATCGGTCTTTCCATATGTGAGACGGGACTTCAACAACCTTCTCACTGCCCTTCAGTTCTTATGATAAACCTTCCAGCCTTCTCCTGCATCACCACCCAACAAATGGGTGAGACCCTCTCAGGAGAATGGAGTACCCAAGTTCAAAGGCTCAGATTAATTTGCAGAAGCGTTTTGAGCAGCGCCGTGCACAGTTGCTGTGAATCTGGCTGCTCAGATTAGGAGATCTCAACAGTTACAGAAGTCTCTACCATTATCTTCAGAAGAAGTTGAGAAAAGTGCTGTATTAGCCATCTTTTGGACTGTTGCGCATCCATAAAGTATATTATTAACCTGAAAGGCATGTGTTTTTCTCAGTATGATTTATTAGTTGCAGTTATAGTTGCAATAATCATGGTCTAATTTTTCAGAAAGTGCTACAATTTATGCATAGCTTTAACCACCTTTTGAAAGACCTTTAAGTAACGATGAATCGGCCCATAAAATACTACAAATGTTAGAACCAACATATTATTCTCCTTTAGGCGTGGGCAGGAGTATCTGATTTATGTCTGCCAAATGATCTGGCATCTGAACAACTGGCAACAAATTCAAAGTGAAACAGCAAAGCTGTGGGCAACCGCTGGAAAGATTGGGATTCTTTCCCTTTTCATTTCAACATGAAATGCCATGTCTGCTCTGGGATGCTATAATCTAATTCACTTGTTCATAGGGCAGCAAGTTGGCTACATCAAGATAGTGTGCATCTGCACTGCTTTGCCGCGATGCCATAAAGTACCTCTCTTATTAAGCATTATGTATGCACAAGTCCACACTTGATCAAAGTAACCACTGAGAGAGATCTCACCCCATCGTGCTCTCCCGCAAAGCTCTCCGCTCTGTGAGTCTGCAGATGCCTACCAGAAACTGCAAGGTCTGAAAAGTGACCTAAAAGGGAACCATGACTTCTCCTTTGGTATCACCAGTTCAGCCAGCAGCCCTGCCGTACCGCTGGCAGGCATCCCGCAGGCCACGCTGTGTGACACTGCTGATGGCAGCCAGTAAAAAGATCAGGATACGACATGCCCTGATCAGCAGAACTGATGCATTCTGGACTGATCGCCTTCTCAGGTTCCTTCTTAAACCCCAAAGAGGTTGCATGCTGTATGGGACCAGCACTGTGCATTGTCCAAAGGATGCACGGGAACAGAAGTGTGGGTGGTTTGCTGACAGACACAGCAGAAGGGTGCTCCGCTGCATCTGCTTGCCTCTCCACAGCTTCCCTTGCATCCCTTTCCATGGCCGCACACTTCCTGTAAAGTTTCTAAAACTTTCTTAAAAGTTGTAGGAACGGTCCTAAATACCACCCCTTCCTCCACTTCTGTGCCTTAAATGGCCCTCCACACTGGGAAGCAAGCCAGTGATATTCTTTAATGATTTTTCCTGGATGCTTTATTTTCCCCGTACGCCATCTGAAGACAGGAGCTCAGCAGCGAGCATGCATTTGCTCAGAGAAAAAGTCCCCTCACTCCCTTTCTCAGCAGAAGACATCTCAGCCCTCCTGCAGGTACTGACTTCTGGTCAGGTTTTACAGAAAACACAGGAGGGCGGATACGCATAACCCCACGGCTGCCGCCACCGCAGCCACAGGTCTGCAGCAGCGATGTTTGAATCCCAAACGAGACAACAACCCAGGCACCGAAGCGACTCGCTCCAGCTTTGAGTGCTGCTGTTACAGCGCTACGGGACGCTAGAAATGCACACGAGTATTGACCGCTCGCGTTCGCTACCTGAGCAGCGGAGCAATGTCTCTTTTATTTAGTTTCCAAGCAATAGGTGCGGCGCAGAGCAAGGCAGAAAGCCATAAGCGCAGCTCTCCCTAGAGCGTGGTGCAGGGAGGCGAGACCACAGAAAACGGGCAAGGGTCTTGCTAAACAAGAACGGCACTGGCTGAAAAGACAGAACGCTGCTGCTTGTAGCTGTCCCATGCGGTCCCCGTCTTGGTTGAGGTACCTGTGGATTCAGTGATGAACCAACCGCATCCCTTGCGGTGCAGTTTCTTAAGGCTGTGTGTAACTGAGGGCTGTTGCAGTCCCTCTTCAAGGATTTCAATCAGGCTATCGATGGAAATAAGGTGCAGGGAAGTCTAAATAGAAACTCATTATCAGAGAGGAAATTTCTCACAGCCTGATGGTGGTTAAGGAAAACATTATTTGGTTAAAACCCAAGAAACTCTACAATACAACGGGGCACTGCTGCAACAGGCAGAAGCAGAGGGACTTCCCAATGCATCCCTGTGAATCTTAAAGAAAGATTACACAGATTCTACAGAATCTCCCCTACAAGGAGAACGTGGTGGAGTTATTGGTTTCATGCTCTAAAAGCTTGACAAAGACTTAACTGACTTTGACAATCAGCCTTAATTGAGCTTGGTGTCATCTGGTGATGACGGTGAAAATTGAATGTGTTCAGGAAGAATGAGTGAGAACCCCTACCCTGAAGGATTGATCTGGAGGTGTCAGACCCTTAGGTGCCAACGGGTGAGATTGTTCAGGACAGAGGTCTTCTCAGAGAGTGGGCAAACAAGGCCACCAAGGCATTGTGAGGTTTGATCTACTGGTCAAAGTCTCAAGCTTAATTTATGTTCAAGCGTTGCCATGTTAAATTCCCTCCCACAGACTCTGAACTGGACCAGATTAGAATCTGTGTAAAGATTCTTCTCCTCCCGAAAAGTGGGATTTTCCAACCCCAGTGAGGATGACATGCTGCAAACCGAGGAAACCACTAACCGTGTTCACATATAGGGCTGGATGCACTTAAGGAAGCAGTGCAACGTTCCCCCCTCCATGCAGGTAAGCCTGATGGCACAAACGCTCCTCACCCTGTCACTCGGCTTCTCCAACGCCTTCTGGGACACAAAAAGGAAATCTGAGGCAACATACTGAAAATGGAAAATCGCAACCTCCTAAAAATTATTAATCACTTCAAATGCTGAAACAATACCCTTTGTCAAAGCTGTGGGTGGTCAAGTTGGCACAGCTCCTACTGAAGAGAAACTTGATCTTCACTGGTATGAAAGCACGAAGCTGCATCCTGTGCCGATGAGATACTCGACCTGAATTTCTTTCAAGGTACTTTCGCCACCTCCTTTAGCCCGAGACTTTGTGCAAAACAGGAAGACAGAGACAGCCCGGGCCAACGGCGTCCTGAACCAGGGACACCAGGCGGGTGCAGCAGGAGGAGAGCTGTTCAGCAACGGTAATTGAAGGCTCCTTGCTATTTATTGGGAGGAAAACCATCTTTCAGAACACTGGGCATCCCTCTAGGAAGCTATAACGGAAATTTAGCAAGTGAGGCACTAACGCGGGACTCCACAAACTTCCGTGGGACCTGCGAGCAGCAGGCGCCAGCTGCGAAGGCTTCGCTGTCCTCCTGCGACTGCCCCGCGTCCCTCAGCATCCTGCCCCGCGCTGGGGCACGCAGGACAACGAGCAGAAGGAGGCCCCGAGAGGCACCGTGTCTGTCTCCAGATAAGATCTTCGAAGCACCGGGCTGCAGCTACGTTTGTACATTTTAATTAATCTTAAGAAAGGCAGTAACAGCTCGTTTTCTTGAGGGTTGGGGCAAACGCGCAGCCCGGCCGTTTAAAGAAAGGAACGCTGAGAAAATAAACACCGGTGTCTGAGACCACGGCATTTCTGACCTACGCTTAAATCAGCGTTCGCAGCTTTATCGCCGTTTCCCCACCGCCTGGGATGCCGAGGGCATTGTCTTCCCCTGCGGATGAGGAAGGACGCTGACGCATGGCACAGCCTGCCCACTTTGTCCCACTCAGCAAACAAAGAGGAAGCTTGCAAAGGCGAGATCAATAACTGGAAGACACAGAGGCAGTTTGTCCCCAACGCTGGACAGTTAATCCTGACGCACAATCGCCCCCGGGAATTTAAAATGCTTGATACATACCGTCTCTGGCCATGATTAAGCATCTAATGACACACACCCTCTGATAGATTGGAAGTATTTGTTCTGTGGTCACAAAACACTACAAAGAATGAAAAGCCTCCGAGAAAAAAAAAAAAAACAACACATGAGGCTCGAAACTTAAAAACAACACTAGGCACTAAGAAATAAGTGGCTTCTAAGTGTTGGCTTAAGAGTGCGATACGGCAAGAGAACAATTTTAGGTAGCTTCCATAAAAAAAAAAAAAGTTGTAATTGCTACAACATGATTTCTTGTTACACAGAATGCTTTGTGTGTAATTATTTGTCAGTATCAGTTTACAAAGGCCAATTTAAAAACTAGCAAACCATTGCAAGTGCAGCGGGATATTAAGTGGGTATTATTTCACGGCTAAGATGGAACGCTTTACAAAGTACTGAATATTGATTTTATTTCTGTACACTCCTTGGTTTGGAGAAGATACACAGACTAGAATCGATGCTAACACCAGCACTGCAACATACTACTTGAATTCACTCTCTCTTCGTTATTTCTGTATTTCAAATTGGATTTTATGGTCTCAAATTCAGAAGAAAGTTGAAGCCAGTGTAATCTTGTACTTACGGCCTCTGCAACGTGCATTTTGAATTCCACTGTTTCACACCCACTTACCTATGCATAATTAATAATCTCTTTACACAGATTCTAATCTGGTCCAGTTCAGAGTCTGTGGGAGGGAATTTAACGTGGCAACGCTTGTCATAGATTAAAAATAAGAAAAAAAAGGAGGAAGGGAAAAGCGATAAAGATAAGAAGGCTGAGGATACCAGAATACAGACATAAAAAAATACACTTTTCCGAGTACACTGCCTCACTCTTTCTGAATGCTCAGAATTAGTTCACAAGCAGCTAAATTTTGTTTCTCAGATAATAGAAATTCCATTTAATATGCTCAAAGTAACCAGCTCTGAGACTTGGAGCAGAGCTCCGGAGACCTCCGGCGCTCCTCAGGAAAAAGGAAAAGCACAGTCCCAGCACGGAGGACGTGCCTGCTGTACTAAAAGGCAGATGCCTTCAGAGCACTGTATGTTTAGTCATCTCTTTATCAAACCCTTAACTAATTAAACAATCCTCTTGTCAAAGAGGACAGTCATTGTTTGTGTGACCGATGCCCTGTAAACATAATGGGATAATCTGCCTTTCTCCTTTTTTTCTCCCTCAATTCTTCTAAACAGCTGGGGGATGCGCTGCCTGCTCTCCAGGAAGCCTCCGCTCATCTGTCATTCTCCTCCACTCGCGGCGCTCCGCTGCTGCACGCAGCATCAGAAGCCAAGCTGGAGACAATAACGCCTCAGATACACCAACAGTCCATCTGATACCATGCCATTAAAGAGTCCCCACGTCTCTGGAGGGCTGAGGGAACAATTAGGGGGGAAAAAGAAGCGATTCCTGGATAGAACTGACAATTAAAACTATATTGATCTACAAACGGCAAAAGATGCTAAAACGAAAGCATTTCCAGTACCCTCTTTTGACTTCAGTACCAGGGAAGAAAGCGCCTGCAAATGATAAAGCTGTGATCAGATGGCATCAGGCTTGCTCTTACATCTGCACAGTTACAGCAGCAAAAGCTGTTAATCAGCCGTTAAAGGCTCAGGAAGTCCCACTGTCAAAGACAATCTCCAGCCCCGGGTACCCGAGGGAACGGCTCATCTCAGAGCACGTCCGTGTGTGGACATGCCACGATTAACGAAAATTACAGAGGGCAACTATCTTCTCATGTGAAATGAGGACGGTGTTTCTGTAGGTCACAAAATTAAAAGGTTTGCCAGCGTGTCCCCTCGCTGTACTCCTGACCTCAGCAGTGTTGGGTGGAAGCACTCCAGCCACCCTGCCCAGCTCTGCCACCCCATAGAAGAATGACGACAAAAGCCATCACCCGTCACAGCTCTCCATGAAAGTTTCTGTTTTCCTACTTATACCACCAGCAGCCATCTAAACTTATTTTCTATAGGAAATTCAGACTACCCAACTATTTTAAATTTTGAATTCAAATGCTTGAAGCCAAAATGAATCCCTTTTAAAACATGCAGATTTTGCAGAACTGTGGTTCCCAGGAGAGAAGCGGAGAGCAGGCTGGGCAGGCAGCCCTCGCTCCCCGAGCCCCGGGAACGCGGGCTGGGACATCTGCCACCCTCCTCCAGGGTGCTGTGGTGGCAGCAGCCACGCATGGCTTCACTGACCGTAACTGGTGATAACCACGGTTTCATTTGGTATTGGGAGATTCATATGTATCTGCTGGTTTGACTAAGGAGGGAATGCGGTATTTCTGTATGAAAGGGGAGGAGGTGGAGGAGGAGGAGGAAGGGGGCAGTGGGAAGGTTGAATAATACCTAAACGCAAAAACCCTTCAGTGCCCATCAAAAGAAAGCTGGAGACCCTCTGCAGAGTAATCCATCATCGGCTGTATTGGCAGAAATACCAGATTACCAAACTCTTCGCCAACCACCCAAGGCAGTACCCGACAGTACCGTTTCACACAGGCAACAGCAGCGCACGAAGGGCTTAGCACAAGCTGGACAACTTTTTTCTTCTTCTGAGCAATTCCACTCCATCACAGCCCAGTTTTGAGGAGACACCCCCCACCTACTCCTCCACAAAATACTCAAATGCCCACTTCAGGTGGTGATTCAATCATAGAATAGAATAATAGAATTGTCTATGTTGGAAGGGACCTTTAAGATCATTGAGTCCAACCATCAACAGAACACTGCCAAACCCACCACTAACCCACATCCCTCAGCACCACGTCTACCCGTCTGCTAAATCCCTCCAGGGCTGGCGACTCCACCACTGCCCTGGGCAGCCTGTGCCAGTGCTTGACAACCCTTTCAGTGAAGAAATTTTTCCTAAGATCCATCCTAAACCACCTAGAGCCCTGCTCCTGGCTAAGATGGAGAGTGAAACAAATCCACGGGGGGTAACAAAGCAGGAATGTGAGACACCGAAGCAGCGCGCACACCCTGCCGAGGAACTCACGGGGGTACTCAGGTGCCCACCTGCCTGTCTTCCCTCAGCCCTGCCTTGAACGAGTTCTCAGTTGGGTTAAAGCTCCTTCAAAGGAGACACAACAGCCATGTGTCCTGTGCTCACGAGGCAGCACGTACACTACAAAGTCTGTTTCTTTTTGCACCTCATCTAGACCACAGCAGGGAAAAAAAAAATGCAGGACTGCTCTATTTTTAACTTACCACCAAGAGAGACTTCATAGAGCTATGCTCAAATCTGAACAAGTTCCTCATCTCAATCCAAGTTAAACTCAGCAAGTGTAAAAAAGACATCCCAAATGGCATATATCAAAGCCAAGATGATGTTATCCTAGCAAAATTACAAAAATTTCCATATCTCTAACAAAACAACTAGCAATATCGGCCTTAAGGCTCTTTTTCTTGCTCTCTTCCTTTTTTGTTTTTTCCCTTCCCTGGTGTTCCCTCCCCACCTCATCACTGCAGCCAAGTTTTAAACAATATACATGAAAATAGCAGCTTTCAGCCTGTTCCTGGAGTAGCCAAGTTAATGAGGCCACACGGCATCCCAGGGCACTCCGGAGGGAAGGGTTCAAAACGCTTGTTAATGCAGCCTGCACTGCTCCAAAAAATGTAAAACATTTCAAACTGGCAAAAATTTCACCTTCTTTCTCCCCTGCTCTCCAAGTAAAAGAGCATTCGGATCTCCAAACACATACTGTGGAAAGAATGAAGCACTTCTGGAAAAAGCGAAAGACCGGTTTGCCTTTCTAAATTCAAAGTTTTATAAATCAATGCAAATATTTTTCAAAAAAAAGGAGGACGCTTCTGCAAATTATACCACAGCAATCAAACAGTTGTTGTAGAAACAAGTACCTGTTTTTCCTGACCTACATTTTCAGGCTGGCAGGAAATCAAAGTTCACGTCAAATTACAGCAGATTTTGAACAGACTTGCATGTGCCCTCCAATCTCAGCTATTAAATCGGTTTGGGCACAGCGAGTTCAGTTTTTGTATGAAAGAAGGTATCACTTTTTAAAATTACACATGCTCGGTATTACATAAATGCAAGCAGGTTGGCTTTTTGTCATCATCCTAAAAGGGGGAATTGATTTTCTGTAGAATTTGGTTCAACTGGAGACACTTTCCTCTCCTTGAACTGCTATATATACATTACCTCCTATATTTATAATAAAAGCCACGCGGTTAAGCAGACACAACCACAAAAAGCAAACGAGTCTAGTTTTGTCCTGAAGGCCTTAATATGAAAAGGCTCCCGGGGTAACAGCAGCCTGCGTGGGTCTTATGTTTATATAAACAAAAAACAACCAACAAACAGGCGTTTGCTGGGCTAAGGACCAGACAAGTACTTACGGCCAAGACTGCAGACAAGTAGGCCATAGTTAGAGCAGCAGGGGAGAACGCTTTCATCTCCTTCACTCCTCACCCCATGACAAGGCCATCAGCTTCCTCCTCGACTTGTTTTTTTTAATGCGTGGGGTTTGTGTTTTACCTGTTTGAGAGCGCAGCCCGTTCCTGTACGTGGCATTTTGGATGGGGTCTCGCCCACGGCAGGTGATGGGAAAGGCCGAGGTGGGCTGCAGGAACCGGAGGGCGGCTCGGCAGAGCTGGTGGCCACCACAGCCCCACCAGCCCCATGCTGGACCTCAGGGCTCTGCCCGCCCGCAGAAGGGCTTGCAGGGACCCATGCTGGTTTGTGGGCACAAGCCATGCTGGCACCCAGCGCTGGAGCTCCGCAAGCCCAGAGCACGGAGGAGCAGAGCAGGGACAGTGGTCTGCCAGGGGTCACCTCACATCTGGCACAGCGACAGCCCGGCCGGATCCTTCTCGTGCCTCCGAGCCACTGTCTCCGCTCCCGGGCACTCCACCGGCCTCCCGCTGGACATGGAAGCGGTGTAAGACCAAACAGGGTTTACGGCCCGGGCTCCCCGGGGGGTGACGATGGCTGCGCTGGTTCCAGGCCTGAGCCGGCATGGCACTCTGCCCAGGGCAGCAATGCCACCAAAGAAAGGTGCTCTCTGACCCTGTGACATTAGGAACAGCGACTAGTGATTTTAGGAGGGCCCGTTGCACTAGGACAAGGGGTAATGGTTTTAAACTAAAAGAGGGAAGATTTAGACAAGAAAGAAGGAAAAAATGTTTTACACCAAGGGCGGTGAGCCCCTGGCCCAGGTTGCCCAGAGAGGTGGTGGATGCCCCATCCCTGGAAACACTCACGGTCAGGCTGGATGGGGCTCTGAGCGACCTGATCTGGTTGAAAATGTCCCTGCCCGTGGCCGGGGGTTGCACCAGATGGTCTTCAAAGGTCTCTTCCCACCTAAACCATTCTGTGATTCTATGAGTGCATCACCTAACCTTCTCCCCGTCATCTGCTCCCCACTCTGCCTTCCCCTCCTTACGGCACTCACAGCAAATGGGACTGTGCTGACGGAGCTCAGATTGCGCCCCGCTCCTCTCCTTTGGGATTTGTGCCCCCGCAGCAGAAATGTCCATCGATCCGAGAAGCAGCGGACACTGAGAGCCGCAGTGGTGGGACAGGACGGAGAAGAGCTTATGTTCATGAGGCCTCAACCAGAGAGCAGAGGACCACAGTCAGCTTCAGAAATAAAACAAATCTTTCTATTACAGGGGGAGATTTTTTTTCCCCCAAGACCACTAAAGCTGCTATGGGGAAAGAAGAGCACCTCCCCATCTTGACCTCTCAAGTTTTATTAGCTGCTTAAGTCATGAACCGACACACTCTGCTTTTGCGACTATCTGGGTTAACATAAGCTTGCAAAAACTGTGTGTGAAGGAAACTCATTCTAAGTTTCCTTTATTTTCATGCCCATTTTCAGATCTCTGTAGTTTCACAATGTCCATATTTCAATAAAACTAAAATCGCTGCATTGCAAAACACATCCAAGACAAAAAGTTTCAATTAAGCCTTTTTTAAAAAAAAAAAAAAAAAAAAAAAAAAAACCAACATGTTTTTCACAATCATGGCAGAAATTCTTTAAAAATGCATCTTTTTCAGGCCAAGTTAAAAGTGCTTAAATACGCGGTGTACGCAAACCCTGAGAATACATTGGTGAGCAGACTTCCCACCTATCCACATCCCTGTGGATCAGAAATGACTTTCAAATGTGTACGTTAACAGATGTATTTTTCTCGTGCTATCTATACTAACCAGACCAAGCCTAAAAACCTCGTGGTATCCTGCTGAATTCCAATCACAGACCGACATAAAGTATAAGGAGCCAGACATCCATTAGCAGGAATCTAAACTGCTCTGTGTTTTGGGAACTGCTGTTTTCGCTTATGTTTTTTGATTTATACCTCATAACTGCAAAACTAATGAGATTCTAATGAAAAGTGGGACATTATTCATTTGTTTTCCCCCCAGGAGGTTCGGTTTATTTTCAACAAGCATGCTACTGATTAAAACAAGAGGTGATGCTTTTAAGAAGCTGGAACATAAACCTGTTCCCAAACGTGCGTGGTCTAAAACGAGACACTGGTTTCTATAGTTTACAGTTTCACTGGCTTTATCTGACTTGTTTTGTTCAAACATATAATTATTTTTTTTAATGTCACTACTACATACCTACATAAACAATAAAATAAGTCTAATTTGTATACCAAGTAATTGCACTGAAATCTTTACTGAAGAAAAAGAAAAAAGTCAGCCCTCTGGTTGTTTTGCCACTTCCCTGCCCCAAACACATCACTCAAAAACTCTGCATGGATGTAAAACATCAAACTGTTCGCAACTGTTTTTTAAAGACTGATTGTCACTTAGAATTGAGAAACTAAATACAAACTAAGGTACACAGATCATTAAAAATATGTATCTACTTAGTTCTGCTTAATGAAAACCTGGAAGTCCAACCTCATGTATTAGACACTTGTAAAAGTGGACTCACTAAATATCAGCATTAGACTAAGTGACCGCTTTGAAAATAATTTTATTAACAACACACAGGTCTGTAGCACAATGGTTAAGCTTCACCTCTATAAAGCTTTCCAGAATAATCGTTACTCAGCCACATACTTCACATTTTCTAATCTGAAGTATATCTCACATAATTTGTGTGCAACCAAGAGCGCTTTGCATTGCTGCCCTTCATAGTCAGCGTAGTTCAGACAGTGCAGTGCTCCTAAATCGTACCGTCTTACACCTAGAAAGACTCTGATCTGAAACTCAACCCCTCAATACAATAGGGTCACTGGGAAATGAAACACTAAACCAGAGCTTTTCAATAGGCATTTAAATTAGGTAATTAGTTCTATAAACACAAAGCGTTTGAACTGTCCATTTGTTACGGATAAGGCAGTAGGACCGCGGATTGCTAAAGTCAGGGATTCCAGAGTGGCAGCGTTTGCTTTCCAACGGTACATGAAAATCCTGACTCCGCCACGCAGGAATTTAACTCCTCAAGATACAAAACAGAAACGCACCACCTACAAATTACGGAGTGACAATTTTAACACTTTCTTCATTAAAGTGCATTCAGTTACTGCCTCGTGGCTACACTGCACAATCCAAATTGTTATTAAAAGATCGTGATGGCAGAGAGCAGCTTCTCTGGAGTTTAGATTTGCCCACTCCTTCCCTCCAACTTCCTGCTAAAAGTTGGGTACTAACAGCATCTCTGCATCCTTCAAGCATTTCACCCCAGTAAACAGGATCACCTGGAGTTTTTAGGGGAACAGTCAATTCCATCGGCTAAATCCAAAATACCGTTTTCTTTTTGGAGGTGATAAACAATTCAGTAAGCGATCCTGCAGCATTCAGCTGAAGATGAATGTCCCACAAAGACAGCACAAGAAAGATAAGTTGTTCCACCCAACTGAACAAACATTTCCTCAGTCACACCCTCTTCACATAAAAGCAGGAATCTTTCTAAACTCATACTGAACAATTCTAGTGGAAGGTCACAAACAATAACAATGGATAATTAAAACAATAATCACGCTTAGTAAGACAAAAATTAAAAGTAAATTGCTCATCAGTTTTTTTCAAACTGCCCAAGCCTCAGTAAGAACATGTTTTGGACAGAAGAGAATTTGAACTTAAAAGATTACAACAAGCTGCTATTCATCAAAAAATAAACAATCTCCCCCCTTTTGGTACTGTGGGATTCACCATACAGCAAAGGGATTTTGTGGGACAAAGGGAGAGCGTAACAGACTTGCTGAAGAGGTAACACGCTGAAGTATTTGGGAATTATACGTGTTCTTACACTGCTGAGCAATTATCCATCCCCAAATCCACCAAATTAAAAAAAATGACTACAAATGAGGAAATCACAGTTTTTGCAACAGCTAACACAGTTTTTGCAACAGTTTTAAGAGGCTTAAACAAACCACCTTATTGGATTTTCTTTTTTAAAAGTACATTATCCCTAGGGAAAAAAAGAAAAAAAAAAAAAAACAACAAAAAACCCCCTGACTTTCTTAGCTGTTGCATTTACGACGGTTTTTACATCATGCCACGCAGCTACAGCATGCCGTGAAGCCAGCACACCTGCAGCAAGCTGGCCCAAGGAGATGGTGGCCATCTAGAACCAGCCAATCTAAACCCACTGCCAAAGATTCTGAAAACATGCGATTCTCCTCAAAGCTTACATCTGTGGGGCTTGGGGTTTTTTTTTGGTCTTATACAAATATTTAATTTAAAACAATGGAGAAACATGACATAAAATACAGTGTAATAAATACCAACGTTATCCATAGCACGGTAATTACAGGGCTATGTTAACTGTAACTCCAGAGGCAGGATCAGAAGTGAGACAGAAGCATTCAAAACAACTTTCAACCCACGAGTGAGACAACCAGCACCGACGCTCAGCATCTTCCCATCTCAGAAACCACTACTGGATCCTCCTGGGAGAGCTCAGAGGAACTTGGGACTAAAACATCCTGATTTAAAGCCTTTCTTTTGGTTAAACAGATCTTTAGACAAGGAGAGCTGCTCCAGACCTCTTCCCCCTCCCAGTCCACACAGTGGAGGAACCTCTGGGCTGAGCACATCTGCAGCTGGGCTAGCACCCGGCTTACGGCTCATCCTCCCGACACTGCACCATCACCACTGCCCTGCTCAGCACGCTGAGCTTTCAGCCTTCCTACCTTGGAGGTACAGGACTGGGAGTGGTGTTGGGACAACCACGAGGATGAAAAAAAAAAAAAAAAAAAAAAAAAACCGTATGATAATTTATCGGGAAAATACAGCCAGTATGTTCATTTGGAGTTTTCTATGAGGAACAAAATCAGATGAAGAACAACTACAACTCTGCACAACACCTCCTTCCCCAGCGTCACCACCTTCAAAACAGAGGGTGATGCACCAAAATACACAACAGTACTGAGATTAGAAGCCGTGACATGAGAAAGCAAGTGTACCTGGTAGTGTTACCTGTTTTTCGGATGGGAAACTGAAACACAGAGGGAGATAAGATGTTTCCACTACCACGAGGCACACACCTTGACATCTCGGGAACTTGGAGTTTATTTTTTCTTTTTTTAAAGCATTCAGATTGACCACACAAGTGGCACTCTTACAGCTATGTTGCTCTAGGTTTGCCACCAAGTATCTTTCATTAAACTATGCCAAGGAGGATGGTGGGGAAAATTATTAAAGGTTTTAGGCAGAGAAGCACATCGTAGGTAATACAGCAGAAGAAGGGATTTTGTGCAATTTAAACCTCCTCGTCTATCCACTGATCCCGTTCCACAGGTTATAAACTACTTCCCTGGCTCTTTTCTCCTAAAAGAGGATTTCCTCAGCACGGCTCTCCTCCGCCATTCCTGCTCCCCTAACACTACCCTTACTCCTCTCTATTCCACAAGTCCCATCGCCTTTTCCTTTCAGAAATAATTTAATTGAAACTCTGAACAATTGCTCCGAGTGTGCTTAGATTCAAGACAGCTGCCTCTCTACTAGAATAGAAGTCAGGTTTTTGTAGGAATGCAATATTTCCTTTTCTCACCCCCTGGTTATGGTAACAAGTGAGGCAGAGCTTTGACAGACATGAGCTTTCTTAACTGCACACTCCAGAGCACATCCATCTTCAACGCTCTGAAAAGCAAGAGTTCTTTGGAAAAAAAAGTTGGTATGTGGTCATGTAATTAAAGACTGTCATAATTCACACCCACATTGTGGTAGGTTGGTGTTGTGCAGGCATCCTTAACTCTGGCATTTCCTCAGTTTAGGCTACTTGCATTTGAAATCTAAATAATGTTTTTATCGTACCGCGCCATAAATTAAGTGTGCAGAAAAAGTAACGTCTTTAAAAAATAATTCTTTGGAATGAAAACCCAGCTAGATCCCTTGCTAGAATTAAGCCACAATCCCTGACTCCTCGTTCACACACCAGTCCCGGGACCGAAACACATCTGTGAACAAGCTTGAGCACATAAGCACTCTCACTGTGCTTAAAATTAAGCACATGATAAAGCACTACACGCTTTAACAAATCAAAGCTCCAGAGAAAACGCACGGGGCTGAGATCAAAGAGAAGAAACTGTAAAGCGAACGGATTCAGAAAGGGCTTCGGCTGACAGGCCAGCCATTCACTCCAGCCCAGCTCCCAACTCGGGCTTTTTCTTCCTCATTCTTACACCAGACAAATGAAGAATAATATTGACGCCATTAGCAATAACTGGGAGATAACGGCATTGTTTTCCCTGCCGATGATGCATGCCTCCGCGCGTGGGTGTACGATGGGTTAGTCGCTATGGAGCTGGATCAAAAGCGGTTGTTAAGGGAACAAGCAGGAAAGGTGAAACAATGGCTGAGATAAGGAGCATCTCGACAAATATGCAACCAGACTTCTGGGTTTGTAGCTGCGAGGAGGCAAGAGTTCGGCCCCCACCCATGCGAGGCGGTCACTTTGCCAAGGCCGAGCAGCAGGAGATCAAAGGGAACGCTGAAAGCCCGGGGGGGCCCGTCCCGAGGAGGGGAAGAGGTCGGTGGGGCGGCCGGAGACCGCCCAGGGCACCAGCACCGGCCAGGATGGGGCCACACCGGCCAGGGACCGGGCTGCCAGCAGGGACGGCAGCTCTCCGGCCAGAACCCAGCGTCAGCGGAGCTGAGCAGCTTTCCCAAACTAGAAAGAGAAGAAAAAGGTGAAAATAAGACCTTTTCCTCCGTGCGCTTTGCGGAAAGGAGCTGCAGAGCAGCAGGCACTGCCCCGCGCTCCGCGAAGGGCAAAACTTCAAGATACGGAGGAGCTCATTAAAGCCTTCTTTTAAAGCCCGATTTCTTGAAAGCAGCCAACTTCTCCGTCACAAGATCCCGTCTAGCGACCTTCACCCAAAACCTCCTTTCTAGGAATTAATGACAAATTGTTCGCCCGCCCTCGCTAACAAACAACCGCTCGATTCTCACACAGCTCCGTACAGAGGGTGCACTCAGCAGCGTATCATCTGCTCCTGCAAGTCATAAGCTACAAATTGAAGCAACACACCAGGAGCTAAAATGAGTTTCCGAGAACAAAAACAGCTGGTAAAGAAACAAAAGCCAAACATTCTCCTGGCTGCTGGCTGCATTTTTTTTTTTTTTTAATTTAGCTTAAAACAAAATGAAAAAAATCTGCTTGGAACCCAAACAGTCTCTAGCTGAAAATGTGGTGTCTAGCCTGAAAAACAGAGGCTTGCGGACACTGTGCCAAGCAGCACAGGATTCCCATGGACCTGGTGTTTCTCAAGCCCTTAATGTGGTTCAACTTAGGCAAGTGGTTTTAGGATTCCCAGTTTAACATCTACAACGCACATCTGCAATTCATTCTAGTTTCTTATTTTATTTCTTACTTCTCCAACCAACTCCAAATCATTTTACGAGTTCTTGCAATCCGGTACTAATCAGTTACTCATGCCGCAGGAGTCCCCGCTTCCTAAGAAGGGCTCCCTTTGCACAAGAAGCCAAGCCGTGCGTTTCGTCAGCCCTGTTTCGCCAGAAACAACAGTGACTACCTGATAAAATAAGAATGCTTGGCAGTGTTTAACGCATGATTACAAGACGCAGAAAACTTCTGTCCTAATATGCAGCACTAACCATTTTCTACACGTCTCCTCTTCTATATCAGGCACCCCACAATAAATCGAAGGCGACTCCTCTGCTAACAGGACTAACGTAATCGCCCAATTCTTGACCAAGTGGCTTCAGGGAACACTTAGGAGAAATTTTCATCCAGCTGTTAGGAAGGAATTCCCATATGAGAAACACCACTGGGTTAAAACCTTTAATGGAATTATGCCAAAAATGAGACCGTCAGCGTTTGCCCCCCCACCCTCCCCATCAGGTCTGTTAGACAAAATGCTGAGAAGCTGTGGCGGGCAGGGCAGTTATTCTCCGACGCGCTTTTGACTCCGTAAGAACCGCTAATGCACAATACAGATCGTCTCTTTACTCCATTGCTCTTCTTCGTTAAAACACAGCTTGTCCGAATACGGGAGCCCATCTGTGCACAGCACCAGCGCTGGGACACGCTGTGAGAAGCCGCTTAACCACCTACAGCCCCACCATGGGGAAACCCCACCGGAGGGGCAGTGGCGCACAACTGGGAACGTGAAGCAGACGCATCCTCTTCCTCACGCCAAGGTAGACCAAAACCATAGGTGTAGGGTAATTCCTGCTCTTGGTTTCCACCACAAGGTTCACTGCGTCTAATATAGAAATCCAGTCAGCGGAGAACAATAAAGTTTTCAGGGGTCCAGTTCGCCTGTCAGCACTCACCCTGCAACCAGCCTCTCGTCCCTGCCGTTCCCTTAAACTCTGGTGGAGAGCTACAGACCTGAACAGAACACAGAAATTAGAACGGTTTTGCTCATAAATGTTCTCCTACCGGTGGTGAATGCAAACAAAACTTTGCCGGCATCACTACATACCTTGGCATCATCAAATAAATGCAAATCATCAAAGCTAATCAAATTAATCAAGTGTGAACAGGGAATGGACAGAGCAACTTTTTTTTGCAGTTTTTATCCTTCTGCTTGAACATCTCAAGTGTTTCTCTTCCCAGAGTGCTCTCAAGATGAAGCTTGTACAAAAATGAGAAGCAACAGACTCAAGTTTCAACCAGGAAAATTCTAATTAGATATTGGGGGTGAAAAAAAATCACAGTAATCATCAAACATTGGAGCAGGTGCCACATGTTGTGTATCTCCACCCTTAGAGATACAAGGGGAGAGAAGGCCCTGAGGAACTTGGCATAACTGAAGTTGCTCCAGCCCTGAGAAGATGAGGCAAGGGTAATCTCCAGAGGTCCCTTCCCACCTAAATCGTGTTACTGTTTTATGAGCTTTGTTTATGACTCCCCGTATTTACCACATGGGGTTACTGGCTGGGCAGGATGCAGTATTACCAGCACACAGATAACCCCTGGCAGCTCATCTCCATTTCATCCAACTCTGATAACAGTCAACAGACCTGCAGGCACCTTAGCTGAGCAAGTTAAGGGAAGGTGGCGAAATTCACGCCAGGCAAGGCAAAGAGGATAGTTGTGGATTTAAAGATAGAAAGGAGATGGTGAAGGTTGCACTGACATCCCTCATGGCAGACTGAATCTCCACTGGTCAACTCAAAAGAAACCTATAAACCTCCCAAAAGCAGGTTACTCACTCACCCCGGCTCAGTGTCATCCCGTACCAACCAGTCTGCCACAACCCGGCTCAGAGAAATCCCTCTTTTTTTATTAGGCAAATTTAGGTATTAGGTAAAAGTTATTAATAAAATAAATAAATAGTAATAAAAAAAAGGTATTAGGCAAAAGTTCTCAGGCCACATCTCTTCTTTGTGTGGCCTCTTCCCAGTTGCCATTGTTCAGTTAGGTGCTAAAGCCATTCTGGGCACATTGGCTACATAAAACACAACTCAGTCTTTTTTGGACTGCAGAAAATATGGTTTTGTAATGTGCTAAATGGTTAAAGGAGGCAACAAAGACACACCTCACGGTGATACCCGCATACAGCTATCTGTACTGGGGTTCAGAGGATGCAATTTCTTCTTTTACAGATACAGATTATAGACACAGTAGCTCCAAAGATAACACAGACTGCGTGGTCTCACGAGTTAGTGGGACGCATCACTGCCAGATGTTAGCATAAACACGTGGAGACTGACCGTGGCAGCAGACTAAATCCAAAACTGCAGGTCAGCTTCCCCTCGGAGTGCCTGCCCCTCCCCCCTCAGCGCACCGCTACAGCTCGCACAAACTGGGAAAAAGCTTGGGAAAGCTTTTCATGGGAACGCATCCTGGCAGGACATTCAAAAAGGCCCTCAACGTTACGTACAGCAGCACATGCACACGCGTGTCCGCACACACACAGCCTTTGCCTGAAAGAACCCCAAAGTCGCCGACTTCTCAGCCGTGATACAACAGATGCACTCGACAGGACTGGAGAGTGGGCAAAGAAAATTAATTTTGGCAAGAGGGGGGCTATAAAGATCATTTTCAGCCTTGATTTATTTGCTTGCTGAGCCTCAGGACCTACACATGATTATTATTTAGTGTTGAAAGGTTATTTTGCAAATATGACTTTAGTTACCCATTAAGCACTCCTGTTTGTAAAAGCCCTGTAGGTTTTAGGATCCCCCAGGGTGTTTTAAATGTCCCTCAAAGGTGAAGCAACAGGAGCTGTATTCTTCACGGGGAAGCCTCCTCCAGGAGTCCTCTTCCAGGAAACCATCTCCCTGTGTCTCCAGATGCTCAGTCCTGCATCCAAGTCAAATGGCCAACTCTGAAACCTCTACTAAGGAGTTTTCCCCCAATTATCCAAATGTCAGGTCCCAATGAGACCTGAAGGCACCCAGGGTACACTGTTGTCATTCAAAGGCTCAGACAAAAGGATAAACAAAGCCATCACCAGTGTGGCATTAAAGGACTCTAAAAACCCCTGAGTGTTCAATAATGACAACAGCAATGTATTTAAATACTTCAGTGATGGAATGTTTCCAAAGAAGAAGAAAGGAGAAATCACTTCTAAGGCAGGATTTATGTTAGGAAAACAAGTAAGTGTAAGTCATCAGGAAGAAGGAACATTATTCCTTTATATTCATATCATCTTCAAAAGCAAAAAAGGTTATAACTAATTTAGCCTTTTTGCAAATAGACATTTCCCAGTGTCAATTTATAAGCAAACAGTCAGAAAAAGACAGTGTTTGCCATCTAATGCACTACGGGGTTTGATCATCTCTTTAAAGTTATTAACAGATTGTAATCTGCTGTAATGGGGTTTGAACACATTTTTCTGAGTCTTCTAAATTGATTTTGATTTTTTAAAAATCTTTATAATGATTTTTCTGATGCCTTTTCATACCGGTAACCTAAAATCACTTTCCTGAAGTGACATGCCTGCACACAAGAACACCCCCCTTGACAAATGCATGAATAACGGCTAAATGACCCGCTGCCCACTATAAAGAAAAGTATGAACAAGTAGTGGGGGGACCCACAACTGCATGGTCCTGGCACACGAGTGGGAGTAACACACGTGCCGCGTTACTCTGATACACAAAAGGGTTACAGCCCCCTTGAAGAGCCAGTGAGATCGTTCCTGAGACCATGAGAAAGATGCAATCACTGCTAGGAACCATCAACTCTACTGTCTTCAAAAGCAGACTCCTTCAAAAACTTCAACATAAGCAGCTCAAATTTTCAGGGCAGAAGTAGTTTTAATTAGAGTTAAATATTCACGCTTTCCAGCACATTCTCATCACAACACCAGAAACTTTTGATATTCAAATTAGCCACGATTCTGTACATCTTCCAACAGAGAAAGCACAAGAGCTGAACAGGATCCAGTCGGACGGCAGGCAGCCGGAGCGCTGGTGACAGAACACCCTTCCAAGAGGGGCAGCCCCCGACCTCGAACCCGGGAAGGATCGGTACGGTCACAGCTCGAGCGGCTGGCTCTGTGGGTAAGGATGCGTTCAACTCACCGAAGGGCCCTGGACCATCTCTCGCCAGTCCAGGAGCAGGAACAGCCCGAGCCCTCAGCTCCCTACCAGGCACACAGCCGTCACCACGGGCAAGTCCATGTAAAACACCACGTCCTGTTACGATACCACAGGGTAGGGCACTAAGTTTTAGAAGATGGAAACAAGAATTAACCATTAACGTGTCATTCCGTGGCAAATCTCAGTGGGCAGGAAAAACAGGTCCCTCTCCGGGGACTCCATCCCGCAGCAGAGGGAATGCTCCATCCTCCAACGCTCCCCACTCCTCCATCTCAATGCAGACTCCTCTTTCGCCCCCTGTCTTCAGCAAGGGCTACTGGACATCAGCTGTCTCCTGCACACCAGCTCTCATCCTGCTCCGTCTGCAAGAGGAAGCAAAGGGCCTTCAGCCCTCTGTGTGAACACTCCTCCTGCAGCATTGCCCCAAATTCAAGAAAGGGGGCAGAAAAGAGGAAAGGCTGACGGAGCGGGAGTAGGAACACAAGATTCATGGCTGGATGTGCCACAAAGGCATCGTCAATGTGTACCAATGTTGATACAACATACATTTTAGAACCACTGCGTTGCTGAGCTGTTGGTGCATCACTCATCACCACTGCACAGAAACCCACAAAACTCGGACAGAGCAACAATGAACAGACTTCTTACTGGATGAAGAATGCTGCCAAAGGCTGCTTGGGGGGCACGACAGCCAAAACCTAACAATTCTGTTTTCACTCTTCCAAGTTTCTATTCAACAGAAAGCTATTA
This sequence comes from Vanellus vanellus, assembly GCF_965231255.1. Taxonomy (NCBI): domain Eukaryota; kingdom Metazoa; phylum Chordata; class Aves; order Charadriiformes; family Charadriidae; genus Vanellus; species Vanellus vanellus. The sequence continues at coordinate 1,114,656 of NC_138923.1, forward strand.
TAATTGAGAGAACTTTTAAAAAAATCAATCAGAAGCTCCTATTCCACTGCATAGCTCGCATGACAGGTACAACTTCACCATTTGGGCATCTATTCTTGCTGTCTTTGTTGACTTCCTAATGACAAATCTGGCTTTGATGAGGAGATCCATCAGCCCAAATGGTGGATAAAGACTCCGTTTCTTGGGGTTGAACTACTGGTTCCCTCTTTCAGGCTTTAAGAGAGACCATTCAGACGTGGTCCTATGGGGTCAAACAGGAGGGTGGACAGGAGCTCCCACTGGTTGCTCATGAAGCGGGACTGTTGAGGGAACACAAAGGGTTCTTACTGACTGTCCTCGGAATGGCAACACTGCAGCTAGAGGACAAATGGTTCCTCATTATCAGCCCAGCCTAACAATTAGCTGATAATGCTCAGCTTCCAGGATTTGGAAAGACAGGCACCGGGGAAACATTCCTCCAGTTTCCTGTTTGAATAACGCAATCCTCACTGTCTGTATCTCACAGTCAGAACATCATGCTGCACCCGGGCCAGCTTTATTATTTCTTTCATTCTTACTGTTTACATTTTGCCTTTCACCCTCCACATGTTTTCTATCTGGAGCTCTTGAAGGTAAGTCATGAGCTTTAGCTATTGCACAATGCAACATCTCCAGGGACCTTTTATATTCTTCTCCAGATGGTTGGGTGGACAATACCCTTCTTTCCACATCCTTTACACTCTTAAATTCTGATGAATCCAAGTTTGACCAAATTGAAAATGGAATACAGATATAATTGTTTGCTCTAGCTTGTTTTTTCATGCTGGGAAAGGTTGGAAAATTCTTTGTACCGAGTACACAAAATGTCACTTAATTTGCCTGGCAACACTGCTATGGTGGTATGTTCACAAATGCAATGTTCAGTTGCACTTGTGATGACAATAATGAATGGTATGAAAACATCTCGCTATATTAGGGAATCAGAGAAGAACAGAGCTCTTCTAGTCTCTCTCTTATGCCTTAAGGCAGAATCAACTGTAGCTCCTTCATTTTCAACAGATACTTATCTAAATCCAGTCTTAAAACCTTTCCAACACCGATACTCAACTCACCAAGGAACTCAATTCCAGTCTTTCTTTATGTCTGTTCAAAGCGTACAGCAACAAGGGCTTATTTTTCTTTTAGCTTTTACATAGCCAACCGGCGTTATCACACCCTCTCTTGTCCAGACCGAGTCATTCCTCTTCCCCCTCTTTTCTCAAATCTCATTTTCAGGACCTCCAAATTATTCAGCTCTTGCTCTCTAATTAGCAGCCCACAGTTCTCCTGAAATGCACCATCCCCACCTGGGCACAGTGCTCCGCGCAGAGGCATTGCCACGGCTTATTGGCACGGCAGGATTATTTCATGTGGTTCAAAGACATCTGCAGGCAGTTGTCCCCTCCAGTAGTAGGACACTGAGGGCTATAGTAGGTCATCGAGGAGACGAAAGTCACAGTATCACAGTATCACAGTATCACAGTATGCTAGGGATTGGAAGGGACCTCAAAAGATCATCTAGTCCAATCCCCCTGTCGGAGCAGGAACACCTAGATGAGGTTGCACAGGAAGGCGTCCAGGCGAGTTTTGAATGTCTCCAGAGAAGGAGACTCCACAACCTCCCTGGGCAGCCTGTTCCAGTGCTCTGTCACCCTCACTGAGAAGAAGTTTCTTCTCAAATTTAAGTGGAACCTCTTGTGTTCCAGCTTGAATCCATTACTCCTTGTCCTATCATTGGTTGCTAAGGAAGTCAATGAAGTCTACACAGCTGCTGGCTTGACACTCATCTCCCAACCTGAAAACATGGTAATTCTTGCTCAAATGCAGAGCCTTATTCTTACCGTAACTAAAGTACTCCCATTTTTAGGCCATTTCTCCAATCTTTTAAAAGATTATTTTAATTCTATACTAAGCATACTGGCACACTCATAATAATTCCTCCCAAACTTAGTTTACCACCTTCCTCCCTACAACCGATTTCTAGTTCTAGCATACTTGCACATCGCGGAAATGTCACGTTACCCCTTTTATTGTCTAACCCAGAAACAATTACGTCTGCATTTAATAAATGATGTGGCACACAAAGTATATAATTCTGTGTACTGTAATAACAATGAAGTACATGGTCAATTACTAGATGTACACTTTCTAGAAGTTTATCTTCATTTTTATTATCTGCGGCACTACATATTTTTTTTTTAGCACAGCTGTATTTTTAGAGTGCTAGGGAAGAAAGATTTAAGACAGTTTTCAAAAGCAATTCAGGAGACTTAGTTGGCAGCTTGGAGTATTTTTATCCTTCTGTGTGCTTCACTACAAATGGTGTGTTAAATTAATTTCTAGTGCACTTCAGAGCAAATGTTGGTGCAATTATCCTGCCTGATAAAAGCTTCTCATGGTTCAGGACAGATTTTACCAGGGTATTTTATCCTATGATAGCATTTAGCGAACAGCATGTGATGAAATTCAGTTATGCCAGTGAAGGTGTAAAACAGCTCCACATAGCTGGGATCCCAGAGGTATCTGGGCAAAATTCATCATAAAGTCAATATGTAAAGTAACTACAAGATTTGTCAAGATCCAGTTTGCTCTGATAAGCCATTCTGTGTAATTCTTATCTATTTTCTCCAACAACATAGAGGCAGAGTACTTTGCTAAATAAAGCATGACCAAGAACCTACTCAAGGTCATGTTAATAAATTGATATTGATAATTATGGCCGTGTCCAGAGAGTGGTGGTAAATGGAGTTAAATCCAGTTGGTGTCCAGTGACGAGTGGTGTCCCCCAGGGATCGGTGCTGTTCTCTTTAATATCTTTATCAACGATCTGGATGAGGGGATCGAGTGCACCCTCAGTAAGTTCGCAGACGACACTAAACTAGGGGGGCGTGTTGATCTGCTTGAGGGTAGATTGGCTCTGCAGAGGGATCTGGACAGGCTGGACAGATGGGCTGAGGCCAATGGTATGAGGTTCAACAAGGTCAAGTGTCGGGTCCTGCACTTGGGTCACAACAACCCCGTGCAGCGCTACAGACTGGGGGCGGAGTGGCTGGAAAGCTGTCTGGCAGAAAAGGCCCTGGGGGTGTTGGTGGACAGCCGGCTGAGCATGAGCCAGCAGTGTGCCCAGGCAGCCAAGAAGGCCAACACCATCCTGGCCTGTATCAGGAATAGTGTGGTGAGCCGGACTAGGGAAGTAGTCATCCCCCTGTACTCGGCACTGGTGAGGCCCCACCTCGAGTACTGTGTTCAGTTTTGGGCCCCTCACTACAAGAAGGACATTGAGGTGTTGGAGCGTGTCCAGAGAAGGGCTACAAAGCTGGTGAAGGGTCTGGAGGACAAACCTTATGAGGAACGACTGAGGGATCTGGGGTTGTTTAGCCTGGAGAAGAGGAGGCTGAGGGGAGACCTTATCACCCTCTACAACTACCTGAAAGGAGGTTTTAGAGAGATGGGAGCTGACCTCTTCTCCCTGGCGACAAGTGATAGGACAAGAGGAAACGGGTTCAAGTTATGTCAGGGCAGGTTTAGATTGGATATTAGGAAGCATTTTTTCACTGAAAGGGTTATTAAACATTGGAATAAGCTGCCCAGAGAGGTGGTGGATTCGCCATCCCTGGAGGTGTTTAAGAAAAGGGTAGATGAGGTGCTTAGGGACATGGTTTAGGAGTGGTGGTGTTTTTATCAGGGTAGGTTAATGGTTGGACTTGATGATCTTAAAGGTCCCTTCCAACCTCACTGATTCTATGATTCTATGATTCTATGATAGGAATGGAAAAAAAGGAACTTCAAATAAAATTACAGGAAAAAAAAAAAATCAGGAAAAACAGAAACTGCAAGACAGCAGCATCCCCAGAACAAAAGAAAAAGCTTAGCCAGCGGGGACGTTTTAAAGAAGCACAAAGCGTCCAACCAGCCCAGATTCCATTCAATGCACTGGGGTGGTATGGGAAGTGCTGGGAAGCTGTGCCCTGTACAAGCACCGGGCCCCAGAAACCAGGAGAGCACACCTCGGGAAGCCCAGCTGCGGATAAACAGGCACAGAGCTGCTCTGCTTCCGTGTTAATAATACTGACAGTCAGATGAAGAGGCTCCTACTGGTGTCAACCCCTGCGATAATGACAGGGAAATAAAACCAGGTTACTGAAAAATAAGGATAAAAGCTTGTAACAGCAGTCAAAGAATGGAGTTATGTGGTGACCGATCCTTTTATAATCCTTTGGTAAGGAGGACCATATACAACACATGTAAAACGTGAAATTTATCTACTTTGTTAACAATTAAGTAGTATGTGTTTGTTCATTTCTTCTTGCATGTAACAAAATTGGTGGTTCTCTGACAAAACGTTGAACAGCCTTAGGAGGCTGCTTTGCCGACTACCCCATTGTCACAGTTCCCTATTGCACCAGGCCAGCATTATACCTGCTCCTACATAATTCCAAATTAAAAAAAAAAAAAAAATCCTAAAAGCTTAAGGAAACGTTTAGTATGTCTATTTCCAATTGTGAATTCAAATGTTTCCGCAGCAATGAGACAGTGTTATGTTATTGCCTTGATCAGTCTGGAAAGCAGCACAAAATCAGCTAGCGTTTCTCATCTTTATAAATGAATAGAAAAAAGGCAGTAATACAACAGTTGTTCTTCTGGCCAAGAAAAACAGATTACCGGTGTGTGTTTATAACAATAATGAAGGGGGGGGGGGGGGGGGGGGGAACACGCCTTGGAAAACTGGCATGTCACATCAGCAAAATGTTCATGCATCTTTCATTCGCTTGGGCTGTTACAGACCTGTTTGTTTATAAATGGTGTTTCAATCCCACTCATGGTTATATGAACGCCCCCACCCCCAGGTAAATAAATGCATTTCTGTACAGCGTTTGATCTCCATTTCAAGAAAAAGGAAGGTTCCCAAACCATTGGTCAATGGGATGTTGTCTTGCCCTCCTCCTCGTCAGCAAATTACACGGGGTCCTTAGCATTACTAGCTGCACAGACTAAGTGAAGAAATTAAAGCACTAAGTGAAGGCATTTCGGTAATACGCATACAGAAAGGATTGCTATGGTAATTAAGAGGAGGAAATAGTCAATTATCAACTGAGAACTCATAGTGCCAACCCAAAAAGCCCTGAATTGACTTAGACGGCCAACCTAATTTTCATAAATTAAAGGTAGATTCTATATCCGAAAGCTTAAAAGACTTTTAAAAAAGAATAATTACAGTAGAATTTCCAAGGAATCACGTTGATACAGCTTGAACTTCCAGACTGCATCCCTCCTCCCCAAGTACACAACATGGGTGTCCACTTGCTCACCCATTTTCTTCCCAAGTTTACATTCAACTTCATCTGAATGGAGGAAGAAAATCTCCAAGGGAGCAGAATGTTTGTCAGGAGTGGCAGCCACTGCCCCAGCCGTGGGAAAGCGCAGAAGAAGGAGCTTGTCACCGGCCTGCAAGATAAGATCTCACCCCTGGCACATTTCTCATACCAAGGCCGACAAGTGACGGTGCCAACTTATCAATAATCCATACCCCGTTCCACAGACGGAGGAGTTTTTAGGCTAAAGGAAAGGAGGCTACAAAAGGAAAAGGTGCTAAGCTGGTCCTCAGGTGCAGCGGAGATACACAGCCCATATCCACTGACTGTAACTACAAGACTGTACAAACACTGATGCGAATAAGTTTAGACCACAGCTTAATTTTAAAAAAAAAAAAAAAAAAGTCTATTTCCAGATGCACAGCACGCTCACCGAACATCGCAGTGCTGCGGAGCAGCTGTTCTTTAAGTGGCCTTCTTCTAAAGAGAACATTATGTTCTCTTCCGCATGAGCTCAGAGAAACCAGGATTTTTGCCCCTGCTAAAACCACATGCATGTAGACCCCTTCCAGGCTACAACTTTTATGTATCCTGAAATGACTTCCCAGAGCGTTCTTTGAAAGCCCTTTAGTTAACAGGAATGTCTCAGCCAAGAATGGACTTTTCTGGATCTCACTCATAGACTGTTACTAAAAACTGTACCAGAGCATTTTTCCAGCCTCTAGGAATTCCGCACATTAATTAATTTTTTTTTTTTCTTTAAGGACTTTGCTCCAGGATCGTTATTAAAAACTACTTCCAGACTTGGGAAGAATCTCACATATAATGCCTTTCCAAAAATACCAGTATTAGATTATCACTGTGCCCAGTGAGTAAAAACCGATACCCCTAGCAAAATATTTACAAAACCGTGCTTCGGAGTATTACAGAAACTTTACAATGTTATTGAAATCCGATCAATACAACTTCGTCTAAAGTCAACTCTAAATCATACTGTTTATTCTTACCAACTCTCACAATTTTCATGGGAATCTTGGAATATTTACTCAAGCTCCAGCTCAGAATCCTACTGCTGCGCACATCTCAACTTTCACTTGTTTGACAGAACAAGCGTACAATAAATGAAACGCATCCTACACGTGTACGGCTGGAAATTGTCCCGGTTGTACAGTAAACAGCATTACCTTGCAATCGAGTAAAGGGGTTTAAAAATGGGTTGAGAGTATTTACCAAGTTTCGACACAACTTCTTCCAGCAGGCATTAGCGGTACCTGGTACGACTGTTTTAAGAAAGAGAGGTGAAAGGTAAAAAACCTTTTTCTGTTTTGCACGTCATCTGTAGTGGTGGCGATGTGACAGCTACCACAGTCAGAAAGGAACAATCATTTTCAGGAGCGTTTGACTGGAGAGCTTCCATCCTATTCATTCCTCCCTGCGCTCACGGCCAAGCGGAAGCACAGTTAGGAACCAGCCTGACCTGCCCTTCCCAACACAAAATTTAATTCCTGCCACGTGCGGACTAGTGGGAGTCTCCCGTGGCCCTGAGTGAGAGGGAAGTCCCCTTTTGCTGAAGGCTGCACACCATCAGTATTTGAGACTCCCGCAGAGGGTAACAGTGCTTGCAAGCAAGGCACAGGTAGTGTCCCCGTACAGCTACACCTGCAAACAAGGTATCGCTAAGGAAAAGTAACAGTTTACTTAAAACTGCCATGTTTACAGACTCGGCTGCCACTCAAAGCAAATGACACAAGTTGAGTTCTTATGTAGAATAGTTCCTCTGACGGTAATCAGAATCACAGTCATCATGGTTCCTTAGTTCATTTCTTTAAGTACTGTTTTAATGACCGTGCCGTTGAAACTTGCAGTTATTTCTGTATGTGGCTCAGCTCATTACCTTGGGGAAAGACCCTCGAGGGCCATTTCCCACCTGCAGAACGGGACCGTGTTACCGGCCTGCCTTCGCCCGGCGCGCTGGGGGCGCGGGGTGCCCAGGAACACCCCCCGAGCCAGACCCTCCCCAGCACCCGCGCCAGCACCTCCCGGGGAGAACAATGGCACTTGCTGGCCGCTGGGAGCTTTTCAAAGTTTGGCACAGACATATTAAGGATTCTTGCATCACTCTCTTCAAATTGGAAACTTCAAAGTCACTTACACGACACAGGCTTTGTGTTCCTTTCCAAAAAAAAATAAATATGTATTTTCAGTGAGCGAACGCACATTAGCTCTCATGAGAGTACAAACCCAGTGAGATCGAGCCGCAGGCACCTTTCCTCCACAGCAGCCCAGGCGAGGGGACGGGGAGAGAGACGGGGGTTTACACGCGCCATCACGCCTACCTGTGCCCTCCCTCCCTCGCAGCGCGCAGCTGCCGAACCAGAGCTCCCGGGCGATGAGCATCCCCCATCACACGCACCTCTCCAGGGACGACGTGGACTGCACCCTCTTGCTTCCCTGGGGTTCCTTCAAGAACTTGCACAGGAGCAAAATTTAAGCTCCCTACAGTAGCAAATTTAATTTCGGTTCATATCTGCCACGCAGCTTATGCGGACAATCTCAGCCAACCATTATCGCTTCTTAAGAAATATTATCTTATCAAGCAGAAATAAAATACACCGGTACAAATAAAATAAACCGAAGGGGAAAAATTATTTCACCATTTAACCTTTTCAGTGAAGTGGAAGAAATTTTATGTAGGCAGCTAAATATGGCACCGTGTCTCAAGGCCCAGACAACGCCATTCCTCTTGCTGAAAGCAATATTATTTTAACACATACGCTAAAACCAAAGGCGGGATATTTTGTCTCGGTAAGCCATTTGCTAGTTGTTTCTGCCACACCTGTGGACAGAAAACACTCTAATGAAGACACACAGATCAATGAGTTAAACATTCACCTCCTCCATTTTCCCCCAGTATTCTACTTTTAGATGTCAGTGCAACAGAACTGAGTTTCAAAAATAATACTTTTTTTATTCCTGAAACACTTAACACGCTGTCACCGAGTTTGTGTCATGACACTTATTTTCACAAATTTTCCTAGGATTAACAAGAGAGTTACTTTGGAAATTGGATGCTGAGAAAAACAGAAATAGCATTGACAGCTCAATTCTTTATGGTTTGCTATTGGCTTCAATAAATTTAGGATTTTTATTTTAAAGTGAGAAGTCAACTACAGACAGGTCCATGAAAAATAAACCTTACCAGACCAACTGAAAGGACTAACTTTGATTTTTAATAAAACCGCAAAATTCAGGTAAAATGCACATCATACAAAATCCTGCAGTTAATAGTAATTTCAGTTCCTTTGGAAAGACGCTGTTGTTTGGCTCCATCTTTCTTACACAACTCTGAACAGCTGGTAAATACGTTAAAAAATTGTGCAGATTATCCTTATTCAAATGTTTTGGCAGAAGTCCACAGAAACAGCGAAACCCTGCGTAACCTCAAGCTTATGAATGAAAAATTAAAGAAGTCTGAGAAAAATAGTAAACTAAATGTACTGCGGAAAAATATTCTTAAATAATCGGCTAACCAAGAACACCCCAGTGCGTAGAGGCATCGATGGGGTTTCACAGAACACGGGATGACAACGCTTCGTGGAGACATGTGCTCTGGTTTGCACATGCACAAGCGTTCAAGCAGCAGATCTCAACTGTCCGTTGGAGTGAACCGTCCTACATAACGCATCTTCTGAAATCACGGAGTTTTCAGAGTTGGAAGGGACCTCTAGAGATCATCTAGTCCAACTCCCCTGCTAAAGCAGGATTGCCCGGAGCACATCTTGGCATCTTACCAGGAAAATACTGCTGCTGCTGCTGCCGCCCAACGTACTCGAACCATCGCTATCCCCATGGGGGAACCCTTGGCCACAGGATTAGGAGACAAGGCGGATGGAGGATTCCGGCACAGTCAAGGCAGTGGGAGACCCCATCTGAAAGGCGCGAGCCTCGGAGAGTAAAAGAATTTACAGGCAATACCAAGGCCTACACCAACAGGCGGGCACGGCCGCGATGGAATTAAGCAAAAGCAAAAGGTAGGCTGAGTAGCGGGGGCAAAAAAAAAAAAGTCTTGAAGAGTGAGAATCAACGTAAGGAACTACTCCTCAGGGAAACAGTGGAAGCGCTTTTGCGTGGGTATTTTATGAGAGACTGGGCATACCACCAACAAATGTACTGCAGGAAAGAATCAGACAATGGCAAGGAAATGGATTAAACGTGTTAGCAAGACAATTTCCAGATCCGATTTCTGTGAAGAGAAGACCATGACCTCACCACTGGATCCGTGGTGTTACCATTAAGTACTGCCCCATACGAGTCCCAAGTCCCTCACTAGCATGGGTACGGTCTTAAGACAGACCACACCAAAGACTGAAAGGGATCTGGGAGTGTCTCTTCATTGTTATTTTATTTTTGTATTAACGATGGGTCAATTTATGTCCACAGATTTTGTAAGGCAGAATTCACCAGGGATACTGAGGAGAAGAAAACTGAGACACAGAAAAAAGCTTTTGGGGAAAACGAGGTCTGAACTTGATTAAAAGAAAAAAAAAAAAAGCCAGAGGAACAGAATATTTGAAGACGCATATGGGGGAGAAGCAACTCTTTTCCAAGGACAGATGGCAGCAATGGAAACACTGAAAATGGCTGGTTGGCCAAACTCCTTTTCTGTATTTGCCGCATCCTTTCCAGTTTGCTCCAGTTCACTGAAGCACAGCAGAAGTGCCAGCAGCTTTTCCGTGTGGAGGGTTCCCACAACTGTAACAAGCACAGAAACGATTTTGGCACCTATCAGAATCGGATCAGGTCTCTGTGTACCTACCATTTGTGTTTCCAAATCAGAGCAGCTGTCTCAGATGCAGCTGTGGGAAAAACCAAAAGCCAGATCTTCCCTTTCACCGGTTCACTAATAGGGGTTGGCCACAACATCCAAATAAACAGGAGCTTAGCAAACGGATAAACTGTTTAATCAAGGGACTAGCCCGCTGTAAACACACACTATCCAATTAAAATATCCTTCCCCTCTTGTAAGAATGAATTGTCCCCCCGGGGGGCACCTTTACATGTTGAATTTATTGACACCTCAGTGAAGCACCACAGAAAATGACAGAGGCAATTAAGTTGGCCATCAGGCCAGAGGACTGATGCATAGCTATCACATTAAACCAGGACTCAAATATACAAATAATCTCCCCAGGGCAGTGGTGGATTCCCCATCGTTGGACATTTTTAAGATTCAGCTGGACAGCGTGCTGAGCCATCTTGCCTAGACCGTGCTTTTGCCAAGAAAGGTTGGACCAAATGATCCATGAGGTCCCTCCCAGCCTGGTATTCTATGATTCCATGAAAACGCATCTCATTACTCCGAGGTGCTGTCAGCAATGTAGGATAGCTTTACGCTGGTACTGTATGCAACGAGGCCCTCTTCTTTAGACCAAGGGTTCACATAAGGCTGCAACAATACTTTACTGAATATTTAACACTTTGGTTAGTAAGACCTTCTTCTTGCTGAGAGATAATGCTTAAGACTCTTTGTGGTTTGTCACGTCACTTTTTTTTAGTTGTTTTTTTAATGCTCCCAAAAGTTACCTCTCCTTTCTGTTAGTGCCTGGCTGGGGTACTGCATAGATGAACCTTGAAGACACTTCATGGCAGAGAAGTGCATTTGCTGCCTTCCAAACACTGGAGCACAATTGGACTGAAGGATCATCGAGCCTATGTCCTGTCTCCAAAGGTGGACAACAGCAGATGCCCAGGGAACATTATTAAAATGGAGCAGGTGTGAAGCGATACTGCCAGCTTCTAGAAATCCGCTGCACAGGGGATCTGAGACAGAGATGGAAGAAAGCTTGTAAAAGTTTTTGATGGAATTCTTTTCCACTAATTTACTCAGTTGCTCCTTGAATTCACAAGAGCTTTAACACTCGTACAACCCTGCACCAAAGCTTTCCATAACTCGTCTATGTTGCATGAAAAACTATCTCCTTATGTTTGATCTAAACCTTTCCACTGTTATTTTGAAGACCCACAACTCTGGTATCAGAAGAGATTGTTCACAATCTCTCCCTAGTCCTGTTTTTTATTTCACTAATAATCAACTATATAAAGTGTGCAGCAGATGGGATCCTCAGTATCAAAACCCAACACCATCCCACTGAATTGTCACAATAGCTGAAAAGCAGCTGAGAACAAAGAAAAAAAAATACAGAATTAAATGTTGAAAATGGACAGGCTTCTAAATTTGATCCATGTTTCAGAGGAACAAAGTTTTGATGAACAGATATTTCAGGAATGCTGAAAGAACAGATTCTATGAGTATAAGTCTTTAGGGAAGTTTCCTTTATTTTCTTTTGGCTGTTACATCAGCTGAAAAACTGGAGCGATTTATTTTGTTCTTATGCTTCCAGAAATATAACTGGACACAAGCATACCAACTCCGTCCACCTCTGTGATTAAGCAGATTTTGAACATGGGTCGTTCTCGAAAGCACCGGTTAGCGCAGACACTTCCAGTATCCCGGGCACGTGGCTTCAGGACATTTATCAGTACCTCCAAAGAACTGGGAGGAATGAATTCTGAATTCTGGTGGAGGCTGTAAAAGACTCCAGACCTCACTCTCCTTTACATTAATTTCAGCAGTAGTTAGTGAGACAATGGGATCAAATCTGTTATCAGTAAGACAGTGGAGTCATCAGGCATGTATTGTAACATCTACCAGTAAACTTGTCTAGGTCACCTGCTCAAAGGCAGAAGAGTAAGGCTTCAGTTAAATATGTCTGCTGACCCCCTGTATACCTTTTTATCGTTATTTTTAACCTATTGCCCAAGATGATGGAAAAAGGAATCCTCAGCCTCAAGTACGGAGCAACATAATGGTGTACATTCCCCTAAATTTAATGCTGCTCTTTCTGAAGGAGGTAATAAATACCAAATGAATAGGAGAGCCTGTGAGTATGCCACCAGCATGGATTGTCATTTAAATCCTTTCCAATTATAAGAACAATGAGAGCATGTGTCTGGAAAGGACTTCAGGGAACGATATCCTTTTAACCTCCCACAGCTATGTGGTCAAGGACTCTCCAGGGAATTCGGCGGCGAGGCGGCCCACGCCATAAGCAGGTTTGCTTCCGATGCGCCCCGCAGTGACCTGCAGCAAAGCTGCGCAACACCCGTGTGCTGCACCCAGCGCTGCCGAGTAGCGAGGCATAAACATTGCCAAGGCTGTGTGAACAAGAAATTACAGACAGGCCTCCTTCCAAGAACGTACTTAATCTTCGGCAATGCAGAGTTAAGAAAGGAGGATTCTGGTCTCCATTTTAGCAGACTGGGAAAATTGGACTGTATTAGACACAGCAGCTTTCCAGTATTGCCCGTGCAACTGTCAGTGAGCAAAAAAAGGAATGTCAAACAAACACTTTATACAATTTCCACGCCCCGCTGTTTTTAACATGCTCCTTAAGGTCCCAGCAAAGCACCTCAAATCGATCTGCAAAACTTATTTTTAAAGTTTGAAGTTAAGAAATGCTTGAAATTAAGCAAGAGCTTAGGTGCACTTTTAGGTCAGGCTCAAATCTAGTTCACTAAAACGTGCTTTCCTTTCCTTTTCCTCTGTTCAATAGAAGGAGGTATTTGAAAAAGGCAACTTATTTCTACCTTGCATTTACTCCGTATCACAATCATTAAATTAAATATGGAATGATTTAGGAGATTTGATGTTGCTGCCCTATTACAGCTGGATGCATCTCAGGAAGGGAGAATGCGCTGGGGAAGACTTAGGAAAACATGCAACAATCTTCTCAATCTTCTTATCGTTCAGAGACCAAGCAAAGAGGAACGCTATACTACTCTCATTTTTTTTAATTCTTCATATCCCTTCACATTTTTAAATATTTATGAATTCTCTATAATCCAAGAATGCATTCTATGAATGCTTAGGAGTGACACAAACATTTCCCAGTAACGTAAGGAATCAGGATGGGCTAATAGGAAATAGAAGATATCCATCTTCCACAAGAATGAAATGTAGTTTTCCTTCTACAGATGGTTCAATGGCACTTGGCTACCTGCCAGCTTCTTTTTGGCAATTAGAGGACCAGTAAGTATAAATTAAGCTTTATAAGCACCAGTGTACATCTCCTTATTCCATTACATTTGGCAAGGATGGCTCCAAAACCCTCAAGAAAACACCTTTCAGATCTCAGCTTCACTAACACAGAGAACTTCAGCCATCATTTTCACAAGACAGGCACATTCAGTTTTTGAAAGTCACGCTGACACAGTCACTGGTGACCAGGGAAGGATGTCTCCTTGGGCTCAAAAAACACACTGGGCTCATTTAAACAGATCCAGTATATGTATTTACTGAGCAGTTTCAGCAAAATTTTGGCTAAAAGATAATGTCAGCTGAAACAGACTGTTATCGCCACATTTTTGACCTCCTGTTGTACTCCACAGTCTTCCACCCCTTCCTCGGGGCAGCACAGTCACCGGGGATCCCGTCAAGCTCCTGCTGTACAGGACTGTACAACCGTATCCCGGTGGGGTTTGGTGTGAGCACAGATGGGAGACGGCAGAAGAAAAATGAGCATATTGTGCTTTGCACACCATTCTGCCCGGGGGGCTTCTGGCAAATATCTTTATACATACGGCAGACAGAGTTTGGCTCGTCCACAGTTAAACCTCAACAGCTCATTGACAAGTGCTGTAACAACGATATAGGAAACGGAAAACAATACAAAAACAAACAAGAAAAGGGTAAAGCACGCTCAAGAATTTTGCCCCTGAAATCCATTTCACATTGATTACTCAATAGCAACATTTGAATAGATTTATTTGGTTTTAGCCAGGGTGCTCTTCTGGCAGGGTATGTCACCTTGTTTTCTCCTCTAGTTCTCTCACACTGCTCCGAGATACTAGCTGCAGGTTCTGTGTCAGCTCGTTTAAGACATCTGTGTCTCCTAGGGCTAGTCCTATTGTCAAGAGACACACACTTCTAGGACATTATTCATTTTAGGATAATCTGACTCATGGCCTAGAAACTTCTCTCCGCTAACTATGCAAACCCTGGGCTTACTAGCTCTGCAGGGTACAGAGCTACAGGAGATGGCTACACCCAGTCCCTCTCACAAATACAGAGGTTGGGGGTCTTCTCACCTCACTTCAGCCAAAAATATAGTGTCTGGTCTCACTCCAGACAACGGAAAGAGAAGCATGTTTCAGAGCATCGCTGAACTCACCGGAGTAGCCCATAAGCACTGCCTAACTTCTCCTGGGCTGGAACACCCAAGAGAAGGGTGTTATTTAAAACAGGACTCAAAAGAGACTTAGAAAAACCCAGAACACACCACACACACAAAACAAACAGCAGAAGGCTACTAAAGAAAAATGTGAATGCAGCCTAGGCACACAACTACTTGACTCCAAGCCATTTTCAATTCTAGAAAACTCATATATCATTATAAACTGGACTTACAGAACCCCAACAATAGGACTGTAATGTACTTCTGATTTGAAATCGCTCGTAATTTTACAAAACTTTATCTAGGCGGATATTTCCTTGATGGAAATTGCAGACTTAATTACTTGAGAAAATAAGCATTTCCTCCATTTCTGAAACACGTATGTTTTTCATACCCGGATGTGATTTTGCCATTCTCATTAAAATCTCCACAGATCAGGCCAAGTTGACAGGCACAGAAAAAACCTCATTTGCAAATGCTCAGTAAAGAACAGTCAAACTTAAATTTCTTTAAGAGTCCTAAAGGTAGCGTGCTGCAAGCCTGAGCAGCTTCCCTTCCAATGACAATTCTGGAAAACTGCAAACAAGGCCATGAACGAGCACTGGGACAGGTCAGACAAAGAGGCAGGCAGCACTGATGCCACAAGCTGGAAAGGAAGCTGAGTTAGTGGGAATTGCCGAAGTAGCTTATCACTCACAGCTACTACTCCATTAAAAAAAAAAAAAAAAAAAATTTGAAAACCAAGAGGTGATTCTTATATTTGCAAAACATACCAAACCAGGAGCGGCTGTCAGCATACGGGAAGACGGGAAGAGAAAGCAAACTGCTCTTGACAAATCAAAGAAGTCTGGAGGAAAACTAAAAAGAAAGTAGTTCCATAAGGATTCTAAACTAGTATGAGAAATCCCTATTAGACACACCAATGGACAAAGAGGTCATGGAAGACACTTTCACAGGAATACTGTAATTCTGCAAGAATTCTGGCTTTCCTAAAACAATAAAGGAAGTCTGTATACAAAGACTAGATACCTTTTTGAAGAAGTTAAAATGCAAACAGCGGTAGACCATGTTATATAAATGAGGAAACTATTGCTCTAATAATCATTTTCAGTCTTAAAATCCCTGTGTCTGGCAAAGGCCAAAACTTTTTAAGTTCACCAGAAGCACTAATTTCTTCCAAGGTGCTTTCCAAGAGTAGTTTTCAATTTCTGCTATTTTCTTGGAGGTCTCTCTAAAAGATGGGGGTTATGTGTTAAACACGTATGTGTTAAACACTGTAGACAAGATAGAAGGATTTCTGTGATAGTATTTCTAAAAGAAGATTTATACCTTTGAGCAAAGAGAAGTCTGAGAAGTCATGGGGGAGGGGATCACACAAAAAAAAAACCCAAACCAAAGAAAACCCCTGGGATCTCTTTTGCAGCCACAGCTATTACTCTTACAAGATACTACTGAAAAGGAGATTTCCTTCATCCAAGTTCTACAGCGTATGACAAAATGCATGATTAGATACTGACCATATAACAACATTTGAAGGTTGTCTCCTGTCCACAGCAGCTACCACAGAACACAGCTGTACTCATCATTTTCATATAGACCGAACACAGGCCAGGACAGTGCATCTAAATCCTTACTCCTTCTGCCACACTGCTCTCTCTGGTTATTGACTAACAGGTCCTCAGTTTCCAGCTGAAGGTCAACCTCAGCCAAGGGATGGCAAATCACACGTTATCCAACTCCATCCCTCTGTCGCACAAAGCAGCACCTGCACCAGCAAACCTTGTGCAGAACCTGGCACAACAGCATTGCCTCTTCAGCCAATGTTCTCATCCCATAATAAACTGTGCTTTTAGTAGTATTTCCTTTGAGGAGGCTTTTCCAAGTCACCGAGATTCCCTTACTCCTAAGCAGATCTGGTTCTATTGAGCACTCTGTGCAGCCTCCCTCAAATGAAGTGACAAAAATAATAAGCTCCAAAACCAACTTGAATTCTCACCCAGGTCTTCATTTTGATGACTGTCTTCTGGTTTCATCTCTTTAAATTCAACCTAGACAAAGTTACAAGTGCTCTTGACATGGTCACAGGGTGACCATGCATCACCAAAACACATTATATACTTCTGGAGCACCCCCATACCTCAACATTACAAAGCCTCGCCTCCATCCTGCTTTCTGTACTTTTCACAGCCACATTAAGAAGATGTTGACCAATTTTAGCCAGGAACAATCAACAGGGTCCTAGAGCACTACAAGCTTCTTCCCACATCCTGCAGGATTCTGGAACTAATTTCTTCTTGTACATAAAGACCACAGACTTTGCCCCGATGCTGGGCTCTTCAAACCTCACCCCACCGTTCCCATTTCATTCACTTCTACTGGTGATGGAAAGGCTGGGAAGTAGAAAGCAGACAAAATTAGAGCAAGTGCCACAATTTTCATTCCCGTATAAGCATCTTTTTGCACAGAAGACGAGGAGATGTCTCCACCTCAGGACTCCCATTAACATTGTCCTACAGTGATAAACGGTTCGACTCCACAGGCGGAATCAAAAGGGGAGACAGAGTTTTACCTGCTCAATGGGAAAAGGTGGGGAGACATGGGCTGATTCAGGAGACAGAGGTGACTACTCTTTCCTGCCACCTACCCCTTCACCAACAAGCTATCTCAAGTTTACAAGTGACTAAATTAATGTAGCACATCTCCTCAAACCAAGCTTCTTCAGCCTAAAGTGTGAAATAAAAAAAACCATACAAAAGCATACCATCTGTGCACGACAGCATATAGAAAATTGAGTTTACACAGATGGGACATATCACACACTCCCTTATGTCTCTATCAACACAGCAGCTTTGCAAATCTGCCCTAAATAAAAACAAAATTGACAACACGTTTTGCCTGAGGCCAGCAGAGCTGCGCATGTACTTGGCAGAGCTTGGACTGTTCTCTCCACTTTTAACAAACAACTCACTTATAAATGGAAAACTTGCTAACTTTCAAGTATTCTGCCGTGTTCAACTGTCAGGAGGACTGTATTCAACTAAGTCTCCTGGAGGGATCAACTAATTGGCCATCAAATTCATAGGGATGAAGCTGTAGGTTGCTTAAAAACTAGCAGGACATGACACAGCCGCCTTCTGATCCACAGTAGGGACAAAACTGATCTGGAACATTTTCTAGTTCCATTAAAGTGCTGGTTTTATGTGTTGGTAAAGAGTTAAACATGTTCATTTTTCCAAGTTACATTAGGTGAAGAATATAGTTGAATAATATAGCGGAACACATATGGAAATGCTTAAGCAGCAGCTCCATTTTCTGTCCAAGAAGTCTGTAGACAAACAATAAACTTAAGTTACATACATGACAACCAATGTACTACACAAAAGAAGAAAAAAAAAAAACACAACAACAAAACAAAAAAAAAGTGTGTTTTCATAAAAAGCAATCTTCCTTTATTTTGTAGGAAGAACGTCTGAGAGGAGTGAGTAGCTGGGACAGACAAGGACAGAAATAGCAAAATACAATTACAGAGAATAAGGCACCAAAGACGAGCCATGGCAAGTGAGGCGGCATCTCCACCCGCCAGTATCGTGCCTCGGATGGTGGTCAGTGGCCAACCTCTAAGGAAGATAACTGGGCAGCTATATTCCCCAACACATTCCCCGAGCCTGCAACAACTTGTAGCTTAAGATTTCCACATGCCAGATATTGGTATGAAGTAAACTTTCTAGGTATTTCTTCCAAGAATACATCCAACCGCGCTCATGCAAACTCTCAGCACCAGAGCCTTGTTGCAACAGCTGCCACACTGTATTCACCACGCAAAGAAGTATTTCTATTTGTTTATTTTGAACTTCCTACTTGCATTTGATGTACCTGCTTTTTGTCAGGGAATTAAAGAGAAACAGGGAATGATTGCTTATCGTCGGTCCCACTCCGGCGTCTCTTCCTCGGGCCCAGCCATTCTTTATTTGCAAGCTGTTCCATGCTCTGTTATTGGCGGAGGCAGCACCTCATTTAGCCAGAGCTGTAAACAGAGAGAATTCTATTTTCTCACGTTACTCTACACTTACTGACGCCAAGTTTAACCTGCCAGTTTATTTGCCAATCACACAGTAGTACCATAAGGTACCATAGGTACTTTTGCAGCTTTAGAGTTGCCTATGCCAAAGTACTTCTAAACGCTCAGACTGTTATTTCTCTATCCATTGTCTTCCTCTGATCATCTGTGAGAGCGTTAAACCGCAAAGGTCTCATAAGACTCCTGTGTCACCGGAATGGTAACCACTCTCCATTATAACATCCGCCACTGCTACACGTTTCCTCACCTTTTAACTGGTCACTACTTTAGTAAAGACCATTCTCTCTTACGCCCAGGCAGATCGGTTGCTTTAAGAAGCTGCAGCAAAGGGTCACGTCAGAAGCTGTTTGAAAATCTGAAGATACCATACACCCTAACCCAGATGTTTGCTGAGCCTTTCAAGTCCTTGAAGATTCACCAAGTGCAACTTCCTTTTACAAAAGACATGACTCCTCCATATTCATATAAAATCACGTGCCAAATAATTCTAATCTGTATTATTCTTTTGACGACGCTGCACAATGCAAAGCCAGATTTCTGTCCGCTGTTCCCCAAGCTCCCTGGAACTCTTTGGCAAGTTGGCATTGTATCAGCCCTATCTATTTATACTCTAATAGGGCTGAGGAGGTTTTAATTGAAAGATGGCACACAAGTGTTAATAATTCAGCTGTTTCTCCCTTGAATCCCTCCTGGGCTCTAACTGGTCCCTGCAGCCAGTTACTGCTCACTGCATTCTTAAATTCTTCCATTAATAACTGGGTTTGAGATGGGTTCTGGTAAAGAAACCATGAGAAGTGTAGATGCCTCAGAAATTCATTTGCTCTTTCTGGCGCTCTCCTCCTTCTGCCCCCCCTTCTGCAAGCGATTCTTTCACACCCTAGGCTTCAAGGGGTTTTGCAAACTTTTAGACAAGCTTCTTATTCCCAACATATTTGGAAAAGAACTGTTACTTTTTATACTTCTGAAAGCTGTTCCTATAAGTTTTTGGCGTTTCAAAGTGTTTGTTCTTTTCTGTCTTCCTCACTTGGTCATGACTTCAGCTTTTGGAAGGATGCCTCTGACTCCACAGCCTTTCTTCCCTGCTGTTTCACATCACAACTTTTCTCTCTCTCAACCGTCTTTCGATAGGGCTGAGGCGTTTGCTCTGCAGTATACTGCCTTTAAATAATCTTCACACTACCTGCAAACATTTCACCCTTTTCACACTGCTCCTTTCGGTTTCTTTTTAACATGCTTCCTCATTCTGATGTGTTCTCTTTTTGGAATCAAGTATCACCTCACTGAAGTTTGTGGCTTGGATTACTTCTGCGAGGATCTGTACATAAACGTGTGTTCAAACTTGCGGAGGGCCACCGAGAGTACAATTTTGTACCAAGTTCTGCACAATTCCCAGGAGAAAGGCAAAAGTATCTTCCTCTCTTGATATTCCCAGACCAGGTGTTGCCCAAAGGTGTCATTCGTGATGCCCAAGAGCACCGGGGTGCCAGTTTTCTCCCCCTGTGTTTCCTACTTTAAAGCTACATACTCTGCACCACTCTATACTTTTCCTATCTACAAGTTCCAAGAATTTCTAATCTTTAGGATCCAGTTATTAATACAGCTATTTCCCTGATTTGACATTTAAGACACCGGACTATTGCCCCGTGGGTTTGAACCACTCTGTCATTTTTAGGTAACCCATAACTTGGCACTAGGGCGTTCCAATTCATGTTTTCTTTCCATCGACTTTCTTGTAGCCCTATTCAACAGTCTCACATAAAAACCAAACTCCCTAGGTCGTCCACCTCATTTCTTAAGATTTCAGAGTCTGTCCAGAAATACCTAAACATTTGGTCCAATTTTCTTCTTTTTCCACATTATGTCAATGCTAATCTAGGGGAAAAGCTGTCTGTCATATTATGAAACTTTTCAACGACAAAGCGAACATCGTGGGTATAAGTTTTAGTGATAAAACAAAGCAGCTATGTTCAAGAAGAGCTGGGAAATGTTGCTTGAACAATTATTTAATCAAATCTCGCATCAAGCATTTTAGTTTGTCCTGGACTTCTAAATTTTGTGCTATTATTTGCCAACAAAAAAGGCCACAGATATGTGTGATGATAGGAAAAAAGAACCAGCAAGTGTATTTTCTACTAGTCACTACAGACAAGAGACAAAACCTATACTAATTAAGCCATTGATCCCAGGGGAAGGAGGGAAATCTTCTGGTGTCTTGATTTTGGGGTTAACATGTAGATATTTGAGAAACTTGAATGAATATGACAACATACTTTGAAATTTTTCCATATTCATTATAATTTCAATGTGTCCCTGAACCTACACATTAAACACACGCAAGAACGGACCTGACCATCAGCGCTTCTTAAGTCTCTTAAAAGGAAAAAAAAACCAAAAGAAGAGTAATTTATCGTACAGAACTACATGGAAGTCTAGAGGGGAAGAAAGCCAGTGAAGTCTACAGACAGGTGCATCTACCGGACTGAATAACTTATTTAGATACTGAGAAAGGCAAAAGCAAATGTAGTTACAAACTGCTGTTGAATTTTGTTTCCTGTCACCCAAAACCTGCCACTCGATAACCTGCCACTCTTGCAAACCAGACAGTTCAGCTTATTTCTCGGTTTATCATGTTTGAGTTTTCCCTGTTCATTTTACAGAAAATGTGAAAGTTATTAATTCCCCTTCAAGAAAGGTAATTAGTACTTAGCTATTATTCATCATCTAAGTACAGAATACCTGTTTGCATTACTTCTGTATGTTGTCCTTAGTAAATATATAAACATCAAGAAAGATGAATCCACAGGACAGAAACAGTTCTGCTCATCTCAGGAAATTAAAAACAATTGCTCTCTTTGGAAGTTCAGGATGAAATGCATCACCGAATGAAACATTTGCTTTAGAACCTCGAAGAAAAGCAATAAATAACAGGACCTTGCAAGCGGTTTATTTTCCCTGCTCACCGAATAATAAATATGACACTTATTTAACCCTCATCCAACTCTTCCCGTTGGTGTTCATGCTGATGCTGATCAAGTTTGACACCCCAAAATAGCACATCAGTAAGAAAATAAACTACGACTGAAAACTTCTCATTAAGTATGATTTTTGTTTTTCAAACATCTGTTATGCTAATAATACTGCCTTTTACCAAAGAATTAAGTGAGCGAGGTAAGGGAATTGCTGAAAAACTGAAGGCTGGACATAATGTTACAGACACCATTTTTAGGTGAAAGGCTAAATCTTCCAAGAAGAAAAGACAAAGTTACCAGACAGAGAACAAAAAACGTCAGCCCTAATATTACACACACCGGTTAAATGCGTCAGATGACTATACAGTGAGTTATAAAACAGGATTTAGGCATCAATAAGTATTTCAGTGCTATTGCTCATTCAGCTGAGCCCTCCATTACCCCACCTCTCTTCCTGAAGCCGGTAAGGGTATATAGACAAAGACCTCCTTATCATACCTATCACTTGAAAAAGCACAGAAAATAGAGTGAGTGATGAATGTTTTCCAGTTATTACACTATATTTCATACCATATTTTAAATCATCTTGAGTAACAACTACTACCTACTGCTCTAAATCACACCGAAGAAGCCGCAGAATCTGCCAGTTAGTTATTCAGCACTGACTCACCCTTAGAAGAAAAACTATGGGCCTTGCAGTAACACTTTTTACAGGGTTTGAGAGTACAATATCCAGCACTGAGAACAAAGAAAGGCAGGATCCCAGGCAAGCCGGACCCACCGCTTTCTATGGCCTTTGTCGCTCAAAGCAGCAGCAGTAATCCTAATCACATCTCTGGGATGCAGCTGCAGGTACCGTGCGTGAACCACACCACACACTCGGCACAGGCTTCTCCTGTTAACAATTTCAGTTGTAGCCTTAAAGCGTTTACATTTTCATTTACCATTTATAACAAAGCCTGCAAGTAGAATGACAAATACTAGAGAAGGCAAATTAACATAAAAATAAAGGAACATACAGGACACAGTGAGAACAGGTTTAAGGGGGAGGGAAAATGTTTACATCATCTTCCAGAGTAAGCTGAAGGAAATCTCGATGCTCGGGACAATATGGCCCAAGGGAAATGGTAATGGGAGAAAAATCAATTCTTTCACCTCTAAGTTGAAATCCAAGTCAGGCTGGTAGTAGCCAACAACCATTAACTTAACATCTGCTAGCTGTTTGGTAACCCATGTGAAGTGAGTTATATTCCTCAGTGTCCACATCACAGTACCACTAATTGGCACCACGTTGGCAATCGAAACAGAGAGGTTAAAGTCTGAACATACAGCAAGCATGAACTACAAGATTAGTCAACTTCAGTTTTGAGTACATGTGTGATAAATTACACATTCGGTATATGTAACTCCATCTAATTGCCCCACCATCCTGTTCTGCCCTCCGAACAAAATCGTAAATCCAAGCAAGCCAACAAACTGTCAGCATTGCCTTGTCAAGCATACAGTTTCTGAATTACTAAGACACTTTATTAAGTTCATTGCTATTCAAAGCGTTTAAGCAACTGCTTAAATTTTAAACAAAATACTGTACAGCATAGTTAAATATAAGCTAAAGTGTTTAAACAATAGGTACCAATATCCATAAAAATAGTATCTTTTTCTTAACTTCAGTTTTTAACTCAAAAATGCAACACTCACTCAAAACGCAGTAACAATATAGTATTATCAATCCCAAATAACAACAAGGCTCTTTTCTCTCTGTCTTTCCTTCTTCTGCAGCTTCCCAACAAAGAAAGAGTGCAAAGGAACAAAGCTGACCTAAGAAAAAGACCCATTTGCTATTAGAAAATTATCCTTTGTATTGCCCCATGGTAGAAAGTTTGTGTCTGAGGACAAAAAAAATGTCATTATCACTTAATAAATAGCAATAAAAGAAAATTGATTTTTCATATCATCTGAACATGGCAGCATAAAAAACAGTCTAAAATATGAAGGAAGGAAACTCATGTTACAGTTTAGAAACTGTTCCTGATGTTTACACATCACTTTAGTTTAAAGAACTGCTTATGATGGGAACATGATGAAAGCTGTTGAGCATGAAGGGAGATATAAACGAAGCATCTTTGCCAGAACTCTACCAGAAAACAGAATCACAGAGTAAGTTACTTTGGGAGGGACCTCTGGAGGTTTCCAATCCAATCGGCTGCTCAAAGGATGGCCAACTTCAAAGTTGGATGAGGTTGCCCAAGGATATTCTAGATGAAAGCACAACATAGTACAATGCCCTGCAAAATCCACCTATAAAGGAATTGTTCTTGCTAGCCGAATACCCCCTTCACTTACCACTGCTCTGGAAAGATTAAAGTTGTAAGCTGTTTTGAGAAGTAATAATGGCTAGCTGCCATTAAGAACAGTGATAAAATGAAAAGGAAACAAAGCTAATCTAAATATTCATTAGTACCAGGGTTTGGAGAACTTCACTTGGTAGAATGCAGACTTGAGGACAGGAGACTGTCTGAGAAAGCTTGCAAAGTATCATCCTCCCAAGATCAACCTTTTATCTTACGTTGGAAAGGTATGCTCAGCCCTCGTAAGCAAAAGGCAGGCAGTGAGCAAAGGCCAGTCTGCAGGAAAGCTAACCACCCCCTGGGAAGTCTGCATTCCACAGTCATGTTCAAAGTGATGGATTTTTTTTTTTCTTCTTGTGCAAGAAACACTTGCAGAGTTAACATCCAGAGAATTTGACAGCATCTACGTTGCCTTAAACACGAACAGACTGATTGTTTTAGCACAGGCTGCTAAACATCTCCTGGCTTACCTGTCCTCTGACAAACCCAGAGCAGTTTAACTTCTACAAAACGATGCTGCCAGTTCCTAGGGGCTGCACACTGCTGAGGATTTTGTGGTCTTTTTTCAAGAGTTTGGTGGACCAAGGGATCTGCCTGGTACGGCAAGACCACTCCTTCCCCACCCCGCAGTGTCACAGCCAGACCTGCCATCTGCGTCAGGCACCAAGGATACAGCCTCCTTTTCCCCATCACTGACTACTAAAGCTTCTAAGGTGGATCTGTTCTTTCTTCTGTAACTTTGAGAAGTAGAATAGGATCATGCCACATTCTTTAAAATGCCAGACAAATTCCTTCTGCTTGAAGACACTTTACTGTTAGCTTCTTTTAAAATCACACCACTGCAAATAATTATATTGACACCTGAGGTGGGATCTGCTGTGCTGACAGCTGAAAGAGAATTAAGGGAGGCTGCGATGACCGCCAGGAGTCTAACACAAGCAGGACGAAACCAGGCTAGCACCAAAAATATAGATATTGCAACTGTTCCGCCTCTGGCTGCATTCAGGCCACCACGCTGCCAGTTCAGGATGAACTGAAGTAAATCTTCAGAGCTAATTCACGATGCTACAGGAGTTAGTTGTGTGATAAGGTCCAAGCAAAGGTGACAATCAAACGATGTAGTGAACTGCTTTATTGAGCAGCCCTAGCCCACACTTCTGAACCCTCAATGCATGTATCAAGTAAGCATTGATACTCAAATAAATGTTTTCTCACAAAACCAAGTATAGAAACACCAAATTCATGAGTTTCCTGAGAGTAATTCCTCTCCATTTGGAAAACAGGAGGGGTCCGAGAAAGAAATCCTTCTCTGCAGGGGAGGGAGGCAGGAAGGAAGGAAATGTGAATTACATACACCTCTGGATCAGTCCCCCGTTTTAAAAAAAGGAAGGAAATTAGAGTTCACTAAAAAGAGCATGTTTAGCATCACTGCACAAGCTGGGGAAAAAAACCCTACGAAATCCTGGCTAAAGATAATGCTGCCTCCTCCTGTCACTGTTGGGCTTTCCACAGTCATTGCCACAGGGAGAGGTGAAAGGTCCATTTTTCTCTTTCATTTGCAGCACCACTTTGAAGTCACCTACAAATCAGAGTCACTATTTGATGGTCACCTCTCCCTATGTCATCCTATCCTTTTTCGTAATAGGGCTGTTAAAAAACATGTGGTTTCACTTTTTTTTTTTTATTATTAAAAAAGGATAACTCATAACTGAGCAGAAACAAAGGCTCTGTTGATACAACAACATGTGGATTAAATCTGAAAGGAAAAAGAAAGCTGTTCTATTAAACTGACAATCCTGCACAGAGGGCTTATATCTAAATTGGTGTAATAAATCAATAGGAAAGATTTCTCTTTGGCTGAAACAACCATTTGTTTAGACATGGAACAAGAGCATTTTAAAATTGCTCTGGACACTGTACACAAAAGGGTTTCTTCTGTTTTGTTCTTTTTTTCTTTCTTTTGTGTTTTAAGTATATCCCCAAAGTTTTGCATTTGCTTTACTTAAAAATATTTACTTCTTGGCACTTAAACCTATGACAAGTCGGCCAGCCAGCACCACTGGGCTCTTAGCTAAACTGCTTCTACTGAAGAGAAAAGAAAAAAAAAAGGGAAAAAGAAAGAAAATAAAAAAGGAGAAAGAGAGAGAGAAAGAGAGAGAGAAAGAGAGAGAGAAAGAGAGAGAGAAAGAGAGAGAGAAAGAGAGAGAGAAAGAGAGAGAGAAAGAAAAGTTGCTTACTCCATTTACATTATTACATTAGCCAGAAGACTGGCCTAAATTTACGCTTTCTCCCATTATGTTCCTGTTCTGTATTTTTATAAACACACTTTCTGCTTCTTATCCTAAATTCTATTAGTAGTGGCATTTTCACTTGTACTCAGGCAGGAAATACTCTCCAGTTGTTGCTACATACCCATATCAGACAATAACCTGCCCTATCAGAATGTCAATCTGGAGTTAGGCTAATGGGAAGGAGATGCTTAAGAAACAACAGTCACAACGCCATCCTCGAAATACTGCCCAGACACATGCATTTGGTCTCCAGATCCCAAAAAGACAAGATGCTGCTGATGCACAGTGAAAACCAAGAAGGACTTGGCAGAACATTTTAAGTACGACACTGATTGTAACTATAGATGGGACCAAGAACTGCAGCCATCTTTTTTAATAAAAATCAGATGGTACCTGGAACTGATTTCAGAACTAAAGCAAAGATGACACCAGCATCTACTAATTACATGTAATACATCATGCCATGAAGAGGGCATTGGCTAACCCATGCAAA
This sequence comes from Vanellus vanellus, assembly GCF_965231255.1. Taxonomy (NCBI): domain Eukaryota; kingdom Metazoa; phylum Chordata; class Aves; order Charadriiformes; family Charadriidae; genus Vanellus; species Vanellus vanellus. The sequence continues at coordinate 1,141,398 of NC_138923.1, forward strand.
CATGTCACCACACAACTCCAGCTAGTTTTCAAAGACTGACAAAGACCAAAACATAAATCATCACAAAAATAAACTTTCAGTTCCACAGAAATGTTGCGTGAGAAAATATTTGTAGGAGATGCTACTCCACACTGGAAGACAGTATTTCATACAAGCGCGCTGGACCTCCTCTTCAGCACGTTCTGTACATGTCACTGGCTGCTAGATTACTGTTCTGGTTTAGAACACCCAAACTATATGTCTGGTAAAACACAAGAGGGCATCTACATATGGGACGGAGTATAACACTGAAGGAGCAAAAGTTTTGGCTAAAGCCTCTGTCATTCAAAATATCATTTCTAATATAATTTACAGAAATCACAGGAGCTGAGCTTTTCAAAACCATGAAAAATACAATCCCCAGCCCCACAGATGCAAATGCTTTAGGCGCAGGAACTGTTGTTTTTTTTTTTCTACCAGGGAAGCCCTTATTTATTCCATTTCACCTTAAATTCCATTTTCCAGTCAGGCAAACAAAAGTCTCCTCAGCAACTACATGTGATGCAGTCACTCGGATGCCATCGCTGACAGCTTGACCATGCAGCCTGCCTCGCCTGCTGCCCTGTTCCCAATTCCCCGACACAACCCAGGGGCCACAGGACAGCCCCAGGGTGAGGTCTGGGCTGCTGGCGCTCCCTGCCCCACTGCCTTTGCCCCAGAGAATTGCCACCCTCCCACGAGAGGTGGCGGGAGATACAAGTTATCGTGCCGGCATTGAGCCCAACAGCTGTTTCACATGGCTGCTTGGCCAAGATCTCACTGTAAGAGCTGCTCACCTTGTTGCAATCAGCAGCCGCATAGTCTGCAGGAATCTCTCCACCGTGTTTCTCTCCATACATTTGTACCACCCACACAGTACCATGTCTCAGCTCAGCTTCTGCTGCCTCCTCACGTACCCCCTAGTTGGGACAGACACTGAGGAACTCCTGAGGAGGGACATCTCAGCTGTCCTTCCTTACTCCAAGCAACCACTCTTTGCCAAAAAGATAACAAAAGATACTAGTAGGACAGAAAAGGAAGGTACAAGAGGAGATTACTGCATCCAGCTCTGGAGCTCCCAACATAGGAAAGACATGGACCTGTTGGAGCAGATCCAGAGGAGGGCCATAAAGATGATCCAAGGGCTTCACACCTCTCCTATGAGGAGAGGCTGAGAGAGTTGGGGCTGTTCAGCCTGGAGAAGAGAAGGCTCCGGGCAGACTATATAGCGGCCTTCCAGTCCCTAAAGGGGGCTTACAGAAAAGCTGGAGAGGGACACTTTACAAGGGCATGTTGTAGTGACAGGACAAGGGGGAATGGCTTCAAACTGGAAGAGGGGTGATTTAGAACAGGTTGCCCAGAGAAGCTGTGGCTGCCCCATCCCTGAAGGTGTTCAAGGCCAGGTTGGACTGGGGTTGGGGCAACCTGGGCTGGTGGGAGGTGTCCCTGCCCATGGCAAGGGGGCTGGATGATCTTCAAGGTCCCTTCCAACCTAAACCATTCTATGATTCTATGATTAAAAGCTAGTGAGGAAAAAGATGGCCTCACAAGCACTTTTTCTTATTATTCTGCTTTCATTTGGGAGAACCAGAGTCTCATGGCCATTAGAGTTCATGGAAGCTCTACATAGTTCTTTAGGATACCCAGCAAAGTACTGTCTTCTGGCTGTAGCATAGAATCTGCTTCAACAATGGCTCAGTTGCCATCTTTAACCCACAGACAATAAAGCTGTCACCTCTGAGTAAAGCTAAACCCCTGGTAAGAAAGACGTGCCAGTCCCAGCTGGAAGGAATACTTCCCAGTAAGGAGACTGGTCAGTCAGCCAGACAACTGGTTTCTGTCCATAGCTGTTACTACCCTATTCTGCGACCGTATTCCCATCACATCCCCACACAGTGCCCCTTCCCTCGTCTTGGAGAGGCACATGAGCACCGCCGATAAGTGTCTACATGAAACCCAGCTACTAGCAGTAACGCTAAACACACAGAGGTGGGAATTTAGAGGCGAAGTCAAGCAATATATTAAAGCTGAGGTTTTTGCTACGTAGGCACGGCTCCAGCACAGGAAACATGCACTTCAGTTCTGCCAAGCCTATCCAGTGTGGGTATGAATCAGTGCTAATTGCTCAGAAAAACGTTTCAAGTTACACCGGTTTGGTATGCTCCTTTAAAAGCAAAACAAGGTATGTTTTGGACAAAGCTAAGATTATGTTTATGTTTACAGACAACCTGACTCCTGCATTTAAAGAATGCTTCTCCTTGGACAAAAAAACTAAAAACATCAAGAAAAGTCAAAAGTAATGCAAATGATGTGGCTCTATAATCTTGCCAGAACAGAAGCAGCACCAAAGCAGCTGAGCAATACTCATGGTCTTAAATGTGACTTCCCTGACTCCCGCTTTGTTCAATATTTTAATTATATTTTTAAAAAAATCTAAAGCACTTCAGATATCAAAGCATATTTATATACATTGATTAACTCTCCCAAGGTAAAAATCATTACCCTCTTTGTTACCAAAGGAAAGTGAAAGAAGACAGGATAAGCTATTCGTCAATGGCACAGAAGGAACTGATGTAAGGGCTGGAATTAAAACTCAAGAGTTTCTGAAGCAACTTATTGTTTCTAAAGGATTTTTTAAAGATGATAGCAACAAAAAAAAAAAAAGTTCTAAAATGGACATACATTTAGGATCAAGGCATTTTATGGGGTAAAGGTCATGAGAAAAGCAAGTTATTTAAATTAATTAATCCACAGTTGGAAAACTATAACGAATTACCTAATAGATTGTTGCTATGTTCCAGCACAAATATTAAATCAGCCTGCAACGTAGTCAATCCTGCCTTGCATCATAAAACAGTGAAGTATACAGAGTAATCCATCTCGAGCTTCACAGTTTCTACTCTGGGGCACCAAATTACATTTGCATCGGGACTTCTCTCTGAAGAGTATGTGGCAAACGCTGTCTGACACGTTATTCAAGAGTGCCCTCTAACGAAGCTGCAGCTACATTTCAGAACACGTACAAGGGAGACCAGAAAATCCCAAAATGAGACTTTCCAGAAATTTCTCATTAAACACCAAGCTTTGTTTCCATTTGAACAAAAAGGAAAAACAGATGATATAGACTAACTGGTGACTGCTCCTGCACAGACATTTTATATTTCCTTGTATTACGCAAGCCCTCATTGGTAAACATCTCAGCAGGCGGCGGTCCTAAAGAGAAAGATTCTCCCATTCTGAGTGAGGAAAGGATACGGACTCAGACGGCATCTCAGGGCAGTTAGCCCAGCGCAACTCAGTCCCACACAATCTGCTTTACCTGTAAGGAACCGCTGGGTAACTTTTCAACACAGGATGTAGATAAATAAATCTTTACAAAAATAAGGGAATATCATGAATGAAGTTCACAAATCAAAATGGAATCCCGACAAATCTATTCCCTAATACACTGCCGTACCATAAAATATTGCTTATTTGAAAGGATGTCTTCATCTAAGAGCGGTCACACAAACTACAGTGACGAAACAGTATTTGCTACAAGTCTGTACGACTGGTACTTGGTTTATTGTCAAGTTCCCTTTCACCTACCTACCTAAATTAATAAAACATCCTGCAAAAAACAGATGTTTGTACTACCTTCAGAGACAAACTCCACACAGAAAAGCTGTCACTGATCCTCAGGACAGAAATTAATTTTAATAATCTCCATGTCAAATTGTCCAAATATGCCTTTTCCACTTAAAAGCTCTACCTAGAAATACAGAAGGAGGGCGCAGCTGCTCAGTGTGGGACCAGAGCAGACGCAGCAGCCCATGCAACTGTTGGCCTCATCCCCCCAGCCCACCCCGCACCAAGGCACCCCACTCCCCAAACACCCAAGATGAGGGTGAAAGGGATGGACAAAGTAAAGTCGAAAATTATCCTTTTCTAAGCTCCGGGAAGACAGAGGCTAGAAAAGGGGCAGGAATTCCTTAAGCTGCGCTGCCCCCATCCTGCCAAATAGGGGCTGTGCCCCCATAGTGTCAAACGCCTCTGAACACCGGGGTCCAGAGACACAAACTCACCCCAGGAGGAGGGCCGGAGGGTGTTATCCACCGAGGGATGTCTGTGGAATTCCGCTCCCACCACAGAGCTGCAAGGAAGAAAACAGGCCTGTCAACATGCCACGCTTTTTGTACACTGACCAACACGCCACCTCAGTTCCACCGACGCAATCCTGACTTAAGCATCTTGCCGTGTGCTACCTTGGAAAGACAGAGATTGGCAAGCATCAAATGTTTTCTTGAACCGGAGCCTTACGTATCTGCTAACAGTTTTACTCCTTGCTAAACATCTCTACTGTAATGTTAAGATCACACGGCTAAGAGTGACAAAAGACTAACGAGAACACCATACTGCTGTTATAAAACATCCAGAGAACCATCGTTCTAATTCATGTAGGTTATCCGCTTTAGCAAACATAACATCATCAGGAAACATCCACTCCCATCCATCCGAACGACCCAGTGGCAACCACTGCTTACAAAACAAAACCCAAAACAATAATGCTTTCAACTATATGGATAATAAAAACCTGCTTTGCAGAGTCTGAACCAGCAGCTATTTATCCTGTAAAGCAAAATTGCACTCCCTGTGTCAAAAACCCAAACCCATTTCCCTTTAGTTTGCAACAGTGGAAGACTTTAGTCCCCAAGGAACGTTTTCCAAAAATTTACAGGCAATTGTACAACCTAAGAAAACCCACGTGGAGCAGTTTTATACCATAAGCATCTCCCAAGCAGGCAAAGTTCCTCCTGTGTGCTCTCTCTCACATTTTCAAACATCCCCCACAGTAATGCTATGTTCCAGCCAAATTTTTTCCTGACATAACCGCTTATTCCTTGAGGAGGTTCAGGCAGAGTCTGACATTAAAAAGATGAGCGGTGGATAGACAGACAGGGTCCTGGATGTTTTGACAAAAAGACTTTTCTTTCATGAACATGTAACCCAAACAAGGCTCAATGAATTTATGTGAAAATCAAAAATGATCATAAAGTGCCAGGAGAGAATTATAGAGCAGAAGGTTTCAGCATGAAAAATGCACCAAAATGTAAGAGCAATAAAAACCCTCTGAAATTAGTAACCAAGCCACACAGTTACATGTATAGTTATAGGGGTAACCCCTTGTGTCGTAAAGTATTCTGCTTTTTGAAGGCAAGATGAGCAACATCCAAGAGTATAACACACTGTATGGGTATAGCTAGCCATAAAATGGGAAAACACAGCATTATTTTAATCAGAAAAGAACAGCTGAAAATCACGGCAGTCACCCATCTACACTTTACAAGCGTGACCATATCCTTGGCAGAGCTGGAAATGTAATAAAGAGGATTTGATTTAAATGCATGAAATACATGCAGAGCTAGAAGCTCCTCTGCTCTTGGTAACTGATAAGAAGATTCACGGTAAGCTGAGCTTAGCAACACGCACTTAGCAAAATGCACAGGAGTCGGATCTCACCTATACTGCTATAAATCTGCAGCTGCGCTTTCACAAACCGACTCAGCAATGGTTATAGTGTGGCACTGTGCAGAGAATCTGGTTTCGGTACTATGACATAAAAAAGAGGCTTTGACGCCATTTTTAATTTCAGTAAGTGCCATCAGTAGCAGTGGCAGGTAGGGAACATAGGAACAGCAGCTCCCAGCTCTGCATCAGGATGCCGAGGTTAACCACACCTTATATATTAGTTTCCAAATTGATTCTAGTGCTGTTGCTGTTTAAATGTTTATATAACAGAAATTACAACTGTCTTTCCTTTGCTTAATTCTTCCATTATTTCTTCATTAATAAATTCCTTCTCCTTCCAGATCCACAGCGTTGCAACTTTAAGTACAGGGAACACACAACTTTGTGCCAGTGGGACGTACTGGTCAGAGAAGGAACAGGACTCTCCTGTTTTATAGGTGATGGAACAGAAGTTGAAGGATTTTTAGCTGCTTCTGGTATGATCAGATTCCAAAACACTTAACCTTTCCTTAGCTTCATCTGTCCACCTATTTCTTGCAGAAGACACTGCAAATTCTGTAAGAATTAGTAACACATGATTTTTTTTCTTCTTCTTTAGAAATGTCTTTGACAATAGCAATTGCCTCAACCCTCACACAGGTTTATTTCTACTCAGAGCCAACACCAAGGACTATGCCCAGAGCATCATCCCAAGCAAGTGGCAAAGTTGAGACAAAAGAACTTGTTAATTACGTAAGCAGGGTTTTCTTGCTTGATTTTCATCTGCAGACCATAAAGCATTACTTGCCCCAAATCATCCAGCAGGTAGTGAGCACAGCTGGGAAGGACACCCTGCTCCCGATCTCAACCAGCTGGACAAGGCTCTCGCCTTCCAGGCCCAAGTCAATGTCATTTGCTCACATTGCAACACCAAACCTTCATGAGGATTCACAAAAGAAACAGGACTTTTATTCTCTGGGAAAGCAGCATTCCAGACTTCTCTTCTGATAGCAACCTAACTGGAGTTTCTCTTCAGCCCTCCCTTATCCCACACGTACGCACTCCCCTCTTTCATTTTTCCTGCAAGAGCTTTTCAGGCTTTTATCACAGACATTGACCATAGTTTTTCCTATACTATATTAGTTTATTACACATTAATTCAGTTAAAAGATAAAAATGTGGAACAGCACGATGTTCAGCGCTTAGTGTATGTAATTCTGTTCCTCTCGCACACTGCTCGGTGCCCGATGGCCACCCCTTCCCCCAACGCAGGCGATCACAAAGAGGGACTGCTGGAGGAGGCTGTCATAGCACCAGGCATCCTCAGACAGCTACAAAAGAATTCATAATTGTTATTTTAAAGGTACTGGCATATTACACAAACTCAGTAATTAGCTTTTGAGTCAACTTACTAAAACTTGGTTCGGGAGAAGGAATACTCTTAATTCCACTAAAATGTCTCTGTCGAACTGTTTCTTTAGTTAGCCCAGAGGTGGCCTGTGCCCCCTCATCCCCTCTCCTCTCCAGCTACATCACTTCACACATCAGCAAGTTATTTAATGCAAGTTTGGGTAAAAATTATTTATTCACAGGAGCAATTGCTTTTGTTGTTGTCGTGGTTTAGGCCAGACTGGGCACTGAAAGGAACAACAGATGTTCTCTTTTACTTCTCTCCCCTTCAAAGAAGGGAGAAAAGGATGAAAGAGAAAAAAGACTTACCAGTTTAAATAAAAAAACACCTAAGCTTCTTTAATGAAAATATTAATAAAATAATAAAAAGAAAATAATGAACTATGTACAATATATACAAAACTGTATTGAGCTCCCAGGATGATGATCACATCACTGGCTAGCACTGGGAAAGTCCCAGATGGGACTCAGCGATGGATGGGAACTGGATTCCAGATCTGGATTCCAGAACACACAGATGTGGATCAAAGGCAGGTGAACAGACAGTGTCCTCCTTGGACGATGGCCATTGAAGAAAAAAATCCTAACCCTTTGATCCCTCAGCTTTATACTGAGCATGAGGCAGATGAGATGGAATATCCTGTTGGTCAGTTTTGGGTCACCTGTCCTGTCTGCTCCTCCCCACAGGTGGGACCTCTCTATGCTTTTCCGCTTCCAACCCTCCAACGGGACACATAACAAAGCTAGCTGGCCTTGGCTGTTATGGCAATAAGTGTAAGCAAGAGCCTCTCTGCATACCGTGCCTTGGTACAAAATGATAAACAATCAGGTCTTATCACTCTGGAATTGGATACTGTCGGAAAAATATGCTGTTAATTTCAGCGAGTTCAGTTAGTTAGAAGAGGCTTGACTGGAAAGTAAAATTACTGAACAGAAAATGGTTTCTGTTTTACCTCAAACCAGGACAGTTGTCAAAGAGTATAAATGCACAGCCCTGCTCCTCTTACCGTTCTTACCAACTGCAAACAAACAGCTCTACCTCTGCACTAAGATCCGAGCTGTAACACCCCAGAGCTTCCCTGCAGGGTTGAAGAGGCACCTTGCAACACCGAGGGTGCTTACAGAGACCACCACCCACTCCCGCCTCTCCCCTCTCTCCAGGCTGCCTCTGGAGCACAACAGAAATTACACTTGTTCCAACTTTGCCAATTCCTCTTTGCTATGACTTACATTAAGGACCAACACTACTTCCTGTCACTGGAAAAGGAACGATTTGAAGTGCTGCAGCTCAGTCTGCACTCCTGCACGTGCTCTGAGCACCGCACACGTGTCTGACGCGGTTTCATACGGGCAGCACGTTCCACTGCCCCAACAAAGGGAGCTGAGAAAAGTCTGCGGCAACTGCTAAACTGTGAGCACCCACAAAACTTTGTGGAGGTGACTGGTATGATTTCTAACAGACATAAACAGCATTATTGCCTTAAAAACTCCAAATGGGTTTTCTGATGGATCATGTACATCCCAGAATATGCATTCTGCTGGTTCTACTCCACACGCTAAAATTTGATTTCTATTGCTTGCACACACAGTGAGAAACAACATGGAAACACAAGTGACCCTTGTGCCAAAAAGCTGACATGCAGCCATGGGCAGGTGCCTGTTTCCATACAAAACCAGGGAGGGAGCAAGCCCTCAGAGCACACCAAAACGCACAGTGCTACGTGAGAGGCAGAGTTTCACTATTCACGGAAGCACAGGGAGATTTATTTATTTACTTATTTTAATTAAAAAGTCATAACTTCAGAGTGAATCAACAGAACCTTTAGTTGACCCTGTCATCCAATACGCTTTGATAAAAACTACTACCTTGAAAGCACTCTCGGCCTATTGAAACAATACATTGAGACAAACAGACCCCCAAATTCCTTTACAAAAACCTGACGAGATAAAAACAGTGCCAGCAGGAAGTCCCAGCATGAAAACTATGCTCTTACTGAGGGTGAAAAATACGTTTGATGCCTTAACAAATCCGCCTTTGCTGACTTCAAATCTGGATCTGTACACATACAGAGAAGACACAGTAAATGATGGAGGGAATTCTTTGGACTAGTACAGCACTCCCCTTTTCCCAAGTCAGGGTCTGCTCTCTGTGGCCAAACTGATGATTTAAAGAGCAATGGAGAAAGAAACACACTACCTTAATCTGTCTTCTGTAAGAACAGCATGCGGAATTCCCCCTTGAAGCAGCGGTTCATCCAAAAGCGTTAGATTGCTTAAAACAATCTTAATTTAGAACTACAGCCCTTTAAGCAACACTAAAAAAAAAAAAAAAAAAAAATCCTGCTATTTCTGCAGCGAAGTGGCCTAACTACAGAGTCCCAGAAGGTGACTCACTGATAATCTCACCAATTTCCCTCAAACCACCTGAGCATCCTTGCACCAGCAAGTTGCCCAAGATTTCAGGTTTAAGCCCATCTTCAAAATTGTTATTGTTTCAGCTTAAGAGCTCCAAACAATGGCAAGCCTTTAACCTCTCCTGTAAACTATTTCTGTAATCGACCTCCATCATTGCTAGGAAATCATGTCATATTTAAAGGAATTTGTGTAGCCGTAACTTTCAGTTACTGGATCTTATGTATTTCTTGGAAAGACTGAAAATATTCAACTATCAGATCACTGGCCCATAGGCATGGATTTCCACAGAGTGGCTGAGTCACTTCTCAACCCTCTTCTCTTGGATGTGCCTGAATAAACTGAGTTCATTAAGTCCATTACATGGCTCGTTTTCCAGAACCAAGGCATTTTTGTGGCCACCTCGGAACTCTCTAGTATCTTCATATCTTACTTGAGATCTACTGTAACTGCAGTTTATGTTCTAGTAGCCCCTTCTAACACCACCACGTGCACACATGATCACTCCAACTTGATTCTCTTTAAAAAAAAAAACACCACCATAAAAAAAAAAAACAATCAAATCAACTCTTTCCACAACACCGAAGTTCAAATTGTGTCACAGATCCTGCAAGTCACTCTCTGCCACCTCTGTGTTTCTGGTAGGAAGTTATGGTGGTTTCTAGACTTTAAAAGGCCTTTTTCATTATATTAAGGTCCTTCTCCCTCTTGGAACCATCTAACCAGGCAGGTCAGATGAGGCTACAGCAGTAACATCTTGTCACTGACCATCTCGCCTATCTGCCATCAATAAACGCTAACAGCAATGGTTCTAAACCTTCTTTTAGATAATTTAAGTCAGTATTAGTATTTGAACAAAGAACTGGTAAGTGGAGGAGCTGACTGGAAACAGTCTGTTCCTTTATGTCTTCCAATTAATGATCAAGATGCAGGATTTGTTCCTAAATTCTTAAGTTTTGCCTTGCTGCTTTACTTTTGCTTAATTAAGTTGTCAGCTCACACTAGAGTCAAATTCCTCAGAGAATTTCAAGTATGTGATACTAAATATATCCATCTATATCATCAGTTGACTTAATCAGATCTTGAAGTCCCCTCTCAAGCAGGAACACCGGGGCACGGGGGAGCAGAGGGACTCTCTTTTTCAAGCATATGCTGTTTAGCCTTTAATCTCCACGTCCGTTGTATTTGAAGTACCTAATTACTTACAAAGTTTTACCTGCTCATTTTACTTTACTCCTGCTGCTGACACCAGGTTAACATACTTGCTTGTTTCCTTTCCCTAGAACACATTTAACCTTCCCACACGCGTGGGCAATGTCCCCCCGCCTCTCCTCCCGCTGCCCGCAGCCGTCCCGGGCAGCTCGGCCCACTTGTGTGAAACTCGGCTGGTTGAAGACACAACGCCGCTGCTGCCGCCCGCAGCGGGACCGTCGGCCATTCCTTCGGCTTCCGTTCATCACTTGTAATTAACGCACTCCCGTTACCTGTCAGCCGTGCACGGTAGCTCTGCCAAGACTGCAGAGTATGTAATTATTCATAATTACGACCCCGCAGGTCGCTCTGGCTGCCCGCCCCTCCCCTACACACCCCCCGTCACTCACCTGGCGCCAACCCGGAAGCGGTGACGGGAACTCCGCCGTCCGTCGCTCAAACCCTTCCCCGCCTCTCCCGCCCCCTCGCCGCCCCCGACCGGCCCCGGAACCCTCGGAGCGGGCCCCGAAACCCCGAGGGCGTCCCCGAAAACCCGGGAGCAGACTCCGAACCCTCGGAACGGATCCCGGAACCCCCGGTGCGGCCCCCGGAACCCCCGGTGCGGCCCCCGGAATCCCCGGTGCGAACCCCGGAACCTCCGGAGCGGGTCCCGCGCCCCGCCGGACCCTTTGCCGGAACCCTCCGCACGGCGCCGGCAGGGGCGGAGTCGCCCCTAGCAACGCCGCAAGCCCCGAGGGGCGGGGCCCGGCGGCGCCTCCGCGACCGGGGGCGGGGCCGGAGCAGGAGGGATTTACCATATTTACCAGAGCGCGGCGGCGCACAGATGCCTACCGTACTTTCTGTAGTTAATACGCAGCCGCATACAGCCGCGAGAATATGTCTTTTTAACGAGGCGGGCGGGCTTCCCCGCCCGCTCCCCGCCCAGGGGCCGCGCCCGGCAGGTGAGGCCCCGCTGGGAGCCCGCACAGCTCGGGGAGCCGCAGGCCATGGCGTACCGGGAGCTGGTGAGGCGCTGGCACCAGGGCGTGCTGGCGGCCGACGGCGGGGACTGGGAGGCCGCCCTGGACATCTTCGCCGGTATCCCGGAGCCGTCGTCCAGGATCTGGTTCAACGTGGGCTGCGTGCAGCTGCTGGCGGGGAGGCCGGGGGAGGCCCTGCGGGTGAGCCGGGCCGGGGACCCCCGCGGGGGGAGACGGGGACGGGCGCGGTAGTGCCGAAACTCTAATTAAAATCCAGCGGTTCTCACCACAGAGTGACAGACGGGCAGGGGGTTGGAAGGGCCCTCTGGAGCTCCCCCAGTCCCACCCCAACCGCCAGAGCAGGGGCACCTCCAGCAGTGGCACAGGACACGTCCAGGCGGGTTTGGAATGGCTCCAGAGCGGGAGACTCCCCCCCTCTCTGGGCAACATCTGCCAGTGCTCTGCCGCCCGCACAGGAAAGTTTTTCCGCATGTTTCCTCGTGCGGAATGTCCCATGTTCCGGTTTGTGCCCGTTGCCCCTTGTCCCGTCGCCGGGCTCCGCTGAAGAGTCTGGCCCTGTCCTCCCGCCACCCGCCCTTTAGATCTCCATCAGCATTGATGAGATGCCCTCTCAGCCTTCTCTTCTCCGGCCGAACACCCCCGGGGCTCTCAGCCTTCCCCCAGCAGAGAGGTGCTCCAGTCCTGAGCATCTTCGTAGCCTCCACTGGACCCTCTCCAGTAGTTCCTGGTCTTCCTTGAACTGGGGAGCCCAGAACTGGGCACAGTTTCAGCTAAAAGCAGGAACTCGAGTGGTGATGGACACAGAAAGAGGAGCCCCACGGCCCCGGCCAGTCCTGTACCAGCAGCTGAGGCTGCCAAAACCAAACTGCTGTGCGGGAAAACCATCTCCCTTTGGAAAAGGACAGCTGGTGCAGGCGGGCGAGTGCCCTGAGGAAAAGCCTTTTTATTACAGCCCCCGGCATGTCCGCAGGGTGGGCTGGCGGTCAGCCGCCCAGCGAGGAGGTGCATGTAAGACACCTCAAACAGCGAGAAGAAGAGCTCAGGCTGTGCTCAGCGCCGTGGAGCCCCGGGCAGGGCACTTGCTATAAGGGACAACAGTGAGCACAGCACGACGGTACCCAAGAGAGGTTTTTTAGCCCCCATGAATGGGCACTGACTGGGAAGAAGCTCGGCTATACTTCCTCATAGGTCAACGGTTGGGTGTGTATTTTTTTTCTCCTTTATAGCACAGTAAAGCAGACTGTAGAGGCGAGGTGTGCTGTCGGAGCCGCGGGAGAAGCCAAGCTGCCGCATTGCCGAGAGGCACAGTCGCTCCCTGACCTCCCGCAACAGACTGTCGCCCCTGCAATGCCGTCCCTGCCTAGGCAATACCGGGAAAGTCTGGGCTTTTCGGCTTGGTTCGTTATCTACATACCATCTCCTTGCAATGATATGCGAAGGAGCATGCCTCCAAGCTTTCTCCCAAAGACAGCTTTCCCAGCGCAGTGTTACTTGGAACCGTCAGCCATGAGCTGCTACCAGCCTTGCTAATACTCTCCTGTATTTAGCTGGGAAATCCGACCAGAAATATTGACTTGTAGGTGCGGTGTGAAGCTGGTCAGCTTTCTCCCTTACACCCCTTCACATGCTCATCCCCGCAGGCGGTTTCAGACAGCCTTCCCCAGCCCGGCCGGTCCCTCTGCTCCCTCAGGGCAATCTCTGCTGCAGGCAATGCAGTTTTCCCACTACGATATGCCAGCTGGAAAACGTAGCTCGTTTATGTCCCATTCATTTTCCCAAGGAAGGATAAACACCTGAGGTTCTGCTCATATGGAGTGTCCAAGACCTGAGAAATGCCTTGGAGCTGTCTCCGGCCCCTCAGCCTGGATCGCAGCCCCGTGGTTGTCCCTCCAGAGGAGCTGGTCACCAGCCCAGGAACAGCTTCTGCGCCCGGTGCAAGCGCGGCGTGGACGTGGCTGGTTGCATGCACATACCCGGGCATCGACAGGAGAGATCCCAACTCATCCCTGGGGTGTGTCTGTGTTTTCCTCCTTAGGCATTCGATAAAACCCTGGCGAAGGACAAGTCCTTAGCTGTTGGCTTCTTTCAGAGAGGGTTTGTCCATCTGCAGCTGGAAATGTAAGTGAGGCGCATGTCCGTTCCAGTCTTCGGTTTTCTCCTTTTAATCATACTTTATTCCTAAAATTTGCTTCTTCCACTGTTCTTAAACAGTTCGCAAGATCCAATTTGGCCTTGTAAATGGTGTCACAGGTCAGCAAGTGTTATCTCTGATAAGGCTGAGAAGACGGGAGCTGCAGAGCTCTGGGGCCGCAGGGGTGGCCAATACATGACATTACTGTCCCGTGCACACCGAGGAGGAAGCTGCTCCTGTACGGGGGGGGTGCCAGCAGGTTACGTTGCTGTTCAGATTTTCTTTGGGAATGAAAAAAAAATGTAATTGCACTGCTTGGTGTACCTTCACATGGTACACGTGAGTCTGGCCTTCCTAAAAACGCAGTTTGCCCGCAGCGTCTGACTCTCGCACTCTGCTGTCAGCGGATTTTGTGGGCCTGATCTCAGTCTCACCGACTTAACGTTGGGATTGCTCCACTACTGCTGTGGGATTGATAACTCATTGTTTCCACGGTTAAATCATGGTGACATCCTGCTCGGAGAGGTGGGCAGAGGATTTTCCAGATCCCTTCTTACCTTCGAAGTTCAGTTATTCTCTTTCCTATTATTTTCCCCACCTTAATTTCCACAACATGACTATTTTTATTTCTGGGAGGGAGTTAAAGTGAGCAGTTCTGCTCTCACAGCTGGCCCCTCGAGCAGCTACGCGCGCTGTGCCTCTGCCGGCAGAGCTGCAGTCGGGGACGGCGGAGCCCCGGCCGCGCACCGGACCTGCTCCGCTCTGCTCCCAGCGCCGTGCCGCAGCCAGCAGGAGCGGAGCGAGCCCACTCCGAGCACACGCGCTGTGCAGCAGGTCAGGGGCAAGCATGGCTGGCAAACCTGCCAGCCCGGGAGGTGACGGCCACCAGCACCCCATGGCTCCTTCCCTCGTCGGACACTGCTCCCACCCACCCACCCACATCCACCTTCTTCTCCTGGCCACGCGCGATGGCCCTCGGCCGCACGGCCCTTCCTTTCACCACCTGCAGCCTCAGTGGGAACCTGCTTTGATTTGAGTTGCACAGCTGCTGTAAATTCAGACTAATTCCCCTCCTTATCCTCAGATTTTCTCTAAGTGTCTGCGTGCGTTGCTCCGGCCATGCGTGTACACCATCGGCAGGAGCATCCCGGCCCTCGCTTCTCCCCGGGATACCTGCTGGGGCAAAACTGCCAGCAGCAAGCTGGGCAAGGAGCTCACACCATTTGTTAATCTTTACTTTTTCTCCTCCTTGGAATTGCGACTTTTTCAGGTGTCAAAACCTACTGTTCCTCCCAATCAGTAAAACAGTGCCGATAATCCCAGAGGAGAGACGCACCGTGTCCATTTTGTCCTAACGGCCAACAGGGAGAGGACGGGGAATTTTCGGTGGTCACAAGACGACGCACATCTCTGGTGCAGCTCTCCTCATCCAGGCTGCAGAGAAGAATACGTGGTTTTTGCTAGCTTGATTTTTGAACTTCTTTATTAGGTTTCAGCTTTTTTAGTCTGGGTTTCTCCCGTTGTCTCTGCATCGTAGGTACGAAGAAGCACTCTCTGACTATCATCAGGCCTTCAGTCATCTCAGGCAAAATCCCTTCATCGATTACAAGCAGCTGGGGCTGAGGCACATCCTCTACGCGTGGGAGGTAAGAGTCAACCTGTCTCAGCAGCCCTTCCCCTCTCTTGGGGGTATTCATCAGGTCTTCCCCTGCAGTAGCCCAAGAGCTTTTCAACGCAGTACATTAGAACAGTAAAAAAATTCTGCTTGCACTTTTTTTTTTTTTTTTAAAAAAAAGGAACTTAATCGTAAAAGTCATAAAACAATGGCGTCTCTGAAAAGTTTAGCAAATTACACAGTTTTTAAAGTAAAATTCTTCAGAGCAGATGCCCTGGAATTTGTACGTTGGGAATTTGTGTTTGCTTATCTATGCACGTAAGTTTTGTGAGCTCCTCAGCTCTAAAAGCTGAAATAGGTTGAAGTAGACACAGATGGGAAGAAAACTGGTCCGTAATGAAGACTCTAAGGAACTTATGTGCCCAAAAGCCTGTCTTTCCAACTGTAGCAGCTTACCTCAGTGTCTGAACTTACACACGGGGCTGCAGGCTGCATTTTGCTTCTGTAACACTTCCCTCTGCAGCTCTTACACTGCTACGCGGAGTTACACGGAGGAAAAAGATACTGCCACATCCCGTTTAGAAAAAAAAAAAAAAAATCAAAGTCTGAACTGATTGTAAATATTTGTAATGTTTGGAATGTAAAAGACTCCTAGAAACTGTACTTTACTGTGAGGGTTCATTTTGTCTTCTGTCCTGAGTCCACACGCACAGACTGAAAAGCAGATACAGGACAGAGTATTTGATTTTTTTTTTTTACTTCCTCAAGAGCGAGGAGTCATTGTGTAACTCAAGTCAAGCATGCCCAGAAACCCATCGTTCACTCTTGGCCAATTTTCACGCACCTTATACCTGGCAGGAAGAAGCTATCCTTGGCATCTGTGGTATTACCCAAACCTCATTATTTTTAACAGTTTCGGTGCCACAGCACTGCCTTCTCTGAGCTGACACGCACTTAGAAGCGATGGGTTCCCCTGGAAGGGCCGGGGCTGCGGGAGTGCCCGGGGCCACCGGAGGAGGTGGGGACACTCACTGGTGGGACCACGCAGGCCCTCACGCCGTGAGCTCTGGGCACTGCCAGGACACGTACGCTCTGTGCTGGTGCTCCGGCCTCAGGACCTGCATCCCGATTCAACTGTACCTCACATTTACCTGCAGCTCATTTTTCAAAATACACAAACATAATCCTCCCGCCGAACCGCGCCATCAGCTTTCCCCGTGCGTGGCCTCTCGCGTGCCACATATGGTCTCCTCAAGGGGAGGAGATGTGCTGTGTGGTGTGAAAATCCAGAAATATTTGCCTCTTGCAAGACTCTGGCACTTCTGAGCTGAGCGAGAGGTGCTGCCTTCCCTCTCCAAGAGGGACCGTCTCTGCAGCTCCTGTAGATGTTCCTGCTGGCCGTTCCCCACCAGCCCTCAAACAGCAGTTTTCTGCTGTCTACAATTAAGGAGCAGAGGAGAAGCGTCCTGTTAGCTGCACCTCTCTCCCATCCAGGTACCACTAAGCGATTTGCCAGCTGATAACCCTGTCACGTGAGATAGCAAGGGACCTGAGAGCGCGTCTGTTGGGCCACACTTCTGCCTTGCAGGCCAGCAGCTTTTCTGTACGCTGCCTGTTGGCCGGGGACAAGAAGAGATCTCCCACTCCTAATTCAGCGTGTAGACCAAGGCTGCCCAACACCCAGTCTGTGATCCTCCCACGCTCTGCCACTTCACCACTGAACGCCATCACATGCTGCTAAAGGGTGACAAGCTACAGCTGTCAGTGTGCACATTCACAGCCCACTACAGCCTGAAATTATTTCAGTTAAGTTATTTTGCAGAGAAAGGGAGTCAGAATTACTCTGCACAGCAAAAAAAAAAAAAAAAAAAAAAAAATTACATAGTCAGATGCAGAAAGAAACCTAAAAAAAATCCTTCCTGACCTTTCACGTACAGGAAGATAAGATTGAAACTTGTGTAGTACCAGGAGGTCCCGGTGCCTCTCCTTGCCCTGAGCAGAGCTAGCAGCTCCAGCACACCCGGGCACTTGCCTGCGGGTACAGCTTTTATCTCTTTCCCCTCTGATGATGAGGGTTTTTTCAGCTGTGCTGCTCCGAGTGCCTTTCCTCTGGCAGCAGACTGGGGCTGCTGCTGCATCTGTGGTGTTTCGGTGCCTGGCCCCTGTTTCTGGGCCGGGTTTGGGAAATCGCGTGGGGCGTCTGCGTGGGCTCAGCCCTCTGAGTTCCGCTCCCTCCTTGCCCACCCAGGTGCTGTACAGCACCGCGGCAGCGCAGTGCCGGCTGCAGCGGTGGCAGGAGGCCAGAGTCACCCTGGAGAAGGCTGTCGTGTGGAGACCTGAAGGAAGAACGGCCATCTTGGCCCTGGCCCTCGAGCGGGTGCAGGTAAGGCAACCTCTGCGAGTCCCTGGTATGGGCATTGGGCCGAAGTGAAGAAATGCGAGATAAGAATGTGCTAATTGCTGTATGTTTGGGTTTTCTTGTCTACCCACCCGCTGGGTCACCTGGTAACGGAGCGGGAGCCGTTTGCCTGTGATGCTCTACCCAACTAGTGCTTCAGCTGATCAAGTAACTCCATCAGCCCCGGGTGCTTCGGAGCACAGAAACACCATAGTGGAGAATTATGGGATGGCCTTTCAGGCTGAGGAGGTTGCTTTCCAGTCCTTGCTGTTCAGGAGCTTGGTTCTATTCGTACTTGTACTGTAAAACAATTTTTCTTACGCAGTGTTTAAGCGCAGAACCCCTACAAGTGCAGAGTTGGGGGGGGCGGTTCTCAGTTTTCATGACACTGGCTGACTTTTTTTGAGGCCTTTTGGCCTCAGTGACAATTGGTGGCAGCTCAGATATTAACGGCAATCCCATTTAGAGCTTAAGTAGAGTGTAAAAGTGTTTCCAGGGTTGGTTCTAAATAATAGTTTCTTGTTGGACTCTTTTATGATCAGGAACAACTTGCAGGTCTCTGTTTTACTCTTCCTGGAGGGTTCTTTATTTTGCTACCTCCATACTTCCTTATCTTATTTGTAACCTTTCTAAGAAATGATTGCTTTGTTTTAATCTGATCATCGCTTCTAGCATCGTGCTTGTGCTTTACGTTAATGGTTTATTTATATTTGCTATTATTGTGCTACTCAGTGGTTGAACAGAGGAGAAAACAACATTTGAAGTCAAATAGAAAAACTGCTTAGAGATCTGTTTGACAAACCTTACTCCACGGCCCTCCCTTCCCACGCCAACAGAGCTGCTCTTTGACTCAACGCTGGGTAGTGGCTGCTGAGCTCCTCGTTTGCTTGTGCTTGTTAAACCTGAGTGACCTTTTTCAAGTTCACAGCCATAATTTTTGCCCCGGTGGCTTCCTGGAGCTGATCTTGCACACACAGGGAAGCTTTACTTGCTTTTCACTGCTGTTACGTTTCATTTAATATTCATTGATGGCTTTTCCCTTATCTGCTCTCCCTGCCCTAGGACCGTCTGTTTTTAGAGCCCATGCAGGTTCCTCCTGGGGAATTTTTCAGACCACGAAAGAAGGAAGTTGAACAGCTGGATTCAAAAGATTTCCTGGGTAAACCCAAGGTAACAGGCGTGTAATCGCTAAGGTGAACAGCAAGCAGATTAAAATCCCACCTTCTGACATCTCCGGAGAGCGTTACCGCTGCCCACTCCACGGTGGAGACCCAAGAGCAGGATTGCCAGGGCTTGCAGCCAGTCAGGGCATCTGGGACACAGAGGCCAAAATTCGTAAGAATTTCCACCTTTTCTATCAAAAATGGACTTTGGTGCTAAAAAACCTTCCCAATCTTGATCACTTTAAACTCTGAAAAGGCTGAGCAGGTACGTGGGGAAAGCTGCGGTTGTCCTTTTGCTGACACTGACATTTTCAAGAGGAGCACGTTCCTCCAGCATGCTCCTGCTCACTGCTGCGCTCCCGGCGGGACAGGCAGGCACGGGGGAGACAAATGCCTCGTCACGTCCTTTGATGCAAGTCAGCAGGGAGTTTCTCTGATCCCTTCTGTGACCAGTGCAGCCAGAGAGCCGTGACATGAATAAAGGGAAGAGAAAGTAATTCATTCACGCACTTTTAAAGAAACCTTGGAAAGGCTAAAAACACAGGGACAACAGCAGCTGAAGCTGTTTTGGGAACGCAACTGCTTTTTCCACTGCATGCATGGCTCTATGTCTGACTTTAGGATGCCGGTAGGAAACAGGCCTGAGTAGATAACCTTGCATGAAGTTTGAGAATCTCTTTATCCACCCTGGATTCACTCGTTACTTTTGTTCTGCGACAGGTGATCTCGTCCATCATTCCCAATGACGAGTACATTGGCTTCGAGCCTCTCAGGCCTCAGGTGAGCAGGACATAGCTGTGGAAGGAGGAATAGGAGCTCCAGGTAGAGCCTCAGATCCTAACACCATCAGCGTAAGAACATACTGTTGAAAAAAACAGTGCAATATCAGACTAGATCCATGGGGCTGTTGAAGCCAGGTGGTGGGCTTCAGCGTTGGCTGGAAGGGACTCAGCAATGGGGGTCTCCAGCCCTTCGAAGATGTGTTTCTGTTTCTTTGCCGTGACGAAACAGCAGTGGAGACTTTGCTATGCTCGACACGTGTTTGTCCAGCACCGCTGTAAATCTGTCAGCATAAGCGTGGCTGGCTTGCACTGTAATATGTGTTTCTTAGAACCAAGGGTAGGGTTAGACTTTGCTACTCCCCTCCGGATGGGATAAAGAGGGAGGGGGAGAAACGGAAGGTACATCCTGGTAAGGTGTGGAACGGCAGAATTCTGTGTAGGTGCTGTGGTGTGACAAACGTGGTCAAAAGTAAAGCCAAAATACCGCAGTGTGGTATTCAGAGGGATAGTAAATAAGGTGGCGCGGTTGCTATTTAAGGTGCTGTTATAAATAGGTGCTGTTGTTCCTCCCACAGAAGCAGGGCTTTTATGAACCCCGTGCTGATGCTGTACGGTAAGTGTTCAGTTCTACCCTGGTCTAACTCTTCTCTCACTATTTCTGTTCAGAAGGTCATGTTTTGTTCTCTGATGTCTTTGTCTGAAGACTCGGTGGGATCCACACCCACTTCTCACGAAGGGTGGAGTGAATGACAAATGTGCAAAGGCTTGTGTGGCTGCAAAAGACACTGCAGACCAGTAGCACCTCTCCTGCAAGAACCTCAGGGCAGTCTGCAGGAGTTGACTCGGTAGTCTTGGGAGACAGGCATGGATCATGCCATGGCTGGGGAATGGAAGCAGAGGGAGGTTGTGGGACCTGCCCAGGTCTGTGGCAGAGGATGCTCAGCTGCCCCATCCTCGTTCCCAGGACAAGGTCTCCAAATACTCCCTGCCAGCCGTGCCGTGTTGAGCCAAAATCAGCCCTGGTTCAAAAAACACGAAAGTAATTTGTTTTGGTGATGGCTGAGTTTAATAATTGTTTTGATATGGAGGGTGTTTATTAATGTAATGGAAATGGGGAAACTGCATTTGGGAAATCGGTGTTTTCCAAGCTCCTTTTGTTCCCAGTTGGACCAAAGAGTAGCAAATGGCAATGATAATTTCCCAACACCTGAAACTTTTGACATGTGCCAACTTGGATCAGTGCAGCGGTCAGAATCGAAGCCATCCCGGACCAGAACTCCAGGGTTAGTAAAGGTGCTCTCATTCTTTCTTTCCAGAGACAGTGAGTCAGGCTACTACCGAGTTTTGTCCCACTATTACCCTGACGACTCGGAGGGGTTGGCAGTGAAAGCCAGCAGTTTGGTCTTCGTGCTGACGAGAGGAGGGGATGGCTGGGCTACAGCCATACACGATGGTCAGGTAAGGAAAACGGGGGGGCTTTCCAGCCCTTCCCCACCAGCGGAGACCACAGCCCTGCCTGGGAACAGGAGCTTGCTGCAACCCCCTGACACGTTCCTTGGGGACCCACCTGTAGCGCTGCAGAGCAGAGGATGAGTCCAGGAGCTCATTTCCACAGCCCGGTTGCTAACCATAGGTTTCGCTGACACTTGGCTCCTGCCAGCTTCTGCCATTCACCTCTGTAGCTCCACATGGGCATCTTTGGGCACTTGTGCTCTCCACCGTACAGGATCCTGTAGTGGAATCGTGTGGGATAACAGACCTCACCAAGGACCACCATTTAGAGCAATA
The DNA here is from genome assembly GCF_965231255.1 of Vanellus vanellus. Taxonomy (NCBI): domain Eukaryota; kingdom Metazoa; phylum Chordata; class Aves; order Charadriiformes; family Charadriidae; genus Vanellus; species Vanellus vanellus. Next base: position 1,162,794 of record NC_138923.1, read on the forward strand.
TTTGTCACCTGAGAGCTCCAATGGAGCCGAGGAGACAGGTCGGTCCTTACCTGGTGTGTAGTGTCTCTGTTAAATTAACTTTGGGAAGGTTTTGGAAGGGTTTTAGCTGTGCAGGCAGGTTTTATAAAGGGCTCTAGAGAAGACCGAAGGATTTAAAGCCCAGCAAACCTGACATCTTTCTGCAGAGTAGGGAACTGCTAGGAACTATAGCGTAAATAGATAAATATGGCAACATGGAAAATCTTTGGTTGACAAGAAGCCATTTCTCACGTGTCTACTTAAGTTCTTTGAAAGAGCCAGCGCATACCTGGATTAGGTTGAGCCAGTGAATGTATTCTGCCTGTATTTTCCCAAACAGTCAAAAGATTCTTCATGAGATCACTAAAAAAACAGTGAGATATTTGAGGAAGAGAGGCAGTGCTCTAAGAATAACAGGTTAAAAGAAAGGGTTGGCATAAATGAACAGGTTTTTTTTTTTAAGAAAGGATGTCGCCACAGAGAATCTGCTGTGACCTAAGCATTTAGCATATTCCGAAGTGATACAGTAATAGGGATAGTGATATAGTGCTTCTTAAGGTGACCACGTTCCATGACAGACAATCGAACCATTCAGCGTAGCCTGAAGCGTCTGGAGCTAACAGCGAACGGTTACAGAAGTATTTGAATGTGCTGGCTGACTGCTCAGTGAAGTGTCAGATGAAATTCAAAGTAAAAAAAATAAATAAAATAAAACAACAGACATTGGGAGGGGGGGAAGCATAATTACTCACAATAATCAGTTGAAATTAATAGCTCTATAGCAGTGATTGTCAGAAGACACAGAAACGCTGCCGTACTGGTATCGCTTGACATCCGAAGCATCCGTTTTAGGAGCAGGGTGTTGGGGTTGGTGGGTGGTTGGTCTGTTACATCGCAGCCACTCAATCACAGCACTGCTTTCAGCAGAAAAAGATGCAAGAGGAGCATCGAATTTTGTTCAGCCATTTGTGAGCACACGCCACGTGGGCTACGGTACGCGGCCCTGGGCCCCCCGTGGGCGCGCTCGTGTTGCCGTAGGGCGAGCAGAGCAGGCAGCGGTGTTTTGCAAGGGCAGAAGCAGTGCAGAGTGGAGCCGAAAGAAGATGGGGCTGGGTGGGCTGGGGCTGCCTCTGCAGCAGCTTCTGTCTCACCCTGCTCTGCTATGTGTCCCGCAGAAGCTGCGCATACCGAGCTCTCTCCTGGAGCCTGCCTCGAAGATGGATAAATGGGTGAGCTGACAACCGTGCAACCAGGGGTGAGGAGGGGACCAAGAGATACGTGTGGGACATTTATTTGTAAGATTATCACAAAATAGGACAACTGTGTAAGAGAAACACAGAGTGTGAAACGCTGAGACACCCTGACTGAAGTCAAGTGCTCCTGAACAGGAACAACAGAAGAGTTAAGAGCAGGAAAAATGCTTATTTTTTTTATATACACCGGATCTCTTTACAGCAAAATCGGGGGGTTTGGACACACAGCCAAGCCACGGTGGCTTGCATCACAAGCTGCTCTAGGTATTGTTATCTCTTATCCGCCGTGGCCTGATGGAGCACGTGAAGATGAGCAGCTGCCAGAGCTCTCCTGACCCACTGTAACTTGCTGAGGCACTGGAACACAATGATGAGTTTGAGGGCTTGAGGCACATGTTCACGCAGCCGGCTCCCGTGATGTCTGCAGCCACTAGATGTAGCGCAGAAGCGGGTGAGCAGCGCTCATGTGTTTTAGTTCACCAGCAGGGTGAGAGCAGGTTAATCTCCCGCAGTGGGACAGTAATATCTTAAACAGCCACCGCTTATTGCCTTGAGGCCGTGCGCCTAAGCCCTAAACCATCACCTTTGACTTAGGAAAACTTCATGTCCCATCTCCACCGCAGGCATATCCACCCATGATCCAAATGATTTTCCATCTGGACCCAGTGCAGGGCGGTGCAACTCAGACCCCTGTTCCCTGTGAGAGATTTTCGAAGCAAATGGTTGCTCTGATGTTGCTATGATTTTTATTTTTATTTTCCCCTCTGAGCGAATCCCTGGCCATAGCACACACTTGGGCATTTGCTCCATGGATGTCTCACTGCGACTATCCCAAGTTTGGCTGGGTGAGCCAGCGATGGTGGGGAGGGCCCTTGGTGCAGCATGAGCAGCTTTCCTCTGCTCCAGCAGCAGCCCAGCAAGGGGCAGGAGGTGAAAGAAGTGTCCCACCAAACCTCTGTGCCCAAGAGAGCAGCAGAGACCATCACTTGAGTGCTCTGCCTCCTCCAGCCAGTTAATGAACTGGTCTCCCTGGGGCTCTCTCTGGGGTTACACCCAGAAAGACTCGCTGCACAGTCTGTCACTCACACCGGCCTTGGCCAGTCTCTGCTGTCTTCTGCTCACTCCTTTCTGATGGTGTTCTGTTGCAGAAGATCAGCGATGGGATTCCCCTCCCGCCTGCCCAGGTGCCTCCCAGCCGACTCCGTGTGAAGCAGAGGCCAGGTAGTCCCCTGGGCCAGGGACTGCAGTGGGTGTTATGTGAAGCTGTTCCCAACCCCTCCTGCTTTAGGGGTGCGTGGGAGGATGGGTGTCCACTGCAGCCGTGGCAGCGCGTCTGCTAGTGTGTTGCAGAAGAGCTGCCGGGGTCCTCTGCTGACTGCAGGCACTGTTCCTCTGCCCTTGCTTTGTTCTGCAGAATCTCCTGGGGGAGAAAATGCCTCTGCAAATGATGCTGGTGCCCAAACGGACTTCAAGGTAAGGTGTTTCACAAGCCGAAGGTGTTTTCACAGCCTCAAGAGATCGAGGCTGTGAAAAATGCAGGATTCCTGGCTAGATCCTCCAAAATTCCTGAGCTGCCCCAAAATCACCGGAAGAAAGTCTTCCTCTGCCCATTTTCTCATTCCAAAGAGGCATTTCCATGTGGTCTTTCCTCCACCACTCCCAAGCTTGTGACCATACAATTTTGTGAGGCAGCTCAAGGTTGAGGCTTACCAGGGCAGTGCCTTTTTGCCACCCTCCAAGGAGCCACGAGCCCCAGACACAGCAGTGTTCTCAGGCACGCGCTTTACAGCCCATTTTGTAAGAGAGAGCTCTCTTTGAACTACCTGCTGTCCCTTCTCCCCTCCTCCGGTGTGGCGTTTTCTGTCCCTGTCGGTCTGGGTATCACAACTCATTCATATTTGTGTTCCTCTGGGATGATGTCCTCTGATGCCCCTCCATGTCATTACCAACCACTGTGTGTGACGGAGTTGGAATCGCTCCTGTGTCCACTTGGGGACAGCACCTCTCTGGCAGTGCCAGCTGCAGGTCAGCTCTGCTCCCTTTGTCTCTGCCACCCCTCTTTGTAGGGTTTTTGGAGCCATCTTTTTGTCAGCTGTACTTCAGAGAAGGCAGCAGAACACGGGGACTTGGCTGCACCTCTCCAGCTGGCCGGAGGAACTGGGGCCCTGCTCATATACGGTTGGGGTTGGGGGGTACCTGGGTGATGGGACCCAGAAACGGGCTTCCTGGGTCACGGGAAGGACAGTTGACGCCAGGCTTTGAATTTGTAGTTCCCCCTCTGAAATTCAGATCTGCGTCTTGCTGCTGCACGAGGGTTAGGTGGTACCGCTGAGCCGCGGGCTCGTGTCTGTGTCGCCTCTCTTGATGGGAGAGTCCTGAATAACCGGACTGTTCGTGGTGCCACGTCTCTCAGCAGATCCCACCGACCCGCGGAGAAGCTTCATCCAGCGCGGACAGACCTGTTGCGCTGCGAGCGTGTTGCGAGTGCACCGTGGTGGTGCGGGCAGGCGAGGCGCCCTCTCTGCCGGACCTGCGGGCTCTGCTGAGGGAGCGCTTCGGCCAGCAGGCAGAGCGAGGGAAGCTGAGGTACGCCGGGGCACGAGTGTGTGTGACGGGGCAGCTACGGCCGTTCCCCTGAGGATACAGACCTGCGTCTGGTCTCCTGGGAACGTTTTAGTGGGGTCAAAGCACTCCAGCAGGGATTCAGCGGAGATGTGAGCACACGGCCTTCCCTGCAGGCCTGACCTTACCCTGGCTTTTGGTTTTGCAAACTGTGTGTGCTCTCTGGGCTTTGGAGGCCCAGAGGGACTTTCCTGGGAAACTGTACCGTGGCCAAGAAATGGGGGAACAGAAGGAAAAACTCTGTGCAGGTGCAGCTGCTGTATATTGGATTTTCTCTGGCTCAGCTCAGCCTTCGCAACACAATAGGATCAGTGCGGAGCAATTTGGGAGCTGGTCCTGGGGTGAGGTGTCCCTGACTGTGACACCCCTGCGGGGGACGCACACTCCGTGTGCTCGGGGCAGTTTAGGATCTTCCCTTCGCGTCAGTGTGTGAGGAGGTGACAGTGCCGTTTCTGCCCACTGAGCACGCAGGGTGGCCCCGTGTCATCGTGCAAGGGGACAAGCTCGGAGCTGGCTTACAAAGGGGACGCTGAAGACGTTAGAGGGCTAGGCTTGCCTCAAAGTCTGGCTTGAAGTGAGATGATTTGAGCCGTGTTAACGAACCCTTGCAGCTACAGGCATTCCGATGGCCAAGACCTGGGTGCAGTTTCGGGGGAGGAGGACCTAGGGAAGATGTGGCAGCAGCTGACAGATGGCAGGCTGACGCTCTGCTGCCAGGTACGTGGGCTGTGACAAGCGTCTCTGCTGCACTGGACTCAAATCTCTGCTTTGCCTTGCAACCTCCATGCTGACTTTCTCCTGTAGGACTCGGACTCCCACTCGGGCAGACCCATCCTCTACCGGATGCTGGCTCAGCACTCTTACCTTGCGCAGGGACCGGGCGACCTGGAGTTCAGCAAGGGAGACCTGCTGGATATTCTCTCTGAAGGTAGCTCTCCGGTCCCGCCTGCAGGCTGTACTGGGGTGGGCTTTTGGACTCTGCTGCAGGGCGGGACTGGGGAACAGATGGCCTCTCCAGTGCTGTCTCGGGCTCATACTCCCCAGGAGGCACAGGCTTGCACTGGGTTTTGCCCGGAGCTAATTCCAGCCGTGAAAACTCTCACTATCCCCGGTCATATGGGCCAGGGCTCATCCTGCTCCTTTATGTTTTCCCAGTGAATGAGGACTGGCTTGAAGGACGCTGCAATGGCAAGACTGGTATCTTCCCCAAGTGCTTTGCAACCCAGACCAGTGGTGGTGCTGCCTTCCTATAGCGAACAGGAGCCTTTTCCTGCCCGACCACGCTGTCTCCCAGGGGTGGGAGACATCAGTCCCAGCTCATTGGGGCCACAGCCGGCACAGCCAGGAGCTCTGCTGAACCCAGACAAGAGATGTCCCCCACCCACAGATCCTGTGGGGTCAGTTCCAGTGGCCTGACAGCATTTTCTACAGCCAGACCTGGCATTTTTACCTCTGTGCTTATGCTGCCAAAGATGTGCCTGTGCAGGGCAGAGAGAAGGGGGAGGGATCTGCTGTTTGGCTGTGGGAAATGTCCATGTGGCAACTCAGACCGCAGGGGCTCAGGTTCCTCTGGATGGAGGCCTCCACTCCCTCTCCCTCGCTGCTCAAGTTCAGGCTGGGAAGGCAGAACCTCACTCTACGGAAGCCAAGGATAGCCAGTTCCCCAGGTCCTCGGGCCACGTGTCCTTATCTCCACCAGAGAGAGATGCTGCTCTTTGGAAAGGCCTCTGTAACCAGTTTGCAGTGGGGTTTATGGGATAACGCCTTGGGTTAGGACCACCGTGTATCATCTTCCACAGCGAATGCCCTGTGGATGTGCCAGAGCCAAAGGGCTCTGAGCATTCCTCAGCCCAGATGCCTTTGGTTCTTTTCTGCAGCCCTTAAGTCCTGCCTGGATGTTACCGCTTCGTGCTGCGTGGGCAGCGGTCTGGGCGCACAGAGGAGAGAGGGTTGTGGAAACACCTCTGCTCAGAGCAGCCCCGGGCTTGGGCAGAGCCCTGGAGGGGCAGGGGAGAGGGCTGGCCAGGCAGCGTGGCGTTGGGCCGGTGGCTGGAGCTGGAAGGACTCAAATGACCGTCCAAGTTCCTGCAGCTGAGCTGTGCTGGGCTCTGTCGATCTAAATAAAACACTCAAGTGCCGGGAGCTGGAACCCGCTGTGGATGTGTCTGACAAAGCTGGGCTATGTAACTTGAATATAAAACAAACCCTGAGCCAGAGTTGGCAGCTCTTAAAGCAACTTCCACGTGTATTTTCTTCTGCGATATGCCAGTAAATATTTTTAAAGATAGCTGCCTGTCTTTGGGAAGATATTCTGTCGCATACTACAAAAATCTTGCACATCTTGCATAGGGCAAGACACAGATAAGGTCACCCCTCTCCTCAGAGTTTAGGTGGGCACCACTGCTCTCCATCACCGGTTGGCTCCCAGGGCTGTTAGGAGAGCAGCACAGCAGGACTGGAAGTGCCAAGGAAACTGTGCTAGGCTGGTGAGTGACTTTTGGATTTGAAAAACAAAACATTTTATTTCTAGTTTGAATTTATCTGGCTTCATCCAGCCACCAAGTCTCAGTCAGCTTTTGTCAGCCAAATTATTTTCTGGAGTCAGGAGTCTTTTCCTCTCGGAGGTACTTCGAGACCTCAAGACACCTTTGTCATCTTCAACATCTTTATAGAGACGACCCAATTAGACCTCCTGAGCAATGGAGATGGGTCTAATGCCCTCAGTCTTTTCTCCCTTCCACTTTCTTTTGCACCATTTCCCTGCCTGGTTGAGTAGGCAGGATGCTCCTGGTCAGGTGGCTGGGAGCTACTTGGCTTTCCAGAAACACTGGAGGAAAACGGCCACCAGCCCTGCCACTATGGCCAGCACAATCAAGGAGATGGCGCCTGCCCACAGGCTGGGCTGGTGCCCCTTGACGTGTTCCAGAGCCTCCGTGGGGATCATGTTGGTGAAGTTCAGCATGAAGCCCAGTGTCCATCCGATGTCTGTGTTTGCTGCCTGAGGTGAGAGAGCAGAGATCATCCAAAAGAGCCTCTCCCAGGCACTGGTAGCTCTGGTATGAGGGACTGACGGGCACCTCTCCCATAAGCTGCCCCTGATGTGATTTCACATGTGGACCTGGCTGTGGTGAACCTGATCTTACCAGCATCAGTTCCTCAGAGAGCTTTCCTGTCCCCCCCTTCCCAAGGGCTAAAGGGCAGCTGAACATGGATGACTGCTCTGGTGCAGATGCGCCTCTGTGACCTGCACGTGATTTTCGATCTGAGCTTTCCTCCTCCCCCAAAATGCTTCAAATTTTGTCATATTCTGGTTCAAATGGGTCATGGGGCCACTATCGCCTCCCTGATGGTCAAGCCAATTCTGCCCAATGTCAGGCACCAAAGTGGCCAAATCCCACTCTGGAATCCTCTGACCCCCTTAAAATCAGTTTATGTTCACACCAGAGTAAGTGAGAAACAAGCTGGTGTAGGGATTTGGTGGCAGTTAAAAAAGAGCGAAGCTGTGCTGGGATCACTGGGTAGCAGCCAGAGGACGGGAACGCACATCTGGCACAGGTGACTCCAGGGATGCTGCTCCTGAACGTGTCTTCGGGCCAGGGCAAGGATGCAGCCACAGCCGCCTGCCCGCTCCCGCTGCCCCGCAGGGTGCTCACCTGCCGGCAGAAGCGGATGCTGCTCCACGTGTTCTTGTTGAACTTGTAGCCATCGAGCAGCAGCGTCAGGATGTACATCGCCATGGAGCAGTACGTGTGTAGGTACCCCTTCTGCTGCGGGAAGGTCTCCACCAGCTGTGGGGCCATCAGGGGACATGGTGCAACAGGGAATGAAACGGATGCTCAGAAACCCTCCCTGACCCAGGGAACAGCAGGATGTGCGCTTCCTGGGCAGGGATTTGGGACGGGACTCGCACAGGGCTCTCACCTCTGCCCAGTTCTTCTTGCAGAAGGTCTGGATTGTGGAGTTGACGTCATTTAGAGACTGCTGGCTGGTCAGGTTCAGGAAATGGAAGGTGTAGTAGAACCCAGCGAAGGCCTGGGGGATAAGGGGAGATGGTAAAAACTACATCTCCTTTGTCACCTCCAAAAAAGACCCAGGGGCCCCTCTTCCCTGGGGAAAGGGTCCCATGTAATTCCCAGGGTTCTGCACTCAGCACCAGCTTGATGGTCTACCAGAAAGCCTTGGAGCTGGTGGACAAGCCCTGGGGCTGCTGCTTGCACTCTGAGCTAGCTCAGACTTGCTCCTTGGAACAGGAGCAAGCTCCCCCATTTCCCTTGGGGAGTGCTGGGGCATCGCAGGAGGCAGAAGCCACCTCCCAGCATAGGAGAAGAGGTTTGCAGATGGGACCAGCTCTAGGGTCCCCTCCCTCCCCACCCCTTCCCACAACACAGTAGAGTCCCACCCTCTGTCCTCCCCCACCACAGCTGTGGGGTGTGGGCTCGTTCTTACAAAGAACTGTCCCCGCACAGGCGGCTGATAAACCCCGTTGAACCCGCATGTCCTGTTGGCCCCACAGCTGAAGTTGAAGAGTTTCTGGATGGCGCTGCTGCACGCGTCCGGGTCCCCTGTCCCCGTCACCGTGAGGACCCGCGCAGGGCTGGGTGTGCTTGGTGCACGGACACAGGGGCTGTCGTAGAGGTCTGTCGTGGTGATGTTCTCCCGGTATCCCTTGGGGTAGCAGGGGTGTGATATCTGCTGGGGAGACGGGCTGCCCTGGAGAGAGTGGGAGCCGTTAGTGCGGCTTGGCATGGGGGGCCAGTGAGACCCTACCCCACAGCCCAGCCTGTGCTTAGACATTCCCCAAAAGCAGGATGTAGACCCTAGGAGGTTTTGAGGAGAAACAGGATCCATCCTTTGCATGACTAACCTGCCCATGGCTTTTGCTGGTCCTGCTGTTGGCCCCACCAGTGAGCCATATTGGGGGGGCAATGCCACCGCCGGCCCGTGCCTCCCCGCAGGGATGGCAATGTGCTCCCGAGGGCAGCGTATGCTCTCTGCCTGCACGGAGAGCTTGTTGCTGTGCAAACTGGGCTGTGCACTTCGTCTGAGGTGAGACTGGAGGACGCTGCTTAGTGGTGGACTGGTGTGCAGGAGAGGATGTTGGGAATCCTCTCTCTGGGCAGAAATTGAGGAAGGGCAAGTGAATGGGGACAGGGAAGAACCTAAGGATACAGCTGGGCTTGAGAAATGATGGAAAATGCCATTACATGTCAACATCTGGGGAGAAGGGAGCCCTGGCAGGGAACCACCACCACCTTCCACCCAAATGAGAGAATTTTTTGCTTCAGTAGATAAAATCCAAGCCTCTCCCAGGTTTTTGAATTTGTGAAAATTCCCAATTCCCTAACGCTACTTCCACAGGCATGCCCAAAATTTCAGGAAGACATTTTTCATGGCAATGGGTAAACGGTTGAGCGGATCCTGGTGACCAGTGGCTGTGGTACCTGGTGCAGAGCTGCCAGCAGCCTCTTCAAAGCCTGCGTCTGCCCGTAGCAGAGGTAGCTGTGGGTGTAGAGCGAGTAGTTGGTGCCGTACAGCCTGAAGAAGACAGAGGTGTTCTTGTCCTCAATGGTGACTCCAGGCTGGAAGGTTATTTGTGTTGAGGCACCTCCAAGGTCCAGAGCTCCCAGAACCTCAGTATCCTGTGGATGTTCCCATTTCTCTGCAAAGGAAAACTGGCGCCATAAGATGGCAAATGTTAGTCTGAACTGGAGGGAGTCACAGTCCCTGTCCCTTCCCTCAAGGTTTTGTGGGCTCAAAAGACGCTCAGGGACCTTCCACGTCCCGTCTCCCTGTTTAACCCCTTCCTGCATTGGTCCTTTGCCCACATAGACCTCCATGTAGCACTGAGGTCTGGCCCCATGGCTGCTGCACATCATCTGGGATCCAGAGACTTTGAGGAGGGAAAGAGTAACACGTTCATCTGGAGTCTGACATTGCTGTATCCCTGTGATACCAAACTGGACCCACGTGTAGGTGAAGAGCACAGGGCCAGGCTGAGCTGGGCACAAAGACCTTGATTCTGTTAATCACATCATAGAATCATAGAATGGTTTAGGTTGGAAGGGAACTTGAAGATCATCGAGTTCCAACCCCCCTGCCATAGGCAGGGATGCCTCCCATTAGACCAACACCTCCCACTAGACCAACTCCAACTCCGCATCAGTGGAGTTGAATCTGTGGTTCACACCCACAGGCTGCATTTATTTGGGTGCCTAGTGCCTTAAACCTACATTTTTCTTCCCTCTGGGAATAAAGAAACCTGGGTGTGGCTCAGATGTGGATATGTATATACTGCTCAGACCCCCTCTGCCCTCTCCCCCAGCCCGCACCTTGACCAGCGTCTCCAGCAGGTAGTTGACGGTGATCCAGCCGAAGGAGCCCTCCTCGTTCCCCGTGAGGATCCGAGCTCCGCGGAAGTCCACGGGGTACTCGCCAATGGCCTTGGCGACCTCGGCGAAGACCTGCTCGGCCTTGCTGCTGTTCTGCTCCCTGCGTGGGGAAGGAGATAAACACCGCGCGGTGGAGGAGGCGACGGCTGGGGAGCTTCCAGAGCAGGGCTGACGGCACGAGGCCGCCGTGGGCTGCGAAGCATCGGGGCTGCTCAGGGACGGGGCAAAGCCGCCACATCCCTCAGCCGCTGTGTGGGAGTCTCCCCGACAACGCTGCCCGCGGGCTCGGCCTGAGCGTGCGGGGGGTTACTGCCCCTCTGGCAGAGGAGGTTCAGCCGCCCCGGGGGCTGCTGCCAGGCTGGGGCTGGAGGGGGCCGGGGGGTTCCCGTGGGCACGGCGAGCGGCTCGCACCACCACCCTGCGGGCATGGCTGCTCTGCCCATCACCACGGCCCTCCCCTCTGCGCCCCCATGTCCCCAGCCCCCCGCAGCAGCCACGGTGCAGAACCGCCTGGTGGGGAAGGGGCCGGGGGTGGTGGGCTCCGGGCAGTGCCGGTACCTCAGCAGCCGCATGCCCGCGGTGGCCCCCAGGTAGGTGGGGGTCTCCCGCTGCTGCTCTGCTGGGACGATCTTCATGGCCTTGTCCAGGCAGGGCTTCAGGCTGGCTCCAGCCCCAGCGGGGTTGTCTGCGTAGCTGGAGATGCCGGGTCCTGCAAGAGAGAACCCCGTCATGGAGCCAGCTCAGTGCCACCGGCAGGGACAGGACAGCAGGGGACACGGTCACCCAGAAAGCCCCCAGGGGTTTTTCCCTGTGTACCCAGGCTATCATGCCCTTGCCAAGGGTGTCCCTGGAAGGGCAGTGCTCAGAGCTGCCCGGCACGGCGCGAGGCTGCTGGAGCAGGAGCTCCTGCTCTGGACCATGGTGGAGGGCTGCAGTGAGTCCTGTGATGCCGAGCGTGTGCTTAATCCCAGGGAGACCCAACTGCTCGGAGGCGGCCAGTCTGTCCTGCAGGACTCGGTCGACAAGCAGAGCAGTTCCCTATTTCCCGGGTAAGGGGCAGGCTCTCCTTCGTCCTGCTGGGAGGGCGTGCGAAGCCAATACGCACACGCAGAGGTGCCCTCTGCACCGCTTGCTTGAGTTCCTATTTTTAGAAGCTGGCACCAGATCTGAGCGTCCAGCATGGTCCTGCGGTGGGTAGGGACAGGCTCTGGGGTGGAAAAATCACTATTTACCGTCCCCCGAGCTTTGCACACCACTATTGCCATTAGCCCACGCACCCTCTCCCTTACACTTTGCCCTCTGCCAGACCTCTGCAGTTAACCAGTAACTGCCACGCCGCCGCCGCAGCGCCTGGATTTGAGGTCGAGGTGAGCTCTGAGCCCTCTCACCCCCTGTCAGGCACCTCTGCCCTGGCCTGGTGGCCTTTGCCAGTCCCAGCCCAGCTCCAGGTACCATTGAGCTGACCCTACCTCCCCTCGCTAGCCTGGTCCTTCCCTCCAGAGAGACCGGTCCTTGTGCTAAAGCCTGACAGCACTTTTGCAGGAGGAACAAATGCCCCTTTGCGGATTTATAAATGCCCAATAGGTTAATGCCCTTTGGGTCATTTAGCATTTACCACAGCTGGCACGAACCAGCCGACTCGCCTTGGCGCTGTGGGACAGCCACCCTGGCAAGCACCGGCCCCGGCCAGCCCCAGCGTCCCCCGGCTGGGCAGGGGCAGAGGAGAGGGACGGACACGTCCCGGCACACTCACCGGACACAGTGCAGGCCTCCACCTGGGAGACGATGCCGGTGCCGTTCTCCTTGTCCGCGGGCCACCGGTAGATGTAGAGAGCCGTGTGCGTGGAGCCGGCGTCAAACACCAGACCGTACTGGGGGAGGCAGAGGGGACACAGGGTGTCAGGGGGTGCAGAGCGAGGGGAGCTCCCGGAGAGCCAACAGAGCTCCTGGTGGGCAGGAGAAACTTAAGTGGCCAAACAAAGAGTGTCACCAGAGCATGGAAAGCCCTGTGGCATTGCAGTCACCAGCTGTGTTGGGGACAAAGCTCTATCAGAAGCCCTTAGAGCTGGCAATGTTCTGCAGTGAAAAGGCTGTATGTGCTGTAGGGTCGGTCACAGTGACCAAAACTGCCAGACCCACCTGGCACACCAGCCTGCATGGAAGTTTGTCCCCATCGTGGTGACAATCAGCTCAGCCTGCCTGAAACCTGGGGAAAATCCGGTACCAAGGGGCAGCCAGCACCCAAGCGAGAGCGGGCAGCTGTGGTCCTCCCAGGGACCCTACCTTGGTGTTGGGAGGCAGAAACACGTCCTTCACATTCACGACGCTCAGAATGAGGGCAATGATGCTGAAGACACAGGTGGCTGCCAGGAGACCCGCAACAGCCTTGGCTTTGTAGTCCATCCCTCCTCAAACCTGCAAGAACAGCCCCAAGCCCCAGCTCATGCCTCTGCATTGCCAAGGCCAGTTTTGAAATGCAGACCTCATGGATGGACAAACCTATCAAGATGGGACTTTCCCCTTCCCTATGAAGGGCTTGAAGCCATTCTCCGGTGCATGGCTGCTCGCATGGGAGGCTCTTGGCCCTCTTGGGGCTGAGACAGCCCCTCTGTCTGAGCACGCCCTCCCTTGGGATTTTAAGCATGGTTCTTTCAGCCCTGCAGTGCTTCAGGTCCCTCTCTGCACTCAGCCTGGACCCCATCCCTCTGCCCTGCTCAAACTACCAGCTGCTGGCAGGTCAGCATCTCCCTTCCCAGCAGCATCACTGGGGAAGCAGAGCAGTGGCTAACAGGAGTTCCAGCCTGGGAGCAGGACCACGCTCTGGCATGTTCCCAGTGTGGCCATCACGTCCGGGGTGCAGAGCCCACCTGCATGCTGCCTTCATACCCTTTGCCCTCGCAAAACTCTTCCCACAAGACTTGGGACCATCAGGTCACATCTGTTGCCCAGCGGGCCCAGACTGCCCTTGAGAAAGTCCTCTCTGCTCCAGGCAGGGAAACAGCATCTCCAGCCACGTGTCTCCTGCCTGACCTGGCTCTCCTTGGCTCTTGGTGATGCCACAGCAGGTAAGCAGACGCGCAGGCACAGTGTCCGTGCCCACAGGCGGTCCCCAAGCGTCTCCTGCAGCCCCAAGGGCAGGCAGAAGGGCAGAGGCAGAAAGGTCCTGCCAATCTGGGCACACAGCCCTGTAGCCGAGCTGCCATGCCGATGGCGAGAGGGTTGCACAAACAAGCAATGCCAGCAGGGTGTGCAGGAGCCTTTGGGGACAGCAGCAGGTCCTGTGCCTCTTTGGTTGTCCGGCCGGAGCTCAGTTCCTGGGATAATCAGCCCTGAGGCATCAGTAAGGAACTGCAGTGGAAAAGCAAAGCCAAAGGGTCTGGTTCTCTGCAACGGCCTCAGCACGTGGCAGCTGATACGCCCACGTGCTCAGCACCCCACAGCTGGTCCAGATGTGGCTTTCTACATGCACAGCTCTCCCTCATCCTCCTGCATCGCCCTGCTCCATGCCACCAGCCGCAAGGCAGCGAGCCTGCGGGGAGCCAGGCTGGCCTCCGTCCACGGCGTTAGGCTGCAAGCCAGACTCCAGCTGGGTGGTGGATGCCCTGAGAGCTCCGGACACAACCTAGAGAAGTGGTTCAACCCAACCAGTGCTTTGGGGTGGCAGCTGGAAGCTGTCACTTGGCCATGCAATTTTACTGCGAGTGCATAAAATCACAGAGAAATACCCTTGCCCTTTCTCCAGGCCAGGTTAGCGGCTTGAATAGGAGAGGAAAGACCTTTGGCGAGGTCAAAGGAGATGCTGATTCCTGTTTTGGAGTCAGCATCTCCGGTGATGAACATGGATGACCAATCTTCTGCGTGACATGAGATGTATGATGATGGATAGCAGCTGTTCTTCTGGCCCATATCATGGGACACGGGGCTGCGGGAAACCCTTATCAGACCTTATCCTACAGCCAGCAGCCCTCCCCTGTACGGTGGGTAGGGCCAGAAGAAATCATACAGAAGCAGCTAATGAATTCCTGTATCACTACATCTCCAGTTTTCTCAGCCCTGCTAGAGTTTGCCCAAATACAGCTGGCGTTGGGATGTGGTTCCCCTGTTCCAAATAACACAGCAATGGCAAAGGTCCCCAGCCCAGCCCCCATCCTGGAAAATTCTGTCCCAGGCACCGTGCAGTGGAACAATACGAAATGGTGATTGTTCTGCATGTGGAAGTGGGTGGGAAATGGGCTCTACCTGCTCTGCTGGGAACTAATTTCTGTTGTGACTGAGCAGAAGGCAACATCCGAAGGCAGCTCAGAGCCGGCGAGGCCCGGGGAGGAAAGCGGGACATGGGGAGGGAGCCCAGAGGGTGGAGAACATAGCGAGAGGCGTGTGAGGAGCTGCTCAATCTGCCCGGCCTTCCAGTGGCACCTCGGGGCTGGCCGGCACTGATACCCGCTACCGTACGCGGCAGGTTCAGTTGAGCAGCGGGGATGGGAAGGTGGTGGTGATGCCTCCAGAGCTAAAGAAGAGGCACAGTGCTGCACGGTGCCGCAAGGAGCAATGCCCGGCCGTTGCAATGTGTGGCAAGTTCACAGCTGTGCTCAGCGCTTGGGCCGTTGCTGCACTTGTTTGTGTACGACTGAGCACACCGAAGTGCTCTACAAACACCCGCGGGACGTCCCTCACCTTGCAGCGTCCCTCGCGGGGAGGGACAGAGGGGGCCAAAACATGCAGGAGGAAAGGCTCAGAGGCACTGCTGGATCTAAATTGGCTGTTCCTCAGGAAAGCGGGAAGCTGACTCCCCCACCATGCACAACTGGGATTTGAAAGTCAAAAGGGTTCTTAAAATTATAAGAAAGGGTGAACGTACATGCCAGAGGCATCTTTGCCAGGTAGAGCAGTCCCTTGCCTCCCATCTCTCCCACCAGCGCTGGGGCTCAGCAGTGCCCTCCGTGCCCCATCCATGTCCCCTCTGTGCCTCTCTCCCCCCACACCGTGGGCACCTCATGTGAGTGGCCGCCGCAGCCCTTCCCCTCCTGTTCCTCCAGCCCACGGAGCGTGTTTATCCCCAGCACCCGGCTCCGCTGCTGGCTGGGGCTGAGCCCACCACCACCCCTCCATCGAGGGGCACCCTGGCCCCCTCCCCTGCCCGTGGCTCACCCAAGCTGCTGCCGGCACCGTCGTCCTGGCCCCGGTGTCAGCGCGTACCTGGCGTGTGGAGCCCTGCCGCTGGGACAAAGGCTGCCCCGAGTCCTCGGTATGGCCGTCCCCTTGGCCCCAGACCAACAACCTGCCCAGGAAAGAGCTTGTCCAGGAGGCAGCGGGACTGAGGCTGGAGAGCCGGGGTGGAAATAGCGCCTGGCGTTAACCACTTCACTGCTGGAGGAGCGGGTTCTGCCTGGGAGATGTCCACCCATGGGGGTGGTGTGGGGGTGTGCGCTGCCTGGCGGGGGTTCAGTGGGGGGGGCAGCTCCCCATGAAGCTGATAACAAGCCCGGCCTGCCCCTCTGCCCCTCTGCCCCTCGGGGAGCCTGCGAGCGGGCTGGCCCCGACATGAAGGCATACGCACACTGCAAAGCAAAGCATGGCCCACCCTGCACCCCTGCTGTCGCCTGGCTCTGCCGTACCCCACACTGCCCCATTGCAGGCAGAGATGGGCTGACAGAGGGGTTCAGGACAGAATCAGGAGGCTTCTGGCAGAGGAGACCTGTCCCCATGGCCAGGGACCTGTCCCCATGGCCAGGGACCCATCCCCACAGCCTGGGACCCACCCCCATGGCCAGGGTCCTGTCTGTCCCCAAAGCCAGGGACTCATCCCCATGACCAGTGACCCATCTGTCCCCACAGCCAGGGAGCTGATCCCATAGCCAGGGAGCTGATCCCACAGCCAGGGACCCAGGCGTCCCCATGGCCAAGGACCTGTCCCCATGGCCAGGGACCCATCTGTCCCCATGGCCAGGGACCCACCTGTCCCCATGGCCAGGGTCCTATCTGTCCCCACAGCAGGGGACCCATCTGTCCCCACAGCCTGGGACCCACACCCATGGCCAGGGACCCATCTGTCCCCGTGGCCACGGAACTGTCCCTATAGCCAGGGACCCATCCCCACAGCTAAGGACCCACTCGTCCCCGTGGCCAGGGACCCACCTGTCCCTGTGGCCAAGGAACTGTCCCCATAGCCAAGGACTCAACCCCCATGGCAAGGGTCCTGTCTGTCCCCACAGCCGGGGACCCATCTGTCCCCATGGCCAGGGACCCATCCCCACAGCCTGGGACCCACCCCCATGGCCAGAGACCCATCTGTCCCCACAGCCAGGGACCTATCCCCCCGCGGGCAGTGCCGCGCTCCCGCCCCGGGCCGGGTCCGGCGCCACCCGGACATCCGACGGCAGCGCAACACTCACTTTCACTTTCCATCTGCCCGCGGGGCCCCGTGCAGGCAGGGCGGCGCAGGCAGAGCAACGCAGGCAGGGCCACCGCGGGGCCGTGCCAGGGCAACAGGCAGCGGGGGCAGCAGCAGGGTCTGCCCGCGCCTGGGGAAGGAGCGGTGCTCCCGGCACAGGTACAGCAGGGACCGGCTGCGACCATGGCCACCCCATCGCCCCCGCCCGGGGGTCAGCCCTGCTCGCCGCAGGGCATTGCACTGCTGCCGGCCACGGGGCAGCTTCATGGTCTCCACACCCAGCTGCTCCGTGTCCCAGGGGGTGGTTTGTAGGGAATGTGAGGTTCCCGAGCTGCTGGGACCCCAGGAGGAGCTGGGGAGATGGGGCAGGGGGTTGGGGCTGCCCTTGCAAAGATCATTCCTCCCCACAGCCCGGCGCGGGGATGCAGACCCCTCTGCTCAGGGTGGTGGGCTGGAGCTCGACGGCTGTGCTGGGAGTGCTGGGGGTGGCTGCCTTCCTCCTGGTCCTGACCCCGGTGAAGGATGCTGCCCTTCCTACGAGGAACAAAGTAGGTGCCCAGTGGGACCTGGGGAAGCCTGGGAATGACCACCAGCCTCTTTCCACCTCTTCTCCTGCCATCAGCCCTGCCTTCCTCTCCGCTTGCAAGTCTTCCCATAAGCAGCTCAACTTTTCAGGGCTTAACCTAATCGAGGTAGCACTGGGCAGATCAACCACCCCTCGTACACCACGGTCCTGCCTCCTTGCTAGAGTAGAGCAGCCCTCCTCTCCTCCTGGGAATGCTCCGTCTGCCTCCCCAGACACTTCCTCATCTCTATTTTCAGACATCCAGGTCACCTGGTGGGTTTACATCTCTCTCTCCTGTTGCTTTCTGCTGGCTGACTGTTAAAAAATCCTCAGGGTTTGTGAGCTTTGCCGCTCCCAAAAATCTGGGAGCAGCTTTGGCAGCCTGAGCCCTTTGGGACATGCCTGGATGCCTCCCCGCTCTGCAAACCACCCTGCTGACCTGCACGTCTTCCCTTTCGGAGCTGCAGGTCCCCTGAATGGCTGAATCGGGGGGGTTAGAGGTGGAGTGGGGCTGCTAAAGTGAGGTTGGATGTGCAAACCTGTGCTGCTCACGTTCACACACGGGAAACGAGAGCAGGAGCTCTCAGAACCCCCCGTGGCACCTGGTGCAGAGCCGAGCGTGCTGTAACCCCGTGTCCCCTCTGCCTCCCCCAGTACGGTCTGGTGTTTGACGCCGGCTCCACGCACACGGCTCTCTACATCTACCGGTGGCCCGCGGACAAGGAGAATGGCACCGGCATCATCTCCCAGGTGGAGGCCTGCACTGTGTCCGGTGAGTGTACCGGGACGTGTCCATCCCTCTCTCCCAACCTCCTGGATCACTGTCCCAGACTCTCACAGCATCGTTGGGGATCAGACTCTTCCGGCCTGCACTGGGCCAAAGGGAGATGGACTGCTGGAAACACCAAAGTAAAGCGTTGGGGGAATAGTTTGCACCTTAGGCAGCCCTACAGTAATTGGGGGGTCCAGAGGCAGGCAAGGAATTTGGCCCCCAGCTGGCATGGCTCCTGGAGCCAGTCCAGTCTCGCAGATGGTGGTTGTGCACCAACTTGCGGCTCGGGATGCTGGAGGTGCGGAGTTTGCTGCTTCTCCCATGCAACCGCTTCCTTGGCTCTTCTTCCCACATCTCCTCACAGCTTCTTTCACAACACGTGGCTTCACGTTCCCACGGGGCCTCCTAACAGCTCTGCACGAGTCCCTAAACTTTACTGTGTTTCTGCCGCTTTTTCCGTGTGGTTCCAAACCGCTCTTTGGGTCAGCAGTTTTCATTTTGGTATTCGTACGGCATCAAACACAGCAGAGTTTTGGGCTGTGACCGGGACATCTGGGTATTGCCGAGGAGGTCCACAGAGCTCCCTGGGCCTGGGGAGCAGATGGACGTGTCCTGTCCCTGCCGGTGGCACTGAGCTGGCTCCATGACGGGGTGCTCTCTTGCAGGACCCGGCATCTCCAGCTACGCAGACAACCCCGCTGGGGCTGGAGCCAGCCTGAAGCCCTGCCTGGACAAGGCCATGAAGATCGTCCCAGCAGAGCAGCAGCGGGAGACCCCCACCTACCTGGGGGCCACTGCGGGCATGCGGCTGCTGAGGTACCGGCACTGCCCGGAGCCCACCACCCCTGGCCCCTTCCCCACCGGGCGGTTCTGCACCGTGGCTGCTGTGGGGGGCTGGGGACATGGGGGCGCAGAGGGGAGGGCCGTGGTGATGGGCAGAGCAGCCATGCCCGCAGGGTGGTGGTGCGAGCCGCTCGCCATGCCCACGGGAACCCCCCGGCCCCCTCCAGCCCCAGCCTGGCAGCAGCCCCCGGGGCGGCTGAACCTCCTCTGCCAGAGGGGCAGTAACCCCCCGCACGCTCAGGCCGAGCCCGCGGGCAG
Organism: Vanellus vanellus; assembly: GCF_965231255.1. Taxonomy (NCBI): domain Eukaryota; kingdom Metazoa; phylum Chordata; class Aves; order Charadriiformes; family Charadriidae; genus Vanellus; species Vanellus vanellus. The sequence goes on from NC_138923.1 coordinate 1,181,905, forward strand.
CGTTGTCGGGGAGACTCCCGCACAGCGGCTGAGGGATGTGGCGGCTTTGCCCCATCCCTGAGCAGCCCCGATGCTTTGCAGCCCACGGCGGCCTTGTGCCGTCAGCCCTGCTCTGAAAGCTCCCCAGCCGTCGCCTCCTCCACCGCGCGGTGTTTATCTCCTTCCCCGCGCAGGGAGCAGAACAGCAGCAAGGCCGAGCAGGTCTTCACCGAGGTCACCAAGGCCATTGGCGAGTACCCCGTGGACTTCCGCGGAGCTCGGATCCTCACGGGGAACGAGGAGGGCTCCTTCGGCTGGATCACCGTCAACTACCTGCTGGAGACACTGGTCAAGGTGCGGGCTGGGGGAGAGGGCAGAGGGGGTGTCCCTCCCTGCTGTGCAGTGGTCTGGGCTGGGAAGCCGATACCCGTGTGGTCGCCCTGTGCTGGGTGCCCATGGGTAACTCCTGGTGCCTGGCAGCGCTCCTTCACAGGGGAGTGGACCCACCCTCCGGCAGAGGAGGTGGTCGGAGCTCTGGACCTCGGCGGAGCTTCAACCCAGATCACCTTCCTTCCTGGGACCACCATAGATGACAACAGCACAAGAGCCCTCCTCAGGCTGTACGGGACCAACTACTCCATTTACACCCACAGCTATCTCTGCTACGGGCAAAAGCAAGCCCTGAAGATGCTGATGGCATCCTTACACCAGGTGACCACCTCCAGCCTTGTAATGCTCTTCTACAGCCTGAGCCGTGATCTCACCAAGCTGGGCAGGCAGCACCCACTGGGTGTGACAGCCGCCGGGCTCGGTGTCTTTGTGCAAACCCAGTGAAGATGGTGGATACACCTGAGCCACCACGGCAGGAGCCATCCCAGGGGTGTCCCAACAGCAGGGCAGGACTGAGCCGAGATGGAGATGGACACCCCAAAGCAGGATGCCTGATCACAGGTGCTGCCAGGATGGTGGGTGCCCGGGACCCCTGTCCCAGGGGCATCTTGCCCACCAGACCATCATCCCCGTCCTGATGGAGGGGCTGTGTCAGCCCAGCCTCCGTCACAGGGGTCTGGAAGGACCCAGGCCTGGAGGAGGGAACCTGCTGGGTGCTGGGAGGTTGGGGAAGACCCAGTGAGATGTTTTAGCACCAGTATGGTGATGAATATGTTGGTTTTATGGGTAGAAAGCCGAATGTGCTGGTCTTCAGCAGTAGGTGCTGGGCATGGGAGAGGGAAGGGAGGTGTTGCTGCACAGAGGGACGCTCATGTCCATAGCTTGGCTGTGGGGTGAGGGCTCAACACTGACTTGTGCTGGTTGGAATGGGCAAAAGACCATGACCAGAGCATGTTGCAAAGAGAAATTGGTGTCTGTTTTGGTGTTGCTTAAATGGCTTCTCAGCCCTGGCTCTCCCCTGAGTCTGGTGACCCTACAAACAAAGAGCCGGGACAAAATGGGTCCATGCACAGCACAGGGTGCAAACCCCCAAGGCCTTGGGCATGCGACTGTCACTGTAGATGATCCCTGACCACAGCGTGGTTGTGCCGTGCTTGTCACCAAGATTCTGTGCCTACCCCATGGAGGAGACCCCATGGGTGGTGGGGCCAGCATGCTAGTGTCCTGCATCTGGGTGTGGGAACAGGCGCTGTCTGTGGGCTGTTTCTCTCCTGTCCATCCTCATGCTCAGTGCCAGGGCGATGCTAACTGCTCCCGCTCTCTCCAGGGCAGCCCGTCTCCCCAGCAGATATCACACCCCTGCTACCCCGAGGGATACCGGGAGAACATCACCACGACAGACCTCTACGACAGCCCCTGTGTCCGTGCACCAAGCACACCCAGCCCTGCGCGGGTCCTCACGGTGACAGGGACAGGGGACCCGGACGCGTGCAGCAGCGCCATCCAGAAACTCTTCAACTTCAGCTGTGGGGCCAACAGGACATGCGGGTTCAACGGGGTTTATCAGCCGCCCGTGCGGGGACAGTTCTTTGTAAGAAGCCTCTGTCCCTGCGGCTGTGGTGGGGGTGTGGGGTTGTGGGGCACCAGAGGCTGGCCAGGACCCCGGGAAAACTGCTGTAGGAGAGAAGCCTGAACAGTGCCAGCCCTGAAAGCTGGGATGTGTCCGACGCCTGGAGATGTGCAGGGTGCCCGCCAGCGTGCCAGGCGGGCCCAGACCTCTGTTGTCACAGCACCAATCTCTTTCGGTGTGGGGAGCAGTCCCAGGGCCCCCTCCCAGCGGGTCGGCAGGTGTCACCCTGCAGTGCTGAGAGGTGGCCTTAGGGACCCCCGCAGAGCCCCTGGAGGGAGGGACGGGGGGTGGCAGTGGCCTGGGTGCTTCACTAACCTGCAGCCTTTGGTCTTAAACACCCACAGGCCTTTTCGGGACTTTATGACAGCCTTCACTCTCTGAACCTGACTGGAGGACCATCCCTGAGCTCAGTCAATGACACCATCGAGCAATTTTGCAACAGCAGCTGGGAGAAGGTGAGATCCTGCCTAGGAGATGCCAGTCCTCACTTCGCCTGGGTGCTGGGCAGCCCGAGGGCTCATCCCCAGCCCATCCTCTGCTGCGCAGACGGCAGCCGGAGGGACCTGGGGGGAGCGCAAAGCTCTCTGGATGGGGAGGGAGACGGGAGAGCAGCCTGCAGCCTCCCGGGTCCTCCTCGCTCCCCGAGCCCAGGCGCTCCCGGGTCTTTGCTCCCAGCTGCACTGCGGGGCTCTTCCCCGCAGCGTGGGTGCACCGAGCACTGCGCTGTGCTGGCAGCATCCCCCCCGCCTCTGCTCTTCCCCCTCTGCAGGTGCAGAAGGAGTTCCCCACCACCAACCGGACCCAGCTCCGTGACGCCTGCGCAGCCAGCTCCTACGCCCTCACCCTCCTCCTGCAAGGCTACAAATTCAACCACACGACTTGGCTTAACATCCGCTTCGTCCGGCAGGTAGGAAAGTGCCTGGCCGTGCCCAGGACCCACGCTTTGTGCCGTGAAACGGCTCACGCCCACCCTTGCCCCTGCCCCTGCCCTGCCTGAGTGATAACGGGGCAGCACGGTCTACTGCCCCTGCCCGGGGCAGCTCTTGAGTTATGCTCACAGGCACCTGCTGGGACATCTGGCATGAGCCATTTTTGCTCTCCCCCAGCTTGTCTCACTAGCAGGGTATCTGCGGCATAAGGTATGCACGGATATGGTGGCTGTGGAGCAGGATCTGGGCGTGCTGGGTCTTCTCTCGCTGTCCGTCTTGCATGGTACTTTCCAGCCTTTCACATCCCTCTTACTTCTCCATCTGCACAGGTCGCTAACGTGGATGTGGGCTGGACGCTGGGCTACATGCTCAATCTCACCAACATGATTCCCTCGGAGACTCCCCAGAGAGTCATAGGGCTCCAGAGGAGCAACTGGATAGCAGCCACGGTTTTACTGGCCGTCATGCTCATCCTCATCTTCTGCCTGCTCACAGTCATATGCCTCCAGAAAAACTCCTTTGGTTATGAGAGTCTCTAGCAGCGCTGGCTCCAGAGGCTGCTGAGGCCACTTAGTCCTTCTGCCGCGCTCACGCGAGGAGCTGCAGACTGGGGAATCACCTCCACGTGTCCAGGAGCTGTGAACTTGCAGTGTGGGGCACCTGAGTCCTGGCCTGGTGAGCAGGATCTGGCAGAGGCTTTAAAAAACCCTCCCTGTAGCTGTGTGCTGTCTGGTTTTCCTTTCCCCTTGCTGCTGGTTGGAGATGCTTTAGGAGGGAAGGGATGGCCATGTGGGGCAGAGGCTCAGCGCTGGGGACATGAGGACCACAGTGATGTGGGGTGGCTGGAGATGGTGGGACCAGTGGGTCAAGGAAGAGAAAAGGGGTGTCTGGCAGCAATGGGATCATCACGGGGCTGGTTACAGCTGGTTGGAGATGCTTTAGGAGGGAAGGGATGGCCATGTGGGGCAGAGGCTCAGCGCTGGGGACATGAGGACCACAGTGATGTGGGGTGGCTGGAGATGGTGGGACCAGTGGGTCAAGGAAGAGAAAAGGGGTGTCTGGCAGCAATGGGATCATCACGGGGCTGGTTACAGCCTGCTGCAGATACGTCATGTGGGGTAGATGAGTCCTGCCCCATTCCGGGACAAGACCCTGCATCACTCATGGCCACCAGGAGGGTGGTCAAACACTGGAACCAGCTTCCCTAGAGAGGTAGTTGATGCCCCAAGCCTGGGAAGGTTTAAGAGGCATTTGGACAGTGCCCTCAACATGCTTTAACTTTTGGTCAGCACTGAAGTGATCAGGCAGTTGGACTAGGTCATCATTGTAGGTCCAACTGAAAATATCCTACTCTACTCTCCTCTACACCAGCCAGAGGGGCAGTGGCAATGGGGCTATGGGGGGAGCTGGCCCGATAGACAGGACTCGGGCACTGCCCAGGACTGGGAAGACCTGTGAGGTGGGGATGGCAGCAGCCCCCTGCTCTTCTCCACAAGGTTCCTCTCCAGTCTGACTGCACTCCGTGTCTGTGCCAGGCAGACATCTCACCCTCCCTTTCCAGCACACAGGGAGATTGGGAATGCTGCTGGGACATGTCAGGGGCAGCTCCTGGGGCCCCCCTTTTTGGGGAGTCCCTCTGGCAGCCAGTGGATGGGTGAGGTGAGACATCCCAGCTCTCAGGAGGGAAAAGCCTTTCCTCGTGCCCTGCTGGCTCCCCTCCGAGGTCTGGCAGATGCTGCGAGGTCTCCAGGGGCACCTCCCGTAGCACCGAGCGATGTTGACCCTCCCCTGAGTCACCATCATCATCACCAGCCCTTAGCTGGGAGACGGAAACAATAAAATCGTAAAAGTTCAGGAGCAAAGCAACAGGCATTTCCTCATTCGCTGCCTTTTACAATGTTTATTTGGACGACGAGAGCTGTGAGGCGCCTGCATTTCTGCAGAGACGCCAAAGGTCGGCTCCTTGCTGCTGGAAGGCAAATAACGAGATGAATCATCCACGGGGCAGATAATGAATGAGCAGAACCAAAGACAAAGGCAAGGGCTCAGTCGTGAGCAGGACCCAGCTCAGCCGCGTGCGCAGGGTCAGGGCATGCTGGAGCCTCAGCCTAACACCCACAGAATCCAGGTCTTCTGCTGGTGGGATGGTCTGGTCTCCAGGAAGACACTCAGGAACATCAATCCCTTTACCCCAGAAGAAAAGGAAGATGAGATGAGATGGACCCTCTGGGGAGGCATGGACCATGCTTCTGACTTTGGGTGCTCAGTTTGCCTTCTGCCTCCAAGACCATCAGAGAAGCCCCAGTGACGCACCCTCAGGAGAGCCGGCGGGGGTGCTGCAGAGCCTTGCATGCCCTCACGCTGGCAGACCTGGCAGGGACCTGCCTGGCTGTTGGCAACCGTGGTCAGACCCAGCATCCTACGAAGCACCCTGTCACCGAGTGCCTGCAGCTGTGCACAAACAGTCTGGCACTTGGGGAGCTCTTCCGTGGCCAGGCTGGCTCTCCACGGCCCCACATGCCAGCTGGTGGGATGGAGGCCAGACCTGTAACAGGCATAGAGGTGTAAGGAGGCAGATAGGCACGGCTGGCGTTCCTTTGGTGCGTAGGTTGATCCCAGAAGGTCTCCACGGGAGCGGAGCTCCTTTGGAAATCTCACATGGTGCCTGCCTGCATGGTGGGGGCAGTCCCATGGGAGGCCAGACCTCGGTTCTTCAGTGCTGGAGGGGTTAACATGCTCAGCATCACTGAGTGAGCGTCGGGCTGCCAGTCCTGCTGGCAGAAGTGCAGGGCACCACACTGCAGACAGCCCTCCAGCCTTGACGTGCTCCAGCCACGCTCCCAAACGCAGCCCGGCTCCTACACCCACAAGAGCAGGAGCAGGGCAGCAAGCCCCAAGGCAAGGGTGAGGATGATGAAGGTGATGGCTGCAGCCCACAAGGAAGGAACGTGCCCCTTCACCCATGCCGGAGCCTCCGCCGGGATCATGTTGGTGAGGTTCAGCATGTACCCCAGCGTCCAGCCGACGTTGGCGTTCCCCGCCTGCCCAAGGAGAGAGGGGATGATGCGTTAGCCCAGGAGGAAAGCAACACTGACGATGCAGGGCCACCTGCTCCTGCATGGCCCGAACTGGGTGCAGTAGCTGGCCCCACACCCAGCTCCACGCGGGGCCGTTGGGCAGGCAGGGCTTTCTGGACCGTGGCTCTCCCAGCCCCCCAATGCGGGAAGCTGGCTCGTTCCCCCGGTGCTGCCTTCACTCCTGCCCACAGGCTGGGTTTGCTGCCTACCTTCATCTGGAAGAAGATGTTGTTCCAGGTGGTGCCGTTGAACTTGTAGGCGTCGAGGAGGAGTGTGAGGATGTAGTTGGCGTTGGCGCAGTATTTAGGCAGTCGCTCAGGATTCTCCTCAGGGTAGCTAGAAGACAGCTGGGGTGGGGACATGTTTGGGGAGAAAGAGAAGTTATTTGCAGGCGATTTCCATGCAGGGACAATGCCCTGACAACTGCTGCACAAGGGGCAGTAGCTCCACAGTCACCAGCATCCAGAAAAAGACTTCTGGAGCAGGGAGGTATTTTTGACCTGTCCACACAGCACAACTCCTTTGAGGAGGATTTACACTCCACATGGAAACAGAGAGACATACTGGACCTCCTTCTGCCCCAAATTCTCTCATCTCAGCCTCCTCCTGCAAGGGGCCCCTGCTCTGTGCCCCACGGTGGTCCTAGCACATCTCTTGGCTTTCTCCATCCCCATTTGACTCATCTACAGAATGGTGCCAGCAGCTGGCTCTCCTCTCACCATCCTCCAGTGCTACAGACCCACCTCCATCCCCGGCTCCTGTGCTGGAGGGGAGATTTTGCTGCCTTCACCTGCCCTGGCTGCCCCTTTCCCAATGTTGCACGAGCGAGGAGGGCTCCCAAGGGTGGGTGCAGGATGGTCCTGGCTCCCACTCCTCTTCCCCCACCCCAGGACCCCTTCGCTTGTGAAGCTTCCCCACGGCCTCCCGTCATGGGGAACGTACGTCTTCCCAGCTTCTTGTGCAGAAATGCTCGATGGTCTCCCTGACAGCGGCCAGCGACTGCCCCTCGGTCAGGTTGAGAAACTTGAAGTTATAATAAAAGGCAGAGAAGGCCTGAAAGGCAAGAGGCAGAAACGCCGGTGAGTTACAGTGGGGAACCCCTCCCCCGGCGGCTGCCCCCGCCAACCCTGAAGCAGGAGGTAGGGTTTGTCCTTCACTGGATTTGTCCCACTCGTGTATGGTCCCAGGGTATCATTGTCCCTGTCCCAGCAGGGATGAGGGGCTGTAGGTGCCTGTCTGCTGCAACAGCGCATCCAGCACAGGCAGAGCCTGGCCTGAAGTAAAATTACTTTTTTTTTTTTACTTTTTTTTTCAGTAAAAATACTGAAAACTTGGTTTTGGACTAAGCACCTGTTTTATTAACATGGTCCCATTGGGTGAGCTGGCAGGAAAACCAGATGGCAGCAATCCCTCTCGTGCCCTGGGGCAGGGGTAATTTGGGAGCTTCTTGCCCCCGTTCTGCTGCGGGGAGGTGACAGTGCCATGGGGCATGCAGGGACACCACAGCACCGGGGGACGTGCTCTGCCCAGGAGGTGGGAGGACGGGATTTGCCTTACAATGAACTGGCCGCTGACTGGGGGCTGGTAAACGCCATCGAAGGTGCAGTCCTGGCTCTGGCCACACGCCGAGAAGTTGAAGAGCTTCTTGACGGCAGCCAGGCACCCGCTGGCATTGCTCCTGCCCTCCAGGGTCACGTTCCTGTCACCGAGGGGCAGGCGTGGGTCGCTCCCGTTGGTGCAGGGGCTGGTGCGGAAGGAAGACAGTGGGACGGTTTCATTGTAGTCTTTTGGGTAGCAAGGGTGATCGACTCGCGTGCTGGAGGACGACTCCTGGGAATAGCAAAATCGCAAGCTGCAACCTCCTCCAGACCCTCGTGGCGGACATGCCGGGCGGCAGGGTTCATCCCGCACTCCCCCCAGAGCCACGGGCGCAGGCATCTCCCACCTCCTCTGCAGGGAAAGACCCTCCCACTGTTTAGTCCTGGTCTTGTTGGCTGTCTCAGTCCCAGCCTGAGCTCAACACTAAATCTCATTCTGCTTTGCCTCATTCCCTCTCCCACGGAGGCAGACCAATCTCAGGGACCCTGCATGTCTCTCCCCGGGCAGCAGGAGCATTATTTGGGGCACGCAAAGCCCTCTCCACCCCAGCTCTAGCTCTGTCTCCAGCTCCAGCACCAGCCAGGGACACCACCTGGGACCTCCTGGCTGTGCAGCATGAGCAAACCCTTCTGACTCACCAAGGCTGCTTCTCCTGGCAAGGGGCAGCTCCGTGAAGACCCTCTTCTCCTCCAGCCTTCCAAAAAATGGCCTGAGAAAGATCTCTAGTTCACTTTTCTCAAGTCTGTGCAGTCACAGAGTAGTTCAGGTTCAGGGGGAGCTATAGGGGCCCTGTGCCAATGGCCTCCTTAAAGCATGACCAACCAGATTGAGTTGCTCAGAGCTTTGTCCCATCAAGTTCTGAATATCTCCAAGGACAGGGACTCCACAGCATTTCTGGGTCCTGTTCCAATATTTGCCCATTCTTATTGGGAAAAACTTTCCCCCTGCGTCTGGTTGGAAACTCGCCCATTCCAGCTTGCGCCCATTGCCTCTTGTACTGTCACTTTGAAGCTTTGAGAAGAACTTGGTCCTGCCTTTTCTACCCCTGTGCGAAGCAGCCATGTACAGACAGAAGATGTCTCCCGAGCTGCCCCTTCTGACATTTCCCATGCTCCTCTCCACATCTCCCTACCCGAGCTCCAAGGAGTCTGTACCTCCTCTCAGTCCCTGCTGATGCCTTTCTGGAAGACCACTGCCTGTTTGTATTTTACGTATTGACAAGTCTGTGGTTGGTATCACGAGAGCAGAGTCCAATTACCCCCCAGTTCCCTTCTCACCGCAATTAATTCCTTGGCCAGTCGCTTCAGCATCTCGTTCTGCCCGTAGCAGAGGTAGCTGTGCGTGTAGATGCTGTAGTTATAGCCGTACAGCGTGAACTTCGAGGCTTCATTCCAGTTCCTCACTGAACTTTCAGGCATAAAGCTGATTTGAGTGGATGCTCCTCCAAGATCCAGTGCCCCAAAAATGTTGGCCGCCTCTGGACGAACCCACGCGTGTGCTTTGGGGGAGTACTGCCAAGGCGAGACAGGAAAGGAAGAGCAGTAGTACACGGCTGGGCTTACTTGCCCTGAGCAAATTCTCATCCTATTGAAGTCGACAGGGTTTTGTTACTAAATTCAAAAGGTATTCAATTCAGTTATTTCCGTATGTGAGGCCCCGCTGCCTTCCCTGCCCAACCAGCCTGGCCATTTATCAGAGCCAGAAAAAACAGAGACGGAACTGTCTGATGGTCAAGAGGTGCCAACATGCCGTGGGCTCATGTGGCTCTGAGTCACCGGTCCCCAGATGAAAGTGCCGGTGAGGACCTGGCTCGGAGGAGCTGCCTTTCCTGCAGAGCAGGCTGCAGAGGCGCTGGTGCAAGGAGAAGGACAGAAATCCTCCAGCAGCCCGCACCGGAGCCCGATGGTGCCAGCAGTGCTCTGAGCTGTGGCACTGCTGGGACAGAGAGTGGCAGGAAAGAGGTTTGGTTGAAGTTTCCTTCAGACTGGCATGATGAACCAAGGCTGGGGCCTCACAGCACCACACGGAGATGAGATGGACCTTCCCAGGGCAGCGAGACAAAGCCTGGCAGCAGCAAACCCTCCCGGCGGCGCTGCACGGCCAACCTCGCTGTCCCCAAGAGACCCTGTGTCCACATGGTGCGGAGATGTGCCCTTGGCTCTTAAAAAGGACACCCTCATTCCTGATTTCTCCCCCCTCTTTCACTGTGGGCAAGCCAGATCATTCGTGACGTCATTAACCCAGACCTTTCCTTCTGTGCTAAGCTAACTTAAGAAAAATCAGAAAAACTGCATTAGCAAAGAAAGAGTGAGTGTTTCACCGGTTTCCCACCTTAGTGAAGGAGTCCAGCAGGTAGTTGATGGTGATCCAGCCATAAGCCCCCTCCTCCTCTCCTGTAAGGATTCGAGCCCCTTTGAAAGCCACAGGGTACTTTTTCATGGTTTTAGCAACTTCAGCTAGGACTTGGTCTGCCACTGAGCTGTTCTGTTCCCTAAGAAGGACTCAAAGGTCAGGACCCATACCCACCTACAGCAATACTACAGAGGAAACAGAAGGAAACAGTCTGTTTTTTTCCCAGTTCCACATACTCCAGTTTTTTTTGCAACAAGCAGTTTGTGAGAAATGATGTCTCCCGCTACGTAACCTGTCAAAGCTGGTGGTACAGCGTAAATCCCAGTGGCCTGAGACTTGGCATCGCAAATCTAGGAGCAATAGCAATCTCTTCCCTCCAGTGCAGGTTGGTCCCAGTCACACAAAGGTTTGCCAGGCCACCTTTTGCCTACCTAGGTATCTTCATAGTGCTGGAGGCCAGAGGGGATTGTGCTGCAAAACCCAGGTTTGAACATCACCCACTGACTGCACCAAAGCCAGGGTTGGCTGCTGAGCTCAAGCGTGTCTTTTGGGAAGGTGCCAGCCTGGTTTTAGACCTCTGAGTGGGAGAAGATATCTCGGGGCTTGCTGGCATGTGCTCACTCTCTGAAGCGAGTAACCTTCAGGCTATGACCCACCTCCTTCCCAGGGAAAGGCTTAGAGTGCCAGGGCACAGAAATGATGTTAGATATCTGCAACCATAAAACCAAGAACCATGAAATGAAGGTTGACATTTTAAGAGAGCCAATATGGGCTGGAGAAAGGTAAGGGCAGGTCCCACAGCACCCAGTGGCCTCCTACCTCTGCTCTGCTCCCCCACCAGCACCCATCCATCTGGGCAAGGTGACACACTCCCTGGTGGCATCTCAACTCCCTTGTGTTTAAGGAATAATGAAGAGCAAACAAAGAGCTCTGAGAAGCATTTCTTGCTTGGAACTGGGCTTGTAGCACCATCCTGGGACGTGGCATCCCAGGATGCCAACAGATACCTCTGAGCCACCTCTCTGCCCCAGGGCCGATCACTCAAGACAGCTCAGCACCCGTGCGTCCCCACTGGGCTGCCTTCTCCCCACTCCCCAGTCGCTTGCTCATGGCAGCATGAGAGCTGGGAGCTCCTGTCAGCCTGGCCCCATGCAAGGACACTGTCCTGGCAGTGCCTATTTGCAGCTTGGTCGCTGCTCCACCACCTCCGCACCCCACGATGGTACCTGAGTAGCCTCATGCCTGCCGTTGCTCCGAGATAAGCTGGGACATCTCTCTGTTTTGCAGCAGGAACAACCTTCAGGGCTTTATCCAGGCACTCCCTTAGGGAATCACCGGCTTTCGGCGGATCATTGGCATAGCTCGATATGCCTTGCCCTGGAAGAGAGTCAGGCTGGGACAGGCTGACAGGAGCGTCTGGGGACAGGGATGTGGGACCAAGAGGCCACAGGGCAGTGAAGTCTGTCACCTCTTAGCAACAAAAGGTGCTTTTCCAGGGTCCCCTAGTCCCCCAAGACCTGACTGACCCACACTTACGTTTCCCTCCTATGGCATCCCCACGTCTCCCACGCTTTCAGCAGTGTTCCCTGCTCTATGGGTGAGACCTTCCCCAGCCAGGACAGTAGCTTGGGCAGCTGGGGGCCAGTCCAAGGTGGAGGAATGAAAATCCAGAGCAACACAAAGGTGCTTCAGCCCCACCAAGCGTGTGGGCACTACACGGTGGTGAGGAGCCTCCAACCATGAGTAAAGGCAGCGGGGAGCCAGGGACCACTCTGCTTGCAGCCAAGGCTCCCCACCGTGCCAGCGGTGCCAGTCCCGTGAACAGAGCTCCCCAGCATGGGCAGGCCAACAAGAGGAAGGGCCAGGTCATACCACCCACAACACAAACACACAGGGCAGCACTGAGCACATGGCAGGGGGATACTGACCCTGGACATCACAGGACAAGGTCTGGCTGACCACACCGGTGTCGTTCTCCTTATCTGAGTCCCACTCGTAGACAAACAGAGAGGTGTGGGATGAGCCCGCATCAAACACCATCCCATACTGGAAGGGAAAACTAAGACATCACACTGCTGAGAGGAGCAGCAGCCTGCCCCTGGCCCCACCATGGTCCTGCCAGGGTTGTGGGGCCAGAGGGTGCCCCCAAAACCATCTCTCCAAGCCACCGTGACAGAGCAGAGCAGTAACAGTGCATTACCTCAGCATGGACATTTCTCCCTGCAACTGAGGGACTTTTTCATTCCCTCTCCTGAGGTCTGTACAGCAATGCCAGCTCACATAAACATTTTTTTGGTTGTTTCCTTATGCTTTTTTGTTTTCTTTCTTGGTTACATACCTTTTGTGTCTACATTGCCTCCACATCGGGGCCAGCAACTCTCCCATCTCCAGTGCTCCCTGCCACCCCGTGGCTGCACCCAGCCTGCGCAGAGACTGGCAGGGCCATGCCAGCCCCAGCCCAGGAGCACCCAACCGCATACCTCTCCACCTCACCCTAAAACCGTGCCAACCCTCTTCCAGCAGCCAGGGTGGGATGCCAAGCTGCAGGAGAGGGACAGGAAGGAGCCATGGTGCTTGTGCTGTTATGTGAGCTGGGTAGGACAGGCTGGTGGGAGCTGACGGGAACAAAGGCCACATGGAGGTGCACCACCCTGCCATGCGGTGCCCTGGGAGGGCAGAGGGAGTGGGGCAGGGCTTTGCCCTACCCAGCTGCCCCAAGGGAATCTCAAAACATGTCAAATGCTAGTGGCTAGTTTCAGAGGAGGCTTCCTTCCCGACTTCGAGGTGGCCAGGCTGTATCTCTTCTGCCTGCATCTTGAGTTGGGAAGAAAACACCCACTCAGCTACTACTACTGCCCCCCCTTCACCTCCTAACCCCGAAGATAAGCCATTGTCTCTGAGCAACTGCCCAAGCTGACTGATCTCTGCAGTGGTGCTCAGGGACCTTTTTTGGGGCTCACCTTGACCGTGGGTGGCAGGGTGACATCTTCAACCTTCACCAGGCTGAGAACAAGGGCAATGATGGAGAGTGTGACCAGCGCCCCGACTATGGCAACGGTGAAGTGCTTCTTGTTAGCAAACATCATGGTGAAGGCTCCTGCAAACCCAAACCCAGGAGAAAGGTGGTTGGACACAGCCAGCTGGAAACAACGCTCGCCAGTGAGAGCTGCAAGGAGATCAGCTCCGAAAGCTGTCCCCAGGCTGACAATGGCTCAAGCTGCGTAACTCAGAACTGCTGGTGAATAACTGGAGGAAAGAGGAGCTGGTTGCCCCGTAGCCTGGCACAGCCGTGATGGAACTGCAACGGTCATCCAGTTCCCACACCCGCTCGGCTCAGCGCTACCGGGAAGGATCAGGTCCAGGAGGAGCAAAAGAAACACTGCACCAAACAGAGGAAGGTAGAAAACCTCAAGGTGAGATATTGCAGAAGGGGTGGGTGATTTTATTTTACGAGACATAAGTAAGGTCAGCTCACCTGCTGGCACTCCCAGACCCCTGCGCCCAGACCTGTGTGCCCAGGTGGGATCACTCAGAGCTGGCTCGCCAGTCCTTGCTGCGGCTCTGGGTTCCTCCACCGCCAGCACCAAATCCGGCTGGGACTTGCCTTATATCCTTTGGAAGTGGATATTGCGTGAAAATCTTTTCCCCATTATTTTACCTCAGACCTCATCAGCCTTGGGAAAAGCTCTCGGAAATCAGTTCTCTTATTTGTCTCAGAGGTGTATTTATGACTCAGTTTGGCATCTTCCTGACACCTTATCTTCAGCCAGTTAGTTCCTCCTCCTCATTTGAATGACATCAGACATAGGAGCCTGTAGCAATTAGCGCACACCTCTCCTTTTAACCCTTGTCCCCCTGCTTCTTTGTGCTTTTGCACACACATTTCCGTTCTCTCTTTGCTCTCATGGGTCTTAATATTTCCATTACAAGTCTCTACAAGGTCTATAAAGGGGTGAGAGTGATCTTTCCAGTATCCAATGCCCTGAAATCACACACAGAGTGGTAGGTGCCTTGATAATAAGTCTTATTACACTGAGAAGAACAATCACATCAGAGGAGGAGGATGGCCCTTCCGGGGGGATCTCAGCAACACTTGCTGAGCTTTGCCAGGGGAGACAGGAGAGGCCAAGAGGGCCAAGATGTCTTCATGGCCCAGCTGGGACTTTGGTCACCTCTTCCCCGTGTGTCACCCAGTTTTGAGCTGCTCCTGGGCTGGGGATCCCTGAAGACATGGGGACCCCGAGGAGAGCCAGGGGAGTGGGGAGGTCTCAGGACTCGTGGCCCCCCCGCTGTGCCAGCAGCCTCCCGTGGCTCCGGGCATGCGTTGGAGGCTCAGCGGCGTGGGCAGGGCATCCCACCCCCGCCACAGACCCCAGCACCCCTGCCCGGGGATGGGGAGGGCTGGTGGGCTGGTGGACATGGGGACCTGCTCTCTCTCTAGGCAATACAGGGAAGCTGCTTCCTGCTGATTCAGCACCTCGATAAGAGGCTGCCAGGGCTATCACAAGGGTAATCGCGATGGAAAGATTCAGTTTCCAGCTGCCTTATCTCAGCTGAGTCAAACACAGCGATGCCAGAAGGGAAATGCGTGCTGGGGAGCCCTCATTGCATGCGACCTTCCCAGAGCACCTTTCCCTGCGGCCGGAGGGACGGTGCTCTCAGAGGTCCTGCTGTGTGCACTGAAAGTACCACCCTGTGAAATCGGGGCTGCAGCGGTCCCCGGGGCTCTCTGTCTCAGCTCACATCTATCTGCAGCTTGCACCGAGCTGGACGCCCGCCCCGTACCCCTCTTTCCATGGTCATCTCCTTTGTAATGTCTCCTGTGCTGGTGGGGTGGGTGCCTGGAGTCCAGAGAGTGCCACCACTCCTGCATCCCCACCTCCACACAACACATAATCTTTGAACTCACATGGCTTTGCTGGAAGGGGGTGAATCACTGTCCACTACCTTCCCAGGACTGGAAACCCACTGCTGACTGCACAGCCGCTGGGCCAGGGCTGTCCTGAGCAAGGGGGACTTGTCCCCACCCAGCACAGAGAGGCACCGACCGGCCCTGGTCCCTCCTGGACATATGGCACTGTGCAGGAGCTGTGTGCACCCAGAGCTGACCAAACCCTCTGGCTCCTGCCTCCAAACCCAGGCTGAGCCGCTCTTCATTTTACTTTTCCTCATCTTTCTGTAGTAAAGAAATACTTCCAGAGGTTACGTGATAATATCTGAATTGCCTCTCAAGCCAGAAGGACAGATAATGATTTCCCAGCTGGGAGGGAGCTGTGATTTCCTTTGGCTTGTGGTGACTGCATCCACTCATCCCAGGCAGCAGGACTGTCCGAGCGGCTGTTTCTGCCTCTGTTCCCAGGAATTTAGGTCTCTGCCAGGCTCAGCCCTTTGGCAAACTTGCTGCCACCAACCTGGGGCAAGCTCAGCTGGGAACGGTCCTGGTCCATGTGAGCACAAGGGCAGCGAAGGACAGACCTTGCTGGGACTAAGCTGACACAGCAGTGACTGGCCACGGTGCATGGCAGGATCTCCTGGGCTGCCGAGAGAAGGGATGGACGGGAGTGCCCCAGGTCTGTATCCAGCCTGGAGCTTGTGCCGGTAGGGATCTGGAGTGCAGTGGTAGGGATCTGGGGTGCAGCTGGGGCCACACGCCACATGCAAGCTTTGCAATGCTTCCAGGTCCACCACCGCAGCTTCTGAGCAATGGAACCCTCATGAACGTGGCTAATGGACAACACACTCAGGCAGGTGCGGATGTATGCCATCATAGGGACACGTGGCTCCATGGTCCCACCCATGGTCTGTGGCCTCACCTCAGGGATCTGGTCCCCCAAGGAGCTGTGTTCACTCCAAGGGGGCGTTGGAGCAGGCCTGGTGCTCTGGAGCTGCAAGAGCCCTCAGCCACCCATCTTTCATGGACCTTGTGCTAGCAAGGATGGCAGGAGCAGACTAAGCCCTGCTCCTGAGATGGGCACAATCCCAGAAGGTTGGAGATAGGGGCCAAGCTGGTGAGAGCACCCTGTGGACACCACTGAGCAGAGCACAGGCAACTGTACCCAGCGGTGTTTTTCTCGCTGTGAAAGCAGTGTTTGTGGTGCACCAGTCCCTTTTAACGTGGGCGGCTGTATCTGTTCCCTGCACAGCAGCTGTACACCTCACAGCCATGAGGGTCTCCAGGAGACATCCCCCATGCACCGGAGTGCCTTCATCCACCTCCTGGGGTCCTGAGCATTCACCTTCCACTTGGGAAGAAATGTGGATGTGCAAAAACCAGTTTCACCATCACTATTCTGGAGCAAACAGCTTGTCTGGGTGCCGAAGGCCTGGTGGGACTCAGGGCAGAGCTGCAGGATGGGGTTGTGCCCAGGCAGAGGCCATGTGGCACACGGATGGCACAAGGGAACTCTGGTTTCAGGGAAGCTCTTCCATGTGTTGTAGCTCTCCTCCTCCCTGAAACCCAGCGGGAGCTCAGGAACCCCCATTCTCCCAGCACCCTCTTTTCTGGTGCCCATCTGCCATCCTGCAGACCCCCACGAGCCAGGCTGGTGGACGAAGGCAGATACAGGGCTGGGAGTCAGGACAGAGGTTTTTGTGGGAGAGATAATTTTATCTATTGATAGTTCAGCTAAAAAAAAAACGATAAAAGTTACTACTTCTTCAATTTACGCTAGGTATTCCTAAATCGAGTCACAGGTAATGGCTTAATAATTTTGTTGGCAAAATCCTCCCTGTAAAAACCTTTGGGCCACAGAAGGAGAGCGCTGGGAGGAGGCCTGGCGAGCTGGGGGCAGGCAGAGCCCGTGAGCCCCGATGGGACCTGGCGAAAGGCTCGCTGGGAGAACATCTTCCCAAACCTGCATCGCATCCTCAGGACGCAGCATCGCACACAGCCCCTATTTCACCTGCGCCTGCTCCCTTCGTGGGCTCCCGCAGAGGCCCCTTGATTAGCTAATTAGGTAATTACCTTAGCTTTTACCTCCTTCTGCTGAACTGGCTGAGCACCGGCCCCTTCTGCTTCTACCTTGGCACTCTGGCAGGGAGAAGTCTGTTCCCCCTGGTGCCCCGGGCGATGCTGCCCCGGCTGGGCTCTGGCAAGGTGACAACACCCTGGCCCTCAATTTTCTTCAGATAACTCCACCCAAAGGAGCGTCCGTCTAGAGAAAAGAAGACTGAGGGGGGATCTTATCAACGCTTATCAATCCTTAAAGGGAGGGTGCCAGGGTGATGGGAACAGTCTTTTTTCAGCGGTGCCCAATGACAGGACAAGAGGTAACGGGCACATAGAACATAGATCTTGAACATAGAAATTCCATCTGAACATGAGGAGGGACTTCTCTCCTGTGCGGGCGGCAGAGCACTGGCACAGCTGCCCAGAGAGGGGGGGAGTCTCCCACTCTGGAGCCATTCCAAACCCGCCTGGACGTGTCCTGTGCCGCTGCTGGAGGTGCCCCTGCTCTGGCGGGGGGTGGGACTGAGGGAGCTCCAGAGGGCCCTTCCAACCCTGACCAGTCTGGGATTCTGTCTGTTAAAACGCGGGCTGTGTCTCAGGGTGACGTGGTGCCCGAGCATGGAGCATCGCAGGACCTGGACGGGCCATGGGGTTCTGGCCAACAGGATCACCGGCTCTCACGTGGCTCCCTCGGGTCCTCGGTGCTGCTGAGCCCCAGTCCTGTTTGCCTTCAGGGATGTGCTCTGGTGAGAGCTAAATGTGTTATTTGCTCATAACTGAAAAAGTGACCTAAATGCCTCATTCTTCTGCCTACAGCTGGACAAATCTGCTATAGAGAAGTGTGGCTAGAGTACACACACACCCCTATTTGATTTGCTTTTGACATATATTTCTTTGTCCGTGACCCTCGAAACGACTCTTTGAGACCCAGCGGGAAGTTGCCGGGCTGGTGCGGGGACTACGGGGCGTTTGAGCCCAGCCATTACTGCCAGTCACTGAGATGATTGGTGTTTGTGAAATGACATCACCTCCATGGCTAACATCTTCCCCGTGCCTCCTGAAAGGAAAACACCCTGACTTGGGGTCAAAAGAGAGTCTCTCATTTCTCTGCCGTTTAATTTCTGCACCACGAGGTCACCCCAGCTCTGGCTGCGGGAGGTGCAGGCGGTGGCTCTGTGCAGGTCCCATGTC